>NW_027362043.1:5000-1247500 GCF_039654945.1 Dendrobates tinctorius | reverse complement strand
TGGAGAGAGCTCCTTGCAGCATGGTCAGAGCCCTGCTGTGGAAGGAGTCAGAGGGGATTTCCTTGCAGCTCTGACAGAGCTTGGTGGCAATATTTCAGGAGGAGAGCAGCATTCTGGTGGTGGACTCTGTTGCCAGGAGCAAGTACACAGAGAAAAGCTAAGTGGTGTTCCCCTGTTTGTGTTTTTGCTTTGTGTGTATTAGTACAGCGGTGGGGCCAGTGCTTGCGCCACCCAGCTCCCTAGCAAGGGATAGGTATAGGGTGTGCTAGGGCGACAGGTATCCTGAGCGGCGCCCGGTGCGGAATCGGCATAGGGAAAGTTAGGAGCGTTAGGGACACTGACTCAGGGGAGTGCAGGAGGTCTCCACATCCCCTTTCCCTATTGCAGGGCCCACCGTTGTAACTGTGTTCCCTCCCCCTTGTCTTGTTTACAGTTACCGGCCTGCGGGCCATGTCACACAGGACTGGATCACGTGCCGCGTCTTGCTGTTTACAGTTACCGGCCTGCGGGTCGCGTCTCATAGGACGGGTCCACGTGACATTATCACCAACCCTACAACTTTTTTTTTCTCTGCTGAGCCATGGACCCAGTTCAGACCTTTGCCCAAATCCTGCAGACCCTTACTAATGAGATTAGGGGGCTGCGCGGAGGGCTGGTGCGGCAGCTTCGGCTGTTGGTGGGCTCTGGGGGCTTAGTTCAGGAACAGGCTCAGTCAGAACCCAAGATATCCCTCCCTGACAGATTTTCTGGAGGGAGAGATCAATTCTTGGTATTCCAGCAAGCCTGTAAATTGTATTTCAACGGGTGGGAATCATTATGTCCCTTCTTAAAGGGGATCCCCAATCCTGGGCCTTCTCCCTACCAGACGATTCTCCATCATTGGTGTCCGTGGACGAGTTTTTTGCGGCTTTGGCGCTTGTGTATGGGGATCCTTATGGCTTCCCCCTGGCGGAATCTCGGATCCGTAGGTGTAAACAGGGAGCCCGGGTTGCTGAGGAGTACTGCTCAGAGTTTAGGAGATGGGCCACTAACACTCAGTGGAATGACCCTGCACTTAGGAGTCAATTTGTGCAGGGTTTGTCTCCAAAGTTGCAGGATGCTCTGGTGCAGTATGCCGCCCCCAGGTCGCTGGAGGCCGCCATGTCCCTTGCCATCCGGGTGGATAGACGCCTCAGGGAAAGACATATACAAAAAGTGCCCCCTGATGTCATCGCTAGGGAGGAGGACCCACCAGTGCGGATGGAGGAAACCAGACAGCCCGATGTTGTTGAGACAAAAAAGGGTGTGTCTGCGGCTCGTCGTGGTGGGGGGGTATGCTTTTCCTGTGGGAAGCCTGGCCATTTTATGAGAGCCTGCCCAGTTCATGCCAAGTCTCCAGACGAACCTATGCAAGTAGGTGTAGCTAGTTTGTATTCGGAGCTGCCTACGGTTCGGGGAGTGGTGTCGGCATGTTTGTACTGTGGGCAGACTGGGCATGTCTTGAAGGCTTGCCCATTGTGCGCCCAATTATCTGTGCCATCTGAGAAGTCACATTCCCCTGATCGTTTGGAGGGAGGCAACCAGGGAGTATACATTTCCTCCATTTTGCCCTCCCAATGTACCATGTCAGCAGAGGTCTTGGCTGGCGGGGTACCGGAGGTGATACTGGTGCTTGTGGACAGCGGAACAGGAGTCAGTCTGGTGGATGCTCGCTTTGTCCAGACTCATGGTCTGAGGTGTAGGACGCTAGCCCAGCCTATAAGCGTCCAGGCCATAAACTCTGTTCCACTGAGCCAGGGGAGCTTGACCAAGGTCGTAGAGAATATCCATCTGCGTATAGGACATCATGAGGAGTCCTTATCATGCTACGTCTTGGAGGAAATGCCAGTACCTATTGTTTTAGGCCTCCCTTGGATGAAAAGACACAACCCGGTAATAGATTGGCGGGCGAGGGAAGTGGTCAGCTGTGGGCACTCGTGTAAGGGCTGCTGCCTAGGAACTACTGTCTCTGCCGCCTCTCTTCAACGGACCCCTTCCTCTCTGGTGAGAGCAGCAGATGTGCTGCAGGAGAGTAGGGGCAAGTCTCAACCCTCGCCATTTGCCAACCCTGGGAGGCGCAGACCTCGTGGTGGAAGGGGTTGGAGGGTGGTGTACCCCTTGGTGAAATGCGGGGGTGTGAGTGTGGTGACACAGGGGGACGCCTCTGTTGTCAATCCCAGAAAGAGTTCTCCAAATGGTCACAAACGAACGAGTGGCAATAAACGTTCCGGTTCGGACCTGTGTGTGAACGAGCGTGTATGGGTAGCCACCAAAAAACATCCAGTGGAAGTGTGTTGTGGAGTGTTGCCAGCTCATACCAAACATACACATACACAACTCGTTCCCTAGGTCAGCACTTCGGAGATGTGTGGTGCCTCCAGAACAAACGTTGCCAATACCAGCGGGCTCGTTTGTCATCAACCTGACGTGCAGGTAGTTGCTGGGGTGAACTCTGGGTCTGGGCGTCCCCGCTGTAGGTGGTTCCCTGATGGGGAGCGGTCTTGAGGGTCCAGAGGCCCCTCATTAAGGGGAGGGTACTGTTATGATCCATGCTGGATCAGGCCTGATATAAAGCACAGGTAACCTTTTTTTTTCTGTGCTTAGGTTTGGTTTTTGCCCCCGGTGGCCATTGGGATTATTGCACTGTGGTGTCTTTTGTTCTAAGTTTGCCCCCCGGTGGTGGTGAGAGTCATTGCACTCTGTTTCTTTAGTTAAGTGCAAATTTATAATGCAGGTGTGATTGCTGGCTCTGCTATACAAGACTCACAGGTGTTGCAATCAGCTTTGGTGATAGTATTCATTTCCAACCATCTCTGGTGGAGGAAGGAGCTGGAGAGAGCTCCTTGCAGCACGGTCAGAGCCCTGGTGTGGAAGGAGTCAGAGGGGATTTCCTTGCAGCTCTGACAGAGCTTGGTGGCAGCATTTCAGGAGGAGAGCTGCATTCTAATGGTGGACTCTGTTGCCAGGAGCAAGTGCACAGAGTAAAGCTAAGTGGTGTTCCCCTGTTTGTGTTTTTCCTTCGTGTGTATTAGTACAGCGGCGGGGCCAGTGCCTGCGCCACCCAGCTCCCTAGCAAGGGATAGGTATAGGGCGTGCTAGGGTGACAGGTATCCTGAGCGGCGCCCGGTGCGGAACAGGAATAGGGAACATTAGGAGCGTTAGGGACACTGACTCAGGGGAGTGCAGGAGGTCTCCACGTCCCCTTTCCCTATCGCAGGGCCCACCGTTGTAACTGTGTTCCCTCCCCCTTGTCTTGTTGCTTACAGTTACCGGCCTGCGGGTCGTGTCACACAGGACTGCATCACGTGCCGCGTCTTGTTGTTTACAGTTACAGGCCTGCGGGTCGTGTCACACAGGACGGGTCCACGTGACACATGTGTGTTATGAATGGGTCACCGAGGAGGATAGTAGGCCAGGCTAAGCCACAGAAAACCAGAGAGGTTGGTAACTAAGCGGCTGCAGACCCCTGATCCTGTCCACACAACTAGCACTAGCCGTGGAGCGTACCTACGATGATCCTAGACGCCTCTGCACAGCCGGAGAGCTAACTAAGCCTAAAGCAAGAAAGGGGAAATCTAAACTGCCCCGGTGCAGACCCCAAAGGAATAGACAGCCCCCAAACATATATTGTTGGTGAGACAAGATGAAAACACAAACACAGGCAGAAAAATAGACTGAGCAAACGATGGGGCCCACACTGACTAGACAGGACAGGAAAGGAAAGACACTGTCTGCAATCATGTAAAAAACCCTGCAAAAACTACAACACGTCTGGTGCACAAAAACACTGAAGTCGAACGACTTCACCCCACTATATCAGCACTCTGGTATATTCTGAAAGCAAAGCAAAAAGACCAATATAAAAGGGGACAAAACAAACTGACACATGCAGTAACATATGGGCGGTGATTCAGCACAGCCCCAGCCGGAGGTAGCTGACCCACACAAAGCAGAGATAAACAAAACAAGATCAAATGCAAACAGAATAGCAAATGAACCACTTAGCTGAACATGCAGGGAAAGAGCAGGAGACATCAGACCTCAAGAGGCACAGGAAGAAAATCACCAGCAGGTATAGAGGGAGTCAGCTGTCTTAAATCCCAATCAGAAACCCCAGATCTCCAATCGTCCTCCTCATCATCAGGTGGCGAGCCTCTGTCAATCAGATCAGCTCCACTACCTCCAGTAACCACCAGAGGGAGCCCAGAAAGTTAACTCTCAATCTGACCAGCTCCACTATCTTCAGTAATCACCAGAGGGAAGCCAAACGAGAATGAAATATTTTCTCTACCTCATACTCCAAAATTACCTTTAACCAATACAGGGTCAGGAGGCGCCGCCATGGGAACTACTGGCTCTACAAACCTCTTCAACAAGGATTTATGGAACACATTATGAATCTGAAACGTAACTGGAAGAGCCAAACGGAAAGAAAAGGGATTAAGGATTTCCAAAATCTTATAAGGTCCAATGAATCTTGGCTTGAATTTTGGAGACGCAAACTTCATAGGAATATTCTTTGAAGACAACCAAACCATACCACCCACTTTAAACCGGGGACCAATGGTCCTATGCCGGTTGTAAAACCGTTGGGCTTTGTCCTGAGAGTGGGACAACTTATCCGCCACTTGGTCCCAAATCTGCTGCATTTTCTCTACCACAGAATCCACACTTGGGCAGGCCGAAAATTCCACCTGCCCTGAAGAAAATCGAGGATGAAACCCAAAGTTACAAAAAAGGGCGACATCAAAGTGGCAGAACTAGCCCTGTTGTTTAGCGCAAATTCGGCTAAGGGCAAAAATGAGACCCAGTCATCCTGATCAGCAGATATGAAACATCTCAAATAGGATTCCAAAGTCTGGTTTGTTCTCTCAGTCTGCCCATTGGTCTGAGGATGAAATGCAGAGGAGAAAGATAACTGAATTCCCAGTTTGGAACAAAAAGCTCTCCAAAATCTGGAAACAAACTGGTCTCCTCTGTCCAACACAATGTTCTCAGGAATCCCGTGCAATCGAACCACCTGTTGTAAAAACAAGGGCACCAACTCAGAAGAAGATGGCAACTTTGGAGAGGTACAAGATGGACAATCTTAGAAAATCTATCACAGATCACCCAGATAACAGTCATTCTCTGAGAGACAGGAAGATCAGAAATAAAATCCATTGAGATATGAGTCCATGGCCTCCTGGGCACTGGCAGGGGCATCAACAACCCACTAGAACGAGAACATGGTTTGGACCGAGAACAAGTCCCACAGGACTGCACAAAATTCCTGATATCACGAGATAAGGCAGGCCACCAAAAAGACCGACTCACCAAATCTCTGGTACCAAAAATGCCTGGATGACCAGCCAACACGGAGCAATGAATTTCAGACATTACTCTTTTCCTCCACTGGTCAGGGACATACAATTTTCCCATAGGGCAACGTTCAGGTTTGTCCTCTTGAAATTCCTCCAGGGCACGTCTCAAATCGGGTGAGATGGCGTAAAGAACTACACCCTCATTTACAATGGTAGTAGGCTCGGTCACATCAAGAGAATCCGCAAAGAAACTCCTAGAAAGGGCGTCCGCCTTAACATTCTTAGTGCCCGGAAGAAAAGAGACCACAAAATTAAAACGCATGAAAAACAAGGCCCACCTAGCCTGTCTAGGATTCAAGCGTTTGGCTGATTCAAGATAAATCAAATTCTTGTGGTCGGTGAGGACCACAACTTGATGTCTAGCTCCCTCCAACCAATGTCTCCACTCTTCAAATGCCCATTTCATGGCCAACAATTCCCGAGTCCCCACGTCATAGTTACGTTCAGATGGGAAGAATTTTCGAGAAAAGAAGGCACAGGGATTCATCTTAGAAGTCACCTGATCTCTTTGGGACAAAACGGTTCCTGCACCAATCTCAGAAGCATCTACCTCCACCTGAAATGGGAGTGAGGCATCAGGTTGCCGTAGAACCAGAGCAGAAGTGAATCTCCGCTTAAGCTCCTGAAATGCCGAAACTGCCTATGGAGACCAATTCACCACATCAGCGCCCTTTTTGGTCAAATCAGTCAGTGGTTTAACAATACCAGAAAAATTACTTATAAATTTACGGTAGAAATTAGCAAAACACAAAAACTTCTGGAGAGCCTTCAAAGAAGTAGGCTGAACCCAATCATAAATGGCCTGTATGTTGGCCGGGTCCATTTCAATAGCCAATGGGGACAAAATGAATTCCAAAAATGAAATCCTCTGTACACCAAAGAGGCACTTCGATCCCTTAACATACAGAGAATTTTCCCTCAAAATCCGGAACACAGTCCGGACATGTTCCACATGAGAATCCCAATCACTGGAAAAGATCAAAATATCATCAAGATAAATGATCAAAAACTTATCCACAAAGTCCTGGAAAATATCGTTCATAAAAGACTGGAAGACAGAAGGGGCATTAGTGAGCCCAAAAGGCATCACCAGGTACTCAAAATGTCCCTCCGGAGAATTAAACGCCATCTTCCATTCATCCCTGTACTTGATGCGAATAAGATTATACGCCCCCCTGAGGTCAAGCTTGGTAAACCAACAGGCACTTTTAACTCTGGAAAATAAATCAGAAATCAGGGGTAATGGGTACTGATATTTAACAGTGATTTTGCTAAAGGAACGATAGTCAATACATGGCCTTAATGAACCATCTTTTTTGGCCACAAAAAAAACCCAGCACCTAAAGGTGAAGAGGATGGTCTAATATGACCCTTCTCCAACGACTCCTTGATATAAGATCGCATAGCATCATGTTCGGGGACCGATAAATTGAAAAGCCGACCCTTGGGAAATTTACACCCGGGCATTAACTCAATTGCACAGTCATAACTCCTATGAGGAGGCAAAGACGCAGACTTACTGTCACTGAATACATCAGAAAAATTAGCCAAATAGCCAGGAATATCATGAGACTGGGGAGAGGTGGAGAAAACAGGAGTGTCACTAAGAACACATTGACAACCCCAACTCATCACAGACACAGATTTCCAGTCCAAAACAGGATTATGAGTTTGCAACCACAGACACAGATTTCCAATCTAAGGGTATGTGCACATGCTGCGGATTGGTCTGCGGATTTTTTCGCGCGGATTTTGCAAAATCCGCAGGTCTTATCTGCGGATTAGCCTGCGGTTTTACACTGCACTGCGGTTTATCATCTCTACAATGGAGGAGATGGGAAACCGATGGGGAATCCGCAGAAAAGAATGACATGTCAATTCTTTCTGCGGATTGGAAACCGCAGCAAAAACCGCGCGGAAAATTCCGCACCGTCTGCACTGCGGTTTCCATTTTCCATAGGATATAATGGTACTGTACAACGCAGCTAATTCTGCTGCGGATCCGCAGGGCCAAAACCGCTGCAGATCCGCAGCAGAATCCGCAGCGTATGCACATACCCTTAAACAGGATTATGAGTTTGCAAACAAGGGAAACCCAGAACAATAGTATCATGCAAATTGTGCAACACCAAAAATTTACAATTTTCTTGGTGGTCCGGGGTGACCCGCATTATCACCTGGATCCAAAACTGGGGTTTATTCTCCGCCAAGGGAGTAGCATCAATACCCCTCAAAGGGATAGGAGTCCGCAGGGGTATCATGGGAAAACCACAACGTTTAGCAAAGTCCAAATCCATAAGATTCAAAGCTGCTCCTGAATAAACAAAAGCCTTAGCGGAAAATGTAGACAAGGAGCAGATCATGGTAATCGCCAAAAGGAACTTAGGCTGTACACTGCCCACCGCAAATGTGTGAGCAAAACGCTTTTCTCATTTAGGGCAGACAGAAATAGTATGAGAGGCGTCCCCGCAGAAAAAACAAAACTTCTAAACTACTGACGTTGCGCCCTAGACAAAACCCTATCACATTGCATGGGTTCAGAAGATCGTTTGATAGGCGGCCACGCCTCTCATGTAGTTTTACGTTCCCGTACACACCTATCAATTTGAATGGCCAATGACATAGAGTCGTCAAGACCAGAGGGAACAGGAAATCCCACCATAACATCTTTTACGGTTTCTGCCAAACCCTTCCGAAAGAGAGCTGCTAGGGCATCGTCATTCCATTTAGTAAGGACCGCCCACTTTCGGAATCTTTGACACTATAACTCTGCAGAATCCTGACCCTGGTTCAATGCCGATAATGTTTTCTCAGCTTGATCAATAGCATTAGGTTCATCATACAACAACCCCAAGGCTTGAAAAAACGCATCCACATTAGCCAGAATAGGATCTCCATGTGTCAAAGAAAAGGCCCAATCCTGGGGATCGCCGCGTAGCAGGGAGATGACAATTTTAACCTGCTGCACAGAGCTCCCCGATGAGTTAGGTTTCAAAGCAAAAAATAATTTACAATTATTCTTAAAATTCAAAAATTTAGAACGATCCCCAGAAAACACATGAGGAGTAGGGATTTTTGGTTCAACAGCAGATGATTGAGCGAGATAGGCAGAAATTCCCCGCACTTCAGCAGTGAGCTGCTAAACACGATCAGACAATTGCTTAGTCTCCATTTAGACAAAAAATATCCTCCTATGTCATGAATGGGTCACCGAGGAGGACCAACAAAAAGCTAAGTTCCAGAAAACCAGAGAGGTTGGTCACTATGCAGATTGCAGATCCCTGATCTTAACCACACAACTAACAGTAGCATTGGAGCGTTCCTACGTTATTCCTAGATGCCTCATCACTGCCGTAGGACTACATAAACCTAAAGCAAGAAAAGGGAAAACTAACTGCCCCAGAGCAGACCCCAAAGGAAAAGACAGCCCCCACACATGTATTGACGGTGAAGCAAGATGAAAACACATACACAGGCAGGAAAATAGGCTGAGCAAACGATGGGGCCCGACTAACTTGAAGGGACAGGAAAGGAAAGCCACTGTCTGCAATCTACCAAAAAACCCTACCAAAAATAATGTCCAACACGTCTGATAGCAAAATTAACTCTGAAGTCACTAGACTTCTCCCACTGTATCAGCACTCTGAAATATTCTGAAACAGAGCAAAAAGAGGCCAATCTAATAAGGGACAAAAAGGCAAATTGGCAAATACAGATAAATAGGAGTGGAAGTTCAGCATAGCCCCAGCAGGGGCAAGCTGACCACACAAGAAACTGAATTGACCAACAAGCGCAAGTGTGAACATTAGCAAAAAACAAACTTAACTTAAGAAGACTGGAAGAGAGCTGAAGTCCAAGACCTGAGAAGCAGACTGAATCACCAGCAACAGGACAGGGCGTCGGCTGTCTTATATCCAGTCTGATACTCCAGAGATCCAATCGCTATCCTTCTCATCAGGTGGCAGATGACTACCACTCAAACCAACCTCACCACCTCCTGTCACCACCAGAGGGAGAACAGAAGGAGAACTCTCAACTGGAGGAGCAGAAAATGAGCTCATAACACTCCTACAGCCCCAGAAAAAAGAGGAAAAAATATATAAAAAAAAAAAATTCTGACACTTTTTTTTTTTTTTAAATTCTTTAGAGTACCCTAGAGTCTACAGTTAGGCAGGTGATTCTGTTATGAATGGGTCACCGAGGAGGATAGTAGGCCAGGCTAAGCCACAGAAAACCAGAGAGGTTGGTAACTAAGCGGATGCAGACCCCTGTTCCTGTCCACACAACTAGCAGTAGCCGTGGAGCGTACCTACGATGTTCCTAGACGCCTTGACACAGACGGAGAGCTAACTAAGCCTAAAACAAGAAAGGGGAAATCTAAACTGCCCCGGAGCAGACCCCAAAGGAATAGACAGCCCCCAAACATATATTGTCGGTGAGACAAGATGAAAACATAAACGCAGGCAGAAAAATAGACTGCACAAACGATGGGGCCCACACTGACTAGACAGGACAGGAAAGGAAAGACACTGTCTGCAATTACGCAAAAAACCCTGCAAAAACTCCAACACGTCTGATGCACAAAAACACTGAAGTCGAACGACTTCGCCCCACTATATCAGCACTCTGGTATATTCTGAAAGCAAAGCAATATAAAAGGGGACAAAACAAACTGGCACATGCAGTAACATATGGGCGGTGATTCAGCACAGCCCCAGCCGGAGCTAGCTAACCCACACAAAGCAGAGATAAACAAAATCAGATCAAATGCAAACAGAATAGCAAATGAACCACTTAGCTGAACATGCAGGGAAAGAGCAGGAGACATCAGACCTCAGGAGGCACAGGAAGAAAATCACCAGCAGGGATAGAGGGAGTCAGCTGTCTTAAATCCCAATCAGAAACCCCAGATCTCCAGTCGTCCTCCTCATCATCAGGTGGCAAGCCTCAGTCAATCAGATCAGCTCCACTACCTCCAGTAACCACCAGAGGGAGCCCAGAAAGGGAACTCTCAATCTGACCAGCTCCACTATCTTCAGTAATCACCAGAGGGAAGCCAGAGAGAGAATTCACAACACATATGTGTACAAGGTGTGTGGAGCCGTGTGTGTGTACGGAGCGGAGCCGTGTGTGTGTACGAGGTGAGTGGAGCCGTGTGTGTGCGATGTGTACGGAGCGGAGCCATGTGTGTACGAGCTGTACTGAGCGAAGCCATGTGTGTACGAGGTGTACGAAGCGGAGCCGTGTGTGTACGAGGTGTACGGAATGGAGCCGTGTGTGTACGAGGTGTATGGAGCGGAGCCGTGCTTGTACGAGGTGAGTGGAGCTGTGTGTGTACGAGGTATATGGAGCGCAGCCATGTGTGTACGAGGTGAGTGGAGCCGTGTGTGTACAAGGTGTACGGAACGGAGCCGTGTGTGTACGAGGTGTACGGAGTGGAGCCGTGTGTGTACGAGGTAAGTGGAACCGTGTGTGTACGAGGTGTACGGAGTGGAGTCGCGTGTGTATGAGGTGCACGGAGCGGAGCCACGTGCGTACGAGGTGTACGGAGTGGAGCAGCGTGTGTACAAGGTGGACGGAGAGGAGCCGCGTGTGTACGAGGTGTACGGAGTGGAGATGTGTGTATTAAGGCATGTGGGGGCCCCATTTGAAAGTTCGCACCGGGGCCCATAACTTTGTAGTTATGCCACTGGTGGCAATATTATATTACACTTTTCAATTAAAATTGCAACACCAAAAAGGAAAAGTAATGAAATTATGAAAATCAGTAGACATGCTAATGATATGCAACTGATTTAAAAGTGGAAACAACATTTACAAAACTTCTCAATTTATCCACTATGGAATATGAGAACTATGCGCAGAAATGCGCAGAAATCCCCACACTTACACACCTTGGCTCCTGTCAATTAAGTTATTAAACATCCAAGCTCTTTCTACCTCCTGTTGCCTCCAGCTCAAAAATATTTCCAGAATCCGTCCTTTCCTCAACCCTCAATCTACTAAAATGCTTGTGCACGCCCTCATCATCTCCTACCTCGACTACTGCAACATCTTTTTCTGTGGTCTCCCTGCTAACACCCTCTCACCCCTCGCATATTTAAGCTATGCTGTTTTTTCACAGTAGCACAAGCAATGTATAGTCAACGTTGTCTAAAAAAACAGCTTTCATAATTCCTCATGTATTCCTCGTGAAGGCCTTTTTCTAGAGTTTTATGGTGTTGCCCACGTGGTCTACAAACCAATCTCCGGCTATCGTGTCCAAATAAAAGCGGGACTCATCTCTGAAAAGGATACACCACCATTCCAGCCTTAATCTGCACTGATAGCTTATGAGAGGGTTGTTGTAAAGTCAAACGAACACCTATAGCTGGACTTATGGCTCATAACCCAACGTCATGCAAACACCTTCTGATGGTTTGTGTAGACAATGTTTGATGCGTTAGGTTTGGTATGTGACATCTTATGTCACCAGCAGTACAGAATGGATCATTATGTACCATTCTTTGAATCTGACAAGACCACATTGGAATCAACATAAAATGGTCTTCAAGGGGAACGTCACACCACTCATTCCCAGGATTACGGTGTGGAGTGGCACAACATACGGCAGCCAGACATATCTAGTCTTCATTACAGGTACACCAATACCGTGTAGTTACATTTCTTTAAAGTGTCCCAATAGCTATTTTTCAACACTTTTCCAGGCCGCATGCTGTTCGAGCTACTGTGAGAAGCCTGTATGGCCTAAATGTATGACCTGCAGTGTCTCTGAATTAGTGTCCTATCAAGCAGCAGATTTTGGTGATTTATGCAGCCAAGTGCATTCACTATGGCAAAACATTCGTTAGACAGCCATTAACAACCTGATAGCAGCTAAGTTATGTACGTACACGCACTTTGCGCCTGCTGCCCATACTTGATATTGAACAAATTGAAATATTTTACAAAGGTAGTTTCCATCTTTTAATTTGCATTAATGTCTATCCATCCAGTGATTTTCATAATCCTACAACTTCTCATTCTTCTGAGGCCCTCATTTATTCATAAAGGTTTATTTTGTACCAATGGAATTGGAGAGAATGTTTAACGAGAATTGTGCCTAATTTGTAAAACCTCTTAATCAAACTGATGCATTGAATAGCATGTTTTTGTCTTCATTTCTCCATACTTATCATGAACATTCAATACATTTAGGCCCCATCACACATACAGATGCACCAGCAATCCCGACAGCGATACGACCTTGTCAGGATCGCTGGTGCATCGCTACATGATCGCTGGTGAGCTGCCAAACAGGCAGCTTCACCAGCAATCAGCACCAGCAAGGACGCTGGTCTCTAAGGTAAATATCGGGTTACTAAGCGGCGTGCGTCACTTAGTTACCCGATGTGTACCTTAGAAACCTGCGTGCTTGCGCCGGGAGCTGCCAGCACGCAGGTTTCTAAGGTACTCATTGGGTAACTAAGTGACGTGCGCCGCTTAGTAACCCGATATTTACCTTAGAGACCAGCTCCCAGCGCCTCCTTAGAGTGCTGGGAGCCTCGCTGATCGTTGGCGCCCGCTGCCACACGCAGCGATGCGCGCTGGCCAGCGGGAGACCAGTGATCAAAAAATGGCCCAGGCCGATCGAGCACGATCAGTGATACCCGGCGGGGGCGGTCGCTGATCCCATAACACACAGCGATCTCGTGGGCAAGATCGCTGTGGCGTCACAAAATCAGTGTGACGGGGCCTTTAGTCTAAAAACACATATTACCATATATGTGTTTCCCTTCTGTTTTCTTTCTCAAACTGAAAATGTTTGAAGTTTGCATGATAATTGCACATAATTTTAGATAAGACAATTTAATCTGTTCAATTTTCCTCCAGATCAGGAAGAAACTGATTTACCGCTTTAAAATGTTAATTAGCGACTCACTCGAGACTTCTCCTCTAGTCTTGTCATCATAACAATAGTAGCAGAGCGCTGTTCCCACACCATGCGCCAAAAGTCTCCAAAAGAGTCAGGCAAGGGCCCCTGTGTTGCTATATATGCATTTTGTTTCCGGTAGCCATCAATATAGTTGGCGTTTATGTAGTCACTGCCAAGAATTCCTGCAATAAATGGAAATTATAATTACATAATCACAAAATAAAAATATAAGAGATATTAGAAATATAAAGAATACATATCATGCCTATCTGTAACACTTTAACAAACTTATGAGAAATGAAAAGTTGCAAATTATGATTACTCTTAATGCATGTTTAAGGCCGAAGACACAGTTAGTGTATCACATCGGATGCGATATGCTAATGCTCCTGCTCTGCTGCCAGTGTGAGCCAAGTGTCAGGGCTCTGTGCTCCAATCCTCCAGCACAGCTGCGGAAGAGATGGAGAAATTAATTTCTCCATCTCCTCCATTGCTGGCATCTGCAGGAATCGCACTGCACTCGGGTGTTTCACACGCACCCATAGACTTATAAGGATGCGTGCGATCCAATTCATGGATGCAATCACAGCATGCTGATTATTTTCTCATGCCGATTCAGCATGAGAAAACAATCACAGATGTGAGCTGCCCCACAGGTTAACATTCGGCCGAGTGCAATCCAATTTTTTTAATGGATTGCATTTGTCCGATTTCAACGCAAGTGGAAGTGAGCCCTAATGCTGAGTGGGTTCCTCTTGTGTGCATTCAGGGCCATAAATGGCTTGTCTTACATTTGTTCTTCATAAACACAGAACTAGACAATAGCATAAATGTAGAATAAACCTTTCTCAAGCACATTACATGCATTACTAAATACCTACTGTACTTACATATGAGTATAATTTGTTCTTTGGCCCTCAAAGAACATGTCCCAGCGAAATGTGTATTTTATAAAGCATCCTAATCACCTATGCCATGATGTGTAAGTGCATTAACCCCTTAACCCCCAAGGGTGGTTTGCACGTTCATGACCAGGCCAATTTTTACAATTCTGACCACTGTCCCTTTATGAGGTTATAACTCTGGAACGCTTCCATGGATCCCATTGATTCTGACATTGTTTTCTCGTGACATATTGTACTTCATGCTAGCGGTAAAATTTCATTCATATAACTTGCGTTTATTTGTGAAAAAAATGGAAATTTGGCAAAAATGTTGAAAATTTCGCAATTTTCCAACTTTGAATTTTTATGCCCTTAAATCACAGAGATACGGCACACAAAAAACTTAATAAGTAACATTTCCCACATATTTACTTTACATCAGCACGATTTTGGAACCCAAATTTTTTTTTCTTAGGAAGTTATAAGGGTTAATATTGACCAGCGATTTCTCATTTTTGCAACACCATTTTATTTTTACGGACCACATCCCATTTGAAGCCACTTTGAGGGGTCTATATGATAGAAAATACCCAAAAGTGACACCATTCTAAAAACTGCACCCCTTAAGGTGCTCAAAACCACATTCAAGAAGTTTATTAACACTTCAGGTGCTTCACAGGAATTTTTTGAATATTTAAAAAAAATGAACATTTAACTTTTTTTCACAAAAAAAATACTTCAGGTTCAATTTTTTTTATTTTACCAAGGGTAACAGGAGAAGTTGGACTGCAAAAGTTATTGTGCAGTTTGTCCTGAGTACGCTGATACCTGATATGTGGGGGGAACCACTGTTTCGGCGCATGGCAGAGCTCAGAAGGGAAGGAGCGCCGTTTGACTTTTTCAATGCAAAATTGGCTAGAATTCAGATCGGACGCCATGTCACGTTTGGAGAGCCCCTGATGTACCTAAACAGTGGAAACCCCCCACAAGTGACCCTATTTTGGAAACTAGACCCCCCAAGGAACTTATCTAGATATGTGGTGAGAACTTTGAACCAACGAGGGCTTCACAGAAGTTTATAACGTACAGCGGTACAAGTAAAAAATCATATTTTTTCCTCAAAAGTGATCTTTTCACCCCCAATTTTTATTTTCCCAAGGGTAACAGGACCCTAAAAGTTATTGTGCAATTTGTCCTGAGTACGCTGATACCCCATATGTGGGTGTAAACGACTATTTGGGCGCATGGCAGAGCTCAGAAGGGAAGCAGCTCCATTTGACTTTTTTGGCTGGAATTGAGATCAGACACCATGTCGCGTTTGGAAAGCCCCTGATGTACCAAAACAGTGAAAACCCCCCACAAATGAAACCATTTTGGAAACTAGATCCTCCAAGGAACTTATCTAGATGTGTGGTGAGCACTTTGAACCCCCCCGTTGCATCACGGAAGTTTATAACGCCCGGGCGTGAAAATAAAAAAATCGTATTTTTTCCACAAAAATGATATTTTTGCCCCCAATGTTTTATTTTCCTAAGGGTAACAGGAGAAATTGGACCCCAAAAGTTGTTTTGCAATTTGTCCTGAGTATGCTGGTACCCTATATGTGGGGGTAAAACACTGTTTGGGCGCATGGCAGAGCTTGGAAGGGAAAGAGCACCATTTGACTTTTTCAACGCAGAATTGGCTGGAATTGAGATCAGACGCCATGTTGCATTTGGAGAGCACCTGATGTGCCCAAACAGTGGAAACCCCCCAATTCTAACTCCAACCCTAACCCCAACACACCCCTAACCCTAATCTCAGCCCTAACCCTAGCCCAACCCTAGCCCTAACGGGAAAATGGAAATAAATACATTTTTTTTATTTTATTATTTTTCCTTAACTAAGGGGGTGATAACTATTTATTTACTATTTACTATTTATTTACTATTTATGGCGGTTTTTATATTTGGCAGCTGTCGCACGCTAAAAGATGCTTTTTATTGTAAAAATAGATTTTGCATCACCACATATTGAGAGCTATAATTTTTCCATATTTTGACCCACTGAGTCATTTGAGGTCTGATTTTTTGACGAGTTGACGTTTTTATTGGTACCATTTTCGGGCACGTGACATCTTTTGATCGCTTTTTATTCCGATTTTTGGGACGCAGAATGAACAAAAACCAGCGTTTCATGAATTTCTTTTGGGGGGGTGCGTTTACACCGTTCCGCCTGCGGTAAAATTGATAAAGGGGTTTTATTCTCCGGGTCAGTACGGTTACAGCGATACCTCATTTAGGTCGTTTTTTTATGCTTTGGCGCTTTTATGCAATGAAAACAATTTTATATAAAAATAATTATTTTTGCATCGCTTTATTCTGCGAGCTATAACTTTTTTATTTTTTCACTGATGACGCTGTATGGTGGCTCGTTTTTTTGCGGGACAAGATGATGTTTTCAGCGGTACCATGCATATTTATATGCGTCTTTTTGATCGCGCGTTACTACACTTTTTGCTCAGCGGTATGATAATGAATCTTTTTTTTGCTTCTTTTTTTAATATTATTTTTTAAGGGGTTCGCTAAAGGGGTTAACTAATGGGACAGTTTTATAGGGCGGGTCGCTACGGACGCGGTGACACCAAATATGTGTACTTTTATTGTTTGTTTTTTTATTTCCAAACAATGAATTTATTAGGGAAAATATATATATTTTTTAATTTATTTAGCGATTTTTTTAAAATTATTTTTACACTTTTTTTTTTTTAACTTTATTACATTGTCCCAGGGGGGACATAACTGTCCTGTGACAGATCGCTGATCTGTAACATCACAGATCACTGTGACAGATCAGCAATCTGTCACAGGCAGTGTGCAGGTTTCCTCCTTGCCTGCGCTTTGCAGGCACTGAGGAAGCCAGCTCCCTGCAGGCCCCCGAAGGTCCCTGTCGTCATCTTGGATCCGGGGACCTGCAGAGAAAGAGCCCCCCGCAGCAGCGCTGCACATTGCGCTGCTGTGGGGGACTCAGGGAAGCACGGAGGGAGCCCACTCCCTGCCGATGCTTCCCTTTAACCCCCGGTACACCACGATCGTGTACCGCGATCGTGCACAATGTGTCCGTGACTGCCCCTGACACATTGTGCCGGGTGTCAGCTGTGGATTGGTCTGCGGATTTGTATCTGCGGAACCACAGGTAAAACCACAGGTAAAATGATCTGCAGTTTTACCTGCGGATTGGCCTGCGGTTTATCACCTCTACAATGGAGGAGATGGTAAACTGCAGCAGAATCCGCAGAAAAGAAGTGACATGTCATTTCTTTCTGTGGATTCAAAACCGCAGCTTTTCCACAGTTAAAAATCCGCAGCATGTGCACAGCAGAATGTAAATCACATAGATTTACATGCTACTGTACACTGTCTGCAGAAATACTGCAGATCCGCTGCGGCCAAAACCGCAGCGGATCCGCAGCAAAAACCGCAGCGTGCGCACATAGCCTATGGCTATGTGCTCACACTGCGGATTCACCTGTGGGTTTTTCCGCGCGGATCCGCAGGTAAAACCGCAGGTAAAGTGACCTGCGGTTTATCTGCGGATTAGCCTGCAGTTTTGCCCTGCGGTTTCACACCTCTACTATGTTAAAGGTGTGAAACCGCTGCGGAATCCGCAGAAAGAATTGACATGCTGCGGTTTTTAAATCGCAGCAAAACCGCGCGGAAAAAAACGCAGTGTGAGCACAGCGGATTTGAAATGCCATAGGCTAACATGGTACTGTACCATGTCTGCAGAACTGCTACGTTTCCGCAGGGCCAAAAACGCTGCGGAAACGCTGCAGAATCCGCAACGTGTGCACATAGCCTAAGTCTATGGAGTTTCCTTATGAGGCCCCATAGACTTACACTGAAGCAATATACAAACCAAAGAAAAATTGGAGCCAGGAGCAATAGATAAAATGTAAGATTTTTTATTATACTCAATAGAATAAAATATAATTTATAGAAAAATTGGTGTAAAAAATACAAATTAAGGGAATCAGTGACACCCAGTTACCACACACAGGTTTAGGTACTGGTACAAATAGCAATATCTAAACAAAGGCATATGACAATGAAAAAAGTCAACCCCCTCTTTATCATCCTCAATAGTCAGAACCTCCCACTCCCGTCTCCAAGACTTTACAAGTGCCGCACCAATTCTTTGGAATGCACTTCCCAGGTCAATACGATTAGTCCCCAATCCCCACAATTTTAAGCGTGCCCTGAAAACGCATTTATTCAGACTGGCCTACCACCTCAACACATTAACCTAATCTATCCCTGTGTGGCACAGCCAAAAGTTTTACCATAACCAGATTTCCCGCATCATGTTCCCACATGCTTTATGCATCCATTAGCCCTCTGTGTCTGTACTGTTACACACTTAACATTATGCTGGTCCATACAATCAGGGCAACTGTTACCACCCACCTTTCGTGTCTACCTCTTTCCTCATAGACTGTAAGCTTGCGAGCAGGGCCCTCTTTCCTCTTGGTATTTGTTATAATCTACTGTATGTGATTATTGTTATGCTGTAATGTCTATTGTCTGTACAAATCCCCTCTGAAATGTAAAGTGCTGCGGAATATGTCGGCGCTATAAAAATAAAATGTATTATTTATTATTATTATCCCTTAAATATAGCGGCACACAGTATCCTCTCAGTGTTTACATAAAGTGCATAAAAGGTGGTCACAAAAATAGGACTAAGCCAAATATATAAAGGGGAATGTATAATCATACATTAATTGCTGCCAGTATATAAAGTAGATAAGAGTATCTGCCTGAATGAAAAAGGTTTACATGGTATGGAAATCATCCTCAAGTAATAACCCCAGGCAGAAAGGCTGTCAGCCAATATAAAAAATAATAGATACTGGAAAAGAAAGAGCCAGAGACATATAAATGCCTAAGAATCAATAATAGGTTTTTAAGCAAGTACCAACCTATCTGTAGTGTGGACTGCGGGACCCCTACGCGCGTTTCGCTTCACAATCACAAAATAGCATGCAGATCATATTGGGGAGATAGCGCCATGCTGGAGGTTAACTAGTTAATACACAGTGGGTAATACCATAACTTCGTAACACCCCCCTAGGACAAAGCTCACGCGAAACGCACGTCGGGGATCAACAACACCACTCAGGTCATATGCTCTATACAGTTTTCATGGGTCTGGTTGGGTGTATGTAGGGAATGGGAGCAGCGCTATACAGGAATCTTATGGTATTACTACCACCCACTGTGTATTAACTAGCTAACCTCCTGCATGGCGCTATCTCCCCAATATGATCTGCATGCTATTTTGTGATTGTATTTGCAGTCCTTCCCATCGTGATACTATTTTACTACGCAAAGTTTGGTTATCTGTTGGTTTAATAGCCAGCTGAACCCATTAGATTGGTCTTACAAACTAGTGTATCATTTTCTCTTCTGATTGGTGGTTTGTGGCCTGCAAATCAATCTTTACCCTCTCCAGCCTGGACTCACGATATGAACTGTTATGTTTATATGATGCATTTATATATTTTTAATATTTTTGAAAACTTTGGTTCATTTATTATATTTGACATCTTTTCAGCAACTTTTTAAGTGCTAGTATGTGAATTATCATCTATGCATCATTCTGTATATGTCATTTGTGGTGTTATATTGGGTATTCTTCTCTTTTTAAATTTGTCTACATGTCTATGTGTCTTTTGTATTGGATCTAATAAAGCTATGATACTTGTATATGGCTAGAAGCTTCCGTGATCTTTTTGGGTGAGTTATTAGGTGGGAAGTGCCATCAATCTAAGGCCTATGTTGTTGCTTGGATTTTCACACTACAGATAGGTTGGCACTTGCTTAAAAACCTATTATTGATTCTTAGGCATTTATATGTCTCTGGCTCTTTCTTTTCCAGTATCTATTATTTTTTATATTGGCTGACAGCCTTTCTGCCTGGGGTTATTAGGTTCCTACTTGAGGATTATTTCCATACCATATAAACCTTTTTCATACAGGCAGATACTCTTATCTAGTTTAGATACTGGCAGCAAATAATGTATGATTACACATTCCCCTTATATATTTGGCTTAGTCCTATTTTTGTGACCACCTTTTATGCACTATGCACTTTATGTAAACACTGAGAGGATACTGTGTGCCGCTATATTTAAGGGATAATAAAGAGGGGGTTGACTTTTTTCATTGTCATATGCCTTTGTTTAGATATTGCTATTTGTACCAGTACCTAAACCTGTGTGTGGTAACTGGGTGTCGCTGATTCCCTTAATTTGTATTTTTTACACCAATTTTTCTATAAATTGTATTTTATTCTATTGAGTATAATAAAAAATCTTACATTTTATCTATTGCTACTGGCTCCATTTTTTCTTTGGTTTTTATATTGCGTTAATGGACGAGCTTTATTATTGATAGCCTTCTTGTGGTATTACACTGAAGGAAGTAGCTCCACACCACATAATGATCCCAGTGTCAGCTGGGATCAACAAGGAGCGGTCACGTGGAACTGAAAGTGTGATGGAAAATGGGAAAAACAGCGAGTATTTTTATGCACAAGGCATCGTTACATAGGTGATTAGGATGCTTTATGAAATACAAATTTTGAAGGGACATTTCTTCAGGAGTTTTCTACTTTTTGCTAAGATTAAACTTGTTGATTTCAAGCAATTATATACTGCCAAACCAGTGGTCAAAATGAACATGACCCCCCCCTAAAATTGTCCTCCCTCTCAAGAGCATGATGATACCAAATATTAGGCCTGCTTGTTGCCATACAAATTCTTTGGGGTGCTGTGATTGGAATAAGGTCGGGTCCCAGCAACAGCAGCAAGATCTCAGCTTTGTAGAAACAGTGACTCCTGTCCATGGTGGAATGGGCAGGATGTTTAAGGTTTTTTCCTGTTGTAGAAAACCATTGTGCCCATGCACAGATTGTTAAAAAAGTTAAAGAAGTGGCCAGAGGCCTCTCTTCCACCAATGAAGTCAGCGCAGATGGAGACAGCGAGCAGGCGGGTGTGGGAAGACACGGTGTGGCCTGTAGGTCACTGTTTTCCAGCCCCTCAGCTGTCTCGGACCGCACTTTGCCCGGCTCTGACCTAGAGCATTAATGTACCTGAGAACCATGAAGACTAAATTTTCCATTTAACGACAAAGACTTTAGAGAAACAGACAAAAGAATATACTTTGCGGTATGTTAATAGTTTTATACAGCTAATTATTTAAGTGGGTTTATGCAGTTTTGTACCTTCAACGGGCATGAGAATGACACGAGAATGATCGTAGGCAATCACATTAGCATAGCGGTTTTTGGGTTTGTTGACTTCAAGATTGGAATGCTCCCAAGTAAATTGCTGGCCAGGATCAATTGACTGAAAAAAAAAAATCAAATGGTAAACTGTATGAACGTGCAACCATTTCTACAATTAAATATCTTCCATATTGTCTAATTACTTGATGTCAGTATATACAGTTGTGGCCAAAAGTATTGACACCCCTGCAATTCTGTCAGATAATACTCAGTTTCTTCCTGAAAATGATTGCAAACACAAATTCTTTGGTATTATTATCTTCATTTAATTTGTCTTAAATGAAAAAACACAAAAAGAATTGTCCTAAAGCCAAATTGGATATAATTCCACACCAAACATAAAAAAGAGGGTGGACAAAAGTATTGGCACTGTTTGAAAAATCATGTGATGCTTCTCTAATTTGTGTAATTAACAGCACCTGTAACTTACCTGTGGCACCTAACAGGTGTTGGCAATAACTAAATCACACTTGCAGCCAGTTGACATGGATTAAAGTTGACTCAACCTCTGTCCTGTGTCCTTGTGTGTACCACATTGAGCATGGAGAAAAGAAAGAAGACCAAAGAACTGTCTGAGGACTTGAGAAACCAAATTGTGAGGAAGCATGAGCAATCTCAAGGCTACAAGTCCATCTCCAAAGACCTGAATGTTCCTGTGTCTACCGTGCGCAGTGTCATCAAGAAGTTTAAAGCCCATGGCACTGTGGCTAACCTCCCTAGATGTGGACGGAAAAGAAAAATTGACAAGAGATTTCAACGCAAGATTGTGCGGATGTTGGATAAAGAACCTCAACTAACATCCAAACAAGTTCAAGCTGCCCTGCAGTCCGAGGGTACAACAGTGTCAACCCGTACTATCCGTCGGCGTCTGAATGAAAAGGGACTGTATGGTAGGAGACCCAGGAAGACCCCACTTCTTACCCCGAGACATAAAAAAGCCAGGCTGGAGTTTGCCAAAACTTACCTGAAAAAGCCTAAAACGTTTTGGAAGAATGTACTCTGGTCAGATGAGACAAAAGTAGAGTTTTTTGGGCAAAGGCATCAACATAGAGTTTACAGGAGAAAAAAAGAGGCATTCAAAGAAAAGAACACGGTCTCTACAGTCAAACATGGTGTCAGTATCTAGTCCTGGAATCTGTTTCTCTTGCCCTTAGACTTGCCCTTAGTTAACATGGATCTTGATGTTTCCACGTCGGCCATCTTGCTTCCTGCCAAAGCTGTATATAAAGCCAGCACCTGCTCTGATTCATTGCTTGTGTATTATGTTTTGGACTTTGTGCCTCTGCAGTCCCAAGCCTGGACTTACTATCCCTGTTGGTCCTCTCTTAACGGCGGAGTCCTCTGCCAACCTGCACGTCTGGATCCCTGCCTGCTGACCGAGTGATTGCTGAACACTTGACTTCAGGAACCTCTGCCTGACTACACCTGCGGTGAAGTAAGAACTCCAGCCAGCTAGTGTGTTCCTCCGCTCTGCAAGAGTCTGTGTCTTGTGCCCGCATTGCTCAGTGACTTTGCATGCTGTGTCGCAGAGTATCAGCTCTGCTATCATATTGACTGAACATTTATCTGGACTTATATGCTATATTGCATTCAGATCATTAATACAATATTGCTTGCGCAACCCACTGTGTCTGTAGTCTCTTTGACCTAGCCACTGGTGTCCAGTTGTATCCACTAGTATCGTGACAGGATACACAAGCCTTAAAAATGGATGCCGCTGGGTCAGAGACTTTAGAAGTGCGTGTTAAGAAGCTAAATAATATCACTGCCACTGTACACGCTGAAGTGCAGACATGGAAGAGCAGAATAGAAGGCCTAGAGGGGCAGACTAAATATGATATACAAGTACTCAGTCAGACCCTTCAGGAATTGCGTGGCCGAGTTGCGGCTCTGGAGGCACAATCTCAGGCTTCTGTTCCTACCATCCCCAAACTACCGCCATTTAGGTTTGGTGGCGACCGAGACAAGTACCGTGGGTTTCTGAACCAGTGTCGTTTATACTTTGCTGCACATGTCACACAGTTTCCTACAGACCGATCCAAAGTATTGACTATCATCATGTTGCTGACTAATAAGGCCCTTGCCTGGGCAAACCCTCTGATAGAATCACAGGATGCATGTCTGAATGACTTCAATATGTTTATCGCCGCCATGGGGCAGATGTTTGACGATCCGAACCGTGGCCTTACAGCTGAGACGGCCCTGCTGAATTTGCGTCAAGGTAAACGCCCAGTGACTGAGTATGCTATGGATTTTAGAAGGTGGGCTCAGGACACCACCTGGAATAGTGCAGCGAAGTACTCTATATTTAAGAAGGGGTTGTCCAGTTCCATCAAGGACGAGCTTGCACGTGCGGAGGCTCCCACTGCTCTAGGTGATTTCATCAATCACTGTATTCGCCTAGACGCTCGCATCTCCGAACGAAAACTAGAAAGGTGGTCTGAGATGAACCGCAGCAATAAATCGCTTCTTCCTTTCCTTCCTAAGGAGATTCCGGACCCAAGTCCTCAGGAGTCCACACCTGAGCCGATGCAGGTAAATTCCCTACGAAGTCGAGTAAGTGACGAACGGAAGGAATTTCGCTTCAAGGAGAATTTATGTTTTTACTGTGGGAAGTCAGGACATTTTATTATCAACTGCCCCAATCGTTCTCGCAGAACAACCGCAGCCGTGATAGAACGCGACTTCTCTGAATCATACTCCATGACTTCCGAATCAGGGCCACCCGAAATTGCAGCAACCGCTCCTGATTATGACTTTTCAGATATGAACTCTGTTACATCCGAAACGATACTACCCATTAATGCTGTTATTCTATCTTCTGCAGTTTCATACCCTTGCAATAAGAAAAAAGATTCACATTGTTACCTTCCTATCAAGATCTGGATTGACTCCCGTTGGGTGAACAGTTCCGCCATGATAGACTCTGGGGCTAGCGGTAACTTCATGGACACTTCTTTTGCTAGGGAATATGGAATCCGATCACAGAGAAGAGTGTCTTCAATTCTGATGGAGACTGTGGATGGGTCCCCTTTGACCTCGGGGCCCGTAGACCAGCAGACTGAACCACTGAAGGTCCTCATGGGAGATGATCACCAGGAGAAATTGCCCTTCCTTCTGATTTCCTCTCCACATTTCCCTATTATCTTGGGTTTACCCTGGTTGCAGGCTCAAAATCCCATCATTGACTGGGAGACTAAGAGATTGCGCTTCCCAGCTAAATAGGTAACTTCTGAGAAATCGACTGATCCATCTCCGGCCAACCCATCATCGGACCTAGAGTTACCGGCAGTTTATAAAGAATTTTCGGACGTGTGCGATAAAAAGAATGCAGAAAAATTACCACCACACCGCTCTTATGACTGCCCAATCGAGCTTCTGCCTGCTGCTACCATTCCTTTTGGTAATATTTATCCATTGTCCGGTCCTGAGCTCAAGACTCTCAAAGAATATATCGACGAGAACCTGTCTAAGGGGTTTATACGCCCCTCATCCTCTCCAGCCGGTGCACCCATCTTTTTCGTTAAAAAGAAGGATGGATCCCTCAGACCCTGTGTTGATTACCGGGAAATTAACAAGGTAACCATCAAGAACCGCTACCCCCTGCCATTAATTCCAGAGCTTCTCGAGAGAGTTCGTCAGACCAAGGTCTTTTCAAAATTGGACCTACGCGGGGCATACAATCTAGTCCGTATAAGACCTGGAGATGAATGGAAAACAGCATTTAGGTCTCGATATGGACACTTTGAGTATTTGGTCATGCCATTTGGACTTTGCAATGCCCCAGCAACGTTCCAACATCTCGTAAATTATATTTTCAGAGACATTCTTGATATTTTTGTCGTAATCTATTTGGATGACATTGTGATTTTTTCTAGCTCCATGGAGGAACATCAGCAACATGTCAAGACTGTCTTGCAGCGGTTGAGGGAACACCAGCTGTACATCAAGCTGGGGAAATGCGAATTTCACAAGTCGGAGATTCAATTCTTAGGTTATGTAATTTCTCCGCAGGGTCTGAGTATGGATAACAGCAAGATCAAGGCAATTCAGGAGTGGCCAATCCCCAAGAACGTCAAGGAGGTCCAACGTTTCATCGGGTTTGCTAACTTCTACAGACGTTTCATCAAGAACTTCTCTGACATCGTCTCGCCCATCACCCGGTTGACACAGAAGAAGACAGCATTTATTTGGTCCCTTCAAGCCCAAGAAGCATTCTCTCGGCTCAAGACCAAGTTCACGTCAGCACCAGTACTGATCCACCCTGACCCGGAACTCGCCTTCATTATTGAAGTGGATGCCTCAAACTGTGCCACCGGGGCTATACTGTCCCAAAGAACAGGTGAGAAGAATTTACTTCATCCTTGTGCTTTTCTTTCCAAGCGACTGTCTCCTGCCGAAAAGAACTACGATGTAGGAAATAAAGAATTACTGGCTATCATCGCCGCCTTCAAGGAGTGGAGACATCTTCTGCAAGGAGCCTCACAGCCGATCGTGGTCCTCACGGATCACCGCAACCTTGAGTTCATCAGGTCAGCAAGATGCCTGACCCCACGGCAGGCCCGCTGGAGTCTTTTCCTTAATCAATTCAATTTTACAATCTCTTATAGACCAGGTTCTCGCAATGGAAAAGCAGATGCTCTATCCCGGATGTTCTCCACTGACGCTGTTCCAGATGCTCCACCTAAGACCATACTTTCTGATTGCAATTTTGTAGGAGTCATTCAGAATCAAGATTTGCTGCAGGTCATCAAAGAAGCTTACAACTCTGATCTTTTCCTGTCTCAGCCATCTGATGAGGTAAGCCTTCTTTTTAGGAATGGAGTTTGGACCCGGGAACGGCGCCTCTACATTCCTGAAGCCGTGAGGTTAAGAGTGTTGAGATTGGTTCATGATTCCAAGGTTGCAGGGCACAGAGGAATTCAGAAGACTCAAGAATTCTTATCTCGCTTCTTCTGGTGGCCAGGTTTTCGGAAGGATGTCCAGAAGTACGTTTCATCTTGTGAGGTATGTGCCAAATTCAAGGTTCCACGTGCCTCCCCTACTGGTCTGTTACAGCCTTTGCCGGTGCCGTCTCGCCCATGTGGATCCATTTCTATGGACTTAATTGTAGAACTGCCCCTTTCTGAGGGAAAGAGTACGATTTTGGTGGTGGTCGATCGCCTGACCAAGGCGGCCCATTTCATCCCTTGTTCCGGTTTACCCTCTGCGAAGGACACTGCTGACCTAATTATCCAGAACATCTTTCGCCTGCACGGGGTTCCGGATGAAGTTGTTTCTGACCGTGGAGTTCAATTTACTTCAAAGTTTTGGCGAAGCTTTTATTCAGCATTAGGCATAGAAGTTAACTTATCTTCTGCTTTCCACCCACAGTCCAACGGGCAGACAGAACGTACCAACCAAACACTAGAGCAATACCTTCGCTGCTATGTTTGCCATTTGCAAGATGATTGGGTAAGGCTACTCCCCTTGGCCGAATTCTCTTATAACAACTCCCAGAGTGCCTCCACCAAACAGTCTCCATTCTACGCTAACCTGGGATATCACCCTAGCATTCTTCCCAGATTACCGGTAGATACATCTTTACCAGCAGTTGCCGACAGGATCTCTTCACTTCAACAGAACCTTGAACTTCTGAAAGAGACTTTGGGTTCCGCACAAGAGAGGTACAAGAATGCAGCTGACAGATTTCGCAAACCAACACCAACATTTAAGGTAGGAGATTTAGTCTGGTTATCTACGAAGAATTTAAAGATGAAGATCCCTTCCCCTAAGTTGGGACAGAAGTACATTGGTCCTTATAGGATCAGTGGTCTGGTAGGTGCTGTTGCATGTCGCTTAAAACTCCCAAGAACACTGAAGATACATCCTGTCTTTCATACTTCCCTACTAAAGACTGTAGTACCAAATCCTTTTCCAGGACGTTCATCTCCTCCTCCCGATCCCGTTCTTGTGGATGGTCAAGAGCAGTTCATCGTTGAGAGGATTCTGGATTCAAGAATCTACAGAAATCGACTGCAGTATTTGATTAAATGGCAAGGCTATTCCTCAGAGGAGAATTCCTGGGAACCCGTGGATAATATTAACGCCTCCCGACTGATTGAGCAGTTCCATCAAAGGTACCCTGGCAAGCCTGGTTTAGGGTCGTCCGGAGGCCGTTCTTGAGGTGGGAGTAATGTCAGTATCTAGTCCTGGAATCTGTTTCTCTTGCCCTTAGACTTGCCCTTAGTTAACATGGATCTTGATGTTTCCACGTCGGCCATCTTGCTTCCTGCCAAAGCTGTATATAAAGCCAGCACCTGCTCTGATTCATTGCTTGTGTATTATGTTTTGGACTTTGTGCCTCTGCAGTCCCAAGTCTGGACTTACTATCCCTGTTGGTCCTCTCTTAACGGCGGAGTCCTCTGCCAACCTGCACGTCTGGATCCCTGCCTGCTGACCGAGTGATTGCTGAACACTTGACTTCAGGAACCTCTGCCTGACTACACCTGCGGTGAAGTAAGAACTCCAGCCAGCTAGTGTGTTCCTCCGCTCTGCAAGAGTCTGTGTCTTGTGCCCGCATTGCTCAGTGACTTTGCATGCTGTGTCGCAGAGTATCAGCTCTGCTATCATATTGACTGAACATTTATCTGGACTTATATGCTATATTGCATTCAGATCATTAATACAATATTGCTTGCGCAACCCACTGTGTCTGTAGTCTCTTTGACCTAGCCACTGGTGTCCAGTTGTATCCACTAGTATCGTGACACATGGCGGAGGTTCCCTGATGATTTGGGGTTGCTTTGCTGCCTCTGGCACTGGACTGCTTGACCGTGTGCATGGCATTATGAAGTCTGAAGACTACCAACAAATTTTGCAGCATAATGTAGGGCCCAGTGTGAGAAAGCTGGGTCTCCCTCAGAGGTCACGGGTCTTCCAGCAGGACAATGACCCAAAACACACTTCAAAAAGCACTAGAAAATGGTTTGAGAGAAAGCACTGGAGACTTCTAAGGTGGCCAGCAATGAGTCCAGACCTGAATCCCATAGAACACCTGTGGAGAGATCTAAAAATGGCAGTTTGGAGAAGGCACCCTTCAAATATCAGGGACCTGGAGCAGTTTGCCAAAGAAGAATGGTCTAAAATTCCAGCAAAGCATTGTAAGAAACTCATTGATGGTTACCGTAAGCGGTTGGTCGCAGTTATTTTGGCTAAAGGTTGTGCAACCAAGTATTAGGCTGAGGGTGCCAATACTTTTGTCTGGCCCATTTTTGGAGTTTTGTGTGAAATGATCAATGTTTTACTTTTTGCTTCATTCTCTTTTGTGTTTTTTCATTTAAGACAAATTAAATGAAGATAATAATACCAAAGAATTTGTGTTTGCAATCATTTTCAGGAAGAAACTGAGTATTATCTGACAGAATTGCAGGGGTGTCAATACTTTTGGCCACAACTGTAGTAGATAAATGGGTTGGAGACAATTCAGCAAGTCAGTAAAATGAAACATGTTTATTCTCTGGCAATACACCGATCATGAGAGTTCAATAGATTCAAAATTTGACACAAGGGTAGGACTGTCTTGTAAAAAAAAACGGATCTGTTGCTCATAGCAGCCAATCACAGCACACATTTCAAATTCCAAGAAAAGAATATTAATTGAAAGCAGCATTGTTATTAGTTGTTTTGGGCAACTAATATATGAGGGTTTTTTTTTGACAGTTTCATAAATCTCCCATATAATCTTCACATATCTTCTGTGTGAGTAAAGTTATCTTGAATTGGAAATTGATTCCTGTGAGACATTAGATAGGATACTGAGACAAACGCTATCTGCATATTCAGTGTTTGATTTAACTTCCACTTACAGTAAAGCCCTCAATCACATAAGACAACTTTCGGCAGACAGTTATATTCACTGACTCCCCCATACACAGAGCATTCCCGTGCTTTTTACGAGAGCTGCCTGCCAGACTCTTCTGGAAGCAGCTTTTCTTACAAGAACAAAAATATTGGCTGTTAGAAATCCACTAGGTTGATCATTCTCTCCATCATGTCGGGGAAGAGTCAGGAGGCACCTATACACATTTGACTGTCAGGTGAATGTTAAGATTGACTGACTTTAGTCTAATGCAGTAGCATAGCTACTGGGGAAGCAGTGGGGGTGGTAGCAAAGGGCCCTAACTGAGGGGCCCACCCAAAGAAACTGTCAATATAATTAATCTCTGGGGAAGAACAGTGAGACATTGTTTTCCTGCACAACCGATCCCCATTCTGTAGTAACCTACACCCAGCAGAATGACAGGGTACTGGACTGGTACTGGACTGGTACTGGACTGGTACAGGGCACTGGACAAGTCATAGGAGGAGTGATGTAATGATGTCATCATGCCAAGACTTTGAAGCCTTGTGCATGCCCTGGCACGATGGTCCACCTGTAGACTACCAAAGATCCAGAGTTAGATGAGTATGAGAAGTTTTTAATTTAATAATACTTGTGAGGGGACTATGGAGGTATCATATGATATGAGGCTAGTATGGAAGACCATTACATAACGTGGAATCTTCTATAGGGCCATCATACATTGTGGGGGCTACTGTGGAGACCATCAAAAAGTGTGGATTCTGCTATTGGGATAATCATACAGTATGATAGTATCATACAGGGTTAGGACTACTGTGGGGGCATCATACAATGGTGAGGGCTACTATGCGGCCATCATACAGTGTGAGGAGTACTGTGGGGTCCATCATACAGTTTGGAGGCTAATGTGGGAGCATCATACAGTGTAGGAACCATCATACAGTGTGAGGCATACTGTGGAGGCCATCATACAGTGTGGAGACTATTTTGGGGGGTATCATACAGTGTAGGGGCATAATACAGTGTGGCAGCCATCATACAGTGTGAGGACCACTGTGTGGCCATTATACAGTGTGGGCATCCTCCTGTGTATAGGGAACTCAGATGTTTCGCCCCCCTGAACTGAACCCCTAGCTACACCTTTGTTCTAATATCTATGAGTGCCTTTACAATCATCACCCATTCGAGGTGACACTAATTTTAACTTTGAAGATTTTAAGCTAAGGATTAGTGAAGCTCTTAGCATTTGAACAATCACAGATTAGGAAACCTCTTACATTATTTATGCTGCTCTTCATTACAATATCCATGTTTTAGTCTGAAATGCTGCAGAACAGGTCCCTAACCATTTGTGCACCTGTCAGTCTAGCTGAGCCAGATAGGAACCCCTTTTATGTGATTGGTCTTCCTAATCACCTCGTCCTAACCCAAGTTTTCTCCAAGTTAATGAAGAGTTTAACATACCGTAGATGTTTATAATGAGGGAGTCTGTTTTGGGCAGCATGAAAATTTGACACATTATTTTTAAAATGGGGGTTGTCCAGGCTTGGTACAAAAGTCATCAGTCACTATGTAACTGTCAGGATTTTCTGTTTTCATCAGTGTGAGTTAATGGTCATGTGACCATTTAAATAGGAATTATAACAGGACATGAGGTGATGCTAGCTACAGACAGGCCAAGGAAATCAAATTAAGATTTTTGTTACACATGCAGATGAGGACCAAGTGTTCTACAGTTCACACCTCCACAAGAAGGTCTTCAGATCTCTAATAGAACACTTGGTCCTCATCTGCATGTGTTACAAATACCTTAATTTGATTTCCTTGGCCTGTCTATAGCTAGCATCACCTCCTGTCCTGTTATAATTCCTATTTAAATGTTGCCATCTCTTCTCAGTAATTCACTTGTAATCTAGCCTGATGAAGGGGCCTTCTGAGCCCTGAAAGCTTGCTTGCAAATATAATTTCTCTGGTTAGCCAATAAAGGTATCACACCTTGAATACTTTTCTCAATTTATTTGGGGACATAAGTATTTACATCTAACTATTACTATGAATTTTTATACTGTATGCTAACTATGAACTTTGACATGTGTCATCTGACTGTTTGGAGCTCTTTTTTTTTTTTTTTTAAATCTGTGTGTACTTAATGCACCACCTATGTATGCTTCATGTGGTATTCCTGAAGAAGAGGTTGCAAAAAACCTTGAAACGCGTAGAATAAACCACTGTCAAACTTTATTAACCTCCTGGAATTTCATCATTTGGGCAACGTGGACGAAATCCACGTATTCCTTTACAGAGCAATGCAATTCGACTGAAAGAAGCCAAAGACATCTAATCAGCAAATCACATACATGCGGTGATAGCTTGGTCCCATGGGCAACAATGGAGATTCTATATTTTAACTTGACAACTTAAATTTAAGTAGCAGTATTAATAGATCTGGTACAGAATTAAATAAATTAACAAACATGTCATGGTAAATAACAGATTTAGGTCAATTGCTACTAAGTACTGTGAACATTTGTATGGATTTTTACTTTAAAAAGTGAGAATCTGACCTCTGAAACTACCAGAGGTACTAAGAATGGGGGCAGTGAGGCACCAATTTTCAGTTGAAAGCCAGGAAATTAATGAGACTGTCAGAAACAGCATTGGGAAAAGTAAAAAGGATCTGTCAGTACTGAGAATAGGTGAAAGTAGATAAAAGATCCACAAACCTAACTCTTACCTCATACTCCTGAGATAATTTTAAATTATCATTGGCCTTAAGGTGTTCTGTGTGTTCAGAAAGATCTGCAATAGGTATTGGTGGATGGCTAAGCATGCCTAAAAAGAGAAAAAAAAGACTAAAATGAACATTTTATAAATGTAAACAATGAATAATATAAAAATAAGACACCTCATTTAATGTGAGATCTGCAATGAAAGGACATGTTAGATCAGATCAGAAGGCAGGGCTCGAAATTTTACCTAGAAAGAAAATAGAGATCTAAATTTTAATTTCAGAAGCGTTATGCAGCAAACATTGTGGTTGAAGGTTAGAGGCCAAAGAATGAGGAAACTTCAAAAACACATAAATAATATTACATATTTAATAAAGCAGCAAAGAAAGAAGAAAAGCATGATCTCCAGATTTTTTAATTAAAGAGCATAAAATGAAAATGAAATTTAAAATTAACAGGAAACAAATCTGAGAATATTTGAAGACTTACTGATAGGGAATTTAGAGTGAGCCTCAATGGGGACAATGATGATGACTGTAAAGCGATGCGGAATATGATGGTGCTATATAAATGCGTAAAATAAATAATAAATAAATGCTTTCTTAGCTATGTGATGATGTAAGATTGGTTTAATCTGAATCCTATCCAATCTTCAGAATCTAGTTGTTAAGATGCTGCACTTTCTAAAGCAAACTTTTCCTCTTCTATATCTCAGGTAATAAAAAATTTTAACCACTAACAAATATTTTAGTAAAAGTAGTAATGTAAAAGTAGTTTTAAAATAGAAGTCCATAATCTAACAAGGATATAGAAACAAAAAGAAGTTAAATCTGCCAACTAGTCCTAAGTTGTAAACCCAATGCAAAACCTACAACTCAATCAACTTTCACTACCTCCTACTCATGGTCACCAAGGAAGCTCAAATACATAATGTTACCGGAGTTCTCGAACTTTAAAAGTTGGTTTACACCCCCTAGACCACCACCAGCATCGTACTGCACTTTTTAGACGCTTTAGTATCATCATTTTATAAAAATAAACCAGTCAACAAAATATTTAATAAAATAACAAACTACATTACTCACAAGTTAAAGGGGTTGCCCAGGACTTTTATAATAATGACCAATCCATAGGACAGAGGGATTCCTGCTTTTCATCCCTTTTTTCATCACACAGGGGCAAACTACAGCAGCATGGAGGAGATTATACAACAGTACTTTTTCATGAGTTATTTACAAGTTTATGACCACTTATAAAATGTGTTCAAAGTGCTGCCCATTGTGTTGGATTGTTAATGCAACCCTCTTCTGCCACTCTTGACACAGTGCTAGCAACGCTGCAGAAGAAATGCTAGCACAGGCTTAGAGTATCCGTTGTTTCAGATGCTGCACATCTCATATCTTCACAGCATAGACAATTGCCTTCAGATGACCCCAAAGATAAAAGTCTAAGGGGGTCAGATCGGGAGACCTTGGTGGCCATTCAACTGGCCCACGATGACAATCCACTTTCCAGGAAACAGTTCATGTAGGAATGCTCGGACCTGACACCCATAATTGATGGTATAGTGTGGTATATGGGGTAAAAGATAGTGAGGCCTTTCTTCATCAATGGAAACCTCAATGCCACTGGATATCTGAAATTGCTACATGATGATGTCTTGCCCTCTTTATGCACTGAAGATGGCAGGGGCCCTGAGCTTTTCAAGCAAGATGGTGCACCACCACATTATAGGTATCAGGTCCGAGCATTCCTACAAAGAATCTGGCCCATTTAGACTAGCATTTCTTCTGTGTTGCTATCAGTGTGTCAAGAGTGGGAGAAGAGGATTGCATTGATAATCCAACACAATGGGCAGCACTTTGAACACATTTTATAAGTGGTAATAAACTTGTAAATAACTCATGAAAGAATATTGTTACGTTAAAACCAAGCACACCATTGTTTTTCTTGTGAAATTCACAGTAAGTTTGATGTGTCACATGACCCTCTTCCCATTGGAAAAAATAAAGTTGGATCCAAAATGGCTGACTTCAAAATAGCCACCATAGTCACCACCCATCTTGAAAAGTTTCCCCTCTCCCATATACTAATGTGCCACAAACAGGAAGTTGATATCACCAACCATTTATTTAGGTGTATTCATATAAATGGCCCACCCTATAGATTCAAGTTCCCTAAGGAGATTAAAAAATAAAGGAAAAAAATACAAAAAAGTTTTCAACAACATCATTTTTTTAAAATATATAAGTTCAATTTATCCCTCATTTCCACCATTGAAAATAAAAAAAATTACAAAATAAACATACTTGGCATCACCATGTTCAAAAAAATCCTAGCAAAATACAAAATTAACGGGGTATTCACATCTCCAAAATCCTATCCCAATAAGTAGTAGGTGTAATAACAATAATAATATTAGCAAATTCCTCCTGTTTTGAGCTAATTTTCTCCTTCACCTTTGATGTCCGATGAACTCCCTCTGCTGGTGAAAAGAGGTAGTGAAATTGATTTGGATGGGAAAATCCTGTCATCTGAACAGGTGGAGTGTGACTGGACATCCGGAATCTCTGAGTGGATATAAGGCCGCCGACGCCCTGCTGGGTTGCTGGTGATCCTCTCTGCTCTGAGCTCTGGCCTCTAGTTTAGTCCTGTCTACTAAAGCAAAGTTTTTGCTCTGCTTTTTTTCCATGAGATTTTGTCTGGTTTACTTAGTGTTTGTGTTCAGCCAGCCCTGGTTGGGACTGGCTGAACTCCATTTTTGTCTCTGATCAGTTGATCTCTTTGCTCTGTTTTCAGAATATACCTGAGTGCTGATATAGTGATTTTGAAGTCTAGTGACTTCAGGGCCTTTTCTATCAGACGTGTTGGACATTATTTTTGGCAGGGTTTTTGCATGATTGCAGACAGTTGCTTTTCTTTCCTGTCCTATCTAGTTAGTGAGGGCCCCATCGTTTGCTCATCCTGTCTTTCTGTCTGTGTTTGTGTTTTCTTCTGTTTTCACCCTCAATACATGTTGGGGGCTGTCTATTGCTTTGGGGTCTGCTCTGGGGCAGTTTAGATTTCCCCTTTCTTTCTTTAGGTTTATTTAGTTCTCCGGCTGTGAACGAGGTGTCTAGGACCACCGTAGGAACACCCCACGGCTACTGTTAGTTGTTGTGAATAGGATCAGGGGTCTGCAATCCGCTAGCTACCAATCTCTCCGGTTTTCTGGACTTAGCTTGTATTTTTGTTTTTTCCTCCTCCGGTGACTCATTCATAACAGAATCACCAGCCATACCGCAGATTCTAAGGTACTCAATAGCAGGAAAGAATTGTAAAAAAAAGAAAAAAAGGGTCAGAATTTTTTTTTTATGTATATTTTTTCCTCTTTTTCTCTGGGGCCGTAGGAGGAATTTTCTTAATGGAGATTAAGCAATTGTCTGATCGTGTGGAGCTGCTGGCTGCTGAAGTGCGGGGAATTTCCGCCTATCTTGCTCATTCACATGCTGCTGAACCAAAGATTCCTACTCCTGATGTGTTTTTTGGGGATCAGTCTAAATTTTTGAATTTTAGGAATAATTGTAAATTATTTCTTGCCTTGAAGCCTAACTCACCGGGGAGCTCTGTACAGCAGGTTAAAATTGTCTTCTCCTTGCTGCGCGGTGATCCCCAGAATTGGGCGTTTTCTTTGACACCTGATGATCCTATTCTAACTAATGTGGATACATTTTTTCAAGCCTTGGGGTTGTTGTATGATGAACCTAATGCTATTGATCAAGCTGAGAAAGCCCTGTTGGCATTGAGCCAGGGTCAGGATTCTGTAGAGTTATACTGTCAAAAATTCCGAAAGTGGGCGGTCCTTACTACCTGGAATGATGGTGCCTTGGCAGCTCTCTTTCGGAAGGGTTTGTAAGAAACCGTAAAAGATACTATGGTGGGATTTCAGGTCCCTCTGGTCTTGACGATTCTATGTCATTAACCATTCAGGTTGATCGGTGTTTACGTGAATGTAAAAGTACACGAGAAATGTTGCCACCTGTTGAACAAATATCTGAACCTATGCAATGTGATAGACTTTTGTCTAGGGCGCAACGTCAGGAGTTCAGAAGGCGTAATAAGCTGTGTTTTTTCTGTGGAGATGCCTCTCATATGATTTCTGTCTGCCCTAAACGAGAGAAACGTTTTGCACACACATTTGCTGTGGGTGGTGTTCAACTTAAGTTTCTTCTGGCAATTACTCTGATCTGCTCCCTGTCCACATTTTCCGCTAAGGCTTTTGTGGATTCGGGAGCGGCTCTGAACCTGATGGACTTGGATTTTGCTAAACGTTGTGGGTTTCCTATGACACCTCTGTGGACGCCTATCCCTTTGAGGGGTATTGATGCTACTCCTTTGGCGAAGAATAAACCTCAGTTTTGGACCCAGGTGGTTATGCGGGTCGCCCCAGACCATCAAGAAAATTGCAGATTTTTGGTGTTGCATAATTTGCATGATGCCATTGTTCTGGGATTTCCCTGGTTGCAGATCCATAATCCAGTTTTCGATTGGAAATCTGTGTCTGTGGTGAGTTGGGGTTGTCGGTGTGCTCTGGTGACGCTCCTGTTTTCTTCACCTCTCCCCAGTCGCATAATGTTCCTGACTATTTGGCTGATTTTTATGATGTATTTAGTGAGAATAAGTCTGCGTCTTTGCCTCCTCATAGGAGTTATGACTATGCAATTGAGTTGAGCCCTGGGTGTAAATTTCCCAAGGGTCGACTTTTCAATTTATCTGTACCTGAGCACGAGACTATGCGATCTTATATTAAGGAGTCATTGGAGAAGGGTCATATTAGACCGTCCTCTTCACCCTTGGGTGCTGGTTTTTTTTTCGTGGCCAAGAAAGATGGTTTACTAAGGCCTTGTATTGACTATCGTTCCCTCAACAAAATTACTGTTAAATATCAGTATCCGTTACCCCTGATTTCTGATCTATTCTCCAGAGTTAAAGGTGCTTGCTGGTTTACCAAGCTTGACCTCAGGGGGCGTATAATCTTATTCGCATTAAGTATGGGGATGAATGGAAGATGGCGTTTAATACTCCGGAGGGACATTTTGAGTACCTGGTGATGCCTTTTGGGCTCACTAATGCCCCTTTTGTCTTCCAGTGCTTCATAAATGATATTTTCCGGGACTTTGTGGATACATTTTTGATCATCTATCTGGATGATATTTTGATCTTTTCCAGGGATTGGGACTCTCATGTGGAACATGTTCGGACTGTGTTCCGGATTTTGAGGGAGAATTCCCTGTATGTTAAGGGATCAAAATGCCTTTTTGGTGTACAGAGAATTTCATTTTTGGGATTTATTTTGTCTCCGTCAACTATTGAAATGGACCCGGCCAAGGTACAGGCCATTTATGATTGGGTTCAGCCCACTTCTTTGAAGGCCCTCCAGAAGTTTTTGGGTTTTGCTAATTTTTATCGTAAATTTATAGCTAATTTTTCTGGTATTGCCAAACCATTGACTGATTTGACTAAGAAGGGTGCTGATGTGCTGAATTGGTCTCCAGAGGCTGTTTCTTCCTTTCAGGAGCTGAAGCGGAGGTTCACTTCTGCTCCGGTTTTGCGGCAACCTGATGTCTCACTCCCATTTCAGGTAGAGGTGGACGCTTCTGAGATTGGTGCAGGAGCTGTAGTGTCCCAAAAAGATCCGGTAACATCTAAAATGAATCCCTGTGCTTTCTTTTCCCGAAAGTTCTCCCCGTCCAAACGCAACTATGTTGTGGGGAATCGGGAACTGTTAGCCATGAAATGGGCATTTGAGGAGTGGAGACATTGGTTGGAGGGAGCTAAACATCAAGTCGTGGTCCTTACTGACCACAAGAATTTGATTTACCTTGAGTCGGCCAAACGCTTGAATCCTAGACAGGCTAGGTGGGCCCTGTTTTTCACACGTTTTGATTTTGTGGTCTCTTTTCTTCCGGGTACTAAGAATGTCAAGGCAGACGCCCTCTCTAGGAGTTTCTTTGCTGATTTTCCTATTGTGACCAAGCCTGCTACCATCTTAGGTGAGGGGGTAGTTCTTTCTGCCATCTCGCCCGATTTGAGATGTGCTCTGGAAGAGTTTCAGGAGGACAAACCTGAGCGTTGTCCCATTGGAAAATTGTATGTTCCTAACCAGTGGAGGAAGAGGGTAATGTCTGAAGTTCATTGCTCCGTATTGGCTGGTCATCCAGGTATTTTTGGTACTAGAGATTTGGTGAGTCGGTCTTTTTGGTGGCCCGCCTTGTCTCGTGATGTCAGGAATTTTGTGCAGTCCTGTGGGACTTGCTCCCGGTCTAAACCTTGTTCTCGCTCTAGTGGGTTGTTGATGCCTTTGCCGGTGCCCAGGAGGCCATGGACCCATATTTCAATGGATTTTATTTCTGATATGCCTGTCTCTCAGAGAATGACTGTTATTTGGGTGATTTGTGATAGATTCTCTAAGATGGTCCATCTTGTACCACTCCCTAAGTTGCCATCTTCCTCAGGGTTGGTGCCCTTGTTTTTGCAACATGTGGTTCGCATGCATGGGTTCCTGAGAATATTGTGTCTGACAGAGGAGTTCAGTTTGTTTCTAGATTTTGGAGGACTTTTTGTTCCAAGCTGGGAATTCAGTTGTCCTTCTCCTCTGCGTTTCACCCTCAGACCAATGGGCAGACGGAGAGAACAAACCAGACTTTGGAATCTTATTTGAGATGTTGTATTTCTGCTGATCAGGATGATTGGGTTACATTTTTGCCCTTGGCTGAATTTGCTTTAAATAATAGAGCTAGTTCTGTCACTTTGATGTCACCTTTTTTTTGTAACTTTGGGTTTCATCCTCGATTCTCTTCAGGGCAGGTGGAGTCTTCTGCCTGCCCAGGTGTTGACACTATGGTGGAGAGAATGCACCAGATCTGGGACCAAGTGGTGGATAAGTTGTCTCTCTCCCAGGAAAAGGCCCAGCGGTTTTCCAACCGGCATAGGACCATTGGTCCCCGGTTTAAGGTGGGTGATATGGTTTGGTTGTCATCAAAGAATATCTCTATGAAGGTGGCTTCTCCAAAGTTTAAACCTAGATTTACTGGACCTTACAAGATTTTGTAGATTCTTAATCCGGTCTCTTTTCGATTGGCTCTTCCTGTCACATTTAAAATCCATAATGTGTTCCATAAATCTTTGCTGAAGAGGTTTGTTGAACCTGTTGTTCCGGGGGTGGCAACTCCAGACCCTGTACTGGTTGAAGGTAAATGTGGAATATGAGGTTGAGAAGATACTGGATTCTCGCCTGGCTAGACGGAGACTCCAGTATTTGGTTAAGTGGAAGGGTTATGGCCAGGAGGATAATTCTTGGGTCTCTTCATCCGATATTCATGCCAAAAGATTGGTTCATGCTTTTCATCGGGCCCATCCTGATCGCCCTGGTGGCGTGGATGAGGGTTCGGTGACCCCTCCTCAAGGGGGAGGTACTGTTATGAGCTCATTTTCTCCTTCACCTTTGATGTCTGATGAACTCCCTCTGCTGGTGAAAGGAGGTAGTGAAATTGATTTGGATGGGAAAAACCTGTCATCTGAACAGGTGGAGTGTGATTGGACATCCGGAATCTCTGAGTGGATATAAGGCCGCCGACGCCCTGCTGGGTTGCTGGTGATCCTCTCTGCTCTGAGCTCTGGCCTCCAGTTTAGTCCTGTCTACTAAAGCAAAGTTTTTGCTCTGCTTTTTTCCATTAGATTTTGTCTGGTTTACTTAGTGTTTGTGCTCAGCCAGCCCTGGTTGGGACTGGCTGAACTCCATTTTTGTCTCTGATCAGTTGATCTCTTTGCTCTGTTTTCAGAATATACCTGAGTGCTGATATAGTGATTTTGAAGTCTAGTGACTTCAGGGCCTTTTCTATCAGACGTGTTGGACATTATTTTTGGCAGGGTTTTTGCGTGATTGCAGACAGTTGCTTTTCTTTCCTGTCCTATCTAGTTAGTGAGGGCCCCATCGTTTGCTCAGCCTGTCTTTCTGTCTGTGTTTTCTTCTGTTTTCACCGTCAATACATGTTGGGGGCTGTCTATTGTTTTGGGGTCTGCTCTGGGGCAGTTTAGATTTCCCCTTTCTTTAGGTTTATTTAGTTCTCCGGCTGTGAACGAGGTGTCTAGGACCACCGTAGGAACACCCCACGGCTACTGTTAGTTGTTGTGAATAGGATCAGGGGTCTGCAATCCGCTAGCTACCAACCTCTCCGGTTTTCTGGACTTAGCTTGTATTTTTGTTTTTTCCTCCTCTGGTGACTCATTCATAACATCCTCCAATTAGAAATGTAGTATAGTTTTTCTGATTCATTAAGTCTCTTTCCTCATATGCAGGCATTGCAGTACCTTAGAAATCAATGGTTACTACCACTGATAAATTGACAGTTAGTTAGCAAGTTCCTAGTGGCCATAACCCTGGATAGCTAAGGTCCTGCTATGCCTGCACATGAAGAAAGAGACATTGCAAATCAGAAGAACTATACTACATTTCTTATTGGAGGTATTTGCTATTATTATTATTATTATTATTATTATTACACCTACTACATATTTTGTTATAGGATCTTTGAGAGTGTAATACTCCTTTAATTAACCTAATCAGTAAATGTCGTAATGGGAAAAATAATCAGAAACCTAGAAATATCTGTTTTTTTGTCTCTATTAATTTCTAAAAAAAATGCAATAAAAACAGGTCAAAATGTAGTATATAGTGTGGACAGGGTCATTGGCACTGTATGTGAGGGAAGATATGTCTCACAAAGATTCCTTTCTTCATTGATCTAAAAACCCATAAGTTTCTCTCCAGCATGCATGGGTAGAGAGTAATGCGACGGTTCTATTGTCCGAGATGTTCCCGGGAGATCCTAAATTATTGTAGGTCTTGCCCCACCTGCCAGATAACTACTCCCTCTTCTCACTTCCAAAGTTCCTTAGTCCCGTTACCAGCGATAGAGGTCCCCTTTGGGAGGACTGCCATGGACCTAGTAGGTCTCCTAGTTAAGTCTGCATGGGGGCATCAGTATATCCTAGTGGTCATGGACTACGCGACCCGGTACCCTGAAGCGATGCCACTAAGGAACTCTTCAGCTAAGAGTATCACCTGGGAGCTTGTCAATATCTTTGCTAGGATGGGCCTGCCAAAGGATATTTTGATAGACAAGGGAACCCCTTCATGAGCAAAATGATGAGGGGGCTGTGTAGAGTCCTCCAGATTGCCTAGCTGCGAACCCCAGTTTGCCATTTGCAGACCGATGGCCTGGTGGAGCGCTTTAAAGAGACCTTAAAGGCCATGCTCAAGAAGGTCATTGAGAAGGATGGTCGAGACTGGGACTGCTTCCATTTTTGCTCTTCTCCAACAAAGAAGTTCCTCAAGCCTCCTCTGGCTTCTCGCTGTTTGAGCTCCTGTATGGTCAACTTCCGCAAGGGCTCCTGGACATCGCCGAGGAAACCTGGGAAGCCGAGGTCATGCCACACCAGAGCATCATAGAGCATGCCACCCAGTTGCAGGAGAGGATGGAAAAGTGATGCCTATCTAGAAGGAGCATCTTCTCCGGCACAGGCAAGGGTGTTATGACTGGGTCACCGAGGAGGAAAGTAAGACCAAGCTAAGCCACAGAAAACCAGAGAGGTTGGTAACTAAGCGGATTGCAGACCCCTGATCCTATCCACACAACTAGGAGTAGCCGTGGAGCGTACCTACGATGATTCTAGACACCTCAACACAGCCAGAGATTTAAATAAGCCTAAAGCAAGAAAGGGGAAATCTAAACTGCCCCAGAGCAGACCCCAAAGGAATAGATAGCCACCAAACATAAATTGAAGGTGAGACAAGATGAAAACACAAACGCAGGTAGGAAAATAGGCTGAGCAAACGATGGGGCCCAAACTAACTAGACAAGACAGGAAAGGAAAGGAAAGACACTGTCTGCAATCACGCAAATAACCCTGCAAAAAATGTCCAACAAGTTTGATAGAAAAATACTGAAGTCACTAGACTTTGCCCACTATATCAGCACTCTGGTATATTCTGAAAGCAGAGCAAAAAGAGGCCAATCTAATAAGGGACAAAAACAAACTGGCACAAGCAGTAACATAAGGATGGAAATTCAGCACATCCCCAGCCGGGGCTGGCTCACCACACAAAACTGAATAGACAAAACCAGATCAAATGAGAACAATAGCAAAGAACACTTAGCTTGAGCATGCAGGGACTGAACTGGACACTAAGACCTCAGGAGGCAGGAAAAAATCACCAGCAGGGATAGAGGGAGTCGGCTGTCTTAAATCCAATCAGAAACTCCAGATGTCCAGTCATCCTCCTCATTATCAGATGGCAGGCCTCTGTTAATTAGATCAGCTCCATTACATCCTGTAACCACCAGAGGGAGTCCGGAAAGAGAACTCACGACCCCTCTGTCAATATCACCAGCTCCACTACCTTCACTAGTAACCAGAGGTAGGCCAGAAAGTGAATTCACAATAGTACCCCCGAACCCTTATCCACGCCACCAGGCCGATCAGGATGGGTCTGGTGAAAAGCACGAACCAATCTATGGGCATGAATGTCAGAAGCAGAGACCCAAGAATTATCCTCCTGGCCATAACCCTTCTATTTGACCAAGTACTGGAGTCTCCGTCTAGCCAAACGAGAATCCAATATTTTCTCTACGTCATATTCCACATTGCCTTTAAAAAATACAGTGTCAGGAAGCGCTGCCACAGGAACCACTGGCCCCACAAACCTCTTCAACAGAGATTAATGGATCTTAAATGTAACTGGAAGAGCCAATCGAAAAGAAACAGGATTAAGAATCTCCAAAATCTTATAAGGTCCAATGAATCTTGGCTTGAACTTTGGTGACGCAACCTTCATAGGAATATTCTTTGACGACAACCAAACCATATCACCCACTTTAAACCGGGGACCAATGGTCCTATGCCGGTTGAAAAACCGTTGGGCTTTTTCCTGAGAGAGGGACAACTTATCCACCACTTGGTCCCAAATCTGCTGCATTCTCTCTACCACAGTGTCCACACCTGGGCAGGCCGAAGATTCCACTTGCCCTGAAGAAAATCGAGGATGAAACCCAAAGTTACAGAAAAAGGGCAACATCAAAGTGGCAGAACTAGCTCTATTGTTTAGCGCGAATCCAGCCAAGGTCAAAAATGAGACCCAGTCATCCTGATCAGCAGATATAAAACATCTTAAATAAGACTCCAGGGTCTGGTTTGTTCTCTCAGTCTGTCCATTGGTCTGGGGATGAAACGCGGAGAAGGATAACTGAATTCCCAGATTGGAACAAAAGGCTTTCCAGAATCTGGAAACAAACTGGACTCCTCTGTCCGACACAATGTTCTCAGGAATCCCATGCAACCAAACCACCTGTTGTAAAAACAAAGGCATCAACTCAGAAGAAGATGGCAACTTTGGGAGTGGTACAAGATGGACCATCTTAGAAAATCTATCACAAATCACCCAGATAGCAGTCATTCTCTGGGAGACAGGAAGTTCCGAAATAAAATCCACTGAGATATGGGTCCAAGGCCTCTTGGGCACTGGCAGGGGCATCAACAACCCACTAGAACAAGAACAGGGTTTAGACCGAGAACAAGTCCCACAGGACTGCACAAAATTCCTGACATCACGAGATAAGGCAGGCCACCAAAAAGACTGACTCACCAAATCTCTGGTACCAAAAATACCTGGATGACCAGCCAACGCGGAGCCATGAATTTCAGACATAACTGTCTTCCTCCACTGGTCACGAACAGACAATTTTACCATAAGGCAACGCTCAGGTTTGTACTGAAATTCCTCCAGGGCACGTCTTAAATCGGTCGAGATGGCGGAAAGAACTACTCCCTCACCTAGAATGGCAGTAGGCTCGGTCACAATAAGAGAATCCGCAAAGAAACTCCTAGAGAGGGCGTCCGACCTTAACATTCTTAGTGCCCGGAAGAAAAGAGACCACGAAATTAAAACGCGTGAAAAACAAGGCCCACCTAGCGTGTCTAGGATTCAAGCGTTTGGCTGATTCAAGATAGGTTGGTAACTACGCGGATTGCAGACCCCTGATCCTAACAACACAACTAACAGCAGCCGTGGAGCATACCTACGATGATTCTAGACGCCTCGTCACAGCCGGAGGACTAAATAAGCCTAAAGCAAGAAAAGGGGAAATCTAAACTGCCCCAGAGCAGACCCCAAAGGAAAAGACAGCCCCCACACATGTATTGATGGTGAAACAAGATGAAAGCACAAACACAGGTAGGAAAATAGGCTGAGCAAATGATGGGGCCCACACTAACTAGAAAGGACAGGAAAGATACTGTCTGCAATCACACCAAAAAACCCTGCAAAAAATGTCCAACACTTCTGATAGTAAAAAAAACCCTGAAGTCACTAGACTTCACCCACTATATCAGCACTCTGGCATATTCTGAGAACAGAGCAAAAAGAGGCCAATCTAATAAGGGACAAAAAGCAAACTGGCACATACAGTAACATAAGAGTGGAAATTCAGCACAGCCCCAGCCGGGGCTGGCTGACCACACAAAAACTGAATAGACAAAACCAAATCAAATGTTAACATTAGCAGAGAAAACTTAGCTTGAGAAGACAGGAACTGAGCAGGAAACCAAGACCTCAGGAGGCAGGAAAAAAATCACCAGCAATGGGAATAGGGAGTTGGCTGTCTTAAATCCAGTCTGAGACTCTGGATGTCCAATCGTCATCCTCATTATCAGGTGGCAGGTCTCTGTTAATTAGATCAGCTTCATTACCTCCTGCCACCACCAGAGGGAGCCGGGAAAGAGAAATCACACCTCCTCTGTCAGCACAAACAGTTCCCTCACCAGAAACCAGAGGCAGACCAGAAAATGAGTTCACAACAGGGGATATTATTACCATAGGGGCTAATTAAAGGATATTATTACTGCAGTGATGTATTTATTTTATTTTTTGAGTATACTGTTTTAAATGGGGGGGCGGTCCTGCTACTGTGTAGAGTGATACTATGTCGCCTTTTTTTCTTCATGTGGTGTAATTTAGAAGTTGGGAAAAAATAAGTAATGTGTTCTGCAAGCGGAGCTCTAGATAACTGTGTTATTTCCTGCAGAGACGAGTCCTGGCTAGAAGACGTGATGGCGATCTGTGCTGGATGAAAGATTAAAAGCAAGGATGAAGGACTTCACCTAGAGACATCACTGATGAGTTAGTGTTACCTATACACTGACAGTATACACTGTATACTATATACAGAGGTCCTGTGTATAATGTCACCAGTGATCACTGTGTTACCTGTACATTATATGCAGAGCTCCTGTGTATAATGTCACCGGTGATCACTGTATTACCTGTACACTGGCACTATATACAGAGCTCCTGTGTATAATGTCATTGATCACTATATTACCTGTACACAGACACTGCATACTAAGTACAGATCTCCTGTGTATAATGCCACTTATGGTGATAGTATTATGTTTTTTTATTAATGATCAGTATTGTAGTATTCAGTCACCATGTGGTGGTAGTATATGGTCTGGGCATGGTGCGGTGGTATTTGTCCCTTGTATGTGCTATTGTTTGTTCACTATGTGGTGGTAATATGTGGTCTGGTCATGGTGCGGTGGTATATGTTCCTTGTATTTGATATTATTCGGTCACTGTGGTGGTAATATGTGGTCTGGACATGGTGTAGCGGTATTTATTCCTTGTATGTGATATTATTGGTCATTATAAAAATTGGAAAATAAATAAAAATATAACTAAATTGTATTGGATATTTTAACAAATATTTAAAAGGTTACTGTAGAGTAGGGCCTGGCCAAAAGTGTCTACCCTGTTATGGTGGCGGCTTAAAAAAAATCTTTTGGCCAAAACAAAAGCTGCCGGCTATATGTGTGATCTGGTGATGGGAACTGTTAATGTGTGATAGGTGAGAAGTGGAGCTTTTCCAAGAGAGAGCGGTGGGACTGTGGACAGTTTGAGGGGTGGAGCCTGGGCGGAGTCTCAAGGGGGCCCCGAAAATTTTGCCAGTATGGAGCCCCGAAATTCCTAGTGGCAGCCCTGGCTACAGCTTATCTCTTGTTTTGCTGTTTTGCCAGAAAGATCATGTTTATTTAGTTAAACCTTGCCATGGTTTATGCTGTGCTAAAATAAACCATCAGGTGACTTACACAAGAAGCGTTCCTGTGTCTGCCTTTGCAAGCAGCTGAGTCAATCCCTCACAATAGCCAAAAAAGGGAATCAATAAAACCGTCAGCTTGCAATGCAAAAAAAAACAGGCCATCAGTCAGCTCAATTTACAAATGAACAAAAAAGTTACAGGTCTTGGAATATGGCGACACAAACCGGCAAAACTTATTTTTACAAATTTCTGAATTCTTTTTCTCCTTTTAAATACAAATATCTATACAAGTTTGGTATCACCATAATCGTACTGACCTAGAGAATCACGATTAAGAGTAAATTTTACTCCAGAATGTACGCCATAAAAATGAAACAAGAAGGGAAGGAAAAAAAATGACAACACGAAAATTAATTGCGGAGGGAAGGGGTTAAGCACATTTGTTTATTCCGTATATACTTGAGTATAAGCCAACCAGAGTATAAGTCTAGGAACCTAATTTTACCACGAAAAAACTGGGAAAACTTATTGACTCGAGAATAAGCAGGATATGCAATGTCTCCTCATATCTTTACTGGTATGCGTAGTAATCGCAGGTACGCGGGATGCAGTGACGAGATGGGAGACGGGATGAACTTAAGATGTAACTTTTATATATATATATATATGCCTTTAGGGCTATCTCGAGCAACCAAACAAGCTAACAATAGTTATCCTCGCAGGGATCAAAACAAAAATACAGTGGAAACACGAACACGACTAACCCGGCAAAGATCGGTCACTATAGGGCCGCGGAATGGACGACTACGGGTCTTGAGTATTAACTACAACGTGTCACTTATCCTCTCTGATGTCCGGCAGAGTGGTGGACGGTGCTGCTTCGGCGTTTCAGCTGCTGGGACCAGCCGACGAGGATCTGACAGAGGCTTCGGGCGTTCCTACGCCCAGGCAAAGTTGGGGCACAAAAGGCCCCTGAAGACTCCCTCTGCGTTGCACCTCCCGATGGAGACGGAACGGCATTGCCCAGGGAACGGGACGTGTAATCCGCAGCCACCAGCTGCGGACGGACAGCGGAGACCGCGGGGGACAGTGACCAGGTTGCAGCTGCGGGCCGGAGCTGAGCTGTGGGGGCCGGGGGCGGTGGCAGGCCGCGACCGCGAGCTGGAGTGGAGCGGCGGCCGTGGGCGGCAACAGACAGGCCGCAGCCGCTGGCTGGGGTCGGGCGGTGGCGGCCGTGGGCGGCAATGGAAAGGCCGCAGCCGCAGGCTGGAGTCAGGCAGTAGCGGCCGCGACCGCGGGCTGGAGTGGAGTGGCAGCGGCTACGGGCTGGAGTCGGGCGGTGGTGGCCTCTGGGAACACGGTCGGGCGGCCGGTGTCTTTCTGCTGGGTGGTTCGGCGCCGTCCCTCTTCTGTCAGTGGTGAGTCTCCTCTTAGTCCCTCCAGTTGCTGTGCTCTTCTCCTTACTCTGGCTCTCTGGCGCCCTCTAGCGTCCTGACTCCTTCTCTCCTTAGCCGGTGTCTGGCGCTCCCTGGCGTTCTCAGCCCTTTTTATATTGGCTCCACCCCCAACCGTTCTAAAACTCTCTGTCGCCCGTCCCTTAATTATGTCCCCCGGAAACAGTCCCCCTAGGAACCTTTGTGACAGTTCCCTTGGTTCCGGGCTGGAGACACAGTAGGGATTCCTCTTCCTACACTTGGGTGTTATAAACCCACACCAGCTCAGGCATATATTCAGGCCAGCGGGCCATCAGGCTGCTCTCCAGGGTGCATAACATTTGGATCAATGTCCGACTGAATCGTTCGCAGGCCCCATTCCCTTGTGGGTGGTACGGAGTGGTTTTGTCATGGTTTATTCAGAATGCTGGGAAGCGGTCTTGGGGTCAATAGGTAGAGCCTCCCTTTGAGCCTGGGGAGGGTTTTTATAGCTTCAGGTGAGGGCCCTCCCCTGTCATTTATACTCCTAGCTTGAGTGTGCCCGACCCTGCTCCGTTTGTGCTTCTTGCCTGTCCCAGTACGATTGCTTGGTGTATGATCTGGTTTGGCCTCGGTTTACATCTCTTGGATTCTGATTTTGTACCTGTGTGCCCGTCTCGTGTATGAACTCTGGCTTTGTCTTGACCTCCCTGTGATCGCCTCTCTGGTACCGCTGCCCCTATCCCGTGTTTGACCTCCTGCTACGCCTGACTATTGTCATGGTTTGAACAGGGTTCTTGCCCTGCACTCACAGGGTTAAGTGTTCGTGGCCTCTTTCTGGATCTGGGAGGGGTATTTATACTCACTCTTTACCAGGGTTCTATGTCAGCTATACTGTTGTTCTGGTGTGTCTGACCCCTGGTGTGCGTGTATTCTGCGTTGCTTGTTTGATTCCCGTGTATGACCCGGCCTGTTCCCTCACTCTGTACTCCGTCTCTCGCTTTGGTACTACTGTCTTCTCCGGTTTTGACCTCCTGGCTTGGCTATCGTTACTCCGTTACAGTTTGTCCCTATTGTACCGTCTATTGCCCGTTCTGGTTTTCTGACCTATTGCTACGTCCTGACTATCCTTTCTGTCTAAACCCCGTGGTACTGTATTGCTATCTGGTGCTTTGACCCTGGCTTTGTCTGGTTTCTGTCTCTGTCTATGCCCCTTGGTAACATTGACCTGTAGTTACCTTTCTAGGAGTCTCCCTGCAGGTCCTAGATCTGTGGAGCTTAGGCCATGCCCCCAGCAGTCATGTGCTTCAGGTCCTGATACTCTGAAGCACGCATCGTCACCGCTGCTGCCCTGCTCCACAGGTATCTGTGAGTACTGTCTTTGTACTCAGGACACCCGCACTGGCACAGTGAGCAAGTGCAGTGCGGTGTTCCTGACATTATAGCTGACAGAGAACCCTGGTAAAGAGTGAGTATAAATACCCCTCCCAGATCCAGAAAGAGGCCACGAACACTTAACCCTGTGAGTGCAGGGCAAGAACCCTGTTCAAACCATGACAACTATTCTCTGACACACGATCCTGTACTACGTTGTCCGCCCTGTGTATGACCCCCCGGTTCGTCTGACTATTGATACTGATTTAATCATCCTCTTGCCTTTATCTCGCTGACCGGCGCCGCTGCATCCTGGAGGTGAGCTCCGCCCACTCCTCTGACGCACGGTCACATGGTGGCAGGTCCTGCGGGCATTGAGCGCTTCTCTGTCGCTCCTCCCTTCCCGCAGGTCCTAGAGCAGGATTCCCAATATCAAACGCTGCGCTCCTGCCTGGCCACACTGTGAGTAACCTGCCACCTATACTCTCTCTGCCCGGACAAAGATCTCTGTCACCTGCCAGTCAAGCTATCCCTGACTACCGACACGGTGAGCGTGACATTATAAACGACCATACCGTTTTTTTTCCCTACTTCCCCCTCTCCCTCTAAACGTAAGGTTGTGTGTGTGGGAGGTTCCGCTGTAATCATGGACCCTATGCAGGCATTATCAGAGCAGGTAAAGCAGCTCTCACAAATGTTCCAAAAGTTAAACGTGGAACAACGTTCTATGGCTCACACCCAGCAACAGCTGGTCAATACTGTACAAGGGGCTATGGGTCCCGAGAACAGGGACGTGTCCCTTTCTTCTCCAGAATCTCTGGTTAAATTACCTGACTCCTTTTCCGGGGACAAAAGGGAGTTCAGAGCCTTTCGAGAGGGATGTAAATTGTTCTTTTCCCTGAGGCCTCGTTCTTCTGGGGGAGAATTTCAAAGGGTGGGGGAAGTTATTTCCCTGCTGCCGGGTGCCCCACAAGCCTGGGCATTTTCTCTAGCACCTACAGCCCCAGAATGTATGACTGTGGATTGGATGCATTTTTTGAGGCTTTGGGCCGCATTTATGAGGAACCTGACAGGGTTCGCTTGGCGGAGGACATGGTGATGAGTGCACGTCAGGGTCGGCACTCTGCGGAGTGGTTTTGTTCGGAGTTTCGGCGGTGGTCGGCCGAGGTCTCCTGGGATGATGCTGCTCTCAGGGGTCTATTTCGTAGGGGCCTGTCGGAACGCCTTCAGGACACTCTGGCCCTGCACCCACCTCCTGATACTCTGGAAGAAGCCATGACTCAAGCGGTACGAATGGATCGCCGGCTGAGAGCCAGAGGAGTGATGCATTCTGAAACATCCTTGTTCTCTGGAAGTAAAGAGGTGGAGGCCAGTCCTATGCCTATGGAAATTGGCACCACCTCGATCAGAGAGAAAGAAAGGAGGCGCCGCCGTGAAAAGCAATTGTGCTTCTACTGCGGGGAATCAGGACACTGGAGGAGAGACTGCCCATCTTGTCCCGCAACTTCCAAGCCGTCGGGAAACTACTAGGTCTGGGTAGTGATCAAGGAGGCTGCCCAGACCCTCAGGTACTTTTTTCCTCATGCCCTAAGTTTTTGCTAAATGTCAAACTGGTAGTAGACAACTGTCGTTTTGTTTCTACAGCCTTGGTGAACTGCGGTTCATCCCTTAACTTGGTCAGTTCCAGTACCGTCTCCAGGGACAAGAAAGGGACAGCCAGGTTGGAGACTCCTCTGAAAATCGTGGCTATTGACTCTTCCCCTCTCACCTGTTCGTGGATTTGTTATGTTACTAACAATTTTGTTTTGCATGTTGGTTCCTCCCATGTTGAGATGAGATGTTTTGTTATGGACAATCTGCCCGAAGGGCTGGTGTTGAGCATGCCGTGGCTCCAACGGCATAACCCAGTTATTGATTGGGAGAGAAGAGTAATTGTTAAGTGGGGTCCGAAATGTATTGACTGTACCTATAAATCTGTGTTCTGTGTTTCACCCGCAAAACCTATCTTTGAGTCTTCTGTTTGTCTGGAGGGTATTCCGGAATACCTTAAGGACTTTGAGGACGTGTTCTCCGAAAGCGAGGCCGAGGCATTACCCCCACATAGGTCATTCGACTGCACTACTGACCTGATCCCAGGGGCCAAATTGCCCAAAGCCCGTTTATTTAATTTGTCAGGACCTGAGCGTCTGGCAATGAAAGATTATATAACGGAAAGTCTCCGTAAGGGGCATATTAGACCTTCAGTTTCTCCGATAGCAGCAGGGTTTTTCTTTGTCAAAAAGAAAGATGGTGGCCTGCGTCCTTGCCTTGACTTCCGAGAACTCAACAAAATTACCATCAAGAATGCATATCCCTTACCTCTGATCCCAGATTTGTGCAACCAACTCTCGGGGGCAAAATGGTTCTCCAAATTGGATCTCAGGGGGGCTTATAACTTGATAAGAATTAAAGAGGGGGATGAATGGAAAACTGCTTTTCTCACTACTGAGGGGTTATTTAAAAACCTAGTGATGCCGTTTGGCCTCGCTAATGCGCCAGCAGTTTTTCAGAACTTCATCAATGTGGTATTTGCGGACCTGATTGGCCGCTTTGTTGTTATTTACTTGGACGATATTTTGGTTTACTCAACTGACGAGCACTCTCATTTGGTACATGTGAAAACCGTTCTTCAGAGACTCGGGGAGAATCAATTGTTTGTCAAATTGGAAAAGTGTACATTTTTTGTCCAGGAGTTAATCTTTTCAGGGCTCATTATTTCTCCACAGGGGTTTCGGATGGATCCCAAGAAAGTGCAGGCCATTGCGGAGTGGTTTCAACCCCAGGACTTAAAAGGGCTTCAGCGCTTCTTGGGATTCGCAAATTATTATCGGAAGTTTATCAAGGGCTTTTCACAGATAGTGAAGCCCCTCACCGGCCTCACGTGTAAAGGGGCCGATATCAAAAATTGGTCCCTCCCGGCTAAACAATCCTTTTTGGTTTTGAAGAATTGTTTTATGTCTGCTCCGATACTGGTGCAACCTGACCCATCCTTACCATTTAGTGTGGAAGTCGATGCTTCCGAGGTGGGGGTGGGGGCCATTTTGTCTCAAGGGCCAGCTACCCTGACTAATCTTAGAGCTTGTGCATTTTTCTCCAAAAAATTCTCTCCGGCAGAGAAATTACGATGTTGGGAATAGAGAGCTCCTAGCAATTAAGCTGGCATTTGAAGAATGGAGGCATTTTTTGGAGGGGGCAGAGCATCCAATTACGGTTATCACAAAAATCTGGAGTACATTAAGACAGCGAAAAGATTGACTCCCAGACAGGCTCAGTGGTCACTTTTTTTTCTCGGTTTCAATTTTCTATTACTTTCCGGCCTGGATCTAAGAACATGAAGGCAGATGCTCTATCACGAAGTTTTGAGCCATTGTCTGCCCCCGATCCACCGTCATCCATTCTTCAACCCGGGGTGGTTATAGCAGAGCTATCGTCGGAGTTGGAGCGGGAGATTGTGGGGGCTCAATCTTTAGCTCCAAGATCCAAACCTGCTCATAGATTGTACCACAGCATTTACGTTCTGATCTCCTACGAGAATTTCACGACTCTAAGTTGGGTTCTCACCTAGGTATTGCAGCCACATGTGAGGCAGTGAAGAGAGTTTTTTGGTGGCCATTAATGTCTGTGGAAATTAAGGATCATGTCACAGCCTGTGGGGTTTGTGCCCATTCTAAGAGCTCTCATTGCTGGCCGGCCGGGGAATTGGTACCTTTGCCAATTCCTAGAAGACCTTGGACTCATCTGTCCATGGGCTTCATCACCAATCTCCCTCCATCCCGGGGCAACATGGTAGTTTGGGTAATTGTGGATGGATTTTCTAAGATGGCACACTTCGTACCCATGGCCAAGTTACCGTCAGCTGAGGTTCTTTCTAAACATTTTCCCAAATCGTTCGTCTCAGTGGTGTACCTACGAATATTGTATCTGATAGGGGAACGCAATTTGTAGCAAAATTCTGGCAAGCTTTTTGCAGGAAGTTGGGGATATCTCTATCTTTCTCCTCAGTTTATCACCCAGAGAGCAATGGACAAACGGAGTGCACCAATCAGTCATTGGAACAGATCCTCCGGTGTTTGACTTCGACGTTGCAGGATGACTGGTGCGACGCATTGCCGTTGGCGGAGTTCGCCTTCAACAACCGAATTAACCAATCCACGGGTAGGTCACCTTTTTTTGTTAATGTTGGATTAAATCCTCATTTTGGTGAGTTTTCACGCCTGGATTCAAACTGTCCGGGGGCCGAAGATTCGGTCAGCAGGATAAGTGATCTTTGGTCAAAGGTTCGAGCAAGCATTGGCAGGGCACAAAAGAAATACAAACACTTTGCTGATAATAAGAGGGACCCGGGTCAGACTCTACATTGTGGGGATAAGGTGTGGCTCTCGACACGAAACATAAGTTTGAAACTGCCTTCCGCCAAGTTGGGTCCCAAATTCATTGGTCCCTATGTGATAACGGAAGTGATTAACCCAGTGGCTCATCGCTTGCTCCTCCCATCATCTTTGAAATTGCATAACGTTTTCCATAGGTCCTTACTCAAACCTGTAGGTTCGGTGGTAGAGGAACCCTCACCTTTACCGCCTCCAGTATCTGTGGACGGTCATATGGAATTTGAAGTACAAAACATTGTGCAGTCTCGATGGGTTTGCGGTTCACTGCAGTATCTCGTCCATTGGAAGGGGTATGGTCCGGAGGATCGATCATGGGTACCGGCCAGGTTAGTGCACGTGGACCGCCTGGTCAGAGCGTACCATGCTCAATGTCCAGAGAGACCTGAGGGTCCCGAGGTCCCCCGTTGAAGGAGGGGTACTGTCATGGTTTATTCAGAATGCTGTGCAGGCGGTCTTGGGGTTAATAGGTAGAGCCTCCCTTTGGGCCTGGGGAGGGTTTTTATAGCTTCAGGTGAGGGCTCTCCCCTGTCATTTATACTCCTAACTTGAGTGTGCCCGACCCTGCTCCGTTTGTGCTTCTCGCCTGTCCCGGTACGATTGCTTGGTGTATGATCTGGTTTGGCCTCGGTTTACATCTCTTGGATTCTGATTTTGTACCTGTGTGCCCATCCCGTGTATGAACCCTGGCTTTGTCTTGACCTCCCTGTGATCGCCCCTCTGGTACCGCTGCCCCTATCCCGTGTTTGACCTCCTGCTACGCCTGGCTATTCTCTGACACACGATCCTGTACTACATTGTCCGCCCTGTGTATGACCCCCCGGTTCGTCTGACTATTGATACTGATTTAATCAACCTCTTGCCTTTATCTCGCTGACTGGCGCCGCTGCATCCCGGAGGTGAGCTCCGCCCACTCCTCTGACGCACCGTCACATGGTGGCAGGTCCTGCGGGCATTGAGCGCTTCTCTGTCGCTCCTCCCTTTCCGCAGGTCCTAGAGCAGGATTCCCGATATCAAACACTGCGCTCCTGCCCGGCCACACTGTGAGTAACCCGCCACCTATACTCTCTCTGCCCGGACAGGGATCTCTGTCACCTGCCAGTCACGCTATCCCTGACTACCGTCACGGTGAGCGTGACAGGTTTGGGATTTATCGAAACCATAAAGACAGTGTAGTTCTTCCATAACCTTTCCCAGGAAGCACGCACCCTGGTCTGAATGGATTCGCTGGGGGCAGCCATATACTTGGATAAAGTTTTTACAAAACGCGTAGTTTGATCTCGAGTCAGGGCCACCACGGCGAATTTGGTGAAATGATCCACCTTGACAAGACAGTGTTCTTATCCCTGGTGCGTGGGGCCAATGGTCAAATAATCTATCATTGAGAGTTCCAGGGGTGCCGACGTTACAATAGTCTGTACTGGGGCTCGTTGCGCGGGTGGTTTAGTTAGTTCACACAGGCGGCACGCACGACAAACTTCTTCCACTGCGGCCTGCAAGCGAGGGTGGTAGGCCATTTGCTGTAGCCATTTAAAAGTCTTTTGAGCCCCAAAATGAGCCCCTCTTTCATGGGCCTCTTGAGCTAGTTTGTTAAGTTGGGCTCCTGGTACTACTACCTGCCAAGCTATCGCTCATGTCATCCGCGATACTGTTTTGCGGTACAATAGTCCTCCTTTGATTACCAATTTCTCCCATTGACGTAACATTAGCAAAGTGTCCTGAGTCAAAGTCTTCCTCTGAGTGTCATTAGGTACTTTGCCTGCGGCTACCTATTGCCACAGGAGCCCAATCTCGCCATCTTCTTGTTGCTGCTGGATCCATTTGTCCCGGGATTGTTCTAACAGGCCTCTAGTGAGTCCTACGTGGGATTGTTCGCGGGTCATAGCTGTGAGTCAGGTGGGGACCAGAGTGAACTGCGTGTCTTCTCCTTCTAGCTCGTCGTCTTGGCTTCGCCCTGGAGTCGTACGTTGAATCCTGGAGAGGGCATCAGCATGCACATTTTCCGCTCCCCGTTTGCAGATGATCTTGTACTTGAACTTGGTCATTCGGGCCACCCATCGTTGTTCCAGGGCTCCTAGCTTGGCATTATCAAGGTGGGCCAGCGGGTTGTTGTCAGTTCTTACCACCACCTCAGAGCCCGCCAGGTACTCTGCGAACCGATCCATCATGGCCCACACCACCCCGAGGAGCTTAAAGGAGCTGTAATTGTCGGGATTATGTTCAGAGTCGTGGAGTGACTGCTGTAAGCGATCACTCTTTCCCAGCCATCTTGGACTTGTGACAACACATATCTCAGCCCGTGTAAACTCCCGTCGGTGTGCAGTATGAACGGCTGCGAGAAATCCGCATAAGATAACACTGGGGCGTCTGAGAGTGCGGCTTTGATATCTCGGAAGGCCTCCTCCTGCTGTTCTCGCCATTGAATCTTCCATCCATTTGCTCCGGCAGGGGCCCCCTTCAGTAGATCCTGCGGGGCTCGGGCTCGACGGGCGAAGTTCTTGACGAAGCAACGGTAATATCCGGCCAACCCCAGGAAGGCTCGTACGTCTTTTTCCGTCTCAGGAGTGAGCCACCCTCGGATCGCAGCGACCTTCTCCATGGACGGTCTAACACCTTCGGCGGAGACGGTATGTCCCAGGTATTCGATCTGTGTATGGAATAGGTGGCATTTCTGGGGCTTGACCTTCAACCCGTACTTCTGCACCTGCCCCAACCGCCACAGGTGGTCCTCAAATGTGCCGTCATCCAGGTATATCAATGTGGCCTCGAAGTTGAGATCTCCCAGACACCATTCCATCAGCCGTTGGAAGGTCCCAGGGGCATTGGCCAGCCCGAACGGCATACAATTAAATTCAAACATTCCCATGGGCAGGATGAACGCGGTTTTGGCGCGGTCTTCTTCTGACATTGGCACCTGCCAGTACCCGCTGGCCAGATCTAGGGTTGGGAAGAATGTTGCCTTCCCTAGAGTGGATAGGGACTCCTCTATCCGAGGCAGCGGGTACGAGTCTTTGATGGTACAAGTGTTCAGTTTCCGATAGTCCACACAGAACCATAAGGTGCCATCCTTCTTGCGGACTGGCACGATGGGAGCCGCCCAGGGACTTTGGCTTTCTCGGATGACTCCTTTCCATAGCATTTGGCTCAGCAGTGTTTTTACTTCCTGATATAGTTGTGGGGGAATCTGTCGGTATCGTTCTCTGATAGGAGCCGTTCCTGCAGTGGGAATGCCGTGCGTGAGGGCTGTGGCACATCAGAAATCATCCTCATGGCTGGCAAATACCTCCTCGTACTGTCCCAGAAGTGCTTCTACTTGCAGTATTTGGGCTGGGGTAAGGCCAGAGAGCTCCGCTCGCATTTTCTCCAGGATGGCTCAGCCCTTTTCTTCGGCTGAGGAATCAGTGGTCTGAAGAGATCTGATAGACACCGCCCAGGGGTCCCCTGTCTGTACTTTCAATTGGAACGCAGGGGCTGGAAGCACCTCCTCCAGGGGTCTCACCAGTTTCGCCATCTCAGCCCGTGGTTTCAGGACGATGTCTTGGTCTTCTAAGTTGACGCAGCGCACCAGGACAGTCCCTTTCCACAGTGGTCAAGGTGCGGGCCACCAGGACTCCAAGGGGTAGGCGCTCAGAGAAGCACAGCTCCACCTGCATCTCCACTCCCTCCAGGGGCACTGGGGCATGAACAGGCAAGGCCACTACCGTCTGTCCAAGCGGTAGCACGAGTGGAGGGGCTGCCGGCGCGATCACCTTCCCCAGCACCTCGCCCTCCTGGCAGTCCTGTAAGACTCGCTCTCCTCGCACCAACTGTTGGAAGACCTGTCCTTGGGGCGTGCGGGAGCCCCCCTGGCTCAGAGTCTCTTGTGTGGGCTCATTGAGGAGTACACTGCCGAATTCTCGCAGTATATTCATACCCAGGGTAACCGGATGGTTGCTGTTTGTATTTCCCTGGGTCAGGATCGCTCCTCGGCGGCCGAATGGTTTGCCGCACAGCGAAATCTGCATCCAGACTACCCCGACAACAGGGATTGGTAACTGGTTGGCGGCTAGCAACTTTAACATGGACCCCCACTGAGGCCTCACTGCTTCAGGAAAATGCTGTCGAAAATAAGCCTCTGGCATGGTCGTTACTTGCGACCCTGTATCCACTAATCATCGTACGGTACAGCCTTCGAACTCTGCCCATATTACTGGACACTTCGCGATCAAATCTTTGGGACTTCCACCACGCCTTGTCGTGGTTTCTGGCTCCGAGCGGGATCCCCCCAGCTCAGAGCCCTCTAGTTTGATGGCCGCTGGGGTGGGTATCTCCCACACCGCGGGCACTCTTGGGCGAAGTGGCCAGGTTCTCCACATTCATAACATTCCCGAGGCCGCGAGGGCCGACCACCCCTGGGACTGCGAGGGCCCCAGGGCCCCGGGCCCGCACCAGGCCGTTCCTTGTTGGCCTCAGCCCTTCTTTTCACTTCGGCCAGTTCGCCCCTGATGTTCTTCAACTCCCGCTTCATTTCTTCTTCCCGTTGGGGCTCTCCAATAGCATTCACAGAGTCTTCCATGCTCCGGACCTTCCCCACGGGGATTATCAGCCCCTGTTCCTGCTCCCGCGTATGCGCCTGACTCCTCACTTCAGAGAAAGTCATGCGCGGGTTGACCTGGACTTGTTCCCGTAATGCCTGCTTAGTCAGAGGGTCTCGGAGTCCAGTCACTAAAAAGTCGCGTAGAGTGATGGCTATGGGTCCTACGCCTACTCCGTCCTTCCACTCGATGGCTGTGTATAATTCCTGAAGGGCGTTCATGTACTGGGTGACCGTCTCCCCTTCCCCCTGCATACGACTGAACAACCGGGTTCTCAGTTCCCCCACATTTGTTGGATCCCCATGAGTCTCCTCCAATATCTGTAAGACCCTCACAAAGGTGTTGCGTTGTCTTGGGGGTCTCAACATTACGGAATCCTGGGCCTCTCCATCCAATGCCATAAGGGCCACCTCTGCCTCTAAATCGGGGGTCATCGGATGCATTCTAAACAGCCCACGCATCCGTTCCGTCCAGCTCCACAGCATAGTGTTGCTGCCGGAGAACCTAGGCAGGTTGCTCAGCACAGCCCCAAGGATATACTGGACCGGGGGCCACCATTGCCCGTCGAGTCCACGGCCCCTCCCTGGTCTGCGGCATCTCCGCTCACGCTCGGACACGGCATCCTGCCAACTACGCCAAATGTAGTAATCGCAGGTACGCGGGATGCAGTGACGAGGCGGGAGACGGGATGTAGTAACTTTTATACATATATGCCTTTACGGCTATCTGGAAAAACCAAACAAGCTAACAATATCCCTATCCTAATGTACATAACTTCTCATCCCCATCCTTGTATGCATGGCTCCTCATCCCTATCCTTGTATGCATGACTTCTCATCCCCATCCTGGTATGCATGGCTCTTCATCCCTATCCTTGTAAGCATGGCTCTACATCCCCATCCTGGTCTGCATGGCTCATCTCTATCCTTGTATGCATGGCTCCTCATCCCCATCCTGAGATGCATGGCTCCTCATCCCTATCCTGGTATGCATGGCTCTTCATCCCTATCCTTGTATGCATGGCTCCCTCATCCCTATCCTTGTATTCATGGCTCTTCATCTCTATCCTAGTATGAATGGCTCTTCATCCCTATGCATGGCCCCGATCAAAAGACATAAAAAAATAAACCATGCTACTTACCTTTCTATGCTCCCTCGTAGCTTCTAGTTCCGGAGAAAGCTGCTGATTTATGCTTGCAAGCAAGCCCATGGCAGGGATGTCATGCGCTGCTTACAAACAGAGCACAGCTGCTGGAATACTTCACTGCGCTCCACATCAGGACTATGTGCATGGAGGGCAGTGAGCATTCATTGCTATTAAAGTAGTGCGCACAGGGTCAGCTGCAGATGCTGTGCGGTCATGTGTGCCTGCTACTTTAGAGAAGTGAATATTAATTTTTCTTAAGTGACTGGCACACGTGACCACCCGGCCACTGCAGGAGGCCGTCGGCTGCGACTACTGTGCCTGCTATTACAGAGAAATGAATATTCACTGCCAGCGCAGTGAATATTAATTTCTCTTTAGCAGCGGGCACAGGCTTTACCCGAAGCAGCCGGCTCCTGCCTCCTGGGACCTGAACAAGAGTTTAAGCCAAGAGGGGCTTTTTCAGCACAAAAAATGTGCTGAAAAACTCGGCTTATACTCGAGTATATACGGTATATAATTTCAAAATTACAGAAACAAAGTCATGTTATGTAATAGATGGTATTTATGTATTTGCACTGAACTCTTGATTTCCAGATTCTAGAAGGAGATCGGATTTGATATGGAAGGTTCATTACTAGTATGATTCTGTTAGGCCACGTTCACACTATCAGTATTGGGTGATTATTTTTTTACCTCAGTATCTGTAAGTCAAAACCAGGAGTGGAACAATCAGAGGAAAAGTATAAGAGAAACACATCACCACTTCTGTATTTATCACCAACTGTTGGTTTTGGTTTACACATACTGAAGTAAAAAAAACTTATGAAATACTCAATGTGTGCACATAGCCTTATGGGTAAACCTTATTTTGTATTATAGGCGTTGTCTGGTCTTAAGCTACATGTCTTCAGTCTCTCTATGTGACTGCAGATTTGTGAATCCTCACGTAGCCCACACTGCACGCAGCAAGGTTTCTCTGGTGATCATGGCACCAAAAGTATGAGATATGCTTACTCTCAGCCACATTCTAACTAGACTGTGTCCATTCTCGATCAATACACTTGTATTGAACAAGGCCGCACCCATCTAGTTGTCATGTGGCCGGGATTAGGCATATTGCATACTTGTGGTCACATACCTACCGCTCCCAGAGTTGGCACTGGAGAATCCTAACAGTGCGTAGTGTGTGCGATGTGAAGATTCACAAGCCTGCATTCACATAGAAAGACTGTGAACTTGTAGTTTAAACCCGAAAAAACCCATTTAAGAAAAGAAAACTTCAGGACAGAGCCATTTAACTTCTAACTGGTTTGTGCTTTTTTAGTCTGGGTGCTTTGCTGTTACCCTTACTGCAATCTAGAGCATGCAAGGTATTTAATTAAAAAGATAGAGGCACTTTTGTGACTGTACCACAGACAAATTACATCACTTAAGGACATTGGGGATTGGCAGAAGTGGTTTATCAGTGACTTGGGAAAAGAAGATGTAACACATTTTATTGCTGGGTAGACTACAGATTCTACAGGTCAGTGCCTTGAATTCAGTGAACTAACTTGTAAAAATCCCTCCGCAACTCTTTACTGACCCCGAGGGACCAATTTCCAAGTTCTTCAGAAGACTTCTTATTTTCATCACAGCAAGGTTAATTAGTAATTGCATTATTTCGACACTTAACCCATGCTTAACAAAACAGGGATATTTTGAAAATCCATGAAGCATTCTCTAAGGATTACAACAGAAACAGTATTCAGCCTTTTTGATTCCTTTACCCTACTACTAGACCTGCTATTGATTACTGGAATTTCTTATAACTGGCCTTGAACATGAAAAATTCTGCGTGTCAAAAACAAAAGTAAAAGTAAATGTTTGAGAATTTCGATCCCCATCCTTCTTTAGTGACAAATCAGAACTAATAAAATCAAGGAACACCTGCATTCACTTTAATGCTTGGATTTAAAATATTTCAGAAAAAAAATGGAAAAAGAAATGTAAATCAATAGAGAGTTCCAGTGTTTAATTAGAAAAAAATTCCAGATTTTCAAAGCCAGCTTACCCGTACACCCCGGTGTGTGAGATCCAATATCAATCCAGGAGAAAGTCTGCACGGAGACCAGAGCAGGAGCCAGCCACGAAAGATTCAAATGAAAAAATGTAACTTTAAACTCCAGCGGACAAAATCCAGGATGCAAAATTTTAAAAAGTTTTTTCTTGCATTAGCAAAGATTTTTATTATTAAAGTCCATCATAAAATAAATCCACACTTCTGGACAGTAGATAAATAGATTAGGGGAAGGGGGGGGGTTAGCCTCTCAGACTACGCGTTTCGGCGAATTAACGCCTTCTACATGGTCTGTCCAACTGAAAATTAAGCTACCAATATATAAGGAAGAGGGGGGAAGGGATGAAAAAAGGAATTAAAATCAAGAGTAAGTCCTCCCATACTTTAACCCTATGATGACAAAACCCCAATCAATAGTGATACATGGAAAGAGCATATGAAAAATCAGTTAACAAGTATACAAATATATATATGGGAAAAAAATGTTCCAGCATTCTACATCATAATAATGTCACTAAATAAATATCTTGACACAAAGATACAACAAACAAAAGATATATATATATGCATAAACATACATTCACCAGATGGATAGATCATCAATTTTAATTATAAATTTATTATTTCTTATTCGATTCCCTTTAATCCTTCTTTCTGATTAAAAAAAAAAAAAAAAAGTGCTGTCATTTTGCGAAAAAAATCGAAACTTTTTTCTTCATTTGCTTATAAAAAAACCTATGTAATTAACAACTTTATTAATTGTAGTTCTGACTATACCATATATTCAATAGAATGCACCACTTGTTTGATCCAATATATTGGTTGTACTTCAGGACCCTTAAAAAGGCGAATTCGTAAACATCTGAGCGATATTGAGAGCACTACGGCACTTACTATTTCTGCTGCATCTAGACATTTTGTGATAGTCCATGGAAGAAACACAGATTCATTTTCCTTTATGGGCATTGAAAAGGTTTTTCCACCTCCACGTGGCGGTAATTATAAACGCAAATTATTAAATAGGGAGAGTTTTTGGATTTTTACTTTAGGTAGTCGTACACCAGATGGCATGAATAAGAGACAGGACCTTATTACTTGTTATTGAATGTGTTTCCGGTTTTGTGTTTGGTTTTTTTTTTTATATTTTAATTTTTTTTTTTTGTGTGTGTTTTTTTTTTTTTTTTCAGAAAGAAGGATTAAAGGGAATCGAATAAGAAATAATAAATTTATAATTAAAATTGATGATCTATCCATCTGGTGAATGTATGTTTATGCATATATACAGTATATATATCTTTTGTTTGTTGTATCTTTGTGTCAAGATATTTATTTAGTGACATTATTATGATGTAGAATGCTGGAACATTTTTTTCCCATATATATATTTGTATACTTGTTAACTGATTTTTCATATGCTCTTTCCATGTATCACTATTGATTGGGGTTTTGTCATCATAGGGTTAAAGTATGGGAGGACTTACTCTTGATTTTAATTCCTTTTTTCATCCCTTCCCCCCTCTTCCTTATTTATTGGTAGCTTAATTTTAAGTTGGACAGACCATGTAGAAGGAGTTAATTCGCCGAAACGCGTAGTCTGAGAGGCTAACCCCCCCTTCCCCTAATCTATTTATCTACTGTCCAGAAGTGTGGATTTATTTTATGATGGACTTTAATAATAAAAATCTTTGCTAATGCAAGAAAAAACTTTTTAAAATTTTGCATCCTGGAGTTTGTCCGCTGGAGTTTAAAGTTACATTTTTTCATTTGAATCTTTAGTGTTTAATTAGGTAACATTTAAAACCATACAGCACATCAATCAGAACTAACTATAAAATTACAACAAAGGTCATCTTAGCGTCTAAGCCCCTTTATGTAACAAAAGCAATCAGTAGCCTTACGACCCCTAACAAAATTAGAAAAGTTGTCCTTTATCTTTAGTTTTTGAAATGCGATTCTTAGCCTAGTACATTAAGGCTGCGTTCACACGTCGCGTTTTTTTTGCGTTTTCGCGGCGGTTTTAAACGCGCAATTTTGCCTCGAAGACGCGAAAAAAGCACCCCATGCATTCCTATGGGATTCCGCAATGCTGTGCTAATGCTGCGGCTTTTTCCGCGGCGGAATCGCTTCGCGGCAAAAAACGCAGCATGCTCATTAATTTAGCGGAATCGCGGCGATCCCGCACCCATAGGAATGCATTGTTCTGCTTACTTTCCGCATGTGGCTGTGCCCACCATGCGAAAAGTAAGCAGAACATTTGCGGATGGTACCCACGGTCCGGAGGAGACGAGAGTCTCCTCCAGGATGTGGGTGCCATATCCATGTAAAAAATAGAATTAAAATAAAAAATATTGTTATTCTCACATTCCGGCATCCCACACAGCCTTCCCGCCTCTCTCCACGCTCCCGGAATCTTCCGATCCCAGTAATCCTTTGCGAGAACTTCCGCGAGAGTTCCGCTACGTGTGAACGTAGCCTAAGAGTTACAATATTTAGGTCACTTGTGCACCTCAAATAGTCCAATTACAAATGATACATGCAAATAGCACAGCTGAATGATTACCAAATGCTGCACATCGGAATCAGTATGGTGAACTATAAAATAAAGGCACAATATTCTGGCCACTGCCCGACATGTTTGTGAAAAAACATACATTTTACAAACATATATTCATATATATCTGCCAGTGATCTGGATACAAACACAGAAAAAGTGGACATGTGAATGGTAATAAAATAAAAAAATACTACAAGAAAATTAAAACAAAGAAATAAAAAACACCCACTTAAATGAGCTTATGCTAAATTAGACTTAATACATGTTCACGTGTGGAGCTTGTTCATCGGATCCAAAAGGTCTAGACTACCCTGTACTTTAGTAGTGAGAGGTACTTCGAAAATTAGGACTATCCCAGTGCATCACTTTCAAAAGACGATTATGAAGCTCTAAATCATGGCAATGATTCAGGTATGAATTAAGCCAATCCCTTTTTCAGGAGCACAATGTGAAAAAAGAAAAATGTGAATTAAATTACAAATATCACACATAAATGGGAAAACTTGATCAGTTAAAGTTGCTGTCCACTTTTGGGGAGTTGTCCTCTACTTCATTACACCAGCTTAATCAATTCAGGACCCAAATTAAAATCAAAACAATCTATACTCACCTCCTTCCGCAGCATTGTTTCAGTGATGTCAACACTATTGTTCGGCTACAACCTATGAGCGGCTACTCATCAACTGCAGCTCATCAACATTCCGTCAAGGTGGATGTACACTCCGATGAAATAGTAAAGGCTTAAGCTGCCACATGACACAACAATGTCATGTTTCTGCCTTGAATAGTGCCATTGAAAGAGGCACACTGCTTTTATTTTAATTCAGGTCCTGAATTGATTAAGCAGAAGTTATCCGGCAGTGTATAACCTCTACACATGCATATACAGGGTGGGCCATTTATATGGATACAGCTGGGTGGGCCATTTATAAAGTTGGATCCAAAATGGCCGACTTCAAAATGGCCACCATGGTCACCACCCATCTTGAAAAGTTTTCCCCCTCCCATATACTAATGTGCCACAAACAGGAAGTTGATATCACCAATCATTCCCATTGTATTTAGGTGTATTCATATAAATGGCCCACGCTGTATTTCAGGATAATTAATGTCATTTCATTACATATTTTGCACCATTTTGCTTTTCCTGGCTCTTTGCTTCCTTGCACGTTCAACTTTGATGTGTCTTGTGGCCATAAATCAGTTGAGAGGAGCTCAGAAAAAGACAGATTGTGTTATAAATTCCCTGTCAGATAATAACAGTGCTGACTGATGCATTGTCAGTTAACTCATTCTGCACGGAGGCAATAGAAGGCAAATGGTGGAAAACGTCTAATGAAACCCAATAAAAAATATATATATTTTTATCTTCTATTACTTGCATTTAAGCAAAAAAAAATGTCCCCAAAGGTACACAACCCTTTTAACTGGCAGACATTAAACTCAATGACATAAATAGCATCACTCTGCACAATAGACAGTCTTTATCCAAAACTGCAGAGACAGTAACAGAAATGCTGTGGTACTAAGATGTTATGTGAAAAGAAACAAAAAATACAATAAAAACAGAAAGAAAATGAGGATAAAAAAGAAAAGAAAATGAAAAGAAAGAAATTGAAAGCTAAAAAGCGATTGAAGCACAAAAAAAACAGAAACAAAACAGACAGGAACTAACTTTCAAATTCATGGTCACTGAGGGGACTGCTGAGACCAGAATCTGCAAAGAACAGTAAATAAAGAAATAAAAACAACTTGTTTTTAATGTCTTTTTTTCACAGTCACAAGAACACATAGTGGACTACTGGACTACATTAACAACAAAGACATTCACTTTGGGTCTGTCTATTGTGAGATGTGAGAACTGATGACATACTACCACATTGGCATGAATGAAATCTGCAAAAACTGTAAATAGGATTATAGTGCACATCATAATATACTGTAAATGCAAAAATAATAAGCTTCCATATAAGATGTGGCAAATTCATCTCAGACACTGCCTTGTCCTTATCTGACTAGTCACAAGCCAGAGTCATTAGTCAGGATGCTATAGTTCTAGTTCTGTTGTTACTTAGCTTTTTTTTCCATAGCGGGAACCATCCAGCACTTTATGTTATAAAAATACTGTAGTTGTGTGTTTAATAGCATTTTATCATATTTCCAATAAAATTCAAATTCCAATAAAATCATAATTACAAATGATAAAACATGAAAAGACTGCAACTGTTGACAGGAGCTATGTGGGCTACGGCATACAAAACAGCTTGATTAAAGCTGTTCATGGTCAATTTACCTCTTTTTGGTCAATTAAGAGGCATAAACTGTAAGCAATGATTATTGTTTATGTTTAATACCACATATATTTTCTCAAATAAGTAAATGCAATTAGTGAAAATGTAATGCTAGTCCTTTAAGAGGACTTTTCACCAGTTTGAGCCTGTTAAACTGGCCACATCATGGAATAGTGCCTGCAGAGCTTAGTAAAACATTTTTCTTTTTTTAATTTCTTCTCTCTGTGGCAGAGATATTAGCTTGTAAATTTTAGATTATAGTTCAACTGAGCATTACCAGGGATTTGTCTCTGTGGGCGTGTACTTTTTCCCCTGAATGAGGTTGACCAATCATAAGCAGGCAGCAACACATAAGGTAAAAGCACGCCCTCCTCTACTCATTGATGTCTGCGTTATGTTGAAATGCAAACAAAAGTTACAAACCCTTCCAGATCTCATCTCAAGGCAGTCAGTGTAAGGAGGGAGGGGTCTGAGCTGACAACATTGTGAGATGGGATTTGGAAGGCTTTGTGATGATACATAACTCAGCTCTGTCAAAATTCATGTGGATGAGTAGTTTGAATATACCTAGTTGTTTTACATGGATTAATAAATTCCATAAAATAATGTAATGGTCTTACAAGCTTCTGATACACCACTTGATGTTATTTGAGCTAACTGTAGTTGGCAAAATGACCTATGCATTTGATAGAAAGGCTCTGACATCAATCTCATAGAAAATGTATGAGCAGAATAGAAAAACTACAATATGAGCAGACATCTACAAACCTGACTCAGTTACACCAGTACTGTCACAAAAAATGGGTCAAAATGCCAGCAACTTATTGAGAGTAGCTTATAAAAACCAATCCGAAATGTGTGACCCTAATTAAACTTAAAGGCACCAGTGTCTTTGGTGCACCAGGGCCGTGAAGGGGATAATGTAAGTATTCTTAATTATGTACAGCGGTTAGTGAAAGCATTCTTTTCAGTATAACTGGTGGCCTAGAGTAGCAACATTTTTAATATAAGGAACGTTGGTCATCCCCCCTTGGCAATTTTTGTGTTTTGCTACCTCACAACCTGGAATTTCACTGTTTTTTGAGGGTTTGCATCAGTTCATGAAAAGAACATACCTACAACTGTAAACATTTGGTTTTCTTTTTATTGTGAAGCAAACAACCAATAGAACAAAATAACTGAAAACTTCAGGGTGCATAACTATTCATCCCCCTAAAGTAAGTACTTTGTAGAGCCTCCTTTTGTAGCAATTAGAGCTGCAACACGCTTTGGATAAGGCTCCGTGAGCTTTCCACATCTTGCCAGCTCCAGCTGCTTCAAGCTAGATGGTTTCCCTTGCTGAACAGCAATCTTCAAGTCTGACGACAGTTTCTCAATTGGATTAAGTTCTAGGTTTTGACTAGGCTACTCCAAATCATTTACACGTTTTCCATTAAACCACTCAAGTGTTGCTTTAGCTGTATACTTTGGGTTATTGTCTTGTTGGAAGGTGAACCTCCATCCCAGTCTCAAATCACTGACAGACAAACAGGTTTTCAAACTACGAAAATAGTTGCACCGAATTGTGTTAAAGCATGTCAATGGGAAATACATGAAGTGTGAATAGCAAAATGGCTTTTGAAATTTAGGAAAAATACACATGAGACGCTTAGCACAAAATTTGGCCAAATGATGTGAGCCCATCCACCATCGTCAAGGTAATCTCATGAATCGGATGGGTCCCTGACAAACAGGTTTTGCTCAAGATTATCCCTGTATTTCGCACCATCTATCTTCCCCTCGACTTGGACTATTTTTCCTGTCCCTGCTGCCAAAAAAGATCCCATGATGTTGCCACCGCTATGTTTGACTGTGGGGATGATGTTCTCGGGGTGATGTGCTGTGATTATTTGGTGCCAGACACAGTGTTTACCTTGGTGGCCAAAAAGTTCAAGTTTTGTCTCATCTGACCACAACACCTTCCTCCATACATTTGGAGAGTCTCCCACATGTCTTTTGAGAAACTCAAAATGAGCCTTACTATTTTTGTTTGTGAGCAAAGGCTTTTTTTCTGCCTACTCCTCCGTAAAGGTCACATCTATGAAGTGAACAGCTTAATGTGGTCATATGGACAGATACTCCAGTCTCTGCTTGGGAACTCTCCAGCTCCTTCAAGGATCACCTTTGGTCTCTGTGCTGCCTCTCTGATTAATGCAATAAAGAAAAGTGATCAGCTCACTTATCTAGTGCACAGAATCCCACAATCTGATTAATGCCCTCCTTACCTGGGCTCAGAGTTTTGGTGGGCGGCCCTCTTGGCAGATTTGTTGTGGTACCCTGATCTTTCCATTTGATAATGGATTTAATGGTGCTTCAGGGATCATCAGATTGTGATTTCTTTTTATAACCTAACCCTGACTTGTACTTCACAACAACTTTGTCCCTTACTTGTCTGGAGATCTCCTTGGTCTTCATGGTGTTGTTTGGTTAGTTGTTTGCTAAATGGTGTTGCAGCCTCTGTGGCCTTTCAGAAAAGGTGTGTATATACTCACATACCATGTGACACCTTCATTGCACAAAGATAGACTTTCTTTCACTAAGAATATGACTTCTGAAGGTGATTGCTTGCACCAGAAATTTTTAGGGGCTCTTAGCTAAAGGGGTGAATACATATGCATATGCCAAGTTTTAGTTATTTGATCACACAAATTAAATTTTTGCCTATATTTTTCTCACTTCACTAACTTAAAGCTTTTCAGTGCTGATGCATAACACACAAATCGGATTCGAAAAACATTTAAACACAGGTTGTAATGTAACAAAGTAGGTTAATGGCAAGAGTGTGAATACTTTCGCAAGCCACTTTAAATATATAATAGATCCACAATTATCTCAAGAACCAGGTGCTGTTGAATGCTGCTTTTAGGTGTAGAGGAGATTGAAATTCACATACAAATAAACGGGTATTCCAATCACCTCACACTAGCAATGGAAGGGCCCCAATATGGAAACGTGCAGGTCCTACTGATAGGAGACACATCTAATATACATGTTTGAATTTCCAGTGGTATATGCCTTAAATTCATAGGAAGGGAATACACCTGGTGGTTTGGAGCTGGGAGGGGGTTATTCCAGTATCCCTATGTGCCTAGTATCCCAGCAAAGCGAAGGTGTGTGTTGATGTTCTCTCTGTCTTAAATCACTAATTATTCTTAATATTTGGCCGCCATATTACAGATAAATGAAGAGCTCCAGTCATTGTACACTTACCCCACCTAACCTTAGGGGCAATGATGCTGTGAATCCAAGAGTTTTTTTAAGAAAATCACTGCAGGAATGTGCTTTAACCTTGATTTAATTTGTAATGTTCAATGCAAAAAGGCATATGGCAGCGCAAGCTGTTCACCACATGGGTCTACATTATGGACCCAGATTCATTATGCTGTGTTGCTTTTATAAGGCCAAAGAATTCTCCACCTTCAAAGTATGTACATCCTATGTTGGAATATTCCATAGTTTCTCAGAAAATAGGAGGAACAAACGTTGTGCCTTTGTATAAAAGTAAGACTAATTGAGGAACATTATAGGCCGTCAGCAGGCTATGGACAGCATAGTCAGCACAGACCTCAATATGGCTGTGTGTGATGTAATTGTGTTTCACTTTACATTAAATAAAAATGACAGTTTTTGCCATTACCTGGAGTTTGAAAGTTTATCCGTCTCATTTCCACTGGGTCAGTAGGATGGTGGGGAGGAATCTCTGCATTATTCAACAGACATTTGGTCCTGGGTTCTGAGTTTTTTCTTTTACTTTAAAAAAGCAAAAAATAAGCAATTATTTTTTTCTATCAAATGAAATAAAACCCCACCACACTAAGAATTAATAAGGTGTAAGGTGAAAAATGCAAAATAACAAGACTGAGTTCTTACCTGTCTGGTTTGCTGTTGATGGGGGCAAATAAGAATAACACATTAAATGGCAATATTACATCAGAAAGACAACAAATAAAAAGCAACAAGACAAGTATACAATTCATATGCACAGAATATGCATATACACACAGGCTGCATACACTGTAGGACGAGGCTAAATGGGGAGTCTATGAAATGACAGAGACAGGCATGCACGTTTGTTTTCTCAGCCATCCTGACCTCACCTAGCTCCCATTATCTGGACGGTTCACGTTCAGGAAATCCTTACCTATTACACTCTGATGGTGTAGCCACTGAAAAGGGGGGTGCAGTGTACGTTTTATATTACGAGATGGCTTCCTATTAGTGAATTTAAATAAAATGCAAAAAACCCTTGTATGTACTGCCTGATTGCCTAATCATTAATAGGGAGCAGCTAGGACAATCCATTACTAGATGCAAGAAAATAACATTACAAGTAGAAACAAAAGTAATTATTTGAAATTGTATTTTAATACATAATTATTAATATTGGTAATATTACTGTTAATATTTAAACATTTATGGAACTTACTTTTTGTAGAGAAGAATAGCGATGACAATACAGATGATAAAAACAACAGCTAAGACTGGTCCAATAACCCATATCAGACCTTCTTCACCATCAATAATTGGCTGGGGATCTGGATCCTCTATATAGATGGGTTCAGAATATGGGCTTGCAGCAAACATTTTCTACCAGGGGAAAAAAGACTATTTTCAAAAAGGTGAATTTTTCTAATTCCTTTACATAATGAGGCAAATTTTATATTTTTTAACCAAATACACTACCTTCAGACTCAGTCTATCTTTTTAAGAGGTAATGTGCTAAATAACCCACTGCAATCCTTTAAAAATATTTTATTTTATTTCAGAAAAAATCTATTCAAACTGACTAGATGTTTCCCTTTTCTTTTACCTGCTGTCTGCTGCCTGTTGTCAAGTGTAATCTAACTGTAACAAAAGCCACTGAGACGTATTACAGCAAATGGAGAATCGGGCTCTCTTGTCTGTAACATTGCCTACATAAGAAACTTGCTGTCAGCTGCCTGTTGTTAAGTATAATCCATCTGTAACAGAAGGCACTGACACGGATTACAGCAAGTGGAGGTCCGTGCTCTCCTGTCTGTAACACTGCCTACATAACAAAATTGATGTCAGCCTACCTGTTATTAAGTACAATCCATCTGTAACAGAAGGCACTGAGACAGATAACAGCAAGTGGAGGTCCGTGCTCTCCTGTCTGTGACACTACCTATAAAAAAAACTTGCATCCTACAAATTGTCAAGGGGTTACCGCGACAGTGTGGAACCAGAAGACCGCATCGTCTGATTGCTCCTACCCCGGGCTGAGAAGTATTTCTCCTTCATTTTAAATGTGTGGCAGAACAGGGGTTAATTGGCCATGTTGGAAATCCATGTGCTCACAGCTGAGCTCGGTTAGCCACTCCTTTCCCTTTATAATGTGGGCTCTGTTACAAATCATTGTCAGAGCTAGCATTTGCTGCATGGCTAACGGAAGAAGAGGAGTTCATATGAGGAGAGTTGGAGGAGTTATCAGTAAGGCTATGTGCACACGGTGCGGATTCTGCTGCGGATCCGCAGCGTTTCAGGCTCTGCGGGTCCGCAGCAGATTTAGCTGCGTTGTACAGTACCATTGTTTTCAATGGTAAACTGAAAAACGCTGTGCACATGCTGCGGATTTTTCCGCGCGGATTTGTTGCGGGTTCAAATTCGCAGTATGTCAATTCTTTGTGTGGATTCCGCTGCGGTTTCCCACCTTCTCCATTGTAGAGGTGTGAAACCGCAGGGCTAAACCGCAGGCTAATCTGCAGGTAAACCGCAGGTCTTTTGACCAGAGAATTTACCTGCGGATTTTTCCAAATCCGCGCGGAAAAATCCGCAGGACCAAAATCTACGTGTGCACATAGTCTAAATGTTGCTTGGTTTGTGTGTGTGATAATTCCCTATCCAGCTTTATTTTCATTTATTCCCCTACCTCCACGCCCCGGTGCATTCCTCTGTTACATGTGAGTGTATATTTTGTATGCCGAGTTTTCTGTTAAACACTTGTTTGTGTTGCCTTGTTTGTCAGGTTGGTGCACAGTAACACCCATCTTCCCTGGGTGGGAGAAGAGAACAGATGGAGGGCTAACTCAGGGAGATAAGGCAAGGGTGGAGGCCCCAGCATCTTCACCTTCAGAAGTATTCTGGGGAGTAGAACGCCCCCTAGTGTTAGGGACAGGGAAGGAGCTCGTGGTCCCGGGTCACCCGACAGCTGTGTCATGACATTAGCTCTGACCGTAACTATTTTTTCTAATCCATTATGGATCCAATAGCTGCTCTGAAAGGGTAACTGCGGCAGCTCAGTCTGGAGGTGGCAGATTTACACAAAGTAGTTTTGCAGCATCCTGATACATCTGGAGTGGGACTCTCACCTCCCCAGCAAACCATAGTGGAGCCCAAGATTGCTTGGCCTGACAGGTTCTCTGGGTGTGTGTGACAAGTTTGCTGCATTCCAGGAAGCCTGTAAACTGTACTTCAGGTTACATCTGGTTTCCTCAGGTACAGAGGAGCAATGTGTGGGGATAGTAATCTCGCTCCTCCAGGGACACCCCCAAGCGTGGGCATTTTCTCTCTCGTCTGACTCTCGGTCGCTTCAGATGGTGGAGGGATTTTTTCTTTCACTGGGCCTTATATATGATGACCCTGATCGCGTCTCTTTAGCTGAGTCCACAATGCGTCAACTTCAGCAAGGAGACCGGCTGGTGGAGGAATACTGCTCTGAGTTCCGGAGTTGGGCTACCAAGTGGAATAACCCCACACTCCATAGTCAGTTCTGTGAGGGGCACGCAGTAAGGGTGCATGATGCCTTAGCTCTATATGTGACTCCTGACTCCTTTGAGGCAGCCATGTCTCTGGCAATCAAGGTTGATTCCGTCTTCGACAAAGATATAGAGTCACCCCTGTGTGAGGGAGGTGCAAAGTCAAGGGAGGTCACTAGAGTTGAGCGAAATGGGTCGAAAAAATTCAAAAGTCGTCGACTTTTGGCAAAGTCGGGTTTCATGAAACGAAACCCGACCCTAGGATGAGGTCGGCCACGAGGTCGGCGACTTACGCGCCAAAGTCGCGTTTCAAAAGTTTGTTTTGCGCTCTTTTTCAGCCAATCAGGATCCACGGACACTGTGGGCAACGTGATGACCTAGGCACGGGTCACCACCATCTTTCAGAAGGGCATGCAAGTGATTGGCTTGCTTTGGTGGGCGTCACAGGGGGTATAAAAGGGCGTGCACGCCGACCGCCATCTTACTTCTGCCGATCTTAGTATAGGGAGAGGTTGCTGCTGATTCTGTAGGGAGAGCGTTAGGCAGGGAAGAAGACAAAAAAACTGCTTCTGCTGCTAGCGATTTGGCCTGCACAACACACAAGTCACTGTGTGTGCAGTGCAAGGGGAGGCTATATAGTGGTGTATCAGTGGTGTTGGTTGTTGGGCTGCCTTTTAAGGCTTCCTGACACGCTGGCATTGCTGTTTACCCACTGCTCCGCAAACTGCTTTTTTAAAAGCAATCCAATCTCCCTTATCCTCTAGTCACTTTTGTCACAGCTGTGCCATCGAGCCTGTCACATAGCGCTCAGATATCAGTGGGCCTCACACAATCCACAAGTGTCCAGTGTCCAAAAGTGTGCGCAGAGATTCAAAATCTCCATTATCCTCTCGTCACTTTTGTCACAGGCAGCTGTGCCATCGAGCCTGTCACATAGCGCTCAGATATCAGTGGGCCTCACACAATCCACAAGTGTCCAGTGTCCAAAAGTGTGCACAGAGATTCAAAATCTCCATTATCCTCTCGTCACTTTTGTCACAGGCAGCTGTGCCATCGAGCCTGTCACATAGCGCTCAGATATCAGTGGGCCTCACACAATCCACAAGTGTCCAGTGTCCAAAAGTGTGCGCAGAGATTCAAAATCTCCATTATCCTCTCGTCACTTTTGTCACAGGCAGCTGTGCCATCGAGCCTGTCACATAGCGCTCAGATATCAGTGGGCCTCACACAATCCACAAGTGTCCAGTGTCCAAAAGTGTGCGCAGAGATTCAAAATCTCCATTATCCTCTCGTCACTTTTGTCACAGGCAGCTGTGCCATCGAGCCTGTCACATAGCGCTCAGATATCAGTGGGCCTCACACAATCCACAAGTGTCCAGTGTCCAAAAGTGTGCGCAGAGATTCAAAATCTCCATTATCCTCTCGTCACTTTTGTCACAGGCAGCTGTGCCATCGAGCCTGTCACATAGCGCTCAGATATCGGTGGGCCTCACACAATCCAAAAGTGTCCACTGTCCACAAGTGTGTGCAGAAATTCTAAATCTCCCCTGTCCTATAGACACCTTGTACCTTGTTTTACATTACTATATAGTTTGTTGGATTTTGTCTACATTTCTACCAAAAATGAGGAAGGCTGGTGGAAGAGGCCGTGGAATTGGGCGGGGGTTGGCAGCTGGTAATGATGGTGTTGGTGGTGGATCTGATGGTAGTGGCAAGAGCAAAATAGGACCGAATGCAGGAGGTGCTGACCCTGCGTCATCGTCTGGCTACATAAGGCCTCGAACGCTTAGTTTTCTAGGAGTTGGCAAACCGCTTTTAAATCAGGAAAAAGTTTTGTCTAACATTGCTGACTCAGCCTCCAGCTCTATCGCCTCCTCTTCTTCAGTTGTAAAAAGTAAAAGCACTGAGTCGTCATTGGAGGCTCATGTTCATGAACCACACCTTTCCTTGTGTCCTTCACCCCAACCAAGATTGAAGGATGACGCAGGCCATACTACTGATTACTCCATGGAGCTGTTTTCACATACCATGCCTGGATTATCAAGTGAAATGGTGAATTACCCAGGCCAAGATGAATCTGACATGGAGTGCACTGATGCACAGCCGCTGATGGATGATTCTGCTGGTACATTCACTCAGAGCACTACATTGTCCTCGCAGTGTACAGAGCCAGATTCTGACCCTGATGAGACTCAGGTGCCCCTTCCCGCACACTATACCACCATACACGGTGACACAGAGGAAGGTGCACATGACATAGAAGAGGAGGTGATGGATGACCCAGTTGTTGACCCAGATTGGCATCCATTGGGGGAAGAGGGTGCTGCTTCCAATAGCTCAGATGAGGAGCATCCACAGCAGACATCGACATCGCAACAGCTGTTATCTGGCAGGCCTGGAGCACTCCAAAGACAGGTTCCAAACATCAAAAGAGTTGCTGGACAGCTTGTCCAGAGGGTCAAAAGATCACAGCGTGCTAGGCCGCAAAATGTCTGCCAAAGTAGGAAGAGTGCAGTGTGGCACTTTTTTGAACAAAATCCTCATGATCAGGCCAAGGTTATCTGTAAGAAGTGCGCAAAGATCTTTAGCCGAGGGAAAAATCTGAAAAATTTGAATACCAGTTGCATGCTTAGACATTTAACCAGCATGCACTTGCAAGCGTGGACACAACACCAAACCTCAAGTGCCACATGTGCAACTGATCACAACGAAGGTAGTCAGCAACGCTACATTGTTTCCCCCACTGTAAGCCCACCGGTTAGCACAGCAGCAAATGTTGAGGTGTCGTTGCAAGACCACAGCAGTCAGGGAATCCCACTGTTATATCAACGAAAGACTGATTCTAGGCCATCAGAAAGAACACCAACTCCATCACCATCATCAATCCTCTCTCAGTCCGCCCTGTCCACCACTACTTCCACCATATGCAGCTCTCAAGTCCAGCTCACCCTCCCAGACACTATGAGTAGGTCAAGAAAGTACTCAGTCTCTCATCCGCGTACACTGGGTTTGAACGCCCACATTGCCAAACTAATCTCGTTTGAGATGATGCCCTTTCGGTTGGTGGAAAGCACAGCTTTCCGCGAACTCATGGCCTATGCAGTACCACGCTATGACCTACCCAGTCGCCACTTCTTCTCTCGCAAAGCCATCCCAGCCCTCCACCATCATGTGAAAGACCGCATTGTCCATGCACTCAAGCAGTCAGTGAGCGGAAAGGTGCACCTCACAACTGATGCATGGTCCAGTCGGCATGGCCAGGGCCGTTACGTGTCCATCACTGCGCACTGGGTTAATGTGGTGGATGCAGGGTCCACAGGGGACAGCGGTGGTGGGACAGTGCTGCCTAGCCCACGGTATAGGAAACAGTTGGCTGTAGGCGTTCGACCCTCCTCCTCCTCCTCCAGAAGCGAAAGCTCATCCACAGAGCGCAGTCGTACGAGCACTCCATCTGCAGCTGCCACTGTTGCACACGATGTGTCCCCCTATCGAGCAGCTAGTGGAAAGCGTCAGCAGGCTGTGTTGCAGATGATGTGTTTGGGCGACAGACCCACCGCCGAGGTGCTGGCCGAGTACTTGAAGCGACAAACTGAGTCATGGCTGGGCAGTGTACATCTTGAGGCAGGCAAGGTAGTTAGTGATAACGGCCGTAATTTTGTGGCAGCCATAGCCCTTTCAAAACTCAGCCACATACCTTGCTTGGCTCACACCTTGAACCTGGTGGTGCAGTGCTTCCTCAAAAATTATCCGGAGTTAACAGCCCTGCTCCAGAAGGTGCGAAGACTGTGCGCGCACATCCGCCGGTCGCCTGTACACTCCGTTTGTATGCAGAAGCTGCAGCGATTGCTCCACCTTCCCAACCACCGCCTCATTATCGACATTGCAACAAGGTGGAACTCCACCCTGCACATGGTGGAGCGGCTGTGCGAGCAGAGGCAGGCCATAATGCATTTGTGGGAGGATACACCGCCAGGCACTTTGAGAGCAGACATGGAGTTGACAGGCGTGCAGTGGTCGAAGCTGAAAGACCTTTGTAAAGTCCTTCAGTGTTTTGAGGAATGCACACGGCTGGTAAGCGCAGACGACGCCATCCTAAGCATGAGCATCCCACTTATGCGTTAGCTCATGCAAACTTTGACGCACCTTAAGGAGCAGGCGTCTGCAGCCAATGTTGATGAGGAGGAAGAGGAGGAGGGAATCCTTGATGACATTCAGCCATTGTCTGCTCAGGGACCTCTCCTGGACGAGGTGGAGGAAGAAGAGGAGGAGGAGAAGGATGATGGGGATGATTACTTAGGGGAGGAGGATGCATCTCGTGGGGCAAGTGAAAATGTTGGCGTGGCAAGGTCTGGTACAGGGTTTGTGCGTGACTGGAGGGATGTGGATTTGCCAGAAAGTGCTCCTCCACCCAGCACTCGCAGTGCATCATTGACACCGGGAACATTGGCCCACATGTCAGATTATGCCTTGCGGATCCTAAAAAGGGACCCCCGCATTGCCAAAATGATGAACGATGACGACTACTGGTTGGCCAGCATCCTGGATCCACGCTATAAAGGCAAATTACAAAACATCATGCCACAGGAGAACCTTGACCTAATATTGGCTAATAAACAAGCAACTCTGGTAAATCGGTTGCTTGAGGCATTCCCAGCACACAGCAGCGGTGATGGTTCTCACACGAGCCGTACGGGCCGGGGGCAGCTTGGCAGAGGTGTTCGTGGTGCACACAGCAGAAGTGGCGTTGGAGACAGGGGTTTCATGACAATGTTGTGGACTGATTTTTCAAATACCGCTCACACAACTGGTAATACTGCATCGATGGAAAGTGACAGGAGACAGCAGTTGTCAACTATGGTTACAAACTACTATTCCTCCCATATCGATGTTCTCCCACACAGGTCATTCCCCTTTGACTATTGGGCCGCTAAACTGGACACCTGGCCTGAATTGGCCCAATATGCCTTACAGGAGCTCGCTTGCCCAGCTGCAAGTGTGCTATCGGAAAGAGTCTTCAGTGCAGCTGGATCAATCCTGACAGAAAAAAGGACCCGTCTGTCAACCCAAAATGTGGATGATCTAACCTTCATTAAAATGAACCACGCATGGGTTTCCAAGGATTTTGTCCCACCTTCCCCTGATGACACATAGGGTGACAGAAAAATGGCTTGCTTTGGTCCACCTCTTCCTGGTACTTCACTTATTTCGCCTTTTGCATCAGCTGAATGTCCAACATAAACATATGCCACTTTCTAAAACTCCCTAACTGTGCTGCCTCCCCCCCCATGGCCGGGGTCAACACCTAGCGCACGACACCGTGCGAGTGCCGTTGCCCTGGACAGGTGGGTAGGCCGACTCTTGGGCGCGGGCACTGGCACAGGGTCCCTCATAGTGCAATCAAGTGTCTCTGACGGTGGTGGTGCACACCCGCCGTCAGACACACCGCTGTACTATGAGGGGCCCAGTGCCAGTACCGACGCCCACGAGTGGGCCCCCCTTGCTTGGGCAGGGCCCCAGCATTTGCAATCTTTACCTCTCCCTGCTCCTCCGCTGTGTAATCTGGGCCGTCAAATCCATACTGGGCCTAACACCGTCTGAGCCTGCCTCCTGAGACATATATTTTGAATGTGTACGCTATCCATACATGTTATCCAGGGATACGGTACCCTTTCTAACCTTTGTGCAATCACGTGCAATCCATACTGGGCCTAACACCGTCTGAGCCTGCCTCATGCTGTATAGACATATATTTTGAATGTGTACGCTATCCATACATGTTATCCAGGGATACGGTACCCTTTCTAACCTTTGTGCAATCACGTGCAATCCATACTGGGCCTAACACCGTCTGAGCCTGCCTCATGCTGTATAGACATATATTTTGAATGTGTACGCTATCCATACATGTTATCCAGGGATACGGTACCCTTTCTAACCTTTGTGCAATCACGTGCAATCCATACTGGGCCTAACACCATCTGAGCCTGCCTCATGCTGTATAGACATATATTTTGAATGTGTACGCTATCCATACATGTTATCCAGGGATACGGTACCCTTTCTAACCTTTGTGCAATCACGTGCAATCCATACTGGGCCTAACACCGTCTGAGCCTACTTCATGCTGTATAGACATATATTTTGAATGTGTACGCTATCCATACATGTTATCCAGGGATACGGTACCCTTTCTAACCTTTGTGCAATCACGTGCAATCCATACTGGGCCTAACACCGTCTGAGCCTGCCTCATGCTGTATAGACATATATTTTGAATGTGTACGCTATCCATACATGTTATCCAGGGATACGGTACCCTTTCTAACCTTTGTGCAATCACGTGCAATCCATACTGGGCCTAACACCGTCTGAGCCTGCCTCATGCTGTATAGACATATATTTTGAATGTGTACGCTATCCATACATGTTATCCAGGGATACGGTACCCTTTCTAACCTTTGTGCAATCACGTGCAATCTATACTGGGCCTAACACCGTCTGAGCCTGCCTCATGCTGTATAGACATATATTTTGAATGTGTACGCTATCCATACATGTTATCCAGGGATACGGTACCCTTTCTAACCTTTGTGCAATCACGTGCAATCCATACTGGGCCTAACACCGTCTGAGCCTGCCTCATGCTGTATAGACATATATTTTGAATGTGTACGCTATCCATACATGTTATCCAGGGATACGGTACCCTTTCTAACCTTTGTGCAATCACGTGCAATCCATACTGGGCCTAACACCGTCTGAGCCTGCCTCATGCTGTATAGACATATATTTTGAATGTGTACGCTATCCATACATGTTATCCAGGGATACGGTACCCTTTCTAACCTTTGTGCAATCACGTGCAATCCATACTGGGCCTAACACCGTCTGAGCCTGCCTCATGCTGTATAGACATATATTTTGAATGTGTACGCTATCCATACATGTTATCCAGGGATACGGTACCCTTTCTAACCTTTGTGCAATCACGTGCAATCCATACTGGGCCTAACACCGTCTGAGCCTGCCTCATGCTGTATAGACATATATTTTGAATGTGTATGCTATCCATACATGTTATCCAGGGATACGGTACCCTTTCTAACCTTTGTGCAATCACGTGCAATCCATACTGGGCCTAACCCCGTCTGAGCCTGCCTCCTGAGACATATATTTTGAATGTGTACGCTATCCATACATGTTATCCAGGGATACGGTACCCTTTCTAACCTTTGTGCAATCACGTGCAATCCATACTGGGCGTGAGAACGGCTGGCGAGCTGTTAAGCAAGCTACAGCACCTGTCCAGACAAGTACAGGGATTCCCTAGCGAGGAGACTTATTTGATTGTTTTCAATGTTGGGACAGCAATTTTTGGGGAGCACTATACTCTGGAGAATGATAGATGGGGCCCACCATACACTGGAACATTCCAAAGGTGGACATCAGACACTGGAGCAGCATTTACAGGGCCCATTATACACTAGATCATTAGAAATGGGGCCCATTATGTTTGGAGCATTATTTGGGCCCATAAGACAGTGGAGCTTCATCCATGGGGACCAACATATACTGTAGCATTATGTGGAGCTCATCATATACTGTTTCAAACATTATATGGGACCAATGATTCTGTATGGAGAAATAGATGGGCCTCGTCATGAGATGTAAAAAGTGAGGTATTTTTCATTGTACTATACCGCTATTTATCTGCCGTATCGGAGCATGATGAGTTGTGGTATGTGTTAAAGGGGCGCTCTTTCGCCCAGGGCACATGAAAACCTGCAGCCAGCCCTCCCCCCCCCACAACTTTAGCCAAATAACCCCCATTTTTCGGGTTTCACGAAACGAAATGCGACCCTAAAAAAACAAAAGTCGCTCAACTCTAGAGGTCACCACTGAGCCTACTGAGGAACCCATGCAGGTGCGGCACCTCACTCTGGTAAACTACCTTTTGTCCGGCATAAGGGGCGAGTGTGTTTCAAATGTTGTAAGAAGGGATATTTTGTGTCCCTCCCGATCATATAATAAATAACTGCCAGGAAAACTAGGTGGCCCGGTTGAGGGGAGGTTAGCAACCTGGGTGTCCTCATCACCTCCGTGGGTAGGATGCAATTTTTTCTTCCAGCTGTAGTCCACCTGGGTGGGTTTAAGGTAGACGTGTCTGCATTTCTCGAAAGTGGGGTAAGGTTTATTTTGTCCAGACTTATACCCATAATTGCCATCGACTCCACCTCCTTGAAACAGGGGCCTTTTTACTCCAGTCGTCTGAGACTTACAGTTTCAGGTTGGGGCCATGCACACTGAGGTGTTAGACTGTTATTTGTTAGAGGGTCTGCCCTTCCCCTGTGGTACTGTGAGTTCCTTGGCTCATTCAGCACAATCCTGTAGTAGATTGGCAGACTCTGGAAGTAGAAAAATGGAGTTGGTATTGTCAAGCACACTGCTTGGGTACCCGGTTTGCTAGAAAAAATACCCAGTCTGTGCCTAGTTACCTGTTGGATTTTGGAGAAGTGTTCTTGGAGCAGGAGTGCCAAGATCTCCTTCCCTCCCCATTCAGTGTGCCATTAATCTCGTTCCTGGTGCTAAGCTGCCCAAAAGCAGACTCTATAATATCTCTGATCCAGAGAGACAGGCCATGAAGGACTACATTGGGGAAAGCCTGGCTAAAGGTCACATCAGACCATCCTTATCCCTCATTGCCGCGGGGTTCTTTTTTGGAAAGAAAAAAGATGGGGAGTTACGCCCTTGCCTCGATTTCCGTGAACTCAAAACGATTACTGTCTGTGATCCTTATCTGCTCCCTCTCATTCCAGACCTCTTTAATCAAATTGTAGGGGCAAAATTGTTCTCTGAGATGGACCTCATGGTGGCGTATAATCTCATCCGCATTAAAGATGAGGGGGATGAGTGGAAAACAGCGTTCAATACGCCTGAGGGACACTATAAGAATATGGTGATGCCTTTTGGGTTGACAATTGTGCCCACCGTCTTTCAACACTTTATAAATGGCATCTTTAGTCACCTGGTAGGCAGATTCATGGTTATCTATCTGGATGACCTATTAATTTATTCAACTGACCTTGAGTCACACCAGGTACATGTCAGGCAGGTCTTATATATACTCCGAGACTATAACTTATATGTCAAACCCAAGAAGTGTATGTTCTCAGGTGATACCTTTCCTAGGATATGAGTTGCTTTCCACTGGCTTTCGCATGGATCCGGCGAAAATCCGGGCGATATTGGATTGGGATCGTCCTGAGGATTTGAAGGTGTTACAAAGGTTTTTAGGTTTCGCTAACTACTACCGTAATTCATAAAGAACTTTTCGGTAGTAGCCAAACCTTTTACGGATGTGATCAGGAAGGGGATGGACTTCTCCAAGAGGTCCAGTCTTGCCAGGGAGGCATTTAATACATTGTAGAGGTGTTTTTCTTCTGCACCAAATCTTATACAGTCTGACGTCTCTCAGCCTTTTATCATTGAGGTTGATGCGTCTTAGGTGAGATTGGGGGCTATTTTGCCGCAGGGTGTGTCTCCTGGTAAATGGCAACCATGTGCTTATTTTTTTAAAAAAATTGTCACCTGCTGAGATACAGGAAATATATATACCTTTGTACAGAGTTAGCCAGTAGACAGATAGATAGATATCCACCTGCTGAGAAACATTATGACATTGATAACAGGGATCTCTTAGCAATCAAATGGGCTTTTGAAGAGTGGCGCAATTTTTTGCAGGGAGAGTGTTGTGAACTCCCTTGCTCAGATTTCTGAGCCGAAGCTCCCTCTGCTCCCTCTGGTGGTTACTGAGAGTAGTGGAGCTGGCCAGGTGGATGGAGGTTCTCCACCTGAAGATGATAATTGGAAATCTGGGATTGCTGGCTGGGAGCATATAATGGAGCTGGCTGCTCTTGAAGGTTGCTGGTGATTTTTTCCTCTGTGTGCATTTGGAGCTCTTTTGTCCCCTGCCTGATCTGCATGTTCAGCTAAGTGATTCTTTTGCTAATCCTTTGCATCTAATCTGGTTGTGTCTTTTTTTGCTTTGCTGCTAGGGTTCAGCGTGCTCCCTGCTGGGGGCAGCACTGGGCCCTGCTTCATATGTTGCAGCTTGTTCATTTCCCTATTATGTTAGTATCTTTTTTCTTGCTGCCAGTTTATACCAGAGTGCTGATCTAGCGGGGGTGAGATCGTGTGGGGTTTTTTGTATATCAGAAGTCTTGGACTTTTTCAGGGTTCTGTGCGTGATTGCAGACAGTATCTTTTTCTGTCCTGTCCTGTCTAGACAGCTTGGGCCCCACCGTTTGCTCAGTCTGTTCTCTGCCTGTGTTTGTGTCTCATCTTGTCTCACTGTCAGTATATGTTTGGGGGCTGTCTATTCCTTTGGGGATCTGCTCCAGGGCAGTTTAGATTTCATCTTTCTGTCTTTAGGCTTAGTTAGTCCTCCGGCTGTGATGAAGCGTCAAAGGCATCGTAGGAACGCTCCACGGTTACTGCTAGCTGTGCGGATAGGATCACGGGTCTGCAATGCGCTTAGTTACCAACCTCTCTGGTCTTCTGGTGGCTTAACCTGTTCCTGCCATCCTCTTCGGTGACCCATTAATAACAGGAGAGGTTAAGATGGTAAGCATGGATCATAAGAATCTGGTATATTTGGAATCGGCGACATGTCTAACACCTCGACAAGCAACATGGGCACTGTTCTTTACCAGGTTTAACATTTTTGTCACATATAGGCTGGGGAACAAAAACATTAAGGCAGATGCCTTATCCCGTTGCTTTACTGGAGGAGGTAAGTGTGAACCGGTACCTATTCTTCAAAAAGGGGTTGTTATGAAGTCTATGTGCTTCGATCAGGAAAGAGGTTGTTGACGCTCAGGGGATTGCCCTTGCTGCCTGTCCACTTGGTAAACTGTTTATTCCTGTTCATCTCCGTCTTAGAGTCCTTAGCAAACATCACGATTCAGCTTTGGCCGGACTCCCTGGTAATAAAACCATCGCTGATCTGCTTACTCGGCATTTTTGGTGGCCAGGTGCTCATCAGGATGTCCGGAAGCATATAGCCGCTTGTAGTGATTGTACACATTCTGAGACCTCTCATACTCCCCCTTCAGGGGCTCTCCAACTGTTGGAGATTCCCAGTAGACCTTGGACTCACTTGTCGGTCGATTTTATCATGGATCTTCTTGTGTCAGAAGGGAATACTGTAATACTGATTGTGGTACATAAATTCAGTAAAATGTCTCATTTTATCACTTTACCAGCTTTACCAAATGCCAAATCCTTGGCACAAGTTTTCGTCAGGGAAATAATTAGATTGCATGGGATCCCAACCGATATTGTTTCTGATTGGGGGGGTGCAGTTTGTCTCCAAGTTTTGGTGGGCATTTTGCACCCGTCTAGGGATCCACTTGTCATTTTCTTCCGCTTTTCACATTCTAATGGGCAGACTGAATAGGTTAACCAGAATCTAGAGATGTACCTCAGGTGTTTTGTATCTGAAAATCAGGAGGACTGGGTTACCTATTTACAGTTAGCCGAATTCGCTGTAAAAAATTGTGGTCAGGAATCAACCGGTAAGTCCCCATTTTTCAGGGCATATGGGTTCCATCCTCAATTTAGTTCATTTAATAGTAACAACCCTTCTTGGTTACCAGAAGAACGGTTTTCATCTTCTATTACTACCATATGGCGGGGGGTACGAATAATTTGAGGAAAATGGGATCCAAATATAAGAGTGTGGCTAATCTAAGACGTTTGGTGGGTCCTTGACTGTGACTGGGCCATGTAAACACATGAATGTGCTTTAAACTAAACTATTCTATTGCAGTTCTGGCAGTATGTTTAAGGTCATTGCCCTGCTGAAAGAAAAACCTATACCCCAGTCTCAAGTCTTTTGCAGCCTCTAACAGTTTTTCCTCCAGAGTTGCTCTGTATTTAGCTCCATCTATCTTTCCATCAACTCTGACCAGCTTTCCTGTCACTGCTGAAGAAAAGCATCCCCACAGCATGATGCTGCTAACACCATGTTTGACAATGGGAATGGTGTTCTATGCTCTATTTTGGTCTCATCAGAGCATCTTTTCCACATACTAGCTGGCTTTTAGCAAGCTGGCTTTTAGCAAACTAAAAACAGAACTTCTTACGGCTTACTTTTAAAATTGTCTCTCTTCCATAAAGGGCAGATTTGTGGCGTATACGACTAATAGTTGTCATGTGGACAGATTCTTCCACATGAACTTTGGATCTATGCAGCTCCTGCAGAATGACAATGGGCTTCTTGGCTGCTTCTCTACTTAGTGATCTCCCCGCTTGGGATATCAGTTTAGGTGGACATACATGTTTTAGTAAGTTTGGTTTTGTGCCATACCCCTTCCATTTTTGGAAGTAGAATTGAACAGGGCGCCATTAGATATTCAGATTTTAAGCTATTTATTTATAACCTAATCCTGCTTTACTCTTCTCCACAACTTTATCCTTGACAATTCTGGTGTGCTCTTTGGCGTTCATGATGCTGTTTGATCCCTAATGTTCTTAAACGAACCTACTTCTGAGGCCTTCACAGAACAGCTGTAGTTATACGGAGAATAAATTACACATAGGTGGACTCAGTTTACTAATTATATAACTTCTGGAGGCAATTGGTCACTTAGGATTTTATTTAGGGTTATCAGACTACAGAGGCTGCATACAAAGGCAAGTCACAATGTTCAGATTTATATTTTTAAAATATGTAAAAAAAACATGTATAATTGCCATTACACTTCACAAATATTTGCTACTTTGTGTTACATAAAATCCAAATGAAAAAAAACAAATTTGTGGGTGTCATGTGGAAACGTTCAGGTGGTATGAATACTTTTTCACTGTGTATATATATGTGTGTGTGTGTGTGTGTCTTGCGAAAGTATTCAGCTCCCTGGAACTTTTCAACCTTTTCCCACATATCATGCTTCAAACATAAAGATACCAAATGTAAATTGTTGGTGAAGAATCAACAACAAGTGGAACACAATTGTGAAGTTGAATGAAATTTATTGGTTATTTTAAATTTTTGTGGAAATTCAAAAACTGAAAAGTGGGTTGTGCAATATTATTCGGCCCCTTCAGTGCAGCAAACTCACTCTAGAAGTTCATTGTGGATCTCTGAATGATCCAATGTTGCCCTAAATGGATGTGCTGTTTGTACTATGCCTACCCCGTTTGCAGTGCGGACTATCAGCATGTCCTGTAACAATAAGGCTAAGTGCCCACGTTGCAGAAATGCTGTGGAAATGTCTGCAGCATTTCCGCAACTCCCTGCCGCGGGTAAAATGCATGCGGAATTCACATGTGTTTTCCCGCAAAACACAAGCGTTTTGCAAGCATTTTTAGCTTGCGCTTTCCAAGCGATTTGAAGCATCGTTTGGAAAAGTGATTGACAGGTTGGTCACACTTGTCAAACATAGTGCTTGACAAGTGTGACCAACTTTTTACTATTGATGCTGCCTATGCAGCATCAATAGAAAAAGATAGAATGTTTAAAATAATTAAAAAAAAAATGGTTATTCTCACCTTCCGACGGCCCCCGATGTCCTCAGCGGCGCTCCCGGTACGTTCCATTACGAGGGATGCTTTGCGCGAAGGTCCTTTGTGACGTCACGCTCGCGAGACCGCAACGTCATCTCAGGTGATTTGCGCATCCCTGGGAACGAAAGATGCTGGCAGCGTGGCTAAGATGCGGGAAGGACTCCGGGGGCCAACAGAGAGTAAGTATATCCCTATTTTTATTTTTATTCTATTTTTTACAGGATTATGGTACCCAGGGCATGGAGGAGAGCCTCCTCTCCTCCAGACCCTGGGTACCATCCGCACATGAAGCGCTCACTTTACGCATGGTGGGCATAGCCACAAGCGTAAAGTGAGCGTTTCAATGCAATCCTATGGCGGCGGAATCACTGCGATTCAGCAAAAATAATGGACATGCTGCGGATTTTACCGATATGCGATTCCACAGCGGTAAAATCCGCGGCATGTGCACAGCAATTGCGGAATCCCATAGGATTCCATTGTGATGCGTTTTATTAGCGTCTTTTCAGCGTTTTTGCTGTAGCAAAAACGCAGCGGAAACGCATAGAAAACGCAACGTGGGCACATATCCTAAATGGGGTACTGGTGTCGGAACTCTTGGACTCGGGGAGTTTGGTGACCCTGATTAGGGCCACATAGTCCATTCTGGAGGCCTGTATGGTTGTCAGTGTCGGCTTGCTGTGAGCGCCACCCAGTGGTCGGCATTCATAGCAAGTGAGTACTTTTACTACATAGAGGTGAACTGATCATCGCCTCTATGTAGCAGAGCCGATAGGGCTATGGCAGCTTCTAGTCTTCTAGTAAAAAAAAAATGTTTTTAAATATATAAAGAACTATAAAAGTTCAAATCACCCCCTTTCGCCCCATTCAAAATAAAACAATAAAAAAACAAACATACTTTACACATATTTGTTATCGCCGCGTTCAGAATCGCCCAATCTATCAATAAAAAAAAGGATTAACCTGATCACTAAACGGCGTAGCAAGAAAAAAAAGTCAAAACACCAGAATTACGTTTCTTTGGTTGCCGTGACATTGAATTAAAATGCAATAACGGGCGATCAAAAGATCGTATCTACACCAAATTGGTATAATTAAAAACGTCAGCTCAGTAGACAAAAAATAAGCCCTCACACGAGATCACGAAAAATGAAGACGCTACGGATATTGGAAAATGGCGCCTTTTTTTTTTCTACAAAGTTTGGAATTTTTTTCCATCATTTAGATAAAAAAGAACCTAGACATGTTTGGTGTCTATAGACTTATAACGACCTGGAGATTCATATTGGCAGGTCAGTTTTAGCATTTAGTGAACCTAGCAACAAGCAACAAATAAGTGTGGGACTGCAGTTTTTTTTTTTCAATTTTACCGCACTTGTAATTTTTTTCCCGTTTTCTAGTACACGACATGGTAAAACCAATAGTGTCGTTCAAAAGTACAACTCGTCCCACAAAAAACAAGCCCTCACATGGCCATATTGACAGAAAAGTAAAAAACGTTATGGCTCTGGGAAGAAGGGGAGCGAAAAACGAAAACGCAAAAACGAAAATACCTCCAGGGTGAAGGGGTTAAAACACATCCAATTGTGAAGATGATTATTATTCCAAGCTCTATTGATTAAAATGAACTTTGTTTGTGAGACAACCCCTTTAAGTCTGTACTGATATCACTATATTTACATATAGAACTAACAGGGCAATTGAACAAGCGAAGGGCTCAAGTGAGCAATAAATATTAGAAATGCTTTGGAAACTGACAATGGTGGAGGTGATTTTGCAGGACCGATAACAGCAGCTCGATAAATAAATGAATGGGCTGGAAAGAGGCAACTGGTATCTCAGGAGTTAACTCATCAGCCTGTAATGTAGTTACTTCACATACCAAGACAGGTTCTGGTGGTCGATATCAGTGGCAGCAAACTATACATTATGTACAATAAAAACTTTCATGCAGGAGAATAACGGAAGATAGAAAAAGCAAGTCAACTGCATTCTTGCTTATTTTCATGCTGTCTAACCAACTGTACCAATTTCATAACATTAGGATATCCCTTCAGGGGTCAAATGTCAGTTCAAATATGAGGACTTGTTGTATTTAGATGATCAGATTACTTTTATTTGCTAAATATATACTTCACACTCTATGTATCTTATCCTACAGCTGGTGAGCACCTAAGCACCAATATTCCCACAGCTGAAAGTCCTGGTAATCTGTTACAATATGGACAATGATTCTTTAGGTGGTAAAGCTCAGAAATACTGCAATTGTACAGGTTATCTGTTACAGCTCTATATATAAACCTGAATGTGTGTGTGTATCACCAATCACGAAGCAGCAGAGTGGGACGCGATTGGAGAGCAGGGCTGAGGACGGATACAGCAGGACAGTGCATGGAGAGCGGGGCTGTGAGGAAGACAGTCTTCAGGACAGGGGCCGAATAGTGCAGGCACCCTCCCAGCCCTGTCCCGGCTCAGTCGGCGCTCCCCGTCGCCAACTGCGCTATCCCCCCTCTCCCCTGCAGCTTCCCAGCCTAAATTTAGTCCCCGGCTTCTACTGCGGCCTACTACAGTGCTAGGCCACGCCCCCGCATGCCACCCAATCACACGCGCTGCAGCTCCGCCCACTCAGGCAAGCTCTGCCCACTCCGGCCGCCCGCGTAGGCCACGCCCCGCAGCCGCCCAATCACATGTGCTGCAGCTCCGCTCTAGCCCCGCCCACTCCACCCAGCTCTGCCCACTCCGGCCGAAAGAACAATCTGCGCAACTCTCTCTACAGGCATCTGCAGCCCGCGGTGCACCACATGTCTCACTCCCTGAGGCAGGGGGACGGCATGCATTCAGGAGCGGCGATGGCATTGGCTGTTCTGTGTGCACACACTGCACATGACCTGTGATGAGGTCACAGGAGGGGGAGGAGTCGGGGTCACATGATCAAGTGCAGGACGGATGCTGCTGTCTGTGTGCTGGTTGTCATGGTACTGGATGAAGGTAAGTTTATGCGTGGAGTCAGGAGGGGTTTACAGGGTGGATGGAGCAGAGCCCTGTGTGTCCGAGGTGTATGGAGCGGAGCCCTGTGTGTACAAGGTGTACGGAGCAGAGCCCTGTGTGTACAAGGTGTATGAAGCGGGGCCGTGTGTATGAGGTGTACGGAGCGGAGCCCTGTGTGTACGAGGTGTATGGAGCGGAGCCATGTGTGTACGAGGTGTACGGAGCCCTGTGTGTACGAGGTGTACGGAGTGGAGCCCTGTGTGTACGAGGTGTATGGAGCAGAGCCCTGTGTGTACGAGGAGTAAGGAGCGGAGCCCTGTGTGTACGAGGTGTATGGAGTGGAGCCGTGTGTGTACGAGGTCTACGGAGCCCTGTGTGTATGAGGTGTACGGAGCGGAGCCCTGTGTGTACGAGGTGTATGGAGCAGAGCCCTGTGTGTTCAAGGTGTACAGAGCGGTGTCCTGTGTCTACGAGGTGTACGGAGCGGAGTCCTGTGTGTACGAGGTGTATGGAGTAGAGCCCTGTGTGTACGAGGTCTAGGGAGCAGAGCCCTGTGTGTATGAGGTGTATGGAGCGGAGCCGTGTGTGTACGAGGTGTACGCAGCCCTGTGTGTATGAGGTGTACGGAGCAGAGCCCTCTGTGTACGAGGTGTATGGAGTAGAGCCCTGTGTGTACGAGGTCTAAGGAGCAGAGCCCTGTGTGTATGAGATGTATGGAGCGGAGCCGTGTGTGTACGAGGTGTACGCAGCCCTGTGTGTATGAGGTGTACGGAGCAGGAGAGCGGGGCTGTAAAGGAAGAGAACGGGGTTGTGGACGGGGAGAGTAGGGCTGTGAAGGAAGAGAAATGGGCTATGGACGGAGAGAGGAAGAGCAGGGCTGTGAAGGAAGAGAACGGGGCTGTGGACAGGGAAAGCAGGGCTGTGAAGGGACACTGGGACATGGATGTAGAGCGCGGCTGCGGAGGGATAGAACGGGACAGCTGGTGGAGAGCGGGGATGTTAAGGAAGACACCAGGACTCACAGTTAGGTACTATGCCCGGGCAACGCCGGGATCTTCAGCTAGTATACTATAAACTCAAATTTAATTTATGAAAAAAAATGAAACAGAAAAAATTACCTTTATAAACCCACAATACCAAGAGGGTTTATATATAAATATGGCTAGTTCATAAATGTTTCTTATGTGCGTCTGTGCCTTTTTAAAAGATAAAACAACAACAAAAATACTACTTACCGCTTCTGTACCTTCCAACATGGCCAAGATAAAGAAAACATATCTTTGCCCAAACTCAAGAGCTTTGTTTTCAAATCCATCATGAATTTTCTGGTCACCAAGTGTAAACTCATGAGGCAGAGACTGGAAATGTGCAGCAATGTATGGCTTGAGGACCTCCACATGCCTTAGATGACGCAAACTACGACGATGCAACTTCGTAATACTGTGAACTAACTGTAACAAAAATGAACAGTTACAGAGACAGCAGAATCTTATTGTGAGAATAAGGCAAGCCATCTTAAAAGGAACCTGCCAATAGGATTGTGCTGAATGTGTGTTTTTTCAATACATATAATAATCAGTACGTAAAATAGAGGGCAGGTCAGTGAGGGATCAGTGACCTGTCATAAGCCATCAGTATGAATACTTAAGCAGAGCACCACATGAAGCCCTGCCCCAAAGAACGAGAATCTCATTAACTGATAATACAGATTAAACAACAACCATAAGACGGATTTCATCAAAGTATCATTGTAATCAGTATAATGGCGTCAACCTGACACTGCCTGTAGGATACTGTGCACAATCCTTCTGACAGGTTCCTTTTATCTGTGGCAGATTTGTATTGATCTGACCCTTACTCAGAGAGGGATGTGAGCCCCTTGCTACCCATAATGATGTTCTGCATAATTGCCACAGTCCACTTTATATCAGGACTATTCAGATTTATTGAATAACCTGAGTGCATCTGAAAATATTTCACTAGGTCCCACATTCATCAAAAAGCATGTGGATTTCTCTTCTGTGAGTAACCTAATATTGAATTTGTTCATAGAGGTGTTTCACCTTTCTTAGTCCATAGATGACAGCAACCTCATATACTTTGCCACCTCTACATAAGCTGCTTACAAAACAGAATAGCTGGCTGTTGTGCATCTGGTAGTAATAACTCACCTCTTCTAAATCCATTTCTTCTGGACTTCCCCACGGATTAAGAAACTGTCCACGTGATTTCTTCAGAGGCACTACCACAATATAGTAACTCCTACAAAACAAAAACGGCTGTATTATGCCTCTGGGTGCTAAAAACACCTTTAATTAACAAGTTTGGAAAATATAAAAAGACATTTAACCCCTTTACCGCCAAGAGTACTTTGCACGTTAATGACCAGGCCAATTTTTACAATTCTGACCACTGTCCCTTTAAGAGGTACGGTAATAACTGTGCAACGCTTCAATGGATCCTGGTGATTCTGACAATTTCTCGAGACATACTGTACTTCATGATAGTGGTAAAATTTCTTTGCTATGATTTGCATTTATTTGTGAAAAAAAGGAAATTTGGCAAAAATTTTGAAAATTTTGCAATTTTCCAACTTTGAAATTTAATGCCCTTAAATCACAGAGATATGTCACACAAAATACTTAATAATTAACATTTCCCATATGTTTACTTTACATCAGCACAATTTTGGAACCAAAGTTTTTTTTGTTAGGAAGTTATAAGTTAAACAGCGATTTCTCATTTTTACAACATCATTTTTTTTTGTGACCACATCACATTTAATGTCACTTTGATGGGTCTATATGACAGAAAATACCCAAAAGTGACACTATTCTAAAAACAGCACCCCTCAAGGTGCTCAAATCCACATTCAAGAAGTTTATTAACCCTTCAGGTGCTTCACAGGAATTTTTGTAATGTTTAAAAAAATGAACATTTACCGTATATACTTGAGTATAAGACGACCCGAGTATAAGCCGAGGCCCCTAATTTTGCCACAAAAAGCTGGGAAAACTTATTGACTCGAGTATAAGCAGAGGGTGGGAAATGCAGCAGCTACTGGTAAATTTCAAAAATAGATACCAATAAAAGTAAAATTGAGACATCAGTAGGTTAAATGTTTTTGAATATCCATATTGAATCAGAAGTCCTATATAATGCTCCATACAGTTCATGATGGGCTCCATAAGATGCTCCATAAAGGTTGATGATGGGCCACATAAGATGCTCTATACAAAATATGCCCCATATAATGCTGCACTAAGGATAATGTTGGGCCCATAAGATGCTCCACAGAAAAATATGCCCCATATAATGCTGCACAAAGGTTAATTGTGGCCCCATAACATGCTCCATAATACAATATACCCCATATAATGCTGCACAAAGGTTAATAGTGGTCCCATAATGTGCTCCGTAATACAATATGCCCCATGTAATAATGTTGCTGCTGCGATTCAAAAACATACTCACCTCTCATCGCTGGGGGCCAGGTGCCGATGTCCTGAGCAGGCAGGGACACCGGTGCACTATGGGAGTCAGGTGCCGGTGTCGCCGCTGGCTCAGGCCCCCCAGTACTGGCTATATTCACATGTCCGCATTCCACTGCTGCACACTGCTCTGTCTTTCAGGTCCTCTGTCAGTGACTGTCCAGGCAGAGGGTGTGCATTAACCACGTCATCATGCACTCTGACCTGAACATCACAGCCAGAGGACCCGGTGTCATGATCCAGATTGGATCTGACAGAGTAAATGCACAAAGCAACCTTTTTTTTCTGTTGGCTGTGTGCCAAAGGTGGTTTTGCCCCCGTTGGCCATTAGGGTCATTGCACTGTGGTGATTTCAGTTGTAGTTTTCCCCCAGTGGCCATTAGGGTCATTGCACTTTGGTTACCTTAGTTTGTGCACGTAATCATGTAACAGGTGTGATAGCTCTATAAGAGAGTATCAGGTGTGTTAATCACTGTTAGTGATAAAGTATTCATTTGCAAGCAAGCCTGGGTGAAGGATGGAGCTAAAGGAGAGTCACGGGAAGCTCAGTGAGATCCCTGGAGTGTCAGCTATGGTGTCTGCAAGGAGTGCTGGCTTGGCGTGGTGGAGTCGCAGCTATGGTGTCAGCAAGGAGTTTGTGCATGGATTGGTGGAGTGGCAGCTATGGAGTAGAGCTGCACTCAAAATGCTGGACGTTGTTGATGAGAGCTGGACTCAAGCATGCTGGATTTTTTGGCAGAAAAGCTGGACTCATTTGCTGGACTCCGTTGCTGGACAGTGAACCCAGATGTTGGACACGGTGGAGGAAAAGATGCACGCAGGTGGTGGGCTCTGTTGCTGGGAGCGTAAGCAACAGAGCAAAGCTAAGTGGTGTTCCCCTGTTTTGTCACTTTTCCTTATGTGTGTTTAGTGCAGTGGTGGGATTAGTTTCCGCACCGACCAATTCCCTAGTGATGGTTTAGGTGCAGGGCGAGTCAGGGTTTTGAGGTTCCTGATCGGCGCCCGGTGCAGAACCGGCCTAGGGAACGTTAGGAGTGTAGAGACACTGACTCAGGGGAGTGCAGGAGGTCTCCACTTCCCCGTTTCCCTATCGCAGGGCCACCATTGTTATTGTTACCCAGGTTTTCCCTATTCCCCTTGTCTTATTGTATTAGTTACCGGCCTGCGGGCCGCGTCACATAGGACAATCACACGTGCCGCGTCCTGTTGTATCAGTTACCGGCCTGCTGGCTGTGTCACTCAGGATGGGGCACGTGACACTCAGAAGACAGAGCGGCGCGTAGCGGTGGAACAGGGACAGGTGAATATAGCCAGTGCCGGCACCTGACCCCCATAGCGCCTGTGTCTCCGCCTGCTCAAGACACTGGCACCTGGCCCCCAGTGACGAGAGGTGAGTATGTCATATTTTTTTTAATCGAAGGGACCGTGACTCGTGTATAAGCCGAGGGGGGTCTTTTTCAGCCAATAAAGGGGGCTGAAAAACTCGGCTTATACTCAAGTATATTCTGTAACTTTTTTCACAAAAAATTTACCAAGGGTAACAGGAAATATTGGACCCCAAAAGTTGTCGTACAATTTTTCCTGAGTATGATGATACCCCATGTATGCAGGTAAACCACTGTTTGGGCGCATGGCAGAGCTCGGAAGGGAAGGAGCGCCAATTTTCTTTTTCAACTAAAAATTGGCTGGAATTGTGATCGGACGCCATGTCGCGTTTGGAGAGCACCTGATGTGCTTAAACACCATTTTGGAAACTAGACCCCCTAAGGAACTTATATAGATGTGTGGTGAGCACTTTGAACCCCCAAGTGCTTCACAAAAGTTTATGAAAATAAAAAATCATATTTTTTTCACAAAAATGATCTTTTCGCCCCCAATTTTTTATTTTTACAAGGGTAACAGGAGAAATTGGACCCCGAAAGTTGTTGTGCAATTTGTCTGCAGTACGCTGATACCCCATATGTGGGGGTAAACCACTATTTGGGTGCATGGCAGAGCTCAGAAGGGAAGGAGTGCCATTTTACTTTTTCAGAGCAGAATTGGCTGGAATTGAGATCGGGCACCATGTCGCGTTTGGAGAGCTCTTGATGTGCCTAAACAGTGGAAACCCCCCAATTCTAACTCCAACCCTAACCCCATCACACCCCTAACCCTAATCCCAGCCCTAACCATAACCCTAACCACAAACCTAACCCTAACACACCCCTAACCCTAATCCCAACCCTAACCCCAACTCTAGCCCCAACCCTAACTCTAACTTTAGCCCCAACCCTAACCCTAACTTTAGCCCCAACCCTAACCCTAACTTTAATGTACAAAAAAAATTGTCTACAGAGACCACAGAAAAATGATTCTTAAACTTGATGTATAATTGATCATCGTATTAAAAAGCACAGATATGCAGACATGGGCAATCCCGGTGAAAAGAAAAACTTACATGTTTCAACCTACACGGTCTTAATCATGGATTACATCTCAGAGTAACAGACAGACATATATGCATACCAGAAAGTCAAAGGGAGCTGTAAGACAAGTTAGGTCAGTTTAACTAGTTAGTGCCCTGACTCCTTAGACATCTGAAAATAAGTAGTATACACATAAAAACAATATGTCATAAAAAATACAGGATAAGCCAGAAACATTACATTGATTATTGCCAGTCACATGGTATAAACATTGTATCTTAACAAATTTATATAGATAGAGACTTGTTCAGAGAACATTAATTATATTGTAGGATAAGAACTTGCCTAATGTTCAGACCTAATGGGACCCTTGAGCACAATTTAAAGATCCAAAATGACTCTCAGTTTAGCAATTTGCATTGGAAATTACCACCCCGTGTTGATGTCTTTACCCTTTCGATACCCAAAAATATGAAATGTTTTGTATCTCGGTTGTGAGAGGTGATAAAATGTTTAGAAACAGAAGAGACATTTAACCACTGTACTAGTACTGCTCTGCACGATCGTGAGGCCTCACGCTGAGTGCCGCGGCGATTGCATGCGGGTGTCAGCTGTATGTGACAACTGACACCCCGCAGCAATGCCCGTGATCGTTGCTAGCACCGATCGTGGGCATTTAACCCTTCTGATGCCGCTGTCACTACTGACAGCGTCATAGAGAAGAATCACGCAGGGAGGGGGATCCCTGCGGTCTCCCACTGGAACAACGCGATGCGATCGCATTGGTTCGGTGGTCTCCATGGAGACCCCGGCCTCGAAGATGGCTGCGAGGTCCTTCTGGGTCCTGCAGGAAGGTGGCTTGCAAGTGCCTGCTGAGAATAGGTGCTGGCAAGCCACCTTCACTCCCTGTCAGATTGCTGATCTGACACTGTGCTATGCATAGTGTCAGATCAGCGATCTGACATAATATAGTGATGTCCCGACCTGGGACAATGTTATAAAGGAAAAAAAAAAAAAAGAATTTGTAAATATATATTTCTTTTAAAAATCCCCAAAGAAAAACTTTTGCCTCGGCAGTATCGAAAAATTTTTTTCAATTAAGGGTTTTATCAATTGCAATACCCCAGGCATCATTTACTTAATAGATTGCTTGGCTTGCAATATTCAGTATGTAGGCTGTACCATAGGACCACTGAAAAAACACATAAGGAGACATTTATCTGATACTGTGAACCGGAGGCATTAAATGTCTCTTCTGTTTCTAAACAATTTATCACCTGTCATAACCGAGATACAAAACATTTCAAATTTTTGGGTATCGAAAGGGTAAAGAAATTAGCACGGGGTGGTAATTTCCAATGCAAATTGCTAAACTGAGAGTCATTTTGGATCTTTAAATTTTGCTCAAGGGTCCCATTAGGTCTGAACAATAGACAAGATCTCATCCTACAATATAATTAATGCTCTCTGAACTAGTCTCTTTCTATATAAATTTGTTAAGGTACAATGCTTATACAATGTGACTGGCAATAATTAATGTAACGTTTCTGGCTTATCCTGATGTATATATGGGTTTTTTAATGACATATTGTTTTTATGTGTATACTACTTATTTTCAGATGTCTAAGGAGGACTGAGTCAGGGCACTAACTAGCTAACCTGAACTAACTTGTCTTACCACTCCCTTTGACGTTCTGGTATGCATATATGTCTGTCTGTTACTCTGAGATGTAATCCATGATTAAGACCGTGTAGGTTGAAACACGTAGGATTTTCCTTACACCGGGATTGCCCATATCTGCATATCTGTGCTTTTTAAAATGATGATCAAATAAACATCAAGTTTTAAGAATCATTTTTCCTGTGGTTGCTGGAGACAATTTTTTTTGTACATTAAAGTTAGGGTTAGGGTTGGGGCTAAAGTTAGGGTTAGGGTAGGGGCTAAAGTCAAGTTTTAAGAATCACTTTTCCTGTGGTTGCTGGAGACAATTTTTTTTTGTACATTAAAGTAAGGGTTAGGGTAGGGGCTAAAGTCAAGTTTTAAGAATCATTTTTCCTGTGGTCGCTGGAGACAACTTTTTTTGTATATTGGATTTCCACACTGCCAAGACCAGGGCGGCTCCATGCGCTGATGATCAGCCAAGGAACCTGGACATAATGGGGTGAGCTAAACTTTTTCTTTTTTATATAACCCTAACTTTAGCCCAACTCTAACCCTAATGGGAAAATGGAAATAAATACTTTTTTTATTTTATTATTTTTCCCTAACTAAGGTGGTGATAAAGGGGGGGTTTATTTACTGTTTATTTTTATTTTGATCACTGATAGGGTCTATCACAGTAATCAGAATGAACCAATAGGAAAAAATCTCCTATTGTTGCTGGGTGCCAGCCGGCAGATCTCGGTGCCCGCCATCCGGAAGAAGCCGGCGACCCGGGGGACTTCAGGGGGGCCTGCAGGGACAACGGAGGTACAAAGGGGGAGATCGGGGGACCCCATTTCTCTCTTCTCTGATGAGCGATCACATCAGAGGAGAAATTAAATGGAAAAACAGACTTTTTTTTGCGGTCGCCATTTTACCGTTAATAACGGTGATCGCAACACCGGGGTCAGTAAACACCAACCCAAATCATGTTCTCTGGGGTCTTGGCTACCTCTGGCAACTGAGACCCCAGAGAAATTCTGACGCTGGGGGGCGCTATAACCTTAAACCTCAGCGCCGTTAAAAAGCGGCGCTGTGGTTTAAGTACCCTTAACTGCCGCCATTAAAAGGTGTATCGGTGGTCGTTAAGGGACTAAATGTAACTTTCTTCATTCTCCCCAGCTCACGCCGATCGCCGGCAGAGCAGGGGAGAATGACGAGAGCGGTGTTCAGCACCCGGCGCCGGGGAACAGCGCTTACTGCAATGCTTCTTCCCTGGCGCCCGTTCGTGTGGTACTGATGCGGCACACGCATGCCACACGTGTGCTGCAAGTATTACACACACGGACACTGACATCTCAGGTACCGGAAATATCAGAACATGTGAGTTGATGTTTTTATTGGTACCATTTTCAGGCATATGACATTTTTTGATCGCTTTTTATTATGATTTTTGGAAGGCACGATGAATAAAAACCAGCAATTCATGAATTTCTTTTGGGGGGAAGGGCGTTTATACCGTTCCACGTGTGGTAAAATTGATAAAGCAGTTTTATTCTTTGGGTTAGTACGATTACAGCAATACCTCATTTATATTTTTTTTTATGTTTTGGCGCTTTTATACAATATAAACTATTTTATATAAATAAATAATTATTTTTGCATCGCTTTATTCTGAGAGCTATAACTTTTTATTTTTTTGCTGATGACGCTGTATGGCGTCTCGTTTTTTGCGGTCAAGATGACGCTTTCAGCGGTACCATGTTTATTTATATCCGTCTTTTTGATCGCGTGTTATTCCACTATTTGTTCGGCGGTATGACGATAAAGCATTGTTTTTTTGCCTTGTTTTTTTTATGGGGTTCACTAAAGGGGTTTACTAGTGGAACAGTTTTATGGCCAGGTCATTTTGGACGCGGTGATACTAAATATGTGTACTTTTATTGTTTAGATTTTTTTTCACTCAAATATTTATTTGTTGATATAATAAATATTGATTTTTTTAAATTTTGTAAAAATGTTTACAATTTTTTTTTTTTTTTTTTTATTTAATTCTTACTTTTACACTTTCTCCCACTATGGGACACTCATTTTGTGCAGGCTGATCGCTTCTATAGCATGCAGATCTGAATGCTATAGAAGCTGTCAGTGCTGCAATCCCTGCACACTGACCTGAGAGACTTCCTGACATGCACTGTGCATGACAGGAAGTCTCTCAGCTCTGGTAAATCGGATATTGTCATGACCACATTGGGTTATCATGGGAGCGATCGGGACCCCGCGTCATGCCACGGGCTCTCGGATCCAAAGGCAGAGGGGCTGTCAGCCCCACTGCCGGCATTAGAACGCTGCGATCTTGTTCGATCGCAGTGTTCTGGGGGTTAAAGTGCCAGGAGTGGTCCGTGACCGCTCCTGGCACTTAGTGCCAGGTATCAGCTGTGAGAATGAGCTGACACCCGGCCATGATCGGACGCGCTCCCCTTGTGAGCGCGGCTGATCGCCATGACGTACTATTCCGTCCATGGGGATTAAGTCCCAGGGCACATGGACGGGATAGTACGTCAGATGGCAGAAAGGGGTTAATTTGCAGTGGAGATAAATTTGAATTTTATTGCATTATTTCCAAGTGCATTTTAAGCAGCTCACAAAAATCCAGTGGTGTGAAAAAGTGTTTGCCCCTTCCTGATTTCCTATTCTTTTGCATGTTCGTTGGACTTAAATGTTTCTGATCACAACACAAATTCAAATATTAGACAAAGATAACACTCGTAAACACAAAATGCAGTTATTAAATGAAGGTCTTTATTATTTAGGGAATACGAAATCCAAACCTACAGGGCCTTGTGTGGAAAAGTGATTGCTCCCCCCATTTAAGACATAAATTAACTGTGGTTTATCACATCAAGAAATCATATGACTAGGACATGCCTGACAAAGTGAAGAATCCCAAAAGATCCTCAAAAACTAGATATCATGCCGTGATCCAACAAAATTCAGGAACAAATGAGAAACAAAGTAATTGAGATCTATGAGTCTGGAAAAGGTTATAAAGCCATATCTAAGGCTTTGGGGCTTCAGCAAACCACAGTGAGAGCCATTATCCTCAAATAGCGAAAACTTGAAACAGTGGTGAACCATCCCAGGAGTGGCTGACCAACCAAAATTACCCCAAGAGCGCAGCCACGACTCATCCAAGAGTTCACAAAATATCCCACCACAACATCCAAAGAACTGCAGGCTTCACTTGCCTGAGTTAAGGTCAGTGTTCATGACTGGGCAAGAGACTGGGCAAAAATGGCAAGCATGGCAGAGTTCCAAGATGAAATCCTCCGCTGAGCCAAAGAATATAAAGCCTCAGTTCAGTTTTGCCAGAAAACATCTTGATGATCGCTAAGACTTTGTGGAGAATACTCTGTGGACTGAGGAGAAAAAGTTGAATTTTTTTGGAAGGTGTATGTTCGAGTACATCTGGCGTAGAAGTAACACATCATTTTTTAAAAGAAACATCATACCATCAGTACAATAGGGTGGTGTGATGACCTGGGGCTGCTTTGCAGTGTCACGACCTGGAAGACTTGTGATAAATGGAACCATAGAATCTGCTGTCTGTCAAAAAATCGTGAAGGAAAATGTCCAGTTCCTTCATTTAAAAACTGCATTTTGTGTTTACTTGTGTTATCTTTGCCCAATATTTAAATTTGTTTTGCGCTCTGAAACACTGAAGTGTGACAAACATGCAAAAGAATAGGAAATCACGAAAAGGGCAAATACTTTTTCATTTATTCATTCATTCATTGAGATTTAGAAATTCAGAAACAAGGAAACTATGTGGAAAAACGTGCAACTTTTTGTCATAGAGAAAAATTATCATCCATAAGACATCTCCGGAGAGGGGGCATATCACACTCATACTGAACATATGGGATTAACCCTTTAACCCCCCCTCAAGGCTGTTTTCACCTTCATGACCAGGCCAAATTTTACAATTCTGACCATTGTTACTTTGTGTGGCAATAACTCTGGAACACTTCAACAGATACCATTGATTGTGAGATTGTTTTTTCATGACATATTACTGTACTTCATGTTAGTGGTAACATTTATTCGATATGACTTGTGTTTATTTATGAAAAAAGCGGAAATTTGGAGAAAATTTTGAACATTTTGGAATTTTGGAAGTCAGAGTGTTATGTCACACAAAATAGTTCATAAATAACATTTCCCACATATCTACTTTACATCAGCAAAATTATAAGGGTTATAAGGGTTAAAATTTAACCAGCGATTTTTAATTTTTTCAACAACATTTATAAAAAAAAATTTGATGGACCAATTTTATATTTGAAGTGACTTTCAGGGGTCTATATGACAGAAAATACTCATAAATGACACCATTCTAAAAATTGCACCCCTCAAGGTCCTCAAAACGATAATCAATAAGTTTATTAACCCTTCAGATGCTTTACATGAATTTTTGGAATATGAAAGAAAAAAATGAAGATTAAGCTTCTTTTCACAACAAAGTGTATTTAGACTCAATTTTTTTTATTTTCACAATGGTAGCTGGAAAAAATGGATCCCAAAATCTGTTGTGCAATTTCTCCTGATCAAACCCTCACAAGTGACACCATTTTGGAAACTAGACCCCTCAGGGAACTTATCTGTGGACAAAAACTACTATTAAGGTGCACATAAGGGCTTGGAAAAGAAGGAGCGTCATACGACTTTTTGAATGCAAACTTTGCTGTAATAATTAGCATGATCCATGTCGCATTTGGAGTGCCCTGATGTGCTTAAACAGTGGAAACACCCCACAAGTGACACCATTTTGTAAACTAGACCCCTCAGTGAACTTATAGATGTGTGGTGAGCACCTTTAACCCACAGATGTTTCTCAGAAGTTTACAACATTGAGCCGTGAAAATAAAAAAAATCATACTTTTCCCCCCAAAATTTTGTTTTAGTCCCAATTTTTTTCTTTTCACAAGCTAACTGTAGAAAATTGACCCCATATTTTCTTGTGCAATTTCTCCTGAGTATGCAGATACCCCATATGTGGTGAAAAACTACTGTTAGGGTGCATGGCATGACCCAGAAAGGTAGGAGTGATGTTTTGGAATGCAGATTTTAATGGAATGGTCTGCAGGTGTCATGTTGCATTTGGAAAGTCCCTGATGTGCCTAAACAGTTAAAAAAAACACAAGTGACACCATTTTGGAAAATAAACCCTCATGGAATGTACCTAGATGTGTGGTCAGCACTTTGACCCACCCAGTGCTTCACAGAAGTTTATAATGTAGAGCAGTGAAAATAAAAAAAATCATATTTTTCCCGCAAAAATGTTATTTTAGCCCCAAACTTATTTTCACAAGAAAACATGAGAAAATGGAACTGAAAATGTGTTGTGAAATTTCTCCTGAGTATGCAGATATTCCATATGTGGGGGTAAACTATTGTTTGGGTGCACAACAGGGTTCAGAATAGGAGTGACGCTTTGGAATGCAAACTTTGATGGAATGGTCTGAATGTGTCATGTTGTGTTTGGAAAGCCCCTGATGTGCCTAAACAGTGAAAAAAACCCATAAGTGACCCAGTTTTGGAAGCTAGACCCTTCAAGGAATCTATCTATATGTGTCGTGAGCACCTTGAACCTTCAGGTGCTTCACAGAATTTTATGGTGATCTGTGGAATTAAAGAACAAATATTTTTTACCCAAAAATGTTATTTTAGCCCCAAATTTTCTATTTTCACAAGGTAACAGGAGAAAATTTATTGTGCAATTTTGTTTGAGTATGCTGATACCCCATATGCAGTCGAAGACTACTTTTAAGGCACAGTGCAAAGCTCAGAAGGGAAGAAGCACAATATTAGGGTACGTGCACACGCTGCGGAATGCTCTACGGATTTGGCCGCACGGATTTTGTAAAATCCGCAGGTAAATCTGCAGGTCAAAAGACCTGCGGTTTTACCTGCGGATTAGCCTGCAGTTTTGCCCTGCGGTTTATCATCTCTACAATGGAGGAGCTGGTAAACCTCAGCGGAATCCGCAGAAAGAATTGACATGTCAATTCTTTCTGCGGTTTAGAAACCGCAGCAAATCCGCACGGAAAAATCCGCACCGTCTGCACTGCGGTTTTTAATATCCATAGGATATTATGGTACTGTACACCGGCCAAATCCGCTGCGGATCCGCAGCAGAATCCGCAGCGTGTGCACACCCCCTTAGAGTTCAGATTTTGCTGGACTGGTGAGGGCGCCATGTCACATTGACAGAGCCGCTAAGGTGCCAGAAAACATAAACTCCCATAAGAGACCCCATTTTACAAACTACATCTCTCAATGAATTCATCTAGGGGAGCAGTGATCATATTGACACTACAAGTGGGTCACAGAATCTTATAACATTGGGCAACGAAGAAAAAAGTAATTACATTTTTACCAACAAAATTTTGTTTTAGCCCCATATTTTACATTTTCCCACTGGGAAATATTTAAAAATAGCACCAAAATTTGACCCACAATTTCTGCTGAATATGAAAATACCCCATATGTGGCTGTACACTACTGCTTATCCAGACAGCAAGACTCTGGAGGGATGGAGCGCTATTTGCTCCCTGGAGTGCACATTTTCCTAGGATAGTTTGCGGACTTCCACTTGAAGTGGCCCCATTTTGGAAATTATAACCCTTTATCAACAGGTGTAGTGACTATTTTGACTCCTTGGATGTTTTCCAGAAACAACTAGTAGTGGCTAAGTGAAAATTGCTGAGTGAAAATTGCAAACTGCCGTTGTAGTGACCAATACTTATTAGTGACCAGTACATTGTGCCCAGCTCATGCTTCTGGGGGCACGCACCCATAAATTAGGTGGGCTCTCATCGCTACAGAAATGCTAAACATGTGGATACTGAATGTGGTTTAAATACACTGTGGGGCTTTGAAGGGAGAAGAGCATTTTAATTTGGGGCGCAGAATTCGCTGGAGCCATTTTGCTTTTCCAGAGCCTTTCTACTACTAGTGACATGGAAGCCTCCTATATTTCCATTGACAGATGACAGACCTCAGAGGGGGAATATGGAACATTTTCCATAACAATTGGGATCACATTTATCTGGCGCTTTACGCTGAGCACTGACTTTAGTATTACCATTTAAACCTCCAAGTGACGTGACTCAGATAAAACCATCGAGGATCCATTCACTATAATGAGGCAGCAGAGTTATTATGGACTCTTATTAAATTCAAGATGTCCCAATAAATGCTAACCAGAAAGCTGGAACTTAAACGCATAAATTCAAACCTTTATTCGGAATAACACCCAAAGGTACCCGAAAATCAAGAGATCCAGCAATATTACAAAAAATATTAATTTTATTATTACAATATTTTCAAAAAAATAAACAGCAATGCCCAGTAGAAGACACGAAAAAAACAGTGATTTTAAATATTGCCACTATAATCTGTTGTATATAGATATATCAAATCATGCAGCATAAATATTTAATAGCTTAAATAGATATAAATATTAAAGAACAATGTCTATAAATACTTCATTCATGTGCCACATTTTCCCTAGTATAAAGGGATCCAATATATATCACTTCCAAAGCAGTGCCCATTGTCTTTATGAATCAATCACTGTACCCATAGCTATATATTAAAAAATATCACGCCCATGAAGTAAAAAACACTAATCTAAATAGCCAGGGTAATTCAAGTGTAAGTAAAAAACTGGGACATCTATAATATTACCTCAATTAGTGGAGCATTGGTGGCGCAGTGTAGCATGTCCTCCCTCACCCCTACGGGCGTTTTGCACGGGCTTCTTCCGGGGCTTCTTCGGGTACCTTTGGGTGTTATTCCGAATAAAAGTTTTGTTATTATGGACTCTGTCTGGTTTCTGTTCTGCATTGTTCTTCTTTTCAGAAATGCATAAAACTATGGCCGACGACACTTTTATGTAAGTCTAAAAAGACGGACACGGCCGGATCATAGGAAAGACAGCGTCCACAGTGCCCCCATCTGTCTCATTATAGGGAATCTTCCACCAGGAGTTCAGTCTAAATCACGTATTTCAGAAATTTACATGGAAACCCTGTTGCAAGCGCCCAGTGCAGAGCATGGAATAAATGTGGGTCAAGCCTTACTGCGATCTTTGGGCGGCAGAATGAACAAATCAATCACAGGTGAAAAATGGGTTTTATTTACTTTTTACGTCATTCTTTGTGCGGAATAAGTGATTAGGCGACTTTATTCTTCGGATCGGTGAAATTACAGAGATACCAGATTTATACTTGGTTGTTGTCACACACTAAAAGACACTTTTTTTCCAAAAACAAGTTTTTACATGCTGTTCATGGGGTAAAATTGATAAGACAGCTTTATTCTTTAATACAAAAAAACTCCAGATTTTCAACGCCAGCTTACCCGTACACCCCGGTGTGTGAGATCCAATATCAATCCAGGAGAAAGTCTGCACGGAGACCAGAGCAGGAGCCAGCCACGAAAGATTCAAATGAAAAAATGTAACTTTAAACTCCAGCGGACAAAATCCAGGATGCAAAATTTTAAAAAGTTTTTTCTTGCATTAGCAAAGATTTTTATTATTAAAGTCCATCATAAAATAAATCCACACTTCTGTACAGTAGATAAATAGATTAGGGGAAGGGGGGGTTAGCCTCTTAGACTACGCGTTTCGGCGAATTAACGCCTTATACATGGTCTTTATTCTTTGGGTTACAGCAATACTACATTTATATTTTTTATGTTTTGGTGCTTTTACACATTAAAAAGTTTTATAGGAAAAATAATTATTTTGCATAGCTGTATTGTGAGAGCTATAAATTTTTTATGTTTCCATTGATAGAGCTATATGGCGGCTTGTTTTTTTGCGGGACAAGATGACTTTTTCAGCTATACCATTTTTATTTACATTAGTCTTTTTGATTGTGTTTTATTCCTCTTTTTGTTTAGCGGTATGATAAAGCATTTTTTTCTATGGTGTTCACTGAAGGGGTTAGCTGGTGGGACATTTTTATAGGTCGGCTCGTTCACGATGCGGCGATACCAAATACTGTATGTGTACTTTTTTTTGTTTGTTTTTGTTTTTCCATAAAATATGTATTTATTATTTTGTGAGTGCTCTTTTAATAATTTTTACAACTTTTTTTTTTTTACTTTTTCCTACTTTCACTTTCTGCAGTCTGATCGCTGTTATAAAGCACTGCAATGCATTATAGCCTGTCAGCCCTGCAGACGCAAGTTACTTAGATCATGCACTGAGCATGAAGTAACTATCTTGCTAGTGCCTGGAGACCGGATGTCGTCATGATCCAAAGGCAGAGGGGCTTTCTTTCCTCTGCCTCCTCACTAAATGCTGTCACTGACGCATTTAGGGGATTAAAGTGCTGGGAGTAGTGCGGGCACCGCTTCCTGGCATTGAGTGTCAGGTGTCAGCTAATTATAGCTGGGGGGGGAAATAAATCAATTATAACTAGGGTAGTGAGAAAGAGATAATACTTCAACCTATATTGAAGCAGTGTCCATGTAACAGCAGAGCATTGCTTTGAGAAAAAGACAGAAAGGCTGGTCTTTGTTTAATCAGAGGCGTGGAAATATGCTACTATATATTTTTGGCGTTGTAGTGAAGGGACCGACAAAAGGCATTCACTCACATCACCATAAGGCAGGAAGAACCCCTCCAACTTAATATCAGTCATATGAATGGTGCTATCCAGGCAAGTTTCATTTCTCTAGAAAGGTAAAATTACGATAAGAAACACGACGACAATATAAAGTTGGGCATCTCCTAAAATTCTAAAGGGCCTAGCACATCTCATCAGCCCCCACATGAGAACTTTAAGGGTAGGTTTATGAGTGTAACCTTGATCTAATAAAGAATTTGGATGTCTGTTTGTCATTCTGCAAGACATAGTTTGCTGTGCAAGAGTTCCATTTTAATAATCGGAGTGCTTCCCTACATAAACATAAGAGCCATTCCTGCAACATTAGGTTTAGTAATTTTCTTTCATTATTCCTTTTTATTTTACGTATTTGTAAATATCGCATTATTTTTTTACCATTTTGTATCATCTTTGTATATTTTTATAAACACTGCCTGGATTAAATGCAGTGGGAACAGAACACATTCAGACCCCCTTTAAATATTTCACTCTTTGTTTCATTGCAGCCATTTGGTAAATTTAAAAAAAGTTCATTTTTTCAGTATTGAGTAGAAGCACCATTTTGAGCTAGTACAGCCATGAGTCTTCTTGGGAATGATGCAACAAGTTTTTCACACCTGGATTTGGGGATCCTCTGCTATTCTTCCTTGCAGATCCTCTCCAGTTCCGTCAGGTTGGATGGTGAATGTTGGTGGACAGCCATTTTCAGGTCTCTCCAGAGATGCTCAATTGGGTTTAGGTTTAGGGCAGGGCTATGGCTGGGCCAGTCAAGAATGGTCACAGAGTTGTTCTGAAGCCACTCCTTTGTTATTTTAGCTGTGTGCTTAGGGTCATTGTCTTGTTGGAAGGTGAACCTTCGGCCAAAGTCTGAGGTCCAGAGCACTCTGGAAGAGGTTTTCATCCAGGATATCTCTGTACTTGTCCACATTCATGTTTCCTTCAATTGCAACCCGTCGTCCTGTCCCTGCAGCTGAAAAACACCCCATAGTATGATGCTGTCACCATCATGTTTCACTGTTGGGATTGTATTGGGCAGGTGATGAGCAGTGCCTGGTTTTCTCCACACATACCGCTTAGAATTATCACCAAAAAGTTCTATCTTCGTCTTATCATACCACAAAATCTTATTTATCATAGTCTGGGAGTCCTTCATGTGTTTTTTTAGCAAACTCTATGCAGGCTTACATGTATATGGAACTGAGGAGAGGCTTCCGTCGGGCCACTCTGCAGTAAAGGCCCGACGAGTGGAGGGCTACAGTGATAGTTGACTGTGTGGAACTTTCTCTCATCTCTCTACTGCATCTGTGGAGCTTAGCCACAGTGATCTTGGGGTTCTTCTTTACCTCTCTCACCAAGGCTCTTCTCTCACGATTGCTCAGTTTGGCTGGATGGCCAGGTCTAGGAAGACTTCTGGTGGTCCCAAACTTCTTCGATTTAAGGATTATGGAGGCCACTGTGCTCTTCGAAACCTTGAGTACTGCAGAAATTCTTTTGTAACCTTGGCCAGATCTGTGCCTTGCCACAATTCTGTCTGAGCTCCTTGGCCAGTTCCTTTGACCTCATAATTCACAGTTGGTCTGACATGCACTGTGAGCTGTGAGGTCTTATATAGACAGGTGTGTGCTTTTACAAATCAAGTGCTATCAGTTTAATTAAACACAGCTGGACTCCAATTAAGGAGTAGAACCATCTCAAGGAGGATCACAAGGAAATGGACAACATGTGACGTAAATATGAGTGTCTGAGCAAAGGGTCTGAATACTTATGACTATAATTTACCCATTAATAATACTGTGGGAACTGTTTTTCAGAGGTTTTAATTTGTTACTCTACAGGGAGTCATACAATGACCAATTGTCTACCTTATCCTGCAGAAGACCCCTTAAAAGATTTTTGCAAACTCCCTCCCATCACATGAACTGCTGAGCCTGAGCAGCCAAAAAATACGCCAAATGATTGGGGACCACTAACTTTCCCTCTAATTTTTCCCTCTGTAGTGTTTCCAATTTAATACAAGCTGTCCCCCCCACCTTGACAGCATGGATCTGAATACACCATTAGAGGCTTGGAAAAAAGACGAGATTGGATCCAGATTAGTGAAATTTGAGGAAAGTATAGTAACTGAGGAATCCTTATCTTTTAATTAGATTAGCTCTCCCCACAACTGATGAAGGAAGTTTAAACCATGCATCCCTTTTCTGCACAAAACTAGTGAGAAGTGAAATTAAACTTAGTTTTTTGTCATCTAAAAGATTAAGAGAGACCTCAGCTCTCTGATATTTAAATGTTGAAACCTCCTTTTGTCCTGTGCTATTGAGAGTGTTCACTCTATCCTTCCTCTCATCCAGAGACATTAGTACCGACTTGGACCAATTAATAGCAAGACTGGAATAAGTCTCAAAAGACGTGCTCACATACACTGCCAAAGGCAGGGATTTGGAAGCATTTTCCAGAAAAAGTAAAATGTAATCTGTATATAATGCGATTTTATCCTCCAGCACTCCTTTCCTACACCCCTTTATCCCAGAATGTTTCCACATCAGAATGGCCAAAGGTTCAAAAACCAGCACGAAGAGCAAAAGGTGACAAAGGGCAACCTTGTCTTGTACCTCTTCCCAAAGCAAAAGATTATGATAAAGAACCATTCAACCTTATCCTAGCTGTGGGGTTGAAATATTATAATATACTAATAATATTTAATAATATATAATAAAAATATGGGTATCCATTTTGTATCCATATGCCAAATTCCTGTAAAACTAGCCACAGGAAACTCCATTCCACGTTGTCCCCTGAAACATCAATCGGCAACTGTAAACTTAAGGGTAAACTCCGTATGCTGGTTGCCGTCGATCTTCCTGGCATAAACAAGGTCTGATCCTGATGAACAATTGATGAAATGATCCTGGCAGGTCTATAAGCCAAAACTTTAGCTATTATCTTTACATCAGAGTTGAGGAGAGAAACATGCCTCTATAAGTCTGGGTACAAAGGTCCTTATGTTATTTAACTCTTTCACCAACTTTGGATTTTCCATTTTTGAGTTTTTGCTTTTGCTCTCCTTCTTCCCAGAGCCATAACTTTTTTATTTTTTCCATTATATTTTGCCATTATGATTTTTTAGGTCATTACAAGATCATAGATACTAAACATCTATAGTTTTTTTTAAGCAGTGAAAAAAAAAAAAATACAAAATTAAAAAATAAATAAATGACGCCATTTTCCGAGACCCATAGTGTCTCCATTTTTTGGGATATGGGGCTGGCTTATTTTTTGCACACTGAGCCTATGTTTTTATCGATACCATTTTGGGGTAGATACTATGTTTTAATTGCCTGTTATTGCATTTTAAACCCCTTACTGACCGGGCAAGATTTTTTATATCTGATCAATTTCACTTTATGTGGTAATATCTCTGGAACGCTTCAATGTATCTCATTGATTTTGAGAATGTTTTTTCATGACACATTGTTTTTTAGGATAATGGTAAATGTTTGTGGATATTTTCTGCATTTATTTATAAAAATCAGAAATTTTACAAAAATGTTAAAAAATTTGCAATTTTTAAACTTTGAGTGATTATTAGTGATGAGCGAGTATGCTCGTTGCTCGGGTTTCCCCAAGCATGCTCGGGTGGTTTCCGAGTATTTGGATGTGCTCGGAGAGTTAGTTTCTTTTGCAATAGCTGCATGATTTGTGGCTACTTGAGAGCCTGAATACATGTGGGGATTGTCTGTAATTAGCCACAAATCATGCAGCTACAGCAACAGAAACTAAATCTCCGAGCACATCCAAATACTCGGAGATCACCCGAGCATGCTCGGGAAATCTCGAGTAACGAGCATACCCGCTCATCACTAGTGATTATCCCATAAAGGTCGGGGTCACACTTGTGAGAAAATGGCATGAGTCTCGCACCTCAATGTCCGGTCCTTCCACCAGCACTCGGGACCGGAGAGTTCAGCTGCATAGAAATACATGCAGCCCGCACACTCCAGTCCTGAGTGCTGGCGGCAGTGCCGGGTATTGAGGTGCGAGACTCGTGCGAGTGTCTCGTAAGTGTGACCCCGGCCTAATCTAGATAGTCAGACCACACAAAAATATTAATAAATAATATTTCCCTCATGTCTGGTTTACATCAGCGCCATTTGTAAAATGTTTTTTTTATTTTGTTCGCATTTTTTAAAAATATAGCAGTAACTTTTCATTTTTTCAAGGAAATTTACAAAACTTATTTTTTTACGAACCTATTAAGTTTTGAAGTGACTTTGGGGGTCCTATACATTGGAAACTCCCTATAAGTGATACCATTTTAAAAACAGCGCCCCTCAATGTGTTAAAAATTGCTTTCAGCTAGTTTATTAACCATTCAAGTGATTTTCAGGAATGAATGCAAAGTGGCATAACAGGAATGAAGAAATTTATTTTTACTATCAAAATGTTGATAACTTCTGAACAGGCCACTGTAGCCCATAGACTTTAAGGCCATTATTTGGCCATGAATTGCCATTGCAAACATCAGGACCACACGATCAATATCTCAGGGTGCCGATGGGGTTAAAGAGGGAGACCCCACAACATTTAAGGGCTTAAACAACTATTGTCGGTACCAACAATGATCATGCCTGATGCTGCAAGTTGTCAGCTATATTGTACAGCTGATAACTACAGGCATGTCACCTGTTAGGGGATGCTAGTCTCTTATAATACAGGTCAGTAAAAAGATGTATTGGTGGTCAGTAAGGGGTTAATACAATGTTGCAGACACCAAAAAAAACATAATTTTGATTTTTTTTCTCATTACACCGTTTAGCAATAGGATTAATTCTTTTGCTATTTTGATAAATTGGATGATTCTGAAGGCAGCGATACCAAATCTGTGTATTTTTTTATTTTTTTTTATTGTTTTATTTTTAATAAATCAAACAGGGGGGGTGATTTGAACTTATATATATTTTTACAATTTTTAAAAACATTTGTTTTCACTTTTCCCTTGCTTCAATAGTCACCTGAGGAGACTTGAAGCTGTGAACTTATGATTGCTTGTGCTACACATAGCACAGTTTTAGCACTGCTATGTGTAGCAGAAATGCTCATCTTCTATGATTGCCACTAGGCAGCGCTCATAGCAGATCAGCAATAACAACCACAGGGGTTTCCTGGAGACCCAGGGTTGTCGTGCCAACCCACTGACACCCCTGCGATCGTGTGACAGGCGCGCCGATGGGTGCAGCTAGTGAGGCGCTCCGGAGCGGGCACAGAGTCGCCGAAGCACTAAACACAAATACTGAGCCTGTTCAAGCTCACAGAGCTCAGCTAGATACACGCCCGGTATACGGTCACAGGATCTGGCCCAAGACACAGGTTCAGCGTCCCTCTAGACCTACCGTGCATGCGGCGTCGCAGCCGCAAACACCAATAACTGCTGCAGACTGCAGTGAAGCGAAAGCACTGCCACGGTACGATAATGCCCTGTAATGGGCCACACTATCGGACGCTAGTACAGTGGAATGATATGCACCGTGGCCTGTAGCCTGCCACTGACTGGCGCTGACTCTATCTCTAGTTCCCTGTCCACACACGTAATATCAGAGGGAGGGGAATCTTAATGAGTCATTCGCAGTTCCATGCATTCGTCATCATTCACACATGTAGCAACTAGAGTCTATACTAGCGCATGGCCGAGTGACCATGCGAACCTTTTATAGCCAGGACCTTCCGGAAGCTTCCAGATCCCTGAGATGGACCAATCAGATCTGGAGAAGGACCTGTGCATGTGACTCCCGATCTCCAATGGGAGATCGTCTCGTGAGCATGCTCAGTGGAGCGACGGAAGGACTTAGCCTCTGGAGCAGTTTGCTGCTGAGCAGCCTGCATTGCTATTGCTGACACAAAGGTGGCAGCAACAGCCAGACACACAGAGCAGGTCTGGGCAGAGCGTTGGGAACGACAGGGCTGCTGAGCAAGCTCCTCTGCTGTCGATGGAGAATGGGAGACCGCAGAATGTGAGGCTCTGGATTCCTGTTGTGCCACTGCAGGAACCCGACGCCTAACACCATTCTTGCCACAGCTTGCATTGATGTGCCATCCTGGAGTAGCTGCACTACCTGAACAACTTTTGTGTGTTGCAGCCACCGCCTCATACTACTGTACAGTACCTCTTGGGGAGAGAGCAATGACAAAATGCAAAAGTGACCAAAAAGGATGAAAACAGAGAAATGCTCTGTTTCACCCCCTGCAGAACCACTCCTTTTATAGAGGTTGTATTGCTAATTGCCTATCTTTTCTACTTGTTGTCCGTTCCATTTGCTCAACAGCAGGAGAAATAGCTTCACAATCAGGTATGTACTTCTATTCAGGATTGTTAACTAGGCTTTTTATTTATCAAATCCCATCCAATTACACTATAACAAAGATTTCAATTTTGTCAAATGTCAAAGTAATTATTGAAACGTTTACCTGACTGACTCTGTAGTTCCGGCATTTGGCAGAGTTATTGTTATGCGACCATCTGAATCTGTCTTCCAATTTATTAAAGGCTTCATACCCAACATGTTAGGTGCAGTGTAAACAGCAACATTTTGCTGAAGGCCACTCATAGTGTATCCACGACTTGTAAGAATAAAATTATAATAGGTCTTCGGTTTGAGGTTGGTGATTAATTTCTTTGTTGTCCTTCCATCAACTTCCACTGTTTGCATGTTATATTGGATCTTAGGGCAAGACAGACATAGAAATAATTAGAGTAAAAAAACAATTACTTTTGTGGTTATTATGAGCTTAGTATGAAATGAATCTGTTCACAATTGCCTGAATTCTATCACTTATATCTGAGAATTTAAGAGATGAGCTTAAAGTAGTTGCCCACTTACAAAACTTGCTTAGATGTGAAATAAAATCACATACTACACAGAATACTGTTATCTTACTGATAGAAGTTGTTAACTGCTGAAACATTTCTGAGGATGTCCTTTGAAGATAATTGTATGCTAATCCTCTTGTGCCCTTACTTTTTGCTACTACCCATCCCACCCCTTTTCATTTTATTAGTTTTGCCCCTAATTCCTAATATTTTGTACCCTCTTATGTGTTTTTTTCTATTGTTATAATACCCTTTAGGATTTAGGTAATTATTTTAACAAGCAAAATTCTTATCTAAGGACATACATTATCCCTAGATAAGTCCTCAAAATTCTACGGCTTACATTGCTGCTAGTTTGCTGGTGTTATACCTACCATGAGCCTAAAGCCCCCATCACACATAGCGATCTCTAGCGAGATCGCTGCTGAGTCACAAGTTTTGTGACGCAACAGCGATCTCACCAGCGAGATCGCTGTGTGTGACAGCTATCAGCGACTGGCCCCCCTGCCGGTTATCGCTGATCGTTCCTGAAAGGTCAGAACTTTTTTTGGGTCGTTGGTCTCCCGCTGGCCAGCATGCATCGCTGCGTGTGACAGGCGGGAGAGCAACGACCAGCGATCAGCGCACTGGTAACCAAGGTAAACGTCGGGTTTCTAAGCAGCGCGTGGTGCTTAGAAACCCGATGTGTACCTTAGTTACCAGCGCGATGATGCAGGGAGCTTTTAACCAAGGTACACATCGGGTTTCTAAGTGGCGCGCGCCGCTTAGAAATCCGATGTGTAGCTTAGTTACCAGCTCCCTGCATCAGCGCGCTGGTAACTAACGTACACAGCGACGCGCCTGCTCGGCGTCGCTGGTGCTGATCGCTGGTGAAGCTGCCTGTTTGACAGCTCACCAGCGATCATGTAGCGACACACCAGCGATCCTGACAAGTTGATATCGTTGTCGGGATCGCTGGTGAGTCGCTACGTGTGACGGGGCTCTAAGACTTCGCTAATTTTATTCTATTAGGCTGTTTTATTATATGTTAATTCTTCTTTGTTCTAAACAAAAATGTCACAAAAATTTGTTGCAAAATAAAAAGATATAATATATATATATACTGTATATATATATATAGTTATCTTTTATATTTTCAAAAATACAAGAAGGAAAATGGGCCAATGCAAAAGTTTAGGCATCCTGCATGGTTAGTACCTAGCAGCACTCCCTTTTGAAAGTATCACAGCTTGTAATCGATTTTTGAAGCCAGTCAAGAGTCTTTCAGTTCTTGTTTAAGGGATTTTCATCCATTCTTCCTTGGAAAATTCTTGGGACATCTTGCATGCACTGCTATTTTGAGGTCTACCCACAGATTTTCAATAATATTCAGATCAGGGGACTGTAAGGACCAATGGAAAACCTTCAGCTTGCACCTTTTGAAGTAGTCTGCTGTGGATTTTGACCAGTGCTTAGGATCATTATCCGTCAGTAGAAGCCATCTTTTTTTCAACTTCATTTTTTTACAGATGGTGTTATGTTTGCATCAAGAATTTGTTGAAATTTTATTGAATCCATTCTTCCTTTTATCTGTGAAATGTTCCCCCTATCAGTGGCTGCAACACAACCCAAAAGCGTGATTGATTCAGTCCCATGATTAATGGTTGTCAAGATGTTCATTTCCTAAAATTCTGTCTTGTTTAGATGTTCTTTTACATACTTCTGTTGCTAAATTATATGGTGAGGATGCAGGAAAGGTTTTCTTCATGTAGGCCATATTTGTGCTGGTGTCTCTGCACAACTGCAGAGTCTGCTAAATCTTTCTGAAGATCTTTTACAGTCAAGCATAGGTTCTGATTTGCCTTTCTACAATCCTACGAGCAGCTCTCACTGAAATTTTGCTTGATTTTCCAGACCTTACCTTGACCTCCACTGATCCTGTTAACTGCCATTTCTTAATTACATTTCAAATTAAGGAAAGGGCAACTTGAAAACGCTTTGCTATGTTATTATTCCTTTCTCCTGCTTTGCGGGCCTCCACCATTTTCGTGTTCAGAGTTCTAGTTAGCTGCTTAGAAGAACCTATTGCTGCTGTTTTTAAGCACAAGATTAGAGGAGGCTGAGTTTTTAAAAAGCTGAGAAATTCGCATCACCTGGCCTTTCCTTCTCTTAATGATGACAGTGAACAAGCCATAACCTTAACAGATTAATTAAGGTCTGAAACCAAAGTCAAAGTTATCTGAGTACACAATTCCCCTAAACTTTTGCATCCACCTATTTTTCTTTTTGTAATTTTTAAAATGTAAAAGATGAAAATATATAGATTATTTTTGTTGCCTAAAATACAAAGGAACTGTGTTATCTTTTTCACTTTAGGCCTTTCAGAGATCATTTCATGTTCAACTTGCTTAACTGTTCACAATAACAGAAATTTTGACCAGGGGTGCCCAAACTTTTACATGCCACTGTATACACATCTAAAGATATTTTTTTACACCCTTTTAAAGTGAATCTGTCCTAAGGTATTTGAGGGCTATAGAAAGCAGTAACAGACACACTGATTTCAGTGGTGTGTCACTTACACACTATTTATATGGTGTAGTTCTCATGAATCACAGTTTAACAGGTGATGAGTGAGCGTTACACAGTATTCATGTTGGCATTGAGCAACAAGTGGATGCAGGCAGCTCAAAAATTACACACTTACAAACTGGTAAGTTCACACACATCCTTGAGAAGACACCTGAGCTCACAGCAGTTGGCTCGCGGTGCACCTGATTTTATGAAAACTACTCCATAATGAAAAGTGACGCAGAGTCTGTCACACTTGCCCCATAAACTTGGTAATAGATATTCTTTGAAAACATTGCTCTACTAAAAAATAGAATAAAGACTAAAATGAAAGAGCCAAAATTAAATAAGGCCTTATAAACTATATATACATATTAACTGACAAAATATTGCAATATAAAACAATTTATTTTCACTTTTACCTTGTAAGGCGTCACAGAGTTGTAATTTTCAGGGAATTCCCAGCTCAAGAGAACTGAAGTCTTCGTGACCATTTTGACCTTAAAATTTTTGGGTAGTACTGAAAAATAGTGAAAAGAGAAAAGGAGAGGGCCGGGACTCTAAGTTACTGAAGTAACATGCTTTTTAGGAACCACTTTCAAGAGGACAGAGGACTTTTTAATAAAGGAAATAAGCTGAGTGTTTTAAATACCAAAATTACTTAATATTAAAATATTACAAGAGCCCACACTTTGCTTCATGACTCCAGAACCAGAAATGACATTGTAAGACAGTTAACCACAAAAGGGGTAAGACTGAATATCCAAGCATGAGAGATGGCAACAGGTATATTACAATACACACACTGAAAGGAAGGGGATGCAGAGGAGTTTCCCACCTGTGAAGTCATTGGTGAACCCAGAAACTCATGAGAAGTGTCTTAACTAAACTTGAATAAGGGGAAACACTTACCTGAAAATACTTTCAGAATCACTCATATTAAGAAAAAAAATTAGGAAGAAAGAGCACCATGCCACTTATCAAGACTGCACTTGTTCTGAAGGATGTTGTAGTTTACCTGCTTGCTTTCAAGAACCAAAATTAAAGCCAAGAAATTAAGACTGATAAGGCCTACCTTGATTTAGAAGAAAAGTGCGGTATTGGACACTTGGACTGTAAGGCCCAGGACCTTTACTGGTGTGTGCACGTATTTTGACTTCATAAACAGTGTTAGGCTTCAGGTTGCTCAGCAAGCAAGAGCTTTCAGTAGATTGTAGGTCCATTTCCAGCATTTTGTCAGGAGAGTTGGCAACCCAATAGGATAATGTATACTTGGTGATAACACCATTCTGTTCAGCAAGAACAGGAGGCAACCAGTTTAGCTGGATAGACATAGAAGTAATATTGCTAGCATCAGTTAATTGAGGGTAGCCTTTTGGCGCTTCCTCCGGTATCATGTACTCTTGGAACGCTTCCTCACTAAAGCCCGCCCGGCTTTTGACCGCCATTCTAAAGATGTACTTTGCACCCTTATGGATATTGTTGGCTGTAAATTTCTTTTCTTGAGCTCCAAACTCTAGCACTGACAGAACTTTAGCATCAATATACCCAAATTGTAGGCGGTAACCTAAGACTTGTCCAACTGACTCACTTGCTGGTTCCCATTGTATTAGCAGGCTGCTCTCCGATATTTGATTGACAGAAAGCTCAGGTTTTCCTGAAACTATAAGAGAAAGAGCATTTTTGATAGGGTACACAACATATTTTTAAACAATGATTACCATTGAGAATGCAGGTTCCAAAATATACACACACGCTTTGCTGTTTGTTAGCCTGTATGAACAAGTGGTAACTCTAATGGCAAATAAATGAGCATGCTGTGGAGGGCATGTAACCTTATGACCCATTTGGCACTGGTTTGTGAATTATAGATATAACAACCAAAATAACAATTTCCATATTGTTTTCTGCCTTTACTACAATGAGCGTCTACATTAGGTCCTTAAATAGCATTTAATTAGTACAAGGACATTGGAGAAGGCTTAATTTGGATTCACAAAGTGCTCTTATGTGTACCAGGGCATATGTGTAAAAGTATTGGATTTGGGGCACTCTCAACAATAAAAAGCATATAAGCTAACAAAAACGGATACTCTGGTGCAGAAATAAACTATTACCATTTTTATGATTCAATACAAGTTAATCTGCTCTAAAGTGGCTTTGATATTCCTATTCTGTGCCTTGTTATTAAAATACATCTTATAGTTCAGAAATAGGCTCTGCATTTTAATTATGGACTCTAGTAATGCATATATCAAAATATGACAAAAAGTAAAGTGCAAAATAATTACAGCATTAAACACTAAAAAAAATAATAAAATAAACCATGGAAAAATAAAATTGGGACTTTTTTTTATTAGGTAATATTAACTGTAATGATGTTACTCGCTACTGTCAACATGATACAGTAAAAATAAATTTTAGAAATGTATACTCATGTCCAAAGACTTATGGTGGTTACAAGTGCTCCCTTTCATACATAACTTTTCCTAACAATTAACTGATTTTATTAACCCACTGCTTAACGAAGTAATAAAGATGTAAATTTTCCCTTCAATCAACTGAATGTATACCCCAAAACTTCTCTGTGGGCACAGACGTCTTGATTTGCCAACGTCACAGGCTAAAAAGCAAATACCCAAAGAGAAGTTCTGTGGTATATGCCCAGTTGGTTGACGGACAAGTGCTTCTTTTTTACCAGAGGGCATAACTTTGAAACAAAGGGGCACAGAAGAAAAACTGTTCCTGAATCAGTGGAGCAGCAACAATGGGAGGAGATATTAAGTTTGATTAAAAAAATAAATATCCAGTGAAAGATCCTCTGTTAAAGTAAAACATGCCTTAATTGACTTCATCCTGGATGAAATTAATTTAAATTTTTTTTTTATAGCTGCTTAAAATGTTCGACCTAATGGGGACTGTTTCGTCTTGAGGAGAGTGCAAAGCCAGCGTAATGAGACTTATAGGCCTTGAAATGTTCCTCTGGAAATTTAAATGTACAAATATCCTCTTCAGATAGGAAGACGCATGAAATTCTAGTGTCACTTATTGGGGGTAGCAATCCTAAAAGTTAATATCGGCCTTAACTAGTCTTGCCACATGATTTAGAATAGAAAACGCCAAACCTGATGCTCCATTTGCAAACATGTGTTTTTGGGTATTTGACCCTCATCAGTGCAAAGTAGGAGGTCTGATTTGGTTGGGTGAGAGGCCTCTGACAGGAAGTTTAAAAGGGAACATATCCACTTGTGGAGAGTGCCAAGCCAGAGTTAGAAAACGTATAAGTATCTAAATAAGGAGACTTACAATGTAAGGAGACTTACTTAAAAGTCTCCTTACGCCAGCCTGGCAGTCTCCATAAGGAGAAATGATGCCCCTTAACCCCTTCATGACCGATGACAAATATTTACATCATCAGCAGTGTCCCTACCTTTGGTACGGGCTCCAATGTTGAGCCAACATCTTTCACTGCACTTGATGGCTCATTTAAAACAGCAATCAAGTGCCTCTTGATCTGAGATCCACCAATGGCTGTTAACCATTTAAATGCTGCTGTCAGTCACTGACAGCAGCATTTACCAAGCGCCGTCCAGAAGCGCATCACAAGTCCCACCCATCAGTGCCCCTGTCACATGATCATGCGGCACACATGAGTTGTCATGAAAGCATGTGCCTGTCTTTGTGAATCTCCTATGAATGCCGGCTCGTGGTCGGCGTTCATGGGAGATCGTGGCTTTTGCTATACATACAGTAGCAGTACTGAAGCGTCGGAAGATAGGACCTTCTCTTAAGGGGACTATTGAACACAGTAAAAGGTAAAAAAAAAAGTTTTAAAAAGTGTAAAAAAAATTAAAAAACACAAAGCGTTCAAATCACCCCAGCAAAAATAAAATAAAAAAAACACAAATATGGCTGTGTTCAGAAATATCCCATCTATCAAAATATAAAGTAAATTAATCTGAACAGCATAATGAGAAAAAGAATCAAATGCCCAAATTACTTTTTTTGGTTGCCGCAACATTGCAATAAACCACAATAAGAGGTGATCAAAACATTGCATGTACCTCAATATGGTATCAATAAAAAACGTCAGATTGAAGGGCATAAATTAAGCCCTCACCCAGCCCCAGATTACAAAAAATAGAAATGCTACAGGTCTCAGAAGATGGCGACAAACGCAAAACCTTTTTTCACACAAAGTTCAAAGTTTTTTTCCACCACTTGAAGGGAACTTGTCACCCCCCAGGGCGTTTTTAACTAAAAGAGCCACCTTCAGCAGCACTAAGGCTGCATTCTGTGAAGGTGGCTCTTCTGTTTCTGATCCCTAGTAACACCGAAATACTTACTTTTATAAATAGGTCCCCATACCTGTATTGCGTCCCATAGGTATGGTGTGTCCCCCTGTATCAGCCACCTCCCAGCCGTCCATCATCCCCCTGTTGCGTCTGTGCACTGCCTCCCAGCCATCCATCATGCCCGTGTTGCGTCTGGGCGCCCCTCAAAACCCGTCCCTCATGTCCCTGTGTTGCGCGTCTGTGTGCCGCCTCACAGCCATCCATCATGCCCCTGTTGTGTCCCTGTGCTGCCTCCTCCTGTGTTGCTGTCGGCGTTACATGTCGGTGGGCGCCTACACTGCGCCAACAGTTCTCGGGCATGCGCAGTGCGCACTGCCCAGGAACTGACATCAGGCTATCGTGCCTGCGTGTTTCGCAGGCGCCAGATTCCCTGCCCCGCAGTGTGAACACAGGAGGAGGCGACGCAGGGATACAACAGGGGCATGATGGACAGCTGTGAGACGGCGCACAGACACAACACAGGGGCATGATGGATGGCTGGGAGGCGGCGCACAGATGCAACAGGGGCATGATGGACGGCTCAGAGGTGGCGCACAGACGCAACAGGGGCATGATGGACAGCTGGGAGGCGGCTGATACAGGGGGACTCATCATACCTATGGGATGCAATACAGGTATGGGGACCTATTTATAAAAGTCAATATTTCAGCGTTACTGGGAATTAATAAACAGAAGAGCCACCTTCACAGAATGCAGCCTTAGTGCTGCTGAAGGTGGCTCTTTTAGTTAAAAATGCCCTGGGGGGTGACAGGCTCCCTTTAAATAATAATCAAACCTATAAATGCTTGGTATCTGCATACTCGTACTGACCCGGAGAATCATATTACCAGGTCAGTTTTACCATATAATGAACATAGTAAATAAACAAAAAAAAATTGTAGAATTGCATTTTTTTTTTTTTACAGTTTCACGGCACTTGGATTTTTTCCCTCGTTTTCCAGTACACTATCTGGTAAAATAAATGGTGTAATCGAAGCGAACAACTTGTCCTGAAAACAACATGCCCTAATATGGCCATATTAACAGAAAAATCAAAAGTTATGGGTCTGGAAAGAAGGGGAGGAAAAAATGGAAAATTACACAGGGCTAAAGGGGTTAAACACGAGTCAGAGGCTTCTCACTGATAAGGGGCATACAGCCGCAAATACATTTTTTGAATTTCCACAAAAATTTAAAATAACCAATAAATTTTGTTCAACTTCACGATTGTGTCCCACTTGTTGTTGATTCTTCACCAAAACTTTGCACTTGGTATTTTTATGTTTGAAGCATGATATGTGGGAAAAGGTTGAAAAGTTCCAGGGAGCCAAATACTTTCGCAATGCACTGTATTATTATTATTGTGCTTATCTGAGTTTTTGGGAATTTACTAACGAACAATTTATATTATGAAAGTGGCTGGGCCTCCAGATGTTTTAACACCTCACCATTTTCTAACATTTTATATAGATACTGAATCTTCCAAGATTAAATTATTTATGTGTATTATTTATTATACTAAATTAGCATATAAGTGAGCAGGTGCGCTGGAGAGGAAGAAAGAAAGCAGATGCAGTTGTGTGAGATTGTTAGAAACCCTGTAAAGAGATGTGATATCGAAATAAATAATTCAAAGCCTTCACCTCTGTCTCTACGTAAGGTCAGTCTGCAATCCTACACGTCATGATTAACAGCTTCCAGGGAAGACCGTGCTCTACTAACAACTGCATTTGTTTTGAAACTGATTAAATATATTTGGTTTTTTTTTCATGGTTATATTTTAACCTTTTCAATTCTCTGTCGCTATAGCTTTATGACAGCTTGTAGTTTGCAGAAGTAGTATTTTCTATAGTACCACTTTGGAGCACATATAGCTTACTGATCAACATCTTTTAAAGTGATTATTTGGTACTAATATATTTTTCTCTTATGCTTAAGAAATAGCAGGCTCGTAGTTGCTAACTGTTTGCTTTTTCTACCCAGCGCAGATCTCTGCGGACATAGCCAGCTCTTGCCAGGGATTCTGTGGCTTCTGCTGATGTCACTTTGATAGAGCAGCAACTTTTCTTTCTCTCTGCTCAGTTGACGGAGCCTGACTACCGATAACATGCAGATTGACAGACAGCTCCCCGCTGCATAACTGCAGGGAGCCAGCTGTCAATCAGCATGACATTGACATCCACGCCCCCTTGATAGAACATAGTGGAAGAGGTAGAACTGCTCTATTGAAGTGAGTATAAAGAGGGGGACACAACAAGCACAATAGGGTCTTATCTGGTGGAGAAATTGGTGGAGGTGAGTGGTATAGGAATTGCTCCCCTTTTGGGGTTGTTTATTCCACAACTGTGAAATCAAGGTGTGACAGCTTGAACCAATTTCTTTATTAGGAGACCGCAATGTTCTTGTGAAGCAGTACAATTGCCGGTAGGAGTGGTCTGTGATCGAACTACTCTAAGCTGACGCCGGGCAGAACAGGCAGGTAGTTAGCAACTATCTGCCTGTCAGTGCAACATGTTTTCTCTCCATTGAGCGGTGGTTAGCGTTCTTGTGCTATTTGTGATGACTTCCTATGCCTTTTCTTTGGGCAATTTGTGCCACTGATAAAGGTCTATTGTTTGGACCAAAGCGGATGATGGTGTTAGATTGCAATTACAGATAAAGTGCTGCGATTAATCCTACTAAGGGCTTAATCCCATGAGAAAATAAGAAATGGTCCTGGAAAACCCCTTTAAAGCTTTCTAGAGAAAATAGATGAAAAACAACAATTTTATCTTTTAATCACTGTTTACCATTATATCAAACAATAAATAAGTAAACCTCTTCTTTTATTCAACCGGTTAGTGGCAATCAATTTTGGATTTGAATAGCTGCATCCTGACAACGTTCTTACCTTTTCATCAATGTTGCAAGTATTATGGCTTATTTTTTGAGGAAAAGGAGAAAGGTTTTATTTAAACTATTTAAGGGGACATGCAATTTAAGTCCTGCTTGCAAAATGTTTTCCATTCTAAAAAGAAAAAATGGCAAATAGAAAACAGAGCCCTTTTGCTTCATTTTGAATAACGAATGCAACAGATAATGTGAAATGCATATAACGGTTTCTAAAGTGGAACAGCAAAACAGAATGTGTAGATGGGGATATGAACTGAGCCTTATAGTTAACGTTGCATCTTGCCACAGTCAAAATAATGGCATTGCATAAGGCTACAATACATTTCAGGTATAGAAAGTAAAAACAGAGGAAAGCTAATGAAAAAACACACAGGATGTATAGTAAAGGCACAGTAATCTAAAGTAGAACAGCTTTTTGTGATTTTGCAGAATTTTAGTGCATCCCAAAATAAGCAAAGATATGCGGCTAATGTATAATCACACTGACAGGTTAGAATAGAAAAGATAGAAAACATATACACTGCTCAAAAAAATAAAGGGAACACTAAAATACAACATCCTAGATATCACTGAATGAAATATTCCAGTTGCAAATCTTTATTCACTACCCCCAGGGCCTGTAAGCATATTGAAGAAAGCAGGATTTAGTGTTCCAATGCTGAATAGCAAGGCCTTTTAGTATGATAATGAGATAAGGCCTAAAACAGAACTTCAAAGCTTAGGTAAGGAGCCACGCCAGCAGGGGCAGGAAGATGCCTGAGGGCTTCATTTAGAAGGTACCTGCCAGCTAGACACAGAAATACACATCCATTGTCTCTCCCAGCCTCTCCGGATCCATCCTAGGATCATGGATTATGAGCACATCTTTCGAGATATGGACTCATGAAAAATATCCGAGTGACCCTGAGGAAATCGCGCATCTGGCAGTGTGAATCCTGAGTCGGTGAGGGTTCTGGGACCTGAGATACATAGATTGGCCCTCTACAGCGACCCAATGGGGCCATGTTTGCTCTCCACATGACAGGCAAAACAAACCGCATTCACTAGTACCTCTCATGTCCTGATCCGATCATGCTTTTGAAAGTTACCCCCTTTCTTAGATATTGGGAATAAGTTCTGCAGAGAGCTAAAGGGTGGAGATTATTAGCCCACCCTCTGACACAGGGGGAGGAACCTAGCGTGTTTAAGAACTAGCAGCCCATGGCAGAGACAAACACTCACACAGAAGAACCAGATGATGGTGATCTAAGAAGGAACTGGGGACAGACCTGCCAAGGGGAGCAGCGGCCCGTGCTTTGGGGGTCTGTCCGGCAACTAAGATTCTTGTACCTGTGGACTGCAGAGCTCCCGGCACCCACATGCACCCTACAATCTGGTAAATTGACCTCCAGCTTAATATCTCTAAGTCTTGTACCCTTATTGTTATATTTTACTCTGACTGAAAATCCACTGTAATTCCATTGTATAGCTTTCTGTATATTTCTGTAATTATCTAGTGCGCCCTTAAGGCAATTAAACTATAAAATTAATCTTGGGCTGATGCTTTTACTCCGATCACGAATCTTAGAATACCCAGCGGGTAACAGGACATTCTCCCCGGCGGCCATTTGCTCTAGGTGCAGTTCCCTTACTGACCTGAGAGACCAAGGGGGCGCCGGAGAGCTGTGCCTGTGTAGTTACGTCACATTGGTGACGTGGGAGGAACGGGTCCTGTGTTGTGTCCTCCACAATTACATAGTGGAATGCGTTGAGAACAATAAATCATAAAAATGATCAATGTAAATCCAAATTACTATCCCATGAAGGTGTGGATTTGGAATGATACTCCAAATCAAAGTGGAAAATCAAATTACAGATTGATCCAACTTCAGTGGAATTCCTCAAGACAAGGAAATTATGCTCAAGTTCCTTGAGATGTGCTCCAGGAAGTTCCTGGAGATGTGCTGCTATGTAATCTGGCAATGTGAGTCTGTGTGTGCCCGCTGATTATGCGATTTTCTATGCCGGTAACAATAGAACCTGGCAGTAATAGAGGAGGGGGGTGATTCATTTCTGTCATGTGCTCTCTGCTCCTTTCTAGGGGCAGACAATAGCTGAGAGCTTATTTTCCCGGGGATGCTAGATTTCTCCCACCCGGTCAGTGTCAGCTGAGGTGTTGTGGAGAGGGAAAAGTGTTGCTTATAGCAACCAATCACAGCTTAGCTTTCATCTTTTAACCCCTTCATGACCAAGCCTATTTTGACCTTAATGACCAGGCCATTTTTTGCAATTCTGACCAGTGTCCCTTTATGAGGTAATAACTCTGGAACGCTTCAACGCATCCTAGCGATTCTGAGACTGTTTTTTCGTGACATATTGGGCTTCATGTTAGTGGTAAATATAGGTCGATAATTTTGAGTTTATTTGTGAAAAAATCAGAAATATGGCGAAAATGTCGCTATTTTGAAATTTTGAATTTTTATTCTGTTAAACCAGAGAGTTATGTGACACAATATAGTTAATAAATAACATTTCCCACATGTCTACTTTACATCAGCACAATTTTGGAAACAATTTTTTTTTTGTTAGGAAGTTATAACGGTTAAAAGTTGACCAGCGATTTCTCACTTTTACAACAAAATTTACAAAACCATTTCTTAGGGACCACCTCACATTTGAAGTCATTTTGAGGGGTCTATATGGCAGAAAATACCCAAAAGTGACACCATTCTAAAAACTGCACCCCTCAAGCTATTCAAAACCACATTCAAGAAGTTTATTAACCCTTCAGGTGCTTCACAGGAACTAAAGCAACGTGGAAGGAAAAAATGGACATTTTAATTTTTCCAACAAAAATTTTCTTTTAGCATCAATTTTTTCATTTTCACATGGGTAACATTATAAAATGGATCCTAAAATTTGTTGGGCAATTTCTCCTGAGTACACCGATACCTCATATGTGGTCATAAACCACTGTTTGGGTGTACGGCAGGGCTCAGAAGGGAAGGAGCACCATTTGACTTTTTGAATGGAAAATATGCTGGAATATTTAGCGGTTACCATGTCGTGTTTGGAGAGTCCCTGTGTGCCTAAACATTGGAGCTCCCCCACAAGTGACCCCATTTTGGAAACTAGACCCTCCAAGGAACTTATCTAGGTGTACAGTGAGCACTCTGAACCCCCAGGTGCTTCACAAATTGATCCGTAAAAAAAGTACTTTTTTTTCACAAAACATTTCTTTTAGCCTCAGTCTTTTCATTTTCACATGGGCAACAGGGTAAAATGGATCCTAAAATTTGTTGGGCAATTTCTCCTGAGTACACTGATACCTCATATGTGGTCATAAACCACTGTTTTGGCGCACGGCAGGGCTCGGAATGGAAGGCGCGCCATTTGACTTTTTGAATTGAAAATTAGCTCCAATTGCTAGCGGACACCATGTCGCGTTTGGAGAGCCCCTGTGCACCTAAACATTGGAGCTCCCCCACAAGTGACTCCATTTTGGAAACTAGACCACCCAAGGAACTTATCTAGATGTATAGTGAGCACTTTGAGCCCCCAAGTGCTTCACAGAAATTTATAGCGCAGAGCAGTGAAAATCAAAAGTCAAAAGTTGTTGTGCAATTTGTCCTGAGTACACCGATACCCCACATGTGAGGGGGAACCACTGTTTGGGTGCATGAGAGAGCTCAGAAGGGAAGGAGCGCCATTAAGGAATGCCGACTTGATGGAATGGTCTATGGGCGTCATGTTACCTTTGCAGAACCCCGATGTTCCTAAACACTGGAAACCCCCCACAAGTGACCCCATTTTGGAAACTAGGCCCCTCAAGGAGCTTATCTAGATGTGTAGTGAGCACTTTGAACCCCCAAGTGCTTCACAGAAGTTTATAAACGCAGAACCATGAAAATAAAAAAATCATTTTTTTTCCTCAAAAAATGATTTTTTAGCTCTCTATTTTTTATTTTCACAATGGTAACAGGAGAAATTGGACCCCAAAAATTGTTGTCCAGTTTGTCCTGAGTACGCTGGGACCCTATATGTGGGGGGATCCACTGTTCGGGCACACGTCGGGGCTCGGAAGGGAAGTAGTGACGTTTTGAAATGCCGACTTTGATGGAATGGCCTGCGGGCGTCATGTACGTTTGCAGAGCCCCTGATGTGCCTATACAGTAGAAACTCCACACAAGTGACCCCATTTTGGAAACTAGACCCCCAAGGAACTTATCTAGTTGTGTGGTGAGCACTTTGAACCCCCAAGTGCTTCACAGAAGTTTATAACGCAGAGCCGTGAAAATAAAAAATCATTTTTTTCCCACAAAAAATGATTTTTAGCCCACAATTTTTTATTTTCACAAGGGTAACAGGATAAACTGGACCCCAAAAGTTGTTGTCCAGTTTGTCTTGTACGCTGATACCCAATATGTGGGGAGGGACCACTTGTCGGGCACACGTCGGGGCTCGGAAGGGAAGTAGTGACGTTTTGAAATGCCGACTTGATGGAATGGTCTGCGGGCATCATGTTACGTTTGCAGAGCCCCTGATGTTCCTAAACAGTGGAAACACCCCACAACTAGACCCCCTCAAGGAACTTATCAAGATGTGTGGTGAGCACTTTGAACCCCCAAGTGCTTCACAGAAGTTTATAACGCAGAGCCGTGAAAATTAAAAATCATTTTTTTTCCACAAAAACAATATTTTAGCCGCCAATTTTTTATTTTCCCAAGGATAACAGGAGAAATTAGACCCTCAATCTTGTTGTGCAATTTTTACTGAGTACGCTGATACCCCATATGTGGGGGTAAACCACTGTTTGGGCACACATCAGGCTTGGAATGGAAGGAGCACTGTGACTTTTTGAACGCAAAATTGGCTGGAATAAATGGTGGCGCCATATCGTGTTTGGAGACCCCGTGATGTGCCTAAACAGTGGAAACCCCTCAATTCTAACTCCAAACCTAACCCCAACACACCCCTAACCTTAGCCCAACCCTAATCATAACCCTAACCACAACCCTAACCCCAACACACCTCTAACCCTAATCCCAACTCTAACTCAAGCCACAAACCTAACCGTAATCCCAACCCACCCCTAACCCTAATTCCAACCCTAACCCTAATTCCAACCCTAACCCTAATTCCTACCCTAACCCTAGTTACAACCCTAACCCTAATCCCAACCCTAATTCCAACCCTAACCCTAACTCCACCCCTAACCCTAATTCCAACCCTAACTCCAACCCTAACCCTAATTCTAATCCTAATTCCAACCCTAACCCTAATTCGAACCCTAACCCTAATGGAAAAATAAAAATAATTTCTTTATTTTGTTATATGTGCCTGCATATGGGGGGTGATAAAGGGGGGGTTTATTTACCATTTTTTTCATTTTGATCACTGTGAAAGAATATCATAGTGATCAAAATGAATGAATGAGAATCTGCAGCGTTTGCAGATTCAGGCGTGCGCACTGCGCATGCGCCTGCCATTTTCCAAGATGGCGGCGCCCATGAAGAAGGACGGCGGGACACCGGGAGCCAGAGCGGGACATCGGAGGTTCCGGGGGGGTGAGGGGGGGTCAGAAGGTGGGGGGAACGGAGAGAAGGGGGAGGGGAGCTGATGATGACGGCGGCGGCACATTGCTGCCGTCAGTCGGTATCGGGGGCCGATCGGCCCCGTGAGTCGGTGTGGGGGGGTCGGATCTAGGTCTCCAGCCATGTCCAGGTTTGGACCGTGAAGAAGGCGGATTAGGCCGCCGAAACGCGTAGTCCCATTTGCGCTTATTTCTGCCATGCACTCTGGTTTCTGATCCTTGTGGGTGGTTTTTTTACCTTGTTGAAGAAATAAAGCATCATTTTACTCCAACCCTGGTTTGCTGAGTTCTTGCTGGATTTCCTTTTTGTTCTCCCATTAGATATATATGTATATATTGTATATATGTATATATGTATATATTGGATATTTATTATATATATATGTATATATTAGACATTTATTATATGGGGCTTTGCATGTGGAGTGGGCAGGGCTATGTGGAGTGGGCAGGGCTTGATACACACACACATATACATACATGCATACACACACTCATTTTTATATATATAGATATACACTTCTGGCAAAAATTAAGAGACCACTGCAAAATTTTCAGTTTGTCTTATTTTTCTCTTTATAGGTATATTTTTGAGTAAAATGTAATTTGATTTTATTCAATAAACTACTGACAACATGTCTTCGAATTTCCACGCAATACATTTTGTATTTATGTTAAGAAAATGAAAAATGGTCAAAAGAACAAAAAAATGAAATGCTTGCAGTCATCAGATAACGCTAAGAAATCAAGTTCATAATCATTTAGAAACAACAATACTAATGTTTTAACTCAGGAAGAGTTCAGAAATCAATATTTTGTGGAATAACCATGATTTTTAATCACAGCTTTCATGCGTCTTGGCATGCTTTCCACCAGTCTTTCACACTGCTTTTGGGTGACTTTATGTCACTCCTGGTACAAAAATGTAAGCAGTTCTTCTTTGTTTGATGGCTTGTGACTTCATCTATCTTCCTCTTGATTACATTCCAGAGGTTTTCAATGGGGTTCAGGTCTAGAGATTGTACCATGACAGGGATTAGATGTGGTGGTCCCTCATCCACACATTGACCTAGCTATGTGGCATGGCCCATTGTCCTGCTGGAAAGAAAACAGTCCTCAGAGTTGGGGAACACTGCCTGAGCTGAAGGAATAAACTGTTTTTCTAAGATAATCTTGCATGCTGCTTGATTCATCTGTCCTTCACCAAGAATAGCCTGCTTAATTCCAGCCTTGCTGACGCATCCCGAGATCATCACCGATCCTCCACCAAATTTCACAGTGGGTGCAAGACACTTTGGTTGTATGCCTCTTCAGGTCTCCATCTCATTATTAGACGACCAGGTGTTGAGCAAAGCTGAAAATTACACTCATCAGAGAAGATTACCTTACTCCAATCCTCTATAGTCCAATCCTTATGGTCTTTGGCAAACTTCAGCCTGGCTCTCCTTTGATTCTCATTGATGAAAGGCTTTTTTCTAGCTTTACATGACTTGAGCCTTTCCTCTAGGAGCCTGTTACGAACTGTTCTTATTGTGCACTTCACCCCAGCTGCCATTTGCCATTCCCTTTGTAGGTCACTTGATGTCATCCTGCGGTTGCTGAGTGACACTCGAATAAGATGACGGTCATCCCGGTCAGTGGAGAGTCTTTTTCGCCCGCTGCCGGTCTGTAGCTTTGTTGTCCCCAATGTCTGCTGCTTGACCTTGTTGTAATGGACTGCCATCATAGAAATTTTAAAGATGGAGGCAACATGATGTTCACTGTATCCCTCTGCGGGTAAAGATAGAATTGAGCACTTCTTTTCCTCACTCAAGACTTTTCTTTTCAACTCCTTTGGCATGGTTAAAAGTTTTTTTTCAGTGCTATTACTTTTGGGATATTACTAGCACTTGTTTTGCAATCCAGCTTGTCGTATTGCAAGAGGATTGCGAACACCACAGCAGGGTTTTTTATACTTTCCTTCATTAAATAAGATTTGGTTCAGGTGATCACCTAATCAGAAGCACATTAAGTAGAATGAGGTGTACTCTGGTTGGAATTCAACTGACACAGGAATGGAATGGTTGTCAGACATGTAGAGAAACTGATTTTTATAAAACTGTGCAGTGGTCTCTTAATTTTTTCCAGAGCTGTATATATAATACACCATTGATTTTTCATGTACTGCTTTTGGCTTATTCACAACTTCCATTGCAGATATAATACCTAATCTTCCTTGTTTCTCTATCATTTCTATATGAACTACTGTTTATAGGTGCCATATGTATTTGTTGGTCAATTTTAATATTACTATATGCAAATCGTCTCAACAGAGAGGACTAGAACTCTAGTGCCACCTATAGGAAGTATAGTTACTGCAATGAGAAATAAAAAATGTGACAATATTTAGTAACAGTACCTGTGCTCCCAAAGAACTATACACACTAACATATTCATTGTGATACCATTGTATACATTTGATATAATTATAAAACAGTCACAATCCTTAAATAAAAATCAAACTACACTTAATAATTGTAGCTGTATCTCCTTCATTAGGACTTTTGCCACTTTGAGCATGTTAAACTGGCCACATCATAGAATAGTGGATGGAAAGTGGAATAAAATGTAAATTTTATTTTTCAGTATCTCCTTTCTGTTAAGCAGATGTTAGCTCGTAAAGTTATGTGGAACTACTTTGACATGTATCCAGCGGTCCATGACTCACTACATCGGAGGTGACGTCAGACGCTGCTTTAAAACATTGGCGGTGATGATTCTACTCAGCACACACTATTGCTGTTAGGCAATGGGTTCCTGCCACTGCACAGCAGTAATCCAGAGTCTTGCACCGAGCGGTCTCCCATTCTTTTTCGGCCACAGTGGAGCCTGCTCAGCAGATTTGTCGGTCCCGGCGCTCTGCCCAGGCAAACTCTGTGGGTTTGCTTGCTGCTGCTGCCACCTCTGGCACAGCTATGACAATGCATGCTGCTCAGCAGAGAGATTCTCCAGGGACTAAGTCCTCATGTCGGGCCACTGAGCATGCCCATGGAGTGATCTCCCATTGGAGATCGAGGGTCACGTGCTCAGGTCCTGCTCATGTTCGGATTGGCCCATCCGAGAAGCCAGGAAGGTCCCGGACGCCCGTGGCTATAAAAGGTTCGCATGGCCGCTCGGCCATGCGCTAGTATAGACTGAAATAGTTTGGAGTGTATGATGATGGATGCATGTATCTGGTGACTGACTCATTATGAAACCCCTTCCCTCTGATAATATGAATGTGGTTAGGGTTTAGAGTCTGAGTCAGCACCTGTCAGTGGCTAGTCTACAGGCCACAGTGCATACCAGCCATCTGCACACTAGCGTCCAATGGTGTCGCCCACTGCAGGGCACTATCGAATCGTGGCAAGTGACAGCCACGCCGGTGCAACGCCTTGAGCAACCTGTGCGCTTACTAGGGCGATTAGTGGCGTCCACCTGAGTGGCACTGTGCACACTTGCACACGTGATTTAACCCTTGCTGGCATCGCAGTCGCAGTGCCGAGCACTAGCGGTCTAGAGGGATTTCAGTCCTGCGGTCTAAGGGCTGAGTTCTGTGACTATATGCTAGTGCTCACACTGCCGAGCTCTGTGAGCAATAACAGGCTACGGCATTTATTATTTGGTGGTTTTGCGGCTCTGAGAGATGAGTCCGCCTCTGTACACATTGGGTGAGGTTAACCCCGTGTGTCCCGTTATTATACCGCCATATAGCATCCGCCATTACCGAGCAGCAGTTAACACCTCTGCACGATGGACCCCGGGCTGCGAACGCACCTAAAGACCATCTTTATTATTTGGTGCGTTCCGCCAGCCCGTAACAATCGCATGACACCACAGGATGTAGCTATATCTATAGCAAGCCATATGATCCCATGATGAATCTCGGTGTCTCTGGGGGGAAACGCGTCAGACTTGACTATACGGATTTGATTACAACTATGGGAATGGCTGAATATCAAAGATAAGTACATCTTATGTTGACCCTGCTGATGTGTCTATTTAGAGATTATAATTAGTTACTCTGCATACATATATATTTATGTGTTTTATTTATATTGAAGTCTGGCAGATTTTTGTTTACCTCCCTTCCGCTTTTGAAAAATACAATGACTCTGTGATATTACATCACATGTACCTTATTAAATGGGAGGGCCAACGATTCTAAAATCTAACATAGCTGACACCCCCTTCATTGGCTCTATTTGTATCTATAGACAAAGGTTATTTGTCGGTATAGGGTCTTTGAAAAAGAGGTTGATTTTATAAGTATTTCACCAAGCTTTATTAATTAAGGAGGATAACATTCATAATATATTGACTGTCTTTTTTTCTCGCTTCTCAGTGGAATCATTTTTTGATCGTTACATGCAACTTGGATTATTATGTATGCATCTTAAACACAACCAGAGTTGTACATCTGACATTACCTGTGCTGCAATTTCTCAGGGGTGTGTTAGGGTCCCAAGGGAAAGCCGTCAAGGAGCGGGGGCACTAAATCGCATAATTTAGGGTGTGAACCTCCACTGGCAGGCAGGGAATCCATTAGGGAATTCTAGGGTTATATAGTCCCTATACATTATATTATACTATTTTTCACTACTTTTTGGAGAACCTTTTTCTTCTATTTTTTAGTGTGTGTATATATATATATATATATATATATATATATATATATTGTGGTTAGTTATTAGTGAATTGCGTGTACACCTACTAACATGGACTTGCGACATCTTTTGTTATAACTTTCTTTAAAAAATTACATTTTAGGGGTCCATTTTTGGGTTATTTTAACTTGAAAAGTTTAGATTCTATTTTATGCTAACCCCAACTAGGAATTACCAGAGATGCTTCTCAGAGAACATGTACTTTTTCCCCTTACATGACCTTGACATTTAAATATGAAATAAATAGGGAAAAAGAACACATCCCTAGAGAAGCTTAGAGTACACTTTCTACTGTGAGACAAGTAGTGATAGACATCTCTGCTCTCCTCCATGATCTCTGCATCTATTTTGCAGAGCAGAGTTGAGTATTATTACAAACACATCTGGCCTTGACGTCATGGCAGTCTGTGGGGAGAGAGGGAGACAAGCACAGGTATGTGTCATTACATACAGCAATTGCAACTCTCCTCTTGCAGCACTGTCAACTCTGCTGTAATCCCTTACATGACACTTAATAACTGGTCAACATCATGCAGGGCAAAAAGTATACACGCAATGCCAAAATTCTGCTAGCGCCCTGTTGGTTTTAGCATAAATTAGAATTTAGCTAATATTTCCATAATGGAGATCAGAAATTAAAAATATGTTTTGTTCTGCTCTGCAGCTTCTATTACATGATGTGGCCAGTTTAACATGCTAAAACTCTTCTTTACTGAGGACCAGTATCACCACAGAGCCAAACTCAAACTTAATTCACAATTTAAAGGTAATGGCTCTTAGTTGGGCTTCTTATTTTATCAACAAACTTACATAAACTTACTGCTGAAGACAGATTGAGACAACACCTTTATCCCCATGGCAACTGATCCAGTTTTGACCTGAAACTGTTTTTTGCATGACATCTTGTACTTCATGATAGTGGTAAAATTTGCTCGATATGACTTACGTTTATTTATGAAAAAAATGTAAATTTGGAAAAAATGCTGAAAATTTAGTAATTTTCAAACTTTTAATTTTTGTGCCCTTAAACCTGAGAGTGATGTCACCCAAAATAGCTCATAGACAACAATTCCCACATGTCTACTTTAAATCAGCACAATTTTGGAAACATAATTTTTTATTGTTTGGATGTTAGAAGGGTTAAACATGGACCAGAAATTTCTAATTTTTCCAACATAATGTAAAAAAACATTTTTTTTTTAAGGACCACATTAAATGTGAAGCGATTTTGAGGGTCTATATGATAGATAATATCCAAATGTGACACCCTTCTAAAAACTGCACCCCTCAAGGTGCTCAAAACCACATTCAAGAAGTTTATTAACCCTTCAGTTGCTTCATAAGAACTGAAGCACTTTGGAAGGAAAAAATTAACATTTAACTTTTTTCACAAAAAAATTACTTTAGACCCAAACTTTTTAATTTTCACAAGGGTTACAATAGAACATGGACCTCAAAATTTGTTGTGCAATTTCTCCTGAGTATGCCGATACCCTATATGTGGGCGAAATCCACTGACCGCACTGCAGGGCTCAGAAGGGGAGCAGCACCATTTGACTAGGTAAAATTGGCTGCAATCGAGAGTGAACACCATGTTGCATTTGGACAGTCCCTGGTGTGCCTATACAGTGGAAACCCCCTACAAGTAACCCCATTTTGGAACCACGCCATCAAGGATTTTATCCTGGGGTATAGTGAGCATTTTGAACCAACAGGTATGACACAGAATTTGATAACATTAGGTTGTCATATTGAATATGTCATCAGTAGTTCAGCGCAAGTGCTCGGATATGCATCGATTATCGCAAGTGTTCGAGTGACATGCTCGAAAACGCTGTAAAAACGCATAAAATAAGCAGCCCATTGAATTCAATGGCATTCCGCACATGCTGTGCTAATGCTGCGTATTTTTCTCGGGCAAAATCACTTTGCAGAAAAATAGGCAGCATGCTCATTCTTTGTGCGGAATCGCGGGAATTCCGCACACATGGGAATGCATTGTTCCGCTTACTTTCCGCATGTGGCTAAGCCCATCATGCGCAAAGTAAGCGGAAAATGTGCGGATGGTACCCAGGGTCTGGAGGAGAGGTGACTCTCCTCCAGTCCCTAGGTACCATATCCCTGTTAAAAAAAGAATTAAAATAAAAAATGGTGTTATTCTCACCTTCCGGCGTCCCACGCAGCATCCCCAGGCCTCAGCGATGCTCCCGGCAACTTCCAGTCCCAGTGATGCCTTGCGACAATGACTCGAGATGACGTAGCGGTCTCACGAGAAGCTACGTCATCAAAGGTCATTGTCGCAAGGCATCGCTGGGACCTGAAGATGCCGGGAGCATCGCGAGGACCGGGAAGGCTGCGGGGGATGCCGGAAGGTGAGAATATCACGATTTTTTTTTTATTATTAATTTTAACTTTATATCTTTTTGCTACTGATGCTGCATAGGCAGCCTCAATAGTAAAAAGTTGGTCACACTCGTCAAACACTATGTTTGATGAGTGTGACCAACCTGTCAATCAGTTTTCCAAGCGATGCTACAGATCGCTTGGAAAATGCTAACATTCTGCAAGCTAATTACGCTTGCAAAATGCTAGATTTTCGCAGGAAATACGCGGGAATTACGCATGCGGAATTCTAGCATATTTCCCGCGGCAGGGAGTTGCGGAATTCCAGCGGAAATTTCTGTGGTAATTCTGCAACATGTGCACATAGCCTTAATCTAGTCGGTCACAAAATGTTTTAAAATTTTGTCTAAAATCTATTTTCTATTGTGTGCAGTTTGTTTTGTGAAATGTGGTGACAGATCCACTCTAAAAGGGTATTCCCATCCTAGAGATTTATTGCAACATTTACACAGATCTCAGGCCTCTCCATTAAAGGTTACAGAAGGTGTGGAAAGAGTTGTGTGCTGCTTCCTCAGCTCTTTTCCATAACTCCCAAACACTACAATTGAGAAAGATATATGCAGTTGGCTGAAGTATGTAAAGAATGAAGGGCTATAATTTGGCAGGAGTCATGAAACTCATGTTCTTCCAATAGCAGAAGGAATGCCTATGATTACAATACCCCACTTATAGATCAATAATGTAATATTTTTCTTTGCCTTTTATCTGGAATATTCTATCTGCTAGCAAGCATGAGCTTTCTGTTTACCTCCACAACAGGGTCTAGTGCTCCTTCACATGTTTTTATATCTAATAACATGCTACATTTAGTAAAATTCATAGCATTGTAGATGGAGATCAGGCTGCTTAGCAATATTAGTCTAATGTTTCACCACCTTCTTGTAATCCTGCTTGCTTTGTGAATGGTAGACTGGACCAATGTAGTGCTGGGGCCTGGTTGCGACCAACTGTAACTATTCTAATAGAGTCCATAAATAGATATATTAGCTTTTAGAGCAGCATTTTAATGTCTAGTTTGCTTTGTACATAAACATACGGAAAATACAAAAGTAAGCTTACTGGGAAAAAAGCAACCTTAGACTAATCAAAACCAAATATTTTGCCATGTTCCTATAAGCTGGCTCAGTAATGTTCACAAACATGTCTCACATTTCCAGCTGGTTAAAATAAAAAGATGAACCTGATTTCTGTAACTTCTATCAGACCTTACCTCAACTGACTAATACTCATTTGCCTGAAGTTCATCCAGCTTCAGTAGGAATCATGGGGTGTGCAGTGTTGTTTGGGGAGGCAAAAAACTTTGCTGGTTACAGCACTTTTGAAAGGAGATTTTGGTTGCCAGTATTAAAGAAGGAATCTTACATCATAGAACCTAGGGAGAAGAAGCATTCATCACAAGAAGTAAATGGCCTTTGACATTCTAACATGAAAGCTGGAAGAAAGTGACTTCCAGATTTGCCAGTGAGGTGTAAATGCAATAAACATACTGCATCTTTTTTTTACATAAAAATTAAACCCCCAACTACACTTAAAAACAAACGTTAGTTAAGTCTTGGTCTGCCACTGGCAGCCTACATCTAAGGTTCTGGAGCCTCATATCGTGAGCTACTTTAACTGGTCATGCATACAAGAGCTAGCATAGACGGTACAAGGTACTGGCACTATTCTCTTCAATTAAATATATTTTTAATTCTTGAGGTCTCGGGAAAACCATAGAGCACTGTACAGAGGCCTGATACAAAACAGTAAATTATTTGTTTGACATATATAATGGAATATTTTCCCCTAAAAGCACTCTACATGGGATGTAATGGAATGCACCACATTTTTTCCCGCTGGATTGGTATAACAACTTAAAACCCCTTAGTGACGGAGCCAATTTTTAGGGTATGTGCACACGTTGCAGAAAATTCCTGCACAAAAACCCGAATCCCTTCCCAGAAACCGCACCTATTTTTCCACGGCGGTTTTTGCGCGGTTTTGATGCGTTTTTGATGCGTTTTTTACCGCAGCGGTTTCTAAAAGCATGGGAGAAGCCTAAACCGTGGAAAAAAACGCAAAATTAATGTGCATGCTGCGTTTTTTACCACGATGCGTTTTTTTCGCGGTAAAAAACGCATCAATGTGCACACAAAGTGCAAAATGCATAGAAATGACTGTGCAGCTTATTTTTAGCGGTTTTATAGCGGTTTTATAGTGAAAACCGCGGTAAAAACCGCTAAAAAAACGCTGTGTGTGAACACAGCCTTAAAATTCTGACCAACGTCACTTAACCCCTTACCTACAATTGACGTAATATTCCGTCCATGTGACCATGGACCTAATTACCATGGACGGAATATTACGTCATCGCGATCAGCGGCGCCCACGTGGTGAGCGCCGCTGATCGCGGCCGAGTGTCAGCTAATTATCATAGCTGACACCCGGCACAATGTGTCAGGGGCGGTCACGGACCGCCCCCGACACGTTAACCCCTTGCACACCGTGATCAAACGCGATCGCGGTGTACCGGGGGTTAAAGGGAAGCATCGGCAGGGAGGGGGCTCCCTCCGTGCTTCCCTGAGCCCCCCACGGCAGCGCAATGTGCAGCGCTGCTGCGGGGGGCTCTTTCCCTACAGGCCCCCGGATCCAAGATGGCGACGGGGGCCTGCAGGGAGCTGACTTCCTCACTTCCTGCAAAGCGCAGGCATGAGGAAGTCTGCAGCAGTGCCTGTGACAGATCGCTGATCTGTCACAGTGATCTGTGATGTGACAGATCAGCGATCTGTCACAGGACAGTGATGTCCCACCTGGGACAAGGTAATAAAGTAAAAAAAAAAAGTGTTAAAAATAATTTAAAAAAAATCGCTAAATAAATTAGTAAAAAAAAAAAAAAATATTCACCAATAAATCCATTTTTTCAAAATAAAAAAAAACAAAAACAATAAAAGTAAACATATTTGGTATCGCCGCGTCCGTAATGACCTGCCCTATAAAACTGTCCCATTAGTTAACCCCTTTAGCGAACCCCTTAAAAAATAAAAATAAAAAACGAAGCAAAAAATAATGATTTATAATCATACCACCGAACAAAAAGTGCAATAACGCGCGATCAAAAAGACGCATATAAATATCCATGGTACCGCTGAAAACGTCATCTTGTCCCGCAAAAAACGAGCCGCCATACAGCATCATCCGCAAAAAAATAAAAAAGTTATAGCTCGCAGAATAAAGCGATACAAAAATAATTATTTTTTATATAAAATTGCTTTCATTGCAAAAAAACGACAAAACATAAAAAAACGACCTAAATGAGGTATTGCTGTAACCGTACTGACCCGAAGAATACAAACGCGTTATCAATTTTACCACACGCAGAACGGTGTAAACGCACCCCCCAAAAGAAATTCATGAAACGCTGGTTTTTCTTGTTCATTCTGCGTCCCAAAAATCGGAATAAAAAGCGATCAAAAAATGTCACGTGCCCGAAAATGGTACCAATAAAAACGTCAACTCGTCCCGCAAAAAATAAGACCTCACATGACACGGTGGGTCAAAATACGGAAAAATTATAGCTCACAATATGTGGTGATGCAAAAACTATTTTTACAATAAAAAGCGTCTTTTAGCGTGCGACAGCCGCCAAACATAAAAACCGCCATAAATCGTAAATCAAACCCCCCGTTATCACCCCCTTAGTTAGGGAAAAATAATAAAACTAAAAGAAAATGTATTTATTTCCATTTTCCCACTAGGGTTAGGGTAGGGTTAGGGCTAGGGTTAGGGCTAGGGTTAGGGTTAGGGCTAGGGCTAGGGTTAGGGTTAGGGCTAGGGTTAGGGCTCAGATTAGGGTTAGGGGTGTGTTGAGGTTAGGGTTGGAGTTATAATTGGGGGTTTCCACTGTTTGGGCACATCAGGTGCTCTCCAAAGGCAACATGGCGTCTGATCTCAATTCCAGCCAATTCTGCGTTGAAAAAGTCAAGTGGTGCTCCTTCCCTTCCAAGCTCTGCCATGTGCCCAAACAGTGTTTTACCCCCACATGTAGGGTATCAGCCTACTCAGGACAAATTACAAAACAACTTTTGGGGTCCAATTTCTCCTGTTACCCTTAGGAAAATAAAAAATTGGGGGCAAAAATATAATTTTGCGGAAAAAAATGTTTTTTTTATTTTCACGCCCAGGCGTTATAAACTTCTGTGAAGCACTTGGGGGTTCAAAGTGCTCTTCACACATCTAGATAAGCTCCGTGGGGGGTCTAGTTTCCAAAATGGGGTCACTTGTGGGGAGTTTCAATAGTTTAGGTACATCAGGGGGTCTCCAAACGCACATGACACCCGCATACCAATTCATCAAAGTCTGCATTCCAAAACGTCACTACTTCCCTTCCGAACCCCGACGTGTGCCCATACAGTAGTTTTCTCCCACATATGAGGTATCAGCGTACTCAGGACAAATTGGACAACAACTTTTGGGGTCCAATTTCTCCTGTTACCCTTGGGAAAATAAAAAAAATGGGGACTAAAAGATGATGTTTGTTGAAAAAATACGATATTTTTATTTTCACGCCCGGTCGTTATAAACTTCTGTGAATCACTGGGGGGTTCAAAGTGCTCACCACACATCTAGATAAGTTCATTAGGGGGTCTAGTTTCCAAAATGGGGTCACTTGTGGGGGGTTTCCACTGTTTAGGTACATCAGGGGCTCTCCAAACGCACATGACACCCACAGACCAATCCATCAAAGTCTGCATTCCAAAACGTCACTACTTCCCTTCCGAGCCCCGACGTGTGCCCATACAGTAGTTTTCTCCCACATATGAGGTATCAGCGTACTCAGGACAAATTGGACAACAACTTTTGGGGTCCAATTTCTCCTGTTACCCTTGGGAAAATAAAAAAAATGGGGACTAAAAGATGATGTTTGTTGAAAAAATACGATATTTTTATTTTCACGCCCGGTCGTTATAAACTTCTGTGAAGCACTGGGGGGTTCAAAGTGCTCACCACACATCTAGATAAGTTCATTAGGGGGTCTAGTTTCCAAAATGGGGTCACTTGTGGGGGGTTTCCACTGGTTAGGTACATCAGGGGCTCTCCAAACGCACATGACACCCGCATACCAATCCATCAAAGTCTGCATTCCAAAACGTCACTACTTCCCTTCCGAGCCCCGACGTGTGCCCATACAGTAGTTTTCTCCCACATATGAGGTATCAGCGTACTCAGGACAAATTGGACAACAACTTTTGGGGTCCAATTTCTCCTGTTACCCTTGGGAAAATAAAAAAAATGGGGACTAAAAGATGATGTTTGTTGAAAAAATACGATATTTTTATTTTCACGCCCGGTCGTTATAAACTTCTGTGAAGCACTGGGGGGTTCAAAGTGCTCACCACACATCTAGATAATTTCATTAGGGGGTCTAGTTTCCAAAATGGGGTCACTTGTGGGGGGTTTCCACTGTTTAGGTACATCAGGGGCTCTCCAAACGCACATGACACCCGCATACCAATCCATCAAACTCTGCATTCCAAAACGTCACTACTTCCCTTCCGAGCCCCGACGTGTGCCCATACAGTAGTTTTCTCCCACATATGAGGTATCAGCGTACTCAGGACAAATTGGACAACAACTTTTGGGGTCCAATTTCTCCTGTTACCCTTGGGAAAATAAAAAAAATGGGGACTAAAAGATGATGTTTGTTGAAAAAATACGATATTTTTATTTTCACGCCCGGTCGTTATAAACTTCTGTGAAGCACTGGGGGGTTCAAAGTGCTCACCACACATCTAGATAATTTCATTAGGGGGTCTAGTTTCCAAAATGGGGTCACTTGTGGGGGGTTTCCACTGTTTAGGTACATCAGGGGCTCTCCAAACGCACATGACACCCGCAGACCAATCCATCAAAGTCTGCATTCCAAAACGTCACTACTTCCCTTCCGAGCCCCGACGTGTGCCCATACAGTAGTTTTCTCCCACATATGGGGTATCAGCATACTCAGGACAAATTGGACAACAACTTTTGGGGTCCAATTTCTCCTGTTACCCTTGGGAAAATAAAAAAATGGGGACTAAAAGATCATGTTTGTGGAAAAAATACGATTTTTTTATTTTCACGCCCGGACGTTATAAACTTCAGTGAAGCACTGGGGGGTTCAAAGTGCTCACCACACATCTAAATAAGTTCCTTGGGGGGTCTAGTTTCCAAAATGGTGTCATTTGTGGGGGGTTTCTACTGTTTTGGTACATCAGGGGCTTTCCTAACGCGACATGGTGTCCGATCTCAATTCCAGCCAAAAACGTCAAATGGCGCTGCTTCCCTTCCGAGCTCTGCCATGCGCCCAAATAGTGGTTTACACCCACATGTGGGGTATCAGCGTACTCAGGATAAATTGCACAATATCTTTTAGGGTACTGTTACTTTTGGAAAAATAAGAATTGAGGGTGAAAAGATCATTTTTGTGGAAAAAATATGATTTTTTAATTGTACTGCTGTACATTATAAACTTCTGTGAAGCCCTTGGGGGTTCAAAGTTCTCACCACACATCTAGATAAGTTCCTTGGGGGGTCTAGATTCCAAAATGGTGTCATTTGTGGGGGGTTTCCACTGTTTTGGTACATCAGGGGTTTTCCAATCGCGACATGGTGTCCGATCTCAATTCTAGCCAAAAACGTCAAATGGCGCTGCTTCCCTTCCGAGCTCTGCTATGCGCCCAAATAGTCATTTACACCCACATATGGGGTATCAGCGTACTCAGGACAAATTGCACAATAACTTTTAGGGTCCTCTTACCCTTGGAAAAATAAAAATTAGGGGTGAAAAGATCATTTTTGTGGAAAAAATATGATTTTTTAATTGTACCGCTGTATGTTATAAACTTCTGTGAAGCCCTTGTGGGTTCAAAGTTCTCACCACATATCTAGATAAGTTCCTTGGGGGGTCTAGTTTCCAAAATGGGGTCACTTGGGGGGTTTCCACTGTTTAGGTACATCAGGGGCTCTCCAAACGCGACATGACGTCCGATCTGAATTCCAGCCAATTTTGCATTGAAAAAGTCAAACAGCGCTCCTTCCCTACTGAGGTCTGCCATGCGCCGAAACAGTGGTTCCCCCCACATATCAGGTATCAGCGTACTCAGGACAAATTGCACAATAACTTTTGCAGTCCAATTTCTCCTGTTACCCTTGGTAAAATAAAGAAAATTGAACCTGAAGTATTTTTTTTGTGAAAAAAAGTTAAATGTTCATTTTTTTTTTTAATATTCAAAAAATTCCTGTGACGCACCTAAAGGGTTAATAAACTTCTTGAATGTGGTTTTAAGCACCTTAAGGGGTGCAGTTTTTAGAATGGTGTCACTTTTGGGTATTTTCTATCATATAGACCCCTCAAAGTGGCTTCAAATGTGAAGTGGTCCCTAAAAATAAAATGGTGTTGCAAAAATGAGAAATCGCTGGTCAATTTTTAACCCTTATAACTTCCTAACAAAAAAAAATTTTGGTTCCAAAATTGTGCTGATGTAAAGTAAACATGTGGGAAATGTTATGTATTAAGTTTTTTGTGTGCCGTATCGCTGTGATTTAAGGGCATAAAAATTCAAATTTGGAAAATTGCGAAATTTTCAAAATTTTCGCCAAATTTCCGTTTTTTTCACAAATAAACGCAAGTTATTTGAATGCAATTTTACCACTAACATGAAGTACAATATGTCACGAGAAAACAATGTCAGAATCACCGGGATCCATGAAAGCGTTCCAGAGTTATGACCTCATAAAGGTACAGTGGTCAGAATTGTAAAAATTGGCCCGGGAGTTAACGTGCAAACCACCCTTGGTAGTGAAGGGGTTAATGTGGTCATAACTCTGGAATGCTTCAACAAATCCCAGTGATTTTGAGAATGTTTTTTCATGGCACATTATAATTTATGATAACGGTAAATTTAGATTGATATATTTTGTGTTTATTTATAAAAAATATCAGAAACTTGACAAAAATGTATAAAAAATTGCAATTTTCAAACTTTGAATGATTATCCCTTTAATCCAGATAGTCATACCACAGAAAACATTAATAAATAACATTTCCCACATGTCTGCCTTATATCAGCACCATTTTTAAAACTCTAATTTATTTTGTTAGCCTATTAGGAGGTTTAAAAATGTAGCAATAATTTTTCATTTTTTCAAGGAAAATTACAAAATTTATTTTTTTGAGGGACCTATCCATGTTTGAAGTGACTTTAGGGGTGCTATATAGTAGCAAAACCCCAAACATGATACCATTTTAAAAACTGCACCCCCTGACCTATTGAAAACTGCTGTCAGGTAGTTTATTAACCCTTCAGGTGATTTCCAGGAATTAATGCAAAGTGGTATAGCCAGAATGAAAAAGCGTTTGTTTACCACCTAAATGTCACTTACTTCTGAACTGGCCGCTATAGCCGGCAGACTCTAAGGCCGCTATTTGGCCATGAACTGCTATGGCAAACATCAGGACCACACAATCATGATCTTGGTGTGTCAATTAGATTAAAGTGCAAGCCCCCACAATCTATTAATCATTTATTTGATGTAGTCACTTTTGACAGCAGCAACTAAGGAGTTAAACAGATATGGATGGTGCCAACACCGATCATTTCTGATACAGCAAGTTGTCAGATATAGTGGGTAGCTGACAGCTGCTGGATTGTCACCTGTATAGGGATGATATTCCCTTATATCTCAGGTCAGTAAATATACGTATTGGCTGTCATTAAGGGGTTAAAAAGGAAAAAAAACTGCCTGAAATCTAACACATACAGTAATGTGCAAATGTTTTAGGTAGGTGTGGAAAAAATGCTGCAAAGTTATGCATTCAAAAACATAAGTTAATAGCTTATTTTCATGAATTACCACATTTTAACCTCTATCCGATGTTGGATGTAATAATACACCCATGTCGGACTCCCTGTTTGGTGAGGACTGAGCAGCTGACATGTGCCCACAACAGCCACGGGGGGAATCGCGATCGTCCCGCGGCTGTTAACTAGTTAAATGCTGCTGTCAACTTCGGACAGTGGCATTTAACTCACGCTTACCGGAATCGCGTCGGAAATACCACCCATCGGTGACCCCGTCACATAATCGCAGTTCACCGATGGATTGGCAAGACAACCAGAGGTCTCCAGGAGACCTCTATGGTTGTCATAGCCAGATTGCTATGAGCGCCGCCTGGTGGTCAGCGCTCATAGCAAGTGAGCATTTCTGCTACACACAGGCGATCTGATCATCGCCTGTGTGTAGCAGAGGAGATCAGACAACTGCAGCTTCTAGTGTCCCATGGAGACTATTGAAGTATGTAAAAAGTAAAAAAACGTTTTCAAAAATATTAAAATACTAGCAAAAAATATGAAAGTTCAAATCACCCCGCTTTCACCACATTCAAAATAAAACAATAAAAAAAAATCAAACATAGTCTTTGGTATCACCGCATTCAGAATCACCCAATCTATCAACATAAAAAAATTAACCTGATTGCTAAATTGCGCAATGAGAAAAAAGTCAAAAAGCAAGAATTACGTTTTTTTGGTTGCCGCAACATTGCATTAAAATGCAATAACCGGCGATCAAAAGATGGTATCTGTACCAAAATAGTATGAGATCCAGCTCCTGATATGTTACAGATAAAATCCAAGGTTTATTCTTATTCATTTAAAATAGAAATATCCAAAAAACATTTGCCAAAGGATATTTGGAAAACGGGTATGGGAGGAAAAGAGGACATATATCTACCATACGCTTCTGAAGCAGGACACATGTTCTTAGACTTTGTGTGAAAGAAATACTAAACCATGGGAGGAATCTTATATATCCATCAGGTTGATTAGAAAACAGATGTCATATACAAATGTCCTATATTTTCCACAAACCTGGCACTTCACAACACTAACAACCACAATTCGGACGTACATAAATATTGCCGAAAGAAGAGTTCCAGAATTTACAATTAAAACCATTACATGTTTTATTGAATATATTAAAAATAACGACCATATTAGAACAATATCAAAAAGCACCCAAAGTTAAGAGGGGTTTGTGCAACATGTGCTCAATATCCTGCAGCTCATACACCAAGGTAAAATTAATCCCATATCAGGTCCACTATCAAGAGCTTTACATCCATATAAAAATCAATAGTGATAAAGCAGGGCACATTACCAGGGAAAGTAGATGAACGGTGAAGGCAGCAGTGGCAGGGAGTATTGCACGTCACTCCTAACCCCGACGCGCATTTCGCATCCAGCTTCTTCCGGGGGCGTGTCAGAGGTGGGCACACATGGGGTTTATATATTGCACCGATACTAATAGGCGTACCTATCAGGATGTAAAATATCCGAAGCGGAAGGAATGATTGGTCCGTTAGATTAAATGCGGCGCATGACGCTATTCCCCACTCCTCTGTGTAAACGTCACTTCCGGACCTGCGCCCACTACACCGCAAGCTGGAACGCAAGCGGTCTTGTATCAGGGCACCTCAGGAAGTGTTAGGAGGAGGGTGAAGCGCATGCGCACCATCTGATAACCACTACGATATTAAGGAAGACAAAAACAAGCGCTAAAGGTCTATTGAGGGACAATTAATTAAACAAAAGATCTACGTGTATACGGTGAAACAAAAAAATATATATTAACGGGGGCTAGAAAAAGCGTTATTAAATACATCAATTGCTATAGATTATCATTATGCAACTCCCTGTGACGGCCATCTGCGAATCTGGGCTGCAGTAGGAACAGCACCCCGAGTAACCCGAGACCCTTAACCCCTATACAGGGATCTGGAATTGTAGCAAGGCCCAGGGGGTAGCTGTCTGGTGGAGCAGTGGACCAGAGCAGGACGGCCGCTATGGGGTTAAAACTAAAACCCGTAATCGTGGTCAGGAGGCAGGAGTCGAGAGGTCGGAGGGCAACAGAGGTGCAAAATCAGCAGACAGAAGAAGTGTCAAAAGTCCGAGCTAAGGTCAGTAAAACCAGAAGGGCAGCAAAGGTACAGAATCAGCAGGCAGCAGAAGGGTCAGGAATCCAAGCAAAGGTCAGCGTCAAAAAATCAGAAGAGAGGCAGAGGTACAAAAATGGCAGGCAATAGAATGGTCAAAAATCCAGGCTGAGGTTAGAATTAACTATAGCAATTCACACAGTAGCCCGCAGGGGAACCAAGAATATATCCGGCGGCTTGCAAGACCAGTCCCAACGTATTTGAGGGATCAGGTCATCCCTCACAGGTTCCCGGACTAATGATGTAATTAGGACCGCCCCCTTGACCAGGCCAGATGGTGACGCAGTAAGCCCTACAAGACTGACAGAGGGGCGGAGCCTGCGCCCACCAGATGCCTGTGCAGGAGCCTCTTCTCTGTCATCACCCTCACCCAGGGGCGAACCACAGTGGCCGAGGCAGGAACAGCCGTCCCCGAGTCCAATGCGACGGTCCGGCGCCTCCTAGTGGTCGAGGACGGAACAGCAGGCCCCGAGTCTGGCGGCGACGTGTCAGTCCGGCGCCTCCTAGTGGCTGAGACCGGAACAGCAGGCCCCGAGTCTGGCGGCGACGTGTCAGTCTGGCGCCTCCTAGTGGCCGAAGCCAGAACAGCAGGCCCTGAGTCTGACAGCGACGTGACAGTACCCCCCCTTCTAAGAGGGGCCTCCGGACCCTCAAAACCCGGTTTGTCAGGATGAAGGAGGTGAAACCTTCTAATTAACCCCTTGGCATGGATGTCACTAGCGGGGATCCAGGACCTCTCCTCTGGGCCGAAGCCCTTCCAATGCACTAAATATTGCACAGACCCTCTCACCAAACGGGAATCAAGGATACCCTGGACATCGTACTCCAAGGCACCCTTGACCAAAACTGGAGGAGGAGGGGACTGGACAGGATGAATTGGGGACATCTTGAGGAGGGATTTGTGGAAAACACTGGGTATTTTAAAAGACTGAGGGAGCTTTAAACGAAAGGCTACCGGGTTAATTACCTCTAATATCTCATAGGGACCAATAAATCTGGGACCCAGTTTGGCAGATGGTACCTTAAGCTTAATGTTCTTGGTAGACAGCCAAACTTTGTCCCCAACTCCCAGGTGCAGCCCCTTGGACCGCCGTCTATTTGCGGCCGAAGCCTGTTTGACCTGGGAGCCTTTCAAGTTTGTGTTCACCTCCGACCAGATGGTCCTTAAGTGATGTATGGATTTATCTACCCCCGGGAGCTCCGACATCTTAGCCGAAAATGAACCAAAACGTGGGTGCAAACGATGATTGCAGAACGGGGTGGTTTTGATGGATTCTTGGTATTGGTTATTTAGGGCGAATTCGGCTAACGGGAGATGTTCCACCCAATCGGACTGATGTTCCGAGATATAGCAGCAGAAATACTGCTCTAGGGCCTGGTTGGTGCGCTCAGTTTGACCATTGGTCTCAGGGTGGTAAGCGGAGGAGAAGGATTATTCAACGCCAATGCGTTTGCAGAATGCCTTCCAGAATTTAGAAACGAACTGGGTACCACGGTTGGACACAATATTCACCGGAGTGCCATGCAGTCGTATTACATGAATGACGAACAACTTACTCAAAGTTTCTGAATTAGGTAGTCCAGACAGGGGAACGAAATGGCACTGCTTACTGAACCTGTCCACCACCACCCAGATACATGTCTTCCCTTCTGAGGGCGGCAGGTCAGTAATGAAGTCCATGGAGATGTGGGTCCATGGACTCTCTGGGGCGGGCAAGGACTGGAGCCAGCCGGCAGGGCGATTATGGGGGGACTTGGCGCGAGCACAGGTTTCGCAAGCTAGTACGTAATCTTTACAGTCCTTAACCACTGTCGGCCACCAAAAATTCCTAATCACTAGTCTGGCGGTATTATTGACACCAGGATGGCCTGCCAGGACAGAGTCATGCGACTCCTTTAGAACTTGTAGACGAAATGGGGTTGCAACGAACAATTTCTGGGGGGGGACGTCATGTCCGGGGCTGGTTCTGTGGACCTATGGATCTCCTCCAGAAGGTCCAGAGACATTGCCGACACAACGATCCCATTGGCCAGTATTGGAACTGGTTCCGAGTCCTCAGCCTGTGAGGGGCAGAAACTTCGAGAGAGGGTATCAGCCCTTACATTTTTAGTCCCTGGACGAAACGTGATCACAAAGTAAAGCCTTGAGAAGAACAAAGGCCACCTAGCCTGCCTAGGATTCAGTCTTTTAGATGACTCCAAGTAAGTCAGGTTCTTGTGATCTGTGATCACTGTAACCTTGTGTTTAGCACCTTCGAGGAAGTGGCGCCATTCCTCGAAGGCCCACTTTATGGCCAACAATTCCCGATTCCCTATATCATAATTTTTCTCAGTAGGAGAGAATTTTCGGGAAAAGAAGGCACATGGATGGAGTTGAGTGAGGGAGGCAGTACCTTGGGAAAGCACTGCCCCTACTCCAACCTCAGAGGCATCAACCTCTACCACAGAGGGGTGGTCTAGCTCAGGCTGAATTAATACCGGGTTGGCAGAAAAACAATCCTTTAAAACAGAAAATGCCTTAAGTGCCTCAGGCTTCCAATTAACCACATCTGCCCCCTTCCGGGTCAGATCCGTGAGCGGTTTGGCTATCTCAGAGAAGACTTTGATAAATTTACGGTAGTAGTTTGTAAACCCCAAGAATCGCTGCAGCGCTTTTAGAGTTTTGGGTTGCACCCATTCTCTAATGGGTCGGATCTTGGCAGGATCTATGCGGAACCCCTTAGCAGAAATCATGTACCCCAAAAATTGTACCTCCTCAGCCATAAAAACACACTTCTCCAGTTTGGCAAATAGAGAATGTTCTCTAAGTCTCTGGAGCACAGAACGGACATGTTGCGTGTGTGTGTAAGAACATCAGCAGAGTAGATCAGGATGTCATCTAAATAAACTACTACATATACCCCACAGATATCTCTGAAGATATCATTCAAAAAGTTTTGGAACACGGCAGGTGCGTTACTTAACCCAAATGGCATAACAAGATACTCAAAATGACCAAGGGGTGTGTTAAATGCGGTTTTCCACTCATCTCCGTCTCTTATGCGGACAAGATTGTAAGCTCCCCGGAGATCAAGCTTAGTGAACCAACGGGCCCCCAGTAGCTGATTAAACAGATCAGGGATGAGTGGAAGCGGATACTGATTTTTTACAGTAATAGCGTTCAGCTCACGATAATCAATACAAGGTCTGAGTCCACCATCTTTTTTTTCCACAAAGAAAAACCCAGCCCCTACAGGTGAAGTGGAGGGTCTAATAAAACCTTTTCGTAAGCTGTCTGTTATGTAGTCATTCATGGCTACACGCTCTGGACCAGAGAGATTAAATATTCTCCCCTTAGGGAGACGGGAACCTGGGACCAAGTCTATAGGACAATCGTACTCTCTATGAGGAGGTAATTTCTCAGACTCCACTATGGAAAAAACATCCTCATAGCCCCTGAATGCATATGGTATAAAGGGGGTTTTAATTTTAATTTGGTTCACTGACAGCGACATACAGTGATTCTGACACTGTGGACTCCAGCGCACGATATCACCTAGGTGCCAGTCAATAACAGGATTATGCTGGCACAACCATGGCATACCTAACACAACTGCATGTGATAAATTGTGAATAACAAAAAATGACATATGTTCTGTGTGTAATGCCCCCACTGACATAGCAATTTCTGTAGTAACAAATTCCACTCCACCCTGGACAATAGATGTACCATTAATTTCAGTGGTTTGAATAGGGGCATTAAGCTTTAGCAAAGGTACACCAAGATTCTTTGCAAGCAAAAAATCCATGAAGTTGCCTGCAGAACCACAATCCACATAAACCTTCACACACAGAGATTTATTAGAAAATGAGAGAGATGGGTAACAAAAGTTTAGCCGCATTTGCGGGCAATACCTGAGCCTCTGGGCCAGCACGACCAGAGCTGCCCAGAGGCCGATGTCCCAGGAATGTGGATTTCTGATGCTCAGCATTTCCCTTGAAGTCTCCAGGCTGCAGCATGCTGGTACAGGAAGATGGGAGTGTTCCTTCAGGCTGTGCACTGAAGCAGGTGTTAGGCCAAGAAATCAGCTCAAGCAGGAGAAGAAGGGAAAAAAAAACGTTCAGGAGACTGCTTTTATATATGATGTACATATACCCAAAAAGCAGTTTTTTGGCCCGGATATAATGTGACAGCCACCTGCGAATCTGGGCTGCAGTAGGAACAGCACCCCGAGTAACCCCGAGACCCTTAACCCCTATACAGGGATCTGGAATTGTAGCAAGTCCCAGGGGGTAGCTGTCTTTTGGAGCAGTGGACCAGAGCAGGACGGCTGCCAAGGGGTTAAAACTAAAACCCGTAATCGTGGTCAGGAGGCAGGAGTCGGAGGCCGGAGGGCAACAGAGGTGCAAAATCAGCAGGCAGAAGAAGTGTCAAAAGTCCAGGCCAAGGTCAGTAAAACCAGAAGGGCAGCAAAGGTACAGAATCAGCAGGCAGCAGAAGGGTCAGGAATCCAAGCAAAGGTCAGCGTCAAAAAATCAGAAGAGAGGCAGAGGTACAAAAACGGCAGGCAATAGAATGGTCAGAAATCCAGGCTGAGGTCAGAGTTAACTATAGGAATTCACACAGTAGCCCGCAGGGGAACCAAGAATGTATCTGGCGGCTTGCAAGACCAGTCCCAACGTATTTGAGGGATCAGGTCATCCCTCACAGGTTCCCGAACTGATGATGTAATTAGGACCGCCCCCAGGACCAGGCCAGATGGTGATGCAGTAAGCCCTACATGACTGACAGAGAGGCGGAGCCTGCACTCACCAGTTGCCTGCGCAGGAGCCTCTTCTCTATCACCACCCTCACCCAGGGGCGAACCACGGCGCCTCCCAGTGGCTGAGGCAGGAACAGCCGTCCTCGAGTCAGACGGCGACGCGACGGTCCGGCGCCTCCTAGTGGCCGAGAACGGAACAGCAGGCCCCGAGTCTGGCGGCGACGTGTCTGTCCGGCGCCTCTTAGTGGCCGAGACCGGAACAGCAGGCCCCGAGTCTGGCGGCGACATGTCAGTCCGGCGCCTCCTAGTGGCCGAAGCCGGAACAGCAGGCCCTGAGTCTGACAGCGACGTGACACTCCCGGGACTATAACATAATATAAAGTGACTAGTGCTGGATACCCACTAATAATTAAATGGGTACAAATCTCACTCAATTAAAAACATTTATCGACGAAAATTAACCCTGTAGTAATCAAACCTAAAGAACATTCTAGATCAAATACGCCCAATAATTCTGTTGCATACCAAAATAGACACAATTATTAAATTAAATTCAGATTTTTATGGAATGTTATCTCTTATTGGAAATGGTGAACTAAAGAAGGATGGTGATTTTATAAGAAGACCGAAACTATGTATCTCTACAAGAATTATTAAAATGGACTTTTTTATGATGTATCATTTATGATATTTCTTATGGATTATGTTCATATTTCGTATTTATAATAATTGTGTCCATTTTGGTATGCTACAGAATTATTGGGCGTATTTGATCTAGAATGTTCATTAGGTTTGTAGAGATAGGAACTATGTATTGGGTTTATTAAGAGGGAACGATGGATTATTATAGGGGACTTATGTCTTTGCATTGATGCTGGAGACTAATTAATTGATCTCAATTGATTATGGTATTATACACTTTGTCACTTTATTTATTATTAATATATTAATAATAAGCACTAAGTCACTATTATTATAATATATGCACTTTTATTATGGTTTTATTATTATTATGCACGTTTTTCAATGTGGATTTTTATAATATTTTCATATGTGTACGATTATCATGGGTTTTTTAATATGATGCACTTTATTATATGAACATCATGTGTTTAATTAATATGATGCACTTTATAATATGGATTTTTATTATAATATTACACTTTTAATCTTTTTATTAATAATTTCTTCACTCACTTTTATATATGTCATATAGAATTATTGCACTTATTTAATTAATTAATAAATAAATATTTTATTCACTATTGCATATTCTCACTTTTTATTATGATTAATGGTTGTGTTTTTTGATTCACTTTAAACTTGATTACTACGGGGTTAATTTTCGTCGATGAATGTTTTTAATTGAGTGAGATTTGTACCCATTTAATTATTAGTGGGTATCCAGCACTAGTCACTTTATATTATGTTATAGTCCGGGGAGTTGCATAATGATAATCTATAGCAATTGATGCATTTAATATCGCTTTTTCTTGCCCCCGTTAATATATATATTTTTTAGTTTCACCGTATACACGTAGATCTTTTTTTAATTAATTGTCCCTCAATAGTCCTTTAGCGCTTGTTTTTGTCTTCTTTAATATCGTAGTGGTTATCAGATGGTGCGCATGCGCTTGACCCTCCTCCTAACACTTCCTGAGGTGCCCTGATACAAGACCACTTGCGTTCCAGCTTGCGGTCTAGTGGGCGCAGGTCCAGAAGTGACGTTTACACAGAGGAGTGGGGAATAACGTCATGTGCCGCATTTAATCTGACAGACCAATCATTCCTTCCGCTTTGGATATTTCACATCCTGATAGGTACGCCTATTAGTATCGGTGCAATATTTAAACCCCATGTGTGCCCACCTCTGACACGCCCCCAAAAGCTGGATGCGAAACGCGCGTCGGGGTGAGGAGGGACGTGCAATACTCTGTGCCACTGTTGCCTCCACCGTTCATCTACTTTCCCTGGTAATGTGCCCTGCTTTATCACCTGTTGATTTTTATATGGATGTAAAGCACTTGATAGTGGACCTGATATGGGATTAATTTTATTTCAGTCTTGGTGTATGAGCTGCAGGATATTGAGCACATGTTGCACAAACCCCTCTTAACTTTGGGTGCTTTTTGATATTGTTCTAATATGGTTGTTATTTTTAATATATTCAATAAAACATGTAATGGTTTTTAATTGTAAATTCTGGAACTCTTCTTTCGGCAATATTTATTTAAGTCCGAATTGTGGTTGTTAGAAAACAGATGTGCAGCATTCAGGAAAGAGAAAAAGAAGGGGGGAGAGACATACTAGAATAGCCAAAAAAATTTCATATGAATAAAAATTAAAAATAAATAAAAACAAGAAAAAAAGTAATGTAACTAATAATGTAACAAAATTTCTTTTCAAGGTCTTTGGACCTTGAGGAACTCATTTATCTAAAGCAAAAATCCAATGCTTCTCTACTATGTAATGTGTCACTTCTGTTGCCGCAGCGCACTTTTTTAAATGTGCTCAATTGCATAGATTGAAAAACTGGTTGTCTTCCTACTGAGAACATCCACAAAATGCTTAGAGGCATTGGACATGGTACGATTAGAGGGATGTTCAATATCATATAGGTGTTCTCTTATGTGTGTTTTAAGCTTTCTAGTTGTGGAATCTATATATTCTAATTTACAGGGGGTATACTCTATTATATAGACAACATGATCTGTATTACAATTTAGGAAGCTCCTGATAAGATATATGTGGTTACTGTCACTGCTGGAGAAGGTCGACATTTTAATGGTATGTGAACAGGTTTTACAAGTGGCAGAACCGCACCTGTGAAAACTGCTAGTTGATAAACAGTTTGCTTTTTTAATAGTAGGGGAGTGTGACTTAACCCCTTAACCCCCAAGGGTGGTTTGCATGTTCATGACCGGGCCAATTTTTACAATTCTGACCATTGTCCCTTTATGAGGTAATAACTCTGAAACGCTTCCATGGATCCTGGTGATTCTGACATTGTTTTCTCATGACATATTGTACTTCATGCTAGTGGTAAAATTTCACTCATATAACTTGCGTTTATTTGTGAAAAAAATGGAAATTTGGCGAAAATTTTGAAAATTTTGCAATTTTCCAACTTTGAATTTTTATGCCCTTAAATCACAGAGATACGGCACACAAAAAACTTAATAAGTAACATTTCCCACATGTTTACTTTACATCAGCACAATTTTGTAACCAAAATTTTTTTTTGTTAGGAAGTTATAAGGGTTAAAAGTTGACCAGCGATATCTCATTTTTGCAACACCATTTTATTTTTACAGACCACATCACATTTGAAGCCACCTTGAGGGGTCTATATGATACAAAATACCCAAAAATTACACTATTCTAAAAACTGCACCCCTTAAGGTGCTCAAAATCACATTCAAGAAGTTTATTAACCCTTCAGGTGCTTCACAGGAATTTTTTGAATATTTAAAAAAAAAATGAACATTTAACTTTTTTCACAAAAAAAATACTTCAGGTTCAATTTTTTTTATTTTACCAAGGGTAACAGGAGAAATTGGACTGCAATATTTATTGTGCAATTTGTCCTGAGTACGCTGATACCTGATATGTGGGGGGGAACCACTGTTTCGGCGCATGGCTGAGCTCAGAAGGAAAGGAGCGCCGTTTGACTTATTCAATGCAAAATTGTCTGGAATTCAGATCGGACGCCATGTCACGTTTGGAGAGCCCCTGATGTACCTAAACAGTGGACACCTCCCAAAAGTGACCCCATTTTGGAAACTAGACCCCCAAGGAACTTATCTAGATATGTGGTGAGAACTTTGAACCCACAAGGGCTTCACAGAAGTTTATAACGTACAGCGGTACAATTAACAAATCATATTTTTTCCACAAAAATGATCTTTTCACCCCCAATTTTTATTTTCCCAAGGGTAAGAGGACCCTAAAAGTTATTGTGCAATTTGTCCTGAGTACGCTGATACCCCATATGTGGGTGTAAACGACTATCTGGGCGCATGGCAGAGCTCAGAAGGGAAGCAGCGCCATTTGACTTTTTTGGCTGGAATTGAGATCGGACACCATGTCGCGTTTGGAAAGCCCCTGATGTACCAAAACAGTGGAAACCCCCACAAATGACACCATTTTGGAAACTAGACCCCCCCAAGGAACTTATCTAGATGTGTCGTGAGCAATTTGAACCCCCCAGTGCTTCACAGAAGTTTATAACGCCCGGGCGTGAAAATAAAAAAATCGTATTTTTTCCACAAACATGATCTTTTAGTCACCAATTTTTTTATTTTCCCAAGGGTACCAGGAGAAATTGGACCCCAAAAGTTGTTGTCCAATTTGTCCTGAGTACGCTGATACCTCATATGTGGGAGAAAACTACTGTATGGGCACACGTTGGGGTTCGGAAGGGAAGTAGTGACGTTTTGGAATGCACGCTGTCTGACACCTTCACCATCTGGCTCTGTATCCCATTACTGGGCCTCTTGCACATTTCTCTGAATAGTCTTCTCTGACAAATCACATCGATTGGGACAGAGAAGGAATGTTGTATTTATTATAGGGACTAAAGAAATGGACCTTTTAATTATCTGTCCTCTGTTGAGATGATCATCTTATGATGGGTTGAGTGAGATCTATCTCATTCTTATTTCTGATCTATTAGCCATATGAAGTCTTCTATTAATACTGGTGCTATACTTCAGTGTTTGTGATCTGACAGTTATTCTCTATCACATTTTTAGGTTCTCTTTGTAAGTATGGTCCCTGTTATACCTGATATTGCACTAGGATGTATACACCATAAGGCTCTATATGTCTATGGTTGCTAATACATCCTAATACTGAATTGGGGCTGTATGCAATATATGGATGTATACCAATAAATTTGCTCTACTTTGGACTCTTTATTATTGTGTGATTGTTGAATACTATACGGCCATTACTCACTTTGGGAACTTTACTACTGCTATTTACTCCCCACTTTGTAGATAACAGTACATAAATGGTATCTAATCATTTCTGAGGTTCAAGTTCAGGTTCAAATGTGTGGATATTATGAAGGTGTGCTTGTACTATTTATCTTTTTATTAAAAATTATGTCTTAACTCTCTTACATTGTTGTTCTGTATATTCATATTGAGAAATTATTTTGTCTATCCCAAACTACTGGAGCGTTGATCTTTATTGCCATCTGGAGTACCAGAAAAATGATGGACATGATAGCGGTCTTTCTTATTACAGAGTTCCAAATTGCCTTTGGAAGGGACACTGTCATGGTCCAGTCCGGAGTTTATCTTCTGCTGTCTTCACACTGGACTGGTCATGCGGGGGTTAATCTCCTCAGCCTCGTTCTGGAGCTAGCTGGGCTATTTCAATCCCTCACAGCCTGCTGACCAGTGTTAGTGATAGCTCAAGCTTGCAGTTTAGAGCCGCTGACCCTGGTACCCTGGTGATCCTCCTGCCATTGACTGATATTCACGTGTATGACCCGGACTGATTTCTGACCCCGTCTCTTGGTATTCGTCTCTGCTGTTACGTTCCCTCTCTGGCATCTGACTCCCTGGCTTGTACCCCGACCACGTATTTCATCTCACGTTTTGGACCCCGTGCTCATGTTCTGGCTTTCTGACTCTCGGCTTTGGTATTTTGACTACGTGTATTGCTGCTCCTTCTGGTACGTCTGCTCCTGTTAGTTTCTGACTCGGTTCGTCTGACTATTCTCTCTCGTTACCTGTGGCACCTGTGCTGTTGCTCAGGGTTGCTGCTCTTAGTGTATAACCTCTCTTCCCTCACCAGCTCCCCCTGGTGGAGGTTTCACTACAGACACTAGCAGAAGTAATGAGGTTGATCATGACAAGGTTTAATGAATTTGGTGTGGAGGAACCTGAGTGGCCTATGCATAGGCCTAATATCAAACCTCTGTGAACAACACTGGGATGAATTAGAACACTAATTGAAAGAAAGATCTTCACATCCTACATTAGGGCCTGAATTCATAAATGCTATTTTGCCTGAATGGGCTTAAATATCGGAAAGCATGGACACACCAAAATCTTACAGAGGACATTACAGCCACAAAAGGAGACCTAATCCCATGTGTTCAGAATAAAAAAAAGTTTCTAAATGTGTGCTTGTCAGGTGTCCACATGATCTAGCCATGTAGGGTAACTCCAATCTATGTACATGAAAAATGCCGCTCAACAGTTGCTGTAAAATTACGACTTTCACATGCAACTTTACAATATAATACCAATACCTGGTGTCTTGGTAATTTACCAGGTAGCCTTTTTCTGACATCATTTGTTGAATAACGAATAATGGCTCACCAGCAGTCTGTGTTGTTATAACCTTTGGTTTACAACGTGCTCCATCCCCCTTCATTGTGTATGCAGCAACAGTGATAGAATAAGTCGTTTCAGGGTGAAGTCCATCAATAATCATTTCCTGTAAATCCAAAAGAGAGGAAACTTCTATCTGAATATAGGTGCACTTAAATTGATACACATTAGAAATGACCTATATGAACCCCACATGCATAAGATTAGAATAACAGAATGTTAAACATAAGAGCCAAACCGGGTTATATACACTAAATATTTATTATATTATGATTTCCTTTTCTGATATACTGCAGCACTAGCATATCCCACAGTGCTTTACAAAGATTGCCATTACTCACTGTACCTAGTGGGGTTCACAATCTAGTCTACATCCTATGGGGGGAGACCACTGAACTAACCACTCAGCTGACATTCCAACCAAAAAATTATCATTATTATCATTGGCCATTATAGTCGGTTACAAAAAAACAATGCTTAATGGCCTATCATGCTCAGCACAAATGGGCAGACAAAAGCAGGGTCATAACTGGTAATGAAGACTTTTTTTGCCACGTGAAGCAATGAGGGACTTTTGGAGGGGAACAGTTAACTCTCGCAGCAGTTTTGTTTATATCCCACAAATATTACCCCACTTAACATCATCACAGGGCAAGAGGGAAGAGCCGGGCAAAGCACCAGAATTGGCACATCTAATAGATGTGTCTTTCTTGGGCAGCTGCGGGCTACTAGTTTTAGGCTGGGGGGGGATCAAAATCCATGGCCCCTTACCAGCCTGAGAATACCAGCCCCCAGCTGTCTGCTTTAGCAAGGCTGGTTGTCACAAATGATGGGGACTGGTTTTTTTTTTTATTAAAAACCGCATGAGGACCTCTCTATTCTTGATAATCAAGCCTTGCTAACACTGACAGATGAGGGTTGCAGTTTTACCAGGCTGGTTATCAAAAATACTGGGGAACCCATGCCGTTTTTTTTATTTATTTATAGTGCCTGCTCTCACTGTGATTAGCGGAAGCAGGTGTAGGCTAATGGGAGTAGTAGTCCCATCAGCTGCCGCCTATTCTCGCTGTTATCACTTGAATATAACTCTCAACATTCTCCCCTGCTCCCGCTGATCACAGTTGAGATGAGAGCAGACTTCAGCATCTGGTGCAGGGGAACAGCCCTAACTGTACCACTGCTTCCTAGGCACCGGTATGTGTTACACTAATGACACACGGATGTCATCCGTGTGTCATCAGTGCTAACTGTACCACTGCTTCCTAGGCACCGGTACGTGTCACACTAATGACACACGAATGTCATCCGTGTGTCATCAGTTTTGCGGTACATGCGGCTGCTAAAAAAACGGACATGTCAGTGTGCTTCCACAGACTGTGAGCAAAATACGTGTGCACAGATTAAACGTCACAACACGTGCTGGACACACTGAAGTCTGAAAGAGGCCTAACAGTGTGTGATTCGCAGACTGTCAAGATTCTCTGGCATTCCATGTGGCAGTCACTGATGATGTACTGTATGCGATTCACAGACTTGTGGTCACATGCCAACCAGCCTCATTTTCTCTCCAGAAAAACTGAATGAGAATAATCAGCACAAGATCGTGACTAGCACATCTAATGTTTATGATTAGCCTAAGAATCCTGATTACCCGACACTCACAGGCTGATTCTAAACCTTCTCTGTACACACACTGATGCAGAGAAAGATGCCTGATGCCTCCTTTAGAAGATGAGAAAGTGGAGGCACTATTAGATCAAAATTCTAAGTTTCAGGTTACGAATATCTTCAATACATTACCAATAATTCCTAACATCAGTTGGTTATCAAATGAAAGAGCAAAATAATTGGCCAACAAGGTCTATGTCAAGCTTTATATGAACAGAATTTTATTGGGAGCACCAAACTTTTTAACTAATCTCTAGTTCACAATGTGTTCCTGTGTATATAATGAGTAACAAGGGAAAACGCAGAGAAAAGTAAACAATCCAAAGTGACCAGAATTCTTAGTGCCATAATACGGGCACTTTGGTAAGCACCAGCTTACCCTACTGCGGTAAGCATCACCTCAGGCAAAATGGGATATAGTAACTAAGGGTACCGTTACACGTAGCGACGCAGAAACGATTCCGACAACGATACGATCTGGCTAAGATCGTTTGTGTATCGCTAGTGAGCAGTCATACAGGCCGATCTTCATAACGACGCATCAGCGATCAGCGATGTCACTAACGACCACGGCGATCGTTGGTACCGTGTCACACACTGCCTATAATAGCGATTCAGACTTTGAATAGGCGTCCTTCAGCGCTAACTATATGAGTTCGGAGTCGCCAACAAGGTCGCTCGTCGTTGATAAGAGGCGTCAAACACAGCGATGCATGCTGGTCAGCGTGACGCCAGCGATCAAAAAATGATCCTGAACGTTCGCGCACGATCAGCGACATCGCAGCAGGGAGCCGGTCGTTTCCGCTTGTCACACTTAGCGAGATCGGTAGCGATGTCGCTGTTGCGTCACAAAATCGTTGTCGCTTCAGCGATATCGCTAGCGATCTCGCCGTGTGTAACGGGGGCTTAAGTCTGCTGTGCAAGACTAATTGGAGTGTCATTTTTACATATTTGTAAAGCGTTGTAAGCATTTTACAGGATCTTGTTGCACCCTGAAGATAATAACGCTAAGCAGTTGAGAACAGTCAACCAGACTGATCATCAAAGGTGAGTCACACCATCAGTTACACTCCAAAAGAGTTACATGAATATGATACTTCTGAAGGACTTGTCTGGAGGAAGAGTCCTAGATTGAAGATTACAGAGAATTTTTAAAAGGAACTATACATATAAGGAAGCTTTATCTGCACCTCCTATTGTGCCTACCACCAAAATGTATCAATGACATATGGTATTTTGAAAGAGGAAAGCTAATAAAGCCAAGGCACGAGCCTTATCCTATACTATAAATGCATAAACACATTTATTCTTTTCACTTGGAAAAGATGCCGATATGGCATTGAAACGCATTGTGAAGAAAAAGCCTTTTTCCTCATCATCTTTTCTGCAGAACTGATTCAATCCAGCAGCACAGGCGATCTACATGTTTATTCAACTAGATCCCATAAACTATTAATCACACAATAGGCCCAATGAAATAAAATGGGTATTTAACTCAAAACACTTAAAAAACAAGGATTGGTTATAAAATAAAATAACCACTAGAAAGTATAACCCATAAAAATATTTTTATTGTAATTAATAAATATTTAAAAGTTTTTTACAGTGCATATATACTACTGGGCAATATACAAAGTGAGGTGCCTCCTGAAGAAGTTTTAATACGATACGTGCGTTGGGGACCTGTCTCATTATTTTTTATACATGTTGCCATCATGCTTGTTTTAACTATGTATACCTTTTAATGTATGGGAAATGCGATACCTAAATATTTGTGATATGTAGTTTCTGGCTATAACTTGTTAGATTGGGCTTGAAAACACTATTGAATACTATATATGATGTTGGTCCCCTCACTTTGTATAATGCCCAGTAGTATTTATGCTCTGTAAAAAAACTTTGAATATTTATTAAATACAATAAAAATATTTATATGGGTTATACTTTCTAGTGGTTATTTTATTTTATAATGGATTCCATAAACGGCAGTGAAGAATGAAAAAGGCACACAAAAAATAACAAAGGGTGAGTATATTATCGAAAAAATAAAAAATTAGCAGTTATTTCCAAAATTGGTTTAAAAACAACATAAGTACTCATTAAAGTGTACCTCTACCAATGTCTTCAAAGTTGTTTGCGTCTCTGTTGTTCTCAAAATATGCATTCTGCTTCTCTGACTTTTTATTTAGTTTTTTTTTAAATAAAGTTTCTCTTTGTTCATGATGACAAATTGTATTTAAATTTTGTTCAATGTGAAAAGGACATCACCTTTGTATTTTCTTGTATTACCTTGCTCTACAGTTACACTACTAAGGCTGAAACTACTGTCCTGTGTTACTTCACTATTCAAGAATACTCTACCTTCAAAAGCCAATATGAATAATGTAGAGTGATACAACTGTTCTTTAATAGAACTGGTCAATTCCATTTTTTTACATTTAATATAGATAAATTATAAATTTCAACCAAAATCAGAAGCACATGGGGAGAGTTATAGAGCTATAAGTTCCAAAATTCAGGTGCATTTTACATTAAAATACTATCTTTCATGACTTACACTCTATTTATATCTTAGACACTTTCTGTACTTAGCCCAATAAGGGTTGTGGCCTCATCGAAAAGGAGTGTGGCTTACCTCAAAGGTACATGGTCTAATGTGCAGCATCATGCACCAAAAACTCCACCAACATTTTGGCGCATATTTCTGGCTCAAAGTAAAGCAACTAATAAGAGGTGTAAACTTAGCCTAGGCTGTCTAAAAATAAGCCAAACGTATTAGACAGCATGAACCACTATGATAATCTGGCACACTTTAAGACTTTCTGGTCTAACTTTGTACTAAGATTTAGACAGTATTGATAAATCTTCCCCAATAAAAGCTAGACTTTTAAAGAACGTGCAGTTCTATTCTGTGTAGAGATTTGTGTAATGGTTGAGGTACACTTTACTTTCTCAAACATGCATCAACATCAAGTAAGACATGTTGGAGCATTAAAGGACAATACTTACATATTCAGCTGTGTCATCCTTCTCCCACTGATCAAGGAAATGCAGATAGAGGAAGAAAGAGTGATATGAATGGCAAGTGTTTAAGAGATGCAAAAGAACAAAAGAAGTGGGACTATTATATTGTGGACTAATCTAACACTAGTGGCAACCAAAGGTTCAACCTGATTATTTAGTACTTCTCAATTTGTATCATGTAGGCTCACAACAGCTCTTAGCCATTTTTTTCTACTGCTTCTAACAGCTTATAAACTCCTCAACTTTGAAATTGCAACTCCAAGAAGGAAAAGTCATGGAGCTAACGAAATCACAGGATTGATAAAATGATAAGAAAAATGGAAACAAAATTTTCAAAACATCTCAATTTATTCAGTATTAAGTATAAGCCCCAAGTGCAAAAATAAACGCACTTGCAAGCTTTGGCTGCTAGCAATGTGGTTATTAATGGTTGTTTGAGGAATGCTCTGCCACACTGAATGCACTTGGACACACGAATCATCAAGATCCACTCATGGCAGCTCCATTTATGGTTTCTGACCAATGACATCCCATATGTGATTGATGGGAAACTAGTCCGGAGACACTGCAGTCCACAGTAGCACATATAGGACATTCAGGCTGCTCATAGTAGAACAAGTAATATGCAGTCTGGTGCTAACCTGCTGAAAACTGCTAAAGGGACACTTTGGAGAAAAGGCCGTACCACTGGTTCCAACAAAACAATGTACACACGTGGCCAAAATTGTACGTACCCCTCGTTTAATGACAGAAAAAACCACAATGGTGATAGAAATAACTTGAATCTGACAAAAATAATAATAAATAAAAATCTATGAAAATTAAATTAAAATCAGGCATTGCTTTTCAACCATGTTTCCACAGAATTTTAAAAAAAATAAACTCATGATATAGACCAGGACAGAAATGATGGTCCTTTTGAGGCAATCACTGCAATCAAACGATTCCTGTACTGTCAATGAGACTTCTGCACTCCTCGACAGGTATTTTGGCCCACTCCTCAAGAGCAAACTGCTCCAGTTGTCTCATGTTTGAAGGTTGCTTTTTCTATATGGCATGTTTCAGCTCTTTCCAAAGATGCTCAATAGGATTTAGGTCAGGTTTCATAGAAGGCCACTTCAGAATAGTCCAATGTTTTCCTCTTAGCCATTCTTGGGTGTTTTTAGCTGTGCGTTTTGAGTCATTATCCTGTTGCAAGACCCATGAACTGCGACTGAGACCAAGCTTTCTGACACTGGGCAGCACATTTCTCTCAAGAATCCCTTGATAGTCTTGAGATTTCACTGTACCCTGCACAGCCTCAGAACAGCCTTTTCTTGATATGCTTCATTTTTTCCTTCTGTGAACATAGAGCTAATATGCCTTGTCAAAAAGTTCCATTTTTGTCTCATCTATGCATAGCACATTGTCCCAGAAGCTTTGTGGCTTGTCAACATGTAGTTTGGCAAATTTCAGTCTGGCTTTTTTATGATTTTTTTTTCAACAATGGTGTCCCCCTTGGTCGTCTCCCATGAAGTCCACTTTGGCTCATACAACGATGGATGGTGTGATCTGACACTGATGTTCCTTGAGCTTGAACTTCACCTTTAATCTGTTTAGAAGTTTTTCTGGGTTCTTTTGTTACCATTCTTATTATCCGTCTCTTTGATTTGTCATCAGTTTTCCTCCTGCGGCCACGTCCACGGAGGCTGGCTACAGTCCCATGGAGCATAAATTTCTGAATATGTGCAACTGTAGTCACAGGAACATCAAGATGCTTGGAGATGGTCTTATAACTTTTTCCTTTAACATGTTTGTCTATTATTTTCTTTTTAATCTGAGACAACTCTTTCCTTCACTTCCTCTGGTCCATGTTGAGTGTGATACACACCATGTCACCAAACAGCACAGTGCGCACCTGTAGCCCTCTATACAGGCCCACTCACTGGTTGCAAGATTGTAGACACCTGTGATGCCAATTAGTGGACACACCTTGCTTGAATATGTCCCTTGTGTCACATTATTTTCAGGGGTACCATCATTTCTGTCCAGGCCTATTTCATGAGATTTATTTTTTTAAACATTCTGTGGAAGCATGGTTGAAAAGCAATGTCTGACTTTCATTTGTTCATTTTCATAGATTTTTTATTTAGTATTACTTTTGTCAGATTCAAGTTATTTCTGTGACCATTGTGGGTTTTTCTGTCATTAAACAAAGGGTACCAACAATTTTGACCACGTGTGTAAGACCAAGCTGCTAGTGTACCTCGTGAAGATTAATGGGATCCGGCTACCATACATTATGCCACGACACACCATAATACCGAGTGTAGGACAAGTGTGATCCTACCTTTGCAAGTCTATCCATGGCATTTAAAGAAAAAAGAGGTGGAACTCACAATACCTATGGGACATTAAGTACCACCTCCTTTTTTTTTCTTCACATGGACATATTTTGACTTGCTTTTTTCTTCAGTGAGCTCCTGAGATATCAGTGGCTGGGTATATTTTGCTATCTCTAGAAATTTAATTACGCTGGCAACAGGTGCAACAGTGATGCCGGTCCTACTACCTTGTACATTGCTTATCCATGGCATTGTCCACATGGTCACCAGACTAATTGCAGCTATTATTGCACCCAGATAAAAGAAGAACTCATCACTGAAAAGAATAGACCTCTATTACAGCCTCCATTGCTGTCTTGCTCTGATATCGTTTGTAAATGGTGGCGTGAGGTCAACGGAACTCTTGCTGCTGGATGTCAGGCTCGTAGCCGAATGTGGTGCAACGCGTTCTTCTAACAGTTTGTGTACTGTAGATACTATTGGATGTTTTAGGCTTGGTATGTGACATCTAGCTTCACTTGTAGTATTGAATCCCTCTCAGTTTGTCACAAGTGATGATAACTGTCATGTCGAGGAACAGTAGGCATTGTAGAAACATCTCACAAGACTTGACCCATTTTTTGATGATTCATTAGTCAAAAAAATTACCTTTTAATCTGGTATTCATGTCCCTCCCACGTGCCACTGATTGAAGCTAGGTGCTTGAAAACTTTATTTGCAGATCACAGTTACACCTAATTCCCCAATTTGCTAAACCTTATGGCTTGCTCTTATTGGTTTTGTAATTTCATTGTTAAGGAGTGTATTTCATCTATTCTATCAATTTAATGCATCAAAGTGTTAGACCATCTATTCTGTCCAGCTATTTTTCTACAGAAGCGGTCATTTTTAGTATAAAAATTAAATTTTGGCACATTACATCCATTACTGAGTTCTGCAGTTCCAGTTAAATACTGGTTTATAAATTTCAACAGTATAATCTGATCACATTTCTTTCCCATTTCTCCATACTAGTCTAGGCATTGTACAATACAGAAGTAGCATGAACATGCGGCCTGTACTATAGCACAGAAAACTGTCTACGAGTTCCACAATAGCTCAGTAACACCTAACATGGAAGAATTCTCTTCTTGGTTAAGTAAATATCCTTGTAACAAATATAACTTAATGCTCAGGGACCATATAATTGTGTGACATGGAGAAAACACCATTTACAATCAATTTTCGTTGAATATAAAATACCCAAGACATACACTATCAGATAAAAATATGCCTAAATATAGTACCAGGATGATAGCCAAAGGGGCACTAAATTAACCTAATCAGATCGCACTATCTGATATGAAACTGCCTAATCGCGGAGTTTGGCACTCTAATGATGATGATAATGGTGCCCCCGCTCCTCGACGGCTGACCAAAAAAAACCCTAGAACACCCTAACCTCAGGTACAGTAGTGAATGAGGATCACATAAATAAAATGCTTAGGGTAAGCTTCGTGCCGTTATAATATCCCTGTAATTGCTTCGACTCATTTTGCCAAGTATAGCTTTATCAGGAGGCTGATAAAGATGAAATCAGGATCACAAGCCCAGCATGGAGTGCCTGGTTAGTGTTTAAATAGCCCACAGAGTAAGATGTAAACACCCCTTGATCTGTTTTAACATATGCCCACTCATTGCCATATTGTGAATATAGTCTTCTAAAAATCTTGTCCTCAGAAAGTTAACTGAACATGTAAGCGAAAATTATATTAAAAAACGTATAGCGCTGGACCAGTGCGCATAAACTAAAGATATGAAGGTCAGGGGACTTGTGCGCATGCATGCAGAGAGCAACTTGCGTTCTAACATAGAATGCAGTACTGGTGAAAGATCGTGGTGATGTGATGTTGATGTGCGTCACTATTGAGGGGCAGATCTGCTGCTACTACTTCTCAGTGATGCGCTCCAAGGTGGAGAGCATGCTGGTAGTGGAAACCACAGCGTTCCTTCGATATGGAACTCATGTGACTATCATGGGATGGGGCTACAACTACCACTTTTCAGTGATGCTCCACTCATTCAGGTAATGGAACTCATGCACACACCATTACTCCAATATGGAAAGCACGTCACCATTATTGGGCAGAGCTGTAACGATCACTAGGCTAGGATGTTCTAGGGTTTTTTAGGGTCAGCTGTTGAGTGCAGACATCATAATCGTCTTCGTTAGGGTGCCAAACTGTGCAGGTAGCCAGCTTCACATCAGTTAGTGCGATCTGATTAGGGTAAATTTAGTGCCCTTTTGGTTATTAGCCTGGTAATATTCTTAGGCATATTTTTATCTGATATTGTACCTATTTATTTGTCTCTTGGGCCACTTTTTTCCACAAATTTGTTTGTCTATGTTTATGTTTTGGGTATTTTTAATGTATACTCAATAAAAAAATGATTTTATGTAAATATCCTGTAATCTTTGGCTTTATGTAGAAATCTAATTCTTCTAACTCTTGTCTTAAAAGTTCTTCAGGTTAGATACAATGTGAGGATTCTCTGGACTGAAAATCACTATTGAAAAAGCTCACATCTGATGGAGGCTCTGTCCTAAACCCCAAAAGACATTTCTGTCCAAATTGACAGTAAGTAAAACAGTGTAGGAATAGCTATTCTTGACATTAATAACTGAAACCGCAAAGGAACATGGAAGAACCGTATTATAAGTCGATGAGGAAGCCTTCACATGACGGATACAACACAATGGCAGAAGTATTGCAAAAGCACTGACAGTCCAATTGACATGTGATTTAGGTTGGTACAGTTGGCACCTATCATTTTACTGGTTCAGCACAATTGAATATGACATGAGAAATCAAGAAATTGCATTGTCTAGTTCCATAGTGGGAACTAAAAAATGAAAAAAATTAAAATAAAGTCTTTGATCCATACAGATGAGTCCTAAAGAGGTCTCAATATATCGCCCTTCCTATTTACCATACAAAATCCAACAAGAACGGAAGAATAAGGCGCATCTCAGTAAGCGTAAATGCAATAAATTTTATTAATGCCCTTATACAATGACAAGAAAGGAGAAGAAACAAACAGGTGTGACACCACCAAGTATGAAACACGCAGGTTTCACATCAAATGAGCTAACAAGGAAAAACACTACTTGTTTTTTTCCAAATCTCTCACCTGAGCATCAGCCAGCATAACATCTCTTATGTAGGGAAGCCCTTTCGCTTCTCCATTCTCCATTTTAACATAGTGAATTTGGTAGCCTCGAATTTGTCCGTGTTGGCGATTTTGAATAGGAGAACGCCAGAATACTTTAATGGCGGTCGAGTTGAGGACTTCTGCCTCAACTTTGCGTGGTGGAGCACTAGGCACTGAGGAGGAAAATAAAAGTCTTTTTTTTACAGTAGATAAAATAGTTTTATGAGACAATGGAAAACAATACATTTGGTATTTATTACAGGTTAAAGACAAATCACTAAGTTACAAAAAAGTTAGAGTAATAAAAGTATAAAATTACCATCTTCATCAGTGCGTACAACAATGGGCGAGCTTTCAGGGCCAGGTCCCACAGCAGTATGCGCCACAACGGTGATACGATACTCCGTCCACTTTTCTAGAGCTTCTAGAAGGATCTCAGTTGTCTGAGGTGGAATGTCCTTCACTTCTTTAGGTACTGGGTCCTCAGAGTCCAAAGCACGGTAATGCACGCTGTATCCAGCAAGAATGCCATTATGACTCTCTGCGGGGGGTGGCTGCCAACTTACCAGTATTGTGGTGGACTTTGTGCTGACACACTTTACATCTTGAGGGGGGGCAGACGGTTCTATGAGAGGACAGTTAAGGGCAGGAGGGATAGGGCAAGCAGAGAAACAAAAGATGGGAAAGATAAAAAAAATGGAACAGAAAAAAAAGGAAAACAACTCAAAAAAGAAAAAGAAAACAACAAAACCACAAATGTTTAACTAAAAAGTCAAAATGGAACATAATGGCAAATTATAACAAATTACTGAATGTGTAATGAAATTAATTTTAGCATTAATAAGACTAGGTGAAATAAAACATGTTCTTATTGTTTTGTAATAGATGTGTTACTTGCATAGCAAGATACATTTTGTTCTAAAGTATCTGTCCACATCTATAGAACTACAATGGATTAACTAAAGTCTGGGTGTTTCTTGTTCACAATCTCCATTAGTTACTTGGCGATTGGTCATATTATCAGAGTATATTTATCAGTATGATATCCAGTTACTAATGTGGCATCATTTTTGGTGTAAGCCTGTATGTTTATTTTAATTTATGCAACTTTGTCCTGGGCGCGTTGTAAAATTATAAACTGTTTAACACCCATCTTGGGGAAGAGACAAACTGTTGAAAGCAATAGCTTTTCCACTTCACGTTTGATTTCACGTAAATGAACTAACACTATGTTTAACAGGGTTGGCTACTTCATCTTTAATTTGACATACAGTATATCATAACAATGAGTACACCCCATCACATTTTTGTAAATATGTTACTATATTTGTTATGCATAGCACTGAAGATATGACACTTGATACAATGTAAAGTAGTCAGTGCACATCTTGTATAACAGTGTAAATTTGGTGTGCCCTCTAAATAACTCAATACACAGCCATTAATGTCTAAACCTCTGACAACAAAAGAGAGTACACCCCTAAGTGAAAATGGCCAGATTGTGCCCAATTAGCTATTTTCCTTTCCCGCTGTCATGTGACTCATTTGTGTTACAAGGTCTCAGATATGAATGGGGAGCAGGTCTGCTAAATTTGGTTCTATCGCTCTCACACGCTCTCATACTGGTCAGTGGAAGTTCAAAGTGGCTCTTCATGGCAAAGAGCTGCCTGAAGATCTGGAAAAAAAATTGTTGCTCTACATAAAGATGGCCTATGCTGTAAGAAGATTGCCAACAACTGAAACTAAGCTGCAGCACGGTGGCCAAGAACATACAGCGGTTTAACAAGACAGGTTACACTCAGATCTGGCAACATCATGGTCAACCAAGGACGTTGAGTGCACATGCTCAGCGTCATATCCAGAGGTTGTCTTTTCAAAATAAACAGATGAGTGCTGCCAGCATAGCTGCAGAGGTTAAAGGGGTGGGGGTCAACCTGTCAGTGCTAAGAACATACACTGCACATTGCATCACATTGGTTTATATGTCTGTTATCCCAGAAGGAAGCCTCTTTTAATGATGATGCACAGGAAAGCATGCAAACACTTTGCTGAAGACAAACAGACTAAAGACATGGATTAGTGGAATCATATCCTGTGGTGTTATGAAACCAAGATAAACTTATTTGGTTCTGATGGTGTCAAGCGTCTTTGGGGGCAATCACGTGAAGAGTACAAAGACAAGTATGCCTTGCCTACAGTAAAGCATGGTGTTGGAAGTGTCATGGTTTGGGGATGAATGAGTGCGGCTGGCGGTGGGGAGCTACAATTAATTGAGGGAACCATGAATACTAAGATGTCCTGTGACATACTGAAGCAGAGCATGATCCTCTCCTTTTGGAAGCTGGACCGCAGAGCAGTATTCCAACATGATAACGACACCAAACACATCTTCAAGACGACCACTGCCTTGCTAACACAACTGAAGGTAAAGGTGCTGGACTGGCCAAGCATGTCTCCATATCTAAACCATATTAAGTATCTGTTCGGCATACTCAAAGCGAAGGTGGAGGAGCGCAAGGTGTCTAACATCCACCAGCTCTGTGATGTCCTCATGGAGAAGCTCTAGTGAATGTCATGCCCAACAGAGTTAATTAATGCAGTGCTTCAAAAAAAATGATGGCCAAGCAAAATATTGACACTTTGGGCACAAGTTGCCATTTTCATTTAGAGGTGTACTCACTTTTGTTTTTGTTACTTAAAGGGCACACCAAAATTACACTGTTATACAAGCTGTACACTGACTACTTTACATTGCATCAAAGTGTCATATCTTCAGTGTTGTCCCATGAAAAGATATAAAATATTTCCAAAAATGTGAGGGGTGCACTCACTTTTGTGATATACTACATATGTTTGTGCTACTAATATATAAGTATTACAGAAAAGTCATTGTTCTAACACATCTATTTATAAAAAAAATATACAAAGTGAACAATCCTTTTAATCAGGGGTAAAAGAAGACAATTTAAAAATTTAGACGTGGGCTAGGTTCTTTATTACTGTACTTAGATTAATGTTATGTCTCTTGAAATGGCAAAACAAATAAAAATGGAAATGCATGACTACATAAAATGAATAAATAACACTAGAATTTTGTTTAAGCCCAACTTGATCACCTACCTTTACATCATGAACATTTATATAAGACTTTCTGGCAATATTTGATAGGAAAAATAAGATCAGATTCACCTTCTGTGGTTGGTTCAAATCGTGTATCAATTTAAAAGTATACATTATCTCTTAAATTTATGATAATTTTTCTGGACATGCCATACATTTTTTTTTATTGAATCGTATCATTTTTTAAAGCTGTTTCGAAATAGACTAAAAAAAAAAAATTGAAATATGGTAATTATTATCTAAATGAAAACCCTTTGTTATATCATAGCTATCATATTCAAGTACCAATCCACTGGAAGACTTCTGACCTCATTAATCCCTACAGTGAGCTTACATAAACAGAACATCACAATTCTCCAACTCTGCTTAGCACAACACATGCTATTTTGACTGTTCACAGCCATACCCATGGGTCTCTTTGTTTTTGGTATTTTGAAAAGGATGCAAACCTGTATTTCTAATTCCAGCTCAAGACACAGAAGACCTTGACAAATCCAGCCAAAAAAACCTCCTGAACTTTCAAGTCTATGAACAATTCTGGAGCTTCACTGTTTACTCACCTCTTCTGCTTTACAGCAATCTGGCTGATGTCCATACTCAAAGAAATAGCTTTACTGGGGGCCTTTAACCCGTCAAGTACCAGTTGATTTGTACATTTCATGTGGACAATAGAATTTGGATTTATGTTCTTGACTAATTAGGTATTGCTTAAGTAAACCATTTACTTGGCATTCTCTGTTCAGCTCTTGGTACTTAAAGAGTTAAAATATGGCTTCTTCAGAAAAAAATATAGATATACTTTACCTTTAGTTTAATGGATTTTACTTATATCTTTGATGCTGTTAGAGCTTACAGTCTAGCAGGTGTAATAGAAGTGAGGCTCAAGGACAAAGAAGTTTTCTTAAAGCAGCACGGAGTGCACAGAAAGCAAACAAATGGAAGGGAAAGTGTGTTAGGGATCATGTCAAATGGCATGCATGTAAAGCCAAGCATCGATGTGGAAAGAAAGGACAGACAAGATGGGCAGTACTCTCTCCCCTCATAACACAAGCATACACAGTGAACAGTGATGAGAGAACCAAAACCTAAAAAGAAAGCACAAAGGGGTCTGTACCAAGCTACACCAGCATTCTCCAGTCAAGAGGTGTCTCGATGATCCAGATGTCATCCAAAAAGGATTTTTCCAACCAATGGTACCTTTGAAAGCTTGACACTAATTTTTAATAATGCTTTACATGATTGATATCCACCATAGCCTTACATATGCACTGCAATGTGCTATAATGGTAAACCAATACTGGTTCTAGGGACCTGAAGCAGAGTGTGGGTAAAGTTAGCAAACACGTTAATATTTTACAGTCATCTCTAAAATGCATTTATGACCACTCAATAAAAATCCATAAAACATTGTGTTACAGAACTGAACCTATGAAAAAAAAATAGATGAAAAATGATGGCCTAAATTGTGAATTATCCTAGATATTAAAATAGCTGGGTGAGTTACACAGGTGAAAAAAGACAAGACACAAAACAGAACAGCTGCCACAGCCACTCATGCAGTGAAAAACAATTCATACAAAGGCAACGGTCTGTGAAAAGTTCAGGTTTATTGCCATGAAGGGAAATCTCTCCCCACAGTAACAGCAACATTCCAATCCATTAAACTAAAATGACCAAAATATACACATTCGATTGTGATTAATGTGGTCAAAAAGGCATACCAAATCTGCAGAGGTAATATCACACTTGTTACTACATGTACAATGGCGAGAGAGCAAGCAGTCCTGGTAGCATGGGTGGGGGGGTTTGTGCTGGAAGAAAGGACTGTTTTATGTCATTCTAACAACAAATCACAAGCAAGATCTTATGAATGAAGAATCTCCGCCATCCACTTTCTATATCCTACTGTATTTGTACCATATATGAATTTCACATTATAAAATGGAAATATTTGTAATCAAATAAAGATGATGATTTTATGCCATGGGAAATGGAGGGTAGATAGAAAACATAATTGCTCTCAGCCTTCTACTTATAATTTTATTACCTATCTCTATTCAATGTAGTCTGCTTCAGGATGCAAAGATAATCATTTTTTAGAAAATGACTTTTCTTTAAAATGTGACTGTTTCATGATAAGAAAAAGCTGTAATATTTCAATTTCTCTTTGTAGAGGTCATTTTTATTTTGATCTGTAGCTTCAGATGTAAAAATGATAAAATGATGGCCAACTACAGGCTCCAGTAGAAGAGGTATAGTTTTGCTTGCTCTTGTCCTTCCTTTTGTCAGGAACTTTGTAAACTGCATAGTCTGTTATGCTATTTTTTGCAATAAATATATGGGAACTGACAAATTTAATTCATCATCATATGTTGGGACACATCCAGCCTAGAGGATACTATTAAAAATTAACTTTTAATTAAATTATGGCCTAAAAAAATTCAGCTGAGCAGCAAGAGCTCACATCCAAAGCTAACACCTACTATCAAGATACTTCAAATGACAGAAAAGCATTCCCAGCCTTTAGTAAGATTACTAGCTATCGTATCTGACTAGTGATGCTAGGACAAAATAAGTAAAGTTCCACAGTGCAATAAGGTGAATGGAAAAGGAAGAAACATCATGGATCTCACCCAACTGAAGAGCGGACTGTTCTCCGGATCATGTCCATACGGGTAGAAGCATCCCTCACTCTGCTCTGTCGCGCCCTCTGCAGTTGCTCCTGCCCTAACAAGGGTAGTTCCCAAGTGGAGCTATTATGCTTTTTAATTCGCCTTATTGCACTGCGGCACTTTACTCATTAGGTTCTAGCATCACTAGTCAGATAGCGTTCTTACCTAAGGTTACAAATGATTTTATGTTGTTTGTAGTATCTTGATAGTAGGTGTTAGCTCTGGATTTGGGCTCTTCCTGCTCTGCTGAATTTTTTAAACTAAGATTTACCGTTATTAAAAGTTAATTTTTAATAGTGCCCTTTAGGCTGGATGTGTTAGTAATACTAAGGAAGAGTCCTGTTAAAGACAGAAACAAGGGCCTTTACTCCTTCAAATGGTGGGGACACAACTTTATTGCATAATTATTTTATTGTGCTTGTTATTGAGTTCAATGCAGTAAAAGTGGGAAGTAAGCTTCCAAACTACGGTTGCCCTACAAGATAAGTGATACATTTGTAAGTACAGGTAGTCAGACCGCAGAACCCCCATTGAATATGAGTACTGGGCTCCAAAGTTCTAAGGAAAAAGAAACGTGCACATGTGTGATCATCACTCTATTCAATATCTATGGAGTGATGGTAGCAATCCTGTTCTTGCAATCAAAAGGACTGCCAGTGCTTGAATTGCACCTCCAAAGTCCATACAATTATCACCTATCATGTGGATTATCTCTTTAATTTCTGGTTATTCTTGAAATTTGGAGCTATATATAAAAATGGGTCAAAGACCCCTATAAAAATATAGTATGAAGTTAATCAGCAAATTTTTAACCTGCAGAGATAAAAAAAAATCAAAATTCCTAAAACATCATTTCATTTAAAGTGCCACTATCATTTTTTAGACAAGCATTATCACTTTACAAGTATTCATTCAATGCTATATGTTAATAGGTCCGCTCTTTCGATGCACATCCAATTTGCCAAAAATATAGATTTCTGCAATACAAAGATGACACTAGGAGCAAAATGATAGCTTTATGCAGGCTCACAGAGTGAGATGTTACATCTCCTAGCTGCTGCCTTAGTCTACAGGAAGCTTTCTCCTGCAGAAATGTGTGTATTTAAGGTGAACTTATAAACAGCGCTTCAGTCCTGGTTTAGTTTTTATTAGTATGGACAGACCTTTACACAGCGCTGCACATTAAATTTCCAGTGCACTTAATAGGGTTTTTCCAATAACGGACAACTATTTTTAAGTCCTAAAGTGCCTCATATAAGTGCACCTTAGTGGTTGTTCACCATTGGGGACATTACTTTTCTTATGTAAATGTATGTATGTTTGGCTACAAATATGTATAAATGGATGTTACTAAAAGTTGTGCAACATTTGCCTTCTATAGCCTCTGAGTTGCACTGAGAATCCATCAGTAAAAATTCATTCAGTTCTGATGGCCCAATGAAGACTTTTATCTGTCTTATCTGTCTTTTTTTGTTAGCTCCACTCAGCTGATTTATGATCACAGATCCCATCAAAATTGAATGTGCAGGGAAACAAAGAGCCTGTAAAAAGAAATCAAGTGCAAAATGTTTAATGAAACTGAACAGCAAAAATTATTTGCAGCCCCAAATACATGCATTCAATCTAAAAAAATTGACAACTCCTAGAAATCTGAACTTATTAGCCTAACATCAGCCGCGGCAATATGTATCATGTGATTGGCTGCAGCTAATATAGCCGAAGATATAATTAAAGAAGAGAAAGTCTCGCGAGTTACACATTCCATATATTTATACACACACTGATATAAAAAAGAAATATAAAATATAGATGAATTCATCCATAAGTCTGGGGTCACACTAACTATTTTAAAATCGGTCCTGCAAAGTCGCACAAGTGTAATGCGAGTGTCATGCGTTTTCATGTGACTACAATCCGATTTTTCACACCTAGCATCCAGTTTACATCCGAATACAGTTGCTATCCGATTGCAATGCGATTGCAGGCATGTTGTTTTGGGGTTAGAGTTGTGTTGGGGTTAGGGTGGTGTTAGGGTTAGGGTTGTGGTTAGGGTTATGGTTATGGTTGGGATTACGGTTAGGGTTGGGATTAAGGTTAGGGGTGTGTTGGGGTTATGGTTGTGGTTAGGGGTGTGTTGGTGTTATGGTTGTGTTTAGGGTTGGGATTAGGCTTAGGGGTGTATTGAGGTTAGGGTTGGGGTTAGGGCTGTGTTAGGGTGGACTTAGAATTGGGGGAGTTCCACTATTTAGGTACATCAGGGGGTGTCCAAATGCAACATGGCGTCCACCACTTATTCCAGCCAATTTTGCGTTCAAAAAGTCAAGCAGTGCTCCCTCCCTTCTGAGCAATGCCAGGCGCCCAAACAGTGGCTTTCCCCCACATACGGGGTACCAATGTACTCAGGAGAAATTGCACAACAAATTTTGTGGTACATTTTCTCCTGTTACCTTTGTGAAAATACAAAAAGTTTGGGTCTAAAGTAAATTTTTTGTGAAAAAAGGAAAATGTTTTTTTTTCCTTCAACATTGCTTTAGTTTTTGTGATGACATTGCTTTAGTTTTTGTGATGCACCTGAGGGGTTATAAACTTCTTGAGTGTGGTTTTGAGCACCTTGAGGGGTGCAGTTTTTCGAATGGTGTAACTTTTGGGTATTTTCTGTCATATTGACCCCCTACACTCACTTCAAACGTCCTAATAACAAAAAATTATGTTTCTAAAATCATGCTGAAAGTTCACATGTATGAAATGCTATTTATTAACTATTTTGTGTGACACGACTCTGATTTAAGGGCATAAAAATTAAAAATGTGAAAATTAAAAATTTTTCACAATTTTTGCCAAATTTCTGTTCTTTTTCATAAATAAATGCAAGTCATATCAAAGAAATTTTACCACTAACAGGAAGTACAATATGTCATGAAAAAATCAATCTCAGAATCAGTGGAATCCATTGAAGCGTTCCAGAGCTATAACCTCAAAGTGACAGTGGTCAGAATTGTAAAATTGGCTTTGTCATTTAGGAGTTAAAGGACTTTTTTCTGTGTGTGTGTGTGTGTGTGTGTGTTTTTATACAATATGACTATGGGGTTAGTAATGGGGACATCTTATTGACGCCTCTCCATTACTAACCTCTGGGTTTGATGTCACATGACAATACAAAGGTAACATCAACCCCATCTATCACCCCACTTGCCACTGCTACAAGGCAAGTAGGAAGAGCGAGGCTAAGTGCCAGAAATGGCGCATCTTAGAGATGCGTATTTTCTGGGGTGGCTGAGAGCTGATGTTTTTAACCTGAGGGGCTAGTGTCTGTTAATTTACTGTATCTTACAGACTGTAAGACGCACTTTTTTCCCCAAAAAATTTTGGAGAAATTCTGTTGGCCCTGGGCTGGGAAGATGGGGTATTCGGTGTTCTGATGCTGCAGGGCGATGATCTGCCTCCCATCCAAGGCAGGTTCAGCCATGCTCGGCGATACAGGGGCTCCGCCGACATTTTGTGAAAGCCGGAAGCCCCACACTTTCATTGGTGCAATGCATGTGCAGATTGACATCTCGAGTCAGATCATTCCCAAATCAAAGAACACCACCCCTCGCCCTGAGTAAGCTGAATTCGGACTGTAAGATGGACGCCCATTTGACAAATTCATTTTTTTACCTATTTTTCGCTATGTCCTCCTTCAATTTACCCTCATGGTGCAGCTGTTCTCAGAGTAGTAGCTTCGGATGACATATGTTCTGCCTCCTATGCCACTCCACAGCAGTTTTAGGAACAGCCCTGGGTGCCACACTGAGTACAAGGTCTTCTTGAAGTCCACAAAGTAGACATAGATCCTACCATGTTTTGTATTATGGACTTTTGATGAGGCTGTGCAGGGTGTAGATGAGGTCCGTGGTGCAATGATGTTTTGCATGAAGCCTGCTTGGCTTTTGCTGAGGACATTGTATTGGGTGAGGATCCTCTTGCTGACACAACTGAAGAGTTTCCCCAAGTTGCCGCTGACACATATTCCCCGGTAGTTTGCTGGGTCATACTTGTCCCCGTTTTTGTGTATCGGGGTTATGAGTCCTTGGTTCCAGTTTTTGGGAAAGTAGCCAGCCTGCAGTACAATATTGAATAGTTTTGTTATTGCAGCCTGGATGTCTGGTGGGCTGTATTTCAGCATTTCTAGGATGATCCCATGTGGGTCGCTGGCTTGTTTATCAGTGCGATCCTTTCTGTTATTTCTGGCAATGTAATTGGTGTATCCAGAGGGTTTCCGTAGTCTTTGAATTTTTCCTCCGTAGCCTTCAGTTTATTCACAAGCTCTTTTTCTGTCGGATTCAGATCTTCACTTGGGATGTCTTTGCAAAGGTCTTTGTATAAATATCTACTAGTATAGTGAACTCTCTGTTTACTATCTGTGTGTATCTATCTACTAGTATAGTGAACTCTCCATTTACTATCTATCTATCTATCTATATATATATATATATATATGTATATATGCGCGCATAGTGTACCCTCCGTCTACTATATATGTACTGTACATTTAAATTCAAAGAAGTTTTATTGGCAGGGCCAAACAACTATTAGTTTTGCCAAAGTACATGTACAGTAGGGACTGTGGGGGTGATGGGTAGGAACTGTAAGAACGATGGATGGGGCACATCCAGGTTGTGGGCTAAAGCAGTCCATGGCACATCACAGTTATGTTTTTTTGCAGCCTATGACATGCACTCCCATAGTGCACTATTATCTCCACTGCCCTCTCATCTTCTGCCAGCAGGAAATATGTGTTCTCTTTCTCCTTCATGAAGTTGAAATCCAGGAAAAGATCAGATAGTTTCCTGAAGTGAGTGTCTTTCACTGCTGAGTATTTGGTGCAGTGTCGCAGGAAGTGGATCTTATCCTCCAGGGCCTCCAGGTCACAGTGTGGGCACAGTCTGTCCTCCCTGGGCTTGTAGCTCTGTCTGTGCCGGCAGGACTCAATGGTCAGATTGTGGGCACTGAGTCTATACCGACTCAGCATCTGGTGGTCTCTGTGGTCAGAGAGTTTCTCTAGATATGGAGCCAGTCTGTAGTCTCTCTGTAGACTCCGGTACATGGTCATATTCTGTGCTGATATTGTTCTTCCAGTCACTGACTTCTCTCCTAGCCCTCATCTACCATTTTCGTGATTCTGGCTTTTGTCAGGCTGCTTCGGTTGATGTTTCGGTCAGGTTGAGTTTGGGTGAGCTGCTCCGGTGATCCTCGTTTGCTTGGTCCCCTTACACGTAGCAGTGTTTTGTGATGATTGAAGCTCGGACTGCTACTATCTAGGTGATGCTGGAAGGGCAGTGCCCTCTTCAAAACTGCTAAGTGCAGTGGAAATTTGCCCAGCTCAGCCCAACAGGCACTGTTGACGGTGCTCGGATAAATCTGGAGAAAGTGCTTACAGAATTCCAGGTGGAATATTTTCATTAGGCTGGAATCTTACTTTGACCAGTCTGGGTATGTCTGAGGGCCCCAAACTTCATTGCCGTACAGGAGGATTGGGGCGATGATGGCATCGAATATTTTCAGCCAGACCCTCATTGGAAGCTTAAGATGGTACAGTTTCCTACGGATGGCATAGAAGGTTTGCAGGCCTTGTCCTTCAGGGTCTCTATGGCTTGTTTGAAGCTCAATTACTGGTGAATTTCCAGACCCAGTTAGGTGTATTTGTTCATTTCTGTAACAGTATAGTTGTTTAGCACACATGAAGGGTGCTGGTCCAATCTTGGCTTTCTCCTCGGGAACACCATGATGTTGATTTTGTTTTGGTTGATGGGTAATGCCCATGTGGAGCTGAATTTCTCCAAGATTTTCAGGTTATCTTGGAGACCTTTCTCAGTTGGTAACAGCAATAGTAGGTCATCTGCATACAGCAGCAATTTCACCTCGGCATCATTTAGTGTGAGACCTGGTGCTGTGGAATATTGAAAATGAAGCATTGTCTTGTTCAGGATGTTGTTGAATAGTTTTGCCAGGTTGCTGCTGACACATATGCCTCTGTGGTTGGCAGGGTCATACCTGTCCCCTCTTTTGTGAATGGGTGAGATGAGGCCTTGGTTCTAGGTATGAGGTAAGTAGCAGCACTCAGCACAATATTAAACAGTTTATCCATTACAGCCTGTATTTCTGTTGGGCTATATTTCAGCATTTCTGGTGGGCTCCCATCCAGGCCACTGGCTTTTCTACACCTTATGGAAGCGATTCTCTCTGTAACTTCTTGTAAAGTGATTGGTGTATCTTGAGGGTTTTGTAAATTTTTGACTTTTTCCTCCATTACCTTTAGTTTTGTTGTTCTGTTTTTCTGTTTTTTTTTACTTAGTCCTTCCTTCGGGATGTCTTTGTAGAGGTCACTGAAGTACTGGAGCCAGATGTTGCTGTTTTGGATATGGATGTTGCTTTTCTTGCTTTTTGTGACCATGTTGCTCCATAGTTCCCAGAATGAGTTGTCTTGGAGGGCGTCTTGGAGTTAGTTAAGTTTGGTGGAGATGTAACTCTGCTTCTTCCTCCTGAGGATTGTTTTGTATTGCCTTTGTATGATGTCATAGGCATCCCTCAGACCCGGGTGGTTCGGGTCTCTGTGTTTCTTGTTTGAAGCTGTTCTCAGAGTCTTCTGAATGACTTTACATTCTCTGTCAAACCAACTGTTGATCTGTTTTTCTTTTGGCCTCTAGTTAACTTTTTAAGGTCGGTCAATTTAGGTCGGGGCTGAATTATACTGTGTGTGAAGGTGGCTGCATTATACTGTGTGGGGGGGACTGCATTATACTGTGTGCGCATGGAGGAGCTGCATTATACTGTGTGTGTGGGGCTCCATTACATTCTAAGGGGCTGCATTATATTCTGTGGGGGCTGCATTATACTCTGGAGGAGTTGCATTATACTGTGTGTGGGGGACTGCATTATACTGTGTGGGTGAGGCTGCATTATACTTTGAGGGGCTGCATTATACGCTATGAGGGGGCTATATTATACTGTGTGTGGGGCTGCATTATACGCTATGAGTGGGCTGCATTATACTCTATGAGGGGGACTTCATTATATGTATATATATATATATATATATATTCTATGAGGGGCTGCAGTATACTCTATGAAGGGGCTGCAGTATACTCTGAGGGGGTGAGGGGGTTGCAGTATACTCTATGAGGGGAGCTGCGTTATACTCTATGAGGAGGCTGCAGTATGCTCTGAGGGGGGCTGCATTATACTCTGAGGGGGCTACAGTATACTCTATGAGAGGGCTACATTACACTGTGTGTGGGGCTGCATTATACCCTATGAGGGGGCTGCATTATACTCCATGAGGTGTCTACATTATACTGTGTGTGGGGCTGCATTATACTCTATGAGGGAGAGTCATTATACTCTATGAGGGGGATGCTTTACACTCTGAGAAGGCGTGCATTACACTCTGGAGGGGCTGCATTATACTCTGAGGACGCATGCATTATACTCTGAGGAGGCATGCATTATACTCCGAGGAGGCATGTATTATACTTCGAGGGGGCATTTATTATACTCTGAGGGGGCTACATTATACTGTGTGTGTGTGGGGCTGCATTATACTCTATGAGGGGGCTGCATTAGATTCTGAGGGGGGCTGCATCATACTCTATCAAGGATAATGGTCATTGCTTTAAACTATATGTATTATACAGAACCTGCATTATACTGCATCAAGTACTATCTGTACCCATCATTCTTCCTCAGCCGGAGTAAAGAGGCCGGGATACAAGAGTTGAACGACTTCAATATTGTCGATCACGCTCGTTTAATGGCCTGAACTCAGTACATGTAAATACAACAGGATTTTTTCTGTGTGATGATGAAATATGTGAGCATTTGGGTCCCCACTTTAAACTTTTACGTAGGGCTCCACTTTGTCTAAAACCGGCCCTGTCTATGTATATCTACTAGTATAGTGGTCTCTCCCTTTACTCTTTATGTATATCTATTAGTATAGTAAGCTCTCAGTTTACTATCTATGTATATCCACTAATATAGTGAGCTCTCAATTTACTATCTACCGTTTGTATATCTAGTAGTATAGTAAGCTCTCAGTTTAGTATCTATGTATATCTACTAGTATAGTGAGCGCTCAGTTTACTATCTATGTATATCTAGTAGTATAGTGAGCTCTCCGTTTACTATTTACGCATATCTACTAGCATAGTGAGCTTTCCGTTTCCTATTTTTGTATATCTACTAGTATACTGCTCTCTCCATTTATTATCTATGTATATCTACTAGTATAGTGAACTTTCTATTTACCTTTGCATAAAAACAATACCATTTTCCAGCCCTAAAGACAAGTTACATTTTTGTCTAAAATGTGATCTATGAGACAAGTTAAATCAGTTATGACAGATTTTAAGAAAAGCACGACCAAAACTTATGTTATTAAAGGGATATTGCTCCTTTTGGTCAAGACTTGTTCGCTTCCAAAGCATATAAATCTGTCCTGTTCATCTTAAGGATAGAAGTGTGCACGGCTTATTACAAGACATAGCTCTGTACTGTAATGAGCCGAGCCTCTTTGTAATCATCAATCTTTAATTTCCGATTATGCTCCTTTAAATTTCTTGATAGTGACATAGGCCATTGTCGAAGGGCACTGGGATCATGAACTCCGAAGCAAACATGGACAATTACTTATGGTCAGGCAACACTTTGGTGAAGAATGTATTCATTAGCAAGGGAAAACCTTGTGTGATACTCGGTGGCTTCTGACTATTAAACCACAAGTTTGCACCATAACAGGACCAGAGATCAGCCTTCTATCCAACTGAAAACTCCTTGGATCCAATTCATCAAAGCTTTTACTCCTTAAAAAAATATTTGAAGGTTGCCTAATTTTAGTGCAACTTGAGGCTAGGTTAAAATGTTGTGACTTTTGGTGTTTTGATGCCATTTTTGCCTAGCTCTCGCAAAGCTGGGGTGTGGCGATCACTGCTTGTGACGAGTGGTGGAGTTCACTATGTAACAAAGGTTACATAAGCAGGGACTAGAGTAGGATTTCTGATGAGGTACATGCAGAGGAATACCCCACTCAAACATGAAAAGGTATGCGCCTCTTCATGAATTGGGAGGGTCTCACTCCAGCACATGTCCTCACCAGGACAGGACTAATCAACACCAGTCTTGATAAATCGGGCCCCTTGAATCTACCTTGGATAGAATGCCACCAGACAAAGCTGATAAGACAAAAGCATGAATCAGAAAAAAATATCAAAGGACAATTCAGAAAATTTGTAGATGGTAACATCTGAAGTTAAAATACAAACAAAAACAAAACACATATATATATATATAAATAAAATGAAACATTTATCATGTAATAAAGCTCTGAACTTTAATTTAATAACCAGAAAACAACATTTGATTTTACTCGTTCAACACAACTTCAACAGTGATAACGAAAGAGGATACTTACTAGACTGCATTGTGCGCTCTTTAACATCCAGGGTCCAAGCACCTTGACCTTGATTAGAACGAGCAGCGAGGCGAAATATATACTCTGTGTTGGGTTTTAGGCCTTCTACTAAATAAGATGTTGCGGGATCAAATGTTTTTCTTATCTGTTAAAGATACAGCGTCAACACACCATTACTCTAAGTATACCGATTGTGGAAGTGAGGAGCACAAGGCAGAACAAGACACATATTACTCACTGTGCTAGAACATCATATACACTGGAAATAGACATAAAATAGCAATTTAATTAGAATCATCTAGAGGAATGTAGAAGTCTACTGTTTCCAGTAGAAATGGAAAAAAAAATGGAAAAAAAAATTCTTAAGGGTTTAACGCAACAATTTGATTTTTAATTCAGATGACTATTTTTTACACTTGCATATAAATGTGAACACTTGTACAATACGATTCCAATCGTCATGTACGGTGATACAGATCAAGGCTGACCAATGCATTATCAACTCAGGGCTTCTTTACAACACCCACCCTCTCTGTTAATATGTATAGGAGAGGTTAAAAGAGGAAAAAGGTTTTGGTACGATGTTAGCCAGCTGATTGTTCTCAGTGGAAGAAGGAAAATAGTAATCTTGTAGTTATGATACATAGGAGTAATTAGTCACATGCTGAGTGAAGCACCATATTGATTAGTACAGGCAACTAATAGGTCACTTCTCAAGCCAGAAAAGGAGCCATGCCTCATCAGAAAGGAGGTGAGAGTGCTAGGTATAATGGACACTATGGCTGTCACTCTGCACTATAGTTGTCTCTGTTAGCAATAGTTGTAGCTATTACTGTATGGGAGCTTATTAATGAGCACTTTCGTGATTGTGGCTGTTATTGCTATAGAAACATGCTGTCCTTGTCATAGGAGGATAAGATTATGAAACAATACTAACTGTAAAGACAATAGAAAAGGGGCCACATCTATAATCAAAATTACTGACTATATAAGTTCAACATCCTGAGCCTATGTCTAGCCCTGATATGATCTTCTCCTCTCCATTATAAATGGACTTTTTTTTTTTTACAGAAAATACCAGAGTCACTTATCTGGTATCTGTTCTTACTACATTGATCTTGAATTTGTTTTCTAGTGGATTAAGCATCACCTAATAAGCGCTTTTTATTGCTCCTACATCAAGGCTAGCAAGCTGGCGCTATAGGTGTAGCTGTGCCGTGTGTCCCAGATTCTCTTTACTATGGATATTAAGTGCCAAGCAGCTGATGGGCTAATAATACACTTTCCAAGCCTTACTGCTGCCTCACCTTTTCCTGTTTCTCTTGCACTTGGAACAAGCAGCAGACTGAAGAGAGCCACACACTAATGCTACATACCAAGGCTCTATCTTTATTAGCCACTTTCTAATAGGAAACAACTTTTTGCAATGGAGTGCACTAGTATTCACGTATACCAAGCTCTTACAAGTATTTACAAGAATGCTCATTCAGTTTTCTCTAAATCAAATTGGCCATTCCTGGATTGTTCATCAAATGCATATAAATATGTATGTTCATGCTCCTTACTTCATCTCCAAGCACAGAGAAGATACATCTTCACGTGATTCAGTAAATAATAAAAGTATGGGGTGTGGGCAGACTGAAAGTGTAGGTTTCCTTCACAACAGATACTATGAAAATATACCTTTTGTAATCTAAAAAAAATGCACTTACCTCATTTCCTCGCTCTCCTTCTTTGTAACAAACCTCATATTTTACAATGCTATCCTGACGAGGGGGGCTCCACGTCAGGCTAATGCTGGTTTCGGATTTGGCTTCAGCTCTGAAATTCATAGGCTGGCCTGGGACTGTTCAGATTTCAGTGAACAAGACAAAATACACATTATAGAATGATTATCTGGGATCGATTTCTCTTGTTATAATCATGCTAGAATCAAAGTGGACATTTTCTTACTGATGAAGGAGGGACTTCTTGGTGTGATGTGCTGAGATTTACAAGCACACGTCCTGTATTATACGCTTTTGTCTTCTTATTTTGCGCACTATTATGTGACTGCTGTGTCAGCTGATTGCACAATTGTTCCAGTTTGCCAATTTTGGGTGCTCAAGTGACCAAATCTGCTATATGGTTACATATTTGCAAGAAGTTTGCATTCAGCAAGATTAAGGATGGTTTTCCACATAGCGTAATTAGGAAAAACACAGCAGCATTTTTTCCTTTGTTTTTCCAGCATGAACGACCATCTGAAGGCTGATTGTGATTTCACAGATATGTGGTCCATCAACCACAATACAGCCAAATTGTATAAATGACCTCATAAAACCCTATCATAGCATACATCATAAAATATTTTATCTACACCAAAGGCCACCCATACACATTAGACTAAAGTCGGGCAAAGCTGTTGACATCGGTGCAATCGCCAACTACACCCCCCAACCTCACCGATGATGTCAGTGAAAGTAGGGTCTGGCACATCGGATTTCCAACTGCTGACACTTAACAATGGTTCAGCCAACAGCTACCTAATGTGTATGGGGGCTAAAACTGTATGGTGGAGTGTATAGGGGCTCCTACTGTTTCCTAACCTTCAGGGTTTTCTACATGTTTGTGAAGCTAATAGGCCCTGATTCATCAAAATATTTTTGCCACAATTTTGGTGTAATTCTCCTTAAAATTTTACAAAATTGTTGTGCAACTCAAAGTTGCATAAAAGTTTAGCAACTTTCCGTGATTTTACGCAACGCTGGCCAGCTCTGCCAAAATGAACTGGGCTGGGGTTGGTTTAAGTGTGGTGAAGCCTGCTCGACAAATTCATTGTAATTTATGATACAAAGGTGGCGAAAATTACGCCAGCAACGTACACCTGCCAGTTTGTCAAAAAAGATTCAGTAATAACTTTTATTTTAATAATTGAAACCCCTGGTGCTTGTATGCATATGAGTGCAGCGGGCAGTTATACTAGTGACTAACAGCTATCTCTGCATGCGCAGTCATACAGGGAAGACTGTCAGTCACTGAATAGTACAGACCACTGGACTCTTGTGTGTACAAACACCAGAGATTTCATTAAATAAAATGAAAGATTACTGAAATTTTTGGCACAAAATGTATATCAATCTGACCTGCTCCTCCAGCTCTTTAACATCCTGCCCATAAATCAGACAGTATTTTCACCATGACAGATTCTGTTTAAGTCTGATCTAAATGGAATAGATCAAAAAACTTGTATATGTTTCTAAAGGGCTTCAGACACTTTTATGTTAAAGTAGAAGTGTTCACAAATTTACAATTGCCTCTTTTGCTTTTCATTAAACATCCGTGGAACGCATTACATTCTATGGGACATAGAGCTGACAGTTAGAGGTAAACAGCATCCAGTTGTTTACACTTTATGACTATGGTTTTGGTAAGTTTTTGGATATTGTGACTATTGGACCCGCTTCCTTAGGATTACTCATTTCTGTTTATTGGCAAACACTTACTGAAGAATATACTGGAAAAAAGAACATATGAAAACACCTATTCTACTATTGTAGAATACAGGACTTTTTCAATTTGATCTGGGCTGTGAAGTAACAGCTTACCTCCTTGCTGTGTTTTTACTTGTATTGGATCAGAGAGTGGACCATCTCCCACTGAAGTAAAAGCCAATACTCTGACGGTGTAAGTTTCATGTTCTAACAGGTTTCCTATGGTAGTCAATAGATTGTCATCCACATTATATTTTAGCCAGTTACTGACTGGCTGGTCAGGCTCCATAGTGTAGTAAACACGATAACCTCTTATTTGGCCATTAGGCTCCACAGGTTCCTCCCACTGAATGATCATAGTAGTGGAAGTAAGCATTCGAGCTTGTACATTTCGTGGTGCACTAGCAGGTGCCTGTTCCCCTGTACGTGTTACAACAGGCTCACTAGGTGGTCCTTGGCCAATAGAGTTTACTGCTGATACCCAAATTTCATATTCAGAGTTAGGGCTTAAGCCTCCAATGCTGTATCTTGTAGTAGTGATGTCCTCTTTGATTTGATATGGTCCATCCTGCGTTTTTGACTTATACTCGATTACGTAGTAAGAAACAGGATCAGGATTTCCTGAATCCCATGTGATTGTTATGCTTGTAGCAGTGGTTTCCGTTACTACAGGAGCTCCAGGTGCCTTGGGAAGGGCTGAGATATTAGGGGGAAGAAAAACATGAAATAATCAAATCACTAGATACATAACAAAAAAGTTACATTATAAAGACCACAAAGTATTACATATATTATTTTACTCATATAAACACAAACAAACCTAAAAGTTCAGGTGGCTGAAAAGTAATGCCAAGCTAAAAAAATCTGTAACATGTCCAGTGTTTAGTCATAATCTTAAGCCATGATTCCTTAAAGGGAACCTGTCAGCAGGATTGTGCACAGTAACCTACAGACAGTGTCAGGTCGGCGCCGTTATGCTGATTACAATGATACCTGGTGATGAAATCCGTCTTGTGGTTGTTGTTTAATCTTTATTTTCAGTTTTCAGTTCAGGTGTTATCCAGGTGTTAGAATGGCTAAGTCAAAGTCCAGACCTGAATCCAATCGAGAATCTGTGGAAAGAGCTGAAAACTGCTGTTCACAAACGATTTCCATCAAACCTCAATGAGCTCGAGCTGTTTGCCAAGGAAGAATGGGCAAGAATTTCAGTTTCTCGATGTACAAAACTGACAGAGACATACCCCAAGCAACTTGCAGCTGTAATCGCAGCAAAAGGTGGCGCAACAAAGTGTTGAGTTAAAGGGGCCGAATAATATTGCACGCCCCACTTTTCAGTTTTTAAATTTCCACAAAAATTTAAAATAACCAATAAATTTCGTTCAACTTCAGCACAATTGTGTTCCACTTGTTGTTGATTCTTCACCAAAAATTTACATTTGGTATCTTTATGTTTGAAGCATGATATGTGGGAAAAGGATGAAAAGTTCCAGGGGGCCGAATACTTTTGTAAGGCATTGTAAACTGGGGGGCAGGTCAACAGACTGCATTCTGAGTAGCTAATCAGAGCACCACATGAAGACCCCCCACAGGCCGCCCCAGAGCACGGGAATCTCTTTAACTCAAAACTGAAAATACAGATTAGGCAACAACCACAAGACAGATTTCATCAACTCAGGTATCTTTTTAATTAATCAGTATAACGGCTTCGACCTGACACTGTCTGTAGGTTACTGTGCGCAATCCTGCTGACAGGTTCCCTTTAAGTAGCCTGCGCCTTTCAATAAATTTTGCGCAACCTACTCCTAAAGCGTTAATTCATTAAGACGAAACGCAAGTCCCAATGAATCGACCCCTTAGTGTTCAAGACACAGACATCCATAGATTACACATCTTCAGTCAGAATTGGTCATTCTTGAGCTGTGCTTATTTTTAGGTTTATGTGCTTTCATGGCTGTACTGGAAGAAGAAACAAAACAAGCAGATCTGGGAATTCTTGTAAACTAGATTCAATTCAAACCCTGATCGTTGCTTGCAGCCTTAATGTGAATATTTACAGCAATATCTAAGGAAAACAATACTTACATTTCACTGTGATTTGGGCTACAGACTCGATAACCCCAAGACTTGACATGGCGACGCAAGTGTAATTAGCAGACTCCTTCACATTGGTAAGTTCCAGAACATTACGCCCCACAGGCATGTCATCTTCTGGGGTAAGGTCTTCAGCACCCATCATCCACTTCACATACGGCATAGGAGAACCAACCGCAACACAAGTTATATTTACATTACCTCCTGGCATAATTTCGTGGCTTAAAGGAACAATGGAGAAGCGGGGAGCGACGCGACGAACTGCAGGTAAATCAACAAGGATACAGAAAAATACTGACTTAAATGGGCACTATGTAATTTAGAAATAAAAAAATGTATAAAAAGACTTTAAAATAAAAACTTACTTCACAAACAAAAAGTGAGAATATAGAAACATTAAGCCATAATTCATAGCAAAAGGGTTCATAGATCAGGAGTACACCCATCACAGCACAGATAATACACAAAAATTTATTAGCAATTTCTCATCTTTAACAACAGATACCGGGGTGTAATCCAAATTAAACTTATGTGTCTTTTTTCTAGAAATATAAGCTCTTTAGGAGTAATATAGCCTGGATAACTCTGTCCAAGGAAACTGTTGTTGGCTATGAAAGATGCCTCTCATATGTCTACATAGCCAATCGACCAATCGACTTTAATCACAAATATCATATAATATGGTAGAAATGTATATCTATTTTTGATGCACCGCATACCAGCAGCAGAGATGAGAAACTCTAATGAAATTTTTGTGGTTTTGGGGTGTAAAAACCCTAACGAAGCCTCTTTAGAAATCTGACACGGTTTCATCGATAAATGCAGCTCTCAGAAACACAAACATCATGCAAAAGAGGTATAAAATTGATAAAAAAGTAAATAAAAATAAAAAAACAAAAACAAAACAAACAAAAGGGAGAAAAGACAAAAAGGGAAGGGGAAGACAGAAAATGCAGAGGAATATAACATAAGGGCAACTAGCAAATGCCCGCAATAATATTGGGTGTAGAAAAAGGCATCAGGGGATTAAGGGCAGAGAACCCACTTAAAATTGTTAATTACACAATATGTTACTTAATGTGTTTAACATGAACCCTCCAGCCCTGGTGAGATAGTAAACGGATTATTTGCAGTAAAACAAAGTGATGGACTTAACGCTGAGAGTAACAGTGACATGTTCTGTGCATCCCCCTTGCTGATAGGTGGATGCAGTTTTCAGACCTCACAAATTAGAACATGGATCAAGGGGTTGAGGCAGCCCCAGTTTCAGTGACTCTGTTCTTGGTAATATCTTAAGCAAAGTTTTTGAAAAATCGATGGAAATATATACGTTTATATATAAATTTATCATAAATTTGTTTTAATCTCACATTATAAAGGAAAAGTAAAAATGCAAGTTCAGTTAACTAGGGGAAAGGAAAAAAAATGCTTCATAAATTTTTTATACACATACATATACTTTTGACTAGTACTATATATATATGTGGATATATACAGTACTGGGCAAAAGTTTGGACACACCTGTTCAGGCAATGATTTTCCTTATTTTTACTGAAATGTGCACATTGTAGATTCAGACTAATGATGGCAAAACCACAAAGGAACACAGATGGAAACAATAAGTAAGAAACGTGTGACACAAAATAGAATATTTTTCACAATTATAAAGGGTGAAAAAAGACATAGGTCCATGAAGTTCAATGTTTCTCCATTATCTATAACCTACAATCCCATTTGTTTTGAGATAATAATCTAGCTATTTTTTAAATGCTGCTATACTGTCTCCCATTACTACCTCTTGTTGTAAAGCATTCCATAGTCTGACAACTCTAATTGTAAGTATTCGCCTTTTCTTAACACATAGTGACTATCTCCTGATCCTTTTGTGTTAAACCTTAGGTTGCTCAAAGAACCCCCCTTCTGCAGTCATGACAGATTTACACTCTTTTGGCATTTTCTCAAGCAGATTCATCAAGTTGTCAAGTAGAATTGCTTTCCAGCTGTATTGAAGGAGTTCCCAAAGGTGCTAATCACTGGTGGCAGCTTTGTCTTCACTCTGCAATCCTACTCATCCCAAATCATCTGAATTGGCTTAATGTCAGATGACTGTGAAGATCTTGTCATCTGACGCAGTACTCAATCCCTTCCCTATAGCCCTTACATAGTCTGGAGGTGTGTTTGGGATCATTATCCTGTTGCAATACAAATGATGGATCCACTAAGTGCAAACCAGATGAGAACATGTCGTTTCAGGATGTTGTGGTAGCCATGCGGGACAAGTGTGCCTTGAATTTGGATTTAATCACCAATAGTGTCAGCAGCAAAGCACCACCACAGCATCACACCTCCCAAGTCATGATTCATGGTGTGTCTCACACATGTAGAAACCAGTAACTCACTCTTCCTAATTTCAAAAAGACATGGTGGTTGGTACTAAAAATCTCACATTTTATCTTATCACTCCATAGTACAGATGTCCATTGATCAGACCTTCATTTCTTGTGTTGCATAGCCGAAGCAAGTCTCTTCTTCTCATTTGTGATCCTCAGTGTGATGCTCAGTCACTTTTCATGGACAAGTTGTGAGTCGGGATAGTCAAGGAGTCCCGAGGTCAATAGCCAGGAGGGTACGTTATAAACAGAGGGAAGAGACAAAGGCGTAGTCAGGTAACGGTCCGAGGTCAAAATAACAGGAAGATAGAGGATCTAAATAAAAAAGGTAATACAAATGGGAAGTCAATAGGAAAGTCCAGGGTCCAGAAACAAAGTATCAGAAAGTCAGAATGCTGAGAACAAGGCACAGAGGAAGAAGTCACACAGAGCTGAAAGCTACGACTGGCTGGTATCTGGGTCGACAACTCAGTTAAGTAACTAAGTAATCACTGGGACAGGGAGCACCTGAAGGGAGCTCAGCACCTCCCAGACCAAGATTGGAGCGGTCAATCACTGAACAGACAGTTCAGCGCATCCCTGCACCAGACTGGATGACTGAGCTGTCAATTATGGCATCCTATGCCACCCTGAGGGGGTGGAATCGTTAAACTCAGTAATGGCTTCTTTGCAGAAATTCAACCATTAAAGCCTGCTTCTTGTATCCTTCTTTGGATAGTTGATGTTAAGATGTGTATGCTACTTAATGTCTATGCATCATTTATGAGGGCTGTTATCTGATGAGGGCTGGTAACTCTGATGAACTTATATTCAACAGCAGAATTAATTATTGGTAATCCCTTCCTGAGGCAGTCCTTATGAGAGCGATTGATTGTTTTCATGACTGCACTTGAGGACACCTTCAAGGTCCTAGCAATTTTTAAGACTTACTGACTCATATTTTTAAGTAAAGATGAACTGTCGTTTCTCTTTATTTAGTTAAAAGGTTCTTGCCATATTCTGGTTTAGATGAGTTATGAAATAGGGCTCAGCACACTCTCCGAAAAATACACCTGATGGTCTCAAACACATTCTGGAAGCAGTTGATTCCACACATAAATCCGTCATGAGGCATACCTGTTAATTGGTAGATATTTTTGGTGATTATTCGATGAAGCTGCTTGAGAGAATGCAAAGGGGGTGTGAAAGCTTTCATCAGAGTAAAAGGGGGTATAAAAGCTGTCATCAGAGTAAAATGGAGGAATCTAAGGTTTGACGCATATTCTGGTTTGTTTCACTCACTTTTTTTACTCCTTGCATCCATAAGCCTTCCTTCAAGCTTTTGGTTCCTTAAGTCTGAATTTATAATGTGTTCATTCCAATAAGAACAATAAGAACAAGGAAAACCAATGCATTTACAGATTTGCCAAAACTTTTCATTGGTAATGAAATTCTCACAAAATGTCTGTAACAACCCATCCACCCACTCACCCAATCCACACAGGCAAATAAATCAAACCATAATGATCCATAAATTAAGTTTTCTGTAATAATGTGAAATGAGGAAGTGAAAAAGTATTGAACACTATTGAAAAATAGGTATGAAAAGCCATGGAAAGTCATGACACCAGCTGAAATATATCAGTAATTAGAAAACAATCATGCAATTATGTGAAAATAATAACAGCTGGTTCAACTCATGGTCTATAAAAAGGTGTCTCATTACCAAGGTGCCACAAAAGGAACATTCTAATAATGGTTAAAACCAGTGAGCTGTCTCAAGAATTTTGCATAATTGTTGCAAAACATACTGATGGCATTGCATATAGAAGACTTTCTAAAAAAAACCAGAAGGTTCCAGTCAGCACTCTTGGCCATAATACTGAAGTGGAAAGAACATAGTTACACCATAAACTGGCCATGACCAGGTGCTCCAACAAGATTTCAGAAAGTGGAGTGAAAATAATTATAAGAAGATTTGTCCAAGAGCCAAGGACCACCTTTGGAGAGCTACAGGAAGACCTGGAATCAGCAGGTACAATTGTTTCAAATAAAACAATAAGTAATGCACTCAACCTCCATGGCCTGTACTCTCACCATGTAAGTCACCATTGCTGAATAAAAAGTATGCTCAAGTGTGAAATACTGGGAAAATATTGTTTGGTTCGAGGAGATCACGATTTTTGGTGGCCAAAAGGCACTGCATATAACCCCAAGAACACCATACCAACAAGTAAATCTTGGAGGTGGGACCATCATGGTGTGGGGCTGTTTATCAGCAAGTGGCACTAGGGAACGTCATATAATTGAAGGAAGGATGAAAGGACAAATGTACCTAGACAGTCTTGATAAAAATTTGCTGCCATGTATTAGGACGATGAAGATGAAATGAAGGTGGACATTTCAGCAAGGCAGTAATTCCAAACAAACACCAAGGAATCTGTCAACTGATTTCGGAGACAGAAAATAACGCTGCTAGAATGGCCCAGCCAGTCATCTGACCTGAATCCAATAGAACATTTATGGAAAGACCTAAAGGTCAGAGTTCATAAGAGCCCACAAAACCTTCAGGATTTGAAGAATGATTATGTGGAAGAATAGGTAAAATCACGCCTGAGCAATGCATGCGACTAGTTTCTCCATAGAGGAGACTTGAAGCAGTAATCACCAACAAAGCATGTTCAATACTTCTTCCCTGTCTCATTTTTCATTATTACACATAAATTAAGTTGATATCTATGGTTTCATTTATTTGCCTGCGTGGATTGGATGGATTGTTACCGACATCCGGTGAGAATTCCATGTTAATGTTCAATACTTATTTCACCCACCAAAAATAAATAATATATATATACAGTATATATATATGTATATATACTGCTCAAAAAAATAAAGGGAACACATCCTAGTACATTGTGTTGTTTAAATGTTCCCTTTATTTTTTGAGCAGTATATATATATATATATATATATCACATACCCACAGGAAAACAAGTACTTGATACACTCCCAATTTTGCAAGTTTTCCAACCTGCAAAAAATGGAGAGGTCTGTAATGTTTATCGTAGGCACACTTCCATTGTGAGATGCAGAATCTAAAAAAAAAATCCAGAAAATCACATTGTATGAGTTTTGCATAATTAATTTGCATTTATATCATGAAATAAGTATTTGATACGATAGAAAAACGGAACTTAATATTCGGTACAAAAAATTTTGTTTGCAATTATATAGGTCGGACATATCCTGCAGTCCTTGACCAAGTTTGCACATACAGCAGCAGGGATTTTGGCCCACTCCTCCATACAGATCTTCTCCAGATCTTTAAGGTTTCGGGGCTGTCAGTGGGCAACATAGTTTCAGCTCCCACCAAAGATTGGGTTCAGGTTTGGAGATTGGGTAGGCCACTCCAGGACCTTGAAATGCTTGTTACAGAGCCACTCCTTAGTTGTCCTGGCTGTGTGTTTCCGGTCATTGTCAAGCTGGAAAACCCATCTTCAATGCTCTTACTGAAAAGGTGTTTGCCAAAATCTTGCAATACCTGACTACATCCATCCTTCCCTTCAATACGGCGCAGTCGATCTGTCCCTTTTGCAGAAACGCATCCCTCAAAGTATGGTGTTTCTGCCACTATGATTCATGGTTGGAATGGTGTTCTTGGGGTTCTACTCATCCTTTTTCTTCCTCCAAACACGCCGAGTGGAGTTGACACCAAAAAGTTCTATTTTGGATTATCCAGATGGTCACTGATGAACTTTAAGCAAGAATTTATATGTGCTGGCGTTAGCAGGGGGACCTTGCATGCCCTGCAGGATTTTAATCCATGACGGCGTAACATGTTACCAATGATAATGTTTGAGACTGTGGACCCAGCTCTCATCAAGTCATTGACAAGGTCCTTCCATGTAGTTATGGGCTGCTTCTGGACCTTTCTCAGAAACATCCTTACTCCAAGAGAAGAAATCTTGTATGGAGCCCCAGATCGAGGAAAATTGACAGTCATCTTGTGTTTCTTCCATTTTCTATTAATTGTGCCAACAGTTGCTGCCGTCTCACTAAACTGCTTACCTATTGTTCTGTTGCCCATTTAAGCCTTTTGCAGGTCTAAAATTTTGTCCCTGGTGTCCTTAGACAGCCCTTTGATCTTGACCAAGGTGTACAGGTTGGAGTGTGAGTGAGTGTGTGGACAGGTATCTTTTATACAGGTTACAAGTTCAAACAGGTGCAATTAATCCAGGTAATGAGTACAGAGTAGGAGGGCTTCTTAAAGAAAAACTAACTGGTCTGTGAGATCCAGAATTTTTACTGGTTGGTAGGTGATCAAATACTTATTTCATGCAATAAAATGCAATTTAATTATTTAAAAATTGTACAATGTGATTTTCTGTTTTTTTTATTTCTAGACCCTATCTCTCACAGTGGATCCACAAAAAAATTACAGATCTCTCCATTCTTTTTCGGTGGCAAAATCGGCAGTGTATCAAATACTTATTTTCACCACACTATCTGTATATAGATATACACATACATACATACACACACACACACTCATAAAAGGGGTTGTCCAGTCCAAACCGTAAGTCTGCAGTCACTATATGACTGCAGACTTATAAATTCCTCCAGCGTATACAAGTGTAGGGAGCAACACTGGCCATGAGTATATATAAAACATACTTACCCTCTGGTCCCAGCTCTGAAGCCGGTGAATCCCTGCAGCGCACCGTGCGTGCACTGGGAGGAATTCATAAGTCTGCAGTCACAAAGTGACTGCAGCCTTATCGATTTGGACCGGATAGCACCTTTAAAAATGAAATTGCAACACCGAAAAGCAAAGGTCATGGATTTATGATCATCACAAGAAAGATAAACATGTTAATATGCAAATGATGACAAAATAGAAATAAAATTTTCAGAAAATTGATTTGTTCAGCATCGAGTAGGAGTGCTACACTTGCAAACCTTGCCATGCTAGCAATCACATTATTAATGGTTGTCTGAGGAATGTTTTGCCACGATGAATGCACTTAGGCATGCAAATCATCAAAGATCTGCTGATAGTAGTTCCATTTGCAAATGACATCCACCAGTATCCCAGATGTTCTTGATGGAATGTACAATTGGAGACACTTATGAAAAATAGCCATACCACTGGTTCAATAACCAAATCAGTCTTCATACCAAGTACACCAACAGCTTGGCATTACATACATTTTTTAGTGGAAAAAAATATTAATCATGCAACCTGATTTTTGGCCAGCCTGCATTGCTGGTGAGCAGCCTGCATTGCCGAAATGTGCTTCCATTGCCTGCAAAGTGTCCAGACTTGTCTCCCATTAAGCAACTCTAGCAAGTCAGTTACTAGTAATTGCAAATTAATGATTTGGGGGACAAGTGCATTTAGCGTGGCAGAATATTCTTCAGAAAACCATTAATAACCTCTTTCAGAGCAGCCAAATTGTGTTAAAAGCGTGTATACATGAAACTGAATACATTTAGATGTTTAAAAAATGTTGTTTCTACTTTGTTCATCATTTGCATATCTTTAACATGTCCAGCTATCCTGTGATTCCCTAATTCCATGACTATTCCTTGTTGTTGTTGCAATTTTATTGCTGAGGAGTGGTATGTATGTATGTATATATTTTTGTATGTACTGTCATGGCCAAAAGTGTTGATACCTTTGAAATTGTTCCAGAAAATAAAGTCCGGTATTTCTCCCAGAAAATTATTGCAATTACACATTTTGTTATACGTTTTCTTTTCCTTTTTTATATTGAAACAACAACAACAAAAAATTGAGAAAAAAGGTAAATAGGACATAATTTCACACAAAACCCCTAAAATGGTCAGCATAAAATTGTTGGCACCTTTCCAAAATTATGGGTTAACAACTTTGTTTCAAGCAATGTGATGCTTGGTCAAACTCCCCTGTGGCATGCAATAGGTGTAGGCAATATGAAAATCACACTTAAAACCAGATAAAAAGGGGAGAAGTAGACTCAATCTTTGCATTCTGAGTCTGTGTGTGTCACCGAAAGCATGGTATAACAGAAAGAAGTGAACTGTCTGAGGACTTGAAATGCAAAATTGTTGAAAAATATCAACAATCTCAAGGTTACAAGTCCATCTCCAGAGAACTTGATGTTCCTTTGTCTATGGTGCAAAACATAATCAAGACGTTTACAACCCATGGTGCTGTATCTAATCTACCTGGATGCAGAACGTACAGAAAAATTGATGAAAGGTTGCAACGCAGGATAGCCCGGATGATGGATGAGCAGCCCCAATCAAGTTCCAAAGAAATTCAAGCTGTCCTGCAGGCTCAGGGTGCATCAGTGTCAGAGCAAACTATCCATCAACATTTGAATGAAATGAAACGCTATGATAGGAGACTCTGGAGGACCCCATTGCTGACACAGATACATAAAAAAGTTAGGCTGCATTTTGTGAAAATGTATGTGAGAAAGCGAAAATCATTCTGGGAAAGCTTCTTGTGGACAGATGAGACCAAGAAACAGCTTTTTGGTAAAGCACATCCTTGTACTTCTAGTGGAGGTTCAAATATGTTTTTGTGTTGTTTTGCTGCTTCTGGCACTGGGTGCCTTGACTGTGTGCATGGCATCATGAAATCTGAACATTACCAAAGTGTCAGAAAGCTGGATTTGCGCTCTAGGTCATGGGTCTTGCAGTAGGACAATGACCCCAAACATACTTCAAAAAGAACCCAGAGATGGATGGAAACAAAGCACTGGAGAGTTCTGAAGTTGCCAGCAATGAGGGTGCCAACAATTTTGTCTGGCTCATTTTTGGGGTTTTATGTGAAATTAAGTCTAATTTGCCTTTTTTTCTGTTTTTTTGTGTGTTGTCCCAATACACACAAAAGGAAATAAGCATGTGTATAACAAAACATGTGTAATAGCAATAATTTTTGGGGAGAAATACTTCATTTTCTGGAACAATTTCAAGGGTGCTAACACTTTCAGCCATGACTATCTATATAGATATGCACACCGTGGCATGTAAAAGTTTGTGTACCCTTGGTCATAATTACTGTTATGGTGAACAATTAAGCAAGTTGAATATAACTTTATCTCTAAAAGGTCCAAAGTCAAAGATGACACACTTCCTTTGTATTTTAAGCAAAAAACTACATATATTCACTATCATAGTTCGGAAAGGCCAGGTGATGCAAATTATTCCTCTAACCTTGTGCCAAAAAACAGCAGCCATGGGTTCTTCTAAGCAGCTGCCTAGCACTTTGAATATGAAAATGGTGAAGGCCCACTAAGCAGGAAAAGGCTATAATTAGATAGCAAAGTGATTTCAAGTTGCCCTTTCCTTAGTTTGAAATGTAATTAAGAAATGGCAGTTAACAGAAACAGTGAAGGTCAAGATAAAGTCTGGAAGACCAAGCAAAATTTCAATGAGAGCTGCTTGTAGGATTGCTAGAGAGGCTATTCAGAACCCCCACTTGACTGCAAAAAACCTTCAGAAAGATTTAGTAGTCTCTGGAGTTGTGGCACATTGTTCTACTGTTTAGAGATACCTGCACAAGTATGGCCTTCATGGAAGAGTCATCCGAAGAATATCTTTCCTGCATCCTCACCAGCATCAGAAGTATACAAAAGAACATCTAAACAAGCCCAATACATGTTGTAAACAAGCCCTGTGGATCGATATGGTTAAAATAGACCTCTTTGGCTGCAATGATTAAAGGTACAGTGGGGAAAAAAAGGATTTAGTCAGTCAGCAATAGTGCAAGTTCCACCACTTAAAAAGATGAGAGGCATCTGTAATTTACATCATAGGTAGACCTCAACTATGGGAGACAAACTGAGAAAAAAAAATCCAGAAAATCACATTGTCTGTTTTTTTTTCATTTTATTTGCATATTATGGTGGAAAATAAGTATTTGGTCAGAAACAAAATTTCATCTCAATACTTTGTGATATATCCTTTGTTGGCAATGACAGAGGTCAAACGTTTTCTGTAAGTCTTCACAAGGTTGCCACACACTGTTGTTGGTATGTTGGCCCATTCCTCCATGCAGATCTCCTCTAGAGAAGTGATGTTTTTGGCTTTTCGCTTGGCAACACGGACTTTCAACTCCCTCCAAAGGTTTTCTATAGGGTTGAGATCTGGAGACTGGCTAGGCCACTCCAGGACCTTGAAATGCTTATTACGAAGCCACTCCTTCGTTGCCCTGGCGGTGTGCTTTGGATCATTGTCATGTTGAAAGACCCAGCCACGTTCATCTTCAATGCCCTTGCTGATGGAAGGAGGTTTGCACTCAAAATCTCACGATACATGGCCCCATTCATTCTTTCATGTACCCGGATCAGTCGTCCTGGCCCCTTTGCAGAGAAACAGCCCCAAAGCATGATGTTTCCACCACCATGCTTTACAGTAGGTATGGTGTTTGATGGATGCAACTCAGTATTCTTTTTCCTCCAAACACGACAAGATGTGTTTCTACCAAACAGTTCCAGTTTGGCTTCATCAGACCATAGGACATTCTCCCAAAACTCCTCTGGATCATCCAAATGCTCTCTAGCAAACTTCAGACGGGCCCGGACATGTACAGGCTTAAGCAGTGGGACACGTCTGGCACTGCAGGATCTGAGTCCATGGTGGCGTAGTGTGTTACTTATGGTAGGCCTTGTTACATTGGTCCCAGCTCTCTGCAGTTCATTCACTAGGTCCCCCCGCGTGGTTCTGGGATTTTTGCTCACCGTTCTTGTGATCATTCTGACCCCACGGGGTGGGATTTTGCGTGGAGCACCAGATCGAGGGAGATTATCAGTGGTCTTGTATGTCTTCCATTTTCTAATTATTGCTCCCACAGTTGATTTCTTCACTCCAAGCTGGTTGGCTATTGCAGATTCAGTCTTCCCAGCCTGGTGCAGGGCTACAATTTTGTTTCTGGTGTCCTTTGACAGCTCTTTGGTCTTCACCATAGTGGAGTTTGGAGTCAGACTGTTTGAGGGTGTGCACAGGTGTCTTTTTATACTGATAACAAGTTTGAACAGGTGCCATTACTACAGGTAATGAGTGGAGGAAAGAGGAGACTCTTAAAGAAGAAGTTACAGGTCTGTGAGAGCCAGAAATCTTCATTGCTTGTTTCTGACCAAATACTTATTTTCCACCATAATATGCAAATAAAATGAAAAAAAAACAGACAATGTGATTTTCTGGATTTTTTTTTCTCAGTTTGTCTCCCATAGTTTAGGTCTACCTATGATGTAAATTACAGACGCCTCTCATCTTTTTAAGTGGTGGAACTTGCACTATTGCTGACTGACTAAATACTTTTTTTCCCCACTGTATGTGTGGAGAAAAAAGGGCACTGCAATTCAGGAAAGAACATCTCGCCAACCAATAAGCACGGGGGTGGAACAATCATGCTTTGGAGTTGTGTTGCAGCCAAAGGCACGTGGAACATTTCATGGATAGAAAGAAGAATGGATTCAATTAAATTTCAACAAATTCTTAATGCAAACCATCTGTAAAAAAGCTGAAGTTCAAAAGATGGCTTTTACAAATGTATGACTATCCTATAAACACGTCAAAATCCACAATAGACTACCTCAAAAGGTGCAAGCTGAATGATTTACAATGGCCCTCACAGTCCCCTTGTAACTCTCGCACCCAGACTGGATGGCATGAGCGAGGATTGTGGCCCTACTGTGCCACAAACCAGACTTACCCTGGAGGGGGGTGACTAATCAGCTATCTTGATGTTCACTGGAGCGTCTAGTGGTGAGGTCAGGCTTGTGCAGCAGGTAGCTGCCAGGTACCACTCCAGGGCAGTGTCTAGCAGTACCAGCTGACCCCACAGGGGGACAGGACACTGTAACGACAGGTGCAGGAGAGTACTGTAGATTGCTGATGTATAGACTGGCAAGAACTAGCAGGCAAAGGTGATGTAAAGGCGGGGAATGGCTGACACTCTGGCAGGCAGGTGGGCACGGCTGACACTCTGGCAGGAAGGCGGGCACAGTTCAGACTGGTAGGATAGAAACTGTTTTGGGAAGGACTGGGACACTGGCAGGTACGAGTGGGATATGGGGACAGGTAGAACCCAGTTTAGACTGCACGAGCAGGAATATTTTCGGGAAGGACAGGGTCATGGGCAGGTACGACTGAGAAACAGGGATGGGTAAGATCCAGTTCAGACTAGGAACAGTTTCAGGAAGGACTGGGACATAGGCAGGTTCGAGACGAATACGGGAACTGATAGGAACCAGTTCAGACAGGACAAACAAGGAGCCGCAGATGCGGAACGGGAGAAGAGCCGCAGATGCGGCATGGGAGCAGAGCCGCAGGTAAAGAGCAGAAGCAGAGCCGCAGGTGCAGAGCAGAGCTGCATTTGCAGAGCAGAGGCAGACAGAAACAGATTCACATAAGTACTTATAATGTACTTATAATGAAGTAACAAGTGTACAACAAGGTCACAAATGTTGTGTAGAGACAACGGAATAGAGATAGGTTTAAGGAGTAGGAACAAGGATAGACACAGCAGGGTAGGGAAAACTCCAGACTAGGATACAGATTTAGGGATAGGACTTAGTTCAGACAAGGTCAGACACAGGAATAAATTCAGGAAACAGGATTCAGGCCTGGGTATGCAGCCCCCAGGGTGACAGAAACAAGACAGGTAGGATGCAGGTACGGACCTGGGCATACAGCCCCCAGGGTGACAGAAACGAGACAGGTACAGACCTGGGTATACAGTCCCCAGGGTGACAGAAACAAGAGTAGAAAAAGGACAGGACCTGGCAACACAGTAGTTGGACACAGACTGAGAGAGCAAGATACTCAGGCATTTTCCCATTGGTGGAGATGCCTTAAGTACCAGAAGCCTCTTGGTAATAGGCTGGGGACATATTAGGAATGCACACACTGTCTCTTTAAAAACCAGGAAGAGCAGGCAGTGCCGCCCTAAGCATACAGCCAGGAAGTATGCACATAGCAGCAAGCTGGAGGCAGAGCTCACTGCACGGCCCAGATTGGTGAGTCAGTGTATCTGCATGGTGGGAGATGGGAAGCCATGCAATGATGCTGGAAGGGATGTTATACCCCTGATCTGAACATTATTGAAAATCTGTGACTAGACCTCAAAAGAGCAGTGAATACAAGACCCAGGAATCTCACAGAACTGGAAGAATTTTCCAAGGAAGAATGGATAACAATCCCTCAAACAAGAATTAAAAGACTCTAGGCTGGCTACAAATAGCATTTACAAGCTTGGATACTTTCAAAAGGGGGTGCTACTAGGTGCTAACCATGCAGGGTGCCCAAACTTTTGCATTGGGCCATTTTCTTTTTTGTAATTTTTAAAATGTAAAAGATGAAAATATATTTTTTGCCTAAAATACAAAGGAAATGTGTCATCTTTAACTTTAGGCCTTTTAGAGATAATTTCATCTTCAACTTGCTTAACTGCTCACAATAGCAGTAATTTTGACAAGGGGTACCCACATGTTTACATGCCACTGTATATATAAAATATATACACACTCACAAAAAAACAATCTCTGACAGAGATCCATCAACCGAAAAATTTAAATTGTTATGAGTTTTGGAAAATAGAACACAAGATGAGTGTGTGTCTATATAATATATACTGCATATATATACAGGTGCATCTCACAAAATTAGAATATCATCAAAAAGTTAATTTACTGCAGTTCTTCAATACAAAAAGTGAAACTCATATATTATATAGAGTAATTACAAACAGAGTGATCTATTTCAAGTGTTTATTTCTGTTAATGTTGATGATTGTGACTTACAGCCAATGAAAACCCAAAAGTCATTATCTCAGTAAATTAGAATACTTTATAACACCAGCCTGAAAAAATTATTTTAAAATCCGAAATGTTGGCCTGCTGAAATGTATGTTCAGTAAATGCACTCAATACTTGGTCGGGGGTCCTTTGGCATCAATTGCTGGTAGATGGCTTCACTGACTTTGGTCTTGATAAAACACAGTGGACCTACACCAGCAGATGACATGGCTCCCGAAACCATCATTGATTGTGGATACTTCACTTTACTTACAGTAGAGTGATACAAGAAGGGCTGGACCAAAGACCTCCGGACCCAAAATCTCACAATGAGACACAAGGTCCCCCACAAAACGCAAGCACTAAAATGATGTAGGGGGCAGATATCTTTGGAGGAGGCGATGGACAGCTCTAAGTCATATAAAAGGAAGGGACCAGAGGAGCGAGCTTTGGGAGGCAGCACTTGAGCAACGGGTTCAACCCATGCGTCGCATAATTGCTCCCCCAACCATAGTCCTACTAAACCACAACCAAAAAGGGGGTGCCCGGGTCTACTGGCTTAGCAGATCCTTCATTTTTACCTGTTAATTTTGATAAGTTTTTGACATCAAACAAGGTAGCTACTGAGGGATTCATAGCTAATTTCTGCAAAGCCCTGACCGAGTCTATTAGACTCGGCTTTACACTCCCTACAAGACGTATGTAGGAGCTTCACACAGAGGTTTGAAAGCAATGAGGCAAGAATAATAAAAGTGGAAAATAAATCAGAATCCCTGGCAAAAGAAAATTTGGAATTAAAAATGGAGCTCCTATCCCTGAGTACAAAAATAACTGACTTAAAAGATAGGAGCAGAAGAAACAATATTAAGATCAGGGGAATCCCAGAAAATGTCTTGCAGAATGACCTTGCAGATTACGCCAAGTCCCTTTTTAAAAAAACAGCTCCTTCGCTATCTGAGCTACAGCTCACTATAGACAGGAGCCACAGGCTGCCGTGTCCACGAGGCATCGCCGCTGACAAACCGCGAGATACTATCTTGCGCTTACATTTTTTCCAAACGAAAGAACTAATCTTGAAATCCTTTAGAGAAAAGGGGTCCTTCCCACCTCCATATAACAACCTCAAAATTTACTTGGATATCTCAAAAGCCACAATGGAGGCTAGAAAGGCTTTTGGAGAAGTAACGTCCAAACCAAACTTAGAGATCTGGGAACCCCCTATACATGGGGATTCCCGACTAAATTGCTGGTTTGGCACAAGGGAAAGGATATCACTCTCTTTACAATAGAAGAGGGTTTAGACTTTGTACACTACCTCCAAGAAGAACTAGCCCACAAAGATAAGGGATGAACACTATGCCTTAATCTCCTCGTAGGTATGTTCTACATGCCTTTAGTCTTATTACGTATAGTGTTGGGGTGACTGGGCGGGTTCTTTGTCACAATTCTTGTTTGTTCCCCCCAAACTAGAGAGAGGTCTCACTGGAGGTGTGATCCCTAAGGAGAGCTCTACTCGAGTGAAACAAAGTTTTGTTTGAAATATTACTGTGCAGGTTTAGGCTTAGTTAAGAAAGTCTTTGATATTCTTCTTTGATTGTTCACATCCAGACTGTAATTTATAACTTGTAGGAACGTAGGCAGCAAATAAGAAAGTAAAAATTCTATCATACAACGTTAGATGCTTAAATAGCCCGTACAAACGCTTTGCCACTTGGAAAGAGATAAAACAAGCACAGGCTGATATTGTTTGCCTCAAGGAGGTCAAGTTAGCCAGGGATGTCCACCCTTAGGGTGCTGTCACAATAAACGATGCACCAGCGATCCCGACAACGATACGACCTTGTCAGGATCGCTGGTGCCTCGCTACATGATCTCTGGTGAGCTGCCAAACAGGCAGACTCACCAGCGATCAGGACCAGCGAGGACGCTGGTATCCAAGGTAAATATCGGGTAACTAAGCGCGCGCGTCACTTAGTTACCCGCTGTGTACCTTGGATACCAGCTCCCAGTGTCTGTTTACAGCGCTGGGAGCTCACTGATCGTTGGTCTCCCGCTGCCACACGAAGCGTTGCGCGCTGACCAGCGGGAGACCAAATTTTCAAAAAATGGCCCAGGACACACCTGCACGATCAGCGATACCCGGCGGGGGGGGGGGGGGCGGTCGCTGATGCATGTCACACACAGCGATGTCGCTGGCGAGATCGCTGTTGCGTCACAAACTCAACGATCTCGCTGTGTGTGAAGGGGCCTTTACTTCCAACACAAAAACTACCCCCACATGTACAAATCACTTAAAGACAAAAAAAGGGCAGAGGTTATCACAATTATAAGCAAAGATATCCCATTCCAACTGATCAGTGAGGAGATTGATCCTCAGGGTAGATTCCACATCCTGGTTTGCAGCCTAAATTGTAAAATATGTACAATAGTCAATGTGTATGCTCCAAGTAAGAGACAATTTCCCTTCTTTAATAAACTTATTAAAAAAATAGAAGAAGCCAAGAAGGGAGAGCTACTAATAGTAGGGGATTTCAATATAGTGCCAAATGGAAATATGGATTCCTCATCTACCGTGCGTCATTTGGCTCCAACTCTAAAAAACTGGATCACCCAAAATGAACTTTTCAATGTCGTTAGATGTCTCAATTCAACCTCATGAGAATTTACACATTATTCAGATGTGCATAAAACATCATTCAGAATTGATCTCTTCTTAACTAATATTTTCTCATTACCTCAATTCAAAAAAGCTTGAAATACTAAACAAATCATTCTCTGACCACTCCCCAGTTATGGGGGAATTTATTCTAGGTCCCTGGATAAAAAATACATTTCTTTGGAAAACCAGCCTGACATTGCTAAAAATCCCAGAATATACAGGGGTTGGTCAAAATAATGTAAAAACCTGGAAACATCAACAAAAGTTAGTTTAATATGGAGTAGGTCCACCTTTTGCGGCGATTACAGCCTCAATTATCCAAGGCATGGATTCATACAAGGTGTGAATTGTTTCCAAAGGAATTGTAGCCCATGCTTCAGTTAAAACACCCTCCAGTTCTTTGAGTGACGATGGCGGCGGAAATCGACGTCTAAGGCCGGTTTCACACTAGCGCATTTTCAGCGCGCGCACGGCCGGGGGTAGCTCCGCCCCCGATCCGGCTCTCTGCCCGGCGTGCCCGCCCCTTCCTTGTAGCGCCGCCTCCTAGCGGACAGCGGCGCCTGCGATCGGCGCACCCTATCTTTAGCATAGGGTGCGCCGATCGTGCGCAGGCCGTGCGCTAGTTGCGCTTTGACCTGCGCTGCGCACTCTTGACGGTGCGCCGTGCGCGCCAAAATCAAACTTTTCGGATTTTGGCGTGCACGGCGCACCGTCAAAAGTGCGCAGCGCAGGTCAAAGCGCAACTAGCGCACGGCCTGCGCACGATCGGCGCACCCTATGCTAAAGATAGGGTGCGCCGATCGCAGGCGCCGCTGTCCGCTAGGAGGCGGCGCTACAAGGAAGGGGCGGGCACGCCGGGCAAAGAGCCGGCTCGGGGGCGGAGCTACCCCCGGCCGTGCGCGCTGAAAAAGCGCTAGTGTGAAACCGGCCTAACTTGAATCTCTAAAATCTGCCATAAATGCTCAATAATGTTGAGGTCTGGGGATTGTGGGGGCCAGATGAGATGCTCAACTTCATTACAATGTTCCTCATGCCATGTTTTAATGATTCTAGCTGTATGAATTGGTGCATTATCATCCTGAAAGATGGCGTTCCACTCCGGGAACAGTGCTTGAACCATAGGATGCACTTGGTTGCCCAAAATGCCTAAATAATTGCTGCTGTTAATTCTTCCATGAAGGGATATCATTGGCCCTGCGGATCTCCACGAAATAGCACCCCAGATCATCACAGAACCTCCGCCATGTTTTACGGTTGGGAGAAGGCAGTCTGGATGGAATTCTTTGGCTGTCTCCAAACGTACACTCGGCCGGAGGTCGGAAATAGGGTAAACGATTATTCGTCTGAGAATATCACATGTTTCCACTGCTCAAGGGACCTATTCTGGAGGTTTCTACACCACTCTAAACGCTTGGAAACATTTGCCATTGAGAGCAGCGGTTTTCGAATTGCAGCTCTTCTGTGGAATCCAGATTTGTACAGCTCCCGAAGAAAATTTTTTGTGGAAACTGGGTTCTGTAGGTGTTCATTGAGCTCAGCAGTGATTTTCAGAGCCGTGGTCTTGCGATCCTCTCTCACAATTCGCTTTAGAGTCCGACGGTCTCTCTCAGTCAACTTCGACTTTCGGCCGGACCTGTGCTTTGCTGCGGACGTTTTTCCTTCTCTTTCAAACGCAGTCATTACTTTGGAGACAGTACCTCTCGACACACCAAGCATTCGGGCACTTTCTGTTACACTAGCGCCTGCCAATACGAGCACCAACAATTTGGCCTCTTTGAAAATGCGAGAGGTCTGCCATTGGTATCATGTTTTCATCAATGTTCTTACAATTCTGAAAAACAAACAGTTAATTTACATACACATATCACATAACACAAATAATCAACTACAAAACATTACCATATGTCACTGCATGTTTATAACATGTTCAAAGATTATGATGCCAAAACGTTAGGTGTTTCCATTATTTTGTCCAACTCCTGTAGAGAGATAATTAGGAATACGATTGATAACTACTTCCTTGAAAACTCCTCACCAGATGTTGACCCATTTATACTATGGAAAGCGCACAAAGGGGTCATTAGGGGTTGCTTAATGCAACTTTCAGCTAGGCATAAAAAAAAAAAAAAGAAGGGAAAAAATTTCCAACCTGCAATCCCAAATCAAAATAAAAGAGGATCAACAAAATAAATCTGACTATCCATCTCACGCCATTCACTTAGAACTGATGAACCTAAGGCAGGAACTTAGGGCGGAACTCATAACAGAGTATGACTCAATTATTCGGGCATCCAAATCTAATGCTTATACGTCCACGAATAAGCCAACTAGATACATGCTTAACAAACTAAAGAAAGAATGTATACATAGGAGAATAGACAATATTAGATCTTCCTCAGAAGATCTTAAACACCAAAACACCATCCTTCGGACATTGCAGATGTATTTGCAGAATATTTTAGCAAACTTTATAATCTAAAGTCTGACTCTGCAATGCCTAGCCCAGATCAAGCTGCCATAGACTCTTTCTTCTCTGATCTAAACCTTCCACAGATAACGCCCTCAGATTTACAGCTATTAAATTCACCTTTCAGTGTGAAAGAAATAGCAGGCACTATAAACAAACTTAAATCGCTGAAGTCTTCCGGCCCAGATAGGTTTATAAACGAATATTTTAAAATATTCTCAGATACTATTTCACCTCATTTGAAAACCCTTTTTGACCATGCCTCGAATTTAGGAGCATTCCCTGCAGACATGTTGGAAGCATCTATAATAATGATACCAAAAGAAACTGGAGACATGGAAAAAGTCCAAAATTTCAGACCCATATCGCTAATAAATGGCGATATTAAGTTATATGCCAAAGTCCTTGCAGAGCGTCTAAAAAATATCTTGCCTTACCTGGTTAGAAAAGACCAAATTGGCTTCATTTCGGGCAGGCAGGTCTCAGATGGGACGCGAAGAATTATAAATTTGCTTAATCTGATAAAGACATCAAACATACCCTCTATGCTCGTACGTCTTGATGCAGAAAAAGCATTCGATAGATTGAGTTGGCAGAGTCTAAAAACTTCTTTATTTAATTTTGGCTTTGATAATAAATCTATCTCCTCAATCTTTTCCCTGTATTCTCAACCGAATGCAAGAATTTACATTAACAACCATCTCTCTTCGCAATTCCACATCTCAAATGGCACTAGGCAGGGCTGTCCTTTATCACCCTTACTATTTGCCCTCGCGGTTGAGCCCCTGGCTGAAAAAATTAGGAGTCATAATTCTACATCTGGCATCAAAACACAGCAATGTCAGCATAAGATAACACTTTTTGCTGATGACCTTATCATTTCAATCTCAGATCCAATAAACTCAATAAAAGCTTTGACCCAGGTCCTAGACCGATTCTCAAAAGTTTCTTACTTTAAGATCAATGCATAGAAATCAAAAACTCTACCCTTCAATTTAAATAACACAGTAATTGAAAAAATAAAAAAGCAATCCAATTTTGTATGGGAAGAAAAGGAAATTACTTATTTGGGTATCACTATTACCACTAAATTTAAATCCATTATCCCCACCAATATAGATAACCTTATTAAAACTATTTCCAAAGATTTCCATAGACTCAATACTCACGACCTGACCCTACTAGGAAAAATTTTAGTGGTAAAGGTCTTCATCTTACCAAAAATTCTTTATTTATTTAGAACTATCCCTTTAAACATACATGTCTCGTTTATAGCAAAAATTCAGAATTTAATTTAGCTCTTTGTATGGAAAAATAAAAAGGCAAGGATGGCAGTGGAAATTTTATACAAAACAAAGAGACATGGCGGACTCGCTTTCTGGTCATACTACCAAGCGACACTCATCAAATTCAGTCAGGATTGGTTCAAAGAGAGTTCGCATCCGGCATGGCTGGATATAGAAAGAGCCCAAATAAATTATAATTCCATTCCAAAACTTCTTTTCAGTTACTTATTAGAATCTCGGCAGAAGGAGCACCACCATCCCATCCTTCAGGCCATATTCTCAGCCTGGAACATTTTGACTAAGCTACATAGGAAAGAGAAGAAGGAGGATATGATTAGAAGACTCCCTCTTTCCTTCTTGGTCCAGATTTACAATTTCTCAATACCAGATACCTGGGATGAGGTACGCATAAAAAAAGTTGGACTTATGGGATGGGAAAGAGGTTAGTACTTTTAGTGAGCTTAAATCCAAATATCATCTGCCCTTGTCAGAAAAATATTCTTTTTTCATGGTAAAAGAGAATATAAAAAAGCTGTTACACAGCAGGGCTAAGAATCTGGAAATTGTCTCTTCATTACTAGTTAATATTAATCATACGTTTAAATGGAGTATTAAAAATATCTACTCACATTTTAACAAAGATGTAGAGAGTATCAATCCTTCAACCAAATATATGATTCACATCTTTCTAACTATAAAAAATTCATTAGCATTTTTTGAAAAAATCAGATATCCCTTCCTTCTCAGATATTCTAGACACATTACGTTTCCATAGCTCCACAGTAGAAAGATTTGCTTTTAATAGCAACTCTTTGAATAAATACCACACAAAGTGGGCTTGGTGGAACTCAACATTTTTGTATTTGCAATAAGCTGCTTACGGTTCCTACAGGAATGCGACTAAGGTTAAGCTTTAAGTCTGGATTGGTAGTAGTGTTAGGTTAGTTTCGTCTTTAGTTTAATACTATTAAGATAAATACAACAGTAAAATGTTTAATGCTTACGAAGTATATTGTATGGCATGTTTTGAAAAGCATCTATTATAAAAGAAGAGTTCTCTAAGTTTTATATTATTCCATTTTCCCTTTTGTGCACCCTTCCTTCCCTTATGAAAAATGTTATATTATTCCCTTTTCCCTTTTGTGCACCCTTCCTTCCCTTATGAAAAATTAATAAAAATTATTTAAAAAAAAAACAACAGTATCACTGTGCTTGATTGGCCTTCCATAACACCTCAGCAGTGCCACAGGCTGATCACCTCCATGCCACGCCGCATTGATGCAGTAATTGATGCAAAAGAACTCCCGACCAAGTATTGAGTGCATTTACTGAACAGACATTTCAGTAGGCCAACATTTCGGATTTTAAAATCATTTTTCAAGCTGGTGTTATAAAGTATTTTTTTACTGAGATAATGACTTTTGGGTTTTCATTGGCTGTAAGCCATAATCATCAACATTAACAGAAATAAACACTTGAAATAGATCACTCTGTTTGTAATGACTCTATATAATATATGAGTTTCACTTTTTGTATTGAAGAACTGCAACAAATTAACTTTTTGATGATATTCTAATTTTGTGAGATGAACTGTATATATACCTGAACACTTAAAAATAAGTTGATCATGGCTATCTTCATTGCTTTTGACACATTACATGCAATAACGGTGAGAAAGATGTGATATAGACATTCTATATAAATGTGTAGCAGTATGGTATTAATGGAACATATGGTCCATGTAATTTTAAACTATTTCCTAGATATTCAATTCTGACACATTAGAGTCTGCTCCAAAGAACAGAGTCACAGAGGCTCCACCAAATCCTCAGGCACACCTAACATACAATGAATAAAAGTGGAGAAAACAAAGTAACATGCGGACAGAACAGAGTAGTGCAATTCTTCTGATGGGGCCAACAAATAACTGAGTGCAGAGAGTAGAAATGGAACAGAAGCTGACTGACAGAATGTAGTCAGCAAACACATTTACAGACAAACAGCAGCATGTGATGCATATACTCTGCTGTCATGAGGAAAACTAAATGCAAACTTTTAAACACAGGATATAGATAATAGAATCTAAAAATGTTCAATTGGCTGTAAGAAAAATCTATCGGGGTCTGAAGGACAGGGTTACAAAACATCTTTATGGATATTGCGCTTTATTTTACATTCAGTTAAATAGAAAGGAAGCACTCACAGAGCACAGGATCAAACATACAAAATGTAAAAAATATTGGGATTACTTAAGAAAGCTACCAAAAGAGAAAAAGCAACACTGTGGTGCTACACACCCAATCAGATTCAGAGCTACAAACATATTACTATTCATATCTATACAGTAGTCTAAGCAGTAAGTGGCTTCTATTAATGAAACGTTAATCCTGTCCTAGTTAGTGACGTGGCTGCCTAATGTATGATCTCTTTATAACTCAGCTGTGGCTTCAACCAACCTCCATAGAGCCATTTTTCCTATTCCACCCATATATTTCCTCATGTGCACATAGCACCCGTAGTAAGTGAGTTCTCCCCTTTATTGCATATGTTCCAATGAATTTGTATATGTGTTTTTCTATTATTTTTTATTTCTCCTCGATTTCTTGTGTAGTCTATTCTCTCCTTTTCTTCTGGTTTATCTTCCTCCTATCATGACCATGACAAGGTTTCTAGCTTACAGGGCACCTACCAAAAGCAACTAAAGGAGCATAATTTCCACCAGTCCCTTGAAGCTGCCTTCAGATGTCCCCCTTTTCCCATGCTTTTCTCTGCTTTCTTTTCCCTCTAGAAACACAGGAAAGAAATGTAATTTGGCCAAACAATGGTTGAGGTGGGTGACGAGTGCAGCCATTGATTGGCAGAGCAGCCTTTTCCATTTTCAGTGTGTGAAGAGACAAGTGTGGGACCTGCAAGGACCTTTGGTTAATCTGACAGACTCAACTTACATGACTGGGCAACAGAAATTAGCTCAGTCTTGCTGTGTGTGGGGGATTGTGGGGAGCACTGTGGGCATCCTAGTGTGTGCAGATGGTACTGGGTGGGCATCATCGTATGTATAGTGGACACAGTGAGGGCATCACATTTTGTAGTCAACACTGTGGGGGTATGAGAGTGTGTGTGTTGTGGGCACTGAGGAGTCATTTAAAGAGAGTCGTGGGCACTGTGTGGGTATCATAATGTCTATATTGGGCACTGTAGGGGCATCACATTTTGTTCTGGGAACTTTAGGGCCATCATAGTGTGTGTAGTGGGCACTGTGGTGCCATCATAGTGTGTGTCTTGGGCATTGTAGAGTTATTGTAGTCTGTGGTGGACACTGCGAAGTCAGAACAGTGCATGTGGTGGGCACTACAGATTAGTCTTACTATTTGGGAAGGCACTGAAGGCATCTTAGTGTGTGGTGGATACTGTGGGGACTGTAAAAAAAGTAAAGCACTTTGTGGGGAAAATAAATGGCCTTCACTAGGAGCACTATTTCTGTGTAGGCACATATGAAGGACAGAGGAGTGAGGTTAGGGAAATGGCTTAGTGTAAAATAAAAACCAATGTGGTGCACGTAGCAGTATGTGTCTGCCTCTCCAAATTTTCAATATTGTGAGGTCTGGGTAAGACATGTGGTGACTGAAGAGACGGCATTTCTGCTTTCCATTGCAGTCAGGTGTGATGCTATCACAGACCTTGTGTGCTTGTGTTACCACAATTTCTACACTTCCCTGGGATGAATAGTGACAGTCAAGTGAGTATATCTGAAATAAATCTATTATTATTTATTACGCTTTTGCTTATATCTAGTGACTAGACTTCATGCAGTTTTCAGGACAATACTGTTCATTAAAGAAATCAGCGAGGTAGCTCTACACCAGAGCAAGGTAAGTTTCCATCACAGACTTTGGACATGATAACAGTTGACTATCATATTCCTGCTTGGAAATTCATTTAGTATATATTGGATGCTTTACCTACCATGACGTTCTCATTTATGTTGTATAGGTCATACTATTTCGAATGACTTGTATATTTGCATACGTTACTAATCAGAAGCTGTTACTTTTGTTGTAATACAGACCAGATATTCGAGCAATAATTGTAATAAGCAGAAAATAAAAAACATCAATCCTGAAAATAAATTGTGAAAAGTCTTTGGCTCAATAACACAAAACACCTTGTTTTGAGCAGCATGACAAGCTGTAGGATCAGCCACTGTGCTAGTACAAAATGACATTAAGAACGCCATATAAGCAGACCCTTGTAGCTACGAGCAGCTAAAAGGGTAACGCTAATATCCACACAGTGAATTGACTGAGCAAACAGAGTAAAGGGTTCATACTCTCATTAGCCTAGTTCTTTGGTTCCATCACATTGTAATGCCTACTCCACTACATCAGGAAATAGGAAGTATCAGTCTTAGACATCGTTCACATGGCGGTTTACCCTACTCTCAATAGCTCCTGTGGGGTTGACGTGGGGCGAATGCACTGACGGGGCCATTGACAGAATCACAGTGTGCTCTCTCGCACATTATTTTAAACCGAGGCTTGCAGCAAGACGTAGTTTGAGGGGGTTTGGACTTAAGCCCCAATGGAGCCACAGAACGAAGGGTAAGATGCTATGTGAACATAGCTTTAGCCTTCTTGATGTTTGCGTCTAAAGTATATTTGTCTTGTACCAGTTGTAATATGAACTAAGGAGGAAAATTTGTTTCAAATAAGTAGCTGCCAAGATTAGGCCTCATGTCAGCCCCACCGGTAAAGTCCAGTAGAAATGTGAGTTACTGGAAAGCTACGGGCACGCTGGATGCACGAATAAGCAGCAAAAGGCACTTAGAGCACACTTATTCTTGTATTGATAAACAATAATTGGAAATGAAAAGTCCTTGTGTCATTTTCCCAAACAGATTATTTCACCTACCCTACACAACCCTACAAAGTTGAAAATCACTTATAGAAAAACAATAAATACAAAGCATCATGATTAGTTATTGTTACGCCACTGGTAACTAATAATGGGGTCCTGTGTTATTTATCCTGTCCTTTACTAAATTGACTCACACACGTCTTTCTTAAAGGGGTTGTCCATTATTCTGCTAAAAGTCAGCAGTAACTCCAGATTTCTGAATCCTAACACTGTGCGCACCACATGTTGTCAGGATTTTTCAGGTATTTCCAGTATAACCTCTTTAAGCTCCTGAGAAAAACCACTGTATCGGTCAATATGTAGTTTTTCTTATGAGGAAGCAATAAAAATAGGCAATGATGAAGGTGTTGGTGAAACATTTTCTTATTGGAGTCGACACAGGAAAATGGGCCACTGTACTGTTGCATCAGAGATAGGGTATGTGCACACGTTGCGGATTGCTATGCGGAATCTGTTTTTGGCAGAATCCGCAGGTCAAAATCCGTGTGTTTTTTATGCGGATTTCCAGCGGATTTATTGTGGATTTCCCCTGCGTTTTTACACCTGCGGATTCCTATAATGGAATGGGTGTAAAAACGCTGCGGAATCCACGCAAAGAATTGACATGCTGAGGAAAATAAACCGCTGCGTTTCCGTGCTGATTTTTCCCCGCAGCATGTGCACAGCAGTTTTTTTTTTCCACATTGAATAACATTGTACTGTAAATCACTAGGAAATCTGCAGCTGATCCACAGCAAATCCGAAACGTGTGCACATACCCTTAGACCTCATTTGTTTGTGCTGTAGCTTCATTTTTGCTAGTGTAGTGCCTAAATAAATCTTTTGCCTACACTCCACGAAAAGCAAACTGAATAAGTGACAGCAAAGCTGTAAAATCTCCCACTCATTGACCTTTGTGGAAAAATGTGTGAAACTTGATCTGGGTACTGGGCTGACAAAATGGAAGGCATACATGGGTATATGGGACACATATCTTGGATTAAGAGTATTTTAAATTAATATAAAGTAATTACATAGGACGAAGACAGAGGAGGTTGAGTAATGTTGCAATGACATGACAGTTCCTCAGCTGACCCAAAATTCAGTAAGAGAGGTTTTTCATACATGGTCAATCTACATTACTGCCCATGAAAAACAGGCAAAAATATTCAGTGTTCATTTTACTGCTTGTAGATGTACCATAAATACTAATGGAAAGTCGCTAACACTAACCCTGTTATTTTCAGAAACAAATTATGGAAATTACCTAATTGGATTTACAAAATGCCATCACATTTGATTCAGCTGCAGTCTTAAATATTTTGCTAAAAAGTGAACATGTAATTTCTTGCTCTGATTCTTCATTACATTTTAGGTAAAGATATAAAGCCTTTAAGTGTGTATATATATATTTTACATATTCATTCAGAGACATATATTCCAATTTCTATTTCATATTCTTCAGATAAATAAATGAATAAACGTGAAGCAATCACAATCGGTTGCCAAAGTCCCACTGATATCTCGATTAATAGGATGGTTTCTCGCCTGGACACTTGTACAGTTAACTCTATATATTTTAGAACTGTCATTCATAAATCACTTATTTCCACAAACTCAACTTAAAAAAAAGACAACGTGGCAAATGTATCATTTCTTAGACGACTCAATCTTAAAATGCACCAGGTTCAATATAGCAGTTCATGCGGTTTTATAAATCTGGCATATCTTCAGACCGTCGAGTCGAAGTTCACACCACCTACTAGGATAACATTGTGTCAGAAATTTGCCGCAGACCTTCGGCCCACTTTGTGAAGCACGCGAGGCTTTGACCGTTTCCAATTATGACACTGCTCTTTTCCTGGAAGCCACTCATCTTGGCCTTTAAGGTGTACGAAGTATGTAAAACACATGACAAATAGGGTGCAAGTCACGAACGCAACTAATTTTCTTGAAAATTAGTGAACAGTAACATAATTTGATTACAACTACTTTTTGCTTACCTGTAAATTATTCCTTACAACTAAATATATTCATAGTTAAGTGATATCAAACTCAAAGACCTCTGCCTTTAAAAGAATAAAAAAGCAACAAAAAAAATTGTCTTATCAGAGACAAGTCCATATGATTAGCATCTTAGCTCCTTATATCTTTAATGGGGCATCTTCTCTTATCAATGTGTATGGGAGAAGACTCCTGTCTTCCTTCAGCCAGCTTCCTTACTGGACATAATAATCCATCTATTGAGATGAAGCAGGCGTTTCCAACCATGGAGAAGCAGAGAGCCTACCTCTTGAAGCATATTTATATATCTCAATATCTAAGCATAGAGCTCCATACGCCGTGAGGGGGCCACTGCTGCAGTGAAGCATTTAGGGGGCTACGTGATAACATATTTTAGATTGAAGCAATATCTTTCACTTGATGTAAAGAATGGCATAACCTGCAGACATAGCAAGTACTGGTAAACCATGATACAGGAATACTACAAAACAGTGAAACCTGGCAATATTACAGTAGTTCATAGCTACTTTTCAACTAGATAATCTGATATGATGTATGCCAATAATTCATAATCTGGGCAGAGAAAGCCATTTAGCTTTGTTGCAAGTTAGTCTTAGTTGCATTTCTACCACTAGTAAAATTAATTATCTCTAGAGGTTGAGGATATATTAAAGGGGTTGTCCGATCTTCTGATGAATGTATGCAGTAATTCTATGTGACATCAGACTTCTGAATCCATACAGTGTGTGCACTGTACACTGTCAGGATTCTCTGGTGTTGACGGTGAGAGTGGGCCATCATGTGAGTTCAAGTATGTGATTTGCATACATGTGGTCACATGCCGACTAGAAGTGCTCAGTTTCGCTCAATACAAGTGAATTGAGTGAAGCTGATCAGGTCTAGTCAGAATGTGCCCAGATGTATGCAAATCACATACCTGCAGGCTCTCTGGAAAAACTAGAGAACCCTTAGGGCCCCGTCACACATAGCGACTCACCAGCGATCCCGACAATGATATCAACTTGTCAGGATCGCTGGTGAGCTGTCAAACAGACAGCTTCACCAGCTATCAGCACCAGTGACGCCGAGCGCGTGGCGTCGCTGTGTACTTTAGTTACCAGCGCGCTGATGCAGGGAGCTGGTAACTAAGGTACACATCGCTTTTCTAAGCGGCACACGTCACTTAGAAACCCGATGTGTACCTTGGTTACCAGCTCCCTGCATCAGCGCGCTGGTAACACATCGGGTTTCTAAGCACCGTGCGCTGCTTAGAAACCGTGCATTTACCTTAGTTAACAGCGCGCTGATCGCTGGTCTCCCGCCTGTCACACGCAGCGATGCGTGCTGGCCAACGGGAGACCAGCGATCAAAAAAATGTCCTGGCTATTCCAGGACGATCAGCGATAACCAGAAGGAGGGCCGGTCGCTGGTCAGTGTCACACACAGCGATCTCGCTGGTGAGATCGCTGTTGCGTCACAAAACTTGTGACGGGGGCTTTACAGCGCAGAGGCATAGCTAGGGCTTTGGTTTAGGGGGCGAAACTCCTGAGTGGCCCCTAACCAGGTAACCTTGATTAAAACTGGGTGACGCACCATAATAGTGGAGGGGAACCTCAGCAGATGACCACGCTGTTACTGAAAATAATCTCTATATAAAGACCAACAGTGATATTACCGCCATATGGTCAGTGGTAGATACTAGTCCTATGGAACTTATAAGAGATTACAGCACAGCTATAAATGGTGACTTACAGCTGACGTTCTTTCTGGTGGAGTCATTCACTTTTCCTGTTTTTTCCATCTGGCCCAGGCAGACATGACAACTTCTTCCACCTAGGACTCGGCTGCAGAGATTACAATAAAGACACATTTCACTTCTCATATTTCCAGCAGGTCACCATCTATTCCCAACCTGCACAAACTCCTCATCCTGCTGGTACTCCAATGCTGAGCCGCTGCTGCCGTATATGTCCCTATTACTGCACCTGCTGTGTGGTTCTGTGTGCCCTCTAGATAGTAAAACAAATTTCTTGAATATAGTAATGCCCTGTGTAAGTGCCCAAGTAAACAGTGCCCACATTTCCCCCCTATAAAGTAATAATGTCCTCTGGCCTCTTTGACAGTCACAATAACCTGAGTTCTCCTATAACAATAAGTGTTCACTTTACACTTAATAATGTCCCGAGTCTCCCTCTGTACAGCTCCCCTATACACACTATGATGCTCTCTTATACATAGTATGATGTTCTCTCACAGTATAATACCACCCACACAGTATACTAATCTCTTAGTAGCCCCCAAACTCTTTGATGGCTCCAACACTGTATGATGGCCCCCTAGATAACCTCCATATAATATAATGAACCAGATAGTCCTCAATATAGTATAATGCACTCCCCATAGGCCGCCATATAGTATAATGCACTCGTCATAGGTAAACTCTGTATGGTAAAATGCACTCCCCATAGGCAGACTCTATATTGTATAAGGCATCACCATAGGCAGAGTCTATATACATGAAGAAACCAACGGAAGATGGTGAGGGAAAACCTGATAGGGGCCGTACAAATGAATAAATAAAAGTGAAGAGAAAAATTGCTTGTTAAAATAGCCTTTATTAAAATATTTTTGGCTCAACAACATAAAAATATATGAAATATAGTAAAATTAGTGCATAAGGCAATTAAACCGCCATAAAATAATGAGTATATATGACTTATAAGGAGGATAATAAATCCAACTAATATCAACTCAAGTAATGGTTATCTCTATACCACAAAACCTGACGCAGATCAGAATAAACCCATGGAAACAGCCAATATCTATAGCAGCAGAGAATTGTAAAAGGTGCAAAAATAGTGCAAAAATATTGGCACAAAAAAAGTATATGTAAACCTATGCAGTGATACAACATCACAGTGCAAAGAGCATAAAAATATATAATTGTGCAAAATATGCAAAAGTGCTGAATAATTCAAGAATGTACAAAAAAAGTATATATATGAAACATATATATATATAAAAAACAGTAATGATGTGCAAATTTGCAAGGTGTGCAATAGATGCAGAGTGCAAAAAAGTATGCAAAATTATGTGTGAAGCATCAGACTGAGTACATATTGAAGCAGACCACAGTGGTGAATATCACATGTGCGCCGATATATTGTAGTGAGGGTCAGCCAATAAGGCCGTGGGAGGCAATAGCGTGGGGATAAGGCTGAATACCTGCAAGTGCCAGGAAGGTGGGAGATGCGGTGTGCCTGTAGTAGGGGTGCGTTTTAATAAAGGCTGTTTTAACAAGCAATTTTTCTCTTCACTTTTAATTATTCATTTGTACGGCCCCTATCAGGTTTTCCCTCACCATCGTCAGTTGGTTTCTTCATTTATATCGGATGGTCAACCATCCATTTGCTTGGGAGAGGGCACTTTGGTCACACATGGTCACGATATTCAATTACTGATTTAATCTGATTCAATTTAAAGTGTTCCCTCCCTCTCTTAACCCAGAGTCTATATACTGTAGTATAATGCACGCCCCATAGGCAGAGTCTATATACAGTAGTATAATGCACTCCAAATGGGCACACTCTATATAAAGTAATATAATGCACTCCCCATAGGCAGACTATATATACAGTAGTATAATGCAGTCCCCATAGGCAGAGTCTATATACAGAAGTATAATGCACTCCCCATAGGCAAACTCTATATACAGTAATATATTGCACTCCCCATAGGCATACTCTGTATAGAGTAGTAAAATGCACTCCTCATAGGCATACTCTATATTGTATAATGCATTCCCCATATGCACACTCTATATAGTATAATGTATTCCCCATAGGCAGACTCTTTATTGTATAATGCACTCCCTATAGAAGATTATATATAGTATAATGCACTCCCCATAGGCAGAATCTATATAGCATAATGCACTCGTGATGTCAAACACAAAGACGGGGATGACGGGAGAGGGGGTGTGACACACCCACTCTCAACAATGCAGTCAACTGTATCTGCATCTAGCAGACAGCTGAACTTGCAATGATGGGTGGGGGCCCCTGCCCTACTGCTTAGGGGCCTAGGGGCCCTATAGTGGCCAGATGGCAGTGCAGGAAGATTGAGTCTCCCTGATCTGCCGCAGAGAGGAACTGTATGGCTAAGTGCACACGTTGGAGAAATGCTACGGAAATGTCCGCAGTATTTCCGCAACTCCCCGCCACGGGTAAAACGCATGCGGAATTTGCATGCGTTTTCCTGCAAAACACAAGCGTTTTGCAAGCGTTTTTAGCTTGCAGAATGCTTGCACTTTTCCAAGCGATTTAAAGCATCGCTTGGAAAAGTGATTGACAGGTTGGTCACACTTGTCAAGCATAGTGCTTGACAAGTGTGACCAACTTTTTACTATTGATGCTGCCTATGCAGCATCTATAGTAAAAGATAGAATGTTAAAAATAAAAAAATAAAAAAAATCGGGATATACTTACCCTCTGTCGGCCCCCGGAGTACTCCCGCCTCTCAGCCACGCTGCCAGCACCTTCCGTTCCAAGGGATGCCTTGCGACAATGACCTCTGATGACGTAGCATCACGTGCAGGGCTGGCGTTAGGGGCAGGTAGCCCAGGCAGCTGCCTAGGGCCCCCGCTCCCCCAGGGGCCCCCAACTAGCAGCAAATCATGCAGCCGCTATGGGGCCCGTGAGGCCCCCAGCGCCGACTCCCCCCACCACCCCATTGAACTATACTGGCGTCATAGACGTCGATACAGTTCAAAGCAATGATGGAGGAGAGAGCGTCAGCTGACGCTCCCTCTCCCATCATTCCCCACTCTGCTTCTGACACTGCGGGTGCACGATGACGCCATAGTGCACTCACTGTGTAACAGGCAGAGCAGCCGCTGAGACAGGAGCCGGAAGCAGCGCGGGCATGAGGAAAGGTGCTGCTGATAACATGATACTGTATGAGGACAGATTGATCCATTAGTGATTGTTGTGTCCCCATCATTCTTTCTCAGATGGTGGAAAGTGGCCGGGAAACAAGTGTTGAACGACTTCAATACTGTCGATCACACTCATTTAGCGACCTGAACTCATCACATGTAAACACAATCAAAATGCGTCTGTGTGATGTGCAATATGTTAGCATTTGGGGCCCCATTTTAAACTTTGCCTAGGGCCCCACTTTGCCTAAAACCGGCCCTGATCACGCGAGACCGCTGCGTCATCAGAGGTCATTCGCGCAATGCATCCCTGGGAACGGAAGATGCTGGCAGAGTGGCTAAGAGGCGAGAGTACTCCGGGGGCCAACAGAGGGTAAGTATATACCGATTTTTCATTTTAATTCTATTTTTTACAGGAATATGGTACCCAGGGCATGGAGGACCCTGGGAACCATCCGCACATGAAGTGCTCACTTTACGTAAGGTAGGCATAGCCACATGCGTAAAGTGAGCATTTCAATGCAATCCTATGGCGGCGGAATCGCCGCGATTCCGCAGAAATAATGGACATGCTGCGGATTTTACCGCTATGCGATTCCGCAGCAGTAAAATCCACAGCATGGGCACAGCAACTGCGAAATCCCATAGGATGCGCTTTATTAGCGTTTTTTAACTGTTTCCGCTGCGGCAAAAAAGCGGTGGAAACGCATAAAAATTGTAATGTGGGCACACAGCCTATAGGTGGCCCCCTCAGAGCTCAGGGCCCGGGGCGAGCATCCCCTTTGCCCCCACTAGCTACGCTACTATGACAGCATTTGGTGCAGTCCACGCTGTAAGGATTCAGAAGTTTGCAGTCACAAAGAATTTCAGCAGACTTTCATCAGAAGATCAGACAACAGTCTACATGTTGCAAATGTTTAATTCTGTACATTAGTACATTACTTATAACAAATATTGTCCTAAAATAAAAAAAAAACACCCTACATAATTGGGTAACACTTGGTACTATAATACTAATAAAAAAGATCAGCCTGGTCCAATGTTATATCAGGGCCAAAAAATGTTGAAGTGATTCATAACCAGCTGAATATTAAAGTAAAAAGTTGATTTTTATTGGTAAATATTAATACACATTTTAATCAGAACAAAGTGCTGGAATAAAAGAAGGCAGTGCTCACATACTTAAACTAGCAAAACAGGCGTAAGAACAAAGCTCTAGGGAAATGAAAAAACAGACTTATAATATTTATATAGTCTATTATCTACTCAGAGCTGGTGGGAGTGGTCATCACAAACGTCAGCTGACCTAGCAACTGTGCAGTTGCAGCAAGCTGCCAACAAGGGAAACTGAAATTAACCCCCGCTGGCCTGGAAGGATAAAAGCTATATTTAAATTATAGAGGAACCAGAAAGGGATCGTGACATATTGTTAGGAACGGCGGAACGCACTAAATAAAAATGATAATAAAGTGCGTTCGCCGCTCGGGGTCCACCGCGCAGTAGGTGTTACAACCACTGCTGAGTGATGGCAGGAGCAATATGGCAGTATAATGCGCACGGGTTCAACTTCACCCGTAGTGCGCAGAGCGGGCTCTGTTCACACACAGAGACGCCGTAACACAAAAACACAAAGAACACTGAACCTGTTAGTGTCACATAGTTCAGTTAAAATGCACACACGGTATCTGGTCACAGGAGCAGGCCCTAAGACAGAGGAGCTGCGTCCTTCTAGACCTACCGTGTGTGCGGCGTCGCTACTGCGAGCGCCAAGGGGGGCTGCAACTGCAGCGCGGCGTAGGACACTGCCGCTCGACGACAAGGCTTGAAGGCAAGCGCAATGTGGGACGCTAGCGTAGCGGTGAACACAGTGGATAAAGGCTTGCCACTGACTGGAGCTGACTACTAAACTAATTCCCAATCACCATGTGTAATATCAGAGGGAAGGGGTTTCAAACGAGTCAGTCACCAGAGTCATACATCCGTCACCATTCACACATAGCACTATAGTCTATACTAGCGCATGGCGGAACGGCCATGCACGCTTTTTATAGCCGTGCGCGACCTTCCAAATTTCCGAGATGGACCAATAAGATCTGGAACAGGACCTGGGCACATGACTCCCGATCTCCAATGGGAGATCGTCTCGTGAGCATGCCCAGTAGGAGCACAGAGGGACTTAGTCTCTGGAGCGTTCTGCTGCAAAGTAATCTCCTCTGTAGCAGAAAGACAGCAAGAGACCGCCGAATGTGAGGCTCTAGATTCCTGCAGAGCAGATGCAGAAACCTGACACCTAACACATATAGTCTGTTGGTGGTGTTGCAGCTAAGCCATATGGTGAGAGGTACGCCTCATTGGTCACCTGCCATGTGTTTACCTGCAGAGCTGACCACAGATAACAAACTCTGTAACAACCTTTAAGAGGAGAACATTTGCACAACCCATATAGACAAATTGTACTTCTTTGGTAATTTTTGATATATACTAGTGTCCATTTCAGTATAGCATCTTTTGTATTTCTGCACACCAGACAGCTATCTTTGAGCTCTGAATAGATAATAGACTATATAAATATTATAAGTCTATTTTTTCATTTCCCTATAGCTTTGTTCTTACGCCTGTTTCGCTAGTTTAAGCATGTGAGCTCGCCCTTCTTTCATTCCAGCACTTTGTTCTGATTAAAATGTGTATTAAAATTTACCAACAAAAATAAACTTTTTACTTTAATATTCAACTGACTATGAACCTCACTTCAACATTTTTTGGCCCTGATGTAACACTGCACTGGGCTGATCTTTGTACATTAGTAGATTAGTGTGGGAGTAAGTTGTTTTGCAGTGTAAATAAAAGCTATATTTTAATAACAATTACTGATTGGTGGAAGAAGGGTAGTGTTAGCTTATGGAAAATAATTAACATGACTATTTTTTAAAGCGACTTTGTCAGGTATTCTATATTCCCTATATATGACAGCAGGTAAGGATAGAGAAGGAGATGCTGACCGAGGGTGTACAATTTTCTGTTATTTCATTCAGTATTGAGACGTAAAATGCAGTTTGCTTTATATTACAACTGACTAGATGACAGAGAGAAAATGTCTCCTGTTGACCACCACCATTGGGCAATGCCACAACATTATTCTTTTGGCTGGTATGTTAATCTGGAAAACCCTAATGTAATGACAGAGTATGTGAAAATGATTTAGGATTTAGGACTCCCTTACAAATAATTACAAAAAGGTACTATAAGGTACTAAGCTGGAATTTACATTTAACTAACATTCTAAACTTAGGCTTCGTTAATGTTTTCCTATCTGAATGTCACTAGCCTTGTGTTCTACTTTCTGTCTACATGATAAACGCAACAGGTAAAAAACTACAAAGGATTAACTAAAAGTTTAATACTCGTAATAAACATCCCAAGTATGCTATCCAATCACACTGCTATAACGCCGGAGAATAAAGCTCATCGTTTTTATCTAGAATGCTTAGTCCAGTGTCAGCGTAATAATTTCCATAGCAGAGTGTTATATTTACATGCAAGCGGCACAAGGTGCCTACAGCTGGACCATATAGTAAAGGAGTACGACACTTCTGGTTGGTGTTTGGATAGAGTCCCACTACTTAGATATATAGAATAAGGAATCTGGGACTCAAAATGGCAGGTTTTACCGCTTTACCTCTGCACGGAATGGACACACTTTTTTTTTCTTTTCACCTAAGGTCTGCTTGACCGAAACATCACCGACTGTTACACTGTTTTTGGACCACACTATTAAAAGGGACTTCTTCAGAACATGACTTTTTGAGTGCCAGAGTCTTTATTCTATACAGCTGGACCATACGCATATATATTGTAGTAGTTTTGCATTAATAGGGTTTGTCGAAGCTAATGATCAGCTTACCATTGTAGGTCAGGTTTTTCTAACCCTGGTGATTAGCCATTAAGAATAAAAAAGCCATTTCTGGCCAGACAATCACTCCCGGAAAAATTTACCACTTCACTGAGGCCAAACAGATCAACTTTCTTTTCTTGTTCATAAAAGCAGGTAAAGAGATGGAGACCTCTCATTTGTTTCCATATATAATAGGGCATATGGTTAAGGATTGTCTTTATTAATAATAGATCGAGTGCTTGTGATCGCAATTCCACTCTTTATATTTAGGCATTTGTGATGAGTATGCTCGTTACCTGAGTTTTCCGAGCATGCTCGGGTGTCCTCCGAGTATTTGGATGTGCTCAGAGATTTAGTTTGAGTCCCCGCAGCTGCATGATTTGTGGCTGCTAGACAGCCTGAATACATGTGGGGATTGCCTGTTTGTTAAGGAATCCCCACATGTATTCAGGCTGTCTAGCAGCCACAAATCATGCAGCTGCGGGGACTCAAACTAAATCTCTGAGCACATCCAAATACTCGGAGATCACCCGAGCATGCTCGCAAAATCTCGAGTAACGAGCATACTCATCACTATTAGGTATATACTCTGTGAGTGCTTCTTGCTATACAAACAATTTTCAAATTTTATTTTATTTTCAAACCACTGATTTTCAAGCCCCGAATTAGAAAAAAATAAAAATAAATAAATAAATGGTAAAATAGAATAAATTGCAATCAACAAAAAAAGACATAGCGATATGAGCATTTGAAGCACTAACATAATCCAATTATTTCATTGCACTCCAACAGTCAGCAAGCGGCGGCTCCAAACAGGGTGGGAGAAGACAAATATTATAATACCATTTTGGTGAGACAGGAATCATTCCGTCTTATTCCAAAATGCAGAAGAAAGGGATGAAGGGAGGGGAGCCAAAATAATGTGCAGCCTGTACAAGATAACGGAGGCTTAGATTACACCTTGTTGTTCAATGATTTCCAATGATATATGAATGCTATCCAATTTGTCATAATCATGTTGAGATTGTGTGATTGGCAAAGATTTCTGAGTCATAAGAATTAGAATAAAAGGAGATAAAACTTCACAAGGTGTAATCTATTTTTTTTTCTTTAAGGCAAAGACAAAGCTATACACAAATAGTGTAAAACACTGATATAAACGTAGCATTTTTATTATATGTTCCTGCCATGTGCAAACTTTAGACAGCTACCAGAAATGTAAAAAAAAATTGTACAAAATAAACTTAAACATAAATATATAAGGTTTGTAAAAAATGTAAACAAAAGTGTATTTATTAATAAGTAAATAGAATAAGAATTGTAAGATTAATTTATGATTTGCTTATTTTTGATTATTATTGTTATACTTGTTAATAAATATTTGGTGGGAAAAATAATAAAAATTATTTATTTTTAAAGACTTGCAAAAATCTGGATCCACAAGGCAGTAACTCCAAAAATGTATGCATTTTTACCACAGTAAACTAAAAGTAAATTTGCTTACTGAAGGACAAAAAAAAAACACACAAGAAAACAAAAAATATACACACATATACAGATAAAATAAACAAAACACATGCAAAGATAGTAGCATTCTTCTATCATGCATCAGGCTCATTGCCCAAGCACCCATTAACCATGACGACGAAAAGTGCAAAAACCCAGCAACATTACCAAAGGATGCATAGAGAGGTCTCACAATGCAATATCATCTCAATCCCCAAAGACCATGGACAGCTGCACTGTCCTTCACTAATAGAATTTTTTTAGTCTTTTCTTTTTTTTTTCCTTTTTTCTTTTTTTTTTAAGAATGTAAAAATGTGGGTAAAGAACGTAAACAAAAAAAAACACACCAACCTTCTCGTAGCTCTGAGGGATGTTAAGGGGTTTGATGCAGAACACAATGACATGAGGAGAAGAGAAAAAATAGGGGAGACACAGAGAGAGTAAAAAAAGACCTTCTCCAGGCTTTCAGCTGCAAAGCGACTAATCCATTAATATATATTCAAAGGATTAACAAATAACTTTCCCTTTTCTTTTGAGATGGAGGTTATCCAGCTCAAGTCAGTAAGTCATCTCTTCCAATCTTTCTGTTTTTGAGCACTTAAGTATAACTATGCTTTTATAACCATTACTTCTAAGTTAAATTCTGGCAATATCTATATAGCTATATCTATACGTATCTAGATATAGCTATTTAGATATATATGTTTATGCCATTTTATTAAGACCTACTTAACATAGTAATAACAACAGTAGCAGTATCTACTGACCAATTCATTTCTAAAACTAAATAAGACTTCTAATAGAAGCTCCTTTTCCAAGTACATTTCTAAGTTTACAGATCTTAGAGACATGCTTAATGCAGCCATAATCGGGAAGATATCTCAAGCTCTTGAGATATCGGCCCATCATTGGACTTATGCCACATGGCTTTAATAAACCAGTGAGGGTCATAACGAGAAAAATCGAAGGATCAAGTCACCAAAAGGAGACTTCCCAACAAGATGGAAAATCTGCTTGCATGACAGTAATTACTTCTAATTGTTATAAACAGTCCATAATTCTCTTCACGGCCCAATTTGGGATCCTATTGTTTCACAAGACTACATATATTAATCTTCATTTGTACTGCACTGTGCCTCCAGAATAATATACAATAAAACCTGAAACCAAGAGTTATTCATACCTACCAGGAATCTTTGCGATAGCCATTGCACCTGCATTATCGTGGTACCTAACCTATGAGTATATGTTTCCCTATTATGCCATAAAATAAAAATTGGGCTGTATTATTAGATACATCCTTAAACTTTAGGAGACCAAAACAGCTTGTCCTTAACAAATCTGAAAAAATACTAGAAAGAAAATATTCCTCACCTTTTCCCATAATGATAACGTAAGTTTTATGTCTAATTTAACTATAGCAATCATGTCTGCACTGATTATATTATTTCACTAACTAACAATAAGGGTGTGAGAAATCAACAATCTTGGCTTTTGTTTCGGCGTGTATAAATAAATATAAACTACCCTACTTTGTTAGTAGAAATGGTAACAGATACATATTAATATATCTTTAAAAAAATGGTAAAGCCGTCATTGACATTAGGAGCCAAGGGCAGGTAAAGCCCTCAGTTTGTACACATTACCAGCGTGCAGAGCTCGGCTGCTCCCTACCTCTCACGTAAAGATTAGCGGGTGAAGAATAGCGAACTCCGGCACTGTTTGTTGCCACACATTCATATTTGCCCTGATCGGTCTCCTCACTATTTTCAATCTGTAAGGCACCTGCAAAGGAAAAAGAAAAGATAGCAAAAAGCATTAAGGTCGGGTCTTATTTGTTTGTCATTCTGGTACCCTAATTTGGAGGTACTGTTGCAGGAAGCTGCTGCTAAAACCGTGATCTATACATGGCTTATGTAGTCATCAGCCATAGGATGGAGGAACCTATTCACAGAAAGCAATATGCAGCTTAAATAAATGTTTTTACAATGATTACCAACATTTTAGATTTGACTGACGAGCTACTTACTATTTTAATGAATTCCAATAAAAATCACATTGTTGTGCTCTATCTAAAAAGTACAGATCATAACTTTAGTAACAACCTAGGGAAATTTAAGAAATGGAATCTCTGCTTGAAGAAGTGCAATGAACATGTACCTGATATCCTATCCATGGTTTGGTTCCTACATGCTGCTTTCTTCTTTCTCTGGTTGGGGAGCGTTTTTGCAGTAGGAATGAGGGCTCGAGACACATATTGTCAATTTATGCATACTTAACAGGCACTATAGTTACAAATGTTTTCCATTGCCAGGTACCATTATGTTTTAGGGCAAGTTTACCACATTTCAACTGTAATTAGTAAAAGATAACAAAAATGATGGTGACATCAAAAACCTGAATACCATGTAACACAGATAGTGAATGTTGTTCGATAGCCGAGCTTGGATTGTATGGTGAAAGTTACAAAATGAGACTGAACGCTAGGCAGTCTTCTAATGCCAAGTTAGGCGAGTACATATTCATAGACTGAGCAAAGTGAAAATTAATACGGAAACATCATAAGGATCAAGAAGACGAAAAGGAATGAGTGAGGTCCAAAACTCAAAGGGAAATTGCATTTTACAAAATGCCTTACCTCGAATTGGTGTATTTTCTGTAATGAAAGCAAAGGAAAAAAGTGACAGTGGTGAGGAATTATATTTAGTTATCAGGCACACAGCCAAAAATAAGGGCCCCGTATCCAGGAGTAAATTCTTCTAGCGACACACTCAAAAAACCTAACCTGAGTAAAGTAGGACCAAATCTGTCAATGAAATTACGGTAAGTAAGCCATTTTGTGGACATGTAAAAATGCAGCAATTATGAAATAATGAAAGCACAGTAAGCCGCAGTGCTGTCACTATCTTGCTGCAGCAAAGTGGTGCCATTTACCACCAAAAATGTGCAATATACTGTGCTAACGTTCTGTGCCCTATTGCCATTCCTACTAGCCCTATAGTAATTGTCTGGCTTCATGATTTCATTTTCAAATAGTGTTCTATGTATTTTATTAAGTGTTCTATTAATGGTGTGCTATCCTTAACAAGCAGTCAGTTGGGAGGCCATGGAGGGCCCACAATACACACAGACACTAAGGGTCTAATGGATACAGCATGTAGCCAAGTGACCAGGAAGAATAACAGCGGTGCACAGAGGATAGATGAAGTATATGGCAGATTTACAGCGATAAACAAAATTTCTGGATCTGCTACGAATATCATGGCTTCAAAAAATAAACTGTGAATTTGTAACACATGCCACGCTGTGGTAACGCTGGTCTTAAAAATGACCTGCGACACAGACCACAAAATGTCCTCTGCTGCTCTATCAAGTGGGTGGGGGGTATAAGACTGCACACAATGTGTATGCTCCCTTGGCAGGACTGCAGATACACAGTACAAGGCTCCTTATAGATTACTTTAGGAAGCAGTCATTTTGCTAGATGAAATAAAGTAAAAAGTTTAAATCTGCGAAAATTACACAGGAGTAGTCACGTAAAGCTATGTCTGCTTTAGGGTGTACAAACTTTATCACTATACACAAATCCACCTACACTACCGTATTCTCTCTCCTTTTTCTGTCTTTCCTTTTTTATTCCACAAAGGTTTCTGATGTCCTTATGTTTCTCAATTTGTTTAATCTCTCACATGCAGTCTAATTTGTATTGTTTACTATTGTTTTATATTATGTAAGATGGCCGCCGGACAGGTCCTTGAGGGAAGATGTGTGTCATCGCGGTTGTTAGCAGCGGTGATGTGAGCTCGGAAGGGTGCTCCAGCACATATAGTGCTGACAGAGTTATTTGGCTATTCCAGGGCCGGGTTATACAAGCAGTCATAAGAGATGGGCGGGAATGACTGCTCACATATCCTCATCCCAGGGGTGTGGTTTGGCAGATAAAATGGAGGCCGAGTGTCTCTTTCAGTGCTAAGGCCTAAAGAACAGGACACAATGCTGAGTGAGCAGACTCGTTATACATTGTATGGACTTCTTACTTTATGTTTTCACGCTGTGCCAGAAAAGGCTGTTCTTTTGTTTTGCTATCCTGAGCGGTTTATGCAGTCGGTAACTTGTGTGGACATTTCAGCAATACCGCTTCCTGTGCCTACCTCAACCACAGAAGATGCCTTGCTTCCTGGGATTCCTCAGGATTACTATAACCGTGTGGAGGGTTGCACCAAATGCGCACAGACACCAGAATGATGGATGTGACTTATCTATTGCCGCTGACAGTATACTTTAGTGTAACTCCAGCCTGGGACTGACATCGTTTTCTAGCATAGTTTCCACATTTTTGTGGAGTAAATTCTGATGAATTGGTCGGTTGGGCTTTGCCATATTCCATCCTTTCGTTAAAGGAGGTGGAGCTGGCCAGGACTGGCATAGAAACACCTAAAGTGGCAACATTTTTGCGCTATTTTGAGATGGGCAAAAATTTGGCAACATTCGTGAGTTTTACGACAGAATTATGGTGAAAATTCCCTTTGAACCGTGCCCTTAGTCTGCTGAAAATAGTGAGTTTACATTTCTTATGGCTATCTTGTTGTATTTAAAAGTAATCACGTAATCTGTTAATTAATTTAGGACTTAAAATGTTATATCATTGGGAATGCACATGAATGTGCCTGCAGTAAAGCTATACATACTGTTTTTAAATTTCAAACAAACCCAAGAACAGATCATTAACAGAATATCCGAAAAATGTTTGTGATCCGCACAATGTAATCCACCCTACAGTAACTTCATGTTACACACTATTTGATAAGTGTGTATAAATATAAAAGTTTTTCTGTAGCCATGAATATATTTAGACCAGAGGTCTCAAACACGCGGCCTGCGGGCCGCATCCGGCCCCTGAGACAGGCTTCTGCGGCCCGCAGAGCACCACATGTCTCACTCCCTGAGGCAGGGGGAAGGCGCGCATTCAGGTGCGTGCGATGGCTGTTCTGTGTGCACACACTGCACAGGATCTGGAATGAGGTCACAGGAGGGGGAGGAGTCAGGGATCACATGATCAGGGGCCTCAGTGTATGCAGGACTCTGCTGTCTGTGCTGATTGTCATGGTGCTGGATGAAGGTAAGGTTTTGTGTGGGGTCAGGAGGGGTTTACAGGGTGGATGTAGCAGAGCCATGTGTGTACGGAGCGGAGCCATGTGTGTACAATGTGTATGGAGTGGAGCCGTGTGTGTACGAGGTGTGCGGAGCGAAGCCATGCGTGTACAATGTGTATGGAGCAGAGCTGCGTGTGTACGAGGTGCATGGAGCGGAGCCGCGTGTGTACGAGGCGTACGGAGCGGAGCCGCGTGTGTATGAGATGTATGGAGCGAAGCCGCGTGTGTACGAGGTGTATTAAGTTTGAAAGGAATGTGGCCCGCCAGCTCAAATTTTTTTCATGTGCAGCCCATTTACTCTACTGAGTTTGAGACCCCTGATTTAGACAAAAATGGATTCTCTGTAGTTTATACAGTAAATTAATGTTATCATAGCCATTTTCAATAAATGTAATACACCAATCAAAATAATGTATAGGGAAAAACAAGGTGCAAGGAAGTCATCTAGTTGCGGTAAAATATTTTCCTTATGCAATATGTTGGTGCCAATATAGTATCTGTATAGAAATTGCTATCCTGACTTCAATTTAACCACAGACAACTTATTTGGACTATTTTTGACTGCTCTTTTATCTTAATAGATGCACTAATATCAGTTTTACGGTCAGTTATTTACATAAGATATTTAGCTTCTCCAATCATGAAAATATCTATTATCACAAAATATAGGAGAATTGAAAACCAAAAAAAGTTATTGATACATTAGTAAATATAGTTTTAATAGTAACTTTTTCACTATATGGGTAATATAAAATAACCTTATTTCTGCAAAATTAAAGAAGAAAATATCAGTAATGTGAACCTATTGGTAATATTCTTCTACACATTAGCATATAGTAAATTAATACGGAAAAGCTATAGTTAATAAAGCAGGGAATTTAGGCTTAAAGGGAAAATACTGCATGGGAGGATAGAGGTTTTTCGAGTAAGCATCAATATTTTAAGGAACAATTGTTTCCAGAAAGAAAAAAAAAAGCAGTTGTTTGCCCATCCACAATTGGTGGAAGATCTGCCATAAGGAAGGGAGATTAATGAACCTTTGATATGGGAAACAGAAGCCACTTCATTATTTTTTCTTCATTTATTTACAACACAATAGTTATGAGAATTACATATTATGTATATAATGTGAATGGTAACAAGTTATAAAACCTGAATGGTTTCTTGTTAAAAGAGTATTCTCAAGTTGTCTCTTGAGCAGTTCAGGGCTCTGAAATCTCCTTACAGTCTTTCCTTCCTTCCTGGTTGCTTTGGAAGCAGATGCTCCTCCTTGATTGACAGTTCTAGTGAGAAAGTTCATTCGGCTAGTAAATATTAACAGGACTGTCACTGCTTGTTTTAGGTCCACACTGCCATCACTATACTTGCACAAAGAGATAACAGGGACTTTGAACAAGCACATGGCTCAGAAAGTTAGAATCATGATTAGGATAACTGCTTTGGAAATTATTGATATTGGACACCGGGGTATTGTGATTCTACAAAATTGATAACCACTTAGGTGCCGGATAGAGATGGGACATTGAGCAGCTAACTGATGTATGAAAATCAATGGGCTGGATAGTGCTGACTGGAATTTCAGAAGTTGACTCTGCTCCTGGAATATAACACACTCAGCCAGGGACTAGTGGCCAAGTTCCATCGAAACCAGCTGTACACTATGTAAAAGAAAAGCTCTCAGTGCAGGAAAATGACAGCAAATAGAAAAAACAAGTCAATTTCAAAGTTACTTATTTTCATGCTGACCAACTAAAGCAATTTAATAACATGAAAATACCCCTTTAAGTATAAACACCAACATTAGTCGAGTAGATAATTAATGATCTATTTAGGGCTAGCCTTACATGCTCACAATACTATACTTTGAAGAATAGAAAGATTTGAATGATTCTCCCAATGTACTAGTATATCTGATAATTCACTGATCTGTCTACAAAATGTCAGGACTATGTAAAATAAAGAAAATGCAGAGACCTGCATACAAAGAAGCAATTCTAGAAGCAAACATGTTTTTTTTAAGGAAACTTGACAAACCTGGGATAATAACAGAACACAGCCATGAATTTCTGTCACAAGCCAATTACTTTTGGCCACAGATCCTGGGCCTTATGAATAAAACCAAGTACTTAAGAAAACGTGACAGAATTACTTAAAAAAAACCAAAAACACTTTTATTAATCTATTCTGGAAAAATGAAAGCTCAAATCTTGTTTTGTTGCCTACACCAAATTTCCACTGTTTGGTTATGGTCACACTAGTCTTAGGCTTGGTCAATGGTCACTATTTCACACCAATATATGTAAGCCAATACCAGGAAAGAGTGAGAAATGCAGAAATGGTGGTATGTTTCTATTATTTTTTTCTTCTGATTGTTCCACTCTTGGTTTTGGCTTACAAATACTGATATAAAATACTGACCAAATACTGATAGTTTGACAGTAGCCCTTAAAGTACTGTAGTTAAAGAAGTTGTCCACTACTTGGACAACTTCTTCTCATACCCCTCACTTGGCCCCCATAAAATAATAAAACCTATACTCGTCTCTCGTGCTGATGCCTGTCATGAACTCATTTTCTGCTCCACCAGTTGAGAGTTCCCCTTCTGTTCTCCCTCTGGTGGTGACAGGAGATAGTGCGGTTGGTTTAAGTGGTAATGATCTGCCACCTGATGAGGAAGATAACGATTGGATCTCTGGAGTATCAGACTGGATATAAGACAGCCAACGCCCTATCCGGGTGCTGGTGATTCAGTCTGCTTCTCAGGTCCTGGACTTCAGCTCTCTTCCAGTCTTCCTTCTCAAGTTAAGTTTGTTTTTTGCTAATTTTCACACTTGCGCTTGTTGGTCAATTCAGTTTTTTGTGTAATCAGCCTGCCACTGCTGGGGCTATGCTGAAATTCCACTCCTATTAATCCGTATTTGTCAATCTGCTTTTTGTCCCTTGTTAGATTGGCTTCTTTTTTGCTCTGTCTCAGAATATTTCAGAGTGCTGATATAGGTTTAGGAGTCTAGTGACTTCAGGGTTAATTTTGCTATCAGAAGTGTTGGACAATATTTTGGAAGGTTTTTTTTTGGCAGATTGCAGACAGTGTCTTTCCTTTTCTGTCATTTTTAGTTAGCCGGGCCCCATCGTTTGCTCAGCCTATTTTCCTGCCTTTGTTTGTATTTTCATCTTGTTTCACCGTCAATACATGTGGGGGGCTGTCTTTCCTTTGTGGTCTGCTCTGGGGCAGTTAGCTTTCCTCTTTTCCTGCTTTAGGCTTATGTAGTTCTCCGGTTGTGACGAGGCATCTAGGACCAAGGTAGGAACGCTCCACGACTTCTGCTAGTTGTGCGGGTAAGATCAGGGATCTACAATCTGCATAGTTACCAACTTCTCTGATTTTCTGAGACTTAGCTTGTTGTCTTTTTTTCCTCCTCGGTTTCCCATTCATAACAGAATTACCAGCCATACCGCAGATTCTAGGGTACTCAAAAGCAGGAAAGAATTGTTAGAGAAAGAAAAAAAAAAAAAAAGTGTCAGAATTTTTTTTTTTTATTATGTATTTTTTCCTCTTTTTCTCTGGGGCCGTTGGAGGATTTTTTTCCTAATGGAGATTAAGCAACTGTCTGATCGTGTGGAGCAGCTTGCTGCTGAAGTACAGGGAATTTCCACCTACCTTATTCAGTCACATGTTGCTGAACCCAAGATTCCTACTCCTGATGTGTTTTCTGGGGATCAGTCTAAATTTCTGAATTTTAAGAATAATTGTAAATTATTTCTTGCTTTGAAGCCTACCTCATCGGGGAGCTCGGTGCAGCAGGTTAAAATTGTCATCTCCTTGCTGCGCGGCGATCCCCAGGATTGGGCTTTTTCTCTGACACCTGAAAATCCTATTCTGACTAATGTGGATGCATTTTTTCAGGCCTTGGGGTTCTTGTATGATGAACCTAATGCCGTTGATCAAGCTGAGAGAACCCTGTTGGCATTAAACCAGGGTCAGGATCCTGCAGAGTTGTACTGTCAAAAATTCTGAAAGTGGGCGGTCCTTACTACATGGAATGATAGTGCATTGGCAGCTCTCTTTCGGAAAGGTTTGTCAGAGACCGTAAAAGATGTTATGGTGGGATTTCCTGTTCCCTCTGGTCTGGATGGCTCTATGTCATTAGCCATTCAAGTTGATCGGTGTTTACGTGAATGTAAAACTACACGGGAGGCGCTGCCACCTTTTGAACAAATGTCTGAACCTATGCAATGTGATGGGGTTTTGTCTAGGGCGCGACGTCAGGAGTTTAGAAGGCGTAATAAGCTGTGTTTTTTCTGTGGAGACGCCTCTCATACTATTTCTGTCTGCCCTAAACAAGAGAAACGTTTTGCACACACATTTGCTGTGGGCAGTATACAACCTAAGTTCCTTTTGGTAATTACTCTGATCTGCTCCTTGTCCACATTTTCCACTAAGGCTTTTGTGGATTCAGGTGCAGCTCTGAATCTGATGGATTTGGACTTTGCTAAACATTGTGGTTTGTCCATGACGCCTCTGCAGACGCCCATTCCTTTGAGGGGTATTGATGCCACTCCTTTGGTGGAGAATAAACCTCAGTTTTGGACCCAGGTGATAATGCGAGTTGCCCCAGACCACCAAGAAAATTGTAAATTTTGGTGCTGCATAATTTGCATGATACTATTGTTCTGGGGTTCCCCTGGTTGCAAACTCATAACCCAGTTTTGGATTGGAAATCTGTGTCTGTGGTGAGTTGGGATTGTCAGTCTGTTCTTAGGGACGCTCCTGTTTTCTCCACCTCTCCTCAGTCTCATGATATTCCTGATTATCTGGCTGATTTCTCTGATGTTTTTAGTGAGAGTAAGTCTGTGTCTTTGCCTCCTCATAGGAGTTATGACTGTGCAATTGAGTTGATGCCTGGGTGTAAATTTCCCAAGGGTTGGCTTTTCAACTTATCTGTACCCAAACATGATGCTATGCGATCCTATATTAAAGGGTCGTTGGAGAAGGGTCATATTAGACCATCCTCGTCACGTTAGGCGCTGTTTTTTTTTTTGTGGCCAAGAAAGATGGTTCATTAAGACCGTGTATTGATGATCGTTCCTTAACAAGATGACGGTTAAATATCAGTACCCGTTACCTCTGATGTCTGATTTATTCTCCAGAGTTAAGACTGCCTGCTGGTTTACTAAGCTTGACCTCAGGGGGGCGTATAATCTTATTTGCATCAAGCACGGGGATGAATGGAAGACGGCGTTTAATACTCCGGAGGGACATTTTGAGTACCTGGTGATGCCTTTTGGGCTCTCTAATGCCCCTTTTGTCTTCCAATCCTTTATGAATGATATTTTATGAGACTTTGTGGATAAGTTTTTGATCATCTATCTGGATGATATTTTGATCTTTTCTAGTGATTGGGATTCCCATGTGGAACATGTCCGGACTGTGTTCCGGATTTTGAGGGAGAATTCCCTGTTTGTTAAGGGATCGAAGTGCCTCTTTTGTGTACAGAGGATTTCATTTTTGGGATTTTTCTTGTCTCCATCGACAATTGAAATGGACCCGGCCAAGGTACAGGCCATTTATGATTGGGTTCAGCCTACTTCTTTGAAGGCTCTCCAGAAGTTTTTGGGTTTTTCTAATTTCTATCGTAAATTTATAGGTAATTTTTCTAGTATTGTCAAACCACTGACTGATCTGATCAAGAAGGGAGCTGATGTGCTGAATTTGTCTCCTGAGGCTGTCTCAGCATTTCAGGAGCTTAAGCGGAGATTTACTTCAGCTCCAGTTTTACTGCAACCTGATGTCTCACTTCCATTTCAAGTGGAGGTGGACGCTTCTGGGATTGGTGCAGGAGCTGTGTTGTCCCAAAAAGACCCTGTGACTTCTAAGATGAATCCCTGTGCCTTCTTTTCTCGAAAGTTTTCCCCATCTGAACGCAACTATGACGTGGGGAATCGGGAATTGTTGGCCATGAAATGGGCATTTGAGGAGTGGAGACATTGGTTGGAGGGAGCTAGACATCAATTTGTGGTCCTCACCGATCACAAGAATCTGATTTATCTGGAGTCGGCAAAACGCTTGAATCCTAGACAGGCTAGATGGGCCTTGTTTTTCATGCGTTTTAATTTTGTGGACTCTTTTCTTTGGGCACTAAGAATGTTAAGGCAGACGCCCTTTCTAGGAGTTTCTTTGCTGATTCTCTTAATGTGACCGAGCCTACTACTATCCTAGGTGAGGGGGTAGTTCTTTCTGCCATTTCGCCCGACTTGAGACGCGCCCTGGAGGAATTTCAGGAGGATAAACCTAAGCATTGCCCTATGGGACGATTGTATGTTCCTGACCAGTGGAGAAAGAGAGTGATGTCTGAATTCCATTGCTCCGCATTGGCTGGTCATCCGGGTATTTTTGGTACCAGAGATTTGGTGAGTCGGTCGTTTTGGTGGCCTGCCTTATCTCGTGATGTCAGGAATTTTGTACAGTCCTGTGGGAATTGTTCTCAGTCTAAACCCTGTTCTCGTTCTAGTGGGTTGCTGATGCCCCTGCCGGTGCCCAAGAGGCCATGGACCCATATCTCAATGGATTTTATTTCTGATCTTCCTGTCTCTCAGAGAATGACTGTTATCTGGGTGATTTGTGATAGATTTTCGAAGATGGTCCATCTTGTACCACTCCCAAAGTTGCCATCTTCCGCTGAGTTGGTGCCCTTGTTTTTACAACAGGTGGTTCGGTTACACGGGATTCCTGAGAACACTGTGTCCGATAGAGGGGTCCAGTTTGTTTCCAGATTCTGGAAAGCCTTTTGTTCCAATCTGGGAATTCAGTTATCCTTCTCCTCCGCGTTTCATCCCCAGACCAATGGGCAGACAGAGAACAAACCAGACCCTAGAGTCTAATTTAAGATGTTTTATATCTGCTGATCAAGATGATTGGGTCTCATTTTTGCCCTTGGCCGAATTTGCGCTGAACAATAGAGCTAGTTCTGCCACTCTGATGTCACCCTTTTTCTGTAATTTTGGGTTTCATCCTCGATTCTCTTCAGGGCAAGCGGAATCTTCATCCTGTCCAGGTGTGGACACTGTGGTTGTGAGAATGCATCAGATATGGGACCAAGTGGTGGATAAGTTGTCACTCTCTCAGGAAAAGGCCCAGCATTTTTCCAATCGGCGTAGGACCATTGGTCCCCGGTTTAAAGTGGGTGATATGGTTTGGCTGTCGTCTAAGAATATTCCTATGAAGGTTGCATCTCCAAAATTTAAGCCAAGATTTATTGGACCTTATAAGATTTTGGAGATTCTTAATCCTGTTTCTTTTCGATTGGCTCTTCCAGTTACGTTCAAAATCCATAACGTATTTCACAAGTCACTGTTGAAGAGGTTTGTTGAGCAAGTAGTTCCTGTGGTGGCACCTCCTGATCCTGTATTGGTTAAAGGCAATGTGGAATATGAGGTAGAGAAAATATTGGATTCTCGTTTGGTTAAACGGAGACTCCAGTATTTGGTCAAATGGAAGGGTTATGGCCAGGAGGATAATTCTTGGGTCTCTGCCTCTGATATTCATGCCAATAAATTGATTCGTGCTTTTCACCGGGCCCATCCTGATCGGTCTGGTGGCATGGATGAGGGTTCGGTGACCCCTCTTCAAGGGGGGGGGGTACTGTCATGAACTCATTTTCTGCTCCACCAGTTGAGAGTTCCCCTTCCGTTCTCCCTCTGGTGGTGACAGGAGGTAGTGCGGTTGGTTTAAGTGGTAATGATCTGCCACCTGATGAGAAAGATAACGATTGGATCTCTGGAGTATCAGACTGGATATAAGACAGCCGACGCCCTATCTGGGTGCTGGTGATTCAGTCTGCTTCTCAGGTCCTGGACTTCAGCTCTTTTCCAGTCTTCTCAAGTTAAATTTGTTTTTTGCTAATTTTCACACTTGCGCTTGTTGGTCAATTCAGTTTTTTGTGTAATCAGCCTGCCACTGCTGGGGCTATGCTGAAATTCCACTCCTATTAATCCGCATTTGCCAATCTGCTTTTTGTCCCTTATTAGATTGGCTTCTTTTTTGCTCTGTCTCAGAATATTTCAGAGTGCTGATATAGGTTCAGGAGTCTAGTGACTTCAGGGTTAATTTTGCTATCAGAAGTGTTGGACAATATTTTTGTAGGTTTTTTTTGAGATTGCAGACAGTGTCTTTCCTTTTCTGTCATTTTTAGTTAGCCGGGCCCCATCGTTTGCTCAGCCTATTTTCCTGCCTTTGTTTGTATTTTCATCTTGTTTCACCTTCAATACATGTGGGGGGCTGTCTTTCCTTTGGGGTCTGCACTGGGGCAGTTAGTTTTCCTCTTTTCCTGCTTTAGGCTTATGTAGTTCTCCGGTTGTGACGAGGAGTCTAGGACCAACGTAGGAACGCTCCACGACTGCTGCTAGTTGTGCGGGTAAGATCAGGGATCTGCAATCTGCATAGTTACCAACTTCTCTGGTTTTCTGAGACTTAGCTTGTTGTCTTTTTTTCCTCCTCGGTTTCCCATTCATAACAGATGCCGCTCCCGCGGTGTCAGCACTCGCAATCCCGGGATTCTCAGCGCTGATGTCACTGTCCCCGCCTCCTGTCAAATTGAGCAGGAAGACGAAGTCCAACATCAGCTGCAGTCTGGACTTCCTCTTCATGTTTGATTTGTCAGAAGGCGGGATAGTGACACCAGCCCTGATTGGGCGTCGGTGTCACAACTTCACGGCAATCCCAAGACCATGGGTATCATCACCCCTGGAACGGGAGATGAGTACAGGCTTTATTATTTTATGGGGGCCAAACATTTTGATCAAGAAGGGATTGTCCTAGTAGTGGACAACTCCTTTAAGCCATACATAAATGTTATTGTGTCTATAAGGATAAGTGCACTTTGTATTTGTACACTAGATTTAAATGCTAGTAAATCTCCTGATGTACAGTGGCTTGCCTAAGTATTCACCATCTCCCCCACCTTGGCTTTTTACGTCTTTTGTTACATTACAACCTGTTTTTAAAAAAATTTGTCATCAGATTTGTGTGTGATGCATCAGCACTAAACATTCTAAGTTACTGAAGAGAGGAAAATTTAGGCATAAATTAAATTTATGGTATCAAATAACTAAAAATTGGCATGTGCATATTATGTATTCACCCCTTTTGCTATGAATCCCCTAAAAATTTCTGGTGCGAGCAATTACCTTCATAAGTCACATGCTTAGTGAAAGGATGTCCACCTGTGTGCAATGTAAGTGTAGCATGGCCTGTCACTATATACACACCTTTTCTGAAATGCCACAGAGGCTGCAACACTATTAAACAAGAGGCTCCACTAACCAAACAACACCATAAAGACCAATGAGATCTCCAAAGAAGTCAGGGACAAAGTTGTTGAGAAGTACAAGTCAGGGTTGGGTTATAAAAAATATTCAGATTTCCCGATATCACCATCAAATCCATTATCACCAAACGGAAAGAACATGGTACCACAACAAACCTGCCAAGAGAAGGCCATCCACCAAAACTCTCAGCCAAGGCAAGGAGGGCATTAAGCAGGGAAGCAGTACAGAGACCAAAGGTAACCCTGAAGGAGCTGCAGAGGTCCCAAGCAGAGCCTGGAGTATCTGTCCATATGTCCACAATAAGCCATACACTTTATCGAGGTAGCCTTTATGGAATAGTGGGCAGAAAAAAGCCTTTATTTACACACACAATTGTAAGGCTCCTTTTAAAGTTTGCCAAAAGACATGTGGGAGATTCCCCAAATACCGTATATGGAGGAAGGTGCTGTGGTCAGATGAGACCAAAATTTAACTTTTTTGACACCAAGGTAAATGCTATGTCTGGTGCCAAACAAATACAGCTTACCACCCCAAGAATACCATCCACACAGTGAAACATGGTGGTTGCAGCATTATGCTATGGGGATGTTTTCCGGCAGCAGGGACAGGGAAAATGGTCCCAGTCAAAAGGAAGATGGATGGTGCAAAATCCAGGCATATTCTTGAGAAAAACCTGCTTTTGTCTTGTCAGTGATTTGAGACTGGGATGGAGGTTCAACTTCCAACAAGACAATGACCTAAAGCATACTACTAAATCAAAACTTGAGTGGGTTAAGGGGAAACGTGTAAATGTTTTGGAATAGCCTTCTCAAAGCCCAGAACTTAATCGAATTGAAAATCTGTGGTCAGATATGAAGACTGCTGGTCACCAGAGGAAACCATCTAACTTGAAGGAGCCGAAAAAGTTTTGCACTGAGGAATAGGCAAAAATCCCAGTGGAAAGATGTGGAAAGCTCATAGAGATTTACTCAAAGCGACTTGCAGCTGTAATTGCTACAAAATGAGGCTCTATAAAGTACTTTAGTGGGCTGAATACTTATGCATACTGAAGTTTTCACTTATTTTGTCCTATTTGTTGGTTACGTCACAATAAAAAGAAAACCAAATGTTCACAGTTGCAGGCATGTTCTTTACATGCACTGATGGAAACCCTCAAAAATAGTAAAATTCCAGGTTGTGAGGTAAGAAAACACAAAAAATACCAAGGGGGTGAATATGAAATTAACCTGATGGTAATAAGGGAATTGATGCTAATAAACCACATGACACCTAGTGAAAACTGTGTAGCCATTCCAGAGATGTCATCTGATGGATCTATTAGTGGTCATAATTGAAAATATATATATTTTTATATACACTCACATTGTAATTGCTACACGAAAAAAGAAATGTCTTTATTCATTCAGTATCCAGAATTGAATATGAGCACCACAAAACAAAAACGTATGCACTTACATGCCTTGGAATGAGGTTATTATAATGGTTTTGTGAGAAAGGGTTTGCCACACAGAATTGTTGTTGGCAGCTCCCTTTATGATTACTGACCAATGATGTCCTAAATGTGAACTATGGAAGACCAGAACAGGAACACTTCAAAGCATTGTAGTACATTTAGGCTATACAGGCTACTCTCAGTAGTATCAGCAACATGTGGCCTAGCATTCTCGTGTTCAAATATAGCTCCTGGGACACTGACACATTCCCTTGTGAGGGCCTTTTCATGGTGTTGCCCATGAGATCTCCAGACCAATCTATGACTTTCATTGTGTCCATTCCAGCCTATATTGACATCTTGCTCTGCACCATAACACCCTTTAAGAGTAGGGAACCTTAGAGAAAATAACTTTACCATAGTACAGGAATTGGACCATATAGGACTGGGATGAAGTTATTTTCTCTGATGAAGCCACCTTCAGACTGTTTCTGACAAATGTAGAAATAATCGTCCAAAGAAGAGGTAAGCACTACCATAAGTCCTGTGTCATGCCAACAACAGGAAAACATCCTGAGTTAATTCATATGTGGTTGCTTTTTCTCCAATTGAGTTGTTACGCACCTGTCACAGATCCGGGTTGTACTTCCCTCACTCTGGATCTGAACTCTGCTGTGCTCCACATCTTTCCAGATGACCTGTTGTGATCTCATGTGATCATATACCAAGGATAGGCCTACCAAGACACACAACTGTGTCTAGGTATTAAGTCTCTTAGTTTCTTGGTGTAACACAACCTGTTCCCAGTCTTCCAGGACCTCCGCTATGTGTCTGCCGGCAGCTACCAGGATGTCTCTTGCCCTTTGGCGGCTTTCGGAACCATTGCTATGTGTCTGCCTGCAGCTTCCAGTAACTCTGCTACCTGTCTGCGGTCTCCTGTAGGTCTCTGCTCTGCAGCTGTCAGGACCACATTAAGACTTTTAGTTTGCCTTTGCTACGTGTCTGCCTGCAGCTTTCAGGATGTCTCCTGTCCTTTGGCGGCTTTCGGAACCATTGCTATGTTTCTGCCTGCAGCTTCCAGTAACTCTGCTACCTGTCTGCGGTCTCCTGTAGGTCTCTGCTCTGCCTACAGCTTCCAGTGCCTCTGCTACCAATTTTGCAGTTTACTTGTCTGAGGTCTCCAGGACGCCTACTGTTTCCCACATGTTTCATCTGCCTGTCCACTTGCGCCTTGCAGGATTTCATTAAGACTTTTAGTTTGGCTAAGCTACGTGTCTGCCTGCAGCTATCAGGATGTCTCCTGTCCACTTGCAGCAACAAATAACGGCCCCATCACACTGAATGATGTCCCAGCGATCCCACCAACGATCTGACATGATGGGATACTGGGACATCATTAGACAGTCCCAGCGGGGTCAGGACCAGCGACGCTGGACGCTGGTTTCTAATGTAAACTTCAGGTATCCAGAAGCCGTGCGACTCCTGGATACCCGCTGTTTACCTTGGAAACTGGCGTACACGCCGGTTTCCATTCCAAGGTAAACATCGGGTATCTAGGAGCCGCGCGACTCCTGGATACCCGACGTTTACCTTAGAAACCAGCGTGTACTCCGGTTTCCAAGGTAAACAGCGGGTATCCAGGAGTCGCATGGCTCCTGGATACCCGACGTTTACATTAGCGACCAGCGTCCAGCGTCGCTCATCGCTGGTCTCTCGCTGCCACATGCAGCGATGCGTGCTGGGCAGCGGGAGACCAGTGATCGAAAAACGGCCCAGGCCGCTCGAGCACGATCAGCGATAACCGGCAGAGGGGCAGGTAGCTGATCCCTGTCACACACAGCGATCTCGCTGGCGAGATGGCTGATGTGTCACAAAATCAGCGATCTCGCTAGCGAGATCGCTTAATGTGACGGGTCCTTAACTCTGCTTCCTATCTGTGGTATCCCAGACGTCTACAGTCTGCATGCGGCTTCTAGTGCCTCTGCTACCTCTTTGCGATTTGCAGTAACTCTGCTGCCTGTCTGCGGTCTTCAGGACTTCTCGTTTGTCGTGCTTCATCTGCCCACCCAATGAGCCTGAGAGGAGTGCGCTCACTCACAATTTTGCCTAACAACACTGCCATGATAAAAGTGTGGTATGTAAATATCCTCCAAGAGTTATTTCTCCCAACTATCGAGGAGCAATTTGATAATGAACAATGCTTATTCCAGTGTGATGGGCACAATATCACAAGGCAAAAGTGATAATACAATGGTTTGGTGAAAAAACATTAACATTTTGGGTCCAAGGCCATGAAACTCCCTAATTCTCAATACCATCGAGTACCTGTGGTTTATTTTCAAAAACAGGGCAGACAAACAAAAATATAAAAATTGTGATAAACTCCAAGCACTAAATAGACAACCTGAATTAACTTCACTGTTATCCTTGTGATTAACCATTGATTTGCTGGAAGATACAAGTTTTCAGTACTGTGATCAACTACATCACTGTTGGAAGATACCAGTTTGCTATACAGCTACTGTTCCCATGTGTATTCACAAACCTGTCTCTGTTTCATCTGTGTTGAGCAGTTGTTCTGCTTGTTTGTCTGCTGTCCTGTATAACCTCCTGTTCTTGCTGGTTCATGTGTCATTTGTCAAGAACCGCTCTGCTGCACCATAGCCTTTGATCTTTTGAGAATCCACCATACCAGGTGAGCCCCTAACACTTTGTAATATAGCTTATCAGAGAATTTTTCTCCTTTTTCAATTTTTGGGTCATTTCTTCCTCTCTCCCTAACCTCTTGAACATATCAGTCACTCTAAAAAGACAAAAATCTGTCTCAGTAAACACAAGACTGACAGCACAGTGAGGTGTCAGGTTACACTTCCTACAATTCTCAATATGGAAAGGGGAGGAGGCATGAGCATCAAAGCAAAGAAACACAGAGAGAGGGACAAAAATGTACTGGCAAGCTTTCTAACAAGACTTTTACATCACACTAGAGCTGGATTCACATTTCTACTGCTCAGTACCATTGTACGATTTCCTCCAGCTACTGCTGCCTCTATCTGTGCACCAAAAAAAGAATGTAGAGCAGGAATCCATCTCTTTGTGTGCTGTGCCATGTATGGGAAAGATCATAGCAGTTAGTCTCCTTAGTCTCCACCGGCTCAGAGTCAGTTGCAATTTAAGAGATAGAACCTAAAAATGGAAAACCGGTGAACATGTCATATAACGAGGAGAAATAGTGTTATTCCTCATATACACAGAGAGGATAGCTTATTCTGAAAAGTTACTTTAAAGTAAAGTTACTCCTTAACCCCCTTAACGACCAGGGGTATTTCAGATTTTGAATGTCTGTTTTCTGCTCCCCTTATTCAAAGAGCCTTAACTTTTTTATTTTTTGGTCAATATGGCCATGTGATGGCGTGTTTTTTGCGGGACAAGTTATACTTTTGAATCCCACCATTGGTTTTAATATATTGTATACTGGAAAACAGGAAAAAAATTCTAAGTATAGTGAAATTGCAAAGGAAAGTGCAATTCCACAGTTGTTTTTTGTTGTTTGTTTTACTATGTTCATTAAATGCTAAAACTGACCTGCCATTATGATTCTCCAGGTCATTACGGGTTCAGACACAAAACGTGTCTAAGTTCTTTTTTATTTAAATAGTGAAAAAAAATTCAAAATTTGTTTAAAAAAAAAGCGCCATTTTCCGAGACCAATAGCGTCTCCATTTTTTGTTACAGGGGTTGGTTATTTTTTGCGTGCTGAGCTGATGTTTTCATTGATACCATTTTGGTATAGATATAATCTTTTAATCGCCCGTTATTACATTTTATTGCAATGTTGCAGCCGCCAATAAAACGTAATTCTGGCGGTTTTAATTTTTTTCAGTGATTCTGAACGCGGTGATACCAAATATGTGCATATTTGATTTTTTTAATTGTTTTATTTTAAATGGGGTGAAAGGGGGGGTGATTTGAACTTTTATATTTTTTTAATATTTTTAAAAACCTTTTTTACTTTTGGCATGCTTCAATAGTCTCCACGGCAATCAAATCGCCTGTGAGTAGCAGAAATGCTCACCTGCTATGAACGCCGGCCATGGGGCGGCGCTCATAGTAATCTGGCAATGACAACCATAGAGGTCTGTTGACCTCTGGTTGTTATGCTGACCCATCGATGATCCGCGATCATGTGATGGAGTCACCGATGGGTGGGATTAGCGACATGCTTATGGTAAGCGCGAGTTAAATGCCGCTGTCAGAAATTGACAGTTGCGGGCACATGTCAGCTGTATAGATCAGCTGACATGGGCCCAGAAAGGTGTGAGCTCAGCGCCGGAGCCCGCACCAAACGGGGGGAGTCCGACGTGAGTGTGCTATTATGGCCAATGTCGGAAAGGGGTTAAAGCTTTTGTTCTATCTTTATAACTCCTATTCATGTGTCCTAGTAGTGCATGTAGATGTCATAGAAGGGGTCCCACCGCTTAGGAAGAACCTTTATGAGTTATGCTTAGTCGAATGGTCTATGTACAACATGGATGTTCATTTAAATGGCGTCAATATAATGCTACAATCCACCAAATGACCAGTGATGACACAACAAAATAAATCATGTACAATAAAATATAAAATATTATGCCACTTTCTAATATAATGTGTGGTTTAATTAATCTCAATGCGCAACTGCTTGCTTTTAGGTCAAAACTAAGGCTAGGTTCTCATCAGCATTTTGAATATTACATTTCCTTTCAAAAATAGAATTACAGAATTCATGTTAGGGATGGGTCCATCACTCAATGGTTATCATCATTTTGCCTGCGATGTGCTATTTGTTTAATAAAAAATTAAGAAATCTGCCATGGAGCCCCCAAAGTACACATATAACTAGTCTAGTATACCAAGGATCAGCTTTATTTGCATATGATTATATACCCCTTATAATAAAAGTTACTTGTGACAGTTATACTTAGTAGTGACCAGCTAAAGAAAGTTTTCTTTACACCGGAGGACTTTAATAGTATAGTAAAGCATTATATTACTATAAAATAGATAACATAAGACTAGGAGATGCTGAAATATTCTGAACCATTTGTGGGAGTTGGTGGTCTTTCCTAATGCTGTGAATTCCCCCAGCCTCTTTCAGTGACAGCAACTGCTGCGTACAAGCACATACTGCTTCTCAATCAACAACGACCACGTTGCAGACTTTCTACTTGTGGGTATGTCAGATTCATGAGTATGAATCCAGCGCAGTGGATTCTTTGTAAAGAACTATTAGTAAAAAGTCAAAAGCACATTATTATATGCGCCCTTTGCTCTATTATCCCTTTGGATCTTGGAGTTTTACAGAATCACAACAAAATGTATGTCGGATGATGTGTGTCATCATATGCCATTGATCTTAAAATTAAGTTAGAAAGTACGTGCTATCTATGTTTTCAGTACAGTATTAGTATAAATGCTGCAAAAAGTACAGTTCTAAACATGTAGACAAGAACTTGTTTTAAAGGGAAAGTGTCATCAGAAAATAAACTACCGTTTAAATCAGTTTTTTTTGTTAAATGAATTTTTCACAAAGTTTTTCCTTTATATCACAATCTTTATCAAAAATTAAAATAAATTTTTTTGCAATTTTCACACAGGCCATCAGGCTTTTTTTTTCTCTAACTCCCTGTTTTTTTTAAGAACTCCACAAGTAAATTACCTACAATGAACCAATGTCAACCACGTGGGTGGATGGATCCTGCGTTATCAGCAGAGTATAGAGGTATTACCTGTCATAATGTGTGCAAACTGTAAAGCGCTGCGGAATATGTTAGTGCTATATAAAAATAAAGATGATTCTTATTGTAATCCTGCCTGATAAGGAGCCTACTGAAAAGAGCCGGAAGTAGGGGTCTAAAAAAAAGCCCCCGTGGCCAGTGCGAAACTTGCAAGAGTAAAAGAAAGGATTGTGATAATGAAAAAAAAAAAAGTCAAAAATCTAAAAAATAAAAACAAGTAAACATAAAAACCTGATTTAAACAAAGGGTAGTTTCCTGACAATATATTGCTTTTAGACTCGGAGAAACTAAAGGGGTTAGAAAGCAAAGGAAAATCATACTACTTAATTCTGAAATCTCCCATCCAAAAGAAGTGGAAGAAATTTCACCAATATGTGGTAAATATTTCTACAGGATCTAGTTAATGGGCAATTTGCAAGTTAATAAGGGAAGGAATAGATTAACACATGTAGTAAGTGTTATTATGTTAGTTAGAAGGGATTCGTTGCTTTTGTAGTGCAGCCATTTAGGATGTTAGTATTATAGGCAAAGCATGCGTTGTCAAAGCTTGTTAGAATTAGTTCAGGGCATATTGGCTTTGTTGGGTCTTTGGTTTATTTACCAACTTACCAAAAGTCTCTGTTAAAAAGAGCGAAACAAAAGAAAAGAAAAAAAAAGTTAACCATTTGTTACTGTGTTAAAACACATCAAATGTAATGTCAAAGCCATTTGATTAAATACATTGTAGTCTGTAAAAGCTCAGATTAAGTTTAGATTTACATTACATAACAAAGCAATCTGTTACTTTATGATGCTCCATTTATTTGGTCACTGACAAGCACAGAGATCTCAAAGAACACAGAAACTATTACAAAGAAACTTGTCAAGGCTAGATAATAAATGGTGAACCAACCTAGGGTTAACGGCATGGATTTGAAAATTCCGAAATTTGTGCCAAAAATGCCTAGAATTTGGATATTACAGTGGTTTTGAGCTAAATACAGGTAACAAACAAAAACCCTGTGCCTCTCCTGTACTTGCCACAGAGCTGTGGCCATTCATGGTACACTGTCTGCAGATTGCCCACGGGGGTTTCACCCAGGAATCAAACTACAGCCCCCTGGTCGCCACATGCGGACCCAGAAAAATGTGAAAGATAATTATTAAAGGTGTTAAATGTGTACGGCGTATGTGCACTTCTTTATTTTCTTATCATCACAAATACCAATGGAACAAGTGCAATCATCTCTCCAAATGAATGGCAACCAAGAAGAAAAAAGGTCTATATAGAAAATAAATCTATCAAGAGATGTACAGTAAGATTCCATTAATCTGGCATGTAGTAACTCACAATGGAGCTTTGGAGAAAATGTGCTGAGGGCTAATAGTAGACGAGCATCAGGTGAATGAGGAATAATACAGCACTGGGCCAGGTGGTCAACCAGAGGGAAGGCTTCAGGACACACAAGGTCATGTGGGGGCAGAAAGTATTCTACAACACAGCACAAGACTGAGAGGCTTAAGGGAAGCAGAAAGGAGAAACTAGGAAGCAAAGAGTGGCTACCACAAGTGGACGAATGGCAGCTACTACAAAGAATGCAACAACATCAGCCACAGATAATATTATATACTTTCAAACACTGGGAGACTAAGCAGCTAGGACATTAGGAAGCAGTAGGGCCAATTATGCCTTCTTAGCAGAGTCAAGGAAAAAAAGCCATGATTTCTGAAGCACCAGACACTACAGCAGCAGAGTATAGGTAGATGGATACAGTGATTATGGCCGGTGACCTCTCATGGCAGGTAATGCCCAGTGCAACAATATCAACTGTTGGTTTTTGCACAATAGTATCAAACAGAAAATGGACAAAGTAAAGGCCCAATTGCACGGTACGATAATTGGGAACAAGATTTCCTAGGAAATATCGTTTTATGAAAATTATGCAGTTTAAACAGGTTGACAATCATCCGACAAACGAGCAAAATGCTCGGTAAATAGATCATTTGCATCATCGTCTTTAGCAGCACATTGCTGGTAACAATGGCAATCTATTACAGATTGTTCAGTGCCCATCTGAAGACAGGTTGGCCTATGTAAGCAAGTTATTAGACTGCACATAGTGTAGTTGAATCTTTACTGTCCAGTTAATTGGTCCTGGTACTCCATAGCCAAATGTTACACAATTGGGTACATTATCCTAATCTCAGGGGTATGTAACATTTAGATGTTAACTGAACATTCCTTATTTTACCCCCTCAATATTGAATAATAAAGAGGTGCAAGATTAACAGGAGGATACTTGATGCCAGATTAAAGGAACACATGCTGTATGTCACCAGCACATAGAGTCATACAGCAGAGACACAATTGGATCTGTCAGTACATCCAGTCGGGAGGAGGATATCATACAGGATATTTATACTGTAACATCTGATCATCTCAACTGCTGTTAGATTGTCCCTGGAAGCCTGTACTGTCGTTATAGAGCAGTTCCTGTGGGCCTTCAACTTGCTCTGGTAACGCCAGGAAGGAATGGATATTGTGGACAGGTCAGTAAATGGCATTGCAAAGAGAAATCACTGGAGTATTTGAATATTGTCTGCGTTTCCACCTCAATTTCAGAGGAAGTTTATCTGCTGCTTGTTGTCGACCATATTATGTATGTAAGTATCGTAGGAACCGTTAAACACTACCTACAGGCCTAAAGGAGAGTCCAGCTCTGAACCTCTACAACTTGATTACAACCATTTACACAGAAGTCAGGAAAATGTTATCAGCTTTTAAAAGTAGAAAGTCTTGGGCTTCCGGCTCTGAATATCTGCATGTAGGACTGACACCAGCAACGGGAGAAAAGGTACTGTAATAGTTGCCATCAGGCAAGCCTGCAGCCATTAATTTCACTTATATTCATTTTGAAATGCCTACAATAGAAGGAGTAACATCCACAATTACGGTATATCGTAATATAATAAATTATTCTTAGTGATATATTTAATGTAGTATACAATTGTATTTCTTCATAGCTTTCTCCAACCCATTTCCTTTTTTGAGGAGTACAAAGTAAAAATGCTAGCAGCTTCTGGACAAGGGGTCGCTTCTCATCATCTCCATCAGCTTTTCAATAGCTCATCATACAGCAGTCACCACTTCATTTCTCTCTAGAAATCCTCCAACATTTGCGATCCATAAAATTAAGTCGCCAAGTGCCATACATCTAATTGAAATACTTTTAGTGTTACTACAGTGGCAACATTTGAGCACATGATGTCCCCATTCCTACATACACAATTCCATCAGCAATCTCTAAATGTATGCCATATTTCGGAATTTTGGCAACCATATTAACAAACCATACTACATTTTGAGTGGCTCTGAGTAAACTTCTAGTGCAAGTTTAATTTGCTTGAATGAGTTTTCCTACAAAGTACATTTTAATCAATATATCTTGGAATAATAATAATTTCCACAATGAGATGTGTTGAAATAAAATGTTAGGGTACCGTTACACTTAGCGATGCACCAGCGATCCCGACAACGATATGGATCGCTGGTGCATCGCTAAGTGGTCGCTAGTGAGCTGCCACACAGGCAGATCTCACCAGCGACATCGCAGGGATCGGGGGTCGCTACTTACCTGTCACACCAGGCGATCCTGACGTCATCCCGCCCGGCTCCACGCGTCGCTCGTCGGCGCTACAGGAAGCGCAGCAGGAAGTGGCCGACGAGGAACGGTCCAGGGAGTTCTCGCGCGACCAGCGATAGCAAGCGGGGGAGCCGGTCGGAGTTAAGTATCACATGCAGCAATATCGCTAGCAATATCACTGCAACGTCACAAAATCAGTGACTTTACAGCGACATTGCTAGCGATATCGCAGTGTGTAACAGGGGCTTTACTGTGCTGAGACAATCTTATAAATGTGCCCCTGCTGTGCACTGTGTAATGGCTGTGTCTGACCGTACCACATCTCCTGGGCAGGGGAGGAAGAATAAATGATAATGCAGATGACACAGCATGGGGCTGCAAGTGCTGCTTTCAGTGAAGTAAAACTTATCCTGTTTTATCACAGAAACAACTGCTGCTTTCGGTGAGGTACCGTATTTTTCGGACTATAAGACGCACCGGACCATAAGACGCACCCTAATTTTCAAAAGGAAAATAGGGAAAAAAATAATAATGTGTCAAATGGGGATCCGTCTTAAAGTCTGAATTCAGCTTACCTGGGAAGGGATCCAGCACAGGTGGAGGAGTGGTCACAGGAGTCATTCAGTGGTCCAGGCTCGTGCGGTGGCAGCTCTGTGCTGGGGCAGCTTGATTATGCTGGAGCAGCTGGGCTGCACTGGGGCAGCTGGGCTGGGCTGTGCTGGGGCAAGTGGGCTGTGCTGGGGCAGCTGGGCTGTGCTGGGGCAGCTGGGCTATGGCAGCTGTGCTGGGGCTGGGGCAGCTGTGCTCGGGCTGTGGCAGCTGTGCTCGGGCTGAGGCAGCTGTGCTGGGGCAGCTGGGCTGGGGCAGGTGGGCTCTGTGGGGTGAGGGTTCTCTGAGCTCCGGTGCAGGGGCGGCGGCTCCGCCGGCATTTCCTCCAAGCGGAGCCGCCGCCCCTGCACCGGAGCACAGAGAGCCGCTACCCCTGCACCGGAGCACAGCCCGCTGCCACCACCGCACTACAGAGCCCCGCGGCACCCGCATCAGCCTCCAGCCATGATCGGAGGTTAGTATATTGCGACCATAAGACGCACCCCCCACTTTCCCCCAAAATTTTGGGGGGAAAAGTGCGTCTTATGGTCCGAAAAATACGGTAAATCTTATCCTAACAGTTTTTTTTATATAACTGGATATTTATTGATTTTCCAATAGAAATTTACAGAATGATAACACATCAAGATACAATGCATGTAATCATTCAATGCAAAACAGTTAACAAACATAATAGAGACAAATATAATTGGCAAGACAGTGAAACATGAGGGAGGGAAGGAGGAAAGATCCCAGGGAAAGATGGCACATTTTGCTGAGTAAATATCGATACTAAGCCTTCCAAGCCCAGTATACGTCACACAGATTCCACGTTGCTTCAAAACTTTCAAACGTATTATTTATTAAAGCAGTGAGATGTTCCATACTTCGTATGTCCTGTATGTGGGAATGCAACTCGTTAAGTGACGGAGGATAAGCCAGCCTCCACTTCCTTGCTATTAAACATCTTGCGGCTGTGGTCTGATGTAAAAGAATCTGCTGAATCCTACTTCCAATCTGGAATGGGGGGATATTGAGCAAGTAGAATTTAGGGTCTAATGGGATATGAAGACCCGTAACTTCGAAGATTAAAGTTTTGACCCTACTCCAAAACCCTTGTATAATTGAACAAGTCCAATCCTAACAGTTTTATCACAGAAGCAACTGCTGCTTTCAGTGAGGTAAAACTTATCCTAAGGCTGTGTGCACACGTCCGGAATTCTCGCACACGAAAACGCGGCAAAAATGCATAAAATAAGCAAGCCATTGAATTCAATGGCATTCTGCACATGCTGTGCTAATGCTGCGCATTTTTCTGCAGAAAAATACGCAGCATGCCCAATCTTTGTGGGGAATTGCAGGAATTCTGCACACATAGGATTGCATTGTTCCGCTTACTTTCCGCATGTGCCTATGGCCACCATGCGGAAAGTAAGCGGAAAATGTGCGGATGGTACCCATGTTTGACGAGTGTGACCAACCTGTCAATCAGTTTTCCAAGTGATGCTACAGATCGCTAGGAAAACGCTAGCATTCTGCAAGCTAATTACACTTGGAAAACGCTAGTTAAAACGCGGGAAATACGTGGGAATTACACATGCAGAATTCTAGCGTATTTCCCGCGGCAAGGAGTTGCGGAATTCCCGCGGACATTTCCGCGGCAATTCCGCAACGTGTGCACATAGCCTAACTGTTTTATCACAGAAGCAAGTGTTTATGCCGCGTCTCCAGCCCTTTTAGATGATCATAAATAACAGTTAGCTATATATGAGCTCAGTTTGATTTATGACAAGAACAGGTGACTGAAGACATGACAGAATTACTCGCTCCTGTGATAATGCAGGAAGGGTAATATTTTACCTCATAGAAAACATTATTCCCCCCCGCTCAGGAGATGTGGTATAACCAGACCATGTCCCTGTATAGTCAGACACAGCCATTACACAGTGCACAGCAGGGACACGTGTATAAAATTATCTCAGGAACATTTCATTGTAACACATCCAATTGTGGTAGTTATCATTATTACAACAAGATATATTAAATTAAAATGCACTTTGCTTGCGGGACAACATCTTTAATGATTTTTATTCCGCCTTACTTGTGCACAATTTTGACATTAGATTCTATTCATTCTAAACATTTAGTGTAACATTTTTGTGTTTCAAACCATATATTACAGATGGCACCGCACCTGCAGAAATATGTGTATACATTGCATATGGATAGGTCCCACATATACTGGCAACACTTTGAGAGAAAATATAAATTAAGGGGAAAAAATAAAACCTAGAAAAAAGTGAACAAGAAAAACAGACATGGCAAACAGATAAAGCTGTAAAAACTACACAATAAGAAAAATGAATAAAATCAGGTTAATAAAAGCAGCATTTAAAATGATACAGATAGATTGTCCATAATAAATACAAAGGGCATGATCGAATGCTTTTAATGGGAGCTAGCATCATCTGAAGTAGACCCATCAGGATTCACATGCTGTCCTACTTGGGGGGGAGCATATAATAGATAAAACACCTATGAGTAGATAGTAGTTAGCCTCACAAGCTGTGCAGTAAGAAGCTTTTAAAAAAATTCTGATCTCCAGGACTTTCTTTTTAGCTCTAGTTCCAAGGCTGAGTTACCTTGTTCATGCACAGTTTTTCCTATCTCTATGGCCATGTTCACACATTCAGTATTTGGTTAGTATTGCTCACCACTATCTGTAAGTTATAATCAGGAATGAAACTATCAGATAAAAATATAACAGAAACGTGCACACTAATTCTGCAGTTTTGACACCTTACTGGTTTTGGCTTCCAAATACTGATATGACATACTGACCAAAATAATGCCATGGAACATAGCTTATAGCACAGGTCACATGACTGTATTTTCGGACTGAGTGCTGTATATGAATAACCAGACAGCACAAGGACAGCACTGAGACCAATGTTATTCAAAGGAGGCAATACACATCTCTGAATTCACTAGTACGTAAAGCCAGGGTATTTCTAAAAACTTATAATGACAGCCGTCTTCATTTTAACTATAGCATGCTTCTCTTTAAAGGGAATCTGTCACCAGCTCTGAGAGCAGCATAATGTAGGGGCAGATACCCTGACTTCATGGATGTGTCACTTACTGGGCTACTTGCAGTAGCTTTGATAAAATAACTGATTTATCTACTGCAGACCAAATAGTTCTTTGAATGCAGAGTTCTGTATAACACCACCTACATCACTGAATGACAGTTTTCTGTGCACACTGTGCATAGGCAGAAAGCTGTCAATCTGTAGTAGGTGTGGGGGATGCGGAGAGCTCATGAATATAGAGGACTACATGACAGCAGGTTTACTAGTCCTCTAGTGATAATCTCCAGCTGATAAAGCTAAAAATGTTATCAAAACTACAGCAAGCAGCTCAGCAAGTGACACACCGCTGGAATCAGGGTCTCTGTCGCTTTATCATGGTGCTCTCGATTAGGTTGCAAAAATATGGTGATTTCCTTTAATAGGATATTATGTGACTCCTCTCTCCAAAAACAAATATTGCGGGCAGACACAGACTGCAGTATAAGGTAAAGAGATACAAGTGCTTCTCACAAAATTAGAATATCATCAAAAAGTTAAATTATTTCAGTTTTTCAATACAAAAAGTGAAACTCATATAATATGGAGTCATTACAGACACAGTGATGTATTTCAAGTGTTTATTTCTGTTAATGTTGATGATTATGACTTGCGGCCAATGAAAACCCAAAAGTCACTATCTCAGTAAATTAGAAGAATTAACAAAAACACTTGCAAAGGCTTCCTAAGCATTTAAAAATGTCCCTTAGGCTAGTTTCACACTAGCGTTTATTCCACGCAGCGCATGGCACCGCTAAGCCCCGCCCCCTGCCGGCTCCCTGCCCGTCCCATCCGGTCATCGCCGCCTACTATCGAACATGGACGCTTGCAATCTGCGCACCCTATCTTTAGCATAGGGTGCGCAGATCGTGTGCTGGCCGTGCGCTAGTAGGATTTTGGCGTGCGCTGCGCACTTTTGAAGGTGCGCCCGTGTGCACCGAACGTAGCATGTTGCATTGCGGCGCACTCGGCGCACCTTCAAAAGTGCGCAGCGCACGCCAAAATCCTACTAGCGCACGGCCAGCACACGATCTGCGCACCCTATGCTAAAGATAGGGTGCGCAGATCGCAAGCGTCCATGTGCAATAGTAGGCGGCGATGACCGGATGGGGCGGGCAGGGAGCCGGCAGGGGGCGGGGCTTAGCGGTGCCGTGCGCTGCGTGGAATAACCGCTAGTGTGAAACTAGCCTTAGTCTATTTCAGTAGGCTCCACAAGCATGGGGAAGACTGCTGCCTTGACAGATATTAAGATGGCAGTCATTGGACACACTCCACAAGGAGGGTAAGCCACAAAAGGTCATTGCTAAAGAAACTGGCTGTTCACAGAGTGCTGTATCCAAGCATATTAATAGAAAGTTGTGTGGGAGAAAAAGGTGCAAAAGCAACCGAGATAATCGCAGCCTTGAAAGGATTGTTAAGAAAAGGCCATTCAACAATTTGGGGAGATTCACAAGGAGTGGACAGCTGCTGAAGTCATTGCTTCAAGAGCCATCACACACAGACGTATCCGGACATGGGCTACAAATGTCGCATTCCTTGTGTCAAGCCACTCATGACCAATAGCCAGAAGTGTCCTATCTGGGCCAAGGAGAAAAAGAACTGGACTGTTGCTCAGTAGTCCAAGGTGGTGTTTTCATATGAAAGTAAATTTTGCATCTCATTTGGAAATCAAGGTCCCAGAGTCTTGAGGAAGAGTGGAGAGGCCACAATCCAAGCTGCTTGAGGTCTAGTGTGAAGTTTCCACAATCAGTGATGGTTTGGGGAGCCATGTCATCTGCTGGTGTAGGTCCACTGGGCTTTATCAAGACCAAAGTCAGCGCAGCCGTTCACCAGGACATTTTAGAGCACTTCATGCTTCCCTCTGCTAACAAGCTTTTTGGAGATGTAAATTTAATTCTCCAGCAGCACTTGGCACCTGTCCACACTGCCAAAAGTACCAATACCTGGTTTACAAACAACAGTATCACTGCGCCTGATTGGCCAACAAACTCGCCTGACCTTAACCCCATAGAGAATGTATGGGTATTGTCAAGAGGAAGATGAGAGACACCAGACCCAACAATGCAGATGAGCTGAAGGCTGCCATCAAAGCAACCTGGGCTTCCATAACACCTCAGCAATGCCACAGGCTGATCACCTCCATGCCACACCATATTGATGCAGTAATTTATGCAAAAGGAGCCCCGACCAAGTATTGAGTGCATTTACTGAGCATACATTTCAGTAGGCCAACATTTCGGATTTTAAAATCATTTTTCAAGCTGGTGTTATAAAGTATTGTAATTTACTGAGATAACGACTTTTGGGTTTTCATTGACTGTAAGCCATAATCATCAACATTAACAGAAATAAACACTTGAAATAGATCACTGTGTTTGTAATGACTCTAAAAATTAGTTTCACTTTTTGTATTGAAGAACTGAAATAAATTTTGATGATATTCTAATTTTGTTAGAAGCACCTGTAAAATGTACTGACATCTAATATTCATTATGTAAACTAGGGGGCAGGTCAGTGAGGGATAAGTGACCTGTCAGCAGTCTGAATTATGAATATCTAAGCAGAACACCACATGTAGACCCCCACAGGCCACCCTGGAGCACGAGCATATCATTAACTCAAAACTGAAAATAAATATTAAACAGCAACCACAAGACGGATTTCATCACCAGGTATCATTATAATCAGTATAATGGTGCCGACCTGAGAGTGTCTGCAGGTTACTGTGCACAATCCTGCCGACAGGTTTCCTTTAAATACTTTTGTATGCGATCATGTTTTGGCCTATTTATTTCATCTTGACTGCTTGTCACTATCACTGCAGTTTGGCCATTTCTTTCTATGCCACTTTTTATCTTCCTGTGCCACCTAGTGGGTTGATTTAATATTTACCTTCTATATAATCTAAGATCGTGGCTTTGCTTTACATCAGCCTTTTTCCTCTGATTTTAATTGATTTTATTGTTGTCTTAGGTCTTTTTCCCAGTAAATGATATTTAGGATTTACATCAATGTATTACTGTGCATAATTTGCATATTAATAATAAAGGGGGATTTTTTGTAGGATTGCATTTATATTAAGCTTCATTCCCTTAAAGTCTTATTTGGGACTCATGTAGTTTATAGATGTACCTATTAATAAGGTAGTTTATTCATCTACATCAGTACTCTCTCAGAGTTTCTTCCTTTCTATATCTCATGGACTTCGCATAGACAGACAGATGTGCGTCGTTTCGAATCCAACATTGGCAGTCATACTGTGCATTACCGGCATTATTCCTCCTCTTACCCGATCTTAGCTGTTTGATTCTTCCACTACTAGCTACTGGATCTACTGGGAGAAAGTCTTTGAACCAGGTAATTTCAGGATCTGGGTTTCCACTGGCTGCACACAACATGGTAGCTGTTCTTGTACGTTCTACAACCTTGAGCTGTGGACCCATGTCAATGTTTGGAAAGCCAGGGGGCAGCTGGTCCTCTGTGTAAAAAGAGAATTCAACACTGAAAAAAGCAGTCGATATTAGATTACTAGCAGAAAGATGATATAGTTTGTAACACAGAAAAGCAAAATTTGCATGTAACACTTGCACATATTGTCGTGGAGCTGTCCTGAACTTGCGATCAAATGCACAGTGGAAATGTTCTGCCCATGTAAACAGACTAAAGAACACTTTTTTGGCCCCTGTCCGGTGAATTTGGGCCTATGGATCTGTAAAACATACATCAGGAAACCACAGATCAGTTTACTTGGTGTCACCTAGTGGTGCTGTGTCTGTAGGGAGGTGTGATCCTGACTGCAGACTTGTGAATCCACGAGCGAGGGGTCGAGTGACCCCAAATATGCAATCGGCATATTGCCAGCCTCATTCCAACTAGATGGCCAGGGCTCGCTCACTGCAAATGCAAACGGTCTGGTTGGATTCTGGCCAGGAGTATACATATACATACTTGTGGTCACATGACGGCCGCTCCCAGTGCCGGCACCGGAGAATCCGAACAGTGCGTACGATGTGAGGATTAACAAGTCTGCAGTCACATACAGTGCAAACTTTTACTTTAAGAACAAACAACCCCTTTAAGATCTACACCAGAAAATGTGGCACATTTTTGCGCCTGCTTCATTTTCTGCTTGTAGAATAACATGAACACCTTGTGTACATTTGCCACAATTTGCTACATCAATCTTCTTTTTCATCAGTACCGTGCAATAATAAATTATATACAAGCACAGTGGTAAGAAGTCCTAAATGAGGAGCAAACGTATGCCAGTGTACAGCAAGGTAATCTCATCACATTGTGGGTGCACGACCAAGGTGACAACCGTATTGTCCTCTTAATAACCCTAGAGAAGCATGGCCTAAACATAGGCAATGACCAGTGGAAAATATGGAAATGTGTGGAAATCAGCCCAGCAGATGCCGTCTTCATTTGACAGAAACAATGTAGGCATTTAACAAACAAAATGTGACAAAACTGACTTTTGTGACTTATTATATTTATTATGTGTTTTAGACATTTTCTGCAGTTTGCTAAAAAAAAAGGGGTCATGGCCTGACCATGTAAAAGATGGTGACAACTTTTTTTTTTAACAAATTTCAAATCTTTTTAACCATTTAAATAAAATAAGAAAACTATACATGTTCGGTATGGGCGTACTCATACTGTCCTTTGGAATCATGTTGCCAGGTCAATCTTACCATATAGCAAACATGGTAAATAAAAAACAATTGTGGAATTGCACTTTTTTGGGCGATTTGAACGCAATTGGAATTTTTTCCCGTTTTCCAGTACACTACATGGTAGAATGAATGGTGCCGTTCAAAAGTACAAGTCGTCCCGCAAAAAATACAAGCCCTCTTACGGCCATATTGATGGAAAAAGAAAAAAGTTATGGCTCTGGGGAGAAGGGGAGGCAAAAAACAAAAAAGAGGAAAATCGCCATGTCATGAAAGGGTTAATGACACAATTTCATGGATGGTTGATATACAGAGCAATTTTTTTCGATCAACTGTGTCATCATTCCAGAGCCTTTATTTTGTTTGGATAGAAACAAAAGTCATATTTATCAGTTCCGTCTAAAGTGTGCACACTTAAGCTGCTTGTAGACCTGCAGACTTGCACCCCGTGACCATCCGGCCTCAAAGTGTATCCTGCAATGGGCTTTGGGCTTTACTGCTATGAAATTCATTATGTAGTAAAAACTGGGTGCATGATTGTCCAGGACAGTAGGATTACAGCAATACCAAACAATAATAGTTGGTGAAAGAATATTCCGAAGCGAAAAAAAATGTGCCCCCATTTTCCGAGACCTATAACGCTTTCATTTTTTGGCTGATGGAGCTTTTTGAGGGTTTGCTTCTTGTGTGGCGAGCTGACGTTTTTGGAGTAGATCCGATGTTTTTCATTTGTGGTGCTGTAATGACTGAAAAGCCCAATTCTGGCAATTTGGATATAATTTCCAATTACAGTGTTTACCAATCAAGTTAATTAATTTTCTGTTTTGACTGGAAATTTATGAACATGGATTCCACATATGTGTATTCTTTCATTTCTTTGTTTTTAATGGGGCAAATTGTGATTCAATATTTTAAATAATTTAAATTATTTTCATATATTTAAAAGCATTTTTTTATTTAATTAATTGTGTGTTTTGTAGGTCACATAAGAGATTTGGATCTGCAATTGTCCGATCGCTTGTACTATACACAGCAATACTACGCATTGCAGTATATAGCGAAAATCATGGTCTCCTATGAAGGCCAGCCTCCAGCTGATCTTCATAGAAGCATCATCATGACAGAAGCAAGAATCTTCAGCAGATCCCCTGACTGTGTGTGCACACGTAGTGGTTTCTTTTTGCGTTTTTTAACACGCGATTTTGCCGGGAAAAATAAGCATCCCATGCAATCCTATGGCATTCTACACATGCTCTGCTAATGCTGCGTATTTTTCCACGGCGAAATCACATCGCGGAAAAATATGCAGCATGCTCATTCTTTTTGCATAATCGCGGGAATTCTGCACGCATAGGAATGCATTGTTCGGCTTACTTTCCGCATGTGGCTATGGCCACCATATGCAAAGTAAGCGAAAACGTGCAGATGGTACCCAGGGTCTTGGGGAGAGGAGAATCTCCTCCAGGGCCTGGGTACCATATCCCTGTAAAAAAAAAGAATAAAAATAAAAAATCGTGATATTCTCACCTTCCGGCGTCCCGCGCAGCGTCCCCAGGCCTCAGCGATGCTCCCGGCATCTTCCTATCCCAGTGATACCTTGCAACAATGACCTTTGATGAAGTCGTGGTCTCGCGATACCTCACTGGCAACGGGACTTGCCGGGAGCATCGCGAGGATCGGGGACGCTGCGTGGGACGCCAGAAGGTGAGAATATCATGATTTTTTATTTTGTTTATTATTTTTACCTTTATATCTTTTTACTACTGATGCCGCATAGGCAGCCTCAATAGTAAAAAGTTGGCTACACTAGTCAAACACTGTGTTTGACGAGTGTGACCAACCTGTTAATCAGTTTTCCAAGCGATGCTCCAGATCGCATGGAAACGCTAGTATTCTGCAAGATAATTACGCTTGCAAAATGCTAGTTAAAACATGGGAAATACGCAGGAATTACATATGTGGAATTCTAGCGTATTTCCCGCGCAGGGAGTTGCGGAATTCCAGCGGAAATTTCCGCGGCAATTCCGCAACATGTGCACATAGCCTAATGGTAACCTATTGTCACCCTGTGATCGCAATGTGGAGGGAGACAATAAAGTTTATAATTTTTAATCGCATCCATAGACTTACATTGGCGAATCTGATCCGAAAATCGGTGACAATCGCAGCATGCTGCGATTGTCTCGGTCCGAGGAATGGATCCGATAAAAAAAAACGCATGATGGGAGCTGCCCCATAGAATAACATTGGGACGAATGCAATGCGATTTTTTATCGCATTGCATTCGTCCGATTTTATCGCTAGTGTGACTCCAGCCTAACAGGAGAAATTGCACCATACAATGTGTTGTGCAATTTGTCCTGAGTACGCCAATACCCCATAAGTGGGGGAATACTATTTTTGAGGCACAGTGCAAAGCTCAGAAGGGAAGAGGCGCCATATTGGAGTTCAGATTTTGCTAGAATGGTTTGAGGGTGCCATGTCACATTGGCAGAGCCCCTGAGGAGCCAGAACAACAGAAACCCCCTATATGTCAACTCATTTTACAAACGAAACACCCCAATGAATTTAGCTAGGGGTGCAGTGATCATATTGGCACCACTTGAGCCTCACAGAATTTTATAACATTGAGTGGTGATGAAAGGATAAATTACATTTTTTACCACTAAAATGTTGTTTAGTCCCAAGTTTTTCTAAGGCCTAATAGCAAATTTTATTATTTTACAAATTGAGGTCCATTTTTTCTTCAGTGCGCCCTTACCCTACATGTAATCAGGAAATATTTTTAAGGCACAGTGCAAAGCTGAGGAGGGAAGGCGCACCATACAATAGTGAAAATTTAACTTTTAGGCCGTGTGCCCACGCAAGTGTTTTTTAAGCATTTTTGAAGCGTTTTTCGGGGTCAAACCACATCAAAAACGCTTAAAATAAGCATCCCATTCATTTTAATGCATTTTGGCCTTTTTGTGCCAACTGATGCGTTTTTTTCCGCATAGGAAACGCTTAGTGGTTAAAAACGCAGCATGCTAATTAATTTTGCGGAAAAGTCCGCATTTTTAGCTATTTCCTATGAGTCCAAAAGACGCGTGGAAAAAAACGCATCAAAAACGCGCGGTTTTTGAGCAAAAAACGTGCGGAAATCGTGCAAAAAAAGTGCGCAAAAAAAACCGCGCACTTTCTGGGAAGGAGTTCGCTTCTGAAGCAGAAATTTTCTGCATACGTGGGCACATAGCCTTATGGTTCGGGGTTGCCATGACCCACTGAGAGAGCCCCTGAGTTTCCAGAACAGTAGAACCACCCATAAGTGACCCCATTTTACAAACTACACCTTTCAACAAATTCATCTAGGGGTGCAGTGATCATACTGACACCATGGGTGTGTCATAGAATTTTATACCATTGGGCAGTGAAGAAAAAATAACTACATTTTTACCACCAAAATTTTGTTTTAGCACCAGATTTTACATTTTCACACAAGAAGTGAGTAAAAATAGCACCATAATCTGTACCACAATTTCTACTGAACGTTGCAACACCCCATATGTGGCTATACAGTACTACTTAGCCATACGGAGAGACTCGGGAGGATCAGAGCACTATTTGCCTCCTGGAGCACAGATTTTCCTAGAACAGTTTGCAGACTCCATATACAGAGCCCTTAATTGCTAAAAGAGCAGAATCCCCCATCAAATGACCCCATTTTCAAAATTTATACCCGTTTGGGAAGTTATCTACAGGTGTAGAGAAGTTTTTTACTCCATGAGTGTTTTCCAGAAACAAGCAGCAATTAATGTTGCTGAGTGAAAATTGAAAACTGCCGTTGTAGTGACCAGTACGCTGTAGTGACCAGTATGTTGCAGTCACCAGTAAGTTGCAGGCACCAGTATGTTATGCCATGCTCATGCTTCTGAAGACATGCACCCATATGTTAGGCTCTCACCGCTTCAGAAATGATAACTATGTGGACGTTATATGTGGTTTAGGATTTTGATTTGGGAGCGCAGAACTTTCTGAACTTCTTTTGGAGGGCGAGGAGCCATTTTGCTTTTCCAGAGCCTTTGTACTACCAGTAACGTGGAAGCCACCTATATTTCTGTTAACAGATGACAGACTAGAGTGGGGACTTGCGTTTTTTTGTGGATTGATTTTAAGCTTTTATTGGGAACGTTTTACATAACATTTATCTGGTGCTCTACGCTGATCACTTACTTTGGGGTTTCCATCTAAATCTCTGAATTATGTGATTCAGACTAAAAACTCGAAGGATCCATTCACTATAATGAGACAGCAGAGTTACTCTGGACTCCATCTGGCCTCTGTTCAGCAGGGTCCTTCTTTCCAAAAGTGCACAAACCTGTGGCCGATAGCACTTTTATGCAATCCTCAAAAGACGGATATCACCGGATGACAGATCAGACGGCGTCCACAGTGCATTCATCTGCCTCATTATAGGGAATCTTCTGCCACAGGTTCGGTTTGAAGCATGTATTTCAGAGATTTACACAGAAGCCCTGGTGAAAGCGCTCAGAGCAGAGCGCAGGACAAATGTGAGCCGAGCCTTACTGCGGTCTTTTTGAGGCAGAATGAAAAAATCAACAGCTGGTGAAGAATTGGATTTATTTATTTTTTACACCGTTCCTCATGCGTTATAAGTGATTAGGCAACTTTATTCTTCAGGTTGGTGCGATTACAGCGATACCAGATTTATTTTGGGTTTTTATGTTTGGCTGCTGTCACACACTAAAAGCCACTTTTTACTGCAAAAAATAGCTTTTGCATCACCACATTTTGAGACCTATAATTTTTCTATATTTCGTTCCACACAGTCACGTGAGGGCTTGTTTTTTGATGAACAAGTTGACGTCTTTATTGTGACCATTTTCAGACACATGACATTTTTTTGATTGCTTTTTATTCGGATTTTTTGGAGGCAGAATGAAAAAAACCCAGCAATTCAGGAATTCTTTTTTTATTGGGGGGGGAGGTTTTATGTCGTTCCTCGTGTGGTAAAATTAATAAGGCAGTTTTACTTTTTGGGCCAGTACTATTACAGCGATACCACAGTTATATTTTTTTTATGTTTTGGCACTTTTACACAATAAAAACTATTTTATAGAAAAAATATTTTTTTTGCACCATTTTATTCTGAGAGCTATAACTTTTTTATTTTTCCGCTGATGGAGCTGATTGGCGGCTTGTTTTTAGCAGGACAAGATGACATTTTCAGTGGTACCATGTTTATTTATATTCATCTTTTTTGATTGAGATTTAGTTCCACATTTTGTTCGGCGGTATGATGATAGAGCATTTTTTTTTGCCTTTTTTATGGTGTTCACTAAAGGGGTTAACTAGTGGGACCATTTCATAGGTCAGGTACTTCTGGAGGCGGTGATACCAAATATGTGTACTTTTATTAGTTTTTTTTCATACAAATATTTATTTATGGGTACAATATATTTAGATTTTTTTTATTATTTTTTTTATATATATTTACCATTATTTAAAAACTTTTTTTTAAAACTTTTTACTTTGATTCACTATGGGACTATCATTTTTTTGCAGGCTCATCACTTGTACAGCATGGGGATGCAAGCAGCATCCCTGTTGTCACTGGGTTACCGCGACAGTGTGGAGTCAGAAGACTGCAGCGTCTGATTGCTCCTACTCCGGCACTGAGAAGAAGCACTTCTCCTTCATTTTAAATAGGTTTATTTCTTCTGGCAGAACAGAGGTTAATCGACCAGGTTGAAAATCCCTGTGCTCACAGGTGAGCTCGGTTAGTCACTCATTTTCCCTGTATAAACTGAGCTTTGTTACAAATCCTTGTCAGAGCTAGCATTTGCTGTATGGCTAACGGAGGGAGAGGAGCACATATGAGGAGAGTTTGATGATTGATCTGTGACTGTTGCTTGGTTTGTATGTGTGATAACTCCCTATCCTTCTCTATTTTGGTTTATTCCCCTACCTCTATGCCACCATGCATTGTTCTGTTATATGTGTGTGAATATTTTGTATGTCTGAGTTTTCTGTTAACCCTCGTTTGTGTTGCCTTATCGGGTGGTGTACTACAGTGCACAGGAGCACCCCTCTTCCCTGGGTGGGGGAAGAGAACAGACGGAGGGCTAACTCAGGAGATAAGGCAAGCATGGAGGCCCCAGCATCTCAACCTTTAGAAGTATTCTGGGGAGTAGGGAGAGCTAGGGCACCCCCTAGTGTTAGGGACAGAGAAGGAACCCCTGGACCCGGGTCACTCAACAGCTATGTCGTGACTCCTGTGCTATGCAAACTGTTTGATTGGAGCATATAAGGCTTTAATGTGTTGAGAGTGGTGCAGGACCGCTCTTGGCACTGAGTGCCGGGTGTCAGCTGATTCTGACAGCTGATCGGTGGATGGTGATTGCAGGCACACAGCAGGTGTGTGCACATAGGGATACGTCCAAGGTGGAAAAGGTGTTAAACTTAGTTTTCATATTTTTTAAAACTTCTTTTTACTATATTTGTTAGATCCCTTAGGTGACTTGAAACTGTGAACGCCTTGACCTGAGTTTTTACATATTTGTAAAAACATTTTTTTTTTTTACTTTTTACTGTATTTAATAGTTCCCTTAGGGACTCGAAGCTGCAATCGTCTGATTGCTTGTACTATACTTAGCAGTATATCACAATCTATGACGGGTATATGGGCACGGGACTATGGGATGGCGGATATGTATGATGGGTATATGGGCACGGGACTATGGGATGGAGGATATGTATGATGGGTATATGGGCACGGGACTATGAGATGAAGGATGTGTGATGGGTATATGGACACTGGACTATGGGATGGAGGATATGTATGATGGGTATATGGGCACGGGACTATGAGATGAAGGATGTGTGATGGGTATATGGGCACGGGACTATGGGATGGAGGATATGTATGATGGGTATATGGGCACAGGACTATGGGATGGAGGATGTGTGATGGGTATATGGGCACTCGACTATGGGATGGCGAATATGTATGATGGGTATATGGGCATGGGATGGAGGATATGTATGATGGGTATATGGGCACGGGACTATGAGATGAAGGATGTGTGATGGGTATATGGACACTGGACTATGGGATGGAGGATATGTATGATGGGTATATGGGCACGGGACTATGAGATGAAGGATGTGTGATGGGTATATGGGCACTCGACTATGGGATGGCGAATATGTATGATGGGTATATGGGCATGGGACTATGGGATGGAGAATATGTATGATGGGTATATGGGCATGGGACTATGGGATGGAGGATATGCATGATGAGTATATGGGCACGGGCCTATGGGATCGTGGATATGTATGATGGGTATATGGGCACGGGACTATGGGATGGAGGATAATTATAATTTTCTATAACTAACCACAGTTAGTTACTATGCCCGGGCAGCGCCGGGCTCTTCAGCTAGTCTCTTATAAATGCCAGCTACAGGCTGGCTTTCACAGGAGAATCATCATGACAAGCAAGGAGGTCTTCAGAAGACCCGGCTGTCTTGGCAACCTACGGTTCCAATAATATTAAAGGCATATGATAGCTGATTAAATCAGCCATCATCTGCCGGGAAAGATGCAGGCTTGACATGTGAACCAGAAGCCCTGCATTCCCTGTGTGAACACTGCCACATGCGGATTATTTTTCTGCACTGGTGTACCACACGGCCAATCCCTGATTGTAGGCTGGCTGTTTCATTTGGTATTTATGCACCTGTGCAGCTGCCATTTTACTTGGGTCCGCTGCACCTTGTATTAGTGCAGATGCATTTAGGCCTGTCTGGTTTGTATCTGAATTTTTTGGAGGATTTTTTCCTCTTTTTGAGGTTTTCATGTTAGAGTAGGACTGGCAAGTGTAAGGAACTTTGACGCAGTTTGCCAGCTTCCGTATTAAGGCCTTAATATCAACCAATACCTTACATATATTGATATGTTTTTTGTGCACTTTTTATATTTCTTTCAGGGTGCAGTTGGGCCCAAATGGTTCTGCAAACTTGTGGTCTCTGTTCACACGGGATGTATTCTAGTTGGCACTGGGCAGCCCCCCTATATGGTGTTACTAAGAGGTTGTGAAACAGAAGTCCTGCATTCCCTGTGTGAACACTGCCACATGCGGATTATTTTTTCTGCCCTGGTGTACCACACGGCCAATCTCTGATTGTAGGCTGGCTGTTTCATTTGGTATTTATGCACCTGTGCAGCTGCCATTTTACTTGGGTCCGCTGCACCCTGTATTAGTGCAGATGCATTTAGGCCTGTCTGGTTTGTATCTGAATTTTTTGGAGGATTTTTTCCTCTTTTTGAGGTTTTCATGTTAGAGTAGGACTGACAAGTGTAAGGAACTTTGACATGTGAGCCCGCATCAAAGTCAGTGAGCTGGCATATGACGTACTATTACATCATATATCGGTAAGGGCAGGGCTGTGGAGTCGGTGATCATTTTGGTGGAGTCGAAGTCGGTATAAAATGGACCGACTCCTAAAATATATAATAAATTGGGTACAGTAGTTCAATGCAGAATGTGCTGAATATTTTTTCATAGGAATTTGGGAAAGTTATGAAATGTCCTATAAATGACTGTTCTATTCCTGATCTAAGGCTACATTCACACACAGCGTTTTTCCTGCGTTTTTTGAGGATACGTTTTTCAATTGCAAAAGCAGATCAGCTTTTTAAAAAACTGCATCACCTCAAAGGTTTTTGAGCTCATAGATGTTTTCAATAGAGCAGATTTCTAATCTGCTTTTGCTATCTACTGTATGTATATATCCATTTATCCATATCTGTCTATCCATATCATATCTGTACCAAAAAGAATGAAAGCCGGGTAGCACACAGACTAACACTCCCTTTTTTTTAGCACCAGTCAGGTACACCTCATAGCTGCCCAAAAGGACTCCCAGGACAGGCATTGCTCGTCTTCAGTAACAAATCAATATCAATTGATAGTTGGAATAAATAGACTGCATTCACCACATCTTCTTAAGGTGCAGCCTTTATTTTCAAGTGTAGAGGTGTGCAGTATGAGGTTCTGCAGCAGCTGAGGTGTGCAGTATGAAATTCTGTGGAACAGTATGAGGTTCTGCCCCCCTAGGTTTGATCCTGGCTACGCCCATAGTGTGAATGTAGCCTGAGGATCTAGGCTTTATCTTGCTATAAGTCATAGTGTGTGTGTGTGTGTATGTGTGTGTATATATATATATATATATATATATATATACACAGTACAGACCAAAAGTTTGGACACACCTTCTCAATCAAAGCGTTTTCTTTATTTTCATGGCTATGAAAATTGTAGATTCACTCTGAAGGCATCAAAACTATGAATTAACACATGTGGAATTATATAATTAACAAAAAAGTGTGAAACAACTGAAAATACTGTGTGTCTTATATTCTAGGTTGTGTTGTGCAGAAGTCTGGTGGATACACAGCTGATAGTCCTACTGAATAGACTGTTAGAATTTGTATTATGGCAAGAAAAATGCTAAGTAAAGAAAAACGAGTGGCCATCATTACTTTAAGAAATGAAGGTCAGTCAGTCCGAAAAATTGGGAAAACTTTGAAAGTGTCCCCAAGTGCATTGGCAAAAACCATCAAGCGCTACAAAGAAACTGGCTCACATGAGACCGCCCCAGGAAAGGAAGACCAAGAGTCACCTCTGCTGCGGAGGATAAGTTCATCCGAGTCACCAGCCTCAGAAATCGCAGGTTAACAGCAGCTCAGATTAGAGACCAGGTCAATGCCACACAGAGTTCTAGCAGCAGACACATCTCTACAACAACTGTTAAGAGGAGACTTTGTGCAGCAGGCCTTCATGGTAAAATAGCTGCTAGGAAACCACTGCTAAGGATAGGCAACAAGCAGAAGAGACTTGTTTGGGCTAAAGAACACAAGGAATGGACATTAGACCAGTGGAAATCTGTGCTTTGGTCTGATGAGTCCAAATTTGAGATCTTTGGTTCCAACCACCGTGTCTTTGTGCGACACAGAAAAGGTGAACGGATGGACTCTACATGCCTGGTTCCCACCATGAAGCATGGAGGAGGAGGTGTGGGGTGTGCTTTGCTGGTGACATTGTTGGGGATTTATTCAAAATTGAAGGCATACTGAACCAGCATGGCTACCACAGCATCTTGCAGTGGCACGCTAATCCATCCGGTTTGCGTTTAGTTGGACCATCATTTATTTTCCAGCAGGACAATGACCCCAAACACACCTCCTGGCTGTGTAAGGGCTATTTGACCAAGAAGGAGAGTAATGGGGTGCTACGCCAGATGACCTGGCCTCCACAGTCACCAGACCTGAACCCAATCGAGATGGTTTGGGGTGAGCTGGACTGCAGAGTGAAGGCAAAAGGGCCAACAAGTGCTAAGCATCTCTGGGAACTCCTTCAAGACTGTTGGAAGACCATTTCCAGTGACTACCTCTTGAAGCTCATCAAGAGAATGCCAAGAGTGTGCAAAGCAGTAATCAAAGCAAAAGGTGGCTACTTTGAAGAACCTACAATATAAGACACAGTATTTTCAGTTGTTTCACACTTTTTGTTAATTATATAGTTCCACATGTGTTAATTCATAGTTTTGATGCCTTCAGAGTGAATCTACAATTTTCATAGTCATGAAAATAAAGAAAACTCTTTGAATGAGAAGGTGTGTCCAAACTTTGGTCTGTACTGTATGTATGTAATCGATAATATACAGTGTATTACATATTTACAATTTATTACCGTTTTTTGTGTTCTAAAGTTGTATTCCAATAAATAGATATTATGTTCTATCTAAATATCTTGATTATTGTATCATAGAAATGATTAAATGTCTGATGTTCACATTGTACTACAATAAATTTTTCACTTAAATATAAGCAATATATGTGGGAGTCGGAGTCGTGGAGTCGGAGTCGGTGTAAGGGAAATTGAGGAGTCGGAGTCGCAGGTTTGGCTTACCGACTCCACAGCCCTGGGTAAGGGGTTAAAATATTCAGAACCGCGTTCAGTAAGTTTACATTAATTCCTGCGAAGCACCTGAAGGATTATCAAAGTGGAAATAAAAAAGTGGTAACAGGAGAAAATGGACATTAAAGTTTATTACATATTATGATCCCGAATACAGAAATAGCCCATATGTGGTTGGAATCTACTGTTTGGGCACCTGTATTGTGGCTCTGCATGCTCCCACCTTTCCTTGTCATAACCATTAGACTGGATTTCATTAACTTCACAGATTTGGATTTGTTGACTCCGTGATAGGAACAACTACTGCCACTGTAAGTAATTATGTGACTCTTCCATTTCTATTCAAACATATGAGTGTTGTACAACATTTTACTTCCCCTTTTAAGATAACAAAACAGATCCAAAAAAAGAAATAACTACTGGCCATGTGAACAGAGCCTTACGCAACTGTTTCATTTGAGACAAGTAAAGAGATGAGCTCCACATCAATATGTACCAATTCTCTTATGATACTGCTGTACTGAGAAAGTTAGAAAACAAATGCATCAGTCGGAAATCGTTCTTGTACCTCTCAAGACAGTAAGTTTGGCACTGACTGTAGATTCACCCAGAATGTTCTGAGCAACGCATTCATACACATTTTCATCCCGTGGCGTGCGCAGAGGCTGAATACGCAGAACGGCACCAGCTCCCTCGTCAAACTCTATTGTCTGGGGAGAGTAAAAAGATGTGTAAACATTGAAACTTATCAGAAGACAAAAACATTTCATCAAATCAAGTAAAACAGACATTAGTTCAACAGACATTTATTTTAACGACTGTTCTCAGGTGACAGATGTAGGCCAGGGCTACACAGGGACATGAAACTGCAGTGACACATTGGATGGAAGTATTTGCTATAGTATTGCATTGTGACTTAAGGCCTACTGAGACAGTCACATATGTTTCCAAATGTGCGGAATATTCTGTGGTTGGTGGCAAGTCACACATGGCATGCAACTCATCATCAGCCTGGCTGTTTTACTTACAACAAAATCACAGCTCTAAACTAGTGGCACGCCAGCAAGTTGCGGTCAATTGTACAGATGTCTTTGATGGGCAGCTTTTCTGAGAAGTCACGATGCATGACACGTCACCGTGTTCCCCAAAGTAAGAGCAGAAAAGTCTGCTGCTGAAATGGATTTCTGCAAGCCCTGTTCAAATGCTTGGGATACTCACTGAAATCTCTGCAACAAATCTGTTGCAAAAGAACAGCAAAAAAATTGCAAATTCTTTTTATTCTGCATACTTTTTTGCATGCATTTTTAATGCGGTTTACTATGCAATAATAGTATAATAACTTTATATTAAGAGTCAGTAATGTGAATATAGTAAATACAAGAATGTACATATTTTTAGCTTACTTTTAGTACTTTTGGACAATAAAAGCATGTTTAATATTTTTGTGCTGTATGTTTAAAATTTTGATGTGACTGTATGAGGACTGGTGTACATATATAATTGTCTGAACCAAAAAGTGGGGACCTTAAATGGTTTTGGAGGGCTATATATAATAATACACCCAAATTGGGGAGAACCCCCCAAAACACTTCTCTATTAAACCATAAAAATTAACTTTTATTCTGTACCATGAAAAGATTGAGGGTGCACCTCACCACTGTCCCATCCCCTGATGATGCCGCACGAGCAGTGAAACATGCTGGGGGGAAAGGGCTATAATCATGTTTGTCCTATTCAGCCAATAAGTGCTGACACCCCGGGGTGTCATCCTATTCAAAAGCCCTAACATAGCCAAAGGACTAGTATAATCTTTAGGCAAATTTGGGACAGTCTTTTAATTAACACCTTTTGTGTGATTTAGATACTTGGGGGGTTCATACTAATTTGGGTATAATTATCTGAGCAATATATATCCAGTGGGGAAAATAAGTATTTTATACACTGCCGATTTTGCAAGTTTTCCCACCTACAAAGAATGGAGAGATCTGTACTGTATATCGTAGGTTCACTTCACCTGTGAGAGACGGAATCTAAAAATAAAAACCTGAAAATCACATTGTATGATTTGTACATAATTACGTTGCATTTCATTGCATTAAATACCATATTTTTCGGACTCTAAGACACACTATTTTCTGAAAATGTGGAGGAAAATGGGGGGTGTCTTACAGTCGGGATGTACTTGCGCTGGCTGTCATGGGAAGTTGGGGGAGCGGCAGCGACGGAGCAACGGGTCACAGGAGACAGAAGCTGTTTTTTTTTTAATGTTTTTCTGATGGGGGCCATGCACACCAGGGTGGGGATAGGGGCCAATCATACCAGGATAAGTATGGGGCCATGCATACCAGGACGGAGATGGGGGCCCTGCCTAAAACTATAAGGATGAGAGTGCCATGCATACCAGGATAGGGATGAGAGGGCCATGCACACTAGGATAGGGATGAGGAGGTCGTGCATACCAGGATAGGGATGAGAGGGCCATGCACACTAGGATAGGGATGAGGGGGTCGTGCATACCAGGATAGGGATGAGAGGGCCATGCACACTAGGATAGGGATGAGGGGGTCGTGCATACCAGGATAGGGATGAGAGGGCCATGCACACTAGGATAGGGATGAGGGGGTCGTGCATACCAGGATAGGGATGAGAGGGCCATGCACACTAGGATAGGGATGAGGGGGTCGTGCATACCAGGATAGGGATGAGGGGGCCATGCATACCAGGATAGGGATGAGGGGGCCATGCATACCAGGATAGGGATGAGGGGGCCATGCACACTAGGATAGAGATGAGGGGGTCATGCATACCAGGATAGGGATGAGAGGGCAATGCATACCAGGATGGAGATGGGGGCCCTGCATAAAAGTATAGGGATGAGAGGGCCATGCATACCAGGATAGGGATGAGGGGGCCATGCATACCAGGATAGGGATGAGGGGGCCATGCATACTAGGATAGGGATGAGGGGGCCATGCATACCAGGATAGGGATGAGGGGGCCATGCATACCAGGATAGGGATGAGAGGGCCATGCATACCAGGATAGGGATGAGGGGGAAATGCATACCAGGATAGGATGAGGGGGCCATGCATACCAGGATAGGGATGAGGGGGCCATGCACACTAGGATAGGGATGAGGGGGTCGTGCATACCAGGATAGGGATGAGGGGGCCATGCATACCAGGATAGGGATGAGGGGGCCATGCATACCAGGATAGGGATGAGGGGGCCATGCACACTAGGATAGAGATGAGGGGGTTATGCATACCAGGATAGGGATGAGAGGGCAATGCATACCAGGATGGAGATGGGGGCCCTGCATAAAAGTATAGGGATGAGAGGGCCATGCATACCAGGATAGGGATGATGGGGTCATGCACACCAGGATAGGGATGAGGGGACCATGCATACCAGGATAGGGATGAGGGGGTCATGAATACCAGGATAGGGATGAGGAGGCCATGCATACCAGGATAGGGATGAGGAGGCAGTACATACCAGGAAAGGGATGAGGGGGCAATGCACACCAGGGTAGGGATGAGGGGGCCATGCATACCAGGATAGGGATGAGGGGGCCATGCATACCAGGATTGGGAAGAGGGGACCATATATACCAGGATAGGGGATATTAGTGCAGAATTGACCACATTTTATGCTTCAATTATTTTTCTAATTTCCTCTTCCAAAACCTAGATGTGTCTTATGGTCCAATGTGTCTTATGGTCCAATGTGTCTTATAGTTTGAAAATACACTATTTGATCACCTACCAACCATCAAGAATTCTGGCTCTCACAGACCTGTTAATTTTTCATTAAGAAGACCTCTTACTCTTCACTCATTACCTGTATTAATTGCACCTGTTTGAACTCGTTACCTGTATAAAAGACATCTGGCCACACACTCAATGAATTACACTCCAACCTGTACGCCATGATCAAGATCAAAGGGCTGTCTAAGGACACCAGGGACAAAATTGTAGACCTGCACAAGGCTGGAAAGGGCTATAAGACAATAGGCAAGCAGCTTGTTGAGAAGACAACAACTGTTGGCAGAATTAATAGAAAATGGAAGAAACACAAAATGACTGTGAACCTTCCTCGGTCTGGGGCTCCATACAAGATTGTGGGGTAAGGATGATTCTGAGAAAGGTCAGAAATCAGCACAGAACTACATGGGAAAACAGTATTGAAGGGAGGATGGATGTGGTCAGGTATTGCAAGATTTGGGTCAATAACCTCGCTCCCTCAGTAAGGCTAGTTTCACACTAGCGTTCGGCAGAGCTGCGGAGGGCTGCGTAGCTCCTCCGTTAAGCCTCGCCCTCTGCCGCACCTCTTCCTTCATCTCCGCCTACGTCGTCATGCGTCCTGCGTACCCTATCTTTAACATTAGCTACGCAGGCCATGCGAATGCATGCAGATGCCTGCGCGTCATTTTGACGCTGTGCCGAACGCAACATGTTGCACTTTGTTGCGGTCGGCGCAGTGTCAAAATGACGCATGCACAGGCATCCGCATACATTTGCATGGCCTGCATACCCAATGTTAAAGATAGGTGAAGCAGAAGTCCAGCGTGGGTGATATCCATAAAAAATAACTTTTATTTCATTTTCATTAAAAGCACATAAGTCCAAAATTCATCTTTATATCCAGAGATACAAAAACGGGTAATTCTTACCACTGACAGCCACAGGCTTAAAGTGCATTTAAAATCATACGCGTTTCAACGGTCGTGCAGCCTTAATAGCTGCATCTAGTTCTCGCTCCGGCAGCTCCTGCGGCGAGTGATCACATGGCCCCACTCATAAAGGTAAAGAATATAAATTCCACGCCTATGGGAGTGGAGAGGCATGCATATTCATTACCTTAATGAGCGGGGCTATGTGATCGCTCGGCCGCAGGAGCTGCCGGCGTCAGAACGAGATGCAGCGAGGGCGCGCAGGAAGGTGAGTAGGATGTATGCTTTAAGCCTGCGGCTGTAGCTGTGCACGCTATAAGAGAAATGAATATTCATTTCTCTTTAGCAGCAGCACAGGCTTTAGCCACAGCCACCGGCTCCTGTCTCTGTGACCCGCTGCTCCGCCGCTCAACCTTCCCCCATCGGCTTTCTGGGACAATGACTCGTGCATAAGCCGAGGGGGCGTTTTCAGCACAAAACAATGTGCTGAAAAACTTGGCTTATACACAAGTATATACGGTAATTGAGGAACAACCATGAATGGTAAGTGCAATGAAGGGTTCATGCTGAATAGTTCTTGTCCATATTGGCAAAATAAATTACATAAAATCAATGCACAAAAAATCAATACATAACATAATTCAAATAACTACTGGTATCAATGTGCTAAATAAAGAAGTAGAAGTAGATAAAGATTTATTGTATGACTATAAAAAATATTGTATGCTGAAACCATGAATGTTATTGAAAATCTGTATAGTACATTCATTAAAATTATGGGTAAGTGTTATGTTGAATCAGCAAATTCTTACATTGTAAAAGAGACTTCCGGATCATGCATAGAACATAGTGACCCCAGAAGTCTACAGAGCAGTGACGTTACCAAGAAGAGGAGCAAAGTATTTAGTCAGCCACCAATTGTGCAAGTTCTCCCACTTAAAAAGATGAGAGCGGCCTGTAATTGACATCATAGGTAGACCACAACTATGAGAGTCAATATTTTGTTATATATCCTTTGTTGGCAATGACAGAGGTCAAACATTTTCTGTAAGTCTTCACAAGGTTGGCACACACTGTTGGTGGTATGTTGGCCCATTCCTCCAGGCAGATCTCCTCTAAAGCAGTGATGTTTTGGGCCTGTCGCTGGGCAACACAGACTTTCAAATCCCTCCAAAGGTTTTCTATGGGGTTGAGATCTGGAGACTGGTTAGGCCACTCTAGGACCTTCATATGCTTCTTTCAAAGCCACTCCTTCATGCCCTGGTGGTGTGCTTGGGAAAATTATTATGCGGAAAGACCCATCCACGTTTCATCTTCAATGCCCTTGCTGATGGAAGGAGGTTTGCACTCGAAATCTCATGATACACGGCCCCATTGCCAGCAAAGGATATATAACAAAATATTGAGATGAACTTTTGTTAATGACCAAATACATACTTTCCACCATAATTTGAAAAATAAATCTTGCTAAATCAGACAAGGTGATTTTCTGGATTTGTTTTCTCATTTTGACTCTCATAGCTGTGGTCTACCTATGATGTCAATTACAGGCCGCTCTCATCTTTTTAAGTGGGAGAACTTGGCAAATATTAATTATGGTAATCTTAATTGACCTAAAACGGGAAAGGTTTATTCTAATTTCATGTCAGACATTGAGAAAAACATGCATATGTGTGTCTTTTTATATAGTGTATGTAAACTTCTGGTTTCAACTGTTTCTTATTCTGCTGCTTTCTCCTCCGGGACTTTCAAGTGATGGGTAAAATTTGTATTCCGTAAAGAGAGATTTCCCTATAGTGAGATATCATAAGACAGTGCTACTTATAAGATTTTATGGAGAAGACAGGGGGTAGAGGAGCTAGAGGCAGAGCCTGACATTCTGCTGCAAGATCGACTAACATGACAATTACACGTCAACTTTTTTAAGCATTGGTCTCATATATAATTTATTACGTTAACTTGAACAAGAGCCTGTTTCAAAGTATGTATTTTTAACGTTTATCTAGGATATAAGTTGTCTGAAATGCTTTTTTTTTCTAAGAGTCATAATGGGTTAAAATAATGATAAAAAGTCATACTCACTTTATATGTGACCGCAGCAGGCAATCACAGGATTAATAAAACACTTGTATTGTTAATTTCCGAAAGTTAGAATCATGTGCTACCTACAGAGTTTGCACCTGTCTGGTATAGGCTTGCCATCCACCTGACATGGAGACTGTGAGGAGCTGACCAAGGACTTTTTCAAACACAGAACATCGGTACGGTGATCTTATTGTTGTGTTTGTTAGAGACTTTCTAGCTCTTCAGTTTAAGTGCACAAGTTTCACTGATAAGTGTTCTGCTTCAAGAGTAAATGTTTCCTTTCAGTGACAGAAAGCAGAGAAAAACACTTGGGTTGGATCTCATGTATACATAAAACCTACATTAGCATTTTGTGTCCTGCATCTGGTGGGGGGCATGTGTGTCTTTGCTTCTCTCTGCAGGGGTCATCCCTAATTCACAACCCTGCAGACAGGCTGGAGACTAGGCTTCTGGACCATTCTTTATTCTTTGAGGTAAAAGCAAATGTTTAAGAGGGAGTATGAGAATGAGAATGCTGGGTCTGGGGGAAAATGTGTGTAAATGGGTAAGTAAAGGTACTGTCACACTTAGCGATGTACCAGCGATATGACGCGGTCAGGATCGCTGGTGCATCGCTAAGTGGTCGCTAGTGAGCTGCCACACAGGCAGATCTCACCAGCAACATTGCAGGGGTCTGGGGTCGCTACTTACCTATCAGACGAGGCGATCCTGACGTCCTCCCGCCCGGCTCCACGCGTCGCTCGTCTCCACAGCAGGAAGCGCCGCAGGAAGCTGACGACGAGAAACAGTCCAGCCTGTTCTCGCGCGATCAGCGATAATCAGCGGGGGAGCCGGTCGTAGGTAAGTATCAGACACAGAGATATCGCTAGCAATATCGCTATAACGTCACAAGTTATAGCGATATTGCTAGCGATATCTCTTAGTGTGACAGACCCTTAAATAAAACGAAAAAAGTGGTTTGGTACCGAGTTAGCCAGTAGAAAAAAATATATAAAGTGCTCTCAGTGAGAGAAGCAAAATAGGAATCTTGTGGGTATGATACCTTTTAATGGCTAACAAATAATAGTGAATGTTGTTACAAAGCAAGCTTTCGGGACTGCTTATGTCCCTTCATCAGGCTGATATGACAAAATATTTGAAGAAACCTTATTTATATACAGTTTAAAGCACAACATTTCAATAAACAAACAATGAGCTTGAAGAGAGAATCCTTAATTAGGTAAGATCAGATAGGTAGTATGAAAAGTTCTGAAGATCAAAGGGCTACTTGGAGTAGATAGCTCAGATATGGTAATGGGTCATAAAACCTTCTGACAAATTGAGTCCTGTGTGAATAGAATCAAAGATAGTAATGAATTTGTGCTCCCACACTCTCCGATGTGTCTGTGATTTAAAATTGCCTTTTAAAATGACAACTTTCATATTGCCTATGTTGTGTCCTGGACCACAGAAATGTTTAGCCACAGGTAAATGGTTTTTTTTGTCTGTAATTGTATGACGATGAGACCTCATCCTTGCTCTCAGTCTCTGTCCTGTTTCTCCAACATACAGGCCACCCACAGGACATATATTGCATAGAATTAAATACACCACATTGGAAGAGGAACATGTGAATGTCCCTGGGATCTTATAGTCCTGCTGTGTGTTGGGAATTTGGATTTTGTCTTTAGTCTCTATATGAATGCAGGCTCTGCATCTTCTCCCATTGCAAGGATATGTTCCTCTTGGTGAATCAGAGGGCATTGAACTTCGGATAATGATGTTTCTTAGATTGGGAGGTTGTCTGTAACATAGCAAGGGGGGGTCTTTGAATAGTGTTTTTAACCGTCATCCTTGTGTAGGATATGGTGAAGTTTCTTAGCCATTTTTCTGAGTATTTCAAGCTGTGGGTTGTAGGTCACTACCAGAGGTACACAATGATTTTCCTCTTTTTTTCTGTATTGAAGTACTTGACTTCTAGGGATCCTTGTGGCCCTAACAATCTGATCATCAATGGAGGTGGGATGGTAACCTTGATTTAAAAATGACATTTTAAGCTGGGTTAGGTGTTCATCCCTGTCCTTGGGACTGGAACAGATACGGTTATATCTGAGGGCCTGGCTGTAGACAATGGATTTCTTAATGTGTTTAGGATGGAAGCTGTCCCGTTTGAGGTATGTGGGACGGTTAATTGGTTTCCGATATACTGATGTTTGGAATGAACCATTTTGGATTTTTATGGTGGTGTCTAGGAAGTTGATTTTTGTTTTTGAATGGTCTAATGTCAAGTTTATGGTTGGATGAAATTTGTTGAATTTGTCATGGAAATTTAGAAGTTCTTGTTCAGGCTCAGTCCAGATTATTAATATGTCATCAATGTAACGGAAATAGGCAAAGGGTTTGATGGAGCAGGATGCTAAAAAGTCATTTTCCAGTTTAGCCATGAAGAGATTAGCGTACTGGGGTGCCATTTTACTTCCCATAGCGGTGCCGGTGCGTTGTAGGTAGAGCTCCTCACCGAAAGAGAAAAAGTTGTGTGTGAGGATGAATCTGGTAAGTGCTATTACAGACTTGGAGGGGATCCCATTGGCCTTAAGAAACATTTGGCAGGCCGCTAGTCCATCTTCGTGTGGGATGTTGGAATATAAGGATTCGACGTCCATGGTGGCTAAGATGGTGCTGTCGGGGAGGGGACCTATCGTGGATAGCTTATTAAGCAGGTCTGTAGCGTCCTGTATATAGCTGGCTGTCTTCCTTACCAGCGGCTTGAGGATGTTTTCAATCCACCCTGAGAATTTTTCCGTTAGTGTTCCCACCCCTGAGATGATTGGCCTCCCTGGGTTGCCTGGCTTATGAATCTTGGGAAGCATATAGAAAGTTCCCATTCTTGGATTCTCGGGTATTAATTCCAGAAGGTTTATGGGCTCTGTACATAGACCTTTGATGACTCTTTTCAACTCCCTCAGATATTTTGGAGTTGGGTCATCATCCAGTTTGGTGTAGTACTGTATATCCATCAGTTGTCTGTGAGCCTCTTTGATGTAGTCAGTTGTATTAAGGAGAACTATGGCACCACCTTTATCCGCAGGCTTAATTGTGATCTCCCTGTTGTTCTTAAGGCCGTGAATCGCCTTTTTCTCCTGCAAACTTATATTAGATGTTTCCTTTGCTTTTTTATCCAATATCGTGGACTGCATCGAATGTCTAAATGAGTCAATATATTGGTCCAAAATGGTGTTGCGGCCAGAGGGAGGTGTCCAGTCAGAGTTTTTCTTATTCTCTAGTTTGACTTGAGTTTGGCTGCCCAGAAGCCCCAAGTCCTCTTTGACAGAGAAGAACTCCTTCAGTCTAAGTCTCCTGAAGTATTGTTCCATGTCACTACAAAGTTCTGTTTTGTCTAGAGGTTTTGTAGGACAGAATGTGAGACCTCTGGAAAGTACATTAAGTTCTAGATTAGTGGGTTTGTAAGATGACAGATTAATAACACAGCTGACTGTACCTGTGTCCTTCTGGTGGTTTTGCCCCATGCTGTAGTGTTTAGGAGGGTCTTGACTGGTGCTGGAATGTAATCCTGCTTTCAGTCGAAGTCTGTGGAGTTTCTTTTTCTTGTTGTATATTAAATGACTTAGTGATAGAAAGCAGAGGGTGGTTATAAATGGTATATTCTCTAACTGGGCCGCTGTGACCAGTGGGGTACCGCAGGGGTCGGTGTTGGGACCTATTCTCTTCAACATATTTATTAACGATCTGGTAGAAGGTTTACACAGTAAAATATCGATATTTGTAGATGATACAAAACTATGTAAAGCAGTCAATACAAGAGAAGATAGTATTCTGCTACAGATGGATCTGGATAAGTTGGGAACTTGGGCCGAAAGGTGGCAGATGCGGTTTAACAATGATAAATGTAAGATTATACACATGGGAAAAAGGAGTCAATATCACCATTACACACTGAACGGTAAACCACTGGGTAAATCTGACATGGAGAAGTACTTGGGGATCTTAGTTAATGATAATGATACACACACTGTATAACGGACTACATTAATTTCTGTGTAGACAACACGGTACCCACAAAAGTAGTGAGGTGCTTCTCTAACAACAAACGATGGATCAGCCCCGGAATAAAGGCTCTTCTCAAAGAGAAGACGTTGGCCTTCAGATCAGGTGACAAGGGCAGGCTGAGAGAGGTTCAGAAGGATCTGAAGTATCTAATCAGGCAGGGAAAGGCTAATTATAAGAGAAGGATTGAACTGAAATTGTCACAGAAAAGGATCCATGAAGTCTGGGAGGATCTAAAGTCTATATCTGGGCATAGACAGACTGTCTCCAGGATGGTTGTAGATAAAGAGGGGCTTAATGAACTTAATCTATTCTTTAACAGATTTAATCACACACTGGCTGCTCCTGCCCCTGCATACCATTCACACCTCTCTGCTACAATAACCTCACCCCCTGCTGCAACTTGTCAACTGAGCCAGGGTCTGTTCTTCACAAGTACCCAGGTTGCAAAAGAACTGAATAAGATCAAAGTTTTGAAGGCTGCAGGTCCTGACGGCATCAGTGCAAGACTAATCAAAACCTGCGGGCACCAGCTGAGTGAGATCATTACATATCTGTTCAATATGAGCCTGAGAATGGGTGTAGTACCACAACTGTGGAAATCATCGTGTGTGGTACCAGTTCCGAAGAAACCTTATCCGAAAGACCTTAATGACTATAGACCTGTAGCATTGACATCACACCTGATGAAGGTATTAGAGAGATTGGTTCTCACACGTCTCCGTCCTCTAGTGAGCTCGGATATGGACCCTCTCCAGTTTGCCGGGCATTGGTGTGGATGATGCCATTATCCATCTTCTAGATAGGACTCTCTCTCACCTGGAGAAACCTGGGAACACTGTGAGAATAATGTTCTTCGATTTCTCTAGTGCTTTTAACACCATACAGCCAGGTCTACTGAGAGACAAGCTGGGCCTTGTTGGTGTGGACCTCCAACTCTCCACCTGGATCCTTAACTACCTCACGAACCGACCTCAGTTTGTAAAGGTTCGGGACAGTGTGTCAGACACGGTGATCTGCAATACAGGGGCACCTCAAGGTACAGTTCTTGCCCCTTTTCTCTTCACACTGTACACTGCGGATTTTAGGTGCAACTCATCTAGCTGCTACTTGCAGAAGTATTCTGATGACTCTGCAATAGTAGGCCTCATCACAGGAGGAGATGAAAGAGAGTACAGAGATACTAACCAAGCTTTTGTGGAGTGGTGTCAGAGGAACCACCTTAGGATTAATTCCGGGAAGACCAAGGAATTGGTTGTGGACTTTCGCAAGGGCAAAAATCCACCAGTAGTGGTGAACATTCAGGGAAATGACATTGAGATAGTCGACACCTATAAGTACCTTGGTGTGATCCTCAATAATAAGCTTGACTGGGCCCATCACTTGGATGCAGTGTACAGGAAGGGCCACAGTAGGCTTTATCTGCTCAGAAGGCTGAGAGCCTTCGGAGTTAGAGGGGCACTCCTTGCATCCTTCTTCAACTCTGTTGTGGCATCAGTCATCTTCTTTGGTGTGGCGTGCTGGGGTAGTGGCATATCAACCAGGGACAGGAATAGGCTGGACAAACTGATTAGAAGGGCCAGCTCTGTGCTGGGATGCTCCCTTGACCCAGTTCAGGAAGTAGGCGACAGGAGGATACTGGCCAAGGTGAGCTACATGGTGCAGAATGATTCCCATCCCATGCATGAGACCGTGACAAAGATGTGCAGTACTGTCAGTGACCGGCTACTTCATCCTAAATGTGAGAGGGAGCGCTATCGAAAGTCCTTCCTTCCTGCTGCAGTTAGGCTGTATAACCAGCACTGTCCAAAACGGAGAACAACCCAAACAGAGAACTGATAGATCCAAAGTTGTGACAGTCCGGTTACATTTTTTTTTTTCGTATATGTACCTACCGTCAATGTAATGCCTTTATGCATCTGTATCTGTACTTGTTCCTGCCTTGCTGCTGTAATGCTCTGAATTTCCCCATGGTGGGACGATTAAAGGATTATCTTATCTTATAAACTTACCTGGAGCAGCCAGTGCCAGGCAGCGGCTGCCAAGGCAAACAGGATCATGGGGTGCATTAAAAGGTCTGGATACACATGATGAGAGCATTATACTGCCTCTTTACAAATCTCTGGTTAGACCGCACATGGAGTACTGTGTACAGTTTTGGGCACCGGTGCTCAGGAAGGATATAATGGAACTAGAGCGGGTACAAAGGAGGGCAACAAAATTAATAAAGGGGATGGGGGAACTACAATACCCAGAGAGATTAGCAAAATTAGGATTATTTAGTCTAGAAAAAAGACGACTGAGGGGCGATCTAATAACCATGTATAAGTATATAAGGGGACAATACAAATATCTCTCCGAGGATCTGTTTATACCAAGGAAGGTGACGGTCACAAGGGGGCATTCTCTGCGTCTGGAGGAAAAAAGGTTTTTCCACCAACATAGAAGAGGATTCTTTACAGTTAGGGCAGTGAGAATCTGGAATTCCCTGCCTGAGGAGGTGGTGATGGCGAACTCAATCGAAGGGTTCAAGAGAGGCCTGGATGTCTTCCTGGAGCGTAACAATATTGTATCTTACAGTTATTGTTAGGTTCTTTAGAAGGACGTAGATCTGGGGATTTATTCTGACAGAATTTTATAGGCTGAACTGGATGGACTAATGTCTTTTTTTCGGCCTTACTAACTATGTTACTATGTTATGTTACTATGAGAACACTTCTGCCCATCCATGGGGCTGATCCCAGGAGAGGGAGAACAATAAGCCACACGTTTAGTGAGGCAGTTGTTGGAGTGACACCGAGTAGCGAAGATCCTTTAGATGAGGTCCCAGTGCCCCTGTATGGATGGCCTATGGAGATTGGTTGCCGGCTGCAGCTTGATACTCATGTTAAGGGCATGATATATATTGTCTGGATGTGAGGGACTATCTTAAGAACTGTTGCCAGCTGTAGCGCGAGACGTACTACGGTCGTGGTATGGAGCATGGACTGTGACTACAGACTATACTGTTGGGAGATACAAAAACCGCGCGCCAGCCAAAAGTTGGGAGACAGTGGATATCGCCTGGCATGGGGGCAGAGGAAACATAGGCTCCAGGATGGGATATGTTGGACTGGGGACATTGTGACCATCTACCCGGAATTGCTGTAAGACCGTGGATGTAAGGAAAAAAAAATAGTTGCATAATCACAACCCACAACCTCAAATCTTCAGAGACACTGTTGATTTATACTATATGTCTCAAATATTCAATGTGTGTTACTTCTTTTCCACACAGGTCACAAATTTCCAGTTATTTTCAAATGGTATGTGATCTGCAGGCTGAATGTTATACAGCAGGAGGAGAAAAGATTAATATACATTTTGTGGTAAAAGGTTCAGAAAACACATTATTCAGTAAAGCATTTTATTCATTAACCCCTGTGCGACATGCGCCGTACTAGTACAGCGCATGTCGCATCTCCCCCTTTGAAGTGGGCTCCGGCGGTGAGCCCACCTCAAAGCCGGCACATGTCTCCTGTTTTCAACAGCTGACATGTGCCCGCAATAGCTGCAGGCGGAATCGCAATCTGCCCGTGGCTATTAACTAGTTAAATGCCGCTGTCAAACTCTGACAGCGGTATTTAACCAGCGCTTCCGGCCGCCGGGCCAGAAATAAGCGCATCACCGACCCACGTCACGTGAGTCGGGGGTCAGCGATGCGTTGGCACAAACAGAGGTCTCTTGGAGACCTCTATGGTTGTTGATGCCAGATTGCTATGAGCGCCACCCGGTGGTCGGCACTCATAGCAATGCTGTATTTCTGCTACAAACTGTATAGGCGATCTGAGCATCGTCTATATGCAGCAGAGGCGATCGAGTTGTGGCATCTTCTAGCCTCCCATGGAGGCTATTGAAGCATGCCAAAAGTAACAAAGAAAAAAAAATTGTTTTAAAAGTTTAAAAAAAATACAAAAGTTCAAATCACCCCCTTTTCGCCCCAATCAAAGTAAAACAAAAAAAAATCAAACATACACATATTTGGTATCGCCAAGTTCAGAATCGCCCGATCAATTAAAAAAAAGGATTAACCTGATCGCTAAATGGCGAAGCGAGAAAAAAATTCAAAACGCCAGAATTATGGTTTTTGGTCGCCACGATAGTGCATTAAAATGCAATGACGACAATCAAAAGAACGTATCTGCACAAAAATGGTATCATTGAAAACGTTAGCTGGGCGCGCAAAAAATAAGCCTTCACCCAACCCGAGATCACGAAAAATGGAGGCGCTACGGGTATCGGAATATGGTGCAATTTTAGACATGTTTGGTGTTTATGAACTCATAATGGCCGGGAGAATCATAATGTCAGGTCAGTTTTAGCATTTAGTGAACTTGGTGAAGAAAAAAAACAAAAAACAAGTGTGGGATTGCACTTTCTTGCAATTTCACCACACTTGGAATTTTTTCCCGTTTTTGAGTACATGACATGGTAAAACCAAAGGTGTTGTTCAAAAGTACAACTTGTCCCAAAAAAACAAGCCCTCACATGGCCATATTGACTGAAAAATATAAAAGTTATGGCTCTGGGAAGAAAGGTAGTGAAAAATAGAAACGCAAAAACGAAAATGGACTCTGGCGCAAAGGGGTTAAAATTCCTCATGCGTGCTCGCATGAGTCCGGTGGGCGGTCCCATTTAGTGACTGACAGTCTTCCCTGTATGACTGCGCATGCAGAGATAGCTGTCAGACACTAGTATAACTGCCCGCTGCACTCAAATGCATACAAGCACCAGGAATTTTAATGAATAAAATGGTTCACTCAATCTTTTCCAATGAACCTATATAACACTCTCCTCAGCTTCTCCCTATCCATATCGTGCTGTCTGCAAATCACACTACATGTTCCTGACTGGTTCCTTATAAAGGACTCGGTTCATGGTTCGGATATTAAGGAAATATCCTTAAGTCAATTTCAAATTTGTGGGGATCTGATAGTGGGCAACCCAGAGCTTAGCTTCAGCAGCGGCCGAAAGTAACCAGTGCATAGAATGGGATGGCAAAGCACTGCTCAGTGCACTGATTAGAGGCCGATGCTAAGAAGTGCCAGTCAGCTCCTAACCAATTGAACAGCTTCATCTCTCAGCACCACATATTCAGCAGCTGCAGATCTCAGCAATGCTCATTAAACAGTTTCTGGAGCTCGACAGTTCTGTACATTGTATACACATGGCTGCCATTGGAGTTGAAAACAGCTGATTGAGGGTCCGACACCCAGTAGCCCCACAATCAACTGATATTGAAGACCCATCCTATGGATAGGTCATCAATATAAAAGTAGTTGACAACTCTTGAAATTTTTGAGTGCTTCTCTAGCAAGCTCAGTAAGGCTGCTTTCACACATCCGGCTTTTTGAATCCGGCACGATGCGGCGAAATTTGGAACAACCGGATCCGGCACCGGATCCGGTTTTGTCCCACATAGTTGCATTGTCGCCGCACCGTGCCGGATGGGTATGCGGCGCATCCGGTTTTTGCCAGATACGGCAAGAAGTAGCCGTCCGGCGTCTGCAAAAAACATTCGCTGCAACGTTTTTTGACAGCGCCGGACCGGTTTTTCTCACAGCGCATGCGCGGAGACTGTGAGTCTCGCACTGCTCTTTTAAATGTGGGCGCCACCGTATCCGGCCACACAGGCATCCAGAGTCTCCGTCACATCCCGGATCCGCCCCTATGGCTTCTCGCCGCACGGCGCCGGAGACACAAAGCCGGATGTGTGAAAGAAGCCTTAGCTGTACCGTTATGAGTAGCAGCTTACAAAAACGATATAGCTCAGCTAAAGAGGGTTCAAAGAGAAGCAACCAAATTATTAATGAAATCACTGAGTTATAGCACCAAAAGATGATTGTGTTAGTTATTGATGTTAAAATGCTAACTAGAAAGTCACTGCTCCAAAAGTGTCCATTCTAAATATTTCTCTTTACCTCCTTGGTACCTTTGTAATTAGGTTCATTATACAATACCATACACTTCTCTCTATACAGCTAATCCCTAAATCTGTTGTTTTTTTAGTTCCCTTAATGTGACGTTTCATTGAAGAGAGGTTTCAAACAGGGTGTTATCAGGAGGCTGGGGCTGCACTCACTTCCTCCCATTGTCTATCACCCTTCCTGGGGTAGGATGTCATCAGGCAGCAGCGCTGCAGTGACTTACTAAAATTTCTTTGATCGCTACCCTCTGAAGATGTCCTGAATCCATGGTGCTGACAGAAGCTGTGGGAGAGATGATGGTAGCACTCTCAGTCTGCTTCTGTACCGGTCTGCACAGCATATTACTATAGATAGTAATTATGAGGGTGGTGATAGAAGCTGAATGAGTGACAGCATCACTGCCCCAAAACTTCTATGACAGCTCTCAAATGAATTGTCACCAGTGGGTGGCGCTGGTGTCAGCCTCTATCACCATCTTCAAATGAATCGTTGTCAAGGGACTGTGATAAAATAAGCTGTGGGGCAGATGTAATGTCACTCACCATGATTCTATCTACATCCTGTAATTACATCTCCTTTCACAGTAAAAAACTGTGGCTGATGGGGTCAGAAACCGAGTACCGGCAAATCCATCACTTCTCTCATATCTTCTATCAGTACCATGGCTTCAGGACATCTTCAGAAGGTGCTGATGCAAGAAACTGTAGTGAGTGACTGCAGCGCCACCCGCTGATAATGTCCTGTCCCAGGAGGGGTGATAGATGCGGCAGGGAAATGAGTGCAGCCCCAGCCTCCTGTAACATCCTGTTTGAGAATCCTCCCAAACAAAATGTCACTGGAAATTAAGTAAAAAAAAAAACATTTAAGGATTAGATAGTGTGAAGTGTAGCGTATTGTATAATAAAGCTAATTACAAAAGTGAATAGGGTGTAAAGATAGATATTTCCAAAGGACATTTTAGGTATCGGACCACCCCTTTAACACTCTTAAGCCTCAAGACGATGAAATCCAATTAAAGTATATTTTTCAAATTCTCCAATGATCACCTGTTAAAGTTCTTGTCATGTTCAACCCAATGTACACCCAAGAGAAATGTACACCCACCTCAAATCTCTGGGAGTTTACTTTCTTGCCTCGCTTGTTCCAGGTCACTCTGGGCTTGGGATCACCAGTAGCTTGGCACACAAAGGAAGCCACGCCCCCAGAAACACCAATTTCATCCGTGGGCCTTTTGATAAACTCGGGAACACCTTGAGAAGAAACATAACACATGATTTTGAAAAAAAAAAAAAACAATAATAGATAGACTAATAAAAATCCTTTTCCCCTTCATCAATTCTGAAAAATGTATTCACTCCAGCAGCGCAGCCCACCTACGTGTTTATCCAACTGGATCCAATACCTTTTTTCATCGACAGATTGACAGATTGTGGACTTAATTGAGGGCTTGTTTTTAGCATCATTTTGAAGTATGTAACTTTTCTATTACTCTTAAGACTACGTTCACATTTATCATGTAAGTGAAGCACTTCTGTCCACGTTTCTGGCTTATTTCCTCCCCAATATAAATTATAATTTGGCAGATGGGATCTCTTTGAACTCTGCTTTTCTTCTCTGCTGGCAGTGTCCGTCATTTTAGGTATGCACGCAACTATTGTCAACTCTACTTTTGTGGGCTAAAAAGTTGCTGCAAGAGATGGACGTTGCTAGAACAGAGCCGGATGGAGTCCAAAGAGTCTATTTTCCCCATTACAGTGCATGGTTCTGTTAGGGATTTTATTGAAACCACATTTTTGGGGGTGAGGTGAGTGCTAAATATAGATGCTTTCATTTTATATATGCAATAAACTGTGCATTGTAAGTGATAAGACGGCTTTATTCTTTAGAATAGACCAGGGCAAAGTGCAGCCCGTGGGCTACATCTGACTGTTTGTTTGGCCCACGGACAGAGACAGCCGAGTAGCTTAAAACAGTGGCAACAGGCCACACCAAGCCCTCAGCTTTCCCGCAAACAGTAGTACATGTATGGCAGCAGAAGTGAAACCGACATAGAGGAGCATCGCGCAGGGAATGGGTTTACACGTGCCGCACCAATTCTTTGGAATGCACTTCCCAGGTCAATACGATTAGTCCCCAATCCCCACAATTTTAAGCGTGCCCTGAAAACGCATTTATTCAGACTGGCCTATCACCTCAACACATTAACCTAATCTATCCCGGTGTGGCACAGTCAAAAGTTTTACCATAACCAGGTTCCCCGCATCATGTTCCCACATGCTTTATGCATCCATTATCCCTCTGTGTTTGTACTGTTACACACTTAACATTATGGCTGGTCCATACAATCAGGGCAACTGTTACCACCCACCTTTCGTGTCTACCTCTTTCCTCATAGACTGTAAGCTTGCGAGCAGGGCCCTCACTCCTCTTGGTATTTGTTATAATCTACTGTATGTGATTATTGTTATGCTGTAATGTCTATTGTCTGTACAAATCCCCTCTGAAATGTAAAGTGCTGCGGAATATGTCGGCGCTATAGAAATAAAATTTATTATTATTATTATTATTATTATTATTCCCTGGGTGCTCACATCAGGACAATTCTATGCCATTGCATTGTCCTGATGGTCTCCATGGAGACCCCTGGCCACAAGATGGCAACAGTGTCCTTCAGGGTCCTGCAGAAAGGTGGCTTCTGACATGCCTCCTTCCCTGCCTGTAAGATGCTAACGTGATACTCTACAGTGCAGAATATCAGATCAGCGATTTGACACTATACAGTTATGTCCCAGGATGGAACATTGTAACAAACTAAAAAAAATTAAAAAGTGTAAAATTATTTTTTTTTAAAGTCCCAAAATAAAGAAAAAAAACAAATCTTTTTTAATTTATTCATGTAAATAAAAAATAAACAATAAAAGTACACATATTAGGTATCGCCGCGTCCGTGACGACCCGCTCTCTAAAACTTTTCCACTAATTAACCCCTTCAGTGAACACCGTAAAAAATAAAAATAAAATACGAGGCAAAAAACAATGCTTTATCATACTGCCGAACAAAAAGTGCAATAAAACGTTATCAAAAAGACGAATGTGAATAAACATGGTGAAAAAAACATCTTGTCCCGCAAAAAACGAGCCTCAGAATAAAGCGACGCAAAAATAATTATTTTTTTCTATAAAATAGTTTTTATTGTGTAAAAACGTCAAAACATAATAAAATTATATGAATTGGGTATCGCTGTAATCGTACTGACCGGAAGTATAAAGCTGTCTTACCAATTTTACCACACGCAGAATGGTATTAAAAGCAAAAAAAAAACAATTCCTGAATTGCTGATTTTTGTTCATTCTGTATCCCAAAAATCGGAATCCTGTTACCTTTGCGAAAACACAACATTTAGAGATAAAGGAGATTTTTGCAGGAAAAATTTGATTTTTTTATTTTATTTTCATGGTTTAACGTTATAAACTACTTTGAAGCACCTGGGGGTTTAAGGTGTTCAATACACATCTAGATAAGTTACGAAAGGGGTCTAGTTTCCAAAATGGTGTCACTTGTGGGGGGGTCCACTGTTTAGGCACATCAGGTGCTCTCCAAATGCAACATGGCAACCATTAATTATTCCATCAAATTTTGCATTCAAAAAGTCAAATGGTGCTCCTTTCTTTCCAAGCCCTCCATGTGCCCAACAGCTGTTTTTCTCCAGATATTGGGTATCTGCGCACTCAGGAGAAATTGCACAACAAATTACATAGAGCAATTTCTCCTGTTACCCTCATGTATAGGCAAAATTTGGAGCTAAAAAAGATTTATCTGAGAAAAATTAGATTTTTTTTTATTTTTACGGCTTAACGGGATAATCTTCTGTAAAGCACCTGGGGGTTCAAGGTGCTCAATACACATCTAGATAAGTTCCCTAAGGAGTCTAGTTTCCAAAATGTTGCCACTTGTTTGGGGTTTCCACTGTTTAGGCAAATCAGGGGCTCTCCAAAAGTGACATGGCATCCGCAAATTATTCCAGCAAATTTTAAATTCAAAAAGTCAAATGGCGCTCCTTCCCTTTCGAGCCCCGCTGTGTGCCCGAACAGTAGATTTCCCCTACATATGGAATATCGGCATGCCCAGTAGAAATTGCACAACAGATTGCATGGTCCATTTTTTCCTGTTACCCTTGCAAAAGTAAAAAAAAATAGGTCAAAAGGAAAATTTTTGTGAAAGAAAAAGTAAATGTTAATTTTTCCCTTCCACATCCCAAAAATGTCTGTGAAGCACCTGAAGGGTTAATAAACTTCTTGAATGTGGTTATGAGCACCTTGAGGTGTGCACTTTTTAGAATGGTGTCACTTTTGGATATTTTCTGTCATATAGGCCCCTCAAAGTCTCTTCAAATGTGATGTGGTCCCTAAACAAATTTTGTATGAGAAATCGCTGGTAAACTTTTAACCCTTATAACTTTCTAACAAAAAAAATATGTTTCAAAAACGGTGTTGTTGTAAAGTAGACATGTGGGAAATGTTATTTATTAACTTTTTTTTTCACAAATGAACGCAAGCCAAATCAAAGAAATTTTACCACTAACATGCAGAACAATATGTCACGAGAAAATGGTCTCAGAATCAGCAATATCCATGGAAGAGTTCCAGAGTTATTACCTCGTAAAGGGAAAGTGGTCAGAATTGTAAAAATTGGCCTGGTCAGGAAGGTGAAAACAGGCTTCAGGGCGAAGGGGTTAATGCATCACAATAAAAATAGCAACCAATACTATAGGTCTGAGTCTTTGTCAAGCTGATCCTGGAGTGAATAGCCCTCCTATTTAAACCCACAACACCCATTCAAAACAGCTGTACGTATCCATCAATGAATACAATTCTTATAGCAAACATGTCATGAAACATTATAATAGTATTACAAATATACCATAAATATGTATATTCAAGGCCATGTATGATTGAGTAAAAACTGTATATAAACTATATAAATAAGACAGAAAAACACCCGACTGCAACACACTGCGCTTGTAAAGAAACCTACTGGGCATTCTCAGGAAATACATCCCTGATTGGTTATGACTCCAGCATACTATAGAGACAAACATTGGTCAGCATAAATTGGATCCTTACGACTGACTGGCTGTAGCCCCAATCAATATGTGCCTCCTCCATTAATGGGCCAATCAATGTGTGCCTCCTCCGTTCATTTGCCAATCAATATTATGTGTGTCTTCCATTGAAGGCTTAAAGAAAATATTTGGGTGTTCCATTGTCATAGAGTGCTAAAGAGAGGCTGTACTGGGCCCCTGGCCTTGAAGGGAGGAGGACATGACAGGGTTGATGTGGGAATTTGGTGAGCTGGAGTGCTATTCAGAAGATTGGAGGTTAACTGTGTAAAAGGAGGAGCACAGGTTATGTCACGGGGAGGAGGGGTCAGAGGTAGGGTTATGGGGGGCAGTAATATATAATGGTCAGCCTTCTTGGTGTGGGTAGCCATTTTAGGTACCCCCTGATAGAGCCAAGAACCTCCCACCCACTCTCTTTTATTTAGAGCTCAGGTTTACGGGGATGTTTTCTTTTTGTTAAGTTCTCCATAATGTTGGGATCATTATGGTTTTGGATTGAATATGGGTTGCTCCTGTTATATCAAAAATGTTGTCATGGCAGGGTGGCATGGGGGAGGTTCTTGAAGGTGGTGGAATTGGGGAATGGTGGATTGGAGGGGGAGGATCTCAAGAGGTCCTAGACTTCCCCTGGGTCGATTCAAGAGGACGGGGTTTAAATAATCCCGCGAAAGGGATTAATAGGGGACCCGTTAATGTTTTTTTTTGGATTGGCCAGGTTGGTTAATAGCTGCCTCTGAGCTGGTGCATAGCAGCTAGGGGTAAGACATAACCTGGGGCCAAGGTGGAATTATTAAACCTGTGGTTGATATTTTAGGGCTTCGAGTACCACCACTCCTTTGAGGCTATTGTTTGGTATTAACTGTTAATAAAACTAAGTATGGTGTGTTTATTTGGGTTTTAGTTAAGAGAGCATGAAGGGTTTAAATGACTAAAAGGTCAAGAAGGGAAGCTCAAATCAGTCACGAATACCCCTTATGTCATGTAAACAGGAAAGGAAATTGTCCCAACTACTAGAGCTAGAGACCAATAATCATGTGGCCTATGATAAATGCAGGGTATAATCAGAGTCTTTCATACCAAGGAATTAACACCTGGTAATAAAGGTTGTAAAGCCACACATTTTTATTATGGAGTCCTTCTTGCCATGAGTATAAGGGAATGTTTCCACGGTCAGTATTGCTAGTGCTTTGGACGCTGATTTATACAGCTGACATGGGCCCGCAACAGCAATGGGTGGAATCGTGATCCACTTGAGACTGTTAACTAGTTAAATGCCGAAGTAGATCTCCGACAACGGCATTTAACTCACGATTAATGAAGCGCATCACTGGCTCAGTGACCCCGTCACATGATCACGGGTCACCGATGGGTCGGCATGACAACCAGAGGTCTGCAGCAGACCTCCGTGGTTGTCATTGCCAGAGTGCTATGAGCACCACCCAATGGTCGGCGCTCTTGGCAAGTGAGCAATTCTGCTACACACAGATGATCTGATTCCACGAATAACGGCGATTGCAACACAGGGGTTGGTAAAAACCAACCCGAATCATGTTCTCTGGGGTCTCAGCTATCCCCAGTACCTGAGAACCCAGAGAAATTTCGACTCTGGGGGGGGCGCTATACACTTATTTCTCAGCGACGTTAAAAAGTGGCGTTGAGGCATAAGTACCCTTAACTGTTGCTGTGTTTATTTGGGTTTTAGTTAAGAGAGCATGAAGGGTTTAGGTGACTAAAAGGTCAAGAAGGGAAGCTCAAATCAGTCACGAATACCCCTTATGTCATGTAAACAGGAAAGGAAATTGTCCCAACTACTAGAGCTAGAGACCAATAATCATGAGGCCTATGATAAATGCAGGGTATAATCAGAGTCTTTCATACCAAGCAATTAACACCTGGTAATAAAGGTTGTAAAGCCACACATTTTTATTATGGAGTCCTTCTTGCCATGAGTATAAGGGAATGTTTCCACTGTCAGTATTGACAGTGCTCTGGACGCTGATTTAAACAGCTGACATGGGCCCGCAACAGCAATGGGTGGAATCGTGATCCACCTGAGACTGTTAACTAGTTAAATGCCGAAGTCGATCTCCGACAGCAGCATTTAACTCACGATTAATGAAGCGCATCACTGGCTCAGTGACCCCGTCACATAATCACGGGTCACCGATGGGTCGGCATGACAACCTGCAGCAGACCTCCGTGGTTGTCATTGCCAGAGTGCTATGAGCGCCGCCCAATGGTCAGCGCTCTTTGCAAGTGAGCATTTCTGCTACACACAGATGATCTGATTCCATGAATAATGAAGATTGCAACACAGGGGTTGGTAAAAACCAACCCGAATCATGTTCTCTGGGGTCTCAGCTACCCCTGGTAGCTGAGAACTCGAAGAAATTCCGACTCTGGGGGGTGCTATACACTTATTTCTCAGCGACATTAAAAAGCGGCGTTGAGGCATAAGTACCCTTAACTGCTGCTGTTGAAAGGCTTATCTCCGGTCGTTAACGGATCAAAAAAATAAGAAAGTTCAAATCACCCCTCTTTAGCCCCGAAATAAAACAATAACAAAAAAATTAAATATACACATACCGTACATGGTATTGCCAAGTTCAGAATTGCTCGATCTAGCAATATAAAAAAGAATCAACCCAAACTAATTGCAACAAAATGCAATAACAGGCAATCAAAACATTGTATCTATACTAAAATTGTATCAGTAAAAACGTCACCTCTTGGCGCAAAAAATATGCCCTCATCCAGCCCCAGATCATGAAAAATGGAAACGCTACAGGTCTCGGAAAATGGTGCCCTTATGACACCATTTGGATTTTTTTTCACCACATAAATAAAAAAAGAACATATACAAGTTTGGTGTCTGTGAACTGATAATGACCTGAAGAAACATAATTGCAGGTCAGTTTAAGCATTTAGGGTATGTTTCCACAGGCTGTATTACATCCGTACAGCCGCAGCGTTTAATCTGCAGCATCCAGATGTTACAGCATAGTGGAGGGGATTTTATGAAATCCCGTCTCCACTATGCGTCCTAATACGCGGGTGACACACCTGTGAAACCGGACATGCAGCACGTTTTTTTAGAACGCGGCATGTCTATTTACCTTGCGGAGACGCTCCGTCTCCACAATATAAATAACCCGGTCTATGGATGCGATACGGTGATACCGCATGTGTTCAATAAGCACATGCGGTATCACCGTGTGTACAGAAGGGGGCGGGGCTTTGGGCGGAGCTGGCTTTCCGCTCCGTCCAAAGCGCAAGGAATGTGCTACGTGGAAACTCACCTTCAGCGAACATGGTAAAAAAAAAACTTTGGAATTGCACTTTTTTTTTTTGCAATTTCACCGCACTTGGAATTTATTTCCTTCTTTCCAGTGGGAAATATGTTAAACCAATGGTGTTCAAAGTACAACGTCTCCAGCACAAATCAAGCCCTCACATGGCCATATTGTCAGAAAAATAAAGTTATGGCTCTGGGAAGAAGGGGAGCAAAAAAAAACGAAAATGCAAAAACGAAAACTAGCCTGGAGGTTAAGGAGTTAAAGCTATCCACACAAGTTTTATTGCTTCCATTGAGCTATGTAACATAAGGTACTGCGAGAGCCACCCATGGCAGGTCAGATGATGATATTGAGCTTTCAGCCCTTATTACCAGGTGATAATTGCTTGGTATGAAGGACTCCAATTAATTCCTGTAATCGCTTTAATAAATTGTACATTGTAATGAGCCATCCTATATGTCCACACACAGTAGGTGCAAACACAATATTTCATTACGTCTCTGATTTCATACTGAGGAACATGGAGGTTAATTTCTGTCTAATTTCTTACAAATCCATTGAATTCTGTATGTGGAGACCTTTATAGATTCATACTTACAGCAAGAATGGACAACAGTATGGCACCCACATGCAAGCCATACTGCTCCACCCTCAGCCTGTTGGCAAGCACTGCCATATAATGTTCTACACCTGCATATTAAGACCAAACTCAATCATCTGTTCCCCAGATTTTGATAGGACACCAAAACACAACTTAGATACAGTATGGATAAAGAGGACTATCAGAGCCTGTGCTGAGTGTATGTATGCAGGTAGGAAACTTGGTATTTATCATCTACAAAATGCAGCCACAAAGAGCGCTTTAAATACAGTAACTGTAACCTAATCCTTCTGGTATGGGTCAAGTGTCTTATTCATAGCAAGCCTCAGCTGTTGCCTATCAACAATTTGTTCCAGCTGCCAAATTTTAAGGGAAGGAAGTAGACTTATGCCAGTTAAAGGGGCTTCTTCATGAAAAGCTTTTGCAGGATAAACCATGACAAGGGGCAGTACCCCGAAACACAGTGTCTGCAAATTGAAATTCTGGTTTTGGCTATTATCCTAACTCAAGGCCTGTTAACCCCTTTACCCCAAGGGTGGTTTGCACGTTCATGACCGGGCCAATTTTTACAATTCTGACCACTGTCCCTTTATGAGGTAATAACTCTGGAACGCTTCCATGGATCCCGGTGATTCTGACAATGTTTTCTTGAGACATTTTGTACTTCATGACAGTGGTAACATTTCTTGATATCACGTGCGTTTATTTGTGAAAAAAAATGGAAATTTGGCAAAAATTTTACAATTTTCCAACTTTGAATTTTCATTCCCTTAAATCGCAGAGATAAGTCACACAAAACACTTAATAAATAACATTTCCCACATGTTTACTTTACATCAGCACAATTTTGGAACCAAATTTTTTTTGCTAGGAAGTTATAAGGGTTAAAAGTTGACCAGCGATTTTTCATTTTTACACCATTTTTTTAGGGACCACATCACATTTGAACCCACTTTGAGGGGTCTTTATGATAGAAAATACCCAAAAGTGACACCATTCTTTAAACTGTCGGGCTATGTAAAATTTTGACCACAACTGTACTTCAAGAAGCACCCATATACTGATGGAAACAAGGCACTAGAGAGTTCAAGAAGAGGTAATTCCAGCTCCAGTAGCGTAAGGCTATGTGCCCACATAGCGATTCTGAAGCAGAATAAACCTGAGCAGAATCGCACACCCTGCTCCCGGGAAAACGCATGCGGTTTTTGACACGCTTTTGTAAGCATTTGTCAAGCGTTTTTGCATGCGTTTTCCTAAGTGTTTTTGCCTATACAATTGATGGCATGCGGAATCGCGTGCGATTCCGCAAAATTAATGAACATGCTGCGTTTTTAAAGGCTAAGCATTTCCGCAGCGGTAAAAAACGCACCATTGGCACAACATGTGTGTTTTTCATTAAAAATCAATTGGATGCTTTTCTTAAGCGTCTCTGCAGAAGAATCGCTTGTCTAAAAGCGCTGAAGAAATGCTTAAAAAACGCTACGTGGGCACACAGCCTAAAGTCTTCCACCACTACCTCTTACATGCAGCTGCTACAGTGCAACTGAGAATGGACACATTAAAGGGGATCTGTCACCCATTTTATCCCCTATTAGCTGCCGGCATAGACATCGGGGGTTTATCTACATCATTCTGTAATGCTGTAGATAAGCCCCCGATGTAACCTGAAAGAGAAGAAAAACACGTTATATTATACTCACCGAGGTGGGCGGTCCGGTCCGATGGGTGTTGCGGTCCAGTCCGGCGCCTCCCTTCTTCATGCAATGACGTCCTCTTCTCCCGTCCTGAAATGGCTCCGGCGCAGGCGCATTGCTCTGCCCTGTTGAGGGCAGAGCAGAATTCTGCAGTGCGCAGGCGCCAGACCTCTCCCGATGCCTGCGCACTGACCTCTCCCGTACGGCACCAGACCTCTCCCGTACGGCTGAGTGCCGCCTGCCCAAAGGAGTTACCGGAGGACCCGGGAGTGGAAGCGGAGCTCCCGCCCGAAACTGACACGGCTGCGCAGGTCCCCGCAGAGACGCCTGCGGACCCGGAGCCACCATCCACTCCATCACCACCTGCACCGGAGCAGAGGCCGCACCACCAGAAGGCCCCAGGTATGTCAGATGTCCCTCCACCTGGGAAGGCCCTGGGGTGTACCACAGTTGCAGCGGCTGGCCAGGTCGTCCTGGATCTGGTCTGGGACCGGGATGCTGGTGCCATGGGTGAGAGCAGGTCCCGGGAAGAGTGGGAGAAAGAAGAGAGTTGGGCAGGATGTCAGGACACCATTCGACAGCTGGCAGCAGAATATCGGGAGAGGGAGCAGAGAAAGCTGGCTGTGCTGGGCCCGGATCTGGCCCGGAAGGAGAGGGCCCGTGCTGGGCATCACGGTTCCCGGGATGCAGCTGGATGGGGGCAGGTGCTGAATGTCAACCGAGAGAAGGGGTTCGGATTTATTGCGGACCCCAAAAGAATCAGCGACCTGTTCTTTAACCGGCAGGACGTGGAGCCCCATCTGAGGAGGGGGCATCCTGATAGAGACCTGCAGCCTGGGGAGTATGTGACCTTCACCCGGCATGAAGGACTCCGGGGGTGGTACGCCCTGAATATCCGCCGTATTCCGGAGGAGTTTATCGAAAGGTACAAGCCAAAGAGACCTGTTGCTGCCCCTCCACCCACCGTTACCACTCAGACTGTTCAGGTACCTGATTCTAGAAACCAGGCTGCTCTTGTATCACCTCCAGTCCAGCAGCCCAAAACCAAAGATCCCTGCCTTAACACCGTGGGAAGAGGAGTACTTGAGGATTGCCAATGACTACTTGGAATCTAGTAGCCGTTAAAATACTTTTCAACTCTTGTTACCCAGGAGGGTTTGTTTGCACCAGTTGTGCCTTTTGCTGTTTTTGCTATCATGTTTTTGTTTTTCTGGTGGCACTTTTGTTGCATAGTTTTTGCAATGGCAGCGTTTTCACAACTTGAACTAGCGATCATGAACTTGGAGTGATCCAAAAACTCTTACTTGTAAATAGTTGCACCTCTTTAGGTGCCCTTTCTTGGTTTTACATTTAGAGACTCTTTGCAAAGATAATGTTTCTGCATGGACACTTTTCGAAGATGATGTCTACCTTAAAGGACACTGCAAGAGATACCGGCTGGGAGCGGTGTCCAGCACCTTACAAGAATAACTGTTGAATGTTTTACTGTGAAGTATTTGGTAATGTGTTTTATGAGTATTAGTAACTGAGAAATGGCTTTTATAGAAGAATTAGGAATGACTGATATAGAGATGAGTGATGTGAATAAAGAATTGAAAGTAGACAGGTGACAGACCAGGTACTTGCGGTCAGTGTCTTGCGTCTAGAAGAGACAGTGAAAGTAGAAAAATAAATGTGTAATAGAGAAGGAAAAACGAGAGAAAATGTGTTACAGAGAATAGCACTCTGAATTGAGAATTGCACTTAGAATTAAAAATTTTGGATAGAATCTAAGAAAGAATTGTTTGTAGCGTTCAAGATGAGTACCTCCTATACTAGAAAGATTAGTATAAGAAAAGTTATTATGAATTTATTATGACATTTTTGTATGTTTCTTTGCTGTCTACTTTGTTATCTTGCAGCCCGCGGACGTGCTGTGTTTAATGGGGGGGTATGTGGCGCCCCTGAGGCTCAGTCACCACAGAGGTACTGCACCTTCTCCTAAGGTGTAGTGCCCTACCAACTCCAGCAACTAGGTAAGTTGGGAACTCCTTTCCACACTCCAACACCTGCATCCCACACACAGGAGAGTTCAGTAGGTCCGCCAAGCAGCTTCAGGCTGGAGGTAGCATTGCACCCTTCGTGGAACCCTGCTTCGTAACATGAGATGTGCTGGGAGGTGGGTGGAGTTAGTATAAAAGAGGGGGAAAGCGAAGAAGTGTAGGTTAGTCTGACAGGAGGTCAGGCGAGAGAAGTTCAGTTCTGAAGTTCAGTTTTGAGTTCAGTTTGAGTTCAGTTTAGAAAGAGAGTGCTGCAGCTGCCTCAGTGATCTGAGCCAGCTGGCACGGGAAAGAGAAGAGAAGGAGAAAGACGTAGACCTGCAACCTAAGCTTCCATAAGAGAGAGAAGGAACAGCGCGGAACGAAGGAGTAAGAGAACAGAGAGGGGTTGTGGGTTGGAAGAGAATCCCTGCCTATAGGTTCTCAGTGCAAGGCCAGGGCCCGGTCCCCGAGGTTGTATGGACACTTATGATTCTGCAGCAGACACCGGTGGAGTAGTTGGCTGTAAATGCACTACTCCCATCCAAGACTTGGGACACAACAGCAAACGATTTGAGATATGAGAGGAGACCCCGATAGAGGCTACAGCTGTCTGTCATACAAGTAAGGTTCTAGGAACATCTGACAGGAGAAATTCCAGAGAACTACGGTACTGGAGCTCTTCACATTAAAAGGCGCAATAGAGGAGTCGTTCAGGAAAGGCACATGTTGGTGGAGTGTTGGAGAGGAGAACCCTGACTTGCCCGGGAGGTTGATTGAGTCTCTACCCCTTAGGACATGGCACGGAGGCGGGCACCAGTGGGTACCACGAACTGTGAGTAAAGCTTTGAAACTACAAGCCCTGGTGTCCTCCATTCATTCGTCGCTAACACCTTCAGCACTGCTACACCTGGGTACCAGCATCTATACCATTCTGCGCCTCTCCTCATCCATTGCACCTACACTGCCCTGGGACTACAGCTCCACCTGTGGGGAGCTACACCATCTTTGCTGCACCACACCATCTTTGCTGCACCACACCATCAGTCCCAGTGGATCTGCATGCAGCGTTGGCTCAACATCTTACTTGCCAAACACCACGGGTGGCGTCACGAACTATTCAACTAAGCTATAACACTATTGACATCACCGCCATTGATATTGGGCGCCCAAGGCCACCGACCGGGTCACCACTGCTGTGACACATCCCCCTGACACCGGCCCAGTACCGAGTACCCCGCTGCCCTGGGTGTGAGGGGCGACCCACTTATTTTTGCATGATATTTTTAATGATACCATTTTGGTGCAGATCTTTTGATCGCCCATTATTGCATTTTAATGAAATGTTGCGGCGACCAAAAAAACGTAATTCTGGCGTTTTTTGGTTATTTTTTATATTGATAGAGTGGGCGATGCTGAATGCGGTGATACCAAATCTGTGTTTATTTGATTTTTTTATCATTTTATTTTGAATGGTGCGAAAGGTTGGCGATTTGAACTTCTATATTTTTTTATTTTTTTTTATATTTTAAAAAAAAATTTTTTTTTACTTTTTGCATGCTTCAATAGTCTCCATGGGAGACTTGAAGCTGCAGTTATCCGATCGGTTCTGCGACAAACAGGCGATGATCAGATTATTGCTCATAGCAATCCGGCACTCTGGCAATGACAACCATAGAGGTCTGAATGAGACCTCTGGTTGTTATGCCAACCCATCGGTGACCTGCGATCATGTGATGGAGGTCACCAATGGGCAGATTTCCGGCGCAATTGCTGAATGTTAAATGCCGCTGTCACAGTTTGACAGAGGCATTTAATGGGTTAATAGCTGCGAGTGGATCGTGATTCCACCCATGGCTGTTCCAGGCACATGTCAGCTGTTCAAGATAGCTGACATGTGCCAGGAAAGATGTGGGCTCACCGGCGGAGCCCGCATCAAAGGGAAAGAGTCCGACTTCGGCGTACTATTACGCCTGATGTCGGAAAGGGGTTAATAGGGAATAAAATAGATGTTACCTTTTTTGGTTTGGTTGCAGCAGCAAGGATTACAATCTAAAAGGCAATTATCCCAGACTAGATTGCTGTAATATGCTATCCCTACTGCCACACCTCACCCTATGCGAAAAGCAGATAAGAGCGGTATTATTACAGAATAGAATTTATTTGAATTAGCCTTAAAAAAAGCTATTAGTGTAACGTAGCAGCCTCAAGGACTGTTATTTCATCAACTCAACTGGGAAATATAGTGGAGTGTTTCGGATCTACTCGGCCTGATATGGAGGAGACCAGAATCTTATGTACTTACTGTACAAAGTCTCCTGTCCCTGCTGTGTAATCTTCCTATGTGATGACTACCTGACAGCCAACAACAGGGCACTGGATCATATATTACTAATAGAACCCACAGGCTCTTTTGGTTTCCAAAAATGTTCCTTCAACTAGAAGATGGAACCTCAGAAAATAATTCTTTCCCATTACTAAGGAGTGGATCTCCTAGACTGGTAAAGTATACACAGTAAACGCAAGGGATGCCAAAAATTAGGAGGCACTCCAATACCCCTTTTGAAGAGACGTAGTGAAGAACCTCACAATTTTTTTTCCCATTATTAAGGAGTGGGTATCCTAGACTGGTAATGCGCATGCACTAAACGCCTGAAAAACATTTACCCAAGAGGGGCATACATATATATCAAAGAATGTTAGAGGTAGGTCTCTCAAAATTGTTGAGTTGTGCATCATAAACACCCTTAACTAATTATTGCGAGGATAGTATGATCACCCTGTTGATATGGTGGTGGAGGAGGACAACACAAAAAAGACGAAATGCGGAAGCGTATACCCATGTTTGAGTGGGTAGGGGTGCGTTGGAATAGACCACATAAAAAAACACTGCATTTGAGTTTGTTTCGCTGTTGTCATCCAGTAGTGTTGAGAAGTCTGGGCCACTCCAGCCCTTGTTCATTTTGATAAGAGTCAGCCTGTCAGCATTTTCAGTTGACAAGTGGATAAGTCTATAGGTTCTAATACCTCCTGCGGCACTAAACGCCCGCTCTGAAAAAACGTTAGCGGCAGGGCAGGCCAGGACTTCCAAGGCGTAGAGAGACAGTTCATGCAATGTGTAGTTTGGAGATCCAATAGATGTAAGGCACAGATGAATCACAGAGGACGCTGGTACGGTTGGCAAGGTACTCCTTCAGCATCTTCCAAAACATTTCCCTCTTTGTCAGTGTACCTAACTAGAGTTGAGCGAAATGGGTCGGTCAAATTCAAAAGTCGCCGACTTTCGCTAAAGTCGGGTTTCGCCGATCGAAACCCGACCATAGCGTGAGGTCGGCCATGTGGTCGCTGACTCGAGCGCCAAAGTCGCGTTTCCTATAATGCTTCCAGCGCCTTTTCTCAGCCAATGATCAAGGACGCACACTGTGGTCAACGCGATGACATGGGCAGCGGCCACCACCATCTTAGAGAAGGGCATTGCAGTGATTGGCTTGCTTTGTGTGGCATCACAGTGGCTATAAAAGCCCTGAACGCCGACCGCCATCTTACGTCTGCCGATCTTAGCATAGGGAGAGGTTGCTGCTGCTCGTTCTCAATAGGGAGAGTGTTTAGGCAGGAAAAAAAAAATCTGAGCTTCTGCTGATAGCGATTTCCACTGTACACTACAGTTAGTGTGCAGTGACAGGGGAGGATTTTTTTGTGTGCAGAAGCGCTGGTGGTTATTAGGCTGCCTTATAAGGCTACCTGACAGCTGCACTGCTGTGTGCACACTGCTGTGCAGACTGCTTTTTTCAAAGCAAAAATACTTTTATTCCTTTTTTCTGCATAGTTACTGAGCGTTCATTTTTTTCCCACACCGTATAGAGGTGTACGCTCCTCACACACTACAGTGTACCGGCTGGTATCACGGACAAATACATGCTATATGTGTGTGACTCTGTAAAAAAAACACGGAGATTTACATTTTTCCATACATTCACCATATAGAGGTGTCCGCTTCTCAAACAGTATCGTATATCTGCTGTTTGCGGATTACGATCACATTTATACAGAGACAGCGTGTGTGACTCCGTAAAAAAATCGACGGAGATTTACATTTTTCCATACCTACACCGTATAGAGGTGTCCGCTTCTCAAACAGTATCGTATATCTGCTGTTTGGATTACGGTCACATCTATACAGAGACAGCGTGTGTGTGTGTGAGACTCCGGAAAAAAATAGACGGAGATTTAAAATTTTCCATACATACACCATATAGAGCTGTCCGCTTTTCAAACAGTATCGTATATCTGCTGTTTGGATTACGGTCACATCTATACAGACACAGCGTGTGTGCGTGAGACTCCAGAAATACATATACGGACATTTCCATTTTTCCATACACCGTATAGAGCTGTCCACTTCTCAAACAGTATCGTATATCTGCTGTTTGGATTACTCTCACATCTATACAGAGACAGCGTGTGTGTGTGACACTCCGGAAATACAGTACAGACCAAAAGTTTGGACACACCTTCTCATTCAGAGTTTTCTTTATTTTCATGACTATGAAAATTGTAGATTCACTCTGAAGGCATCAAAACTATGAATTAACACATGTGGAATTATATAATTAACAAAAAAGTGTGAAACAACTGAAAATACTGTATTGTCTTATATTCTAGGTTCTTCAAAGTAGCCACCTTTTGCTTTGATTACTGTTTTGCACCCTCTTGGCATTCTCTTGATGAGTAATTAGTGTTGCCAAAATGCGAATAATGCAAGATCACGAGAAAGGCAGCAGAACATAAACACAGCAATGTGTACCAGTCTGCCAACAGCCAAGACTTCAATGTCCCCAACAAGAGGACGACTGTCCATCTTCTCCTCCTTGTCTTCAGGCCATCCACACTGAACAGATGGGATGAAAGTAGTGTGAGTAGTACCATCTGTAGCGCAGGCAACCAGCTCCTGTTCCTCCTCCTCCTCATTATCATCTAATCTGCATTGAGAAGATGAGATGAGGCTGCGCAGTAGACAGAGAAGCGAAGGTTATGCTGATTATAGAATCATCATCGCTCACCATCCTGGTTGAGTCTTCAAAGTTTTGGAGAACTGCACAGACATCAGACATCCATGCCCACTCATCATCTCTTATGTGCGGGGGTTGACCGGAATACCGAAGGGCATGTTGCAGCTGGTATTCAACTACTGCCCTCTGCTGCTCACAAAGCCTTGCCAACATATGTAACCTTGCATTCCAATGCGTAGTGACATCAGACACCAGTTGGTGAGCTAGAAGTTGCAAATGCTGCTGCAGCACTGCAGAGTGATGGCAGCTGTAGCTGAATTGCAGAAATGGACACACAAGCAGCGTACTTTCACAAGTAGCTCGGGCGGATTGGGTAGGTTTTGAGAAACCACAGAACCCCTAGGTTGAACACGTGGGCCAGGCATGGTACGTGTGTGAGGTTGCCAAGCTTCAGAGCCACCACCAGGTTACGGCCATTGTCACACGACCATGCCTGGTTATAGGTTCAGGTGTGAGAGACACAGATCAGTCTGGTCTGTCAGACATTTCAACAACTCTGTGGCGGTGTACGGTGGTGGTGAGCGGTGAAGCAGATTTGCTTCAGCAAGACTATTACCGCTTGTCCGAGGCAGTGCTTCCAGCTTGCGATTGATGTTGATGTTTCAGAGATGGAGGTGCAGGACCTGCTGTAGAAGGTGGTGGAAAGACTAACTGAACCAGGGCCCAGAATCCTCGGTGTCAGCAGCACGTGTTCCATCTCAGGGTTCCGACTGGGTTCTGGCTTCCATAATGTTCACCCAGTGCCGTCAGGAAAATGTAGTGTCCCTGGCCACAAGCACTTGTCCATGTGTCCTTGGTTAAGTGGATCTTCCCAGTAACAGCATTGGTCAGGACATGGCTGATGTTATTGGAAACGTGCTTGTATAAGACGCGGATGGCACACCAGGTGAAATAGTGGCGAATTGGGACCGAGTACTGAGAGATGGCCGCCGCCACGAGGTTGCTAAAAGTTTCCATCTCCACAAGCCTAAACGGCAACATTTCAAGGGCAAGCAGTCTAGAAATGTGGCCGTTTAGTATTGTGGCCTGTGGGTGGATGGATGAGTATTTACGCTTGCGTTCCAAGCACTGGGGTAGCGAGAACTGAATGCTGCGCTAGGACAAGGACGTGAACATAGTTGCTAATGATGGTTGGAAATGTGCATGACAGGTGCAGGGTGGTGGGCATCTTCGCCTTTGTCATGGACAGGGGATTGGCATGCATGTAGAAGTGAAAGAGGCACTGTTGTCACCCACAGACACTGCTTCTGGACTCTGGCGTTCGGCCCAACTACTTGGAAGCTTTGCTGTCTTGTGCCTGAGCATGATGGTGGTGGTCAGGTTGGTAGATGTGTTACCACTGCTGATGCTGGCATGGCAGATGTTGCAAATGGCCTTTTTTTGGGTTAACTGGACTATTTTAAAAAAAGCGCCAGGATTGGGAATAATATAACTTTTTGCCTGGCAACTTCACACGCGTTGGTGCTCTGGAGAACAGTTGCTCACCTTGTAGCTCTGGCCACCCCATTGCCTCTTCCTGCCTGTTGTGGAGCTGCTGATTCCTCCCTCTGTGCGCTGCTGTCCTCGCTCTGCATGTCTCCTTCCCAGGTTAGGTCAGTGACTTCAAAGTCCACCACCTCGTCTTTCACTTCCGCATCATGATCCTCCTCTTAACTTACTGACTTAACATCACTTTGTCATGATCCATGCTGGATCATGACTGATATAAAGCACAGAGTAACCTTTTTTTTTCCTTAAGCTGTGTGCTCGGACTTGGGTTTGTCCCTGGTGGCCAGTATGGCCATTGCACTGGTGTTTTTAGAGATAGTTTCCCCCTGGTGGTGGTTAGTGTAATTGCACGGGAATCACTAACAGGTGTGTTTACTCAATAAAGGTGTGTCAGTTGTTCTGACTCATGTTGGTGATATTCTTGGGTTTTTCCAACCATGCTGGGTGAAGAAAGGATCTCAGTCAGAGTCCTGGTGTCAGCTATGTCGTCAGCGAGGAGTGCTTGCCAAGCATGATGGAGTGGCAGCTATGGTGTCAGCGAGGAGGTCTTGCAAAGCATGGTGGAGTGGCAGCTGTGGTGTCAGCAAGGAGGTCTTTCAAAGCATGGAGGAGTGGCGGCTATGGTGTCAGCGAGGTCTTGCAAAGCATGGTGGAGTAGCAGCTATGGTTAAGAGCTGCACTCGGACGCTGGACTCTGTTGCTGAGAACTGCACTCGGATGCTGGACTCTGTTGCTGAAAGCTGCAATCAGGTGCGGGCTCTGTTGCTGGACAGCTGCACCCAGGTTTTGGACACGGTGGGAGGAAGATGCACTCAGGTGTTGGACTCTGTTGCCTGGAGCAAGTGCATCAGAGCAAAGCTAAGTGTTTCCCTGTTTGTCACTTTTCCTCATGTTGGTGTTAGTACAGTGGTGGGGCCAGTGCCTGCACCACCCAGCTCCCTAGTAAGGAATAGGTGTAGGGTGTGCTAGGGTGACAGGTATCCTGATCGGCGACAGGTGAGGAGCCTGTATAGGGAATGTTAGGAGTGTTAGGGACACTGACTCAGGGGAGTGCAGGAGGTCTCCACATCCCCCGTTCCCTATCGCAGGGCCCACCGTTGTAAATGTTTCCCTTTCCCCTTTGTCTTGTTGTATTAGTTACCGGCCTGCGGGCCGCGTCACACTGGACAATTACACGTGCCGTGGCCTGTTGTATAAGTTACCGGCCTGCTGGCCGTGTCACACAGGACGGGGCACGTGACACACTTATCCAACAACCTTTTCACACTGGTCTAGCTTAAAAAGTGGTGTACCCTCCCTACTAAAGTAGGACAGGAAGCTAGATTGACATGATGTGTGTGTTTGTTGTGCTCCTGCAGCAGGCACATTTTCGCCTTGACCATGGCCTCAGCCTTTGCACTTACCATCAGCATCACTTCCACTTCCCTGTCCCTTACCATGCGCCTTGCCCATTTTAAAATACGTATGATATACCACTGTTGAGAAAACTTTGCAGGATTTGTATCACAGAAAAACTTGCCCACCTCAGATGGACTTGTCACACTGCAGGAGCAATATAGTGATGCTATTGCTTACAAACCAAGTCTGGCTGTATGCTTTTGATGCACAACTGCTGCAGTATAAATGCCGTATAATATTTCCCTGTTAAAAAAAATAGCAGAATTACTATTGCAGGAAAATTTGCTCACCTCAGATGGATTTTTATTGCAGGAAAATTTGCTCACCTCAGATGGATTTTTTACAGTGTAGGAGAAATATAGTGATGCTATTGCCAACCAACCAAGTCTGGCTGTACGCGTTTGACGCGCAACAGTTGCAGTATAAATGGAGTATAATATTTCCCTGCTGAAAAAAATTTGCAGGATTACTATTGCAGGAAAATTTGTCCACCTTAGAGACTTGTTACACTGCAGTAGCAATATAGCGATGCTATTGCTATCCAACCAAGTCTGGTTGTATGCTTTTGACGCACAACTGGCGCAGCATAAATGGCATATAATATTTCCCTGCTCAGAACAATTTGAAAGATTAAGAGCAAAAAGATTATTAGCCTTGAGAAAGGCTTTTGGTATGAGTTACAGCAGAAAGAAAGCGCAATTAACCCTATCTTGTCCTACACTATCACTTCAGCACAATCTCCCCCTAAGTGCTGCTATCAGCAGAATGAATATAGATCATAATTAGCCCTAATAAGGGCTGTTGTTGAAGTTGAAATAAATATTGCAAGTGTCAAATCCCTACCTATACACAGCTAAAGCTCTGTCACTAGCGCAGCAGCGAAGCACCTCTCCCTGCTCTTCCAGTGTCCGTTAGTACACCGTGCAGAGCATGGCGTCACGGGTCTTACCGTATTTTTCGGACTTTAAGACACAATTTTTTCCCAAAAAATTTGGGGAGAAAACGGGGGTGCGTCTAATAGTCGGAATGTACGGTACTTACACTTAGTGTGGTGGCAGAAGGAGTCGGGAAATTCTTCCTGTAGTCCTGGTCCGACGCTGCAGGGCGATGATGGTGTGGCTGATGCGGTGGTGCTCAGTAGTGCCGGTGACTCCAGCAACATTTTCTGAAAGTCCGGAGCCCAGCACTTCTATTGCCTCGATGCTGTGGCCTCTGGGAAAATGGCCACCGAAGGCGGCGCATGCACAGATTGAGATCTTGGCTCTGTTGCCATTTTCCCGGAGGCCACAGCATCAAGATAATAGAAGTGTGGAGGCTCCAGGCTTTCAGAAAATGTTTAATTTTAATAATTCTATCATGTTTTAATTTTAATCATTATTCAATAAAATGACATTTTAATATCTTCTGGATCTCTTCGTCGGCTAAATTTAACATAAGACCAAGTGTGTTTAGTGAATTGATGATATGAAGTGCCAGTCTGTGGATTATACAGCATGGACTAAATTTGATATTTATTTTTCAGAAAAGGTCGCCAGAGCCCCCCACACCATCGAGCACCGTCAAACCTGCTGTACCAGCCTCACCAGGCTAGGATGGGAGCGAGATCATCGCCCTGCAGTGTCAGACCACCGGAAGAATCGCCCAACTCATGCTGCCACCAGCGCTGCCGATCCCCCCGGGTAAGCTGAATTCAGGACGGTAAGACGGACCCCTTTTTGACGCATTAATTTTTTTTCCCATTTTCCTTCTGAAAATTTGGGGTGTGTCTTATGGTCCGGTGCGTCTTATAGTCTGAAAAATACGGTATATAGACCCTATGCGGCCAGTCAATCACAGTAATTCCACAACCAAGATGGCTATGGCATTACAGTGACTGGCAGGCAGCCCGCATGTTTATTGGCTGTCAAACAAGGGCGAAACATGCAGGCTGGGAACTCGAGCTTATGCGCGAGTATTCAAAAATACTTGCTGAGTAACGAGCATCTCGAGCACACTGATGCTTGAGCGAGTAACGAGCTCTGCCACTCATTCAAAAACAGTTAAAAATGCCTCTACATCATCACCCGGAATCATTTTCTGCATTGCTCAAACCGGCTTCTGGACGTATGTGTAGTCACCTGGACTTGGGGAACGGGCTTCCAGCCTCCCATGAACCGCCTCTGCAAGCAAATCAAGCTGCTGCTGTTGAACTGGTCTTGTTGGTACTGCTGCTGTTGTTGGAGCTGCTACTGGTGCTGCTGATGTTGCAACTATTGCATAAGCAGGCTGTCTTCTGACGGGCCAGCTGTTGCTACTGATGTGCTTTCACCAGATGCTTGAGCAGGTCCTCCATGCTGTCAGTCTTCTCCAGTCTTTACCCAGGACATGTGATTTGTCCACAGCCGCTACCCATGTTCCTAGAACGTTGCCTGTTGTGAGTTCATTTTTCCCTTCATCATTGAGGTCTGATGAACTCCCTCCTCTGGTGAAGGAAGGTAGTGAGACTGATTACCAAACACCTGGGCAGCTAGATGATAACTGGATGGCTGGAATTGAGGACTGGATATAAGGCTGCTGACGCCCTTCTTCCTGGCTGGTGATTTTCCTGCTGGATTCTTGACCAGTCTGATTCCTGCATCTCAAAGCTAAGTTTTTCTGCTCTGCTTTGTACTATTCAGTTTTGTTTTTTGTTTTGCCTTGTTTTTTGGGAGTTCTGCCATCCCCGGCCGGGGGTGAGCTGAATTCCATTTTTGTCTCTGATCTGTTGATCTTTTGCTCTGTCTTCAGAATATACCTGAGTGCTGATATAGTCTTTTGAAGCCTAGCGACTTCAGGGCCTGTTTTTCCTATCAGTCAGTTGGCTCATTTTGATAGGGTTTTTGCGGATGGCAGACAGCAGCTTTCCTATACTGTCCTGTGTAGTTGGCTTGGGCCCCATCGTTTGCTCAACCTATCTTTCTATCTGTGTTAGTGTTTTCATCTTGCTTCACCATCATTATATGTTGGGGGCTGCCTATTGCTTTGGGGTCTGCTCTGGGGCAGTTTAGTTTTTCCCCTTTCTGTCTTTAGGCTATGTAGCTCTCCGGCTGTGATCGAGGGGTCTAGGGCACCGTAGGAACCCCCCACGGCTACTGCTAGTTGTTGTGGATAGGTTCAGGGGTCTGCAATCCGATAGCTGCCAACCTCTGTTTTTTCTGGACTTAGCTGGTATTTTTTTTTCCTCCTTCGGTGACACATCATAACAGAATCACCAGCCATACCGCAGATCCTAGGGCACTCAATAGCAGGAGAGAATTGTAAAAAAAAAAAGAAGAAAAAAAAAGGAAAAAGAGTGCATATTTTTTCCTCTATATCTCTGAGGCCGTAGGGGGAATTTTTCTCTCAATGGAGATGAAGCAATTGTCTGATCGTGTGGAGCAGCTCGCTGCTGAAGTGCGGGGAATTTCCGCCTATCTTGCTCATTCACATGCTGCTGAACCAAAGATTCCTACTCCTGATGTGTTTTTTGGGGATCGGTCTAAATTCTTGAATTTCAAGAATAATTGTAAATTATTTTTTGCCTTGAAGCCTAACTCATCGGGGACCTCCGCGCAGCAGGTTAAAAGTGTCATCTCTTTGCTGCGCGGCGATCCCCAGGATTGGGCGTTTTCTTTGAAACCTGATGATCCTATTCTGAATAATGTGAACGCATTTTTTCAAACCTTGGGGTTGTTGTATGATGAACCTAATGCTATTGATCAGGCTGAAAAGACCCTGTTGGCATTAAGCCAGGGTCGGGATTCGGCAGAGTTGTACTGTCAAAAATTCCGAAAGTGGGCGGTCCTTACTACCTGGAATGATGGTGCCTTGGCAGCTCTCTTTCGGAAGGGTTTGTCAGAAACTGTAAAAGATACTATGGTGGGATTTCCTGTTCCCTCTGGTCTTGACAGTTCTATGTCATTAGCCATTCAGGTGGATCGGCGTTTACGTGAACGCAAAACTACACGAGAGATGTTTCCACCTGTTGAACAAATGTCTGAACCTATGCAATGTGATAGAGTTTTGTCTAGGGTGCAACGTCAGGAGTTCAGAAGGCGTAATAAGCTGTGTTTTTTTTGTGGAGATGCCTCGCATATTATTTCTGTCTGCCCTAAACGAGAGAAACGTTGAGTACACACGTTTTCTGTGGGTGGTGTTCAACCTAAGTTTCTTCTGGCAATTACTCTGATCTTCTCCCTGTCCACATTTTCCGCCAAGGCTTTTGTGGATTCAGGAGCAGCTCTGAACCTGATGGACTTGGATTTTGCTAAACGTTGTGGATTTCCTATGACACCTCTGCGGACGCCTATCCCTTTGAGGGGTATTGATGCTACTCCTTTGGCGAAGAATAAACCTCAGTTTTGGACCCAGGTGGTAATGCGGGTCGCCCCAGACCATCAAGAAAATTGCAGATTTTTGGTGTTGCATAATTTGCATGATACCATTGTTCTGGCGTTTTCCTGGTTGCAAATCCATAATCCAGTTCTGGATTGGAAATCTTTGTCTGTGGTGAGTTGGGGTTGTCGGTGTGCCCTTAGTGATGCTCCTGTTTTCTCCACCTCTCCCCAGTCGCATGATGTTCCTGACTATTTGGCTGACTTTTATGATGTATTTAGTGAGAATAAGTCTGCGTCTTTGCCTCCTCATAGGAGTTATGACTGTGCAATTGAGCTGAACCTGGGGTGTAAATTCCCCAAGGGTCAGCTTTTCAATTTATCTGTACCCGAGCACGAGGCTATGCGATCCTATATTAAGGAGGCATTGGAGAAGGGTCATATTAGACCATCCTCTTCACCTTTAGGTGCTGGGTTTTTTTTCGTGGCTAAAAAGGATGGTTCATTAAGGCCTTATATTGACTATCGTGCCCTCAACAAAATTACTGTTAAATATCAGTATCCGTTACCCCTGATTTCTGATCTATTCTCCAGAGTTAAAGGTGCATGCTGGTTTACCAAGCTTGACCTCAGGGGGGGCGTATAATCTTATTCACATTAAGCATGGGGATGAATGGAAGACAGCGTTTAATACTCCGGAGGGACATTTTGAGTACCTGGTGATGCCTTTTGGGCTCACTAATGCCCCTTCTGTCTTCCAGTGCTTCATGAATGATATATTCCGAGACTTTGTGGATAAATGTTTGATTATCTATCTGGATGATATTTTGATCTTCTCCAAGAATTGGGACTCTCATGTGGAACATGTTCGGACTGTGTTCCGGATTTTGAGGGAGAATTCCCTGTATGTCAAGGGATCGAAATGCCTTTTTGGGGTACAGAGGGTTTCATTTTTGGGATTTATTTTGTCTCCGTCAACTATTGAAATGGACCCGGCCAAGGTACAGGCCATTTATGATTGGGTTCAGCCCACTTCTTTGAAGGCCCTCCAGAAGTTTTTGGGTTTTGCTAATTTTTATCGGAAATTTATAGCTAATTTTTCTGGTATTGCCAAGCCATTGATGGATTTGACTAGGAAGGGTGCTGATGTGCTGAATTGGTCTCCGGAGGCTGTTTCTTCCTTTCAGGAGCTGAAGCGAAGATTCACTTCTGCTCCGGTTTTGCGGCAACCTGATGTCTCACTCCCGTTTCAGGTGGAGGTGGACGCTTCTGAGATTGGTGCAGGAGCGGTGTTGTCCCAAAAAGATCCTGTGACATCTAAAATGAATCCTTGTGCTTTCTTTTCCCGAAAGTTCTCCCCATCTGAACGTAACTATGATGTGGGGAATCGGGAACTGTTGGCCATGAAAAGGGCATTTGAGGAGTGGAGACATTGGTTGGAGGGAGCCAAACACCAAGTCGTGGTCCTTACTGACCACAAGAATTTGATTTACTTGGAGTCGGCCAAGCGCTTGAATCCTAGACAGGCTAGGTTTGCCTTGTTTTTCACACGTTTTGATTTTGTGGTCTCTTTTCTTCCGGGCACTAAGAATGTCAAGGCAGACGCCCTCTCTAGGAGTTTCCTTGCTGATTCTCCTGTTGTGACTAAGCCTGCTACCATCTTAGGCGAGGGGGTAGTTCCTTCTGCCATCTCGCCCGATTTGAGACGTGCTCTGGAAGAATTTCAGGAGGACAAACCTGAGCGTTGTCCCAGTGGAAAGTTGTATGTTCCTGACCAGTGGAGGAAGAGAGAGATGTCTGAAGTTCATTGCTCTGCATTGGCTGGTCATCCAGGTATTTTTGGTACTAGAGATCTGGTGAGTCGGTCTTTTTGGTGGCCCGCCTTGTCTCGTGATGTCAGGAATTTTGTGCAGTCCTGTGGGACTTGCTTCCAATCTAAACCTTGTTCTCTCTCTAGTGGCTTGTTGATGCCTTTGCCAGTGCCCAGGAGGCCATGGACCCATATTTCAATGGATTTTATCTCTGATATGCCTGTCTCTCAGAGAATGACTGTTATTTGGGTGATTTGTGATAGATTCTCTAAGATGGTCCATCTTGTACCACTCCCTAAGTTGCCATCTTCCTCTAAGTTGGTGCCCTTGTTTTTGCAACAGGTGGATCGCTTGCACGGGATTCCTGAGAACATTGTATCTGACAGAGGAGTTCAGTTTGTGTCTAGATTTTGGAGGACTTTCTGTTCCAAGCTGGGAATTCAGTTGTCCTTCTCCTCTGCGTTTCACCCTCAGACCAATGGGCAGGCGGAGAGAACAAACCAGACTTTGGAGTCGTATTTGAGATGTTTTATTTCTGCCGATCAGGATGATTGGGTTTCATTTTTGCCCTTGGCCGAATTTGCTTTAAATAATAGAGCTAGTTCTGCCACTTTGATGTCACCTTTTTGTCATAACTTTGGTTTTCACCCTCGATTTTCTTCAGGGCAGGTGGAGCCTTCTGCCTGCCCAGGTGTTGACACTGTGGTGGAGAGAATGCACCAGATCTGGGACCAAGTAGTGGATAAGTTGTCTCTCTCCCAGGAAAAGGCTCAGCGGTTTTCCAACCGGCGTAGGACCGTTGGTCCCCAGTTTAAGGTGGGTGATCTGGTTTGGTTGTCATCAAAAAATATCGCTATGAAGGTGGCTTCTCCTAAGTTTAAGCCTAGATTTATTGGACCTTACAAGATTTTGGAGATTATTAATCCGGTCTCTTTTCGGTTGGCTCTTCCTGTCACATTTAAAATTCATAATGTGTTTCATAAGTCCTTGTTGAAGAGGTTTGTTGAACCAGTAGTTCCTGTGGTGGCACCTCCTGGCCCTATATTGGTTGAAGGTAACATGGAATATGAGGTAGAGAAGATACTGGATTCCCGTCTGGCTAGATGGAGACTCCAGTATTTGGTTAAGTGGAAGGGTTATGGTCAGGAGGATAATTCCTGGGTCTCTGCCACTGATATTCATGCCGAAAGATTGGTGCGTGCCTTTCATCGGGCTCACCCGGATCGCCCTGGTGGCATGGATGAGGGTTCGGTGACCCCTCCTCAAGGGGGAGGTACTGTTGTGAGTTCATTTTTCCCTTCATCATTGAGGTCTGATGAACTCACTCCTCTGGTGAAGGAAGGTAGTGAGACTGATTACCAAACACCTGGGCAGCTAGATGATAACTGGATGGCTGGAATTGAGGACTGGATATAAGGCTGCCGACGCCCTTCTTCCTGGCTGGTGATTTTCCTGCTGGATTCTTGGAGACCAGTCTGATTCCTGCATCTCAAAGCTAAGTTTTTCTGCTCTGCTTTGTACTATTCAGTTTTGTTTTTTGTTTTGCCTTGTTTTTTGGGAGTTCTGCCATCCCCGGCCGGGGGTGAGCTGAATTCCATTTTTGTCTCTGATCTGTTGATCTTTTGCTCTGTCTTCAGAATATACCTGAGTGCTGATATAGTCTTTTGAAGCCTAGCGACTTCAGGGCCTGTTTTTCCTATCAGTCGGTTGGCTCATTTTGATAGGGTTTTTGCGGATGGCAGACAGCAGCTTTCCTATCCTGTCCTGTGTAGTTGGCTTGGGCCCCATCGTTTGCTCAACCTATCTTTCTATCTGTGTTAGTGTTTTCATCTTGCTTCACCGTCATTATATGTTGGGGGCTGCCTATTGCTTTGGGGTCTGCTCTGGGGCAGTTTAGTTTTTCCCCTTTCTGTCTTTAGGCTATGTAGCTCTCCGGCTGTGATCGAGGGGTCTAGGGCACCGTAGGAACCCCCCACGGCTACTGCTAGTTGTTGTTGATAGGTTCAGGGGTCTGCAATCCGATAGCTGCCAACCTCTCTGGTTTTTCTGGACTTAGCTGGTATTTTGTTTTTTCCTCCTTCGGTGACTCATCATAACAGTTGCCCGCATTCAAAACAACACTTTCGGTAGGTCAGCTTTCTCAGCTGCACACTGAGGTAGACACAGGTACACTGTCTCTTTAAATTTTTCGCTGGTTTATTGTATATGCAGCATAAACTAACATGAAGTGAAAATAAACACAGCCCTTTGGGCAAAACAGGAAAACAAAACAGTATATCAGTCTCTGTATATATGGGGATCCGCCCCGCTCAGAGTTAGGAAAACCTCCCGGTTCAGTTTAGTTCTCGGATAAGCACTTTCCTGGAGTTCCTCTCTCCACACATGCTGAACCCTGACAGCCTTTAGAGGCCAGCTATTTAAGATCCAGACCACACCCTGGGGTGGAGATAAGGTGGACAACCTCCCACCCGCTCTATGGTTGTCCATAAAAATCCCAGCCCATAAACAAATTGGCTAGTTAACACCTCGCAACACTTAATGTGCTGGAGGAAAACTTCTGGGTTTTAGAGATCTATAGTCATTAACCTCAGCAAAACATATCTCCCCTCAAGCACCTTGCAAGACACTTTGTCAGAGGGAACAGTATATTTTTATTTTGTGATTTTTAAAAAACATACTTTTACAACTTTTTTCACACTTTTTTTTATTTAGTCCCACTATGGGACCTTTCACTTTCAGCACTCTGATCGCAGTTATAAGGATAGCAATGCAGGACCTGCCAGAGAGAATTTTTTTGTGCCAGAACGGAAAATCTGTTGCTGGATTCCATCTTTTGACGGACACCAACGGATCCTGCGCCCATAGGCTTCCATTATAGCCAACGACGGATGGCACTGGATCCGTCGCTGTCCGACTTTTCGACGTACACAAAAAACATTTCTTTGACCGTCATCTCCGCCCGACGGACAAAAATTTTCTGACGGATACGTTGGATCCATTTTTTTTGACAAAACGATGGATTGTGACTGATGGCAAAAAACTGATGTGTGAAAGAGGCCTTAGAAGGCATCGCTCCTGGCAGTGAGAGCTGGGTGTCAGCTGTGATATCAGGTGAACACCATGACCTATATATACTGCATTGGTAAGGAAGTCCTTTCAGACAACGAAGTGTAAATTTACTGAAAATTTCAGGAAGAGGTTAAAGAAGACCTTTCACCAAACTTTTCATGTTGAACTGAACAAATTATGTAATAGTGGCTGCAGAGCATAATAAAATGTTTGTTTTTATTGAATTTGTAATTTTGCCTCTCTGTTGTAGAAATATTAGCAATCAAACTATTTGGCACCTAATGAGTTTACTTTTGTTAAATCCAAGTGAGTGTTATCAGATAGCAACTCATATGGGGAGAAGTACACATAGTAGTGAAAACACTCACTTGGACTTCACTAAAATTAACGCACTGCATGCCAAATCTTTTGATTTACTAAAATCTCTCCATGGAAGAGCAGAAATTCTAAAATAACAGAAGCATTTCGTTGAGCTCTGCAGATGATATTGCATCCTCCTGTGTCCAGTTGAAGATAAAAAAAATTGGTGAAGAACCAAATACTTACTAACTTCTCCACAATGGAGATTATTGAAGGGTCCTCTTTTAGGATAAAGCATTTAATTATTTTATGTCATAATGTAGTAATCAAGGTGGCTTCTGAATATAATGGTCCTTCCTTGCAAGGTGATTTACTACAATTAATATTTTAATCATGATTTCTAGCATATGATTGAATAAGATCATGATAATCATATGGGTCGCCCTCCCAGGGCCATGGGGTACTCGGTACCGGGCCGTGTGTCACAGCAGCAGTGACCCGGTCCGTGGCCATGGGCGCCCAAGTAATAGGGAGATTTGCAATGGTGTAAATGTAGTTAATTGAATGAATAGCGGGACCAGGTGTGTTGGCGCAGGAATGAATGGAGGACACCAGGGCTTGTAGTTCCAAAGCTTTACTCACAGTCTGTAGTACACACAGGTGCCTGCCTCCGTGCTATGTCCTCCGGGTCAGGGACTCAGTCGACCTCCAGGCAAGATAGGATGCTCCCTTCCAACACTCCGCCAGCATGTGCCTTTCTGAATGTCTCCTCTATAGTGCCTTTAAGTGTGCAGTACTCCTAGTACTGATATACACTGGATTTCCTCCTGACAAACGTTCTTATGAACTTTCCTTGTACGGCAGACAGCTGTAGCCTGCTTCGGGGACTCCTTGCTTCCTAAGTCCCAGCTCACTATCAATGTTGCTGTTGTGCCCCCAAGTCTGAGATGGGAGTAGTGCACTTACAGCCCACTACTCCACCGGTGTCTGCTGCAGAACCATTAGTGTCCATACAACCTCGGGGACCGGGCCCAGGCCTTGCGCGTAGAACTTCTTAGCAGGGTTCTCGCCTAACCCATCTCCTCTGTTCCCTTTTACTCCTACGTTCCGTACTACGCAGCTGATTCTGTGATATGCTCTCAAGCCAGTTGTGGGTTACACAACTGGAATAGGTGAGTGGAACTGTATTATACCGCTCATACTTCAAGTGTCACTAGTGAAAGGGCACTATTGCGCCTCTTGTTCCCCCCACCATTTTTTGTATTGATACGTTCCGTACTAGTCTTTCCTTCTTATGGAAGATCAGGTTTCTGTTTAAAGTCTTTCTCCTTCTTTCCTTTCAGGTGCCAGCAGACCCAGGTCACTGAGATCTGCAGCAGAACCTCCTCCCTCCATCCCTCTCCCAGGGATCTTCTCTGCTCACTCTTTCTGACTCACTGACTGAAATTCTAAACCTTCCCGCGCTTTTATGTGTTCTCACTCCACCCGCCTCCCAGCGCGTTTCGTGTTCCAAGCAGGGAGCCACCAAAGGTGCTCTGCTACACTCCAAGCAGGGAGCCGCAATGTGGCTTTGTTGAACTACTGTGTTGTGTGGGATGCAGGTGTTGGAGCATGGTCAGGAGCCTCCAACCTACCTGGACGGTGGGGTACCACACCTCAGGAGGAGGTGCAGTACCTCTGTGGCAACTGAATCCTCAGGGGCGCCACACTCCCCCCGTTAAACACAGCACATCCGTGGGCTGCATGTTAAACAGAGTTGACAATAAAGGAACATACAAAGTTTTTGTAATGCTGAATAAACATTTCTTATACTAAACTTCCCAATGTGGGAGGCACGGTGTCTTGAACGTTACAAACAAGTTAACTATCTAAATTTAAAGTTATGCTACCTAATTTAAAGTGCTATTGAAGCAACTCAATATCAATTCACATTTTCTCAATTCACATTTTCTAGCAACATATCTCTTTTCTGTTACCTTTCATCTTCTCTTACTTGCTTCTCTAAGTGACAACCGTGGGTGCCTAGTTCATCACCTGTAATTTCAACTCTTTATTCAAAGTCACAATATCTTTATTCACAAGACTGTAAAATATTCACTATTTCTGTTTCAATATAGCCCTATAAAATCTGTCAATAATACTTTCATTATGTCACTTTCTCATTTATATTCAAAGAATAACATTAAGCATTATCAATAAGTGCAATTGTAGACACTGGTCCGGCCAACATGTCTGGAAATGTCCTTATGATGAGGTAATCCTTATTCAAGGAAAAGGGTCCTATGTAAAACCAAGAGAGGGCACCTAAACAGGTGCAAACTATGTACAATGACAGTTCTGGACCATTCAGCGTTCATGATCTCCACAGTTCACTATGGAAGCTGCCAATATAACTGGGCAACAACTGGAAAAACAAAACTAGAACATGATAGCCAAAAATAGAAAGCTGGTACAAAAAATAGGAAACAAAGGCACAACGGTGCAAATACCCTCCTGGGTAACGAGAGTTAAATTAAGGAAGCATCTTGACTAGTGGTTGTCCCCTCCTGGGGTTTCTGGAATCTGGTTGTTGGGACTGCTTCCAGGGGAAAAGAATGCATTAACAGTCCTCAGATATTCTTCCTCCAAAGGGGTGAAATTTGTAGCTTTCTGCACTCTTGGCTGTGGGACGGGTGCAGATGTAGCTTGGCACATCAGGGTTGGCACAAACACTGTTTTCGGGACGACTGTTGGCGAAGGGGCGGCAGGCTGCTTCTGCCTGTAGGTCCTGATAAGATCCTCTGGGATTCTTCTGATATTCATTGCATACCAGCCTCTCAACCCTTCATGTCTGGTGAGGGTCACATGATCTCCCGGGCTTAGGTTTCTGGCAGGGTGTCCCTTCCTCAAGTGCGACTCCACGTCCCTCCGATTGAAAAACAGATTGGAGATTCGGCTAGGGTCATGGATGAAGCCGAACCCCCTCTCATGATTTACATTCAGGATGTGGCCCCAACCTGCTGCATCTCTGGGGCCATAGTGACCGGCTCGGACCTGTTCTTTTCGGTCTAAATCAGGGCCCAGTACAGCTAACCTTCGCTGCTCTCTCTCTCGGTGTTCAGCTGCCAGTTGTCGCATGGTCGCTTGGCAGCTAGTCCAGTTCTCATCTTCCTCCCGTTCCTTCCGAGACCGATCCTGGCTCATTGTGTACCGCGGCACCACCGTCAGGGGTTCAGATGGTTCCCCCCGGGGACAGGATCTAACACGACCTGGCCAGCCGCTGCGACCGCGGTACACCCCAGGGCCTTCCCAGGTGTAGGGGCATCAGACATACCTGGGGCCTCCTGGTGGTGCAGTCTCTGCTCCGGGGCAGGCATGGTGGCAGCGGATGCCGTTCGGTGGGATACCGGGGACAGCGGTGGAGGTAATGGCGTCTCCGGGTCCGCAGGGGCCTCTGGAGGGACCTGCGTGGCCGCGTCAGGTCTGGTCAGGATCTTTTCTTCCACCGCTTCGGCTCCCAAAGCTTCAGACAGCTCCTCCGGTGGTAACGGCAGAGAGGGAACAATGGATGCTGCCGGTGGTATGACAGTGGTCGCAGGCTCCACAGAGTCTGCCTGGAAAAGTTCCGGTGCAGCGGCGGCGGGTACCGGTGGTGCAGGTACCGTAGGGGAAGGCCCTTCCTGGGCGCGCTGCAGATTCAGGGTCCATAGCGCTTCCTGCCTCAGTTGCAGGCGGAGCGTCAGCTGGGCTATTTCGTCCTCCAGCTGCTGGCGGTTCATCTCGGACACTGGGTTGGAGTCTTCAGCCATGGCGCCGGGGAGATCCAGCATAACCTCCATGCGCTCCGCAGGCCTCCTCCCGTCTCTTTCAAAGATGGCGTTCTTCTTCCTGTCTGGGCTCTTTTCCCGCCACTGGCTTCAGCTTCTCCTTCTGGGGGCGGCGTCTTCTTCCAACTCCTCCATACCAAGCCAGTATATGAACCCCTCGGGGGGTGGGCCATGTTGCCATTGCACAGTAATTCAGGCAGGGTAGGCCCAGTACAGTTCGCGGTCTCTTCTTAGAACTTCCCATATTATCACGCCGTTCTTCACCGTGCCAGCGGCCATTTTTAGCATTCATTTTACAGTCTATTAAATTGGGTGGTCTGCACATTTTCAAAAACTTTAAGTCCTAGGCATACAGAACCCGATGGCATCGGGTCTCGTCATCCTGTTCGTGACGCCAAGTCGGGTCGCTCTCCCAGGGCCGTGTGTTACTCAGTACCGGGCCAGTATCAGCGGGATGTCACAGCAGCAGTGACCCGGTCAGTGGCCCTGGGCGCCCAAGTAATAGAGAGATTTGCAATGGTGTAAATGTAGTTAATTGAATGAATAGTTTGTGACGCCACCTGTGGTGTTCGGCAAGTGAGATGTTAAGCCGACGCTGCATGCAGATCCTCTGGGACTGGTGGAGTGTTGCAGCCAAGATGGTGAAGCTCCCCACAGGTGGAGCTGTAGTCCCAGGGCAGTGTAGATGTAAGGGTAGAGGAGAGATGCAGGCGGTGTAGAAGCTGGTAACCAGATGTAGTGGGACCAGGTGTGTTGGTGCAGGAATGAATGGAGGACACCAGGGCTTGTAGTTCCAAAGCTTTACTCACAGTCTGTAGTACACACAGGTGCCTGCCTCCGTGCTGTGTCCTGCGGATCAGGGACTCAGTCGACCTCCAGGCAAGATAGGATGCTCCCTTCCAACACTCTGCCAACATGTGCCTTTCTGAACGTCTCCTCTATAGCGCCTTTAAGTGTGAAGTACTCCTAGTACTGAGTTACACCGGAGTTCCTCCTGACAAACGTTCTTATGAACTTTCTTTGTACGGCAGACAGCTGTAGCCTGCTTCGGGGACTCCTTGCTTCCTAAGTCCCAGCTCACTATCAATGTTGCTGTTGTGCCCCCAAGTCTGAGATGAGAGTAGTGCATTTACAGCCCACTACTCCACCGGTGTCTGCTGCAGAACCATTAGTGTCCATACAACCTCGGGGACCGGGCCCAGGCCTTGCGCTTAGAACTTCTTGGCAGGGTTCTCTCCTAACCCACGTCCTCTGTTCCCTTTTACTCCTACATTTTGTACTAGTCTTTCCTTCTTATGGAAGATCAGGTTTCTGTTCAAAGTCTTTCTCCTTCTTTCCATTCCCATGCCAGCAGACCCAGGTCACTGAGATCTGCTGCAGCACCTCCTTCCTCCATCCCTGTCCCAGGGATCTTCTCTGCTCACTCTCTCTGACTCACTGACTGAAATTCTAAACCTTATCGCTTTTTTATGTGTTCTCACTCCACCCGCCTCCCAGCACGTTTCGTGTTCCAAGCAGGGAGCCACCAAAGGTGCTCTGCTACACTCCAAGCAGGGAGCCGCAATGTGGCTTTGCTGAACTTCTGTGGGATGCGAGTGTTGGAGCGTGGTTAGGAGCCTCCAACTTACCTAGAAGGTGGGGTACCACACCTCAGGAGGAGGTGCAGTAACTCTGTGGCAACTGAATCCTCAGGGGCGCCACACATATGCAATGGAATCACAGATTAAGATCGCAGACATCAATCTACACACTGCAAATAACATAAGAAATGCCAGAGGAAAAGCAATGTGTTTCCCTGTGTGTGAGGAATAGTAATCCCTTGTTCTACACCGGGCCTAAACCTTCAGTCCAGTCATCAGTGAGGTGGTTTGGCTCCTGCAGAAACAACCAGCAGTCAATCTTCAGGGCAAAGTCCAGGGATATGCCCATTGACAGCTCTGCTGATTTGGCCTAGACCATGAACATACTTGTCAATGAAGTGGAATCCGAGAGGGGAGGCGTTTTATTCTCAGCGTTGACTGGTCGATTAGGCTAAGCATATGATCGGCTTAAAAGGCTATCAATCAGGATGCAATCAATCGTGTTTGGCTATATAGCTCTTTGCCTCTCAGAATTGGTTGTATGGATCGGGCTCCGGTGACCCTCAGAAGGGAGATGATAAACGCTAACTACTGCCTTTCCAGGGGGCCCAACGTAGCCTCGCATCCTAGATAACGCCGGATAAAACGAAACCTGTTGGGAGGCACTTTTGTCATTTCGATTGCAATGCCATGGGGGGATGCAGCAGTGATTAACACAAATACTTTGCAGGAACAGGCTGCAGCCATTCGAACAGTTGATAATCTGTTGTGCCAGGAAATGCTGGCATCGCCTTGAGTGTCTGTACCACTGCAGCATTCTGCTGTAGTGAATGAAGGAGTGTCTGTTAGGAGACACTGTGCTATCTGCATATACTGGCAAGGCAAGCGGAATAATAAATGCTGCCGCTCAGAATTGCCTACTGAATACACAGCTAATCTCTCGCAGGCAGTCATGCTTTTTAAAGTCACATTCGTGTATATTAAGTCACTCAAGCTATTTTTTTTTTAGTAAGATAATCAAATAAAGCTTAGTTTTATTATAGTCTGGGACAATATTGTTTTGTCTCATTGTAATTTGTGATCCAAACCCCAGATATGAACCCTCTTATGTAATGCAGATACACAAAATAATTCAGACTTAATGTAATACAGATTCTAGTTAATTGTAAGCTGCTTTCTAGTGTTGTGCATTATTTCTTCCTTTGTCTCATAGCCTGTGACCAAACGCTCAGGTTTGAGGGGATGATCCATTCGGGCGAAGAACCTCTGCCCTGTCCAGTTTATTCACGAGTTGCTGGAGTGCCAACAATTTTATCAAAGATGGTCTGTAGAACTGTATGTAGATCTTCATCAGCCATGGTGTCCAGCAGACCACAGACTCCAACATTGTGCCTGCACTTCCTATCATCAATGTTTTCCAGATGTTTTTCAATGTCACAAATAGCCTCATGTTGTACCAAGCCCATAGATTGTAATTGGCAGAAATAAGTACGGGTCAAATCATGGTCATCTTCTAACATTTCAAGCCACTGGCAAATATGTTGCATGTCACATCTTAGGCTATGTGCACATGTTGACTATTTGATAGCAGAAATTTCTGCAATGTTTCTGCAGCTCTAGGAATTTGTTGGCATCAAAAACGCAATGGAAAAAAAAGGCGTGTTTCTGATGCCTTTTTATGCGTTTTTGGATTTTTTTAATGCATTTTTGTACCACAATTAACTTTTTGAAGCTAAATACAGATATTTTAAAAAATGAAAAAAAAAAGTTGTGGTATAACTTCCTTGTTCAACGCCTTCGTTTTCATGCTTATTTGCCCTGTTCTAGCATAATACCAGCCCTCAACTGCCCCAGAAACGGCACTTCATATTTGAAGCTCTGGCACTTAGCCCAGGCTTTTCCCCATGCCCTGGGGCAGTCACATCGGGGTAATGGGATTAGCGGTTGGTGTAAACAGTTATCACTGACACCAAGCCCTAGGTTTAGTAATGCAGAAATGTGAGCCAGACATTCTCATTATTAAAACTGTAAGTAAAGAGATAAATAAACACACACCGAAAATAAAACACTTTATTTGAAATAAAACAGACATATTCTTTAATAAATTAAATTAACCCAATATACTCACCTCAGGTCCGACGGTAATCCAAGAGTTAAAGCGATGTTCCACGTTGTCACCAGCCTATGCAGGAGCATTCATAGTATGAACCTATAGTACATAGACTGTAATCAAACAGCAAATGACAGAACTCAGTGCACACTGCAATACCTGGCTGTGGTGACGCGCACTGCACTCTAAGTAATGTTAACCTATGAGTCACAGCTCGTCTGCAATTTTTTTTTTTTTTCTTAGCTGAATTCGTATTGAGAAAAAAATTGCAGCATGCTGTAATTGTCCTTGTATATTGGAGGAGAATCGCCAATGCAAGTCAAAGAGTGCGAGAAAAAAAATGGAGGGCACATGGACCATGCAAGTGCTGTCCAATTTTTACACACAAATGTCCTTTCAAAAGCCGGCAATTCATCTGCCGAGTACAGTAAAATCACAGCATGACCCGTCAAAATAGAATGTCAGTGACATTTATATACATACTAGCTGAAGAGCCCAGCGTTGCCCGGGCATAGTAACTAACTACGGTTAGTTGTAACAAATAATAATGATTATATCTACATATATAAAGCTGAGTGTAGAGCCCCGCCCACTCCGCATAGCCACATTCACTATAATATCCCACATCATCCTGTCAGCCAGAGCTACCGGACTACTACCACTAATATCCCACATCATCCCGTCAGCCAGAGCCACTGGACAACTACCACTAACATCCCACATCATCCCATCACAGCCGCCGGACTACTACCACTAATATCCCACATCATCCCGTCAGAGCCACTGGACTACTACCCCTAATATCCCATATCATTCCGTCAGAGCCACTGGACTACTGCCCCTAATATCCCACATCATCCCGTCAGCCAGAGCCACCGGACTACGACGCCTAATATCCCACATCATCCCATCAGCCTGGGGTCAGAACCAGAGCGCTGAATGGAATAGTCCTAACTTTCATATCAGGTATCCCTTTAAGAGAGGCCTGGCGTCAGAACCAGAGCGCTGAGGGATTTGCTCTACCTTCCATACCAGAGATCCCTTTAAGAGGGAAGATGTGCCTATGGCATGGAGGATGCCATAGGAGGATTTACATACAGTAAATACACATACTGTAGAATAGATAGATGTACAGCTGTCAGTGACATATACAATTAATACAGTGTGTGTGCAGCTTACTGTACATGTATTAATAAATTATTATTTTTCTAAAAAAATGGCGTGGGCTCCCACGTACTTTTCATAACTAGCAGAGGTAAAGCTTATGACTAGGGGCAGATATTTATAGCCTGGGAAGAGAGTAATACACATGGCGCTTACCAGGCTATTAACCCATACCTGACGGTGCCACGGGAGCTGCGTTCAGACAAACCGCCGCGATCGGGTGTGGGTCTCAGCTCTATGTGAGAGCTGACACCCTGAAACAATGCCCACAATCGGTGGTAGCACTGATCATGGACATTTAACCAGTCTGATGCCGCTGTCAATAGTGACAGCAACATCGAGGAGCATCGCAGAGTGAGTGAGCTCTCTCTCTCTGCTTCCATCGGCACAACGCGATGCAATCGCGTTGTGCTGATGGTCTCCATGGTTACCCTGGGCTGGCAAGATGGCTGCGGGGTCCTGCAGGGAAGGTGGCCTGTGAGTGTCTGTTAAAAAGCAGGAGCTGACACGCCTCTTCCCTACATGTCAGACGCTTCTCTGATGCCCTGCAATGCAGAAGCATTCCAAAGTATCAGATCAGTGTTCTGTCACATTACAGTTGATGTCCCACAGAGCAGGGGTCTCAAACTCGGCAGAGTAAATGGGCCGCACATAAAAAAAAATTTGAGCTGGGGGTCCGCATTCCTTTCAAACTTAATACACCTCGTACACATACGGCTCCGCTCCGTACACCTCATACGCACACGGCTCCACTCCGTACACCTCGCACACACACGGCTCTGCTGGGTACACCTCGTACACACGCGGCTTCGCACTCCTCGTACACACATGGTCCCACTCCGTACACCTTGTACACACACGGTTCCGCTCCGCACACCTTGTACATATGCGGCTCTGCTCTGTACTCCTCGTACACAAGCGGCTCCGCTCTGTACACCTCAAACACACACGGCTCCGCTCTGTACACCTCATACACACACGGCTCTGCTCCGTTCTGTACACACACGGCTCCGCTCCATACACCTCGTACACACACGGTTCCGCTCCGCACACCTCGTACACACACGGCTCTGCTTCATACACTTCGTTCACTTGCTGCTCTGTACACACACAGCATGGCTCTGCTCCATACACCTTGTACACACGGCTCTGCTCCGTATACACATGGCTCCATACACCCCATACACACACAGCCCCGCCCCGTACACACACAGCCCTGCTACATCCAGCCTGTAAACCCCTCCTGACCCCACACAGAAACTTTACCTCATCCAGCACCATGACAACCAGCACAGACAGCAGCGTCTTGCATACACGGAGGCCCCTGATCATGTGACCCCTGACTCATCCCCCTCCTGTGACCTTATCCCAGGTCCTGTGCAGAGTATGCACACAGAACAGCCATCGCGGATTGCATGCTCCTGAATGCGCGCCTTCCCCCTGCCTCAGGGAGTGAGACATGAGGTGCACCGCGGGCCGCAGATACCTGTCTCAGGGGCCGCCGCGGGCCGTGTTTTTGAAAAAAACAAAAAAAACCAACAAAGAATAAAGAATATTTATTAAATAAATACATTTATTTATGTAAGAAAAATAAACAAAACAGTACACATATTTGGCATTGCCAATTCTTTATGATAATGCCGAACAAAAAAAAAGTGCAATAAAAAAATGATAAAAAGGCGAATGTACATAAAAATGGTGTCGCAGAAAACATCCTCTTGTCCCGCAAAAACAAGCCATCATACAGCTCCATCAGCAGAAAAATAAAAAAGTTATAGCTCCAAGAATAAAGCGATGCAAAAATAATATATTTTTTTCTATAAAATAGTTTTTATTGTGTAAAAGAACCAAAAATTGAAAAAATTACGGTATGAAAAAACCTCCAAAAAATGATTCATGAATTGCTGGTTTTTGTTCATTCTACCGCCCAAAAATCAGAATAGAAAGCGATTAAAAAATATGTGCCCAAAAATGGTACCAATAAAAACGTCAACTCGTCCAGCAAATAAGAAGCCCTCAAATGACTGTAGGACAAAATCTGGAAAAATTATAGATATTTAAATATGGTGATGCAAAAAATAGTTTTCGCAATAAAAAGCGTCTTTTACTGTATAAAGCTGCGTTCACCCGTTCAGGTTTTTTGCGTTTTCGCGGCGGTTTTTACAGCGCTATTTTGCAGCGAAAACTCAAAAAAAACAGCATCCCATGCAATCTTATGGGACTCTGCAATGCTGTGCTAATGCTGTGGATATTCCCGTGGCGGAATCGCATCGCGGAAAAATCCGCAGCATGCTCATTAATTTGCGAAATCGCGGTGATCTCTCACACATAGGAATGCATTGTTCTGCTTACTTTCCACATGTGGCTGTGCCCACCATGCGAAAAGTAAGCAGAACATTTGCGGATGGTACCCACGGTCCGGAGGAGAGGAGACTGTCCTCCAGGCTCTGGGTACCATATTCCTGTAAAAACTAGAATTAAAATAAAAAAATCGGGTTATATGCACCTTCCGACGTCCCGCACAGCGTCCCCAGGCTTCAGCGATACACACAGCAGCTCCCGTTCCCAGTGATGCCTTGCGATGACCTTTGCTGACGTCGCATCTCACGATGCTGGAGCGGTCTCGCGAGATCGCGACGTCATCAAAGGTCATTGCCGCAATGCATCACTGGGAACGGGACCTGCCGGAGCATCGCAGAGGCCTGGGGACGCTGTGCGGGACATCGGAAAGTGAATATAACAAGATTTTTCTTTTTATTATTATTTTTAACATTATATCTTTTTACTACTGATGCCGCATAGGCAGCCTCAATAGTAAAAAGTTGGTCACACTCATCAAACACTATGTTTGACGAGTGTGACCAACCTGTCAATCAGTTCTCCAAGTGATGCTACAGATCGCTTGGAAAACGCTAGCATTCTGCAATCTAATTACGCTTGCAAAACGCTAGTTTTTCCGCAGGAAAATCGCATTTTAAATTCCTTCTTCCACGGGAATTCCTCTATGTGTGAACCCAGCCTGACAGCTGCCAAACATAAAAACCCGATATACAGTAAATCTGGTATTGATGTAATCACATCGACCCGAAGAATAAAGTCGCCTAATCACTTATACTCCACGAGGAACGGTGTAAAACAGAAATAAAACCAATTATTCACCTTTTTTCGTTCTGCCTCCCAAAGATCGCAGTAAAGCTCAGTTCACATTTATCTTGCTCTCTGCGCTGAGTGCTTACACCAGGGTTTCCGTGTAAATCTCTGAAATACATGATTCAGACGTAACCTCTATGGAAGATTCCTTGTAATAAGGCAGATGGAGGAACTGTGGATGCCATAGGACCAGTGTCCATCTTTTTAGGATTGCATAAAAGCGAGATCGACCACAGTTTTGTGCCCTTCTGAAAAGGACAACACTGAACAAAGGTCAGACGAAGTCCAGAGTAACTCTACTGCCTCATTATAGTAAATGGATGCCTTGGGGGTTTTATGTGTCACGTCACTCGGAGATTTAGATGGAAGCCCCAAATTAAGTGCTCAGCATAGAGCGCCGGATAAATGTGATCCTAAATGCTATGGAAAATGTCTCCAATAAAATAAAAGCCTCAACTCAATCCACAAAAAAGCAATTCCCCACACAGGTCCATCATCTGTCAATGGAAATATAGGGGGCTTCCACGTTACTGGTAGTAAAAAGGCTCTGGAAAAGCAAAATGGCACCTCACCCTCCAAAAGAAATTCAGCAAATTCTACACTTCCAAATGCCACCTCCATTTAGTGCTTGGCACATGATTGGCATTTATGAAGAGAACAGAGCACGCCTAATTTATGGGTGCATGTCTCCGGAAGCATGAGCAGGTCACTACAGCATACTGGTCACTACAATGGCAGTTTACAATTTACCCTTGGCAACATCCACTGCTGCTTGTTTATGGAAAACACCCATGGAGTCACTACACCTGTAGAAAAATTCCAAAAGGGGTATAATTTCCAAAATAGGATCTCTTGAGGGTGAATTCTGCTTTTCTAGCACTTAGGGGCTTTATATATGAAGTCCGCAAACTATTCTAGGAAACTCTGCGCTCCAGAAGAAAAATAACACTTCGTCCCTCCTGAGTCTCGCCGTGTGGCTAAGCAGTAGTGTACAGCCATTAATAGGGTTTTCTGCATTCAGCAGAAATTGTGGTACAAATTTTGGTGCAACTTTTACCCATTTTCCACTGTGAAAATGTAAAATCCGGGGCTAACACACAATCTTGGTAGTAAAAATGTAAATTATTTTTTTTTCACTGCTCAATGGTATAAAATTCTGTTACACACCTGTTGTGTCAATATGACCACTGCACCCCTAGATGAATTCATTGAGCAGTGTAGTTTGTAAAATGGGGTCACTTATGGGGGATTCTGCTGTTCTGGCACCTCAGGGGCTCTACCAATGTGACATGGCACCCTCACACAAGTGTAGCAAAATGTGCGCTGTAATACGGCGCTCCTTCCCTTCTAAGCTTTGTACTGTGCCTCAAAAATAGTTTTCGACTACATATGGGGTATCGGGGTACTCAGGAGGAATTACACTACAAATCTTGGGGTCCATTTTCTCCTGTTACCCTTGTAAAAATGCAAAATTTGGGGTTAAAAAAACATTTTTCTGGGAAAAATGCGATTTTTTTATTTTTTTTTTTATTTTCACAGCTCAACATTTTAAAGTTCTGTGAAGCACCTGGGGTTTCAAGGTGTTCACCACACATCTAGATAAGTTCCCTGAGGGGCCTATTTTTCAAAATGGTGTCGCTTGTGGGGAATTTCCACTGTGTGGTTTCCACATCAAGCGCTGTCCAAACACGACATGGCATCCGCTAATTATGTCAGCAAATTTTACACTCTCATAGTCAAATAGCGCTTCTTCCCTTCCGAACACCCAAACAGTGGTTTTCCCCAACATATTGGAATTTCAGCAAATTTTGCATTCAAGAAGTCAAATGACACTTTTTCCCTTCAAAGCCTTGCTATGTGCCCAAACAGTAGTATATTGGGTATCGGCGGACTCAGGAAAAATTGCACAACAAACTGTATGGCATAATTTCTCCTTTTACCCTTATGAAAATGCAAAATTTGGGGCTAAAAACATTTTTGTGGGAAAAATTAGATTTTTTTATTTTCACGGCTCAACGTCATAAACTTCTGGGGGTTGAAGGTGCTTAATCTACATTTAGATAAGTTCCCTGAGGGGTCTAGCTTCCAAAATAGTGTTACTTGTGTGGGATTTCCACTGTTTAGGCACATCAGGGGCTCTCCAAATATGACATGGCATCCGCTAATTATGCCAGCAAATTTTATGTTCAAAGGGTCAAATGGCACTTCTTCCCTTCCGAGCACCCAAACACTCGTTTTCCCCCCACAGATGGGGTATCGGTGTTCTCATGAGAAATTGCCCAACATATTGTATTGGCCTTTTTCTCCTGTTAACCCTGTGAAAATAAAAAAACATTGGGTCTTAAGTAGAGTTGAGCGAAACGGGGCAAAAAAATTCTTAAGTCGCCGACTTTTGGCAAAGTCGGGTTTCATGAAACGAAACCCGACCCTAGGATGAGGTCGGCCACGAGGTCGGCGACTTACGCGCCAAAGTCGCGTTTCAAAAGTTTGTTTTGCGCTCTTTTTCAGCCAATCAGGATCCACGGACACTGTGGGCAACGTGATGACATAGGCACGGGTCACCACCATCTTTCAGAAGGGCATGCAAGTGATTGGCTTGCTTTGGTGGGCATCACAGGGGGTATAAAAGGGCGTGCACGCCGACCGCCATCTTACTTCTGCCGATCTCAGTATAGGGAGAGGTTGCTGCTGATTCTGTAGGGAGAGCGTTAGGCAGGGAAGAAGAAAAAAAAACTGCTTCTGCTGCTAGCGATTTGGCCTGCACAACACACCAGTCACTGTGTGTGCAGTGCAAGGGGAGGCTATATAGTGGTGTATCAGTGGTGTTGGTTGTTGGGCTGCCTTCTAAGGCTTCCTGACAGGCTGGCATTGCTGTTTACTCACTGCTCCGCAAACTGCTTTTTTAAAAGCAATCCAATCTCCCTTATCCTCTAGTCACTTTGGTCACAGCTGTGCCATCGAGCCTGTCACATAGCGCTCAGATATTCATTGGGCCTCAAACTGCTTTTTTAAAAGCAATCCCAATTTTTTTTTTTTGTCCTGCTGAGAAGAAAAAAAAACTGCTTCTGCTGCTGATAGCAATTTGGCCTGCACAACACACCAGTCACTGTGTGTGCAGTGCAAGGGGAGGCTATATTGTGGTGTATCAGTGGTGTTGGTTGTTGGGCTGCCTTTTAAGGCTTCCTGACAGGCTGGCATTGCTGTTTACCCACTGCTCCGCAAACTGCTTTTTTAAAAGCAATCCAATCTCCCTTATCCTCTAGTCACTTAGGTCACAGCTGTGCCATCGAGCCTGTCACATAGTGCTCAGATATCAGTGGGCCTCACACAATCCAAAAGTGTCCAGTGTCCAAAAGTGTGTGCAGAGATTCAAAATCTCACTTATCCTCTAGTCACTTAGGTCACAGCTGTGCCATCGAGCCTGTCACATAGCGCTCAGATATTCATTGGGCCTCACACAATCCAAAAGTGTCCAGTGTCCAAAAGTGTGTGCAGAGATTCAAAATCTCACTTATCCTCTAGTCACTTAGGTCACAGCTGTGCCATCAAGCCTGTCACATAGCGCTCAGATATCAGTGGGCCTCACACAATCCAAAAGTGTCCAGTGTCCAAAAGTGTGTGCAGAGATTCAATATCTCACTTATCCTCTAGTCACTTAGGTCACAGCTGTGCCATCGAGCCTGTCACATAGCGCTCAGATATCAGTGGGCCTCACACAATCCAAAAGTGTCCAGTGTCCAAAAGTGTGTGCAGAGATTCAAAATCTCACTTATCCTCTAGTCACTTAGGTCACAGCTGTGCCATCGAGCCTGTCACATAGCGCTCAGATAATCATTGGGCCTCACACAATCCAAAAGTGTCCAGTGTCCAAAAGTGTGTGCAGAGATTCAAAATCTCACTTATCCTCTAGTCACTTAGGTCACAGCTGTGCCATCGAGCCTGTCACATAGCGCTCAGATATCAGTGGGCCTCACACAATCCAAAAGTGTCCAGTGTCCAAAAGTGTGTGCAGAGATTCAAAATCTCACTTATCCTCTAGTCACTTAGGTCACAGCTGTGCCATCGAGCCTGTCACATAGCGCTCAGATATCAGTGGGCCTCACACAATCCAAAAGTGTCCAGTGTCCAAAAGTGTGTGCAGAAACTCAAAATCTCCCCTGTCCTATAGACACCTTGTACCTTGTTTTACATACTATATAGTTTGTTGGATTTTGTCTACATTTCTACCAAAAATAAGGAAGGCTGGTGGAAGAGGCCGTGGAATTGGGCGGGGGTTGGCAGCTGGTAATGATGGTGTTGGTGGTGGATCTGATGGTAGTGGCAAGAGCAAAATAGGACCGAATGCAGGAGGTGCTTAGTTTTCTAGGAGTTGGCAAACCGCTTTTAAAGCCAGAGCATCAGGAAAAAGTTTTGTCTTACATTGCTGACTCAGCCTCCAGCTCTATCGCCTCCTCTTCTTCAGTTGTAAAAAGTAAAAGCACTGAGTCGTCATTGGAGGCTCATGTTCATGAACCACACCTTTCCTTGTGTCCTTCACCCCAACCAAGATTGAAGGATGACGCAGGCCATACTACTGATTACTCCATGGAGCTGTTTTCAAATACCATGCCTGGATTATCAAGTCAAATGGTGAATTACCCAGGCCAAGATGAATCTGACATGGAGTGCACTGATGCACAGCCGCTGATGGATGATTCTGCTGGTACATTCACTCAGAGCACTACATTGTCCTCGCAGTGTACAGAGCCAGATTCTGACCCTGATGAGACTCAGGTGCCCCTTCCCGCACACTATACCACCATACACGGTAACACAGAGGAAGGTGCACATGACATAGAAGAGGAGGTGATGGATGACCCAGTTGTTGACCCAGATTGGCATCCATTGGGGGAAGAGGGTGCTGCTTCCAATAGCTCAGATGAGGAGCATCCACAGCAGACATCGACATCGCAACAGCTGTTATCTGGCAGGCCCGGAGCACTCCAAAGACAGGTTCCAAACATCAAAAGAGTTGCTGGACAGCTTGTCCAGAGGGTCAAAAGATCACAGCGTGCTAGGCCGCAAAATGTCTGCCAAAATAGGAAGAGTGCAGTGTGGCACTTTTTTGAACAAAATCCTCATGATCAGGCCAAGTTTATCTGTAAGAAGTGCGCAAAGACCTTTAGCCAAGGGAAAAATCTGAAAAATTTGAATACCAGTTGCATGCTTAGACATTTAACCAGCATGCACTTGCAAGCGTGGACACAACACCAAACCTCAAGTGCCACATGTGCAACTGATCACAACGAAGGTAGTCATCAACGCTACATTGTTTCCCCCACTGTAAGCCCACCGGTTAGCACAGCAGCAAATGTTGAGGTGTCGTTGCAAGGCCACAGCAGTCAGGGAATCCCACTGTTATATCAACGAAAGACTGATTCTAGGCCATCAGAAAGAACACCAACTCCATCACCATCATCAACCCTCTCTCAGTCCGCCCTGTCCACCGCTACTTCCACCATATGCAGCTCTCAAGTCCAGCTCACCCTCCCAGACACTATGAGTAGGTCAAGAAAGTACTCAGTCTCTCATCCGCGTACACTGGGTTTGAACGCCCACATTGCCAAACTAATCTCATTTGAGATGATGCCCTTTCGGTTGGTGGAAAGCACAGCTTTCCGCGAACTCATGGCCTATGCAGTACCACGCTATGACTTACCCAGTCGCCACTTCTTCTCTTGCAAAGCCATCCCAGCCCTCCATCATCATGTGAAAGACCGCATTGTCCATGCACTCAAGCAGTCAGTGAGCGGAAAGGTGCACCTCACAACTGATGCATGGTCCAGTCGGCATGGCCAGGGCCGTTACGTGTCCATCACTGCGCACTGGGTTAATGTGGTGGATGCAGGGTCCACAGGGGACAGCGGTGGTGGGACAGTGCTGCCTAGCCCACGGTATAGGAAACAGTTGGCTGTAGGCGTTCCACCCTCCTCCTCCTCCTCCTCCTCCAGAAGCGAAAGCTCGTCCACAGAGCGCAGTCGTACGAGCACTCCATCTGCAGCTGCCACTGTTGCACACGATGTGTCCCCCTATCGAGTAGCTAGTGGAAAGCGTCAGCAGGCTGTGTTGCAGATGATGTGTTTGGGCGACAGACATACCGCCGAGGTGCTGGCCGAGTACTTGAAGCGACAAACTGAGTCATGGCTGGGCAGTGTACATCTTGAGGCAGGCAAGGTAGTTAGTGATAACGGCCGTAATTTTGTGGCAGCCATAGCCCTTTCAAAACTCAGCCACATACCTTGCTTGGCTCACACCTTGAACCTGGTGGTGCAGTGCTTCCTCAAAAATTATCCGGAGTTAACAGCCCTGCTCCAGAAGGTGCTAAGACTGTGCGCGCACATCCGCCGGTCGCCTGTACACTCCGTTCGTATGCAGAAGCTGCAGCGATTGCTCCACCTTCCCAACCACCGCCTCATTATCGACATTGCAACAAGGTGGAACTCCACCCTGCACATGGTGGAGCGGCTGTGCGAGCAGAGGCAGGCCATAATGCATTTGTGGGAGGATACACGGCCAGGCACTTTGAGAGCAGACATGGAGTTGACAGGTGTGCAGTGGTCGAAGCTGAAAGACCTCTGTAAAGTCCTTCAGTGTTTTGAGGAATGTACACGGCTGGTAAGCGCAGACGACGCCATCCTAAGCATTAGCATCCCACTTATGCGTCTGCTCATGCAAACTTTGACGCACCTTAAGGAGCAGGCGTCTGCAGCCAATGTTGATGAGGAGGAAGAGGAGGAGGGAATCCTTGATGACATTCAGCCATTGTCTGCTCAGGGACCTCTCATGGACGAGGTGGAGGAAGAAGAGGAGGAGGAGGAGGATGATGATGGGGATGATTACTTAGGGGAGGAGGATGCATCTCGTGGGGCAAGTGAAAATGTTGGCGTGGCAAGGTCTGGTACAGGGTTTGTGCGTGACTGGAGGGATGTGGATTTGCCAGAAAGTGCTCCTCCAACCAGCACTCGCAGTGCATCATTGACACCGGGAACATTGGCCCACATGTCAGATTATGCCTTGCGGATCCTAAAAAGGGACCCCCGCATTGCCAAAATGATGAACGATGATGACTACTGGTTGGCCAGCATCCTGGATCCACGCTATAAAGGCAAATTACAAAACATCATGCCACAGGAGAACCTTGACCTAATATTGGCTAATAAACAAGCAACTCTGGTAAATCGGTTGCTTGAGGCATTCCCAGCACACAGCAGCGGTGATGGTTCTCACACGAGCCGTACGGGCCGGGGGCAGCTTGGCAGAGGTGTTCGTGGTGCACACAGCAGAAGTGGCGTTGGAGACAGGGGTTTCATGACAATGTTGTGGACTGATTTTTCAAATACCGCTCACACAACTGGTAATACTGCATCGATGGAAAGTGACAGGAGACAGCAGTTGTCAACCATGGTTACAAACTACTTTTCCTCCCATATCGATGTTCTCCCACACAGGTCATTCCCCTTTGACTATTGGGCCGCTAAACTGGACACCTGGCCTGAATTGGCACAATATGCCTTACAGGAGCTCGCTTGCCCAGCTGCAAGTGTGCTATCGGAAAGAGTCTTCAGTGCAGCTGGATCAATCCTGACAGAAAAAAGAACCCGTCTGTCAACCCAAAATGTGGATGATCTAACCTTCATTAAAATGAACCATGCATGGGTTTCCAAGGATTTTGTCCCACCTTCCCCTGATGACACATAGGGTGACAGAAAAATGGCTTGCTTTGGTCCACCTCTTCCTGGGACTTGACCTATTTCGCCTTTTGCATCAGCTGAATGTCCAACATCAACATATGCCACTTTCTAAAACTCCCTAACTGTGCTGCCTCCCCCCCATGGCCGGGGTCACCACCTAGCGCACGACACCGTGCGAGTGCCGTTGCCCTGGACAGGTGGGTAGGCCGACTCTTGGGCGCGGGCAATGGCACAGGGTCCCTCATAGTGCAATCAAGTGTCTCTGACGGTGGTGGTGCACACCCGCCGTCAGACACACCGCTGTACTATGAGGGGCCCAGTGCCAGTACCGACGCCCACGAGTGGGCCCCCCCTTGCTTAGGCAGGGCCCCAGCATTTGCAATCTTTACCTCTCCCTGCTCCTCCGCTGTGTAATCTGGGCCGTCAAATCCATACTGTGCCTGACACCGTCTGAGCCTGCCTCCTGAGACATATATTTTGAATGTGTACGCTATCCATACATGTTATCCGGGGATACGGTACCCTTTCTAACCTTTGTGCAATCACGTGCAATCCATACTGGGCCTAACACCGTCTGAGCCTGCCTCCTGAGACATATATTTTGAATGTGTACGCTATCCATACATGTTATCCGAGGATACGGTACCCTTTCTAACCTTTGTGCAATCACGTGCAATCCATACTGGGCCTAACACCGTCTGAGCCTGCCTCCTGAGACATATATTTTGAATGTGTACGCTATCCATACATGTTATCCGGGGATACGGTACCCTTTCTAACCTTTGTGCAATCACGTGCAATCCATACTGGGCCTAACACCGTCTGAGCCTGCCTCCTGAGACATATATTTTGAATGTGTACGCTATCCATACATGTTATCCGAGGATACGGTACCCTTTCTAACCTTTGTGCAATCACGTGCAATCCATACTGGGCCTAACACCGTCTGAGCCTGCCTCCTGAGACATATATTTTGAATGTGTACGCTATCCATACATGTTATCCGGGGATACGGTACCCTTTCTAACCTTTGTGCAATCACGTGCAATCCATACTGGGCCTAACACCGTCTGAGCCTGCCTCCTGAGACATATATTTTGAATGTGTACGCTATCCATACATGTTATCCGGGGATACGGTACCCTTTCTAACCTTTGTGTAATCACGTGCAATCCATACTGGGCCTAACACCGTCTGAGCCTGCCTCCTGAGACATATATTTTGAATGTGTACGCTATCCATACATGTTATCCGAGGATACGGTACCCTTTCTAACCTTTGTGCAATCACGTGCAATCCATACTGGGCCTAACACCGTCTGAGCCTGCCTCCTGAGACATATATTTTGAATGTGTACGTTATCCATACATGTTATCCGGGGATACGGTACCCTTTCTAACCTTTGTGCAATCACGTGCAATCCATACTGGGCCTAACACCGTCTGAGCCTGCCTCCTGAGACATATATTTTGAATGTGTACGCTATCCATACATGTTATCTGGGGATACGGTACCCTTTCTAACCTTTGTGCAATCACGTGTAATCCATACTGGGCGTGAGAACGGCTGGCGAGCTGTTAAGCAAGCTACAGCACCTGTGGTTTGCACACGTAAGTTTTTCATTTTTTCAAGGAATGACGGTTAGGCCTAATTCCGGAACTGCAGTTGACCTGCACTTACTGGAAAATCATTGTTCGCGGGTAATAATTGTAATCAGTGATCCCCATCACTAACGTTGTTCAGCGGGTTATCTGCACCTGTAAGCGACAAACGCTGGCCTTTTCAGTGTAGCGCACATGCAGCCACGGACATGTAAGGGCATGACACACCAGTTATTGGCCAATCTCATGTTCCAGAGCCTCACGTGTCCCTCTAGTAAGCCGGACTCGGACCGCGGGGCATGACGGAGTCTCGTTCGTTAACGGAATTAAGCTTGCAATGTGTGCATCTGTTCTGTAGCTGGCATGGTTGAGGTTTCCCAGGTGGAGTCGAATTTAACCGTAGGCTCCACTCCTGGTGGTGCCCTTCTGGACATTCCTTTAAGGTTCAGCTTTGCAACCATACTGCCCACGTAAAACAAACACTTTGCCTTCATGAACGCTGTTTGGAGGGTCATGACTCGTGGGAATAACGCCGCCCAATCAGTTAACCTGCTAGAGAGATCCTTCGTTGCTCCCAAGCATGACATCACACTCCCTAGGAGGAAGGTAATGCCACTGTGGCGACCGTACTCCTGGGGACGACACAAGTGCACTGATGCCCAGCCACTGCTCGATGAATCTGCTGGTACATTGACCCAGACCACTACATTCCCCTCGCACGCTACACGGCCTGAATCTGACCCTGATGAAACTCAGGTTACCCTTCCCATATACAGTTCCATCTTACACGGTGACAAAGAGGAAGCTGTAGATGAAAGTGCAGGTTCGGCCCACCCGCCATCAGACACACCACCGTACTATCAGGGGCCCTGTGCCAGTGCCGTCGCCAACGAGTGGGCCCCCCCTGCTTGCTCAGATCACAGCACTTGCAAGGTTGAAATACTGTGCAGTGAGATGGAAGATGGGGACGACGAGGAGTCCAGACTAGTACAGGGATTCCCTAGCGAGGAGACTTATTTGATTGTTTTCAATGTTGGGACAGCAATTTTTGGGGAGCACGTTACTCTGGAGAATGATAGATGGGGCCCACCATACACTGGAACATTCCAAAGGTGGACATCAGACACTGGAGCAGCATTTACAGGGCCCATTATACACTAGAGCATTAGAAATGGGGCCCATTATGTTTGGAGCATTATTTGGGCCCATAAGACAGTGGAGCTTCATCCATGGGGACCAACATATACTGTAGCATTATGTGGAGCTCATCATATACTGTTTCAAACATTATATGGGACCAATGATTCTGTATGGAGAAATAGATGGGCCTCGTCATGAGATGTAAAAAGTGAAGTATTTTTCATTGTACTATACCGCTATTTCTCTGCCGTATCGGAGCATGATCATTGATGAGTTGTGGTATGTGTTAAAGGGGGGCTCTTTCGCCCAGGGCACATGAAAACCTGCAGCCAGCCCTCCCCCCCACAACTTTAGCCAAATAACCCCCATTTTTCAGTGTATAACTTGTATTATGAAGTTAATTAAGGTTGACAAGCTTAAGTAAGAAGAATTGATGCTTTTGGCATTCAAATGGGCACTGTAGGTGTGTTTCCTGTCCTCCTCTCACTGCCGACTTTTATTCCCCATTGACTTACATTGGGTTTCGTGTTTCGGGACGACCCCGACTTTTCCCTATAATCGGACGATCTTGCTCGACCCAACTTTTGGAAAAGTCGGGTTTCACGAAACGAAACGTGACCCTAAAAAACCAAAAGTCGCTCAACTCTAGTCTTAAGGAAAATTTTTGCGAAAAAAAGCTAAATGTTTATATTTTCTTCCACATACCCTTAATTCCTGTGAAACACCTGGAGGGTTAATAAACTTCTTGAATATGGTGTTGAGCACCTTGAGGGGTGCAGTTTTTAGAATGGTGATATTTTGGGGAATTTTCTGTCATATAGGCCCCTCAAAGTCACGTCAAAAGTGACGCGGTGCCTTAAAAATTGGTTTTGTACATTTTGTTGGAAAAATTAGAAATCGCTGGTCAGCTTTTAACCATAACATTCTAACAAAAATAGATGTTTTAAAATTGTGCTGATGTAAAGTAGACATGTGGGAAATGCTATTTATTAACTATTTTGTGTGACATGCCTCTCTGATTTAGGCCGGGGTCACACTTGCGAGAAACTCACACGAGTATCGCATCTCATTACCCGGCACTGCCGCCGGCACTCAGGACCGGAGTGTGCGGCTGCATGTTTTCTCTGTGCGGATTTGTTTGGTGGTATTGGGAATGAATTTGGTCTCTGAACTTTTTCCCTTGTGCCGAGAGAGAGAATATATGACAGACTAAAAACGCTACGGATCCGCAAAAAGAATTGACATGCTGTGGAAAAAAACCCGCTGCAAATCTGTGCAGATTTTGTGCATCATGTGCACAGCAATTCTTAATTTAACATTCACTAACATTGGTTTTGCACTACACTGCGGATTTGATGCGTCCAAAAACGCTGCGGATCTGCATCAAAATCCGCAACGTGTGCACATAGCCTTACTCTGCAAATTAAATTGTCACATTGTTTGAACATCAGAAGGTATGCAGATAGAATCTGCACCGAAAACTTGCAGAGAAATGTGAGAATTTCACCCAGTCGGCTGCCCCATTAATCCTCTTAATTTCGTGGCACTCTTGACACAGTAATGCAGTACCAGATTGCTTTAAAAACTTGCTAGTTGGACATAGGGCCACTGACAACACTTTTACTGGCAGAACACAGAATTGCACTCATACTATGGGAACAGATGCTTTGCTTGCTCTTTGCTGTAACTTGGCATGCCTTCAGCACGTAAGTTCTCTTGGATGTCACATAGTACTGTATAATGCAGGTCTCAAATGAAGGGATGATTGGATTGATACAGCGTCATTGGTACATTCCTAGATTTACCTTAGTTTAAAGCATCTAAAATTCAAAGCTGGAAAACTTGCAAAAGCTCCTCAGAAACATTTGCCTAAGGTACTAAAGTACTGTTACAGAATGATTTCATTCAACTATCAAAGTGTGAATTGCATGACTTTGTGTGTATGTGTGTGTGGATGTCATTTTAGAGTGGGTACAAGATGGGAAAACAAACCCCAAGCCACGGCAGAAGTTAGTTGTTTCCAAATTTGGGGTACCCAGAGGTGATTAAAGAGTATATCAGGGACTTTTCAAAAAACAAAAAATGTATCTAAACTCTATCAGGCAGGTAATTGCACCTTACCTGCCTGTTGTAACCGGCGCTGTTCTTTCCTGGCACAGAGAGGTCATAGACCTCTCCTGCCAGGGTTTCCGCTGCCTCTGCTGACACGACAGACAGTGATTTCTGATGTTATTCTCATTGACAGCCGGCTCGCCCAGTTAGGCAGTGGGGATCTGGCTGTCAATCATAATGATGTCGGGAGTGCCGCCCTGTCGACTGAGCAGACAGGAAAATAAACCTCCGATCTGTAGATGTGATGTCAGAAGAGGCAGCTGAATTCTCGTCAGGAGTGGTCTGTGACCACTCTGTGCCGGGCAAGAATGGTGCCGTGCACAATAGGCAGGTAAGTAGCAATTACCTGCCTGTTGGTGCTTAGATACATTTTTTTTGTTTTTTGTAAAGTCCTGGATATCCCCTTTAATAGTGATCAAGGAACACATTTCACAGGGCAGGTAATGCAGATAGTTATGGAAAAGGTACATTGATTTTGATCTCACATTAAAGTAAGGTTGAATGTTACAATTTCACTCTAAAAAGCAAAATGAGTAAAGTCTGAATAAACAGGGTTAAAAAAACGGACTGAAGCTTTGAGTTTACCACTGATGTCTATGCGGCACACATCCTGGAAACTTGTCACCATCTGTGATACTCTTTGGGTACCTTTCTAAGATTGGATTGCATTATCTTAATGACCACAGAATTATTAATGATTATGTTGTGCAGATTTTCATAAGCAGATGACTGCTTCACTCCTGGACCCGGGCTCAAGACTGTCTCCTTCTGTTAATTGGGTAATGGTTAAGACTACTTGATATCTGCAGCACATGGGGGGAATTGGAAAGAACCTTACCAGGTACACATGCTAATCGGCAACATCTGGATCCATTCACCCACTACAAAAAGGTTCCATCTCCTCTCTGTCCTGAGTCTTCCTTGAAGAATGTCACATGATTTGAGTTTTTTTTTTATCTCACTAGACAAATCATCCTCTGATTCTCCCTGGAAATCTACATTTCCTCTGTTGTTAGAGACACTACATTATGTTCCTTATTAATGCTAGAAGTAATTTTCAGCAGGGTTCTCCTACATGCATGTTGTCATCACTCATGGATGTGTGGACAGGCGCTCACCGCCTTCTTAACAGCCGACACTTGTCTGACCTTACATGAACTCCTCTATCCATTCATACACACTTTGTGACAAACCAATTTCTCCACAATGTTCTCAAGGTCTTTGATAAATATCGTCACCTGACATATGCGGAGACCAAAAAAACAAAAAAAAAAGAATCACAGCATCCTGTTCTTCTTTTGAGCAAGTCACAAGTGGGGAAGCCATTGTGTCTCACACAGCAGTCACAAATGAACTAAGGTAACTTGTTCAAAATCTTCACAGTAGTGAATGGGTAGACAGTGACATTGTATGCAAGTGCAGTTAAGACAGTTAGGCCAACAGAAGAATTAAATATAACCAGAGTGAAGAAAATATACACAATTTATATAATGTGAAATATAATATAATAGATGCCATGCACTATAATAACTACCACAGCCATGTTATATACTGTATATATATAGACATACCATGGTTTTAGGCGAGTAAAAAATAAATGCTGCAAAGTAAGAATGCTTTGTAAAATAGAAGTGCTAATAATATAATAATAATTTATTCAAATCAAAAATGGCTTATTTGTATCTGTCGTGAAATATGTATATGTATGGATGTGTGAGCAGCAGTAAATTAACATCTGTCCTTAGACTGGAGATCTCCACACAGGTCATGACCTATGTATTCTGAGAAGGAAGTCTCCTGTCTCCAATCTCACCAGGGGGTTTTCCAAACGTGGTCTCCTCGGATTTATGTCCTGGAAGGGTGTCAGATACGGGGTGTCACCCCTTTCTATTTGAGCCATTTGAAGCTAGAAAGCTCTCTCTCTGCCTGGCGTTCTGCAGCAGCAGCCTGTCGGTACTGTAGAATAAGCTGCAGACACAGATTGGGATCACTTGTTCCCAGCTGTTATAAGTCCATTTGTAAAGTAGACTCCTCAGCACTGGCATTACTGGCACCTCCAGAAGGTATCTCTGGTGCAAGAGCTGGCATTGCTGGGTCTCTCCGAGGTGGACTCTCTGCTTGCCCATAGGCTTCAGTATTTTGCTCTATGTCCTGCTCTACCAAGGCGCGTGTCAGCTGTTCCTTGGATTTATCGCCTGTCTCTATTCCTCTCTGCTCAGAGGTCGGTCAGAGCCTCTTTGCTCTGCTTCTTGTACAGTGCTGCCATATCGATGAACAGCCTTTGCCAAATAAAAGCTAGAAAAGAAAAATGGGGAAGGGGAACTGTTTGCAAGTATGCCTACATAAGGCTGGTTTCACATTTGCGTTTTTTTTCGCGGTAATTTAGCGCTAAATAGCGCATGCGTTTTTTTTTCCTATACTTTGCATGGGATGCGCTTATGTGCGCATACACATGCGTTTGTACGCGTTTTACCGCGCATGCGTTTTTTTGCGGTATGCGCTCGGGCGCACAAAATGCAACTTGTTGCATTTTTTGTGCGTCCGATTTGCCTCAAAAAAAGCATGCGCGCGCAATGCGTTTTTTTACAGCAAGACACCCAATATAAGTCTATGGGTGCGCATATGTGCGCATTGGCATGCTTATGTATGCGTTTTTTTGCACATGCGTTTTTTTTTGTTAACCATGGAGTTTAGGGGTTTGGGTTAGAGTTAGGGTTAGTTAAGGGGGTTTAGGGTTATTGTTAGGGTCAGGGTTAGGGTTAGGGTCAGGGTTAGGGTCAGGGTTAGGGTTAAGTATGGTTTGGTTAAGGGTTAGGGTCAGGGTTAGGGTTAGGGTTAGGGTCAGGGTTAGGGTTAGGGTTAAGTATGGTTTGGTTAAGGGTTAGGGTTAGGGTTAGGGTCAGGGTTAAGTATGGTTTGGTTAAGGGTTAGGGTCAGGGTTAGGGTTAGGGTTAGGGTCAGGGTTAGGGTTAAGTATGGTTTGGTTAAGGGTTAGGGTCAGGGTCAGGGTTAGGGTTAAGTATGGTTTGGTTAAGGGTTAGGGTCAGGGTTAGGGTTAAGTATGGTTTGGTTAAGGGTTAGGGTCAGGGTTAGGGTCAGGGTCAGGGTTAGGGTTAAGTATGGTTTGGTTAAGGGTTAGGGTCAGGGTTAGGGTCAGGGTTAGGGTTAGGGTTAAGTATGGTTTGGTTAAGGGTTAGGGTCAGGGTTAGGGTTAGGGTCAGGGTTAGGGTTAAGTATGGTTTGGTTAAGGGTTAGGGTCAGGGTTAGGGTTAGGGTTAGGGTCAGGGTTAGGGTTAGGGTTAGTTAGGGTTTGGGTTAGGGTTAAGTATGGTTTGGTTAAGGGTTAGGGTCAGGGTTAGGGTTAGGGTCAGGGTTAGGGTTAAGTATGGTTTGGTTAAGGGTTAGGGTCAGGGTTAGGGTTAGGGTCAGGGTTAGGGTTAGGGTTAAGTATGGTTTGGTTAAGGGTTAGGGTCAGGGTTAGGGTTAAGTATGGTTTGGTTAAGGGTTAGGGTCAGGGTTAGGGTCAGGGTTAGGGTCAGGGTTAGGGTTAAGTATGGTTTGGTTAAGGGTTAGGGTCAGGGTTAGGGTCAGGGTTAGGGTTAAGTATGGTTTGGTTAAGGGTTAGGGTCAGGGTTAGGGTTAGGGTCAGGGTTAGGGTCAGGGTTAGGGTTAAGTATGGTTTGGTTAAGGGTTAGGGTCAGGGTTAGGGTCAGGGTTAGGGTTAAGGTTAGTTAGGGTTTGGGTTAGGGTTAAGTATGGTTTGGTTAAGGGTTAGGGTCAGGGTTAGGGTTAGGGTTAGGGTTAGTAAAGTCATGGTTTGGGTTAGTGTGAGGGGCCACCTAATGTTGGAAAAAAACGCAAACGCGGTAAAAACGCACTAAAAACGCATACAAACGCATAAAAACGCTGCGTTTTTTTCATGCATGCTCATAAAAATGCTTGAAAAAAACGCAGCAGTTGTATGCTTTTGTATGCGTTTTTCAATGCGTTTTTTTGCGGGAAAAACGCGCTGCAAAAAAAAGCAAGTGTGAAACTAGCCTAAGCACTGAGATGAACCTTGTAGAACTGGTGCACTCCTCGCAAGGATAACAATTCTTTAGTACAGGGAATAATTGCTTACACCATGCACTAATGCTCTAATAGAAATTAATTCTATCCCACCGCTGCCACCAATTTGTCACGAATTACCAGGGAGGATATATTCGTATATCCCACAGCTGGTACCAATTTGAACCCACTTCTCAGCACATAACTTGGGGTTGCACCTGCAAGGGTTAATCTATCTCCTCTCACTCAGTCCAGCATTCAACCTCTGTTCTATGCTGCAGTGGGAGCATAAATCACACCCCGACACAGACCACACACCCCGCTCATGCACGCTGCCACCACTCAGCGAACATACGGACGATGAGTCCCGGAAATAATACTACTACTATGTGCCAGTCACCAGGAGCACACATTCTAAGGCTATGGATTCTTTAGAGCAACAAGGTTCAGACTTATTTAAGTTTCAAGCTTTAATATATAAGGTACAGTGCTTACAATAAAAAGATACTGTATAAAAATGGAAATAAAAAGTGACATACAAATATGCAAAAACAGTGATAAAATAAAAGGGGGAAAACTTACAGAAATATCGAACTTTGCAGTCTGGTACTCTGTCCCCGAGGGCGGGGGAGAATAAGAAATGGAGCACAACAGCTAGGCTGCCCCTCACCGTGAACCCTTTCTCTTTGTGTGTTTTGTGTGTAGGCCTAATTTCTAGATTTACTCAGAGATCAGGTTTCTAGACCAGCCTCTCATGTTAATATTCTAATTGCTGGTTTGTGACTGGACCATGGTTACTTTACCAATGAATATATTATTTTTCTCTGAAACTCTTTGCGTGACCTTTCTCACAGATAGATAGTGTCATCCTTCAATTGAGATCTCTTCTTCAAAAGAGCTGGAAGGTATGAAATGTTTCCACTTTGTGGTTCTCAGTAAAACCCCCTGGTGAGATTGGAGACAGGAGACTGCCTTCTCAGGATACATAGGTCATGACCTGCATGGAGAGCTGCAGTCTAAGGATAGATGTTAATTTACTGCTGGTCATACAGCCATACATATACATATTTTTTTTTAAATTCGTTTATACATATACTTATTTCACTACAGTATCAAATTTTTGGTGAGACCACCCACAGCCATCAAAACAGTATCAATTCTTGTAGATACTCCACTACTTTGTCTTTGCTTACACTTGTACTGTTATGCCTCTTTTCATGTACCAAATTATTTTATTTGCCTTGGCAGCAGCTGCCTGGTACTGGCTGCTAAATTTGAATTTGTCATACACCCAAGTCTTTTTCAGTGACATTTTTACCTATTGTGAAGAATATTGTGGGGATTTAACGTAATTCCAATAAGCAGTATCCTATCCGGTTGGAGATTACAATCCTTTAAAATGTGAAGCTGAAACAGGACACCTCGCGGAGTCCACACCGTGTATCTGCTTCATTCTAACCTGCACAGTCCAATGGTGATTTCATAAGGATATTATGGAGTTATGGTATGTCATAGCTGCATACCAGTTACATTCGCGAGATCTAAGGAACCAGCCGAACGTCTGCCAGGATCTCGATCCATTCTAGCACCCCAGGGTGGAGACATACGCAGAGCAGCTAATAGAAGGCTTTCTCTGTCTTAGGCTGAGTGCACACGTACTTTTTTGCCCTGCGGATTTTTCCGCGCAGAATTGAAGAAATCCGCAGGTCAAATGACCTGCATTTCTTCCATTTTTAATGCGGTTTTCTTGCGTTTTTTGTGTGGTTTTCCACTGCGGTTTCCCCCTGCGGATTTGGAGACTGGGGAGGTGGAAAACCGCACAAAAGAAGTGACATGCTGTGGAGTTTGTACCGCAGGAAAACCGCGTGGAAAAATCCGCAGTGTCTGCACAGAGTTTTTTTTTATATTGATTTACACGCTACTGTGAATCACACTGCGGATTCGCAGCGTTTCTGCGCGGTAAAATCCGCTGCGGATCCGCAGTAATTCTGCATCGTGTGCACACAGCCTTAGATACCCAAGCAATGAAGAATAAAACAGCAAGACACACACAGTTGTCTATCTGAATAATCTCAGTTTATTATTGGATATGGTCACCTTTTATAGGGAAAGATCAAAGGGAACTGAGATATTACATAATAGTTTGACAGAAATATGAGTTTTACAATTGCTTGTCAAACACATCCTGGGACACAAGATGGACTACATGGAGGGATGTGGGGGAACTTTCCATATGTCAGAATGACCCAGTTCTCAAGAGTTGAAGTTCCCAGGAAAAATTGGGCTGAATCCACAGAATTTTGGGTTGTCAACCTATATCAGATAAATTTTGGAATAAACAACTTGTCCTTGATATTTTCTGGGAATTTTAGATAGAACATCAGGTCATAAGAATGTGTATGCGTAGACACAGATGATAACTAAATGGAACATAGGTCATTCTTGCATAAGACTATTTTCTTCATATTTTCTTCAGTTTAAGGAATAGAACAGAAATTAACTATTTCTGTAACAGGAGGTAGCAAAGCCATGTTTGGTCTCTGAGCGTAATGAGGGCCCAGCCGAATCCGATGGTGCCAGAACCAATGCCTTATGACCTTCCCTTGGGAAGTTATGATCCATCACAGCTTTTGGAGATTCAGCTACAAAAACCCAGGGGAGGTAGGATTAGGCATCCCGGGGCTGGGAAAGAGAGTGACAAATCAAGGGGTTAAATGCTTGTGTGAGGCCACGTAGTGACATCAGTCTCTCTTTCTCATGCTTGCTATTCCTATTGGAAGGAACTAGAAACAGCTGGCAACCCACAACTCCCATGTGGCCCAGCTCACAATGCCGAACATCAAGGAAGTAACTGACATGTTTTATTTGGTTATACCTTTTGCACTACCATCTGAATTTACACATCTGACCAACATATATGTATAACCAATGTGTACATAGTGTTTTATCTAATGTGCCCTTAAGCAGATGAAATATCTAATTTAACCTTGTGCTGCTCTTTTATCTTAATTCACATATCCTTGCCTTGTTTTAACTTCACATGCTGCCAGGGCTAGCTTCTGGCCCCATATAATCCCGTTAACCGTCCGGGCTTATATATAACGAGGAACTGGTGTCAAACCTACCAGGCTGGCAAGGCTCTGTTTCAGTGGTGCTAGTGAAAGGGGTTTCTTAGCCTGTCAGGGTTGTGAGCAAGTGTTGGGCCATACCAGCAGCCGAATGGACCACACTCTCTCACTTCCTGTGGCTCCTTTTGCCCGCAGGGACAAGAGGTGTCTGTGTAAAGCTGGGCCAAGCTGACCTTACGTATCCCCAGGGGGTGCGGGATGTCACATTGCTGAAAGTGAGGAGACCGTACCGTGTGATCCCTCCAACATAATAGTGACGTTAGGTGGAGCTGCGAGGTGCGGTACAGTACAAATTGGTGGCAACGCTGGGATTAGGCATGAATCGTGATCCCTGCAGTGCCATTCTTCCCATATTCGTGGCAGAGGTGGCACGCCAGGGTCCAAAGCAGGGTCCAATGCAGGATTCGTGCGAGGAGACACACCAGGGTCCAAGGCAGGGTTCAATGCAGGATGCCCCTCACTGGCCAGTGCACACGGCTGAAGAACAAGCTGTGGCACGACTGAGGCACAGACAGGCGGGCAAGGGGAAAAACAAGACATGGTGCGTGCTAGACAACACGCGGGGTACTAGGCAAGGAAAAGGCAAAGCAAGGAGCGGAAACCTAGGCAGAAGCACAGAGTCGGGTACAGACAATACAGGAGAGGAGGCACAACAGAGCACAAGGCAGAATACAGAGCAAGCAGTGGAGCGTAGGCCAAAGCCCAGAGCAGGGTCAAGGAAGAACCTTGAGACTAGCCTGGAAATGTGCTGGAGAAGCACCATAGGTCAGAGAGCAGGGATGGTGCGTGTGCCAGGAGGGACAACAGAGCACCAGGCAGAGAACAGGGCTAGCAGCGGAGCGTAGGCCGAAGCCCAGAGCCGGGTCAAGGAGGAACCTTGAGACTAGCCTGGAAATGTGCTTGAGAAGCACCATAGTTCAGAGAGCAGGGATGGTGCGTGTGCCACGAGGCACAACAGAGCACCAGGCAGAGAACAGAGCTAGCAAAGGCATAGGTAAGAAACGACGCAAGAGACAAACAAGACATGAGACCAAGTACAGGACGTAGACATGACTAAGGACAAACAAAGGACACCAGACGAAGTACAAGCACTGGGCGTGTGCAAAGAAGCACGACAGGGCAAAGTGCATAGGCACAGACTACAGGGAGCAACCAAGCAGCCTAGGAAGGAAGCAACACAATAAACAGGCACCGACCATAGGAAGGGGCGGTCTGATATAGGGCATTAGTACCTGCACTTCCAGGTCAGGACCAGGAGAGGACTTCCGGTTCAGTTCCTCCAGGATCATAGAGAGGCTAGCTAGATCAGATTCTGCTGGATCATAGAGAGGGTCACAAGATCAGGGCCTCCAGGACCATAGAGAGGATTGCTGGATCAGATACATGCTACTGCGCAAGAGCCACCGCTGGCGCAATTATTCTGGAGAAAAAAAAACTGGCCCCATCAAAATGGTGCCGGCAGTGCCTGCACAGTAGCATCTATTACCAATAGATGCTACTACACAGGCGCTGCCACCATTTTGATAAAGATTTTTTTCCCCACGATAGTATAGGACTAAAGCATAAATGTAAATTAGGCATGTAGCATGCTACAGTGCAGGTGCCATTTTGCTGGATGTAATCTTTTTTTGTGACCCTTCCTGTCCCATATATTATAGGCTTTTTAGTCAAAGAGAGGAGTCTAATCAGGACAGGGACCCAACTATAAGGTGCGCATTGACTGTGGCAGTTGGGTTCATATATATTGGCCTATTTATGTGCTAAGTACCTTCTTTATACTGTAAATTTTCCTAAAGCAATATTGCATTTCCAATTTTCCATAATTCCACATGTACTGTACAAATATAGCACTTAACCAATTTTCTATGGCAGTAATGCCAAAATCTAGAAGAGAGGTTAGCTACATTTAAAATAATTAAGGAAGGTGAAGAGTTCTTAGACAGAGCAGAATTATCTCTTCATGTTACAGAAAGAGAAGAAATTCGAAGTGCACCTGAAGAAACAGAGGAATGGAAACATGTGACTCAGATAAGCAGGAGGATCGGGAGGCAGTCAACACCCATACTGCTCAGGAACCAGTACCAGGCTCTTACGCAGGAGAACGATGAAGAAATACATCACGATAAGACTTTGCCCACAAACATCAACCTTGTACGCCATCAGAATCCTCCTGGATGGAGAAATAAAAATGTTGTGATGAAGAAACGGAGAGTTGTGGTCATGGGGGATTCCCAGTTGAGAGGGACAGAGGCCGCTATCTGCAGACTGGATATAACCTCAAGAGAAATGTGCTTTCTTCCAGGTGAAAAAATTAAAGATGTGTCTGACAGGATATCAGGAGCCTTCAGACCTACAGATGACTAGCCATTCCTGCTAATACATGTGGGGACAAATGACACAGCAAAAAATGACCTGGAAACCATCTGCAGTGACTTTGAAAACTTAGGTAAGAAAGTGAAAGAACTGGGAGCGCAGGTGGTCTTCTCTTCCATCCTCCCAGTGGATGGCCATGGAACAAGGAGGTGGAATAAGATTCTGCAGGTGAACAACTGGCTACGTCGATGGTGCCGTCAGCAAGGATTTGGATTTCTGGATTACGGAGTGAATTACCTATATGATGGACTACTTGCTAGAGAAGCGGTGCACCTTACGAAGACTGGAAAACATGTATTTGGAAGTCGCCTTGCTACACTCATCAGGAGAGATTTAAAATAGAACAATGTGGGAAGGGAAGCAAAAGGCCAGAAAAAGCCATACACCTGACAAATGCTATTGAGAACTCTGCTATTAGAAGTGGAAAGGAAGAACAAAGACAAAAGAATCTAAATAATAAAAATATTGGAGAAAGAGAAACCAATCACAAACTAAAAGGTTTCTATACTAATGCACAAAGCATGGGCAACAAACAAGGAGAACTGGAACTACTAACACAGGAAAAGAAATATGATGTCATTGGAATCACTGAAACTTGGTGGGACGATACACATGATTGGAATACAAGGCTAGAAGGATACAACTTATTTGCAAGAAACAGACTTGATAAACGAGGAGGAGGTGTCTCATTGTATGTTAGAAAAGCGTATATTTGCACAGAGATTGAAGCTTCAGAGACAGGGAGTTCTGTGGAAACTGCTTGGGTAAGAATGCAAGGACAGAACAATGGAAAGGACACCATTGTAGGCATTTACTACAGGACGCCTGTTCAAGCTGAAGATATGGATGAACTCTTTATGCATCAAATGGCCAAGTTCTCCAAAAAATATGACATAGTTGTCATGGGAGATTTCAACTATCCAGACATTTGTTGGGAATCTCTCTCAGGAAAAACTAACAGGTCAAGGAAATTCTTATCCTCTCTTGCTGACAATTTTATCTTCCAAAAGGTAGGGGAGAAAGCAAGGGGATCTGCTACCTTGGATCTAATCCTTATAAACAGGAAGGAAATGGTTGAGGAGGTAAGAGTGGCTGGGACCCTAGGAGGTAGCGACCATGCTATTCTAGAATTTTGGATAACTAGGGGAGGAAGACCTGTGAAGACTCAGACGTCAAGGTTAGATTTCAGAAATGCAGATTTTAAGGGACTCAGAAAGAGAATTGGAGGGATCCAATGGCTGGATATCCTTAAGGACAAAAATGTCCAGGAAGGATGGGAAATCTTGAAAAATGAAGTTCTCAAAGCACAATCGTTAACAATTCCGAAAAGAGGGAAGAATAGGAAGCATTTAAGGAAACCAGGATGGATCAACACAGAACTTAAACACATGCTAAAAAGGAAGAAAGAAATGTTTATCAAATGGAAAGAGGGAGGCATATCTAAAGAAGAATATAATGCTGTCTGCAGAACCTGCAGGGCACGAATCAGATTACTAAAGCTGACAATGAATTAAGGCTTGCAAGAGAAGTCAAAAGCAATAAAAAAGGATTTTGGGGATATGTCAAAAGTAAAAGAAAAGTCATAGATGCTATATGAATTTTACAGGATGAAAATGATGAAATGGTAAGACAAGATGTTGAGAAGGCCGAACTTTTAAATTCCTATTTTGTATCTGTTTTCTCTCAGAATGGAAATGTAACATCAACTGATCTTCACTGTCCTATTAAGGGAATAGAAGAATCCAGGATATTTATAAACAGAAAGATAGAGAGGAAACACTTAGCTAACCTAAATGAATTCAAGTTTCCAGGTCCAGATGAATTACACCCCAGAGTACTGAAGGAGATAGCAGAAGAAATTTTTGAACCACTCTCCATAATCTTTGAAAATTCTTGGAGAACAGGAGAAGTCCCAGAAGACTGGAGAAAAGCAAATGGTGTTCCTTTCTTCAAAAAGGGGAAGAACGTGGACCCAGGGAACTACAGGCTGGAGAGTCTGACTTATATACCAGGAAAGATTTTTGAACAAATTATTAAGCAACATGTATGTTAGTACCTGGATAAGAATGAAGTGATTAAACAGAGTCAGCATGGGTTTGTAACTAATAAGTTATGTCAGACTAACTTAATTTCCTTCTATGACAGAATCACTCATAGGGTGGATCAGAGAAATGCTGTAGATATAGTATATCTTGACTTCAGCAAAGCATTTGACAAAGTATCTCACACAATCCTTATTGAAAAATGGCTAAGTATGGAATGGACAAGGCAACTGTTAGGTGGATTCCTAACTGGCTTAGTGATCGGACCCAAAAAGTGGACGTAAATGGCTGCACATCCAGTTGAAAGAATGTCTCAAGTGGGGTACCACAGGGCTCTGTCCTGGGCCCTGCATTGTTCAACATCTTTATCAATGATTTAGATGAAGGAATTGAGGGTAAACTGATTAAATTTGCTGATGACACAAAGCTAGGAGGGATAGCTAATACTAGAGAAGAGAGAGAGAGGATTCAAAAAGATATAAATAAACTGGAGCAGTGGGCAGCAACTAACAGAATGGTTTTTAACAGGGAAAAATGCAAAGTACTATATCTGGGCAATAAAAATGAAAAAAGCATATACAGAATGGGAGGAATAGGGCTAAGCAACAGCACATGTGAAAAAGACTTGGGAATACTAAGAGATCACAGACTGAACATGGGTCAACAGTGTGATGCAGCAGCAAAAAAGGCAAATACAATTCTGGGATGTATTAACAGAAGAATACAGTCTAGATCACGTGAAGTCACTATTGCCCTCTACTCCTCTTTGGTCAGACCTCATCTCAGTTCCAATTTTCCAGATTCACGATTCTAAACAATCCAGAGTGCAGCTTTTTTTTTCTTAGAATCATTGTGTAAGCTGGCACCTGTTCCCACTAGTTGGGATGTGCTGGTCAGTTTTTCTGACTGATCCCTCAGTGACGTGCCCCCTATTTTACATACATATGTATATGTATATATTATTGTTTGAAAAACACATTCATCAAGCAGGCGGCGGTGCCTGTGCTGTAGTATGATACAATCTATAATATCCATATTTCATTTGATTTTGCCATATAAATTTCATGTGAAAAAAAAAATTCTCAATCAAAATGGCGCTGGCAGCCGCATCATTCATAACGCGATAGATGCTACTGCACAGGAGCTGCCACCGGCGCCATTTTGATTAAGATCATTTGATTTTCACAAGAAATTTATATGACAAAATGAAAATATGGATATTATAGTATTATAGATCGTATTGTGGTACAGCGCAGGCACCGTCGCCTGAATGATGAATGAGAAGAAAAAAATTAAACAATAAGATATACAGTATATAACTGAGGGGGCAGGTCAGTGAGGGATCAGTGACCTGTCATAAGTCATACTGATGATTATGTAAGTAGAGCACCACATGAAGACCCCCCTACAGCCCCGCCCCAAAGCACGAGAATCTCATTAACTGAAAACTACAAATACAGATTAAACAACAACCATAAGACGGATTTCATCACCAGGTATCATTATAATGAGTATAACGGCACCAACCAGACACTGTCTCTAGGGTACTGTGCAGATTCCTGCTGACGACAGGTTCCCTTTACGTATGGGGCCAAAGCCCATGCTTTCTAAAACATAGTATAAGTATGACCATGAGACAGAGTCAAAGGCCTTTCATGAGTCCATTCTCGGTCTAACATGACCTCCATTCCATCCCAACTTTAGAAGGGAGATGGCATTTCAAATACAGCGACCATGTCCACAGATTCTTTTTGAGGTATAAATCACACCTGAATATGCGGGCTCTCTCCTGCACTACTTTTATTAACAGAGCGCTGTAAGCCCGTGCAATGATGGGCTGTGACATGCAGTGAATCTCTGCCCACAGCCCAGTCAGTAAGGGAAACTGGTTCCCGTCTTGGTGATGCTGGGTGAGCTTCCAGTTCCGGAAGTTGATGAGACATCACCAGACATCATAGGCCGCTGTAGCTCGGGGTGACGTGACAGGGATGAGCGGACACCGATAGCGCCGCTCACAGGCACATTTGGAAACACAAGGCATTTGAGGAAAGCTTTATTTCCAAGGTTTACATCGATTTGCCCACTACACATTGTAGTGGACAACCTTTGCAAATATTTATGCCCTTAAATCAGATAGTTACACCACACAAAATAATTCATAAATAACATGTCCCACATATCTTTTTTACATCTGCATCATTTTCTAAACATCACTTTTGTTTTGTTAGGCCGCATGGCAGGGTTCTGAAGGAAAGCAGCACCGTTTGAATTTCTGAACGCAATGTCTGGAATCGAAAGCGGACGCAAGGTTGCATTTGGAGAGCCCCTGAAGTGCTTAAACAGTAAAAAAAAAAAAAAAAAAAAAAACATTTTGGAATCTGGACCCCTCAAGGAATGTATCTAGATGTGTGGTGGGCATCTTGAACCCACAGGAGCTTCACAAAAGTTTATATCGTGTAATTGTGAAAATAAAAAAAAAATTCCCAACAAAAATGTTGATTTAGCTCCAAATTTTTCATTTTCACAATGTAACCGAGCAAAATAGACCATACAATTTGTAGTGCAATTTCTCCTGAGTACGCCAATACCCCATATGTGGGGGAATAATACTTCTGAGGCACAGCGCGAAACTCAGAAGGGAAGAGGCGCCATATTGGAGTTCAGATTTTGCTGGACTGATTTGAGGGTGCCATGTCACACTGGCAGAGCCCCTGAGGTGACAGGATAGCAGAACCTCGCATGAGTTATGTAATTTTACAAACTACACTCCCCAATGAATTCATCTAGGGGTGCAGTGATCATATTAACACCACATGTGCCTCACAGAATTTTATACCATTGGGCAGTGAAGAAAGAATAATTACATTTTAACCCCTAAAATGTTGTTTTAGCCCCAATTTTCTTATTTTTATAAGTACTAATACGAAAACATGGACCTCTCAGTTTGTTGTGCAATTTCCCCTGAGTTCACAAATTCCCTACATGTAATCAGAACTACTTTTGAGGCACAGTGCAAAACTCAGAAGGGAAGAGACCCCTTAATTTAGTGCAGATTTTACAGTCATTGTTTGAGAGTGCCATGACCCACTGGGAGAGTTGACTTTGACGGGCCTATATATTGGAAAAGAAACTCTCCAAAAGTGATACCATTTTGGAAACTACACCCCTCAAGCATGTATAGTTAGGATTTTGAACCCAAAGGTATGACATAGAATTTGATAGCATTAGGTCGTCATTAGTGTTGAGCGCAATTGCTCGCTATTCAAGTTTTCATCGGGTGCTCAGGTATGCACCGAATATCGCAGGTGCTCAAGTGACATGCTTGAGTCCCCGCCCCGCATGTTTTGCGGCTGTTAGATACCCAAAAAATACATGCTGGGATTGCCAGTGTATGGCCAGAGACACACTAGCGTATCACATCCGATGTGATACGCCCATGACACTTGGCTCCAGCTCTGCTGCGAGCAGGAGCTGAGTGTCAGTGCTCTGTGCTCTGATCCTTTCGCATGAGAGGAGACAGAAAAATTAATTTCTCCATCTCCTCCATTGCTGGAGTGCATGCGATTAGATTCTCGGATGCAATTGCAGCATGCTGCCATTGTTTTCACATTCCAAATTAGCATGAGAAATTGGTATGCTCCATGGGTTAACATTCGGCCAAGGACTGAATTTTTATCGGATTGCACTAGTGTGATTACATCACAAGTGGGAGTGAGCCCTAAGGCAGCCAATCCCCACATGTTTTTTGGCTGTCTAACAGCCACAAAACATGTGGGGCGGAAACTCTAGCATGTTACTCGAGCACCCGCGATAGTTAGTGCATATCTGAGCACCCTGATGCAAACCCAAGTACAGAGGACTTGCACTCAACATTAGGCATCACATCATAATTTTTTTTAAAACTTTTGAAAAAACCCTAACTCTTAGCCCAACCCTCACCTGATGCCTAAGCCTAACCCTAATGGCAAAGAACGAAAGAAATAAAAATTGCAAATTAAAAATGTAATCTAAGGGGATGACATACTAATTATTGGCTTTGGTCACTGTGATTGCGTCTATCACAGTGATCTAAAGGAACTAATAGGAAAAATACCTGCTGTTGCAGAGTGCCAGCTGGAAGATCTCGGCAGCGCACTGTGCATACGACTGCCATTTTTTTTCAGGAAGAGGTAGCAAAGGGTCGGATGAACAGAGCAGGAGAGACTGGGGGGATGGCGTAGGCAGGTACGAGGGAGGGGTTCGGGGACATCATTTCTCTCTCCTCTAACATGTACATCATGTCGTAAGAGAGAAAAATTATTGTAATAGCTGCACATTATTTATTTTTTATGTGATTGCTGTTATTCATTGAATAATGGCGATCACATGATCAGGGACAAGAACATCTTTCCGTGGTCAAGTTCTCCAGGATTTCATCAACCCCCAGTAGCCGAGACCCTGAATATTTGGACTCTGGGGGGGAGCTAAATCCTTATTTCCAATCTTAGGAACATTACTGAACAAATCAAAACATTTTTCTATCTACCCTGTGGCTTACATCCAATTTATATGGGGTCCTCTTCTCTCAGAGAAGAGAATTTTCATTGGTATTTCTAAGTGCATGTCTCACATAGGCATGGCAGAAATATAGAATACACATAACATATGTTTATTGAGAAATATTTTGCATAAAAATCTGAAAATTTTGAAGTACGTGGTTCACTGGTTAGCACTGTTGCTTTGCAGCGCTGAGGTCCAGGGTTCAAATCCCACCAAGGACGACATCTGCAAGGAGTTTATATGTCCTCCCTGGGTCTGCTTGATTTGCCTCCGGATTCTCCAGTTTCCTCCCACGTACTGATGGGGAAATTAGATTGTGAGCCCCAATGGGGACAGTGATGATTATGTCGGTAGAGCGCCGCGGAATATGATGGTGCTATGTAAGAAATGCATAATAAATAAAATAAGTACAAGCTAGATGACTTACTGTCAGCCTTGAGTCCAGCAAGAAGTAGGAGATGGCTTATTATGCAAACCAATATAACCATGCTGGGGTTCCGCATGATCCCTCAATTTGTCCTTGGTTCAGTTCAGTTAATAGCCTGGATTCAAACTAGCATCGGAGACTGCAAAAACACAAATGCAAAAAGATATTTCATATTAATTCTTCTGAAAATAAACTAAGAAAAACAAGACACAAATCTCATGCAGTACATTTTTTTCTCAGTTTCAAGTGGAATTGTTGTTCTTTTATTTCTGTGTGTATGTCACACCTTTTTACAGGATTATAAAAGATGTTTTCTAACATTACAATAACAAACTTGCTCAATAAACTCACTGGGGTTGATTTTTCTTTCGCATGAGAGGAGTTGTGTTTATAGTCCATGGAGGAGTTATTTGGGGATGAAGAACGCAAATAGAGATATCCACTTCAAAGTGTAAAAATCAGGAATTGAATACACTTATACCATCAAAGAAGGTCAGGTAAGCTGGAGTGGTAGAATAGTACCGTATGTGTAAAGGGAGCTTATGAATATGGAGCAGTGATGATAGTCAAGTGCATTACAGAAATTCCAGAAAACTATTAAGGCAACCACCCGAAACCACAGTAGCAAAGAAGCAATCCGCTATATGGCCTGAAGAGGAATTAAACTAGGGCTGCAGGTTCTGCTATGCTAAGGAAAAACAGGACGGCTCTGACACAGCCTTTTCTGCACAAGCCATGTAAATTAAATAGCATCAAGAGGTACAATTGGGTCTGAGAAAGAAACCGTTTAAAAAGGGACAGTAGAATAACCTATCTTTCGCAAATATTCACCAAAATAAATTTGATAGCATGATGAATAATACAACAATGCATGCCGGAGAGAAGCAGATCAGCAAAACAGAAATCAGGTAAAAATTTACCTCATCTCGCACCAGTAGTCTGAACATTACATCATACTGAATATTTGATATTTAATAGGAGGTCTCATTGTTTGTGTGACCTGCCCCTATTTTATATAAGGCATATAATATTGTGGGGTAAAAAAGAAAAATTTACATCCACCAAAATGGTGCCGACGTTGTACCATGATACAATGCCTAATATGCCTATATGTAATTTTGCTTTACTCCTATACTATCATGGGAAAAAAGAAAAATATATTCATCAAAATGGTGGTGGCGGCGGCGCCTGTGCAGTAGCATCTATCACGTTCTGATAGATGCTACTGTGCAAGTATCGCTACCAGCGCTATTTTGCTGGAGAAAAAAAAAATTGGCTCCATCAAAATGGTGCCGGTGGTGCCTGCACAGTAGCATACATTACCAAAAGATGCCACTACACAGGTGCTACCGCCATTTTGATGTATATAAATATTTTTTTCCCCCCACGATAGAAGAGGACTAAAGCATAAATGCATATTAGCATGTACCATGCTACAGGGCACTATTTTGCTGGATGTAAATTTTTTTTTTGTATCCCCACAATATTATATGCATTATATAAACTAGGGGTCCTGTCAGAAGCCATACTGATGAATACCTAAGCAGAACACCACATGAAGAACCCCCACGGGCCACCCTGGAGCACGAGCATATCATTAACTCACAAACTGAAAGTAAATATTAACCACTTAAGCCCCAAGGGTGGTTTCACGTTCAAGACCGGGCCAATTTTTACAATTCTGACCACTGTCCCTTTATGAGGTAATAACTCTGAAACGCTTCCATAGATCCCCGTGATTCTGACATTGTTTTCTCGTGACATATTGTACTTCATGTTAGTGGTAAAATTTCATTTAAATAACTTGCGTTTATTTGTGAAAAAAATGGAAATTTGGCGAAAATTTTGAAAATTTTGCAATTTTCCAACTTTGAATTTTTATGCCCTTAAATCACAGAGATACAGCACAAAAAAAACTTGATAAGGAACATTTCCCACATGTTTACTTTACATCAGCACAATATTGGAACCCAAATTTTTTTTTGTTAGGAAGTTATAAGGGTTAAAAATTGACCAGCGATTTCTCATTTTTGCAACACCATTTTATTCTTACGGACCACATCACATTTGAAGCCACTTTGAGGGGTCTATATGATAGAAAATACCAAAAAGTGACACCATTCTAAAAACTGCACCCCTTAAGGTGCTCAAAACCACATTCAGGAAGTTTATTAACCCTTTAGGTGCGTCACAGGAATTTTTTGAATATTTAAAAAAAAATGAACATTTAACTTTTTTTCACAAAAAAAAATACTTCAGGTTAAATTTTTTTTTATTTTACCAAGGGTAACAGGAGAAATTGGACTGCAAAATTTATTGTGCAATTTGTCCTGAGTACGCTGATACCTGATATGTGGGGGGGAACCACTGTTTCGGCGCATGGCTGAGCTCAGAAGGAAAGGAGCGCCGTTTGACTTATTCAATGCAAAATTGTCTGGAATTCAGATTGGACGCCATGTCACGTTTGGAGAGTCCCTGATGTACCTAAACAGTGGAAACCCCCCACAAGTGACCCCATTTTGGAAACTAGACCCCCCAAGGAACTTATCTAGATATGTGGTGAGAACTTTGAACCCACAAGGGCTTCACAGAACTTTATAACGTACAGCGGTACAATTAAAAAATCATATTTTTTCCACAAAAATTATCTTTTCACCCTCAATTCTTATTTTTCCAAGGGTAACAGGACCCTAAAAGTTATTGTTCAATTTGTCCTGAGTACGCTGATACCCCATATGTGGGGGTAGACCACTGGGGGTAGACCACTATTTGGGCGCATGGCAGAGCTCGGAAGGGAAGCAGCGTCATTTGACGTTTTTGGATGGAATTGAGCTCGGACACCATGTCGCGATTAGAAAACCCCTGATGTACCAAAACAGTGGAAACCCCCCATAAATGACACCATTTTGGAAACTAGACCCCCCAAGGAACTTATCTAGATGTGTGGTGAGAACTTTGAACCCCCAAGGTCTTCACAGAAGTTTATAACATACAGCCGTACAATTAAAAAATCATATTTTTTCCACAAAAATTATCTTTTCACCCTCAATTCTTATTTTTCCAAGGGTAACAGGACCCTAAAAGTTATTGTTCAATTTGTCCTGAGTACGCTGATACCCCATATGTGGGGGTAGACCACTGGGGGTAGACCACTATTTGGGTGCATGGCAGAGCTCGGAAGGGAAGCAGCGCCATTTGACGTTTTTGGCTGGAATTGAGATCGGACACCATGTCGCGTTTGGAGAGCCCCTGATGTACTAAAACAGTGGAAACCCCCCACAAATGACACCATTTTGGAAACTAGACCCCCCAAGGAACTTATCTAGATGTGTGGTGAGCACTTTGACCCCTCCAGTGCTTCACAGAAGTTTATAAAGCCCAGGCGTGAAAATAAAAAAATCGTATTTTTTCCACAAACTTGATCTTTTAGTCACCATTTTTTTATTTTCCCAAGGGTACTAGGAGAAATTGGACCCCAAAAGTTGTTGTCCAATTTCTCCTGAGTACGCTGATACCCCATATGTGGGAGAAAACTACTGTATGGGCACACTTCGGGTCTCGGAAGGGAAGTAGTGACGTTTTGGAATGCAGACTTTGATGGAATGGTCTGCGGGCGTCATGTTGCTTTTGGAGAGCCCCTGATGTACCTAAACAGTGGAAACCCCCCACAAGTGACCCCATTTTGGAAATTAGACTCCCTAAGGAACTTATCTAGTTGTGTGGTGAGCACTTTGAACCCCCCAATGCTTCAAAGAAGTTTTTAACGACCGGGCGTGAAAATAAAAAAATCGTATTTTTTCCACAAACATGATCTTTTAGTCCCCATTTTTTTTATTTTCCCAAGGGTAACAGGAGAAATTGCACCCCAAAAGTTGCTGTCCAATTTGTCCTGAGAACGCTGACACCCCATATGTGGGAGAAAACTACTGTATGGGCACAGGTCGGGGCTCGGAAGGGAAGTAGTGACGTTTTGGAATGCAAACTTTGATGGAATGGTCTGCGGGTGTCATGTTGCCTTTGGAAAGCCCCTAATGTACCTAAACAGTGGAAACCCCCACAAATCACCCCATTTTGGAAAGTAGACCTCCTAAGGAACTTATGTAGATGTGTGGTGAGCACTTTGAACCCCCAAGGGCTTCACAAAAGTTTATAATGCCCGGGCATGAAAATAAAAAAATTGTATTTTTTCCACAAACATGATCAATTAGTCCCCAATTTTTTTATTTTCCCAAGGGTAACAGGAGAAATTGGACCCCAAAAGTTGTTGTCCAAATTTTCCTGAGTACGCTGATACCCCATATGTGGGAGAAAACTACTGTATGGGCACACGTCGGGTCTCGGAAGGGAAGTAGTGACGTTTTGGAATGCAGACTTTGATGGAATGGTCGGCGGGTGTCATGTGCGTTTGGAGAGCCCCTGATGTACCTAAACTATTGAAACCCCCCACAAGTGACCCCATTTTGGAAACTAGACCCCCCACGGAACTTATCTAGATGTGTGGTGAGCACTTTGAACCCCCAAGTGCTTCACAGAAGTTTATAACGCCCGGGCGTGAAAATAAAAAAATCATTTTTTTCCACAAGAATGATATTTTTGCCCCCAATTTTTTATTTTCTTAAGGGTAACAGGAGAAATTGGACCCCAAAAGTTGTTTTGCAATGTCCTGAGTAGGCTGATACCCCATATGTGGGGGTAAAACACTGTTTGGGTGCATGGCAGAGCTTGGAAGGGAAGGACCACCATTTGACTTTTTCAACTCAAAATTGGCTGGAATTGAGATCAGACGCCATGTTGCATTTGGAGAGCACCTGATGTGCCCAAACAGTGGAAACCCCAATTCTAACTCCAACCCTAACCCCAACACACCCCTAACCCTAATCTCAGGCCTAACCCTAGCCCTAACCCTAGCCCTAACCCTAGCCCTAGCTGATATGAATGGGTCACCGAGGAGGAAAAAACAACACAAGCCAAGTCTCAGAAAACCAGAGGGTTGGTAACTATGCAGATTGCAGATCCCTGATCTTACCACACAACTAGCAGCAGTCGTGGAGCGTACCTACGATGATCCTAGACGCCTCGTCACAACCGGAGAGCTACATAAGCCTAAAGCAGGAAAAGAGGAAAACTAACTGCCCCAGAGCAGACCCCAAAGGAAAGACAGCCCCCCACATGTATTGACGGTGAAACAAGATGAAAACACAAACAAAGGCAGAAAAATAGGCTGAGCAAACGATGGGGTCCGACTAACTAGAAAGGACAGCAAAGGAAAGACATTGTCTGCAATCTGCCAAAACCCCTACCAAAATAATGTCCAACATTTCTGATAGCAAAATTAACCCTGAAGTCACTAGACTTCTCCCACTATATCAGCACTCTGAAATATTCTGAGACAGAGCAAAAAGATGCCAATCTAATAAGGGACCAAAAGGCAAATACAGATAAATAGGAGTGGAAATTCAGCACAACACCAGCAGGGGCTGGCTGACCACAAAAAACTGAATTGACCAACAAGAACAAGTGTGAACAATAGCAAAAACAAATTTAACTTGAGAAGACTGGAACAGAGCTGAAGTCCAAGACCTGAGAAGCAGACTGAATCACCAGCACCAGGATAGGGCGTCGGCTGTCTTATATCCAGTCTGATACTCCAGAGATCCAATCGTTATCCTCCTCATCAGGTGGCAGATCACTACCAATTAAACCAACCTCACTACCTCCTGTCACCACCAGAGGTCCGTGACCGCCCCTGACACATTGTGCCGGGTGTCAGCTGTGATAACCAGCTGACACCCGGTCGCGATCAGCGGCGCTCACCACGTGGGCACCGCTGATCGCTATGACGTACTATCCCGTCCCTGGGAATTAAGTCCCAGGGCACATGGACGGTATAGTACGTCATATGGGATTAAGGGGTTAAACAACTAAAGTAGATGTGTGCCCGATGCTATCGGGTGGGTCCTGGCGGGGGTCCGGCGGCGGCATCCCTCTCATTACTCCCCCCTCATTACACCCTCTCGTTACACCCCTATCACAGCCGGCAGGAAAGACGGTGTTTTGCGGCGTGTGCTGGAGATGGTGTGCGGCACCATCAGAGGGTGGCCGCACCCAATTTCCAGCACAGGCCTCAAGCCGCAGTCTTTCCTGACGGCTGTGACTGCAAAGAGGTGGACAGGCAGCGGTGGGATCCGGCGCGTGTAGTCAGGCAGTGGGTCCTGGCGGGGGTCCGGAGGCAGCATCCCTCTCATTACTCCCCCCTCATTACACTCTCTCATTACACCCCCTTCATTACACCCATCTCGTTATATCCCCTCGTTACACCCCTTTCACAGCCTCGTGATCGCAGCGGCGGCCTGGATCCGAGCAGCAGGGATCTGAGCGGCGGCTGGGATCCAAGCAGCAGCCGGTGTCCCAGTGGAGGTCGGGATCGCAGCGGCAACCTGGATCCGAGCGGCAGCTGGGATCCCAGCGGCGACTGGGATCGCAGCAATGGCCTGGATCCCAGCAGCAGCTGGGATCCCAGCGGCAGTTGGGATCGCAGCGGTGGCCTGGATCCGAGCGGCAGCTGGGATCTCAGCGGCAGTCGGGATCGTAGTGGCATTCGGGATCGCAGCTGCGGCCTGGATCTGAGCAGCATTACTTGAGTGTTCCAAAATGACGGTCAGCGTACTTCCGGTGTGGCGCAGCGGATTGTGGGATTCAGGAACATCCAGACGGAAGTGGATGACAGACAATTTAAGGCAATTATATATATAGATAAGCACAAGACTGATTTCATCATACAAGGTATCATTATAATCAGTATAACGGCGCCGACCTGTCTGTAGGTTACTGTGCACAATCCTGCGGACAGGTTCCCTTTAAGGATGAAAATTTTTTCTAAAGCGTTAATCTGCAAAATAAAGAATCAGCTGCCTTTAAAGGGTAAATCTGAGTCTCTCATTACATACTGTACACAGCCAGCCGCCACACAGTGAGGAGAAGGCTGTGACAGGATTTACCTCAGATGCTGCTGATAGCCACCTCCTTCTCCAGGAATCCATCTTATACATCTACATCCAGTATGAAGTGAGACAGTCACACACATCTCCCCTATGTTTACATGCTGAACTCTCCCATTAGGATCTACTAGCTCAAAAGCAGGAATGCTCACATAGCTGTCAAAGCAGTGAGAGTAAGAGCCCAACTCATGCTAACTTCGGTCTCTCTCAAAGGACCAGAGCTATTATAACTACTGAACGTTTAAAACGTTTTTCAGTTTTCATAGTTACAGTTGTGCTCAAAAGTTTACATACCCTGGCAGAATTTTTGCCTTCTTGATCTTTTTCCATAGAATATGAATGATAACACCGAAACTTCTAGACCTGTCCTCTGCTTTCGACACAGTTGACCACTGCCTCCTACTACAGATCCTCTCCTCCTTTGGCATCCATCAAAGACCTCGCCCTATCCTGGATCTCCTCATACCTTTCCAACCGCACATTCAGCATCTCCAACTCCCACACTACCTCCTCATCCCACCCTCTCTCTGTTGGAGTCCCACAAGGCTCTGTTCTAGGACCCCTACTCTTCTCAATCTATACATTGGTCTGGGGCAACTCATAGAGTCCCATGGATTCCAGTTCCACCTTTATGCTGCCGATGATACTCAGATCTACATCTCTGGCCCAGACGTCACCTCTCTGCTGTCCAGAGTCCCGGAGTGTCTATCAGCCATATCCTCCTTCTTCTCTCGCTTCCTCAAACTCAATGTAGACAAATCTGAACTGATCATCTTTCCCCCATCTCACAGATCTTCCTTACCCGACTTATCTATAACAATTGACGACATCACACTTTCCCCCGTACCAGAGGTCCGCTGCCTCGGAGTAACCCTTGACTCTGCCCTGTCCTTCAAACCGCACATCCAAGCTCTCTCCACCTCCTGTCGCCTCCAGCTCAAAAATATTTCCAGAATCCATCCCTTCCTCAACCCTCATTCTACTAAAATGCTTGTACATGCCCTCATCATCTCCTGCCTCGACTATTGCCGCACGACTAATTCATCTCTCTCCTCGCTACTCCTCCGCAAATCTCTTCACTGGCTCCCATTCCCTCAGTGTATCCAATCCAAATTACTAATACTGACCTACAAGGCCATCTATAACCTGTCTCCCCCATATGTCTCTGAACTAATCTCCCAATACCTTCCCTCACGTAATCTCCGATCCTCTCAAGACCTCCTTCTCTCCTCCACACTTATTCGCTCCTCACCCAACCACCTCCAAGACTTCTCCCGAATAGCCCCCATCCTCTGGAATCCTCTGGAATTCTTTGCCCAAACACGTCCGACTATCAACTACAATCGGATCCTTCAGAGGGAACCTGAAAACCGATCTCTTCAGGAAAGCTTACAGCCTGCAATGATCTATGCTGTCTCTTCACCACTACTGGAGCTACCGCCTCACCATCACTGGAGCTGCTGCAACCCCCAACCTACTGTTTCCTTCCCCACCATCCTGTAGAATGTAAGCTCGAAAGGGCAGGATCCTCTCTCCCCTTTATATCAGTCTGTGATTGTTTACTGTAAGTGATATCTGTACTTTGTATGTTATCCCTTCTCATGTACAGCACCATGGAATCAATGGTGCTATATAAATAATAATAATAATAACTTTATCTCCACTGATCGTTAGTGGTTGTGTGAAGCTATTTATTGTCAAACTACTGTGTTTACTCTTTGACACTTCAAAACATCCAAATGACACTGATCAAAAGTTCACATATCCTGGTGATTTTGGCCTGATAACAAGCACAGAAATTGACACAAATGGGTTTGAATGGCTACTAAAGGTGAACTGTTTGCTTGTAATTAGTGAGTGTGCATAAAAGCTGAGTGAGTTTCTGGGATTCAGACAGACATCTTTCATCCAGCCACTGACATTTCTGGATTGTGAGTCATGGGGAAAGCAAAAGAATTTTCAATGGATCTACAGAAAAAGGTAGTTGAACTGTATAAAACAGGAAAGGGATACAAAAAGATATATGAGGAATTGATAATGCTAGTCAGCAGCGTTCAAACTGATTAACAAATGGAAAATCAGGGGCTCTGTAAAAACAAAACCACAGTCAGGTAAACTAACAAAAATTTTGTCCACAACTGCCAGGAAAATTGATTGTGATGCAAAACAAAACCCACAAATAACATCAGCTGAAATACAGGACTCTCTGAAAACTAGCGATGTGGCTGTTTCAAGATGCACAGAGGCACTTTAAGAAAAATGGGCTGCATGGTTGATTTGTCACAAAGTATCTCAACTACAATTCACAAAACAGCACAGAGACAAGCCTCAACACTTCTGGAACATGGTAACTTTTAGTGATGAGACCAAAATTGAACTTTCTGGCCACAACTATAAACATTACATTTGGAGAGTGGTTAACAAGGCCTATGATCAGGGCCGCCATCAGTGAATTACTGCATGACTGGCGTATGGTCTCATCTCATCATCGAGCCCCAGCGGCAGTTCAGTTAAACTCTATTGCCATGTGGACCCGGGCCCGCACAGCAATAGTTAACATCCGCCAGCCAATCGGAGGCTGGCAGCTGACGGTGCAGAGCTGGCAGCTGACTATGCAGAACGACACTGTCGCTTTTTTTTCTTCATCTGGTGTAGTGTAGAAGTTGGGAAAAAATTAAGTAATGTGTTCTGCAAGCGATGCTCTAGATAGTCAAAAGTAACAACTTTAGCAATAATACAATGATTACAGCAAAATAAAACGGCCCTGCTCGTGACAGCTTACAATCTACAATGAGGTGGGGGAGATACAAAGTACAGGTGTGTATTTACAGTGATATATTTACAATGATGGGCCAGCCATCTTGAGGGAGTGGGGGATAGATTGGGATAGTGAGTGGGCTACACATGACAGTTACAAATAATAATGACTGATTAGGGAATGTGATAGGCCGCTCAGAACAAATGTGTTTGGAGGGAGCGCCTAAAACTGTGCAAGTTGTGGCTGGTCCTAATTTCTTGGGGTAGAGCATTCCAGAGGATTGGCGCAGCAAGGGAGAAGTCTTGGAGTCGGGAGTGGGAGGTATGGATTAGTGCAGAGGTTAGTCGAAAGTAATTTGCAAAGCGCAGCGGTCGGTTAGGCTGCTAGACGGAAATGAGGGAGGAGATGTAATGGGGTGCCGCACCATGGAGAGCTTTAGGAGTGAGAACAAGTACTTTGAATTGGATCCTATAATGAATGGGCAGCCAATGTAACGATGGTGAAGAGCGGACGTGTCCGAGTACTCATTAGCCAGATGGATGACCCTGGCTGCAGCATTAAGGATGGACTGGAGAGGGCAAAGTCGAGTGATGGGGATGCCAATTAATAGAGCACTACAGTAGTCCAGGCGGGAGTGGATCAGTGCAACAGTGAGGGTTTTTGTTGTTTTGCATGGTGAGAAAAGGGCAGATTCTAGAGATGTGCTTTAGGTGTAAGCAGCAAGAGCGGGCAAGAAATTGTATATGGGAGGTGAAGGAGAGATTGATGTCAAACATAACACCCAGACAGCGCGCCTGCTGCCGGGGTGTTATTATGGTGCTACCCATGGAGAGGGAAATGTCAGATTTAGGGAGGTTGATAGATAGTGGGAGTAGAAGAAGTTCAGTTTTGGAAAGGTTGAGTTTCAGATAGAGATTGGACATGATGTTGGAGACTGTGGACAGACAGTCACTGGCGCTCTGTAGTACAGCGGGGGTAAAGTCAGGGGATGACGTGTATAGTTGTGTGTCATCAGCATAAAGTTGGTACTGAAATCCAAATCTGCCGTTGGTCTGTCCAATTGGGGCCATGTAGAGAGAGAAGAGAAAGGGGCCAAGGACTGAGTCCTGAGGTACCCCAACAGTAAGAGGAAGAGGAGATGAAGTGGAGCCAGCGAACAAAACACTGAAGGAGTGGTCAGCAAGATAGGAAGAGAACCAGGAGAGAGCAGTGTCCTTAATGCCTAGTGACTGGTGCTTATAGAGTAGAAGATGGTGGTGTGGTTAACAGTGTCGAAAGCTGCAGAAAGGTCAAGGAGAATGAGCAGAGAGTGGTCACCGTTACATTTTGCTGTCAGAAGGTCATTTGTTGTGAGTTCATTCTCTGGTTCACCAGTTGTGAGTTCCCCTTCCAGACTACCTCTGGTGGTGACAGGAGGTGGTGAGGCTGGTTTGATCGGTGGAGGTCTGCCACCTGAGAATGAGGATGACGATTGGACTTCAGGATTCTCAGATTGGATTTAAGACAGCCAATGCCCTATTCAGTTGCTGGTGATTCCTTCTGGCTTGTCAGCTCTTGGTTTTCAGCTCTGTTCCAGTCATCTAAAGCTAAGATTTTCTGCTAATGTTCACACTTGATTTTGTTGGTCTATTCAGTTTTTTGTGTGGTCAGCCAGTCCCGGCTGGGGGCTGTGCTGAATTTCACTCGTATTTATCAGTATTTTGCCAATTGGCTTTTTGTCCCATACTAGTTCGGTCTCTTTTTGCTCTGTCTCAGAATATTTCAGAGTGCTGATAGAATGGGAGAAGTCTAGTGACTTCAGGGTTAATTTTGCTATCAGAAGTGTTGGACATGATTTTTGTAGGGTTTTTTGCAGGTTGCAGACAGTGTCTTTCCTTTCCTTTCCTGTCTAGTTAGTTTGGGCCCCATCATTTGCTCAGCCTATTTTCCTGCCTGTCTTTATGCCTCCATCTTGTTTCACCGTCAATACATGTGTGGGGGCTATCTATTCCTTTGGCGTCTGCTCTGGGGCAGTTAGTTTTCCCCTTTCTTGCTTTAGGCTTATTTAGTCCTCCGGCCGTGACGAGGCGTCTAGGAACATCGTAGGCACGCTCCACGGCTGCTGCTAGTTGTGTGGTAAGATCAGGGATCTGCAGTCTGCATAGTTACCAACCTCTCTGGTTTTCTGTGACTTAGCTTGTTTTGCTTTTTTTCTCCTCGGTGACCCATTCATAACAGAATCACCAGCCATACCGCAGATTGTAGGGTACTCAAAAGCAGGAAAAAGTTTTTTTTTTAAAAAGTGTCAGAATTTTTTTTTTATATATATTCTTTCCTCTTTTTTCTCTGGGGCCGTATGAGGATTTTTTTTTCCCTTTTTCCCAATGGAGATTAAGCAATTGTCTGATCGTGTGGAGCAGCTGGCTGCTGAAGTGCAGGGAATTTCCACCTACCTCATTCAGTCACATGCTGCTGAACCTAAGATCCCTACTCCTGATTTGTTTTCTGGGGATCGGTCTAAATTTCTGAATTTTAAGAATAATTGTAAATTATTTCTGGCCTTGAAACCTAGTTCATCGGGGAGCTCTGTGCAGCAGGTTAAAATTGTCATCTCCTTGCTGCGCGGCGATCCCCAGGATTGGGCTTTTTCTCTGACACCTGAAAATCCTATTCTGACTAATGTGGATGCATTTTTTCAAGCCTTGTGGTTGTTGTATGATGAACCTAATGCTGTTGATCAAGCTGAGAGAACCCTGTTGGCATTAAACCAGGGTCAGGATTCTGCAGAGTTATACTGTCAAAAATTCTGAAAGTGGGCGGTCCTTACTACATGGAATGATAGTGCATTGACAGCTCTCTTTCGGAAGGGTTTGTCAGAGACCGTAAAAGATGTTATAGTGGAATTTCCTGTTCCCTCTGGTCTGGATGATTCTATGTCATTAGCCATTCAAGTTGATCGGCGTTTACGTGAACGTAAAACTACACGGGAGGCACTGCCACCTTTTGAACAAACGTCTGAACCTATGCAATGTGATGGGGTTTTGTCTAGGGCGCAACGTCAGGAGTTTAGAAGGCGTAATAAGCTGTGTTTTTTCTGTGGAGACGTCTCTCATACTATTTCTGTCTGCCCAAAACGAGAGAAACGTTTTGCACACACATTTGCTGTGGGCAGTATACAACCTAAGTTTCTTTTGGCAATTACTCTGATCTGCTCCTTATCCACATTTTCCACGAAGGCTTTTGTGGATTCAGGAGCAGCGATGAATCTGATGAATTTGGACTTTGCTAAACGTTGTGGTTTTTCCATGACGCCTCTGCAGACGCCTATTCCTCTTAGGGGTATTGATGCTACTCCTGTGGCGGAGAATAAACCTCCGTTTTGGACCCAGGTGACAATGCGAGTTGCCCCAGACCACCAAGAAAATTGTAAATTTTTGGTGCTACATAATTTGCATGATACTATTGCTCTGGGTTTTCTCTGGTTGCAAACTCATAATCCAGTTTTGGATTGGAAATCTGGGTCTGTGGTGAGTTGGGGTTGTCAGTGTGTTCTTAGGGACGCTCCTGTTTTCTCCACCTCTCCTCAGTCTCATGATATTCCTGATTATCTGGCTGATTTTTCTGATGTATTTAGTGAGAGCAAGTCTGAGTCTTTGCCTCCTCATAGGAGTTATGACTGTGCAATTGAGTTGATGCCTGGGTGTAAATTTCCCAAGGGTCGGCTTTTCAACTTATCAGTACCCGAACATGATGCTATAGGATCCTATATTAAGGAGTCATTGGAGAAGGGTCATATTAGACCATCCTCGTCACCTTTAGGTGCTGGGGTTTTTTTTGTGATCAAGAAAGATGGTTCATTAAGACCGTGTATTGATTATCGTTCCCTTAACAAGATGACGGTTAAATATCAGTACCCGTTACCTCTGATGTCTGATTTATTCTCCAGAGTTAAGAGTGCCTGCTGGTTTACTAAGCTTGACCTCAGGGGGGCGTATAATCTTATTCGCATCAAGCACGGGGATGAATGGAAGACGGCGTTTAATACTCCGGAGGGACATTTTGAGTACCTGGTGATGCCTTTTGGGCTCACTAATGCCCCTTCTGTCTTCCAGTCCTTTATGAATTATATTTTCCGTGACTTTGTGGATGAGTTTTTGATCATCTATCTGGATGATATTTTGATCTTTTCTAGTGATTGGGATTCTCATGTGGAACACGTCCGGATTGTGTTCCGGATTTTGAGGGAGAATTCCCTGTTTGTTAAGGGATTGAAATGCCTCTTTGGTGTACAGAGGATTTCATTTTTGGGATTTGTCTGATCTCCATCGACTATTGAAATGGACCTGGCCAAGGTACATGCCATTTATGATTGGGTTCAGCCTACTTCTTTGAAGGCCCTCCAGAAGTTTTTGGGTTTTCCTAATTTCTATCATAAATTTATAGGTAATTTTTCTGGTATTGTCAAACCACTGACTGATCTGACCAAGAAGGGCGCTGATGTGCTGAATTGGTCTCCTGAGGCTATCTCAGCATTTCAGGAGCTTAAGCAGAGATTTACTTCAGCTCCAGTTTTAAGGCAACCTGATGTCTCACTTCCATTTCAGGTGGAGGTAGATGCTTCTGAGATTGGTGCAGGAGCTGTTTTGTCCCAAAAAGACCATGTGACTTCTAAGATGAATCCCTGTGCCTTCTTTTCTCGAAAGTTCTCTCCATCTGAACGCAACTATGATGTGGGGAATCGGGAATTGTTGGCCATGAAGTGGGCATTTGAGGAGTGGAGACATTGGTTGGAGGGAGCTAGACATCAAGTTGTGGTCCTCACCGATCACAAGAATTTGATTTATCTGGAGTCGGCCAAACGCTTGAATCCTAGACAGGCTAGATGGGCCTTGTTTAACATGCGTTTTAATTTTGTGGTCTCTTTTCTTCCGGGCACTAAGAATGTTAAGGCAGACGCCCTTTCTAGGAGTTTCTTTGCCGATTCTCTTAGTGTGACCGAGCCTACTACCATTCTAGGTGAGGGGGTGGTTCTTTCTGCCATTTCGCCCGATTTGCGATGCGCCCTGGAGGAATTTCAGGAGGATAAACCTGAGCGTTGCCGTATGGGAAAATTGTATGTTCCTGACCAGTGGAGAAAGAGAGTGATGTCTGAAATTCATTGCTCCGCATTGGCTGGTCATCCAGGTATTTTTGGTACCAGAGATTTGGTGAGTCGGTCCTTTTGGTGGCCTGCCTTATCTCGTGACGTCAGGAATTTTGTACAGTCCTGTGGGACTTGTTCTCGGTCTAAACCCTGTTCTCGTTCTAGTGGGTTGCTGATGCCCTTGCCGGTGCCCAAGAGGCCATGGACCCATATCTCAATGGATTTTATTTCTGATCTTCCTGTCTCTAAGAGAATGACTGTTTTCTGGGTGATTTATGATAGATTTTCGAAGATGGTCCATCTTGTACCACTCCCAAAGTTGCCATCTTCCGCTGAGTTGGTGCCCTTGTTTTTACAACAGGTGGTTCAGTTACATGGGGGATTCCTGAGAACATTGTGTCCGACAGAGGAGTCCAGTTTGTTTCCAGATTCAGGAAAGCCTTTTGTTCCAATCTGGGAATTCAGTTATCCTTCTCCTCCGTGTTTCATCCCCAGACTAATGGACAGACTGAGAGAACAAACCAGACCTTGGAGTCTTATTTGAGATGTTTTATATCTGCTGATCAGGATGATTGGGTCTCATTTTTGTCCTTGGCCGAATTCGCACTGAACAATAAAGCTAGTTCTGCCACTTTGATGTCACCCTTTTTCTGTAATTTTGGGTTTCATCCTCGATTCTCTTCAGGGCAAGTGGAATCTTCGTCCTGCCCAGGTGTGGACACTGTGGTTAAGAGAATGCAGCAGATATGGGACCAAGTGGTGGATAAGTTGTCACTCTCTCAGGAAAATAAAAATAAAATTAATTAAAATATACCAAAATTGTATTGGATATTTTAACAAATGATTAATAGGATAGAGTAGAAGTCGGACAAAAGAGTCTACCTTGTCGTGATGGCGGCTTAAAAAATCTTTTGGCCAAAACAAAAGCTGCTGGCTATATATGTGATCTGGTGATGGGAACTGTTACTGTGTGATTGGTGAGAAGTGGAGTTTTTCCAAGAGAGAGTGGTGGGGCTGTGGACAGTTCGAGGGGTGGAGCCTGGGCAGAGTCTCAAGGGGGCCCCAAAAATGTTGCCAGTACGGGGCCCTGAAATTCCTAGTGGCAGCCCTGCCTATGATGAAAGGAACATCATTCCTACTGTAAAGCATGGAGATGGTTTGTTGATGTTTAGGGGATGTGTGAGCTACAAAAGGCACAGGAAAAGTGGTAAAAGTTGAATGCAGCACATAATCAGCAAATACTAGAGGCAAATTTGCAATCATCAGCCTGGAAGCTGCGCATGGGACGCACTTGAACGTGGCAACATGACAACGATCCAATACACAAGGCCAAGTCGACCTGTCATTGGCTACAGCAGAACAAAGTGAAGGTTCTGGAGTGGCCAACTCAGTCTCATGACCTCAATATCATTGAGCCACTCTGAGGAGATCTCAAGCGCATATTCATGATAAACAGCCCAGGAATTTACAGGAATTGGAGGCTTTTTGACAAGACGAGTGGGCAGCCTTACCATCTGAGAAAATAAAGAACCTCATCCACAACTACCACAAAAGACTTCAAGCTGTCATTGATGTTAGAGAGGGCAATACACGGTATTTAGAAATGGGGTATGTAAACTGTTTTCATCATTTAAAAAGAGAAAACACAGTAGTTTGACAATAAATGGCTTCACCCAACCACTAACCATGAATGAAGAAAAAGTTTTGGCGCTATCATTCATATTCTCTGAAAAAAGACCAAGAAAGCAAAAATTCTGCCGGTGTATTTAAACTTTTGAGCACAACTATATATATATCGTGAGAAATGAGACCATTTCACACCAAAAATCTCCCAACCCTAGGACTATTTTAGAAAGTATGCAATGATCCGCTGCAGAGACTTTCTTTATACTTAATCCCACAAATACATCTGGCAGAGTCTCTGTACCTCCGATCCTAGATTAGATTATTAATTTTGTGGTAATAATATCTATATATGTTGTATATTGTTTTAGAATTCAAAGAGTCTTACTAAAGTGATGAGCAAATGACTAATGTACAATTAAATTGGTTAGTGGACAAATAAGAGACTAAGTTCAATAAGATATTTTATGGGCATGTCATCAAGTCGATAAATATAATTGGATAGTTAAGATATCATTTAAATTAATAGATTGGAAAAATACAGTTTTGCCTATGTGGTTTCTTTTTATATCATGAGCGTTTCAAACTAAAAACAATTGTTCACATAATCACTGATTATTTACTTAATATTATCAACAGGACATGAAATATAGGTATTAACCCCTTAGCACTCCATCAGTTATTCATTTCTGCCTCCTCTTCTTGTAAGACTCATAACAATTTTTTTACTTTTCTCCTGACCTAGCAATAGGAGTGTGTCACGACTCTGTTGTCGGGTGTCCCGAGACCAGGGGTTCCTTCCCTGTCCCTAATGCTAAGGGTTGCCCTAGCTCGTCCTGTTCCCTGGATTACTTCTGATCGTGAAAATGTCAGGACCTTGTACTATGCCTTAGCTGATGAATCCGCCCTCAGTCTGTACCATTCCCCCACACAGGGGAGTAGTAGTGTACCGTAATACACCAACCAGACTAACAAGGTAGTATGAACAGAGGTAACGAAAGATACTATACAAATATACACACACATACAACAGAGGAATGCACCATTGAGTGGCGGATGAGATAAAACCATAGTAGGAGAAGAAAGGGAATTATCACTCACTCACCTAACAGTCACAGATAAATCTGCCAACCTCCCTCTCCAATAACCAGCAACAACAACCTCCAGCCATGCAGAATAAGCTATCTCTGACAATGACCACTTGCCAGGACCCAGTTTATATAGGAGATGGGAGTGGCTAACACTGCTCAGCTGAGAGCCTTAATGAAGAAAAGCTTCCAGGAGTTCTCAACTGAGCAGATTAACCCCTGCACTGCTAAAAGAATTTACACCGCTTAATATGAAGGTGAAGTGCTTCTAATCAGTGCAGGAGTAGGAGAAATCAGACGCTGGGGTCTTCTGGCTCCTCTCCGTTATGGTAAATCAATGACAGAGGGCTTTTTTTTTTACAGTTCCAGTTGTGGTTTTGAATGACACCATTCCCACCAAGTGGGATGAAATGGTGAACATTTGTTAATTCCCTCCACAATCTTTTGGGTTGTTTTTACAGAATTCATTATGTGGTAAAATGACATGGAATGGCAAAAGTAAACTTTAATAGATTTTTTTTAATCTAAATAATGAAAAAAATTCTGAAATTTGTAATAAAAAATAGTTTTTTGTTGTCATTTTACAAGACTCATAACTTTTTAATTTTTCAGTCAATAAAGCAGTGTGTGAGACCTTAATTTCTGTGTTAAAATCTGATTAATTTAATATCACTTTGGGGAACTCACGACATATTGATTGCTTCTTATTGCCCTTTTTTTTTTAGAGCAGATACCATATATGTTAATTTTTTATTTTATGGGGTAAAAGTGTTTTTTTCAAATTGCTATATATTTGTTTTAGATTTTTAAAACTTTTTTTTACTTTAGTCCCCTGAATGGACTTGATCCTACAAGCGTCTGATCGCTTCTACCATATACTGCAATATTAAGGTATTGGAGTATATACTAAAAATATTGTTCTCCTTAGAAGGAAGACACCAATATTTAGTACAGCAAAAATGTGACAAGAGAGTTAAAATAGTTTAAGATTAATCTAAAATTGAGACAAAAAAAGGACATCGTACAGAGAAGATAGGTGTAAGCCACAAAACGTTAGGTGTCACCTACTATGATTATGAATAAATGGACAATAAAATAGTCTCTATATTTACAAAAAAAAATTGTGCTATCCATATGAATTATGCACACGATCATTAGATGATTCAATATAAAAGGTAGGTTTATTTTCACAAATGTACATGTGAATTTCTAGCAAATCACATCACTTTTTCTTTGGTTTATAGCCATTCTGCATTTGGGATTGATGTGTTTTTTGATTATGGTGTTATATTGTGCGATCTCTCCTCTATCGACAAAATGTGACTATCCTTATTTATATTCTTATACACAACTGGTTCTTTTGCTAGCCACACTGTAGCCATTTGTCTACTATATATTTTATATACCAGTGTTTGTTTGTTTTTTCTCTGCACCATGTCATCACCCTGCATTTCTTCATATGATTTTATTACTATCTTTGTACTATTAATGTATTTGTTATTTTTGGATTAAATTATTGTCAGGGGTTTAGTTTTTTTTTTCTTTGGATCTATTTCATTGTTTGCATGTCTGATATTTGGTGGGACTTACGTGACCCCATGGTCTGGACTCTGTCATCATGGCCGTTGGCTCAGCCCTGGCAGGCTCCTACACACAGGCTGAAGTATAATCTCTCACTTCACCATGATTCATGAACTACAGCCATTAGTAGCCAAGACATATCAGATATGGCTTTAACTACTGAAATTCTTTCCCATCAGGACTAGTGATGAGCGAGTATACTCATTGCTTGGGTTTTTCCAAACATGCTCGGACGTCCTCCGAGTATTTTGGCGTGCTCGGAGATTTAGTTTGTGTCGATGCCGCTGCATGATTTGCGGCTTCTAGACAGCCTGAATACATGTGGGAATTGTCTGTTTGTTATGGAATTCCCACATGTATTCAGGTTGTCCAGCAGCCGCAAATCATGCAGCTGAGATGACAAAAACTAAATCTCCGAGCACGCCAAAATACTCGGAGGACACCCGAGCAACGAGTATACTCGCTCATCACTAATCAGGACCCATACAAGTATAACCCTGGATCCTTGGCAGAGAAAATGGTAATTTAACAGCAAAATAAAGGAACCATTTAAACCCCTAAAAAGACCCAATTTTTTTTTTATTTTTTCCTCCCTACTTCCAAGATTCATAGTATTTTTAATATTCCGTCCCCATAGCCATACAATGGATTCTTTTTGGCTAAACAAGTTGTAGTTTTGAATGACACCATTCATTTTACCATATACTCGTAATGTACTACAATACTGGCAAAAAAAATTCATGTATGACGAAATTATGAAAAAGAAAAACGCAATTCTGCAATTGTTTTTGTTTTGCTTTTATGTCGTTCATTGAGTGGTAGAAATGACCTGGCAACATGATTCTTCAGGTCAAAATGATTATGGTGATCCCAAACTTGTCAAGATTTTTGTGGTGAGAAAAAAATTCTGAAATTTGTTTGAAAGACCCTTCATTTTTTTTTCTTATTACCTTTTATAAATACAATTTTGTGGTACCTGTGACATTTTGATTATGTAGATTTTTTTTTATCATTTTCTGGGCTTAATACACAATTTCAAGAATTTTATATTTCGATAGGTTAGACTTTTTTGGACGTACAGTAGCAAAACCAAGTGTTTATTTTTTGATTTTTTTTATATTTCTTTACTTTTAAGGGTGAAAAGAGGGGTGATTAAAATGTTGATTTTTTTTTTCATTTTTAGCCTCATTGTGGAGACTTGAACCTGAGACCAAAGTATTGCAGTGTATAGTAAAATTGCGTTTCTCCTATGAAATTCAGCCCGTGGCTAAGCTTTACAGGGGGACCAAGTATTTATAGGGGCCCTTAGCAGGCTCTGGGCTACCTACCACAGTAACCCATCGGTTCCCAGTGATCGTGTTTGTGATGAAGGAGTTAACTGCTCCTACCCCCCCCAGGGCCTGTAAGCATACTAAAGAAAGCAGGATTTAGTGTTCCAATGCTGAATAGCAAGGCCTTTTAGTATGATAATGAGATAAGGCCCAAAACAGAACTTCAAAGCTTAGGTAAGGAGCCACGCCAGCATGGGGCAGGAAGATGCCTGAGGGCTTCAATTAGAAGGCACCTGCCAGCTAGACACAGAAATACACATCCATTGTCTCTCCCAGCCTCTCCGGCTCCATCCTAGGATCATGGATTATGAGCACATCTTTCGAGTTATGGACTCATGAAAAATATCCGAGTGACCCTGAGGAAATCGCGCATCTGGCAGTGTGACTCCTGTGTCGGTGAGGGTTCTGGGACCTGAGATACATAGATTGGCCCTCCACAGTGACCCAATGGGGCCATGTTTGCTCTCCACACGACAGGCAAAACAAACCGCATTCACCGGTACCTCTCATGTCCTGATCCGATCATGCTGTTGAAAGTTACCCCCTTTATTAGATATTGGGAATAAGTTCTGCAGAGAGCTAAAGGGTGGAAATTATTAGCCCACCCTCTGACACAGGGGGAGGAACCTAGCGTATTTAAGAACTAGCAGCCCATAACAGAGACAGACACTCACACAGAAGATCCAGACGATGGTGATCTAAGAAGGAACTGGGGACAGACCTGCCAAGGTGAGCAGCGGCCCGTGCTTTGGGGGTCTGTCTGGCAACTAAGATTTTTGTACCCGTGGACTGAAGAGCTCCCGGCACCCACATGCACCCTACAATCTGGTAAATTGACCTCCAGCTTAATATCTCTAAGTCTTGAACCCTTATTGTTATATTTTACTCTGACTGCAAATCCACTGTAATTCCATTGTATAGCTTTCTGTATATTTCTGTAATTATCTAGTGCGCCCTTAAGGCAATTAAACTATAAAATTAATCATGGGCTGATGCTTTTACTCTGATCACGAATCTTAGAATACCCAGCGAGTAACAGGACATCCTCCCCAGCGGCCATTTGCTCTAGGTGCAGTTCCCTTACTGACCTGAGAGACCAAGGGGGCACCTGAGAGACCAAGGGGGCGCCGGAGAGCTGTGCCTGTGTAGTTACGTCACATTGGTGACGTGGGAGGAACGGGTCCTGTGTTGTGTCCTTCACATTGGTGGCAGCGGTGGGATCAGAGTAATAGTGTGCGTGGGACCCCTACTCCCAGACACTAAAGACTACCAGCGGTAACTTTCACTGCTGGGGTCCTAAGGTCAGCCCAGCACTAGACGGTCAGAGTGCAAATATAATAGGTTGTGTGCGAGGTCAGGGTTGCAGCTCTGTCAGTTACCAGAGGTTCCCAAGATGGCGGAAGGCACCAGGAGTAAGGCAAAGGGGGAGGCCAATGCTATGGTCTATGAGGAGGTGGTGGAGGACAATACTAATGAAGGCGAGGGGGAGCTCAGCCAGGGCTCCCCAAGGAGCCAGACCCCCGTGCTCAGTCCCGCAGTGGACTGTCCACCACCTGCCTGCCCCAGCCTGTCCAGATCAGAGGCCCTTTTCCAAGCTGCTATGGCACAGCTCGAGGCTGATAACGACGACGCCCATGACAGACTCCTGGTGGCGGCAGAGAAAGCAGCGGAGCGTGAGCAAGCGGCGGCAGAGCGTGAGCATGCTGAACGTGTGCTGCAGGCTGCAGTACGCTGTGAAGCTGCGGAGCGCCGGCACCGACTGGAGATGGCTCAGCACGGGCTCCCGCTGGACGCTCCAGCCCCACCGGGGACCAAGGCTTCCAAGGTCCGGGCGGAGGACTTCCCCCTGCTTGGAAAGGATGGAGACCTGGATTCCTTTCTGCTTGCCTTTGAGAGAACCTGCCTCCAACACCATCTGGCCCTGGATCAGTGGGCAAGGTACCTGACCCCCCCGTTTGAGGGGTAAGTCCCTGGAAGTTTTGGGGGACTTACCTGCCGGGGAGGAGCAGGACTACAACAGTGCTGATCCAGCACTACAACCTCACCCCGGAGTCGTACCGCAGGAAGTTCCGGAGCCTGCAGCGGGGCTCAAAGGACACCTGGACTGACCACATGCGGGCACTGCTGAGAGCTGCGGAGCACTGGATCTCGGGTCTAGAGCTCACCACCCACCAGGAGGTCCAGGAACTGTTCGTCATGGAACAGTTCTTGTGGAACTGCCCAGAGGACCTCCAGCAGTTCCTCCGTGACCGGAAACCAAAGGGGGTTTCTGCTACAGCCGCCCTGGCAGACGAGTATGCCAACAACAGGGCCTCTGAGCCAAAGAAGCCTGCCAGCAGCACCTGGAGAGGGGGTAAGCCCAATCCTGCCCCTGTCCCCCCATCCCCCAGAGTTCAAGGGGTGTACCCCCCTGCTGCCCTCTCCAGGCCAGGAGCAGAACCCAGACGTTGTCATCATTGCAACCAGCCGGGATACTTTAAGGCTGCGTGTCCCCAGCACCATAAGGCCCCATCCCTGTCCCAGAAACCGTCCACTGTTTTGTGTGTGGGAGGGGGTGGTGGGAGGTCCCTGGACAATTACCAGCCCATCACCATCGGCTGCTCAGGGGTCATGGGACTGCGGGACACAGGCACTGAACGAACCCTGGTACATCCTGAGGTGGTGTCCCCTCAAGACTTGGTGCCTGGGAAGACCCTTTCCATCTCCGGAATTGGAGGTGTTGAACCGGCGCTGCCCGTCGCCAAGGTGTTTTTGGACTGGGGCGCCGGGAGGGGAATGCGGGAGTTGGGAGTAATGCCAAATATTCTTGCCAATGTGTTGCTTGGGACCGATCTGGGGCGGCTAGTGTCTCAGTATGTGGCCACTGAACCCCCAAGTCCGGCTCTCCAAGAATGTCATGACCCTACTGTGACTAACGTTAATGTGTTGAATGTGCCTCCAACAGTGGAGGTGGGAGTAATGCCAAATTTTCCTGCCAATGTGTTGCTTGGGACCGATTTGGGGCGGCTAGTGTCTCAGTATGTGGCCACTGAACCCCCAAGTCCGGCTTCCCAAGAATGTCATGACTCTACTGTGAATGCTAATGTTAATGTGTTGAATGTGCCTCCAACAGTGAAGGAGGGAGTGAAACCTGATGGTAAGCCATGCACTGACACTACACACACAGGGCTCACAGTGAGGACAGGTGAGAAGACTGCAGGGGAGAGCTATGCGCAGTGTAGGGCCCCTAAGTGAATCCAGCCTGCAGAGTCTAGGGCCTCTGCAGAAAGAGGAACAGGCCATGGGGGAGGGGGCGTCCCAGGAGAGGAGCGACCAAGTAAGACCCCAGGGCAGGAGTTCCCCGCATCCGGGATGTCAAGAGGCCAGGGAAGTCTGCCTGACCTGGCGACTTGGTCGGGGGCCGAGGGGAAGCAGGCGCTACCTGTGGTCTCAGCGGGCGTGGCCGCTGTTACCAGGAGTAGGAGCGCCGGAGCCCAAGGAGCCTCGCGGAGGTCCGATGGTTTCCCCCTCTCCTATCAAGTGGCTGCCGAGTCAGACAGCGGCCAGGAGACAGATCCCGGGGAGCTGACAGAGGATGTGGCCGTTTCGTCAATTCTTGCCACATCGAGTCAGGGATTTCAGGCAGCATTGGAAGCTGACGCTAGCCTGAAAGCTCTCAAGGAGCAGGCGGCACAGCCTCCCCTGGAGTCCGACCGAGAGCGAGTGGTCTGGGACCAGGGACGGCTGTACCGGATAACGGTCCAGCAAGGTTCACCGGAGGCGTGGCCCAGGGACCGACAGTTAGTGGTACCCTATCTGTTCAAGGCAGAATTGTTGCGGATTGCACATGAGATTCCCATGGCTGGACACCTAGGGATCACCAAAACCAGGGCCAGGCTAGCTCAGCATTTCTACTGGCCGGGAATGAGAACCGAGGTGATTGCCTACTGCCGTTCGTGCGACACCTGTCAGAGGGTGGGGAAGGCGGGGCGGCGCCCCAAAGCCCCACTGGTAACTCTGCCCATCATCGAAGAGCGTTTCTCGAGGGTGGCTGTGGATCTCATTGGACCTCTGTCCACTTCCAGCCGCTCAGGGAAATGCTTCCTACTAACGGTAGTGGACTATGCCACCCGGTACCCGAAGGCGGTAGCTTTGTCGTCCATTCGGGCCGACAAAGTGGCCACTGCCTTACTGGAGATTTTCTCCAGAGTGGGGTTTCCCCAGGAAATGCTCACCGACCGAGGGACCCAGTTCATGTTGCAGCTGATGGAGTCTCTCTGTAAGCAGGTACAGGTGCAATATCTGGTAGCCAGTCCGTACCACCCACAGACCAATGGCCTGTGTGAGCGGTTCAATGGCACCTTAAAGCTGATGCTGAAGATGTTGGTCGACTCCCACGGGAGAGACTGGGAGCGGTATCTCCCACACCTGCTGTTTGCCTACCGGGAGGTCCCACTGGCCTCAACGGGGCTCTCCCCCTTTGAGCTCCTGTATGGGCGACGTGTACGGGGGCCCCTTGCTCTGGTGAAGGAAGCATGGGAAGGGGATTTGGCTACCCCTGGAGTGTCGGTCATTGAGTATGTTGTGCGCTTCCGGGACAGAATGATGGCCTTGACACGGCTGGTGCATGACAATATGGCCCAAGCCCAGGCTGACCAGAAGCGGTGGTACGACCAGAATGCTTGTGAGCGGACCTACGAGGTGGGTCAAAAGGTGTGGGTACTGGTCCCCATACCTCAAAACAAGCTTCAGGCGGCCTGGGAGGGTCCATACCTCGTGCATCAGCGGCTCAACGCTGTCACCTATCTGGTCACCCAGGACCACGCCCGTGGAAGGAGGAAGGCCTTCCATGTGAACATGATGAAGGCCCATCATGAGCAAGAGGCTTGTGCCCATCCAGTGTGCAACCTTCCCGAGGAAGGAGAGGTAGAAACCCTCCTGGATCTGCGCACCCAAGCCAAGACGGGTGGATCCATCGAGGATGTGGGGGTTGGCCACCAGCTCTCGGAGGACCAACGTTCCAAGCTGGGGGTCACCCTACACCCCTGTCGGGAGCTGTTCAGCAGCCTGCACGGAAGGACTGAGACAGCCGTCCATGACGTGGACACTGGCAATCACCCCCCGATCCGGCGTTCAGCATATCGGGTGTTATGAATGAGTCACCGAAGGAGGAAAAAACAAAAATACAAGCTAAGTCCAGAAAACCGGAGAGGTTGGTAGCTATCGGATTGCAGACCCCTGATCCTATTCACACAACTAACAGTAGCCGTGGGGGGTTCCTACGGTGCCCTAGACCCCTCGTTCACAGCCGGAGAACTAAATAAGCCTAAAGAAAGAAAGGGGAAATCTAAACTGCCCCAGAGCAGACCCCAAAGCAACAGACAGCCCCCAACATGTATTGTCGGTGAAAAGCAGATGAAAACACAAACAAAGACAGAAAGACAGGCTGAGCAAACGATGGGGCCCAACTAACTAAATAGGAAAGGACAAAAAAGATGCTGGCTGCAATCCGCAAAAAACCCTACCAAAAATGTCCCAACTGTCTGATAGGGAAAAAGGCCCTGAATTCGCTAGACTTCAAAAACACTATATCAGCACTCAGGTATATTCTGAAGACTGAGCAAAAGATCGACAGAGACAAAAATGGAGCTCAGCCTGTACCAACAAGGGCAGGCAGAACACAAACACTAAGCAAACAGACACAATCTCATGGAAAAATAAGAGAGCAAAAACTTAGCTTTCAGAAGACAGGTACTGAACTGGTTAGCAAGAGCTCAGAGCAGAAAGGATCACCAGCAACCCCGCAGGGCATCAGCTGCCTTATATCCACTCAGTGATTCCGGGTGTCCAATCACGCTCCGCCTGTTCAGATGACAGGTTTTTCCCATCCCAATCAATTTCACTACCTCTCTTCACCAGCAGAGGGAGTTCATCAGACATCAACGGTGAAGGGGAAAATGAACTCACAACAATCGGGTCTCTCTTGAGGTGCAGCAGCACATACGCCAAGAGATAGACGAGATCCTGAAGCTGGGGGTGATCCAAGTGCCCAACAGCGCGTGGGCTTCGCCTGTAGTTCTCGTCACTAAAAAGGACTGCACTATGCGGTTCTGCGTGGGCTACCGGGGGCTCAATGCTGTGATGGTCACCAATGCGTACCCAATGCCGCGCATCGATGACCTGCTCGATCAGCTGGCCAGGGCCAAGTACCTGACCATCATGGATCTGAGCAGGGGGTATTGGCAGATTCCCCTGACCCCTGGGGCACGGGAACGCTCTGCCTTTATCACCCCATTCGGACTGTACGAGTCCACAGTGATGCCATTCGGCATGAAGAATGCCCCTGCCACTTTTCAGAGGATGGTCAACACGCTGCTCGAGGGACTGGAAGGGTATGCGACCGCGCACCTAGACGACATTGCCATCTTCAGTCCCACCTGGGAAGATCACCTAGAGCACCTGGCGCAGGTGCTCGGGCGGATCCAGAGAGCAGGCTTGACCATTAAGCCAGAAAAATGCCAGCTGGGTATGAGTGAGGTCCACTACCTTGGACATCGTGTAGGTGGGGGAGCTCTGAAGCCAAAGCCCAGGAAGGTGGATGCCATCGCATCCTGGCCCACCCCCAGGACCAAGAAGCAGGTGATGTCTTCTTGGGGACTGCCGGGTACTATAGGAGGCTTGGTCCACATTATAGTGCCCTGGCCAAGCCCCTAACGGACCTCACCAAGAAGAGGCTGCCCGTCACAGTCGACTGGACAGTCGCATGCGAGACAGCTTTCCAGGCGCTCAAGACCGCCCTTTCTAGCTCTCCTGTACTACAGGCAGCCGACTTCACGCGGCCGTTTGTAGTGCAGACCGACGCCAGTGACTTCGGCCTCGGTGCTGTGCCATGAACACCCCGTTCTGTACCTGAGCCGGAAGCTCCTGCCGAGGGAAGTGGCCTATTCCACAATGGAGAAGGAATGTCTGGCAATTGTGTGGGCCCTGCAGCGTCTGCAGCCATACTTGTACGGACGCCAATTCACCGTGGAAACAGACCACAACCCCCACAGCTGTTTACACACGGTCTCTGGGACGAATGGGAGGTTGCTACGCTGGAGCCTCGCTCTCCAACAGTATCACTTCACCATTCACCACAAAAGAGGCAGGGACCATGGTAACGCTGACGGGTTGTCCCGGCAAGGAGAGGGTGCGGAAGGGCGCATGGGGGAACACAGGAATGTGATACCCCCTAGCGCCCTCTAAAGCAGGAAGGTGTGATGAAGGAGTTAACTGCTCGTACCCCCCAGGGCCTGTAAGCATGCTGAAGAAAGCAGGATTTAGTGTTCCAATGCTGAATAGCAAGGCCTTTTAGTATGATAATGAGATAAGGCCCAAAACAGAACTTCAAAGCTTAGGTAAGGAGCCACGCCAGCATGGGGCAGGAAGATGCCTGAGGGCTTCAATTAGAAGGTACCTGCCAGCTAGACACAGAAATACACATCCATTGTCTCTCCCAGCCTCTCCAGCTCCATCCTAGGATCATGGATTATGAGCACATTTTTCGAGTTATGGACTCATGAAAAATATCCGAGTGACCCTGAGGAAATCGCGCATCTGGCAGTGTGACTCCTGAGTCAGTGAGGGTTCTGGGACCTGAGATACATAGATTGGCCCTCCACAGTGACCCAATGGGGCCATGTTTGCTCTCCACACGACAGGCAAAACAAACCGCATTCACCGGTACCTCTCATGTCCTGATCCGATCATGCTGTTGAAAGTTACCCCCTTTATTAGATATTGGGAATAAGTTCTGCAGAGAGCTAAAGGGTGGAGATTATTAGCCCACCCTCTGACACAGGGGGAGGAACCTAGCGTGTTTAAGAACTAGCAGCCCATGGCAGAGACAGACACTCACACAGAAGAACCAGACGATGGTGATCTAAGAAGGAACTGGGGACAGACCTGCCAAGGGGAGCAGCGGCCCGTGCTTTGGGGGTCTGTCCGGCAACTAAGATTCTTGTACCTGTGGACTGCAGAGCTCCCGGCATCCACATGCACCCTACAATCTGGTAAATTGACCTCCAGCTTAATATCTCTAAGTCTTGAACCCTTATTGTTATATTTTACTCTGACTGCAAATCCACTGTAATTCCATTGTATAGCTTTCTGTATATTTCGGTAATTATCTAGTGCGCCCTTAAGGCAATTAAACTATAAAATTAATCTTGGGCTGATGCTTTTACTTAGATGCTTTTACTCTGATCACGAATCTTAGAATACCCAGCGGGTAACAGGACATCCTCCTCGGCGACCATTTGCTCCAGGTGCAGTTCCCTTACTGACCTGAGAGACCAAGGGGGCGCCGGAGAGCTGTGCCTGTGTAGTTACGTCACATTGGTGACGTGGGAGGAACAGATCCTGTGTTGTGTCCTCCACAGTGTTGCAAGGATCAATGCAATCCAGTGCACATGTGCAGTGGCAAGGACGTACTTTAAGTGACCTTGTCAGAGATTGACAGGAGCATTTAAATGGTTATACTGCAATGATTGGAGCAAACTCCAGCAGCTGCAGTTACAGGCAGATGCTGTTCATGTAACACAGTTGGCATCTGCCTGGCAGGAAGCATTCCTTATCTACATATGATGAAAATGTACATAAGACATAAGAAATGTACATTAAGAGGTTAAATAAGCAGTACAACAATTTTTTTTTCCATTCCTGTATTCATACCAGATTGTCAATCACACTGTGCACTTTGTTATGCATGGTGTATTTGCATGTAGTTCAGCTTGCTTTGCTTTTCCTAGGTGTTCAGATTGTTTCCTATATTTTAGCTTGCATTTTATTCCTCTATTCCCTGTGTGAAAGGTCGGCTCACTCAGCTGCTCCCCGAGGTGGACACAGGAACACTTTATATTCATGTCTCTGGGTGGTCCATTGCTTCATAAACCATACAGCCAAAATAAAAATAAAAAGTCCTCCCCAGTATGGCTCCAGCATTGTGGGACAAAACACACAGCAGCTCTCACTGGAGCTTCAGCCTGGAGGCTTCCTTCCTCCAAACAGACCAGTCAGAAAAAAACAGTAGCTGGACATTTAACTCCCTCCAATCACACCCTTGAGGTGGGGATATGGTGAGTAGGTGTCCCGCCCGTCTCTTACCTACTCACCATGAAACCCAGACCCTGGTAATAATTGGTTTTACTCTCAGCACATATCATACTGGAGGGAAACTTATAGGTTTCACATCACGCAGGATAACAACCTTTCCCCTCACATACAGTGCCAGCGACCCTATCAGACCGGATATCAATCCCATAAAATGGGCATCTAGAGCCAGTACCATCTCTGCCTGGAGCGGAGACAGTGATATCCTATGCTCTAAATTCTCCTGGATGAGCGAATACACTATGAGTATATAGTCAGGAGGCTGAACTGTGATCGGCCCTGGAACTGAGTGAATGAAGCTCTCCATCACCAGTAGTGGCACATTCACAAATCCATGTAAGTCATAATCTGAGTAAGGATCAAGATGTGCAGTCTGCCTGCCAGTCTTCTAACCTGAACTTGACAGCTTCATGAGAATAAATGAGGCTGTCTATGGCCCATGAATAGACCGTATATCATGAGCCTTACTCAGACTGTGATACTGTGATAGGAATTTCTGCACCCTCCTGCCTCTGTGATATAGCCAATGCAATTCCAATATACAAAAAGTTCTAGTGACTGGGATGACCCCTTCAGGGAATACCATGAATGGGAGGACACCCAGAGATTACATAACCAAATTGAGGGGAAAGAACACCTGAAAGTTCAGAAAGAAAAAACAACTAAATGGGATCATACTAGCTGAATTTCATCTAGTTGATTTATAGTCCCTGGTATAAAACAAAACGTGTGACTACATAGCAGTGAAACATTTCCATCTGTAGGTCTAACATGGAAAAAAGTTGTTGGTATTATGGAAATCATAATGGAATTCAAATGATCGAACAGGCAGAAATACACACCAAGGCATGGTATCAATGAGGTTATTAAAGGGAATCTGTCAGCAGGTGTTTGCTGTGTAATCTGACAGCAGCATGATGTAGAGGCTGAGACCCTGATTCCAATGATGTATCACTTACTATACTGGGTGCAGCAGTTGTGATAGAGTCACAGTTATCTTTGTTGTAGATCTAGCAGAGCTGTTATTGAGCTGTGTATAACCTGCTCACATTACATCTTTCTATATACATTGTATAGTGACAGAGCTGCTAATCAGTGCTGTGGGTGTGGCTGGACCAGGAGGCACGAGGCAGCTTGTCCTGTAGTGAGAATCTCTTGCTGATAAAATACTGATTCTATTGAAATAGCAAAACACAGCCCAGTAAGTGACATCCCTGGAATCAGGGTCTCTGCCCTTACATCATGGTACTCTCAGATTACGTGGCAAAAACCCGCTTTAATAGTTTAGAATAATTTCAAAATAGCCACAAATCAGCCATAGGTGGACTCCCTCTCTTAAAACCATACTTTCACCCAGTCAATTGAGAAAACACCAAAAAAGGAGAAGAAAACAATGAATAAAAACAACCCAAAGATTTTGAAAAGCAACTCGGGAAAAAAATGATACCTGTGGTGGGAAACCATCATAGATAATGCTACATTCCAGTCCAATACAACAGGGGAATGATTCAATCATTGACAATCATCTTAGCTGCCAAACCCAATATGTAATTTACATGATTTAGTGCTGTTGTGTCATGTAATATGCTGGCAGTATTATCGAAGCCCTCCACAACAAACACAGATCTAATATAAGGTACAAATTCAAGAATTGCATGGTCTCGGGACACTGTCCCATGGTAAATCTCCTTATATCACAACTTTCAACTATTACTCCTATGGATCACATCTTCAAAATGCCCCCTCCTCTACTATTTGCATCTATAATATTTCAATGACCACTGCTACACATCCTACTTATCTTTTGGCTCTGAGCAGTCAAACTATACAGGATGAACATTACCTGTATGCATGTGTCCTATATAAAAAGACTATCTGAACCCCCCACAAAGGATATCATCACCCTTCATCAAGGTGTGCAGAATTATTAGGACGTTTTCCTCAGGCAAAATTGGTCAAAAACGAGAAGTTACTCTGAAAAGTCAAAAATTGTTATGATATTACAGAGGCATGCAACACTCTTTAGGGTACGTGCACACGCTGCGGATTACCCTGCGGATTTTGCCGCACAGATTTGGCTAAATCTGCAGGTAAATCCGCAGGTCAAATGACCTGAGTTTTACCTGCGGATTTAGTGCGGATTTAGTTCGGATTTCCCCTGAGGTTTGACATCTGCGGATTTTTATAAAGGAGCAGGTCTCAAAACGCTGCGGATCTGCCGCAGAACCCGCAACGTGTGCACATAGCCTTACAGTGCTAGGATATTGGGGTGTGTGATCACAGATCTATCAAAGAGGTTTTATTGAAAATAACCAAAGGGTTACAAAAAATGTGTTGAGAGAAAAAGAAGCTTATTAAAGGAAACCTGTCAGCAGGATTGTGCTCAGTAACCTACAGTGTCAGGTTGGTGCCGTTATACTGATTGCAATGATACCTTGGATGATGAAATCCGTCTTGTGGTTGTTGTATAATCTTTATTTTCAGTTATGAGTTAATGATATGCTCACGCTCCAGGGCGGCCTGTGGGGGGTCTTCATGTGGTGCTCTGATTAGGTATTCACCAGTATGGCTTCTGACAGGTCACTGACCTGCCCCCTAGTTTACATCCTGAATACTTATATTGTATACAGTGGGTACGGAAAGTATTCAGACCCCTTTAAATTTTTCACTCTTTGATTCATTGCAGCCATTCGGTAAATTCAAAAAAGTTAATTTTTTTCTCATTAATGTACACTATGCACCCCATCTTGACTGAACAAAACAGAAATGTAGACATTTTTGCAAATTAAAAGAGAAAAAAAATATCACATGGTCATATGTATTCAGACCCTTTGCTCAGACACTCTATTTTAAGTCACATGCTGTCCATTTCCTTGTGATCCTCCTTGAGATGGTTCTACCCCTTGTGACAGGGTCACTGGCACAGTGTACGAGGGGAGATATGTGTCATTACGCATGTTGGCGTCAGTGGTATGAAACCAGGATATTTTTCCTCCAGCACACTAAGTGTTGGGATGGTTAAAGTAAGCTGCATATATGGGCTGGTTTTATGTGAGCACTCAGAGTGGGCAGGAGAGTGCTCACCATATCTCTTCCTGCAGCCGACACCAACAAGTGTACTAGCAGGAGTTGCGGTGATGTCACAATCATGTGATCATCACATGGTCCTGGTTAAATACCTAGACATGTGAGACAGTGGGTGTGGTGTCTTGGGAGAGGAGGTACTCACACATAGCTTCAAGGAGAAGTGTAGGACATTGCCTGGTGCCTGCAGGTTGAGATCTGCAGAGGAAAGGACTCTGTTACCATTTATTTGTTTTTTGTGATTTTTTTTCAACTTACGCTAGAAAGGCTCTGTTTTGTTTGTGAACCCTGCCTTGGTGTATGCTAACTTCACTACCTAAGTGTTCCGTGTATACCTGAAGAAGCAGCTAAGCGTGTCAACCCCTCCACACCCTTCACTCGAGTCCAGCTGTGTTTATTTAAACTGACAGGACTTGATTTTGAAACTAACACACCTGTCTATATAAGACCTCACAGCTCACAGTGCATGTCAGACCAAATGAGAATCATGAGGTCAAAAGGAACTGGCCAAGGAGCTCAGAGACAGAATTGTGGCAAGGCACAGATATGGCCAAGGCTACAAAAGAATTTCTGCAGCACTCAAGGTTCCTAAGAGAACAGTGACCTCCATAATCCTTAAATGGAAGAAGTTTGGATCACTGCAGCCCTCCACCAGTCAGGCCTTTATGGCAGAGTGGCCCGACGGAAGCCTCTCCTCAGTGCAAGACATATGAAAGCCTGCATAGAGTTTGCTAAAAAAACACATGAAGGACTCCCAGACTATGAGAAATAAGATTCTCTGATCTGATGAGATAACAATAGACCTTTTTGGTGATAATTCTAAGTGGTATGTGTAGAGAAAATCAGGCACTGCTCATCACACGCCCAATACAATCCCAACAGTGAAACATGGTGGTGGCAGCATCATGCTATGAGATGTTTTTCAGCTGCAGGGACTGGATGACTGGTTGTCATTGAAGGAAACATGAATGCGGTACATTAATGAGAAAAAAATGAACTTTGAATTTAAAAATGGCTTCAATGAAACAAAGAGTGAAAAATTTAATGGGGTCTGAATACATTCTGTACCCACTGTATATACTGCAAACCCATATATGAAGCTGCTTAGCTCCTTTTTCTCTTGGAGGTCCATAGATCGCATGTACACCATGACAAGTTCCCTTTAATATTTTATTGCAATAAAATTAAACATTAAAAGCTGGTGCAAAACTGCAACCAAGACACCAAATGTGAACGATCACAAACAAGGATGAAAAATCAATAAGTGTAAATCGTAATAGTAATCATGCCATTAATTTGCTACTATGAGACAACATATGGGACTGTAGACAGTAATCCCAGGAGGGCAGGGCCCTCTCCCCTCTGTATCCCTCTGTCATTTTTAGACTGTTCATTGTAATTTATATTTGTATTTTTTATGTAACCCTCACATGTACAGCACCATGGAATCAATGTTAATATTATGGTGCACATCGCTGAGACTTCTAAATTCTTCAACAATCGAGTTAATTTTCCATCAGCAAAGCTACTGTATATATTAAATTGGTATTTAGATTGGTAAGTTATTTAAAGGGGTTTTCTACCCCTTCAAAATTGACTGCCAGCAATACTAGGTCAGCATGATCTGACTTTCAGCAATCCATCTGATCAACTGATTGAGGTGGCTACCGTGTTCTTTTCTTAATGTTCACAACAGTGCAATTACTTGCTCAAAGAAGTTTGGTACATTCAAGCACAAACCAACCTCAGACAATGTCAAAATGTATGAGGCTGCAGCACTTGCAACGTCGTCGCAGCCCATTCAATTAGTTGATTGGCTTGGGTGTAACGAGACTGAGTCCCACCCCTCCAGTTCCAATATTGATGACCATTCCTAGCAATCCCATCAATTTACAAAAGCTGAATAATCCTTTTTTAAGATAAAAAAAACGTAGTCAATCTATTCACTGATGAGAAATCCAATGCTTCGGTGCTCTCAAACGTAAAATATACTGTATAAAGTGTGATATAAAAATAACACCTTATTATAGAAACAATATGACAACTTAAAAACACCACACAGTGCACAAAATGCATCGATACTTGGTGCTGTGAGTAGATACATGAGCTTATAATGAGCACCGTTCTTTTTAACAGTTGCATCGATCCCCTGACACAGCTCCCCCTAAGTGCTGAGACTGACGTATAATGGTTGCTATAGCGACTTGTCTGTCCAGACATTTCATAGAATAAGAGACAGGTTTTCATGCAATATGCATTGCTATGACTACTGCAATTTACCATAATCAGTAGGGAAAAATATCAACAGTATTTACCGTATTTTTTGGACTATAAGATGCATTTTTTTCCCCAAAATTTTTTGGGGAAAATGGGGGTGCGTCTTATAGTCTTAATATACTCACAAATACTGTGGCAGCAGCAGGAGTCAGGCGATTCTGCGGCGGTCCCGGTCCGACCCTGCCAGGCGGTGATCACAATCCCTTCCCAGGTTGGTGCAGCAGGTTAGGTGAGTTCGGCGGTGGTGCTCTGTGGTGCGGGGGGGCTCCACCGGCATTTTGTCCTAAGATCTTATCTCTTGAGATCTTGGGACGAGATCTCGTGGCCGAGATCTCAATCTGAGCATGCGTCGCCCACAGGGCCATTTTCTCGGAGGCTACCGCATCGCAGCAATGGATATGCGGGGCCTCTGGGCTTTCACAAGATGCCAGTGGAGTCCCCTGTACCACAGAGCGCCACCGCTGAAGCTGAACTTGCCGCACCTGCTGCAGCAGCCTGGGATGAGATTTCCTGGAGGCCACTGCATCACAGCAATGGATATGCGGGGCCGCACAAGACGCCGGCGGAGCCCAGAGCACCTTCGTTGAACCTGCAGCACCAGCCTGGGATGGGATTTCCCGGAGGCCACTGCACCTGTCTGGGATGGGAGTCATATCGCCAGACCATCGAACAACCCCTGTGACCCCGCTCCACCAACGCTGCTGATCCTCCCCCTCCCCGGGTAAGCTGAATTCTAACTGTAAGACGGATCCCCATTTGACACGTTATTTTTTTCCCCTATCTTCCTTCTGAAAATCTGGGGTGCGTCTTATGGTTCGGTGAGTCTTATAGTCCAAAAAATAAGGTTTATGGGTTTTAAAGAAAGTAGGTGAATTCTAAATATTTTGTCACATACACAAACAAATGACCATACAATTGAAACTATTTGGTCACACCTAAATTATATACAGTATATTTATACTATAGTTGCACTAAAATAACACTTTGATTTGTATGGTCATTTGTTTGTGACAAAATCTTTAGAATCCACCTAATTTCTTTAAAATCCATATAATACTGTTGATGTATGTGGCAAGCAGGGCCCATCTAGGTGTGTGTATATACAGCTCTGGCAAAAATTAAGAGACCACTGCAAAATTTTCATTTTGTCTGATTTTTCTCTTCATAGGTATAGTTTTGAGTAAAATGTAAATTGCTCTTTTATTCTATAAACTACTGACAACATGTCTTCGAATTTCCAAGCACTAAATTTTGTATTTATTTTCAGAAAATGAGAAATGGTCAAAACAAAAAAATGCAGTGCTTGCAGACCTTAAATAATGCTAAGAAAACAAGTTCATAATCATTTAGAAAAAAACAATACTGATGTTTTAACTCAGGAAGAGTTCAGAAATCAATATTTTGTGGAATAACCATGATTTGCAATCACAGCTTTCATGCGTCTTGGCATGCTTTCCACCAGTCTTTCACACTGCTTTTGGGTGACCTTATGCCACCACTCCTGGTACAAAAATTTAAGCAGTTCTTCTTTGTTTATTATTAATATTATGTATTATTATAGCACCATTTATTCCATGGCGCTTTACATAGCTTGTGACTATCCATCTTCCTCTTGATTAAATTTCAGAGGTTTTCAATGGGGTTCAGGTCTGTATATTGGGCTGGCCATGACATGGATTTGATGTGGTGGTCCTTCATCCACACATTGATTGACCTAGCTGTGTGGCATGGCACATTGTCCTGCCGGAAAAAAACAGTCCTCAGAGTTGGGGAACATTGCCTGAGCAGAAGGAATCAACTGTTTTTCCAGGATAACCTTGTATGCGGCTTGATTCATATGTTCTTCGCAAAGATTAACATGCCCAATTCCAGCCTTGCTGAAGCCTCCCCAGATCATCACCGATCCTCCACCAAATTTCACAGTGGGTGCAAGACACTGTGGCTTGTACGCCTCTCCAGGTGTCCATCGAGCCATTAGACGACCAGGTGTTGGGCAAAGCTGAAAATTAGATTCATTGGAGAAGATTACCTTACTCCAGTCCTCTATGTTCCAATCCTTATGGTCTGTGGCAAATTTCAGCCTGGCTCTCCTTTGCTTTTCACTGATGAAAGGCTTTTTTCTAGCTTTACATGACTTGAGCCCTGCCTCTAGGAGCCTTTTACAAACTGTTCTTGCTGTGCATTTCATCCCAGCTGCCATTTGCCATTTCTTTTGTAGGTCACTTGATGTCATCCTGCAGTTGCTGAGTGATATTTGAATGACGGTCATCCCGGTCAATGGAGAGTCGTTTTCACCCTCTGCTGGTCTGTAGCTTTGTTGTCTCCAATGTCTGCTGCTTGACCTTATTGTAATGGACAGCTGTCTTAGAAATTTTAAGGATGGAGGCAAAATGATGCTCACTGTATCCCTCTGTTAGTAAAGCCAGAATTGAGCCCTTCTTTTCCTCACTCAAGACTTTTCCTTTGGCATGGTTAAAATTTATTTTTTCATTCCTATTACTTTTGGGATATTACTAGCACTTGTTTTGGCATCCAGCTTGTCCTATTGCAAGAGGATTGTGAACACAACAGCATGGTTTTTTATACTCTCCTTCGTTAAATAAGATTTAGTCCAGGTGATTACCTAATCAGAAGCACATTAAGTAGAATGAGCTGTACTCTGGTTGGAATTCAACTGACACTGGAATGGAATTTCTGTCAGACATGTAGAGAAACTGATTTATATAAAACTGTGCAGCGGTCTCTTAATTTGCCAGAGTTGTATATAAATATTATAAAATATACGTGCACACAGATCACATACGCCAAGGACACGATCATAGGAACGCTGCAGCATAGCACGCTGGAGCTGAACTGACATGTCGTACATGCCATGCCGTGGTTGATGTGAAGGTTCTATCTAGGAGATGAAATTAGTTGAACGAAGGAGGGAGAACTGAAATATCAACTGGGGGAGCAGCCGATTAACAACCAGCGGGTGTGATGGAAGGATCAACGGAAAAATCAGGGTCACATAAATGACAGAAACGATAACAAAATTTGTGACAGAATGGTAAGAATTGCCTTTGCTTTTACTCCAATTGCCATGGTCTTTCTGAATTTACTCTGCATTCGACAGGGGAAATCTTCCCTCTAAAAAGTTCTCTAAGTGACATGATTCAGATGAAACCCCCGAGGGATCATTCACTAGAATGAGGCAGCACGTGTAAGCGCTCAGTGAAGAATTGGTTTTATTTATTTTTTAAGCAGTTCCTCATGAAGTATACATAATTAGGTGACTTTATTCTTCGGGTCGGTGCGATTACAGCGATACCAGATTTATATTGCGTTTTTATGTTTGGCTGCTGTCACATACTAAAGATGCTTTTAAATGCAAAATCTAGTTTTTTGCATTAAAGAGCGTCTTTTGAGAGCTATAATTTTTCCATATTTTGGCCCACAGAATCATGTGAGGTCTTGTTTTTTGCGGGACGAGCTGACGTTTTTTTCAGTACCATTTTCAGACACATGACATTTTTTGATCGCTTTCTATTCTGATTTTTGGGAGGCAGTATGTACAGTTTTATAGGTAAGGTCACGGTGATACCAAATATGTTTTTGTTTATTTTTTTTCATACAAATATTAATTACGGGTTCAATATGTTTTGATTTTCAAATATATATATTTACAATTAAAAAAAAAAACATGTAACTTTTTTTTAACTTTGTCCCACTATGGGACTATCATCTTTTGCAGGCTGATCGCTTGTATAGCATGGGTATGCAAAAGCATCCCTATGCTATGCAAACTGTCAGCTCTGCACTGACAGAGAAAGTTGCTGATCATGCACTGCGCATGGTAAAGCAATGGGTCACCACGGCAACAATTGGGACCCTGTGTCACTCAGCGGGGTTTTCGATCCAAGGGCAGAGGGGCTGTCATCCCTCTGCCTGCCAGGAGCATGACTACTCCTGGCACATAGTGCCGGGTGTCAGATGTCAGAATCAGCTGAAATTCGGCGGTGATGGTGCGCGCACAGCTGGTGTGCGCGCCCGATCGCATAAGCCGTCCCTGGTCAATAAGGCCCAGGGCACAGGTATGTATTATTAGGTACTATGTCAGAAAGGGGTTAACATTGTGACTGTTATGTTTGTGTGCTTTATACACTTCTGATATACTTATTTACCATACCATGCATGGTCGTATTTTCTGTGCTCCTCTTCGCATAATGGGCTTACTACTATCATTATTTACATAGAGACAACTCGACACCTTTTTTTTATCAATTCCCAATAGACTATTTAGCTAGTGATTTTCCTTTCACTGCCCAATATTGTATCTGTGCTGTGTATATCTCTCTTTTTTGGCCCTTCACAGAAAGAACCTCATTTAACAATAGTTATGATATATTTAGATTTTTTTTTCGTATATTTGTGGTATTTTTGCAATTTTTATGCTTTCATACAAAATTTTAATTTAATTATTTGGAGATTGGGACTTCATAATTCTGTAGGCATTACGGTATATACTTGAGGGAGACCTCTTCTTTTTTTTAATATGGCTTTGATCCAGATATATCTTTAAAATAATCAAGAAATTTACAACCCATGGCACTGTAGCTAATCTCCCTGGATGTGGACATCAGAGAAAAATTGATGAATGGTTGCAATGCAAGATACTACGGATGGTGAACAAGTAGCCCCAATCAGGTTCCAAAGCGATTTAAGCTGTCCTGCAGGCTCTGGGGGCATCAGTGTCACTATCCTTCGACATTTGACTGAAATTACCCCTTAAGGACCGAACCACTTTGTACGTTAATAACCAAGCCTTATTTTTTAAACCTGACCAGTGTCACTTTGTGTTACAAGGGATCTTAGTGGTTCTGCTTTTTCGTGACATATTGTACTTCATGACAGTGGTACAGTTTGATCGATATGATATGAGATTATTTATGAAAAACATTTTGAACATTTCACAATTTTATAAATTTGAATTTTTATGCCAGTGAGCTGCATCACACAAAATATGAAATACATAACGTTCCCATGTTTCGAATTTACATATGCATCATTTTTAAAACATTTTTATTTGATAGGAAGTTAGAGGGGTTAAACGTTGATCAGCGACTTCTCATTTTTCCAACAAAATTTACAAAACCTTTTTTTTGGAACCACATCACATTTGAAGTCACTATGAGGGGTGTACATGACAGAACATACCCAAAAGTGACATCATTCTAAAAACTGCACCCCTCAAGGGGCTCAAAACGACATTCAAGAAGTTTATTAAACTTTCAGTTGCTTTTTACAGGAACTAAAGGAATATGAATAGAAAAAAAACTTTTTACCAGTTTTTTGCTTTCATAAACTATCGTAGTTTATTTATCAATTGAGAACAGGATATAGTTGCAACATTTCTAAATACAACCAGAGAGAGGTGGTTTTCATTATAGTGGTGCAGATCATGGTGATACTGTCAAAAGGTTTCAAAAATTTCAAGATAATATGTTAACATCAAATCACATATCAGAATACCCCCTTTTTTAAGAAAAGTATGACATATTAACAACTTGTTCAATAACTTCTTGCAATCAAGTTGGGCTTTGTGAAGCATGACAAAGGAAGGTAAAGAACTTTTAGTAGAAAATTATAACAAAATAGAAAAGTTTAAGAAAGGATCCTAACGGGAGAGGAAGAGATGAGCAAGGTTTATGAATCCACCCAGATTCAGTTTTGTTTTTTTATTTAACCCCTTAACAACCATAGGTATTTTCATTTTTGTGTTCTCGTTTTTTGTTCCCCTTCTTCTCAGAGCCATAACTTTTTTATTTTTTGGTTAATATGGCCATGTGAGGGCTTGTTTTTTTGTGGGACGAGTTGTACGTTTGAACAACATGATTGGTTTTAAACATATCGTGTACTGGAAAATGGGAAAAAAATTCCAAGTGATATTGCAAAAAAAGTGAAATTCCACACTTTTTTTTACCTTGTTCACTAAATGCTAAAACTGACCTGTCATTATGATTCTCCAGGTCATTATGAGTTCACCAAACATGTCTAGTTTTTTTTTATTTAAGTGGTGAAAAAAAAAAATTGGTGAAAAATAAAAAAGCATCATTTTCCAAGACTTGTAGCGTCACCATTTTTCATGATTTGGGACTGGGTGAGGGCTTATTATTTGCGCACCGAGAAGACGTTTTTATTCATACAATTTTGGTGTATGTACGATCATTTGATCACCCGTTATTGCATTTTATTGCAATGTATCGGCGACCAAAAACATGTAATTCTGGCGTTTTTAACTTTTTTCTCGTTACACCATTGTCTGATCGGCTCTGCTACATACAAGCGATGACCACGAGGCGGCACTCATAGCAATCTGGCTATGACAACCATAGAGGTATTCCGGAGACCTCTGGTTGCCATGCCAACACATCGGTGACCCGTGATCACGTGACGGGTTCACCGATGGGCGGGCTTCTGGCACACTTACCGGAAGCACGAGCTAAATGCTGTTGTCATAGATTGACAGCGGCATTTAACAGGTTAACAGCCACGGATGAATCGTGATTCCACCCGTGGCTGTTAGAGGCACATGTCAGCTGTTCAAAACAGCTGACGTGCAGGAAAAGATGTGGGCCCAGAGCCCACATCAAAGGGAGGGAATCCGACGTGGGCGTACTATTACGCCCAACGTCGGAAAGGGGTTAAGTGACTAGTTGTACAACATCTCTATAGCCAAATCAATATATATGAGGAACTAATGTGCCATGTGACACTGGTGCGCTATAACAGGTCCCCTACAACAAGGTAGGAACTGAAATGTGCGCAAAACATCCCAACCTTCTACAGAATATATAAAGAGGCAGAACATGTGGACAGGATAGCAGGGATCAGCTCTGAGGTAGACACTGGTTCACACACGTGACGTAGTAAGTTGGTTCAAAACAAACAGGGGGTTTATTAAAAGAAATTCATAAACCGTCAGGATTACAAAATAAAGTGGCCTCTTCCAGGTAAGAAAAGGTATCACAGAACAAAACAGAAAATAAGTCCATATTAGGCCGGGGTGACACTAGAGAGAAATACGAACGAGTGAGAGGAGCAAAAACCACGCATTGCACACGGACCAATGCTTCTCTATGGGGCAGCTCCCGTCATCCATATATTTCTTGGCCATATTTTACAGGCTGAGACAATCGCAACGTGCTGCGATTGTCAGCGTATTATGGCAAAAATACGCCAATGCAAGTCTATGGGGGCAAGAAAAATACAGATTACACACGGACCAGACGTGTGACTTGCGAGAAATACACACCGGTGTCCTTTAACAAAAGCCGGCAATTCATTTTGCGATACAGTAAAATCACACTGACATGTTTAATAAAGAAACAAAAGAATAGATATATACACATACGGACTCCGCGCAGCCTCACTGACGTCGCTGGCTGACCTGAGGTGAACTGATGAGCGTGGGATAAAGTTCAGAGACTTTCCCACGCTCATTAGTTCATCTCCGGTCAGCCGGGAGGCTGCGCAGAGATGAACTAATTCATTCTGCAGTGGTTAACAGCAGGCTGGTCGCATTAACACCGGTGTCGTTGTAAACCAGTTAACCCCTTCTTGATTGCAGCATGGGACCTGACTGACCAGCGGAGAGGTAAGTATATTGATGCATTTTTGTTTTATTTTTTTTTTTACAGGACCATGACTTTCTTTTGGATTAGCAGAGGAATAAATTTGGTCAAAAACTTGGTGTCTTTATTTCATTAAAAGAATTTTTAATTAATATCTGTGTGTGTTTTTTAACCCTTTACTAGTCTAGGGTTAATAATGGAGAGGTGTCTCATTGACACCTCTCCATTATTAACCCGGCTTAAGTCACCTTCCAATAGCAAGGTGACATTAACCCATTATTATTAACGCATTAGCCACCGCTACAGGGCAATGGGAATAGAGAGGCTAAGTGCCAGAAAAGGCGCATCTTATAGATGCGCCTTTTCTGGGGTGTCTGGGGACAGATTTTTTTAGCCGGGGGGACAAAAACAATGGTCCCTCTCAAGGCTATTAATATCTGCCCTCACTCACTGGCTTTCCCTCTCTGGTTGCGAATTTACCACAGGAGCCCACGCATTTTTTTTTTCAATTAAATAACCCCTTAATTTAACATTTAGATGTCCCAAATTTTACACACAAACCCTAATCTAATTATTAGACAAAGACATATAAAAAAAAATAAATGAAATGAAATGGTTTACTGTATGTAAACCATGCGTCATTTCATGTCGGATTTTGGAATGATTTTACAGAAGCAGACAATTGATTTAGCGGCTATTCTGCTGTGTAGAACTCTTATGAAATATAAATATATATGTGTCTCAATGACATATATACTGTATATATATATATATATATGTATTCTATGTGTATATATCTATTCTTTCGTTTGTGTTTTAACCTGTCATTGTGCTTCAATATACTGTACATCCATTTTGCAAGCCGGCGAGAAAATCTCGGCATACGGATGTCATACGGATGTTTACATGCGCAAAAAACGAAGCCACACCTTGACAACGGATGACATACGGATCACTGTTCAGGGAACATTTCTGCATATTACGACTAGCTAGCGAGATCGCTGTGTGTGACGGGGCCTTTACTCTGTAGAGTGGAGACGTCGCATAATAAAAGCTGATTGTGTGGAACTAGGCTGCGAAATAGTAGTTTTGTAGTTATAGTTATGGTTTAGAAAGTTAGATAGGTTTTATCACTTGAGCAATAATATGAAAACTTGTGTAATTTAATTGACATTATGTTTATCCTGTATATAAACCGGTATGCACATTTTGCTTTCCATTTAATGCTATGTGAAATATATATATTCTGCACAGTACTTATCACCATATGCAAGTATGTATGCTGCATACTCTGTTTGTGGTTTAATAAACGAATTTAAAAAAATTATGGATTTATCCCACATTTCAGCGAGTTTTCTCGTTTGGATTCTGGGTGTCCCGGGGCAGAGGGGTCTGTTCAGAAGAATATGTGGGCGGAGGTCCAGCAGAATATCTCCAGGTCTCAAGGGAGGTACAAGTTTGTCGTTGACAGGAAAAGAACCCCAGGTCCTGTGTTTCGGGTTGGGGAGAAAGTTTGACTCTCCACGCAAAACATTAAATTGAAGTTCCCATCAGCCAAGTTGGGCCCCAAGTTCATTGGCCCATACAAGATTGTGGAAAAGATCAATCCAGTGGCATAGAGGTTGGGTCTTCCAGTCTCATTCAAGATCCCTAGCGTCTTCCATAAATCCCTACTGAAACCTTTTCAGGCAGTCCGGTTGGTGCGGCGGTCGGTACAGTACCTGGTTCATTGGAAGGGGTATGGGCCGGAGGACAGGTCCTGGGTGTCTGCCCGTTTGGTGCACGCAAATGGCTTAGTTAATGCATTTCATTCTAAGTATCGTGGTAAGCCTGGGGGTCCAGTGCCCTCCACGTTGAGAGGGGGGTACTGTCTGGCTTGGTTATACTAGGGTTAATTCTTGTAGCCTCACTCTGACCCTTGGTGGACTTTTTATAGCCTCCATCTGGGAATTTCCCTTGTCAGTGATACTTTCGCGCTTGGCTGAGTGTGTTGACCCCTGAGTGTGTTTTGTGCCATGTTCTGGTTTGCCCGATACCTTGGTTTTTGACTCGGTCTCATCTCTGGATACTGCTTGTTGAATTCTGCCTGTGTACCTTCTCTGTCCATTTGGTATTGACCTCTGCTTGGCCCCGACTATCCGTTCTGCCTAATCTCTTGGTACCCTCGTGCTATCCCGTGCTGATCCCGACCTGATCTGGTTTACGCCCCTATCTATGCCCCTGGGTAGCTCCGTCTTGTAGTTACCTTTCTAGCAGTTTTCCTTCAGCTCCTAGCTCCCCAGAGCTTAGGCCACATCTCCCAGCAGTCAGATGCTTCAGGTCCTATCAGGCCTGAAGCAATCTCTCTTTAGTCTGTAAAAAAACAAAAATACAGGCCACATATTGATCAGGGTCATATCTCCGTCAGACGCCTGAACTATCTGTGGGCTACAAATTGTGGCATTTCAGGCCTACATTCTACTTTTTTGGCTGTGTCTCATCGTAATTCTATACAGAATTTTCTGTAAAAAAAATAAACATACAGGCCACATATTGATCAGTGTTGTATCTCCGTCAGATGCCTGATCTATCTGTGGGTTACAAATGGTGACATTTTAGGCCTACATTCTCCTGGTTTTTTTTTGCTGTGTCTTACCCTAGTTATTGACACCAGTTTGATAACCAAAAATACATTTTTACCTACAGTCCAGATATTTTAAAGTGTGGTTTTCCCGCACATGGATCACATACAAGTTCGCTACCAATTCAGTCATTTGTAGTGAATGTGGAAAATATTGTAGTCCATTTAAAATTGGCAAGGTGCGTGGCAAGGGACAGGGAAGTGGATGTGATGGTGCATGCAGAGGCTGAGCCCAAGGCCATGGGCAAGCTGAAATTGTGCCACAACAAACACCGACATCTTCAAGCATGACCTTCCTGTCCAAATTCATAGGCGACCACAGATCAGCACTATTGAAACCAGAGCAGTGTCAACAGGTTGTTGGTTGGAGAGCAGATAATGTTTCCACTCACTTTTCCACCACCACCAGCACCCTGTCTTCCACATGGTCAAGTCTGAGTAGCCGTTAATCTGGACTGCATGTTCCTCACCCTGATCCTCCTTCCTCCCGCCATGCCGAGTGCCCGGAGACAACTAATCCCACCACTTGGACACTCTGATGAGCTGTTCACTTTTCCATTTATAGATTCGGGCCTCTCGCCTGGTCCACTTGAAGTGGGGCAAAAGGAGATCGCATGTAGCGATGCCCAAACATTTGAGCAGCCATGGTCACCAGTAGGCGACGGTGGGAACATGCCACAAGAGGTGGACGATGAGACACAATTGCCAGCAAGTCAGAAAGAGGACCAGGGTGCGGAAGTGGAATCCGAGTTGGTGGATGATATAGTAACTGACACAACCTGACAGGAGAACATGCAGAGCGAGGACATCAGCAGCACATGGGGAGGGAGGCGTAAGCACCCCAACAGGCAGGAAGAAACAGTGTGTTGGCCGCAGACAGAAGGCGGACAACCGTTCCTCGTAACACCAGCATGATGGAAGTTGGCAGTACAACTGTTAGGTCTTCCCGAGTCTGGTTGTTTTTTAAAGAACCCCAAACAGACCACCTGCCATGCCCGCATCAGCAGAGGTAGCAACAGCCTGACCACCACCAGCATGATCAGGCACATGGCTGCAATGCACCCGACTTTGTGGGCCGAACCCCAGGCTCCAGGTACTCGGTCCCCAGCTGCCACTATTTCTCCCGATGTGCCATCCCGGCATTACACAAGCACGTGTCCCTCAACATTACCCTGCCTTGAACAATGCTGCTACTGGGAAAGTCCACGTAAAATACGGTCCATATTTTTATACGTTGTGTCTGACTCCAGCCTAACACATGAGCTCAGCCGTTTAAATGTGAATCTTTTCCTCTCAGACTCCAGCAGAGTCTGAGCAGTACATGCAGGGTACCCCCAAGGGTGGTTTGCATGTTAATGACCAAGCAAATTTTTACAATTCTGACCACTGTCCATTTATGAAGTAATAACTCTGGAACGCTTCCATGGATCCTGGTAATTCTGACATTGTTTTCTCATGACATATTGTACTTCATGATAGTGGTAACATTTTTTTTATATTACTTGCGTTTATTTGTGAAAAAAATGTAAATTTGGCAAAAATTTTGAAAATTTCATAATTTTCCAAGTTTGAATTGGCATGTCCTTAAATTACAGAGATATGTCACATAAAATGCTTAATAAGTAACATTTCCCACATGTTTACTTTAAATCAGCACAATTTTGGAACCACAATTTTTTTTATTAGGAAGTTATAAGGGTTAAAAGTTAAACAGCGATTTTTCATTTTTACAACACCATTGTTTTTTTAGGGATCACATCACATTTGAAGTCACTTTGAGGGGTCTATATGATAGAAAATACCCAAAAGTGACACCATTCTAAAAACTGCAACCCTCAAGGGGCTCAAAACCACATTCAAGAAATTTATTAACCCTTCAGGTACGTCACAGGAATTTTTGGAATGTTTAAAAAAATTAACATTTAACTTTTTTTTCACAAAATGTACTTCAGATCCAATTTTTTTTGTTTTCCCAAGGATAACAGGATAAATTGGACCCCAAAAGATGTTGTGCAATTTGTCCTGAGTACACCGATACCCTATATATGGGGGTAAACCACTGTTTGGGTGTATGGCAGAGCTCGGAAGGGAAGGAGCGCCATTTTACTTATTCATTGCAAAATTGGCTGGAATTAAGATGGGACGCCATGTCGCGTTTGGAGAGCCCCTGATGTGCCTAGACAGTGGAAACCCCCCACAAGTGACACCATTTTAGAAACTAGACCTTAGATGTGTGGTGAGCAGTTTGAACCCCCAAGTGCTTCACAGAAAGTTTATAACATAGAGCCGTAAAAATAAAAAATCATATTTTTTCCACAAAAATGATCTTTTTGCCCCTAATTTTTTTTACCAAGGGTAACAGAAGAAATTGGACCCCAAGAGTTATTGTGCAATTTGTCCTGAGTACGCTTATACTCCATATGTGGGAGTAAACCACTGTTTGGGCACATGGCAGAGCTCAGAAGGGAAGGAGTGCCAGATTTTACTCTTACAGTTTGCAGAATCCATGATACACTGGGAGAGCCCATGAGGTCCTAAAACAGCGGAGCCCCCCATAAGTAACCCCTCTTAATGAATACATTCAGAGGTGCAATGATCATGTTGACTCCATGGGTGTGTCACAGAATTTGATACCATTGGGCAGCCATGCGGAGAGACTCAGGAGGAATGGAGCGCTATTTGCCTATTCAAGTGAATGGGTCTGTGCACATGTCAGTGTGTTTCCACGGACTGTGTGTCTGTGGGCAAAGCATGCTGACATGTCCGTTTTTTAATGTCAGCATGGGCCACAAAACATCCAGCACACGAGCATACGCATAACACACATGTATGTAATCCATGTGACACGCATCAGCGCTGGGGAACAAGCGTTACATTAAACGCTGTTCCCCGCCGCCGGGTGCTGAACATGTCTCTCATCATTCTCCCTTGCTTGTGCCGATCGCTGGCAGAGCAGGGAAGAATTAAGAGAGAAGTGTTCAGCACCCAGCGCCGGGAAACAGTGCTTACTGTAACGCTTCTTTCCTGGCGCCCATCCTTTTTTTATTTTTTTACCTTGTCCCACTATGGGGCTATCATTTTTTGCAGGCTGATCGCTTCTACAGCATGTAGAAACTGTCAGCTCTGCACTGACAGAGAAAGTTGCTGATCACGCACTGCAACTTTGCTAGCTCTGGTGACCCGGATGTCATCATAACGACATCGGGTCACAATGGCAACGATCGGAATCCCACATCACACCGCGGGGTTTCTGATTTAAATGAAGAGGGACTGTAAGCCCTCTGCCGGCTCCCGGAATGCTGCAATCGCATTCGATTGCACATCTCGGAGGTTAAAGTGCTGGGAGTGGTGTGTGACCACTATTGGCACTTAGTATTAGGTGTCAGCTGTCAGAATCAGCTGACACCCGACGGCGATTTGGTGTGCGCGGGCAATCATGAGGACGTAATAATCCGTCCCTGGTCAAATAGTCCAATGGTACTTGGATGGATTATTACGTCCAATGTCAGAAAAGGGTTAAAAGAAAAAAATAATAATTGTTTGTTCTCCCATCTAAATGTTATAAAGTTTTGTGAATCACCTGCTGCTTAAAATGCTCAGTACACCCCTAGATGAATTCCTTGAGAGGTCTAGTTTCCAAAATGGGGTCACTTGTGGAGTGTTTCTGCTGTTTTCGCACGTCAATCTATTCCAGACAAATCGCACTCTTTCCTTTTCTAGCCCTGCTATATGCCCAGACAGAAGTTTTTGACCACATATAGGGTATCATTGCATTCAAGAGAAATTGCGTTACAAATTATAAGGTCCTTTTTCTCCTATAATCCATTGTGATAATTACAAATTTGGAGCTAAAACCAAATTTTTTGTGAAAAAAAAAGAACATTTTCAATGACGACCTAATATTATCAAATTCTGTGTAGTATCTGGGGGTTCAAAATGATTACTATACCACTAGATCAAATCCTTGAGGGGTGTAGTTTCCAAAATGGGGTAACTTATGGGTTTTTCACTATTTAGGCACATCAGGGGCTTTCCAAATCCAACATGATGCAAGCCTTCAGACCATTCCATCAAAGTCTACATTCCAAAACGTCACTCTTTCCCTTCTGAACACTGACATTCGCCCAAACAGTAGATTTCTCAAATATATGGGGTATCGGTGTATTCAGGAGAAATTGCAAAGCAAATTTTAGAGTCCATTTTCTCCTGTTACCCTTGTGAAAATAAAAAATAAAGTAAATTTTTGTAAAAAAAAAAAAAAAAAAAAAAAAAGTAAAGTAATGTTTAAAAAATGATGCAGATGTAAGGTAGAAATGTGGGAAATGCTATTTATTAGCAATTTGGTGTGAGATAACTCTGGTTTAAGGGCATAAAAATTTAAATTTTGAAAATTGTTAAATTATTCATATTTTCATAAATACACTGCTCAGAAAATAAAGGAAACATTAATATACCACATCTTAGATATCACTGAATGAAATATTCCAGTTGCAAATCTTTATTCATTACATAGTGGAATGCATTGAGAACAATAAAACATAGAAATGATCAATGTAAATCAAAATTAATATCCCATGGAGGTCTGGATTTGGAAGGATACTGAAAACCAAAGTGGAAAATCAAATTACAGGCTGATCCAATTTCAGTAGAAATGACTGAAGACAAGGAAATGATGCTCAGTAGGGTGTGTGGCCTCTACGTGCCTGTATTGCCTCCCTACAATGCCTGGGCATGCTACTGATGAGGTGGTGGATGTTCTCCTGAGGGATCTCCTCCCAGACCTGGATTAAAGCTTCAGTCATCTCCTGGACAGTCTGTGGTGCAATGTGGCGTTAGTGGATGGAACGAGACATGATGTCCCGGATGTGCTCAATTGAATTCAGGTCTGGGGAACTGGCAGGCTAGTCTATAGAACCAATGCCCTCATCATGCATGAACTGCTGACACACTCCAGCCACATGAGGTCTGGCATTGTCCTGCATTAGGAGGAACCCAGGGCCAACTGCACCAGCATATGGTCTTACAAGGGGTCTGAGGACCTCATCTCAGTAACCTAATGGCAGTTAGGCTACCTCTGGTGAGCACATGGAGGGCTGTGCAGCCCTCCAAAGAAATGCCACACCCCACACCATTACTGACCCACTGCCAAACCAGTCATGCTGAAGGATGTTGCAGGCAGCATATCGCTCTCCATGGCATCTCCAGACTCTGTCACATCTGTCATATGTGTTCAGTGTGAACCTGCCTTCATCTGTGAAGAGGACAGGGCGCCAGTGGCAAATTTGCCAATCCTGGTGTTCTGTGGCAAATGTCAAGCGTCCTGCACGGTGTTGGGCTGTGAGCACAACCCCCATCTGTTGACATCGGGCACTCAGACCATCCTCATGGAGTCGATTTCTAACAGTTTGTGCAGACACATGCACATTTGTGGCCTGCTGGAGGTCATTTTGCAGGGCTCTGGCAGTGCTCCTCCTGTTCCTCCTTGCATAAAGGCGGAGGTAGCGGTCCTGCTGCTGGGTTCTTGCCCTCCTACAGCCCCCTCCACATCTCCTGGTGTACTGGCCTGTCTCCTGGTAGCGTAGCGCCTCCAGCCTCTGGACACTACGCCGACAGACACAGCAAACCTTCTTGCCACAGCTCACATTGATGTGCCATCCTGGATGAGCTGCACTACCTGAGCCACTTGTGTGGGTTGTAGAGTCCGTCTCATGATACCATGAATGTGTAAGCACAACCAACATTCAAAAGTGACCAAAACATCAGCCAGAAAGCATTGTTACTGAGATGAGGTCTGTGGTCCCCATCTGCAGAACCACTCCTTTATTGATGGTGTCTTGATAATTGCCAATAATTTCCATCTGTTGTCTATTCCATTTGCACAACAGCATGTGAAATTGATTGTCAATCAGTGTTGCTTCCTAAGTGGACAGATGATTTCACAGAAGTTTGATGTACTTGGAGTTATATTTTGTTTTTTAAGTGTTTTTGAGCAGTGTATATGCAAATCATATCGACCACAATTTCCACAAACATGAAGTACAATATGACATAAATAAACACTCTCAGAACCACTGGGAGCCATTGAAGTGTTCCAGAGTTATTACCACATAAATTGACACTGGTCAGATTTAAAAATTTGGCCTGTTCAAGAAGGTCAACATTAGCTTAGCCACTAGGGGGTTAAAAAGGCACACACCTCTTAATAAATTGGACGCATCTATCTCCAGAGCTACAGTCATTTAGGGTATGTGCACACTTTGCAGATTCGCTGCAGATCCGCAAGTGATTTACAGTACAATGTTATTCTATGGGGAAAAAATTTTGCTGTGCACATGCTGCGGAAAAATCCGCGCGGAAACGCAGCATTTTTTTTTCCGCAGCATGTCAATTCTTGTGCGGATTCTGCAGCGTTTTTACACCCATTCCATTATAGGAATCCGCAGGTGTAGAAACACAGGGGAAATCCGCAATAAATCCACAGGAAATACACATAAAACCGTGCAGATTTTGACCTACGGAGTCTGCAGATTCCGCGAAGAACATTCCGCACAGCAATCCGCAACGTGTGCACATATCCTAAGAATGGTGTACAAAAAGCCTGTCTTAGGCCTCTTTCACACATCCGTTTTGCGCCGTCAGGTGGGATCCGGCTTTTTTTTCTGTAAAACCGGATCCGGCGAAATGCAATGCCGGATCCGGTTTTTCCCCATTGACTTGCATTAGTGCCGGATGGCATTGCGGTTTGTCCGTTTTTTGCTGTACCAGGCTACTTGTCTCATTCCGGCGTCTGGAAAAAACGGCTACTGTAACGTTTTTTGTCTCCGGCGAAAAAGCCCGAAGCGCCGGATCCGACGCTTCCGGCTTTTTGCCACTATTGAAAGTCTATGGGCGCCGGAATGCGCAGGATACAGAAAAAGACGGATCCAGCCACCGGATCCGTTTTTTTAAGTCTGTGCATGCTCAGATCCAATTGGCCAGCCCCCAGGAAACAGATATAACCTGCTAGACGGATCCGGCAGAAAAACGGATCCGTTTCTACAGTTCTCCAAAATTTACGCCGAATCCGTTTTTTCTAAAAATAGCCGGATCCTGCCTGACGGCAAAAAACTGATGTGTGAAAGTAGCCTTAGTGAATTGTGGCCAAAATATGGCATTTTCTACTGAACACTGTGGTGAAAAAACTATGAAATGCAATGTACAGGTATCAATGTAATCTTAGAAGAAAAAAAAACATTTCATCTGAAAAACGGGATGGAAACTGACTCCAATTAAACCCAAATATTTGCACTTTGTAATTTGCAGCTGTATTTATTTACACAGGCACATCTATAAAGCATAGTCTATGGGCACTGTGTGTACATACAGCTCGAGGACTGAATTATAGTATCAAGTTAATTGCATAGTATTTAGCCAGTTTAATACGGTTTGTAAATAGCATAGGATCTCTTTAATATGTAGGTGGATTGCTGCATCAGCACTAACTATATAACAAACCCAACCAGTTCTTTTGACGTGTTCAACAAACCAACTCTTTCCAGCACGTCAAGACATAAAAAGCTGCATTAAATAACCTTTCATGTTGTATATAGAACAGTCAAGCACATAAATACAAACACAATATAGTAGAAACAGTGGTGACCAAGATGAAATCTCTACACAGAGCTTATATCAAAGGTTAAATGGGTATAATAATGGTTATTTGAAATCAATTTCACCCACTGTCCTGCAAAGGGTTAACCCCTTTGCGACGTTTTTGAGTTTGTTTTTCGCTCCCCTCCTTCTCAGAGCCATAACCTTTTTATTTTTCTGTCAGTATGGCCATGTGAGGGCTTATTTTTTGCGGGACGAGTTGTACTTTTGACCGACACCATTGGTTTTACCATTTGGTGTACTGGAAAATGGGAAAAAAAATTCCAAGTGTGGTGAAATTGCAAAAAAAGTGCAATTCTACAATTGTTTTTTTGATTTTTTTTCTACCATGTTCACTAAATGCTAAAACTGACCTGCCACTATGATTCTCCAGGTCATTACAAGTTCATAGACACCAAACATCAAAAATTTCGCCATCTTTCGACACCCGTAGCGTCTCCATTTTTCGTGATCTCGGGTTGGCTGAGGTCTTATTTTTATGATACCATTTTGGTGCAGATATGATCTTTAGATCGCCTGTTATTGCATTTTAATGCAATCTTGCGGTGACTAAGAAAGCATATTTCTGGACTTTTTAATTTTTTTCTTGTTTAGGCTGGTTTCACATTAGCGCTTTTGTGCGCAGCGCATCGGGCGCACCAGTGCGCATGCGCACTGCGCACCTATATTTTACATGATGTGCGCATGGTCTTGCGCATATTTGCGCTTTCGTGCGCATGCGTTTTTTTGTCTTTTGCGCCAGGCGCGTCAGACGCAACATGTTGCATTTTTGGTTCCGCCCTGTCTCGTTAAAACAACGCATGCGCACGGAATGCGCACGGAATGCGCAAAAACACCACATTGGAGCCTATGGGAGCGCAATACTTGCGCATGGTCTTGCGTTTTTATGCGCATGCGTTTTTTACATAAACATGACTGAAGTTTGGTCTAGACAGTAAAAAAAAAAAATTGAACCAAGGTGATAAAATGGTGTGGGCACTGGGATTCCACAATACTTTAAGGATTGCTCACTAGTGGACACACAGCACAAGCTGCACCAATGTAAGTATGAAAAACCTAATGTCTGGCTGAAATTTCAATACATTTCTATGTACTTATGTCTCTTTTTTTTTTTATTGCAGCATGTCTTCATCTGGTGAAGAATATGTCCCCGGGACAGGGCAAGAGGCAGAAGAAGTGAGTACTATGCTTCCGTATGGATTTGAAAAAATAAACACGTGATTAATTTTTTTGGTTTAATTTTCAGAGCTCATCCTCCATCACGCCACCACCACCGGAGGAACGGCAGGAGCAGCAAGGCCAAGTGCGGGCGGGTAGACGTGATGTAAGTACAGACGGACTTTTTTTTTTTTTTTTTTTACTTATTTTCTAGTCTGGTTTTTTTTTTTTTTTTTTTTTTTGGTATTTTTTAGTTTTTTTTTTTTAAATTTTCATGGTTGTTTTTTTCGATGTTTGTTGTTTTTTTTCCATTTATTTCCATTTAAAACAAATAATTTTTTCATGGATTGTTTATCAATATCTAGGGCTCAAAGTGTGTATGTGTGTGTGTTTGTGTGTGTGTGTGTGTATGTTTGTTTGTTTGGGTATATGGGCACGGGACTATGGGATGGAGGATATATATGATGGGTATATGGGCATGGGATAGAGGATATGTATGATGGTATATGGGCACGGGACTATGGGATGGCGAACATGTATCATGTGTATATGGGCACAGGCATATGAGATGGCGAATATGTATGATGGGTATATGGGCACAGGACTATGGGATGGAGGATATGTATGATGGAATATGGGCACGGGACTATGGGATGGAGGATATATATGATGGGTATATGGGCATGGGATGGAGGATATGTATGATGGTATATGGGCACGGGACTATGGGATGGCGAATATGTATGATGGGTATATGGGCACAGGCATATGGGATGGCGAATATGTATGATGGGTATATGGGCACAGGACTATGGGATGGAGGATATGTATGATGGAATATGGGCACGGGACTATGGGATGGAGGATAATTTTAAATTTATATAACTAACCACAGTTAGTTACTATGCCCGGGCAGCGCCGGGCTCTTCAGCTAGTTATCGATATTTTTTTTTTAAAAATCTTTCAAAGATTAATGTTTGTCTTTCTTTTCTAGGCTCCACAGCGGGAGGAGGACCTCGCCCTGGACAACGACGAGCTCATCCGTCTAGTCCAGGAGCGAGTCCCGTTGTGGGACACCCGTCACCAACTGCACTCGGACAACGTGGTGATCCGGCGGCTCTGGAACGAGGTGGCCGCATCGCTGATGGATGGCTGGGACAACGCCTCTCCCCGGGTACGCAAGGATTTTTGTAAGTATTTAAATGCAGTGTGATGCAGCAGTGATCTTGGCCGGGATCACCCAACTGTGTGTGATGCTATTAACTCCATGGAGTTTCTATCATCACACACAGTTGGATGATCACAGCCTCCAGTGCATAGTCTTACTTTTTTCTTTTTTTTTTTTTTTCCATCACAGTGAACAAAGTCAGAACCCGTTGGCGCTCGATGAAGGACCGCTTCAACAGGGATATCCGTCAGGAGAATAAGGTTCGCAGTGGTGCTGCGGCAAGGACCGGCACGAAGTACCGATACCATCGTGCCTTGGCATTTTTAAGACCGGTCCTTGCCTCCCGAACGTAAGTATTTTCTAGTTGTATTGTGTTTTATTCTGTGCTTTTCTATTCCACAGGAGTTGGCGATTGTTAATTTATGGTAGTAATTTCTTTCTTTTCTTTTCACAGCACCTGGAGCAGCACCCTGCAACCTGGTCCCGAAGCGGTCCTTCATCAAGCTGCCCCGGACCCCTCCCAGCCATCCATCAGCGAGGAAGCACCTTGCAGGTCTGCACCACAGTCATCTGGAGACCAGGAAGCTGGTCGCTCAGGTGTTCCCCTGTCCCAGGTCTCTGCCACTGGTTTTGCGGGCACTTCCCGCCAGCAGCGGCAGAGGACCTTGGACAGGCCTCTCATGCCCGAGTTCGTTGAATTGAGCTCGGTCTTTCAGAGTAGCCTCAAGGCACTCTCCGATAGACTTGAGAGTGGTTTCCTCCTTTTGGACCAACGCTACAAGTCTATCGAGGGTCGCCTTGAGCGCCTGGAAGTCGACCTCGCCAGACCAGCGCATCATTTTTATACCCAAATAGCTCGGGACACGGCGGAACACCTTACCCCTGACCTCCAGTTGACTGTCATGCAGGCCTGCAACAATGCTTTTATGCAGGCTATGCAGCAGAGTAGGATTATGCAGCAGTCAGTGGTGGCATTTCCACCGGTGCCACCACTGACTCGTTTTACAGCATTACCTACTTCTGCTGCATATCACTGCACAGCCACCACACTTCCAAGCCTCGCCGGACACCAATATACCGCCCCAAGTCCGAGTGCAGCTGGACACTTACCCGCCAACACCATGCCAAGCGCTGCTCCTGCCTGGCCCACCACTGCTGCCGCCACCACCACTGGATGGCCCGTCGTCACCACCCCTGCCTTGAGCGCCGCAACCACCACCACCAGCGGGAGGACCACCCCGGTATGGACCGCCACAGCCACCACGCCTGCATGGACCGCCACCACCACCACCACCACCACCACCTCGGAGCAGCATCAGCTGGGGGACCCGCATTCAATATTTACGGCCCCTGCCAGGACATCCACCACCTCCAGCATGCCACAGCTGGAACAAGATCCTGGCAGGCGGTCAACAAGTGCCAGGCGGTCCCCCAGCTCCAGCCAGTCCCCAGCCTCCAGGCGTTCCAGAGGCTCAAGGCAGTCCAGAGGCTCAAGGCGGTCCAGAGGCTCAAGGCGGTCCCCGGGGTCTAGCCAGTCCTCAGGCTCAAGCGAGGACAGCAGGAAGACGACGGGCCACCGTCCTAAAAAAACAAAGAGGAGGACTCTTACCCTCCCTCCTCCCTCACCTCCCACTTCACAACTTTCCTTGCCTCAGCTCCCTTCCCCCACTTCTTTGGTTCCTCCTTCCCCTAGAACCCCTTACTCCACCCAAAGCCGTTCCTCATCCCTCCACACCCCCCAGTTTCCAGCAACTAAAAAATAATTTAAATAAATGTTATATTTTTTTTTCAAAATAATGTTTGGTTATTGTGTCTTTCGCCGCCTGCACACACTGCGCCCTACACTATGGTTTGTTTTTCTTTACTTTCTACCGGATGGTCAGCCATCCAACTCTGAAAGGGATACTATATTTCTTTTTTTTTTTTATATATATATATATATATATATATATATATATATATATATATATAAATAAAACAAAAATGAAATATAGTATCCCTTTCAGAGTTGGATGGCTGACCATCCGGTAGAAAGTAAAGAAAGGGAAACCACCAAAAAAAAAAAAAAATTTATATATATATATATATATATATATATATATATAAATATATATATATATAAATATATAAATATATATATATAAATATATAAATATATATATATAAATATAAATATATATTTATATATATATATTTATATAGATATATATTTATATAAATATATATATATATATATAGATAGATATATTTATATATATATATATTTATATATATATATATATATTTATATATATATATATATTTATATATATATATATATTTATATAAATATATTTATATATATATAAATATATTTATATAAATATATTTATATATATATATTTATATATATATATATATATATATATATTTATATATATATATATATATATATTTATATATATATATATATATATATATATATATATATATATAAATATATATATATATATAAATATATATATATATATATAAATATATATATATAAATATATATAAATATATATATATATATATAAATATATATAAATATATATATATATATATATAAATATATATATATAAATATATATATATATATAAATATAAATATATATATATATATAAATATATATATATATATATAAATATATATATTTATATATATATATATATTTATATATATATATATATATATATATATATTTTTATATATATATATATATATATTTATATATATATATATATATATATATATATATATATATATTTTTTTTTTTTATGGTGGTTACCCTTTCTTCAATTTAACCTGGGCAGATGAGTAGTGGAGTTTATTAAGACACAGTACACTGGGTACAGGTATAAAAAACCATGTATTTTATTTTTAACAAACAACAAAACTATTAAACCATTTGATCCTGCCATGCTACACGACCAACATCGGATAAAAAGTAGTCCGCAAATTGGTCCCTCATTTGGGCAACTTCGACTGAGGACCGAAGAGGGTGCTGAGTAAAATCTGGCAAAGGGTTGGCAGCAGGCTCATCCATGTCAAAGTTCGGCCGCTCCTTTGCCATAACAAAATTGTGGAGAACCACGCATGCCTTCACGACCTCATCAACTGTTTCCATTTTGAGATTGATGGCGGTGCTGAGAATTCGCCATCTGGACACTAGAATGCCAAAGGCGCACTCTACAGTCCTGCGAGCCCTCGTAAGCCTGTAGTTGAAAATTTTCTTGCGGTGGTCCAAGTCACGGCTTGAGTACGGCTTCAGCAGGTTTGGGCACATCTGAAATGCCTCATCCCCAACCACTACAAATGGCAGTGGTGGAGTTTGGGTTTGGGGAAGAGGCCGTGCCAGTGGAAAATTGAAATGGTTGCCGTACAACCTCCAGCCCATATCAGAGTTCTTAAAAGTCTGTGAATCGTTGCCCCGTCCGAATGCCCCTATGTCCACCGCCACAAACCGGCAGTCTGCATCCGCAATGGCCATTAGGACTGTGGAAAAGTACTTCTTGTAGTTGTAGTACTCGGAGCCACTTCTTGCGGGTTTTGTGATGCGGATGTGCTTCCCGTCCACCGCTCCTAGGCAGTTCGGGAAATTGCAGACTGCCCAGAATTTCTCCGATATTTGAAGCCACTTTTCGGCAGTGGGCAATGGCAGAAACTCCGGACACAGAACATCCCACAGAGCCCTGCAGGTGTCGGCAACAATCCCAGATAAAGTTGAGATTCCCAGCCGGTACTGGAAATGCAGGGATGAAAGACTCTCTCCAGTTGCCAGGAACCTGCCAAACATAAAAAGAAAAAATAATTATATTTCTGTCTTGGGTATTACTAAAAACACTGAAAATAAAAAAGTACATGGCCTAACTATTTTGCATGTTTTTTTAATACAACATAGCAAAAAAACATTTTATAAAGGCTTGGGATTAGTACATGCCAGAAGAAAAACCATTATGCAAAAAAGCAATTTCACAAAAATAATGTTAAAAATCAATAGCCAAAAAAAACCTAATTTTTTGGACCAAAAAAAAAAAAAAATAAAAAGCCAAAAAAATTATGCAAACATAACAACATACATACCGTAAGGTGACAAGGAGCCTTTCTTCGGGAGGAATGGCACGCCGGAGCTGAGTGTCCCTTCTCCGGATGTTTCCTTCAACCATACCCAGCAAGTCAAGGAAGCTTTCCTGGGACATCCGTGTATAGTCAGCAAATTTCTCCGGGTTTTCCTGTAGCTCGCTGTACAGCGTGTGATATGCTCCACGGCTTGGCCGGAGTTCGATGATTGGATGCCTCCAAAACCTACGCCGCTGCCGTCTCTGCTGTCTCTCCCTCTCCCTTTCTTGCTGGCAACAAAAGACATACGCCTGAGACAGCGCAATGTCAAGATCCAGCTTGAAGCGGAAATTATCCAGACGCAAGTCCATCTTGACACCGGAAACAGCAGCAAAATCTGATGAATTCAGCAGTACAGGGTCTATAAAACATTCCAATGAAACACGCCCACTGGTGACCCATTGGTGGTCAAAGATTTTGCTATTGTGAAATGTCACACCTAAAAACGCATGCGCATAAAAAACGCAACCGCATGCAAAAACGCATGTAAAACGCAAGTAACACTGCGTTATTTTGACGCATCAGCGTGCGCATGAAGAAAAAAAAACGCACATTTGTTTTGCGTTTTTCTTTGCGTTTTTTATGCGCACGATGCGCTGCGCAAAAAAACGCTAATGTGAAACTAGCCTTAGCCGTTTAGCGATCGGGTTAGTTATTTTTTTTCATATTGATAGGTGATTCTGATCATGGTGATAACAAATATATATATATTTGATTTTTTTTATGGTCTTATTTTGAATGGGGCGAAAGGGGTTGATTTGAACTTTCATTTTTTCTATTTTTTTAATATTTTTAGAAACATTTTTTTTTACTTTTGCCATGCTTCTCCATGGGAGACTAGAACCTGCCATAACCTGATCCGCTCTACTACATACAGGCGTTGATCAGATCGCCTGTATGTAGCAGAATTGCTGACTTGCTATGAGCACGGACCACCGGGCGACACTCATAGCAATCCAGCAGTGACAGCCATAGAGGTCTGCAGGAGACCTCTGGTTGTCATGCCGATCCATCGGTGACCCGCGATCAAGTGACGGAGTCACCCATGGGCAGGATTTCCGGTGAGATTGCTGGAAACGCGTGTTGAATGCCGCTGTCAGAGTTTAACAGCGGCATTTACCGGGTAAACAGCCGCGGGTGGATCACGATTCCACCCACGGCTGTTTCGGGTACATGTCAACTGTTCAAAACAGCAGATACAGTATATGCCAGGAAAGATGTGGGTTCAGCGCCAATTCCCACATAAAAGGGGGAGACACGACATGCACCGTACTAGTATGGCGCATATCCTGAAGGGGTTGACTATGCATTAAAACTCCACATTGCCACAACCTGATGTGCATGTAAGAAATTGGAAAATCTGCAGCTTTTTCTTAGTCCCACACTCTTATTCCGCGACCATTGAAAAACCAATCCTCATTTATTGTACAGTAAATTCTCAAATATTTTATACAGAATCCATACCAAAAGCCACAATAATTCTACCACATCTGAAATCAAACTTACAGGGAACTTGTGGTGTTGTACAAGCAGTCGGATCTGTTGCTAGCATGCTATAGCTTATGAGGTGGACAGAATTATATATGGATTTGTTGGAAAAGAGTCTGTATAACTTGTACTTTATTCATTGAAACCTCTGATATTTGTATGCATTTGACTCACAATAGGTGTTCCTACTTAGTGACTGACAGCTATCTCTGACTGCACATGCACAGTCATACAGGGAAGACTGTTGATTACTGAATAGTACAGCCCACTGGACTCTTATGTATACAAACACCAGAGATTTCAATAAATAAAATTTTCCCACAAAATGTATATCAATTACATAGTCCCTCTTTGGGACTTTAACTTTTAGTACTCTAATCGCTGGTATAATGCATTGCAACGCACTAGCACTATAATGCATTATACCTGTCAGTGCTGCACTGACATAAGTCGATTGGATCATGTTCCTAGCTTGCTTAGCTGGCTGAGTTGAAGGCAGTCATGACGCCCTCGGGTTGCCGTGGCAACAATTGGCCCCTGTGATGATGACACGGGGTGTCGTGCCAACTGGAAAGGAGAGGAAGCCCCCTCCCTCTCTCAGCCTTCTAAATGCTGCGATCGATATTTATTGCGGCATTTAGGGGCAAAGCTGTGGAGTCAGAGTCCATTTTGGTGGAGTTAAGGCCCCGTCTCACATAGCAAGATCGCTGAAGAGTCACTGATTTTGTGACACAACAGCGACCTCGCCAGTGATCTCGCTACATGTGACACTGCGATGACGCTGCGATGTCGCTGACGTGCTCGAATGTCCTGGGCCATTTTTTGATCGCTGGTGTCCCGCTGGCCAGCACACATCGCTGTGTTTGACACAGACGAGCGACATTGTTAGTGACTCAGAAATCATGGACGCAGGCGGGTGTCATCAGAATCGCTTCGCTACTGTATGACAAGGTCCCAACGACCACCAAGGTCGTTATACGGATCGCTGGATCGTTGCTGCGTCGTTGGGTAAGTCTGCCTGTTTGATGGCCATGTAGCGATCATGTAGCGACGCACCAGCGATCCTTACCAGATCGTATCGTTGTCCGGATCGCTGGTGCATTGCTTAGTGTAACGGTGGAGTAGGTATAAAATGGACAGGCTCCTAAAATACATAATACATTCGGTAAAGTAGTAAAATGCATGAAGTCATGTAAATGTTTTCATAATAATTTTGGAAAGTTCTGAAATGTCCTATAAATGTCTGTTCTGTTTCTGATCTCGGCCTTTAGTTAAGATGAATCTGTGCAGAACTATATATACAATTGAAACCAGAAGTTTACATACACTATATAAAAAGACACATATGCATGTTTTTCTTAATATCTGACACGAAATCAGAATAAACCTTTCATGTTTTAGGTCAATTAGGATTACCAGAATTATTAATATTTGCCAAATGCCAGAATAATGAGAGATAATGTTTTAAGGCATTTTTATTATTTACTGCAAAGTCAAAAGTTTACATACACTAAGATTACTACGCCTTTAAACAATTCTAGACTGCCCACATGATGTCATGTGTTTGGAAGCTTCTGATATGTATTTGGGCAACATCTGGGTTAATTAGAGACACACCTGTGGATGTATTTTAATGCACACCTGAAACACACTGCTTCTTTGTGTAGCATGTGGGAAAGTCTAAAGAAATCAGCAAAGAAATCAGGAAGAGAATTGTGGACTTGCACAAGTCTGGCTCATCCTTGGGTACAATTTCAAGATACCTGAAGGTGCCTCGTTCATCTGTACAAACAGTTATATGCAAGTACAAACAAGATCGGAATGTCCAGCCATTATACCGCTCAGGAAGGAGATGGGTTCTGTGTCCCAGAGATGAACGTGCTTTGGTCTGACATGTGCATATTAACCCAAGGACAAAAGTAAAAGACCTTGTGACGATAATGGCGGAATCTGGTAAGATTGTGTCAATATCCAAAGTGAGATGAGTACTGTATCAACATGGGCTGAAAGGCCACTCTGCCAGGAAGAAACCATTACTCCAAAAGAAACAAAGCCAGATTAATGTTTGCAAATGCACACAGGAACACAGATCTTAATTTTTGGAGCCATGTCCTGTGGTCTCATGAATCTAAAATGGAACTTTTTGGGCATAATGACCATCGTTACATTTGGAGGAAAAAGGGAGAAGTTTGGAAGCCTAAGAACACCAAACTGTGAAACACGGGGGTGACTGCATCATGTTGTGGGGTTGTTTTGCTGCTTAAGGAACTTAACTGGCTTAAGGAAAACAAAGTCAATGTTTTGGAGTGGCCATCACAAAGCCCTAATCTCAATCCTATTGACCATTTATGGGCAAAGCTGAAATGGCAGATGCGAGCAAGGCGACCTACAAACCTGGATCAGTTACATCAGTTTTGTCAGGAGGAATGGGCCCAAATTCCGACCAACTATTGTGAGAAGCTTGTGGAAGGATATCCCAAACGTTTGACCCAAGTCATTCAGTTTAAGGGCAGTGATACCAAATACTAATGAAATGTATGTAAACTTTTGACTTTGCAGTAAGCAATAAAAATACCTTAAAACATTCTGTTATTATTCTGGCATTTGGCAGATAATAATAATTATGGTAATCCTAATTGACCTAAAATGGGAAAGGTTTATTCTGATTTCATGTCAGATATTGAGAAAAACATGCATATGTGACTTTTTATATAGTTTATGTAAACTTGTGGCTTCAACTGCACATGCTCAGTAAAGAGGCAGTGTTATGGACTCGGAGTTGGAAGTCAGGGAAATGGAGGGATCAGAGGTTTAGTTTACCAACTCCACAGCTCTGTTTTGGAGGTTAAAATGCCTGGGGAGATGTGGACACCGCTCCAGGCAGTGACAACGGTGTCTCATCTTTATTGCCCCACACGATTGCCATGACATACCCTTACGTCAAAGATCGGGAATCCCTATCTGACCATGACGTATGGGTACATCAAAGGTTATGAAGGGGATAAAAGGAATGTGTTAACAGTGTTTTGCCATCTAATCTGATAGCAGTATGATGCAGACACAGAGACCCTGATTCCAGCAATATATCACTTACTGGGCTGCTTGCTGCAGTTTTGATAAAATAACAGTTTTATCGCAGGCGATTGCCACTAGAGGACTTGTAAACCTAACACCAGGTACTCTCCCATATTCATGAGCCGATTAGCAGCTTTCTCTGTACTCTGCAGAAAGCTGAAAATCAGTGGTTTTGGTGGAGTTATACAGAGCTAAGCATTCAGAGACCCAGTATTTCACGTCGCCGTCAGGCTTGGGGCCTGCTGTTCCGGTCGCGGCCACTAGGAGGCGCCGGACCGCCACTTCGCCGTCAGACACAGGGACGGCTGTTCCTGCCTCGGCCACTGGGAGGCGCCGTGGTTCTGTTACGTCGCTGTCAAATTCAGGGCCTATTGTCCTGGCTTTATCCACTAGGAGGCGCTGGTCTGTCACGTCGCCGTTAGATTCGGGGCCTGCTGTTCCGGTCGCGGCCACTAGGAGGCGCCGGACCGCCACTTCACTGTCAGACTCGGGGACGGCTGTTCCTGCCTCGGCCACTGGGAGGCGCCGTGGTTCGCCCGTGAGTTATGGCTGTGACAGAGAAGGGGCTCCTGCGCAGGCATCTGTTGGGCGCAGGCTCCGTCCCTCTGTCAGTCGTCAGGGGGTTACTGCATCACCATCTGGCCTGGGGGCGGTCCTAATGACATCATCAGTCCAGGAACCTGTGAGGGATGACCTGATCCCTCAAATACCTTGGGACTGGTCTTGCAAGCCGCCGGATATATTCTTGGTTCCCCTGCGTGCTACTGTGTGAATTGCTATAGTTAACTTTGACCTCAGCCTGGATTTCTGACCATTCTATTGCCTGCCGTTTTTGTACTTCTGCCGCCCTCCTGGTTTATGACTCTGACCTTGGCCTGGATTTCTGACTCTGCTTCTGCCTAACAACTTTGTACCTCTGCCGCCCTCCTGGTTGATGACTCTGACCTTGGCCCGAATCTGACTCTGCTACTGTCTGCTGTTTTTGTACCGTTGCTGCCCGACTGGTTTAGACTCGGATCCCACTACGTTTTTGGTCCCGTATTGGAACACTTCTCTGGCGACCGCCCTGCTCTGGTCCACTGCTCTTATTCAGAGAGCTACCTCCTGGGCTCTGCTATAAATCCAAATCCCTGTATAGGGGTAAAGGGTATCAGGGTTGCTCGGGGTGTTGTCTTACTGCAGCCCAGACTCGCAGAAGGACGTCACATTATATCCGGCTACAACATAAGCTGCTTTTGTGTATATGTATCATATATAAAAGCACTCTCCTGAACTTTTTTTTCCCTTCTTCTCCTGCCTGAGTTAATCTCCTGCCCTAACACCTGCTGCAGTGCACAACCTGAAGGAACACTCCCATCTTCCTATACCAGCATGCTGCAGCCTGGAGACTTCAAGGAAAATGCTGGGTGTTGGAAATCCACATTCCTGGGATATCGGCCTCTGGGCAGCTCTGGTCAAAACTGCCCGGGGGCTCAGGTATTGCCCACAAATGAGGCTAAACTTTTGCTACCCATTTCTCTCTCGTTTGCTAAGAAACATCTGTGTGTAAAGGCTTATGTGGATTGTGGTTCTGCAGGCAACCTTATGGATTTTTTGTTTGCAAGGAGTCTTGGTGTACCTCTGCTAAGGCTTAAGGCCCCTATTCAAACCACTGCGATTAATGGTACATCTATTATCCAGGGTGGGGTGGAATTTGTCACTGCAGAAATTACTATGTCAGTGGGGACATTACACACCGAACAGATGTCATTTTTTGTTATTCACAATTTATCACATCCAGTTGTGTTAGGCATGCCATGGTTGCACCAGCAAATTCTATTATTGATTGCCATCTAGGTGATATCGAGCGCTGGAGTCCACAGTGTCAGAGTAATTGTATGTCACTGTCAGTAAACCAAATTAAAATTAAAACACCCTTTATACCATATGCATTCAGAGACTATGAGGATGTCTTTTCCATAGTGGAGACTGAGAAATTACCTCCTCATAGAGAGATCGATTGTCCTATAGATTTGGTCCCAGGTTCGCGTCTCCCTAAGGGGAGAATATTTAACCTCTCTGGTCCACAGCGTGCAGCCATGAATGACTACATAGCAGATAGCCTACGAAAAGGCTATATTAGACCCTCCACCTCACCTGTAGGGGCTGGGTTTTTCTTTGCAGAAAAAAAAGATGGTGGACTCAGACCTTGCATTGATTATCGGGACCTGAACGCTATTACTGTAAACAATCAGTATGCGCTTCCACTCATCCCTGATCTTTTTAATCAGCTACTGGGAGCCCGTTGGTTTACTAAGCTTGATCTCCGGGGAGCTTACAATCTTGTCCGCATAAGAAAAGGCGATGAGTGGAAAACCGCGTTTAACACGCCCCTTGATCATTTTGAGTACCTGGTTATGCCGTTCAGGCTAAGTAATGCACCTGCCATGTTCCAAAACTTTGTGAATGATATCTTCAGGGATATCTGTGGGGTATATGTAGTGGTTTATTTAGATGACATCTTGATCTACTCCGCTGATGCTCTTACACACGCGCAACATGTTCGTACTGTGCTCCAGAGACTTCGAGAACATTCTCTATTTGCCAAGCTGGAAAACTGTGTTTTTATGGCTGAGGAGGTACAATTTTTGGGGTACATGATTTCTGCTAAGGGGTTCCGCATGGATCCTGCCAAGATCCGACCCATTAGTGAATGGGTGCAACCCAAAACTCTAAAAGCGCTGCAGCGGTTTTTGGGCTTTGCAAATTACTACTGAAAATTTATCAAAGGGTTCTCAGAGATCGCCAAACCGCTCACGGACCTGACCCAGAAGGGGGCAGACGTGGTTAATTGGAAGCCTGAGGCACTTCAGGCGTTTTCTGTTTTAAAGGATTGTTTTTCTGCCAACCCGATATTAATCCAGCCTGATCTAGACCGCCCCTTTGTGGTAGAGGTCGATGCCTCTGAAGTTGGAGTAGGGGCAGTGCTTTCCCAAGGCACTGCCTCCCTCACTCAACTCCGTCCATGCTCCTTTTTTTCCGAAAGTTCTCTTCTACTGAAAAAAATTATGATATAGGGAATCGGGAATTATTGGCCATAAAATGGGCCTTTGAGGAATGGCGCCACTTCCTCGAAGGTGATAAACACAAGATTACAGTAATCACATCACAAGAACCTGACCTACTTGGAGTCAGCTAAATGACTGAATCCAAGGCAGGCTAGGTGGGCTTTGTTCTTCTCAAGGTTTAACTTTGTGATCACGTTTCGTCCAGGGACTAAAAATGTAAGGGCCGATGCCCTCTCTCGAAGTTTCTGCCCCTCACAGGCTGAGGACTCGGAACCAGTTGCAATACGGAGCAATGGGATCGTTGTGTTGGCAGTGTCTCTGGACCTTCTGGAGGAGATCCGTAGGTCCTCAGAACCAGCCCCTGACTCGACGCCTCCCCAGAAATTGTTCGTTCCAGCCCCGTTTCGTCTACAAGTTCTGAAGGAGTCGCATGACTCTGTCCTGGCAGGCCATCCTGGTGTCAATAATACCGCCAGACTAGTGACTAGGAATTTTTGGTGGCCGACGGTAGCTAAGGACTGTAAGGATTACGTACTAGCTTGCGAAATCTGTGCTCTCGCCAAGTCCCCCCATAATCGGCCTGCCGGCTGGCTCCATTCCTTACCCGCCCCAGAGAGTCCATGGACCCACATCTCCATGGACTTCATTACTGACCTGCCGCCCTCAGAAGAGAAGACATGTATCTGGGTGATGGTGGACAGGTTCAGTAAGCAAAGTCATTTCATTCCCCTGTCTGGACTACCTAATTCAGAAACTTTGAGTAAGTTGTTTATTATTCATGTAATACGACTGCATGGCGCTCCGGTGAATATCGTGTCCGACCGAGGTACCCAGTTCGTTCCTAAATTCTGGAGGGCATTCTGCAAACGCATTGGCGTTGAATTATCCTTCTCCTCCGCTTACCACCCTGAGACTAATGGTCAAACTGAGCGCACCAACCAGGCTCTAGAGCAATATCTCCTGTGCTATATCTCGGAACATCAGTCCGATTGGGTGGAACATCTTCCGTTAGCTGAATTCGCCCTAAATAACCAATACCAGGAATCTATCAAAACCACCCCGTTCTTCTGCAATCACGGTTTGCACCCACGTTTTGGTTCATTTTCGGCCAAGATGTCGGAACTCCCAGGGGTAGAGAATTCCATACGTCACTTAATTAGATTAGATTAGATTAGATTAGATTAGATAAACTTTATTGATCCCGGAGGAAATTACAGTATTACAGCAGCAGAACAAAGATCAAGAACATTACAAGAACAATACACACTTTACAAAATAAGTCTATATGGACAGCAGATGCGGATAGACTGGTACTTGTAACTCACCAATTCCCCCCCATACACTTTGAACTTCATTTAGTCTTGGGATGCTTTACACTTATACATTTGTTAAACATCCCCACAGCTGTCGGAACAAACGATTTTCTATATCTTTCCTTTTTACACATTAGTTGGAGTAGACGCTTGCTGAATGTGCTCTTTTGCTTCGCAAACAGTTCATAGAGCGGGTGTGTATTGTTGCTCATTATAGCCTTGCATTTCTTAGTAATTCTATCCTCTAATACCTCCTCGAAAGTCCTGAGTTGTAGACCCACCGCCGCACTAGCCTTCTTGATAAGTTTATTCAGCTTATTCGCGTCAGCTGTGCGCACACTACTACCCCAGCATATAATTGCATCAAAGATTGCACTCGCCACAATGGATTGGTAGAACATTTCAAGCATTTTGCTACACACATTAAACGACCTTAACTTCCTTAGGAAGTAAAGTCTACTCATCCCTTTCTTGCAAACCTTCTCCATATGGCACCTCCAATCAAGCTTGCTGTCCAGGTGACTTAAGGACAATCTGGTCGGAGGTGAACACAAACTTGGGTCCCAGGTCAGGCAGGCTTCGGCCGCAAATAAACGGCGGTCCATGGGGCTGCACCTAGGAGTTGGGGACAAAGTTTGGCTGTCTACCAAGAACATTAAGCTTAAGGTGCCATCTGCCAAACTGGGTCCCAGATTTATTGGTCCCTATGAGATATTAGATGTAATTAACCCGGTAGCCTTTCGTTTAAAGCTCCCTCAGTCTTTTAAAATACCCAATATTTTCCACAAATCCCTCCTCAAGATGTACCGCTCCCCAATTCATCCCGTCCAGTCCTCTCCTCCTCCAGTTTTGGTCAAGGGTGCCTTGGAGTACGAAGTCCAGGGTATCCTTGATTCCCGTTTGGTGAGAAGGTCCATGCAATATTTGGTGCATTGGAAGGGCTACGGTCCAGAGGAGAGGTCCTGGGTCCCCGCTAGTGACATCCATGCCAAGGGCTTGATTAGAAGGTTTCACCTCCTTCACCCTGACAATCCGGAGGCGCCGGACCGCCACTTCGCCGTCAGACTCAGGGACAGCTGTTCCTGCCTCGGCCACTGGGAGGCACCGTGGTTCTGTTACGTCGCTGTCAGACTCAGGGCCTATTGTCCCGGCTTTAGCCACTAGGAGGCGCCGGTCTGTCACGTCGCCGTTAGATTCGGGGCCTGCTGTTCCGGTCGCGGCCACTAGGAGGCGCCGGACCGCCACTTCACTGTCAGACTCGGGGACGGCTGTTCAAGCCTCGGCCACTGGGAGGCGCCGTGGTTCGCCCGTGAGTTATGGTGGTGACAGAGAAGGGGCTCCTGCGCAGGCATCTGGTGGGTGCAGGCTCCTCTGTCAGTCGTCAGGGGGTTACTGCATCACCATCTGGCCTGGTCCTGGAGGCGGTCCTAATGACATCATCAGTCCAGGAACCTGTGAGGGATTACCTGATCCCTCAAATACCTTGGGACTGGTCTTGCAAGCCGCCCTGATTGTAAGACTGTTTCATTTGGTATTTATGCACCTGTGCAGCTGCCATTTTACTTGGGTCCGCTGCACCTGTATTAGTGCAGATGCATTTAGGCCTGTCTGGTTTGTATCTGAATTTTTTGGAGGATTTTTTCCTCTTTTTGAGGTTTTCATGTTAGAGTAGGACTGGCAAGTGTAAGGAACTTTGACACAGTTTGCCAGCTTCCGAATTAAGGCCTTAAAGGGGTTGTCTGGGCTTTTCACATAATCTCAGTGCATATCTGGGCTGCAGAATGCTGAAAATAAGTAATTTACCTTCTGTGGCCAGTTTGCAGGGTTTGCTAGATATCAGCTCTTGCTTGTAAGAAAAACGTCCTGGGGGGGTGTGTCCTGGCATTGAAATGAGAACTGGTCATTTCCTCCTACTCTACTAAAAACCTGCCCTCTATAGCAACAACCCCATCCTCCATAGCAACAGGCCCTCCCCGACCACATGAACAAGCCTATCCCTCCTCACACAGTAACAAATCCTCCCCCTCTAGCAGCCTCAGTGCACAGAGCAGCTGCTACTCCCCCAGACACACGCTGAACAGTGATCTATGGAAAGTGAAACTAGTGAGGCGGAAACGACCAGTTCTCATTTCAATGCCAGAACACACCCCCCTGGACGTTTTTCTAACAAGCAAGAGATTATATCTAGCAAACCCTGCAAAGTGGCCACAGAAGGTAAATTACTTATTGTCAGCATTCTGCAGCCCAGATATGCACTGAGATTATGTGAAAAGCCCGGACAACCCCTTTAATATCAACCAATACCTTACATATATTGATATGTTTTTGTGCACTTTTTATGTTTCTTTCAGGGTGCAGTTGGGCCCAAATGGTTCTGCAAACTTGTGGCCTCTGTTCACATGGGATGCATTCTAGTTGGCACTGGGCAGCCCCCCTATATGGTGTTACTAAGAAGTTGTGAACCAGAAGCCCTGCATTCCCTGTGTGAACAATGCCACATGCGGATTATTTCTTCTGCACTGGTGTACCACACGGCCAATCCCTGATTGTAGGCTGGCTGTTTCATTTGGTATTTATGCACCTGTGCAGCTGCCATTTTACTTGGGTCCGCTGCACCTTGTATTAGTGCAGATGCATTTAGGCCTGTATGGTTTGTATCTGAATTTTTTGGAGGATTTTTTCCTCTTTTTGAGGTTTTCATGCCCTCAGATAGAGTAGCATCACCTTGGTGACAAATTCCCTTTGAAAAAAAGCTGTTTTTCAGAGTGATTGATACGTTTAGAAGGTGGTGAGGTGGTGAAGTGTCTCATAAGTGGAGAAAGAAACATATTATTCTTATAATATATATGCCATGGCTTCTTATCTTTGCTTGCACCATTTAATTTTTAAAAAATGTGTTGAAAAGAAAGTGACAATTTAAACTAAAATAGACAGGCATGATGAGAGATTCTGTTTAATCCTTTCTCTGCAAAGGACGCATCATACACTACCTTGCAGGACAATATTTTAGCAGCCAAAGATGGATCTGATATGTACTTGCTACTAAAGACTGTAACGCAGGATGCAGATTATTAGCCTGATTTAGCATTAGCCTGAACTGTAGTGTGTTGAAGTGAGAGAAGAATGGAGTTAGTGTGGGATGTGCTAGCAGCAAGCGATGAAAGAAATATCAGTGAGGCTTCACATGCTTTCATACACACCAATAAAATCAGAGGAGACAAAACGGACTGTATTATCACCAAGATTTACCAGCATCTGTGGACTAAGGAGCCAAAAATCAAGCTGGGGATCATCACTCAGAATAGAAAACATTTGCTACTCCATTATTGGGATGGATATGATAGCAGACATAAAAACTTTACAAAATAGAAACCAAAGTGGAAACAAAAGGACATTTAAAAACGAATAGTTGTAAATAAGCCGAGGATCTATGGAGGTGCCTTTGCTACATATAAAAATAAAAAATAGGAAAGTAAGGAATGAACAAGAGCAAAAGGTGGGTTATTACTAGAGTTGAGCGAATATCTTCGGTTCCCCGCTTATTCGGCAAGCTATAGCGCAGAACAGCGGGAACCCGGCTTCCTGGATTGCGCGGGCTGAACAGTTGATCAGATCCACAGTGGCATGTGTCGTGGCTGTGTTACTGTCTCAGCACATGCATAGAGAGCCCAATACACAGGCTCTCCATGCCGATCAGCTGTTTAGCCGGCACGATCCAGGAAGCCGGGTTCCCGCTGTAGCTTATTCGGCAGGCGCTACAGCTCTCCCTCAACTCTAGTTATTGCATGTTATTCCTCCTCTAGTCGATTAGGCAGCATCCTTCACCTTTTATTGCTAAATATTCTATTTTACTTCCATAAATAAATTACAAATAAGTGGCAAGATTGAATTTTCATGCAACTTCTACTTAGGGTATGTTTCCACGGGGCGTATTCCTTCAGAATTTGCTGCGGATTGGACGCTGCGTACAGCTGCTGCGTCCAGATGTTACAGCATAGTGGAGGGGATTTTATGAAATCTCATCTCCACTATGCATGCAAACTCGCAGGTGGCAGACCTGCATAACCAGACATGCGGTGCGTCTTTATAGACCGCAGCATGTTTATTTAGCTTGCGGAGACGCTCAGTCTCCGCAAGATAAATAACACAGTCTATGAATAGGATGTGGTGATTCCTCATGTGTTCACTGAACACATGCAGTATCACAGCACGTACGACAGGGGGCGGCGCTTTGGGCTGAGTGGGGTATCCGCTGCGTCCAAAGTGCAGGGATTCCGGACCGTGGACACATACCCTTCTACTAAGCTTGATTTTCATACAATGTAACATTTGAAATAAATTACCTTTTTGACATGTGGCGTAAATATTTGAGACTAGTAAACATTGTATGGCATTTGTTTTCTCATTTTTGAGAGCACAAGCTCTTAGTGGTGTAAGTAATTGTAGCACATATGAATTTTGCACACCCTGAAAGAGGACAAAATAATAATAATGATAATAATAATAATCTTTATTTATATAGCGCCAACATATTCCGCAGCGCTTTACAGTTTAACAGTTTCAAAACACAAGTCATAAATAACAACGTTAACAATACAATAATTAAAGCAAAATAAGACGAAATAAGACGACCCTGCTCGTGAGAGCTTACAATCTACAATGAGGTGAGGGAGATACAAAGTACAGGTGTGTATTTACAATGATGGTCCAGCCATCTTGAGGGAGTGAGGGATGGATAGAGATAGTGAATGGGCTAGACACACACACACTTTCACATAAAATGACTTTGATTAGTGAACGTGATAGGCCGCTCTAAACAAATGTATTTTGAGGGAGCGCCTAAAACGATGCAAATTATGCATAGTCCTAATTTCTTGGGGTAGAGCATTCCAGAGGATTGGCGCAGCGCGGGAAAAGTCTTAGAGTCGGGAGTGGGAGGTACGGATTAGTGCAGAGGTTAGTCGAAAGTCATTTGCAGAGCGCAGCGGTCGGTTAGGCCGATAGACAGAAATGAGGGAGGAGATGTAGGGGGGTGCTGCACTGTGGGGAGCTTTTTGGGGGAGAACAAGTACTATGAATTGGATCCTATAATGAATGGGCAGCCAATGTAATGACTGGCGAAGAGTGGACGCGACAAGTACCGATTAGCCAGCTGGATGACCCTTGCTGCTGCATTATGTATGGACTGGAGCGGGGAAAGTCAAGTAACGGGGAGACCTATTAATATAGCGCTGCAATAGTCCAGGCGGGAGTGGACCAAGGCGACAGTAAGGGTTTTTCTTGTTTCCATGGTGAGAAAAGGGCGGATTGTAGAGATGCTCTTTAGGTGTAAGCGACAAGAGTGGGCAAGAGATTGTATATGGGATGTGAAGGAGAGATTGGTGTCAATCATAATACCTAGACAGCACGCCTGCTGCCGGGGTGTTATTATGGTGCCACCAACAGAAAAGGAAATGTCAGGTTTAGGGAGGTTAGTAGATGGCGGAAGCAGAAGGTCAGTTTTGGGGAGGTTGAGTTTCAGATAGAGGGCAGACATGATGTTGGAGACTGCGGACAGACAGTCACCGGCATTCTGTAGTACAGCGGGGGTAAGGTCAGGGGATTTCATGTACAGTTGTGTGTCATCAACATAAAGATGGTATTGAAAGCCAAATCCGCTGATGGTCTGTCCAATTGGTGCCATGTAGAGAGAGAAGAGAAGGGGGCCAAGGACTGAACCCTGAGGTAACCCAACAGTGAAAGGAAGTGGAGATGAAGTGGAGCCAGTGAACAAAACATTGAAGGAGCAGTCAGAAAGATAGGAAGAGAACCAGGAGAGCAGTGTCCTTAATGCCTAGTGACTGGAGCCTAGAGAGTAGGAGACGGTGGTCAACAGTGTCGAAAGCTGCAGAAAGGTTGAGAAGAATGAGCAGAGAGTGCTCACCATTACATTTTGCTGTCAGAAGGTCATTGGTAATTTTGAGGAGTGCAGTTTCAGTCGAATGTAGGGGGCAGAAGCCGGACTGTTAAGGGTCTAGGAGGGAGTGAGTGAAGAGGTAACGCGTAAGGCAGGATTAAACCAGCCGCTCCAAGAGTTTAGAGATGAAAGGGAGATTGGAGACTGGTCTGTAGTTGTTTGTGCAGGATGGGTCGAGTGGGTTTCTTTAATAATGGAGTAACGATAGAGTGTTTGAAGGAGGATGGGAAAATACCAGAGGAGAGGGAGAGATTAAATATTGTAGTGAGGTGAGTTGTGATGACTGGAGAGACTGGAGGAGATGTGAGGGATGGGGTCAGTAGTGCATGTAGTCGGACGTGAAGAAGAGAGGAGTGTGGAGACTTCTTCTTCTGTGATGGGATCACATGTGGAGAGCAAGCCAGGGGAAATGCAGGGAGGGATGGGAGTCACAGCACTTAGTGGTTGGGAGTGGATTTCCTGATGGATGTTATCTATTTTCTCTATAAAGTGGGAGGCCAGGTCATCAGCACAAATGTCTGTGATAGGGGCTTGTGCTTTTGGCCTGAGGAGGGAGTGAAAGGTGTCAAAAAGTTTCTTAGGGTTGTTGAATAGTGAGGAGATCAGGGGGGTGAAGTAGGTCTGTTTACCAAGGGGAAGGGCAGAGTTATAGGTTCTTAACATAAATTTGAAGTGGATGAAGTCTTCTGGTGTGCTGGTTTTCCCCCATAAGTGTTCAGCACTCCTAGAGCATCGCTGGAGAAGTCGAGTTTGCGATGTGAGCCAGGGCTGTTTTACTCTGTGTTTGGAGGTTCTGAGGGTGAGGGGCGCTACTTGGTCAAGGGTGCTTCTGAGAGTGTCTTTGTAGTGATGTACAGCCAGATCAGGACAGGAAAAAAAAGAGGAGATTGGGGACAGTGATGAGTGTAGGGAGACTGCAAGTGTATAAGGGTTAATGGCTTGTAAATTTCTGAATGTGTGGTAGGTAGGAGTGTGCTGGGTGGGTGAGGATTTGTGAGAGTGAAGGAGAGACTGTTGTGGTCAGAGAGGGTAAGCAGTAAATTATTTAGGTAGGAGATTGAACAGAGTCGGACAAAGACGTGGTCAAGGGTGTTACCATCTTTGTGTGTCTCAGAGGTCGAGAGCTGTGAGAGGTCAAGAGAAGTGGTTAGTGATAGAAGCTGGGATGCAGATGTGGAAGTGGGCCTGTTAATGGGGATGTTGAAGTCTCCCAGGATAAGGGTTGGGAGTTCTGAGGATATGAAGTGCAGCAGCCAGGCTGAGAAGTGGTCAATAAAGTGGGTGGGTGATCCTGGGGGCCGGTATATGACAGCTACTCTGAGGGAGAAGGGAAGGAAGAGCCTGATGGTATGGACCTCAAAAGAAGGGAATAAGAGTGATGGAACTGGGGGGATGACCTGGAAAGTGCTTTGTGGGGACAGGAGTATTCCAACTCCACCACCAAGTCTGTTTGTGGGTCTCGGGGAATGGGAGAATTGTAAGCCACCATGGGAAATGGCAGCAGGGGAGACAGTGTCAGAGTCCTGGATCCAGGTTTCAGTGAGGGCCAAGAGATTCAGAGTTGTTCAGAAAGTAATTGTGCAGGAAAGGAAGCTTGTTACATACAGACCTTGGATTCCAAAGCGCACAATTGAAAGAGGGAGATCAGGGATTGCAAGTAATAATATTAGTATGGTTTCGATAAGAGGTGGAGTAGGGGTTGAGGTTGGGGGATGGTGGACCAAAATCAGTAGGAGTAGAAAGATAAAGAGCAAGAAGTTATTGGAATTGTAAGAAGTTTTTTGTGCGATGTGTATGGGCAAGATGGGCTGACATTTTTCAGGAAGGTGAGGAGTGCATGGGAGCTGTACATGGGAGAGGAAAGTATAGAGGGGCTGATGTGTATAAGTCATGATGGAGGGGGGATGGGGTGGTGAATGTGGATGGCAAGGGAACACAGGAGGATAGAAATAAAGCACATGGATAAAAGAGAGAGCAAAGTGTGGGTTACCTGACTCCTGCCCTGACTAACTGCTTTTGTTTGATACTTAGCTAATGCGATGCTTTGCTGAATGCGTGCGACCCCTCACATGCGTGTTCCCCTTAGAATGAATCTAAAATTATACACCACACTACAGGGCCAGGAGAAAAGGATTGTGGGAGCTGTTTGTTATAAATTAGCAACAGCTGCTCAACACATCCTGGTTTGGAATAGATGATCAAAGACGCTAGTCCTGATTCCATCTCTATACTATAGCACCTCTCCCATGATAACATCTCCAGTGATTCCCCCCATGGATATACAACAGTTAAGCGCCCGTTACACACTGCGATATCACTAGCAATATCGCTGTAAAGTCACCGATTTTGTGACGTTGCAGTGATATTGCTAGCGATATCGCTGCATGTGATACTTACCTCCGACTGGCTCCCCCGCTGGTTATCGCTGATCGCGCGAGAAGCTCCTGGACCATTCCTCGTCGGCCACTTCCTGCTGGGCTTCCTGTGGCGCCGACGAGCGACGCGTGGAGCCGGGCGGGAGGACGCAGGATCGCCGCGTCTAACAGGTAAGTAGCGATCCCTGACCCCTGCAATGTCGCTGGTGAGATATGCCTGTGTGGCAGCTCAATAGCGACCACCTAGCGATGCACCAGCGATCCTGACCGCATCATATCGCTAGTCGAGATCGCTGGTGAATCGCTAGATGTAACGGTACCCTCAAGGGGGTTTTACACATAGCGGTATCGCTATAACGTCACCGATTTTGTCGCTAGCGACATCGCTATGTGTGATACTTACCTCCGACCGGCTCCCCCGCTGTCCATCGCTGATCACGCGAGAATGTCCGGCTCCATTTCTCGTCGGCCGCTTCCTTCTGGGCTTCCTGCTGGCGCCGACGAGCGACGCGTGGAGGCGGGCGGGAGGATGTCAGGATCGCTGTGTGTGAAAGGTGAGTATCGTGCGCTGCGTCGCTGCTGCATCGCTGTGAGATCTGCCTGTGTGACAGCCCACTAGCGATGCACCAGCGATCCTGACCGGGTCGGATCGCTGGTCGGATCGCTGGTGCATCGCTAAATGTAAAGGGGCCTTAAGTACTGAGAACAATGTAACAAATTAATTATAGCAAAGGAGTTGAATGAAATGATTACCAGAACAAAATGCTTGCTGACATGGAATAGAGTGAACATGTCAGGACGCCAAAAATTGGGGTGGTACAAGGCTGTGTGCTAACTTTATGCTGTCAGGATTGGCTGACAGACGCACTAATTCATTCACTGAAATGGACATTCAGAAAGCAGGAAAATCACTTGGACCAGGAACAGGTGGGGTACAACACTTAATAAAATAAAAACATAAATAAGCTTCACCAGCAACTACAGAGCAGTGAGGGATTTTCTGTTAACCAGACTATTTGCCTTCCAAGGGATCAATGTCCCGATATCCCATCAAGAATGAACTTAAATCCTTACAATGCAAATATCTTGGACAATAAACATTAATAAAGCAATTTGGAATATTGCCAAATTCTGACTACTGTCACTTTACGAGGTAATAACTCTGGAACACTGCAAATGATCCCTCTGATTCTGAGACTGTTTTTTTGTGACATATATAGTTCATGATAGTGTTAAATTTTGTTTGATATGACTTGCGTTTATTTGTGAAAATAGCGAAAATTTCACGATTGTCAATCTTCAAATTTGTATGCCCTTAAATCAGAAAATTAATAAAAATAACATTTCCCACATGTCTACTTTAAATCAGCACTGTTTTGGAAACATTTTTTTTTGTTAAGAAGTTATAAGGGTTAAAAGTTGACCAGCGATTTCTCATTTTTCAAAAAAAATTCATATAATAGTTTGCGGACTCCATACACAGAGCACCTAAGTGCTAGAAGAGCAGAATCCCCCCTCAAGTGACCCCATTTTGAAAATTATAACCCTTTGGGAATTTATCTACAGGTGTAGTGACGATTTTGACTCCATGGGTATTTTCCAGAAACAAGCAGCTGTGGATGTAGCTGATTTAAAATTGCAAACTGCCATTGTGGTGTCCAAAGGTTGTAATCCCCAGTACGTTGCAGTCACCAATGCATTGTAGTCATCAGTACGTGGTTGTGACCAGCTCAAGCGTCTGGAGACATGCACCTGTAAAGTAGATGGGCTGACATCGCTACAGAGATGTCAAACATGTGGACTCTAAATGTGGTTTAGGCACAATATGGTGTTCAGAAGACAAGGGCTTTTGGATTTGGGAGCGTAGAATTTGCTGAATTTTTTTTGGGGGGTGAGGAGCTATAGCACTTTTCCAGAATCTCTGTAGTACTAGTAAGGTGAAAGTCCTCTATAATTCCGTTACCAGATGACAAAGCTGAGCAGGGACTTGATTTTTTTGTGGAATGATTTGAACCTTTTATAGGGAACACTTTACATAACATTTGGGGACACATTTTTCCGGCACTCTACACGGAGCACTTACTTTGGGGTTTACATCTAAGTCTCCGAGTGATGTGATTCAGACGAGTCCCCTGAGGGATTAATTCTATCAGGACTAGAACCCAGCAACTCTTGTGCATCAGGAAGCAGCTCTTCCGTCTATTCAGTTCCATGCTAACCCAGATACTTTTACCCATGTTGTCTCCACCCTGACTGAACACCCTATTTAAACCTGGCATTGCATTTCCTTCCTTGTGAGATTATTGAGCTACCAGCCTCTAGTCAAGCTTCTTTTCACCTGCTCCTTCATTTTAAGATTACACTGCTGATTCTGTGTATCGACTCCTTGGCTATCCCTAACAACACCACATGCTGCTTCTTTAAAGTATATTGCTCATGTGTATCGATTCCTTGGCTATCCCTGACTGCGCTACGTGCTGCTTCTTTAAACTACATTCCTACTTCTGTGTACCATCTCCTTGGCTATACCTGACTATGCTACGTGCTGCTCCTTTAAACTACATAGCTGCTCCTGTGTATCTACTTTTTGGCTATCCCTGACTAAGCTACCTGCTGCTGCTGCCCGTAGTGGTTGCAATACCACTACTCCAACCCAGGTCAGTCCTTAACAAATTCACTATGAGGCAGCAGAGTTACTCTGGACTCCGTCTGCCCTCTTTTCAGCAATGTCCTTTTTTTTCCAGAGGTGCACAAAACTGTGGCAGACCGCACTTTTATGCACGCCTAAAAAGAAAGACACTGTCGAATCATAGACAGCACTATCATGAAGTACAATATGTCACGAAAAAAATAGTCTCAGAATCAGTGGGATCTGTTAAATCTTATAGAGTCATTACCTCATAAAGTGACACTGGTCAGAATTGTAAAAATTGGCCTGGTCATTAATGTGCAAACAATTAATTAACAATAATGTGCATACACCAGCGCCAATGCCGCAAAAAACTCGTCCAGCGACCGCAAAGGTGATGAATCTGTCAGCAGGGAGAAGACCCAGGATTGGGGATCACCCCTGAAAAGGGAGACTATAATCCCCACACACTGTTCCTCACTCCCTAAAGAACCAGGGTGAAGCCTGAAATATGGCTTACAGGCCTCATTAAAAACCAAAAAATTCTCTCTCACTCCAGAGACCCTGTCAGGGAGAGATATCTTGGGTTCCGGTTGAGCCAAGACTTGAGCTGAGACCATGAACCCAGACATCTGCTGAGCTGTTGTACCATCTGAGACCACAGCTCCATTAACTCCTCCATAAGGATCTGGATCAGGCTAGCCAAAGCCTCTGCTTCAGCCATAGGTTCACCTGAAAAAATATGGGTTCGTGATAATGTCAGTTTTCCTTGCTGGCAGCTTATTGCAGCTGCTGAGTTGCTAGGTCAGCTGATGTGGGAGGTGACCACTCCCACCATCCGTTAAATAGTCACCTGATGCATCAGCTGACTGTTGGTGATAGAGTTATTCTATGAAGACCAACCTTGCAGTTGCAGCTCTCTGGTGTCAGTGCTGAATCAGCTTCTTATGTGAATTTTCAGTTCCTGTTTACGTATTTTCTGCAGTGTGGAGCTTGGCAGCGGTGCCTTGAGCTAAGTTTTGTGTTTTTACCTTGTCTATCTAGTGCTGGTCACTATCCCCTGTGTTTGTATCATCTGCAGTGGTGATGCTAGCATCCTTGCCGGCTAGTGCACTAGCCACAGGATAGTGAGGTGACAGCTAGGGATGTGGTTCGTGATGACGGCGGGGGGGAAGGACCCTCATAGGGCATTAGGGGCACCTGGGGATTAGGCTCAGGCTCCTTCTCTATTATGAGGTCCTTCCTCCCCCTTTTTCCATTCCCGTTGTTGGTGTATGTTGTGTTGTCCGTTGAACTTAACTGAGTCGGTTCGTGACACACGGGCTTGGCATAACGTACTGGTGACTGCAACGTACTGTCACTACAATGGCAGTTTGCAATTTTCACTCAGCAACATCCACTGCTGCTTGTTTCTGGAAAACACTAATTGAGACAAAATCATCATTACACCTGCAAATAAATTCCCAAAGGGGTGTAATTTCCAAACTGGGGTCACTTGAGGGGGGGATTCTGTTTTTATGGCATTTAGGGGCTCTTTATATGGAGTAAGGAAACTAGTCTATAATAATTTGTTCTCCAAGAGTCAAATAGTGCTCCGTCCCTCCCGAGTATCTACGTATGGCTCAGCAGTACTGTACAGCCACATATAGGGTATTGCCAAGTTTAGCAGAAATTGTGTGATACATTTTGGCATCATTTTTGCTCATTTCCCAGTGTGAAAATATAAAATATGGGGCTAAAACAATTTTTTTGTGGTAAAAATGTAATTATTTTTTCTTCACTGCCCAATGGTATAAAATTCTGTGACACACTTGTGGCGTTAATATGATCACTACATCCCTAGATAAACTCATTGAGAGGTGTAGTTTGTAAAATGGGGTCACTTTCGGGGGTTTCTCCTGTTTTGGCACCTCAGAGGCTCTGCTAATGTGACATGGCCACCTCAAACCAGTGCAGCAAAATCGGCACTGTAATATGGTGCTCCTTCCCTTTTGAGCTTTGCAATGTGCCTCAAAAGTAGATTTTGACCACTCATCAGGTATTGATGTACTCAGGAGAAATTGCATAACAAATTGTACTGTTCGTTTTCTCCTATTACCTCTTTTGAAAATTGCAAACTTGGGGTCAAAGGGACAGTTTAGTGGAAAAAATAGTAATATTTAATTTACTCAGCCCAATTTTATACAAGTTTGTGAATCGCCTGAGGGTTAAACATACTCACTACTCCCCCTAGATGACTTCCTTGAGAGGTGTAGTTTACAAAATGGGATCACTTGTGGGAGTTTCTGCTATTTTGGCATGTCAGGGGCACTTCAATTGTGACATGGTATCCTCAACCTATTGCACCCAAAATAGCGCTCATTCTCTTTCCAGCCCTACCATGCGCCCAGTCGATTTTCAACAAATATGGGGTACCTGCGTACTTTGAAAAAATTGCACAACAAATTTTGGCATTAATTCTCTCCTGTTACCATTGTGAAAATTAAAAAAATGGGGCTGAAACATTTTTGTTGGGAAAATGTGTTTTTTAATTTTCACGTCTCAGCATTATAAAATTCTGTGAAGCCCCTGAGGGTTCAAAGTGCTCACCACACATCTAGATGAAGTCCTCAAGGGGTCTAATTTGTGGGGGAGTTTCTACTATTTAGGCACCTTGGGGGCACTCCAAACGCGACATGGCGTCAGCTATTGATTCAAGCCAATTTTGTATTTCAAAAGTCAAATGGCACTACTTCCCTTCCAAGCCCTGCCGTGCGCCCAAACAATAGTTTTCCTCTACATATGTGGTATTGGCATATTCAGGAGAGATCACACAACAAATTTTAAGGTGCATTTTCTCCTGTTACCCTTATAAAAATGGAAAATATGGCGCTAAAGTAACATTTTTGCGGGAAAAAGTTAGAGTGCACCTGCCACCTCTTTTGGCCACTATAAGATGCGGCCACTGCCTTTCAGGGCTTATCTACAACATTCTATAATGCTGTAGATAAGCCTCCGTTCTGACCTGAAAGATAAGAAAAATAAGTTTTATACTCACCTGGGGGGCGGTCCTCCCATCTTCTTGCGACACCGCCCTCCTGCTTGCGTCCTCACTCCCGGCATCGCACTTCTGCGCAGGTGTACTTCTCTGCCTTGTTGAGGGCAGAGCAAAGCACTGCATTGCAAAGGCGCTGGGCGTCTCTGACCTTTCCCGGCACCTGTGCACTGCAGTACTTTGCTCTGCCCTCAATAGGGCAGAGAAGTACGGCTGCGCAGAAGTGCAATGTCGGGAGTGAGGAAGCAAGCAGGAGGGCGGTGTCGCAAGAAGATGGGAGGCGCCGGACCCCGATTCTGTGACACCCATCAGACCATAATATAGAATGCTGTAGATAAGCCAGGAAAAGCGGTGGCCGCATCTTATAGTGTCCAAAACAGGTGACAGGTTCCCTTTAAGGCTATGTGCCCACGCTAGCGTTTTTAAACGCTCAGGAAAAGGATCCCCTTCCCAGAAAACGCGCGTCTTTTTCTGCGCGATTTTTGACGCATTTTTGACGCGTTTTTTGACACGCGATTTCTGGGATCATTGGGGATGGCTAAAAACGCTGAGCAATGCGGGAATTAATGAGCATGCTGCGTTTTTAGCCGCTAAGCGATTCCTGAGCGGTTAAAAACGCATGCATTGGCACAAAAAGCCAAAAACGCATGCTAATTAATTTGATGCATCTTTTAAGCGTTTCTGCAGTGTCTGATCCGGCTCAAACGCTGCGGAAACGCTTAACAAAACGTATCGTGGGCACACAGCCTAAATGTTCATTTTTTCCTTCCACATTCCATTAATTCTTGTGAAACACCTGAAGGGTTAATAAACTTCCTGAATGTGGTTTTGAGCACCGTGAGGGGTGCAATTTTTAGAATGGTGTCACTTTTGGGTATTTTCTGTCATATAGGCCCCTTAAAGTCACTTCAAATGTGAGGTGGTCCCTAAAAAAAAGATTTGTAAATTTTAGAGAAAAATTAGAAATTCCTGATCAACTTTTAACCCTTATAACATTGTAACAAAAAACATTATGTTTCAAACATTGTGCTGATGTAAAGTAGACATGTGGGAAATGTTATTTAATAACTATTTTGTGTGACATAACTCTCTGGTTTAAGGGCATAAAGATTAAAAATTTGAAAATTGTGAAATTTTCAAAAGTTTTCCCAAATTTCCGATATTTTAAGAAATAAACACAGGTCATTGAACAAATTTTACCACTATCATGAAGTACAGTATGTAATGAAAAAAGTCTCAAAATCGGTGGGATATGTTGAAGCATTGCAGAGTTATAACCTCATAAAGTATACAGGAAAGATGTATATCTTTGTACCGTGTTAGCCAGTAGATTAAAAAAAATATTCAGAATTGGGAGTCCTCAGCGGTTGATACCTTTTAATGGCTAACTGAAAAGATGGTAACACATTGCAAGCTTTCGAGACTACTCAGGTCTCTTCATCAAGCACTGAGTGACTAATACAAAATCTGAAGAGTCACATATTTATGCACAACACAGCACAGAAAATTGTAATCATTTATTTTAATTATCTGGACAGAGTCTGAGCAACATCTAAAGACGTTCCACGAACAGTTTATTCAATTTCATCCCACCATCAACTTAACACTCAACTACTCCAGCACTGAGATTAACTTTTTGGACACCATCATTAAGCTAAAAAACAACGAAATAGAGACATCCCTGTATCAGAAGCCAATCGACCGTCCAACATACCTTAAATGGGACAGTTTCCATCCAAAACACATAAAGAACTCTATTATCTACAGCCAAGCCATCAGATACAATCGTATATGTTCCAACCCCATGGATAGAGATGAACACCGTGGTCGCCTCAAAAAGACCTTTTTGAATCAGGGCTACCATCCAAGAACAATTGAAAACCAAATTACAAGAGCCACCAGAATGTCAAGGAATCACCTGCTACATTACAAAGCTAAAGAAGAAAATAACTGGGTGCCTCTAGCAGTCACCTACAATCCAAATCTGGAGGTGCTAAGGGGAGCTGCATGGAAATAACAACCTTTACTACAAAAAGATGCCCGATTACAATCCATTTTTCCAGACCCCCCACTACTGTGCTTTAGGCAGCCCCCAAATCTAAGAAGCATCATTGTCAGAAGCGACCTGTCCAACAGCTGGAGGAACCTTTCCTTGCAACCAGAAAAAATGTAAAACCTGTCCATTTATAATGACCACGGACAAGATAAAGATCCCCAACTCACATCAGGACTTCAAGATCCCAGGTACGTTCAGCTGCATCACATCTAATGTGGTGTACTTAATAATTATTTGTACTAAATGTCCAACTGGGGGTCTGTATGTGGGGGAGACAGGACAAAAGCTTAGAACAAGGATGAATGCTCATCGTCATACAATAAGAGAAAAAAGAATGGATCTACCTGTGGCAAAACATTTCTGTATGCCTGATCACAACACCATGGATATGAAATTACTGGTATTGAAAAGTAACTTCACATCTCAGAGAGAGAGAAGAGTCTGGGAGTACAAGCTCATGATGACCTTTGACACTCTCGATGCTGGAATGAATGTGTCGCATGGATTTATGTCTTTTTACATCAATTAAGGAATTTGCTCCTAAGACCTTGTGGGGGCATCACAACACATTAGGAGACCCCAATCAGAGGACAAAAAAACATCTGGACTCCTTATCTATGAACTCGTCCAATATTTATGTTTCTCCCTCTCCCATAATGATAGTTCTGTATCACGTCACTTGTCTTATCTATTGCATTTTTTCTGTGCTGTGTTGTGCATAAATATGTGATTCTTCAGATGTTGTATTAGTCTAGCCTGATGAAGAGACCTGAGTAGTCTCGAAAGCTTGCAATTTGTTACCATCTTTTCAGTTAGCCATTAAAAGGTATCAACCAGTGAGGGCTCTCAATTCTGAATATTTTTCTAACCTCATAAAGTGAAAGTGGTCAGAATTATAATAATTAGCCCTGTCATGAAGGCAAAAACGGGCTGTGGCGCAAAAGGATTAAAAGGAGTTGCCCCATGAACAAGATACATTTTAATCAGTAGATCTTGGAATTAAAATAAGTTTCACAATTGGATGTGTTAAAAAAAAAAAGTTCCTTTGTTTGACCATGTAGGAACATGTTCTGTCTGTATTCTCTTTTGCATCCTCCACTGCCCAGGAGATATGGAATGAACAGACTATGTTGCTGTATAGTCAGACACCGCCATTACACAGTGCACAGCAGTGACACATGTATAAGATTATCTCAGCACAATAATATTTGTTTTAAACACATCCAATTGTGGAACTACCTATTATTCAAAGATCTCTTAATTAAAATGTTGATATGATGATTAAAATTAACTTTGCTCATGGGAAAACTCCTTTAAGTAACACCCTTTTATAGTTTTTATAGTTTAAAGGGACATCAATGAAAAAATCAATGGCTTCTATAGGATATGTTAGCTAACACCTGCCCTGTCAGTTTTTTGGTGCACTTCTCTTTGGCAAACTATCATTGGATCTCCTGAAGGTACCTACTATATATTCATAACCTATTCTGAGCTGGTTGGTCCTTGGTTCCTATGGCCATGGGGATGCTATCTGTTGATTATATAAATATATAAATTCCAGACAGTGATCAGCCAAAAAATTAATTTATTATTCTCTAGAGGGATCTGTGCTATGTAATATGTTAATGTTGCAACATATAATCAGGGTGTTTGTATTTTATATTAATATTTGTGTTTATAAAGTATTTATGACTAGTGGGTGCGGTCTTTGTGGTGATTGGCACACACATGGTCTCCACACCATATAAGCCAGCCCTTGGTGAATTTGTGAATACTTGACAAAGACCTGTTACAGGTCAAAACATTGTATCTTCATGGCGGAATAAAACTTTCTACTGATTTTTTTCACCTGGATTTGGACACTGTTTTTTCTTTATTGTCACTTTTTCCAAGTGGGTTCCTTAGAACTTGAGCAAGCATCCTTACTGAATGAGTGCTGTCAGTCCTTTCGTGTCTGGATACCTGTTTAAAGGGAATCTGTCACCCTCTGAGACATATATGACCTATTAATACGGGCATACAGGTAATAGAAATGTTATACTAGTCCTACCTGTCTGCCTCATATTATTGGTCTTATTGCTGAGAAATGTTATATTCTGTCTTTATGTTAATGATTTCTTCCAGACTCCGGGGCGTGTGATGCCTGGAAGAAATTCCGTCAGTTATGGCCCAGGAAGACTGTGCCCTGCACTCCCTCAGAAATGCACACTTCATCCTCCCTTCTGTGGGCGCTGCATTCATTGATCTTCTGCGCAGGGGAGTCACTGTGACCTTTAGTGTGCACGCCATAAGATGCTCATTGCTCTCCCCACTTCCTCCCTGCACAGTCATCGCTAGGAACTATGTGTACATGGCGACGACTATGTAGGGAGGAAGTGGGGAGAACATATCGGCGCACACAACGAAGGTCACTGGAGCGGAAGTCTCCGGCGCAGAAGATCCCTGAGTGCAGCACCCACAGAGGGGGGATGAGGTGTGTATTTCTAAGGGAATGCAGGGTGCAGGCGCAGGATTCTGGGGACATTACTGATGTTAATGGGAATATAATATTGTAATGAAGAGGCAGACATTTATTCCAGGCACCGAACGCCCCGGAGCCTGGAAGAAATCTTTAGCATAAAGACAGAATCTAACATTTCTCAGCAACAATACCTTTAAAATGATGCATACAGGGAAGACTAATGTAACACTTCTATTACCTGTATGTCCATATTAATAGGTGATATACGTCCCGGGGGGTGACAGATTCCCTTAAATGAATAAATAGACTTACAGTAGTGTTCAAAATAATAACAGTCCAATATGACTAACCAGATTAATCACTGTTTTAGTTTGGTACAAATTATATTACCACATGTCAAACAATTTACCAACAAATTCTGAATTCATGATCTTAATGTTTTTGAGCCTGTGAATTAGAATTAATAGAAAGGGGGGTGTTCAACATAATAGCAGTGTGGAGTTCGATTAGTGGGGAAACCGGTGTGAATCAGGTGGCCCTTATTTAAGGGCATGTTGTACATGCATTTCTCCTTAAAAGGGCTCATGCCCATATGCGAGTAAAAAAAAGGTCCAATTTGCGGACCGAAAAAACGGACAAATGCCATGCGAGTGTCATGCGATTTCTGTGCGATTTTTAAACGGAACATCCGCATGACATGCGTATGCAAACTGTATGCAATGCAATTTTAACATGAGCTTTTACATACAGCAGTTCTCTGTCCTTTTACACTTACCGCTTTTTTTGCGGTCCGTTATTGCGGCCCGTTTTTGTGGGCCATATTGCCGCATTTTTTATGGTCTGCCGCAATAACAGACCGCTTAAAAGCTTGTGGGTTGCCGTTTTTAATTTTTCCAATACTATGGAAATAGTATTAGAAAAAAAAACGGCGTTCCACAAAACCGGAGGTCACGGTGCACCGCAAAAACAAACTTCCGTTTGTTTTTGCGGCCCCATTGATTTACAATGGGGTCCGTGTCTGTACGCCGTATAAAAGATCGAGCAAGCTCGATCTTCTATCACGGCCGCAAATACAGCCCTCACGGCCGTATGGCACACCGTGGATTTTTTGCGGGCCGATTTTGCGGCCCCATAGAAATCTATTGGGGCGCAAAATCGGCCCGCAAAAACACGGTAAGTGTAAAAGCAGCCTCACGGTGTGTGCACACGCTGTGGATTCTGCTGCGGATCCGCAGCGTATTTGGCCCTGCGGATCCGCAGCAGTTTCTGCTGCGTTGTACAGTACCTTTATTTTATATGCAAAATGAAAACCGCAGTGCAGATGCTGCGGAATTTTCTGCGGTTTCAAATCCGCAGAAAGAATTGACATGTCAATTCTTTCTGTGGATTCCGCTGCGGTTTGCCATCTGCTCCATTGTAGAGATGATAAACCACAGGGCAAACCCGCAGGATAATCCGCAGGTCTTCTGACCTGCGGATTAATCCGCATGGAAAAATCCGCAGAGCATTCCGCAGCATGTGCACACACCCTTACACATCATTTTAAAACAAAATATTATATATATCTAATATATAAAGCTCAAAGTGTGTATGTATGTGTGTGTGTGTGTGTGTGTGTGTATGTCCGGGATTGGCATCCGCACCGTCGCAGCTACAGCCATAAAATTTGGCACAGTCGCACGTCTGGACCCCGAGAGCGTCCTAAGCTATGTTGTGAGGCAAAATTTTAACCCCGCGCGTTCCAATTCACCAAACAATTTTGCCCCTATCTACATACTGGGGAAAAAGTGTGTGCGCATCAAGCCCCGCCCCACATTATGATGTCATAATGCCACTATCTACATAATGGGGAAACAGTATGTGTGTATCAAGCCCCACCCCTCATTATGATGTCACAATGGTTGACTATGAGATGGAGGATGTGTGATGGGTATATGGGCACTGGACTATGGGATGGAGGATATGTATGATGGGTATATGGGCACGGGACTATGGGATGGAGGATGTGTGATGGGTATATGGGCACGGGACTATGGGATGGAGGATATGTATGACGGGTATATGGGCACGGGACTATGGGATGGAGGATATGTATGATGGGTATATGGGCACGGGACTATGAGATGAAGGATGTGTGATGGGTATATGGGCACTCGACTATGGTATGGCGAATATGTATGATGGGTATATGGGCATGGGACTAAGGGATGGAGGATGTGTGATGGGTATATGGGCACTCGACTATGGGATGGAGGATATGTATGATGGGTATATGGGCACAGGCCTATGGGATCGTGGATATGTATGATGGGTATATGGGCATGGGACTATGGGATGGAGGATATGTATGATGGGTATATGGGCACGGGCCTATGGGATGGTGGATATGTATGATGGGTATATGGGCACGGGACGATGGGATGGAGGATAATTATAATTTGTTATAACTAACCACAGTTAGTTACTATGCCCGGGCAGCGCCGGGCTCTTCAGCTAGTATATATATATATATATATATATATATATATATTAGATAGAAAGCCGGCAAATAGGATACAGTGTATACACATAGAATAGATGTGTGTGTGTGTGTGTGTGTATGTATGTATATATATATATATATATACATATACATACACACACACACACACACATGTCTGGGGGATAATTAGTTTTCAACCTGGATGGTGTCAAGATGCAACTGTCCAGGCTGAGAACCACTGGTGAAAGAGCTGCTGTAGACGCAGCGTCAGTGACCGGTGGTGATGTCATAGAGGTTACCTCTGATCACTGAAGCTCCGTTTTCCAGCCGGGCTGAGCTGCGGTAACTTCGGTGAGATCCCCGCTAGCACCGTGGGCAGTGAAAACGTTCAAAACTTGGGGCTAAAGCAACATTTTAGTGGTAAAAATGTAATTTATTCTTTCTTCACCTCTTTGTGGTATAAAATTCTGTGAGGAACTTGTGGTATTAATATGATCACTGCATCCCTAGATGAACTCAATGGGGAGTGTAGCTTGTAAAATGAGTTCACTTATTGGGGGTTTCTGTTGTTCTTGCACCTCAGGGGCTCTTACAATGTGACATGGCAGCCTCCAACCATTCCAGCAAAATCTGAACTCCAATTTGGTGCCTCTTCCCTTCTGAGCTTTGCTGAGCCTCAAAAGTAGTATTCCCCTACATATGGGGTATCAGTGTACTGAAGAGAAATTGCACAATAACTTTTGGGGTCCGATTTCTCCTGCTACCCTTGAAAAATAAAAAATTGGGGGCAAACAAGATCATTTTTGTGGAAAAAATATGATTTTTTATTTTCACAGCTCTAAATTATAAACTTCTGTGAAGCACTTGGGGGTTCAAAGTGCTCACCATCAGGGGCGTAACTATCACGGTCGCAGAAGTCACCACTGCGACCAGGCCCGGGGGGAGTCAGGGGCCCGGCAGGTCAGAGCATGATATCTCCCAACCATCCCGATTCTCGTGGGACAGTCCCGTTTTTTACCCTCTCCCCGCGTCCCGCCCAGGAGTCATGCACTGCACTGAGCCGCCATGGCCCCCCTCATGCACCCTATCCTCACCCTCCCATATAGACCCACCGCAGCCCGGCGCAGCCTGCAATGACGTCCTAGGCTGTGATCTTTTCTGTGCACACAGGACCTGTGATGAGGTCACAGGAGGGGAGGAGTCAGGGGGTCACATGATCAGGAGCCTCAGCGTATGCAGGACTCTGCTGTGCTGGTTGCCATGGTCCTGGATGAGGGTAAGTTTATGTGTGGGGTCAGGAGGGGTTTACAGGGTGGATGTAGCAGAGCCGTGTGTACAAGGTGTGCGGAGCGGAGCGGAGCCGTGTCTGTATGAGGTGTACGGAGCGGAGCCATATGTATGTACGGAGCGGAGCAGTGTGTGTACGAGGTGTGCGGAGCAGAGCCCTGTGTGTATGAGGTGTGGGAAAAGGAGCCCTGTGTGTATGAGGTGTACGGAGCAGAACCATGTGTGTACAAGGTGTGCGGAGAGGAGCCCTGTGTGTATGAGGTGTACAGAGCAGAGCCGTGTGTGTTCGAGGTGTGCGGAGCGGAACTGTTTGTGTACGAGGTGTACGGAGCGGAGCCATGTGTGTACGAGGTGTGGGGAGTGGAGCCGTATGTGTACGAGGTGTACGGAGCGGAACCGTGTGTGTACGAGGTGTACGGAGCGGAGCCATGTGTGTGTACGGAGCAGAGCCATGTGTGTACAAGGTGTGCAGAGCAGAGCCCTGTGTATGAGGTGTGCGGAGACCAGTCCTGTGTGTATGCGGTGTACGGAGCACAACCGTGTGTGTATGAGGTGTGTGGAGAAGAGCCCTAGCTGTAAGAGGTGTACGGAGCAGAGCCGTGTGTACGAGGTGTGCGAAGCGGAGCTGTGTGTGTATGAGGTGTACGGAGCGGAGCCCTGTGTGTATGAGGTGTACGGAGCAGAGCCGTGTGTGTACGAGGCGTGCGGAGCAGAGCCGTGTGTGTAAGAGGTGTGAGGAGCAGAGCCGTGTGTACGAGGTGTGCGGAGAAGAGCCCTAGCTGTATGAGGTGTACGGAGCAGAGCCGTGTGTACGAGGTGTGCGAAGCGGAGCTGTGTGTGTACGAGGTGTATGGAGTGGAGCCCTGTGTGTATGAGGTGTACGGAGCAGAGCCGTGTGTGTACGAGGCGTGCGGAGAAGAGCCGTGTGTGTACGAGGTGTGCAGAGCAGAGCCATGTGTGTACGAGGTGTGCGGAGTGGAGCCGTGTGTGTATGAGGTGTACGGAGCGGAGCCGTGTGTGTATGAGGTGTACGGAGCCCTGTGTGTACGAGGTGTATGGAGCAGAGCCCTGTGTGTATGAGGTGTACGGAGCAGAGCCGTGTGTGTACGAGGTGTGCGGAGCAGAGCCATGTGTGTATGAGGTGTACGGAGCGGAGCCGCGTGTGTACGAGGTGTAAGGAGCAGAGCCGCGAGTGATCGAGGTGTACGGAGCGGGGCCGCGTGTGTACGAGGTGTACGGAGCGTGGCCGCGTGTGTACGAGGTGTACGGAGCGGGGCCGCGTGTGTACGAGGTGTATGGAGCAGAGCCCTGTGTGTATGAGGTGTACGGAGCAGAGCCGTGTGTGTACGAGGCGTGCGGAGCAGAGCCGTGTGTGTACGAGGTGTGCAGAGCAGAGCCATGTGTGTACGAGGTGTGCGGAGTGGAGCCGTGTGTGTATGAGGTGTACGGAGCGGAGCCGTGTGTGTACAAGGTGACCAGAGCCCTGTGTGTACGAGGTGTATGGAGCAGAGCCCTGTGTGTATGAGGTGTACGGAGCGGAGCCAAGTGTGTATGAGGTGTACAGAGCGGAGCCGCGTGTGTACGAGGTGTAAGGAGCGGAGCCGCGAGTGTTCGAGGTGTACGGAGCGGGGCCGCGTGTGTACGAGGTGTACGGAGCGTGGCCGCGTGTGTACGAGGTGTACGGAGCGGGGCTGCGTGTGTACAAGGTGTAAGGAGCGGGGCCACGTGTGTACGAGGTGTACGGAGCGGGGCCGCATGTGTACAAGGTGTACGGAGTGGCGCCGCGTGTGTACGAGGTGTACGGAACGAAGCCGCCTGTACGGAGCGGAGCCGCATGTGTACAAGGTGTACGGAGTGGAGCCGTGTATGTGTACAAGGTGTTCGGAGTGGAGCTGCGTGTGTCAAAAAGTTTTTTCTATCTAATCTGTGTCTCCTCCCATTCAGTTTCATCCCATTGCTTCTAGTCTTTTCTTGTGCAAATGAGAATAAAGATGATCCTTCTACAATGTGACAGCCCTAGAAATATTTGTAGACAGCTATTAAGTCTCCTCTCAATTCTAAACATTCCCAATTCCTGTAACAATTCTTCATAGGACATGGTTTGCAGAACGGTCACCATTCTGGTCGCTCTTCTCTGAACTTGCTCCAGTTTGTTGATGTCTTTTTTAACCCCTTTCTGACATTTAACGTACTATTCTGTCCATGTGCCCTGGGTCCGTATGCCCACGGATGGGATAGTATGTCATAGCTGATTATGCCGCGTGTCAGCTGATTATCACAGCTGACATGCGGCACTATGTGCCAGGAGCGGTCACAGACCTGTCCCCGGTCCATCGCTACGCCCGCTCTATCCGCTGCGTTGTCTGTCAGTGACGTTCAGGCAGCAGAGGGCGTGATGACGTAGTTAGTGTGCACCTTGCCCTCTGCTGCCTCAACGTCACTGACAGAGGACTCGGAAGACAGAGCGGGCGCATTGATGGACCGGGGACAGGTGAATATCGCAGGTTCCAGGGCCCTGAGCCGCCTGCTCAGGACACCAGCACCTGGCCCCCAGAGACGAGAGGTGAGCATGTCATTTTTTTTATTTGCAGCAGCAGCGGCATATGGGGGCATAATCTATGGAGCATTTTATGGGGGCATAATCTATGGAGCATCTTATGGAGGCATAATCTATGGAGCATCTTATGGGGCCATAATCTATGGAGCATAATCTATGGAGCATCTTATGGGGTCATAATCTATAGAGCATCTTATGGGGCATAATCTATGGGGCATAATCTATGAGCATCTTATGGGGGCATAATCTATGGAGCATAATCTAAGGAGCATCTTATTGGGGATAATCTGTGGAGCATTTTATGGGGGCATAATCTTTGGAGCATTTTATGGAGCATCTTATGGGGGCATAATCTATGGTCCATCTTATGGGGGCATAATCTATGGGGCATAATCTATGAGCATCTTATAGGGCATAATCTGTGGAGCATCTTATGGGGCCATAATCTATGGAGCACCTTATGGGGGCATAATCTATGGGGCATAATCTATGAGCATCTTATGGGGGCATAATCTATGGAGCATTTTATGGGTCATAATCTGTGGAGCATCTTATGGGGGCATAATCTATGGAGCATCTTCTGGAGCATCTTATGGGGGCATAATCTATGTAGCATCTTATGGGGCATAATCTATGTTAGGGTTCCCCAACTCCAGTCCTGAAGGCCCACCAACAGATAATGTTTTCAGGATTTCCTTTGTATTGCACAGGTGATGCAATTATCACCTGAGCAATACTAAGGAAATCCTGAAAACATGAAGTTGGGGAACCCTGATCTATGGAGCATCCTATGGGGCATAATCTATGGAGCCATAACCTTTATGATGCAGCATATGGGGCATATTATTCTATGGAGCATTTTATGGGGTCATTATTAACCTTTGTGCAGCATTATATAGGGTGTATTTTGCATGGAGCATCTTATAGGGCCATCATGAACTGTATGGAGCATTATATGGGGCTCCTGATACAATAAGGATATTCAAAAACATTTAACCTACTGATATCTCAATTAATTTTACTTTTATTGGTATATATTTTTATTTTTGAAATTTACCAGTATCTGCATTTCCACCCTAGGCTTATATATATAGGGGGGGGGGGGGGGTCGGCTTATACACGAGTATATACGGTTTACAAATTTTTTTGTTCAGAATAATCACTATTTTTTTCAGACAAAACATCTTTTTCCACTAAATAAATTGATCAAATTTTTTTTTGTGTGTTTTTTTTTTTACCAAATATGGTTTTATGGTTTCACCATACTTCCCAACTTTTGAAGAAGGTAAAGAGGGATAAAGGCAAGCGCCGCAGCAGATTTTAGGCCACACCCATTTCACAACTAGTCACACCCATGTCCACGCCCCAACCACCCATTTAGCACTGCTGATCACACTGACTGGTACTGAGGGCACAGTGGCTGGCATTATGGACACAGTGGCTGGTACTGAGGAAAAGAAAGAAAGAACAGAGAGTGAGAAAAAAGAAACAGAGAAAGAAAGGAGAGAAACAAAGAACAGAGAGAAAAAGAAAGAAAGAACAGAGAAAGAAAGAACATAGAGAAAGGAAGAACAGAGAGAGAAAGAAAGAAGGGAAAGAAAGAAATTACAGAGAGAGAGAAAACAGAGAGAAAGAAAGAAAGGAGAGAGAAAGAAAGTACAGAGAGAGAGAGACAAAGAACAGAGAGAGAAAAAGAAAGAACAGAGAGAGAAATAAAGAAAGAACAAAGCGAAAGAAAGAAAGAACAGAGAGAAAGGAAGAACAAAGGGAGAGAAAGAAGAGGGGAAAGAAAGAACAGAGAGCAAAAGAAAGAATAGAGAGCGAGAAAGAAAGAGGAAAGAAAGAAAGAAAAGAGAGAAAGAAAGAGAAACAAAGAAATAACAGAGAGAGTGTTAGCTTTGTACTAGGCAAGGCAGATTTCCCGGAGTGGACCCTCTGGACCGTGACACCGAGGGACCCCGGACGAACAACCAGGTGGAACCGAACCCTATACAGGGATCGTTAGGAGCAGGTCCAGGGGTTCAAATGCCACGGTAGCCGGAACCAAGAGGGGCGGCTCGGAGTGGAGTGCAGGGACTAACACGGGAAGGCAGGTCTGGAGTAGAACAGTAGATACAAACACGGGTAGGCTGGACTGGAACAGGACTGCAGGTGCGGACACAGACAGGCAGGACCGGAGTAGGACAGCAGGTACGGACACGGGTAGGCTGGACTGGAACAAGACTGCAGGTGCAGACATGGACAGGCAGGACCAGAGTAGGACAGCAGGTACGGACACGGGTAGGCTGGACTGGAACAGGACTGCAGGTGCGGACACGGACAGGCAGGACCGGAGTAGGACAGCGGGTACGGACACAGGTAGGCTGGACTGGAACAGGACTGCAGGTGCGGACACGGACAGGCAGGACAGGAGTAGGACAGCAGGTACGAACACGGGTAGGCTGGACTGGAACAGGACTGCAAGGAAGCACAAGGCAGTGAAAGGGAGTGAAAGCTGCAAGGCAATCCACAGGACCTGGATGGAAGTCTGAAACAACAACAATCAGGCGCCTCCATTAAGGGAGGGCGGCCTGATATAGCTGCAGATGTGCCCCCATTGGTCCGGCGGTGCTATCGGGTCAGGGCACCGCCGGCCGATAAGATCAAAGGCAGAGGGCCGGCCGCGGCCTATGGCGCATGCGCAGAGCACGCAATGACGTCACAGGCCGCGGGCCGGTCAGAGGACAGCGACGCTAGAGCAGGGGAGAGCGAGACTGCGGCGCCGGGTAAGAATGAGCGCTCGCGACGGGAGGGGCGACACGGCGCATGGCTGGAGGCACGGGGGCCGTGACAGAGAGAAAAAGAAAGAGGGGAAGGAAAGAACAGAGAGAGAAAGAAAGAACAGAGAGAGAAGGAACGAACAGAGAAAAAGAAAGAATGAACAGAGAGATAGGATAAACAGAGAAAAAGAGGGGAAAGAAAGAATATAGAGAGAGAAAGAAAGAGGGGACAGAAAAAACAGAGAAAAAGAAAGAAAGAGGGGAAAGAAAAAGAACAGAGCGAGAAAGAAAGAGAACAAAGAGAGATAAAGAAAGAGGGGAAAGAAAGAACAGAGAGAGAGAAAGAAGAGAGAGAAAGGAAGAACAAAGGAAGAACAGAGAGAGAAAGAAAGAGGAGAAAGAAAGAACAGAGAACGGAGAAAGAAAGAAAGATAGAACTGAGAGAAAGAAAGAAAGAGGGGAAATAAATAAAGAACAGAGAGAGAAAAAAGAGGGGAAGAAAGAAAGAGGGGAAAGAAAGAACAGAGAGAAAGAACAGAGAGAAAGAAAGAGGGGAAAGAAAGAACAGAGAGAGAAAGAAAGAGGGGAAAGAAAGAACATAGAGAGAGAAAGAAAGAACAGAGGGAGAAAGAAAGAGGGGATGCTCCGCTCCGTACACCTCGCACACACACGGTTCCACTCAGTAGACACATGGTTCCACTCCGTAAACCTCCTGCACACACTGCTCTGCTCCGCACACACGCAGCTCAGCTCCGTACACTTCGTATACACAGGGCTCTGCTCACCTCGTACACACGCGGCTACACTCTGTACACCTCGTACACATGCGGCTCTGCTACATCCACCCTGTAAACCCGTCCTGACCTCACACAAACTTCCCCTCATCCAGCACCATGACAACCAGCACAGCAGAGTCCTGCATACACTGAGGCCCCTGATCACGTGACCCCTGACTCCTTCCCTCCTGTGACCTCATCACAAGTCCTGTGCGCACAGAGCAGCCAAACGATGTCACTGCTGGGATTTATTAGCAGTGAGGGTCTGCCGTGGGTCCCTCTGGGAGAGCGAGGAATGGATGGGGTCGGTGCATGGGGGGGGCGAGGCGGCTCAGTGCAGTGCAGGAAAGTAAAATCCCGGTCAGGACTGCGGGGCAGGCTGTGAAAATCGGGACTGTCCAGCTGGATCCTGGACGGTTGGGAGGCTTGGTTTCACATATGTCTTACATTGGTGACCTGTGTTCATACTTCTGTGGTGAAGGGATAGATGAACTTTCCTAAAAATTCAGCATAACCTGTTTTTTTGTAAGCAGCTTCTTTACTGCCAAGAGAGCAGGTTTTGGCAGCAGAAGAAAACCGTATCAAAAATGCAACCTGTGAACATGTCCTTATAGCACAGCATTTTCTCCACTTTTTCAGCTGGTTGAATTCATCCTATTTGACTCCTGAAAAGATGATCTTTTAAACAAAATCATTATTAAGGGGACTTACATATTTATTTGATATATAAAGAAAAATGATAACAACAAGGATATTTTGAGTGTTAACAGTCTAGGTTGAAGTAATTGTCCACTACTGTTTTTAAAAAATAGATTATTTCCTGCTACAGAAGCCTTGCCCCATGATAAATCACAAGTGAAAGCTGGGCAACGCCATCCTGACACTGGTTCATTCTGACTCATTATGTAATAGAAGAAGCAAGTGTCAAACAGCCGATCTGAAGAGCAGCAATGACAGCAAGAGAGCGGAACAACTGCTGCCGCCATATCTGTGCTACAGTATACAGGGAAACCGAACAACATTAGTCTTTGTATAAGGAAGAATTGGTAACAAAGAAGGCCTGATGCCAAACCAGCTGCTCCGTCCACAAATCAAGCTGTCATTTATGAAGTCACTCACACAATGATTGTGTAACAGGCGAGACTAAATCACAACCATGATCATAATAAAAATCTTTCCTAATCTACACACATCACAATAACGTGTGGAAAAGCTGCAGAGCGACTCTTTGGAAGGTGTAGTGATTTCACTCTGCTTAGGCCTTCAATGGAGGAGATGTTTCCAATCATTCTTTCCCCCTCCCTTTCACTGGTAGGAGGAATGCGGCTCTCCAGAATTATCAACCATTCCCTTCCCTCCCCCATCAGAACAACAGATGGTCTTCCACAGTGGGTGATGAGGATGCCACTCCAAAGTACAAGAAGGTAGATTCTGTCATAAAATCTCCTTCTAGCCAAGCGAATTAGAAAAAACAAATCAAATTAATCCATTGTTCTCTGCTAAAAACCTTCATCACTGGCCATATTTAATCAAGTCCACGGATAAATCCAGAATTACATTTAATACACATGATGACTACAATCAAATTACATATAATACATATTATCTATATATACATAGATATTATCAACAAACGCAAAAAAGCCAAGATTATTAGCTAATGCAAAAGAAGAAAGTCTATTAAAAGCCAAATACAATTCTCCTTAATGGATCCAGAAGAGATGTACAGTGCCCTTTCATAAACTACAAAAGCTTTCTCATCACAGCATTTCACACTCCCTGTAGCCTGACAGGAGCTTAGAATAACTGGCACACAACGCTCACAACAAGAGATTTTCTCCACCTCATATTTATTTCAATAATGTGATACACTAGAACCAAGCCTTACATCTCAGACAATTTACCTCATAAGGCATAGCCTCATAGATGATAACACAGTACTTCATATGCCAGATAGAGATATCCCCCTACACAATGTGTATCTCATAAGCAAGGATACAGCACCACCCAATCCATGTACTCCATATACAACACAGCACCTCCCAATCCATGTACTCCATATACAACACAGCACCTCCCAATCCATGTACCTCATATACAACACAGCACCTCCCAATCCATGTACCTCATATACAACACAGCACCTCCCAATCCATGTACCTCATATACAACACAGCAACTCCCAATCCATGTACCCCATATACAACACAGAACCTCCCAATCCATGTACCCCATATACAACATAGCACCTCCCAATCCATGTACCCCATATACAACACAGCACCTCCCAATCCATGTACCCCATATACAACACAGCACTTCCCAATCCATGTACTCCATATACAACACAGCACCTCCCAATCCATGTACCTCATATACAACACAGCACCTCCCAATCCATGTACCTCATATACAACACAGCACCTCCCAATCCATGTACCTCATATACAACACAGCACCTCCCAATTCATGTACCCCATATACAACACAGCACCTCCCAATCCATGTACCCCATATACAACATAGCACCTCCCAATCCATGTACCTCATATACAACACAGCACCTCCCAATCCATGTACCCCATATACAACACAGCACCTCCCAATCCATGTACCCCATATACAACACAGCACCTCCCAATCCATGTACCCCATATACAACACAGCACCTCCCAATCCATGTACCCCATATACAACACAGCACCTCCCAATCCATGTACCCCATATACAACACAGGACTTCCCAATCCATGTACCCCATATACAACACAGGACTTCCCAATCCATGTACCCCATATACAACACAGCACCTCCCAATCCATGTACCACATATACAACACAGCACCTCCCAATCCATGTACCCCATATACAACACAGCACTTCCCAATCCATGTACCCCATATACAACACAGCACCTCCCAATCCATGTACCCCATATACAACACAGCACCTCCCAATCCATGTACCCCATATACAACACAGCACTTCCCAATCCATGTACCCCATATACAACACAGCACTTCCCAATCCATGTACCCCATATACAACACAGCACCTCCCAATCCATGTACCCCATATACAACACAGAACCTCCCAATCCATGTACCCCATATACAACACAGCACTTCCTAATCCATGTACCCCATATACACAACACAGCACCTCCCAATCCATGTACCCCATATACAACACAGCACTTCCCAATCCATGTACCCCATATACAACACAGCACTTCCCAATCCATGTACCCCATATACAACACAGCACCTCCCAATCCATGTGCTCCATATACAACACAGCACCTCCCAATCCATGTATCCCATATACAGCACAGCACTTCCCAATCCGAATACCCCATATACAACACAGCACTTCCCAATCCATGTACCCCATATACAACACAGCACCTCCCAATCCATGTACCCCATATACAACACAGTACCTCCCAATCCATGTACCCCATATACTGTATAATACAGCACCTCCCAATCCATGTACCCCATATATAATACAGCACCTCATGATCCATGCACCCCATATATGATAATATAGCACCTCACGATCCATGTACCCTATATATTATAATGCATCACCTCACAATCCAAATAAGCCATATTGTATATAATAATATAGCTAGAGCTGGGTGAACCCGAACAATAAAGTTCGGTGTCCATACTGAACACCTACCGTTCGGGCACAGACACTGAACACGGACTTAACCATGAAATCAATGTTCCTGTTCTTGTTTGGCTGCCCGAACACCGGGTATTTGTCGCGCTGCTCCTGCGTTGTAAATAAATAATTTAAGAAAAAAAAATGGCGTGGGTTCCCCTGTATTTTTGCTAACCAGCCAGACAAAACTCGCAGCTGGGAGCGGCAACCCTCAGCTGTCAGCTTCATCAAGGCTAGTTATCACGAATAGAGGGGTCCCCAAGCTGTTATTAAAAATAATTTAAGTAAATAATTTTTTTTTTAAAACGGCGAGGGGTCCCACCCCTTTTTGACAACCATTTCTTTTTTTAATCAAATATTTTTTATTACAACAGATAACCATATTGTAATACAGTCTGACACAAACTCCAGACAGATACAAAATGTAATGTAAAAAGCAGATTAATACATTTTCATTTTTTAACATAACTAGCCCCTTAACTCAATTACCCACCCCCCTACCCCCTCCCTTCCCACCAATCCCATCCCAATATCCTTTATACTTCAGCTAATACATCACCTCTTAGTAAACTGAAACATAGCTTTTCAGATGCACAACTTTATAAATATGAATTTCTCTCCCAACAATCAAACTGGACCCAGCCTAGCCTGCAATAACTCCGCAGACGCCACACCTGGATAGTCCATCCATCCGCCCCAAACATTTTCAAACTTTGTATGTTGCCCTCTCTTAATATATATATTCCTTTCCATGAGAACAATAAAATTAACTTTATTAAAGAATTCTTTTTTGACTGGTGGTCATTCATCCAACCAATGCATCGCGATAATTTTCCTGGCAGCATACAGCAATCTTGCAATAGCCAATTTCTCACAATCATCCACAGCAATATCATCCACACATCCTAAGAGGCAAGTCAGTGGGCTACGCACAATATTTACCCCCATCAATTCTTGAATCAAGCTAAGCACCTTCACCCAAAAGGGCTGCAAGCGAGAACACGACCACATCATGTGCATAATGTCCGCTCCTTCCTCAGAAAACCTCGGACATTTTGAGTCTCTTCTCAGTCCCGCCTTCATCATCCATAACGTTGTTCTGCATACTCTAATACAACTGCGACACCCTCTTAGCCTCACTCACAGAAACCTTAGGAATATATTATAATATGGACTCCCATTGAGATTCCGCAAAGGAACCCAAGTCTGCCATCCATTTTTCCTTCAACATTAACGGGTGTCTCAGTAAAAAGGTGTCCAACAGGCCCCTATACATTAAAGTAATAAATACTCTCGTCCTCTAGAAGATTCAACAAATAATCTGACTGCAGGACCACCCGCGACACTTCATTCTGCTTATTTAGGGCATGTCTCAACTGCAGATACTGGAAAAACATGTTTTGGCTTAAAGGAAACTCTTTCCTAAGCATTTCAAACATCTTAAGAACACCACCATCAAACAGCTGAGACACGAACCAAATGCTGATACACCTCCACTGACCAAACCCCCGCAAATCTCATGAGCTCCGCCATCCTAGGGTCAAACCAAATCGACACATAGCGTGTATATTCCGTAACACCCCTCCACTGTTTAAGCTCCTGCCACACTTTCCCTATCATAACTATGGTTGGAAATCTCCTTGGATTTAATCTGAATCTACCCGCTTCCAAGCTAGCTAACAATGGGCCCTTCCCTACTATATATTCAGTGATTATCCCCGCTGATGTACTTTGGCTATATTCTCCCCAGCCCACCATATGCTGACATTGGGACGCTATATAACAAATCCAAGGGTTAGGGACCGCCAACCCCCCCCCTCATCCTTTGATCTCTGCAATTTTTCTAATTTGATGTGTGCCCGACCACCTTTCCAAATCAAATCCCTAAATAAGGAAATAAGGTGTTGATCCTATAAAATTTACTCTGTGCCAACCACACTGGAGCATTGTGCAATATGTAGAGGAGTTGAGGCATGAGTATCATTTTAATCAAATGGACTCTACCGGCGACCGACAGCAACAGCCTCTTCCAGGCTCCAATCTTCTGTTTAAAGCTTCCCAGCAGAGGAGCTAAGTTGAGCCGCTCATAGTCTTCTATCTTAGCCGAGATCACAATATCCAGATATTTAAACTCATGAACCACCCGTAAGGGGATCCCAGGGTCTAGTGTCAGGGGAGCTGCCACATCCAAAGGCAACAACACAGACTTGTCCCAATTGATAGATAAACCCGAAAAAGCCCCAAATTTAATAATGCTATGCATAGCGGCCCTCAAAGACTCCTGCGCATCTTCCAGAAATAATAGTACATCGTCCGCATACAGAGCTATCTTTTCTTCATAATTCCCATATTTTTATCCTTTCATACCCCTATCCCTTCGTATTACCGTCGCAAGAGGCTCTATAGCAATCGCAAACAGCAGGGGAGACTATGGGCACCCCTGCCGTGTACCCCTACGTAACAGAAAATCCCCAGACAAAAGACCGTTTACTCGTACCTTAGCTCTCGGAGACGCAAATAATAGTTACACCCATCTCACAAATTTCTCGTCAAAACCCATAGCCCTCAGGACATCCCACAAATACCTCCTCTCCACACTATCAAACACCTTAGTGGCATCTAAAGACACCACAACCCTTCGACCTACATTATCCGCCCTTGCCTGCATATTAAGAGACAATCGCCTGAGGTTATGTGCTGTAGAACTATTGGGCATAAACCCAGATTGATACCTATGAATTATAGTCGTTATCTTATTAAGGCGATTAGCCAACATCTCAGCCAATATCTTGACGTCTGTTGACAATAGAGAGATTGGTCGATAAGAGGCTGGATCCATCAGATTCTTACCCTGTTTTGGCAACACTACAATTATTGCCTCTTGCATGGACCGCGGCAGCTCCCCCTCCACCAAACCATCAGCATATACCTCCAACAAAGTAGGAAGAAGCACCTCAATATATTTTTTTATACACCTCCCCGGGGATTCCTTCCCTCCCCCGTGGCTTTATCATTAGGCATAGAAGCCAGAGCAACCTCAAGTTCCTCCAAATTAAATGGCTCCTCAAGAAGACCCCGATCAGCCGCCGAGAGTCTGGGGAGCTGCATCTCGTGCAAAATATTCATCAATCTCCTCCACCTCCGACATCACATGTGATTGGTAAAGATCCGAATAATACTCCGTCATCACCTCCAAAATTGCCTTGGCCCCAGTATGCACACTTCCATCCCTCCCTTTTAAAGTGGCTATATGTGTGGAATCTCTCTGCGTTGCCACTATCCTGGAGAGAAGATGACCCGCCCTATCCCCCTCCTCAAAATATTTAATATTTTCAAACATTCTCTTGCGCTGCGCCGCTTTCATTGCCATCTTACATGCTCTACTCTGTGCTTCCTTCAACCTTTCGTGAGTTTCCAGGGACTGATCATTAACTAATGCTTCTTCTGCCTCCTCCAACTCTCTAATCAGCATCTGATCTTTCCTGCCAGTTTCTGCCTTTACCCGAGAAATCCCTTTAATGCAAAGCCTCCTAAAGTACGCCTACATAGCTTCCCATACCATCAATACCGAAGCCGTCCCCAAATTAATTTTAAAATATTCTTTAATGCCAACCCCCAGTTGTCCATCCAAATCAATAAGTTGTAGCCAGAATGCATTCAGCCTCCACATGCATCCTCTAGAAGGCACAGATCCCACTCCTTCAAGAATCACACTCATGGGAGAATGATCTGATATTGTCCTAGATGTTATGCCACGCTCACCAGGAGGCGGGGCTTCGGCCCCGACGTCACTCCCTCCGGTACAGCGGTGCCTCGGGGGTCCCCGTCGGGTGTGCACGCGCAGCTCTCGTCCCCGGGTCTTCTCCTCCATGTCACGTTTGCGCTTGCGCGCTCCTGTCAGGGCTGTATAGGGCTCGGTCCTCTCTATGGTAATGGAGGACCTGATCCAGAACCAGTAGTAGTCATGTGCTTTCTGGCTAGGTCCTGACCCGGAACCAGTAGTAGTCATGTGCTTTCTGGCTAGGTCCTGACCCGGAACCAGTAGTAGTCATGTGCTATATCAGACGACCTCCCCCTAGGGGAGGTGCCTGATTATTGTTGTGCTTCCTGGCTGGGTCAGCTGTGTCCCAGCCTGGCTGTGCGCTGTTCTCAGGTCCTCTGCTCTGTCTGCTATTCTGTGGTGCTCCTAGCACTTGCTCTGAACCCTTGTTGCTTCATGCTCAGACGTGCCTTCTGGCACATCCTCTCGTATCCTGTCCCTTGTTTCTCGCTCAGTCGTGCCTCCTGGCATTCACTCTATTCCTATGTTCTGTTACACCTCCTGGCACGACTGCTGCCTCATTCTGTACTCTGTCGTGCTCCTTGCACGCGTCCTGCTTTGTCTACCTCCGGATATGTTACTCGCTACACGCCTTAAAGTGCCCACGTGTACCCTCCTTGCACTATCCCGTATTCAGCGCACTCCCGTGTATTCTCCTGTGTTCCCTAGTATCCTGCACCCTCCAGTCACACAGTCTCGTTATCTCCTGTGAGCCGGCCGCCTGGTGCCAGCAGTCGTGGTATCGTATCCCCTGGGGCTTGCTCCTGACACTCCCTGTATAGGGGGTGGTCCTCACTAGGCTAGCTCGCCCTGGGAGGGTTGGTGCCGCGACCCAGAGGGTCCACTCCAGGAGTCGCTAACACTCTAAGACTCTAACAGTATAATCAGGCCATGGACCCCGCTGGTACTGCGGCTTCCGTCCAAAAGGAGCTGACGTTCCTCCGGGAAAACCAGATTAGGATTATGGCATTTCTCAAGTCCATGGAGTCCGGTTTATCTGCCTCTCAGTCCTCTGAGCCTGGGAATGCTGCCCAGTTGGCTAGTCTCCAGCAGGAACTTGCGCAGCAACGCGACTCCCAGGCTCAGATTCTCAACTATATAGCGTCGGTAGATAATCGGCTCCTTTCCATACAATCTGTCCAGGCCATGCTTCCACACTCACTTCCGCGCCTATGCAAGCCACCCCGGTATAGTGGTGACCCTTTGTTGTGTCGCGGGTTCTTGAACCAGTGTCGTTTGCATTTTGAGTTTTTGCCGCAGCATTATCCCACCGATCGTGCTAAAATAGCATTTATAGTTTCTCACTTAGAGGGTAAGGCGCTTGCGTGGGTGACTCCCCTTTGGGAGCGTGATGACCCGCTCGTCGCTCAGCTTTCCATCTTTTTGGACACTTTCCGTAAGGTGTTCGACGAGCCGGGTCGCCTTGCTTCCACCACCGAGTCCCTCTTTAACCCCTTCCTGACATGAGACGTACTATCCCGTCCATGGGACCCGGGCCCCTATGCCCATGGACGGGATAGTACGTCTAGCGCGATCAGCGGCGCCCACGTGGTGAGCGCCGCTGATCGCGGCCGGGTGTCAGCTGATTATCACAGCTGACACCCGGCACAATGTGTCAGGGGCGGTCACGGACCACCCCCGACACGTTAACCCCTTGCACACCGCGATCAAACATGATCGCGGTGTACCGGGGGTTAAAGGGAAGCATCGGCAGGGAGGGGGCTCCCTCCGTGCTTCCCTGAGCCCCCCACGGCAGCGCAATGTGCAGCGCTGCTGCGGGGGGCTCCTTTCCTCCAGGCCCCCGAATCCAAGATGGCGACGGGGGCCTTCGGAAGCTGGCTTCCTCAGTGCCTGCAAAGCGCAGGCATGAGGAAGCCTTCTGCAGTGCCTGTGTCAGATCGCTGATCTGTCACAGTGATCTGTGATGTGACAGATCAGCGATCTGTCACAGGACAGTGATGTCCCACCTGGGACTATTTAATAAAGTAAAAAAAAAAATAAAAAAAAGTGTTAAAATAATTTTAAAAAAATCGCCAAATAAATTAGAAAAAAAAAAAAAATATTCCCCCAATAAATCCATTTTTTGGAAATAATAAAAAAAAAAACAATAAAAGTACACATATTAGGTATCGCCGCGTCCGTAATGACCCGCCCTATAAAACTGTCCCATTAGTTAACCCCTTTAGCGAACCCCTTAAAAAATAAAAATAAAAAACGAAGCAAAAAATAATGATTTACTATCATACCGCCAAACAAAAAGTGTAATAACGCGCGATCAAAAAGACGCATATAAATATCCATGGTACCGCTGAAAACGTCATCTTGTCCCGCAAAAAACGAGTCGCAACACAGCATCATCAGCGAAAAAATAAAAAAGTTATAGCTCGCAGAATAAAGCGATGCAAAAATAATTATTTTTTATATAAAATAGTTTTCATTGCATAAAACCGACAAAAACATAAAAAAATGACATAAATGAGGTATCGCTGTAACCGTACTGACCCGATGAATAAAACCGCTTTATCAATTTTACCGCACGCGGAACGGTGTAAACGCACCCCCCCAAAAGAAATTCATGAAACGCTGGTTTTTGTTCATTCTGTGTCCCAAAAATAGGAATAAAAAGCGATCAAAAAATGTCACGTGCCCGAAAATGATACCAATAAAAACGTCAACTCGTCCCGCAAAAAATAAGACCTCACATGACTCGGTGGGTCAAAATACGGAAAAATTATAGCTCTCAATATGTGGTGATGCAAAAACTATTTTTACAATAAAAAGCGTCTTTTAGCGTGCGACAGCTGCCAAATATAAAAACCGCCATAAATAGTAAATCAAACCCCCCCGTCATCACCCCCTTAGTTAGGGAAAAATAATAAAATTTAAAAAAAAGTATTTATCTCCATTTTCCCGTTAGGGTTAGGGTTAGGGCTAGGGTTAGGGCTAGGGTTAGGGTTAGGGCTAGGGTTAGGGCTAGGGTTAGGGCTCAGATTAGGGTTAGGGGTGTGTTGGGGTTAGGGTTGGAGTTATAATTGGGGGGTTTCCACTGTTTGGGCACATCAGGGGCTCTCCAAATGCAACATGGCGTCTGATCTCAATTACAGCCAATTCTGAGTTGAAAAAGTCAAATGTTGCTCCTTCCCTTCCAAGCTCTGCCATGCGCCCAAACAGTGTTTTACCCCATATGTAGGGTATCAACCTACTCAGGACAAATTGCAAAACAATTTTTGGGGTCCAATTTCTCCTGTTACCCTTAGGAAAATAAAAAATTGGGGGCAAAAATATCATTTTTGTGGAAAAAAATGATTTTTTATTTTCACGTCCGAGTGTTATAAACTTCTGTGAAGCACTTGGGGGTTCAAAGTGCTCACCACACATCTAGATAAGTTCCGTGGGGGGTCTAGTGTCCAAAATGGGGTCACTTGTGGGGAGTTTCAATAGTTTAGGTACATCAGGGGCTCTCCAAACGCACATGACACCCGCAGACCATTCCATCAAAGTCTGCATTCCAAAACGTCACTGCTTCCCTTCCGAGCCCCGACGTGTGTCCATACAGTAGTTTTCTCCGACATATGGGGTGTCAGCGTTCTCAGGACAAATTGGACAACAACTTTTGGGGGTCCAATTTCTCCTGTTACCCTTGGGAAAATGAAAAAATTGGGGACTAATTGATCATGTTTCTGGAAAAAATACGATTTTTTTATTTTCATGCCCTGGCATTATAAACTTCTGTGAAGCTCTTGGGGGTTCAAAGTGCTCACCACACATCTAGATAAGTTCCTTAGTGGGTCTAGTTTTCAAAATGGGGTCATTTGTGGGGGTTTCCACTGTTTAGGTACATTAGGGGCTCTCCAAAGGCAACATGACACCCGCAGACCATTCCATCAAAGTCTGCATTCCAAAACGTCACTACTTCCCTTCCGAGCCCCGACGTGTGCCCATACAGTAGTTTTCTCCCACATATGGGGTATCAGCATACTCAGGACAAATTGGACAACAACTTTTGGGGTCCAATTTCTCCTGGTACCCTTGGGAAAATAAAAAAATGGTAACTAAAAGATCATGTTTGTGGAAAAAATACGAATTTTTTATTTTCACGCCCGGGCGTTATAAACTTCTGTGAAGCACTGGGTGGTTCAAAGTGCTCACCACACATCTAGATAAGTTCCTTGGGGGGTCTAGTTTACAAAATGGTGTCATTTGTGGGGGGTTTCCACTGTTTAGGTACATTAGGGGCTCTCCAAAGGCAACATGACACCCGCAGACCATTCCATCAAAGTCTGCATTCCAAAACGTCACTACTTCCCTTCCGAGCCTCGACGTGTGCCCATACAGTAGTTTTCTCCCACATATGGGGTATCAGCATACTCAGGACAAATTGGACAACAACTTTTGGGGTCCAATTTCTCCTGTTTCTCTTGGGAAAATAAAAAAATGGTGACTAAAAGATCATGTTTGTGGAAAAAATACGAATTTTTTATTTTCACGCCCGGGCGTTATAAACTTCTGTGAAGCACTGGGTGGTTCAAAGTGCTCACCACACATCTAGATAAGTTCCTTGGGGGGTCTAGTTTACAAAATGGTGTCATTTGTGGGGGGTTTCCACTGTTTAGGTACATTAGGGGCTCTCCAAAGGCAACATGACACCCGCAGACCATTCCATCAAAGTCTGCATTCCAAAACGTCACTACTTCCCTTCCGAGCCTCGACGTGTGCCCATACAGTAGTTTTCTCCCACATATGGGGTATCAGCATACTCAGGACAAATTGGACAACAACTTTTGGGGTCCAATTTCTCCTGTTACTCTTGGGAAAATAAAAAAATGGTGACTATAAGATCATGTTTGTGGAAAAAATACGAATTTTTTATTTTCACGCCCGGGCATTATAAACTTCTGTGAAGCACTGGGGGGGTCAAAGTGCTCACCACACATCTAGATAAGTTCCTTAGGGGGTCTAGTTTCCAAAATGGTGTCATTTGTGGGGGGTTTCCACTGTTTTGGTACATCAGGAGTTTTCCAAACGCGACATGGTGTCCGATCTCAATTCCAGCCAAAAACGTCAAATGGCGCTGCTTCCCTTCCGAGCTCTGCCATGCGCCCAAATAGTGGTTTACCCCCACATGTGGGGTATCAGCGTACTCAGGACAAATTGCACAATAACTTTTACGAAAAGATCATTTTTGTGGAAAAAATATGATTTTTTAATTGTATGGCTTTATGTTATAAACTTCTGTGAAGCCCATGGGGGTTCAAAGTTCTCACCACACATCTAGATAAGTTCCTTAGGGGGTCTAGTTTCCAAAATGGTGTCATTTGTGGGGGGTTTCCACTGTTTTGGTACATCAGGGGTTTTCCAAACGCGACATGGTGTCCGATCTCAATTCCAGCCAAAAACGTCAAATGGCGCTGCTTCCCTTCCGAGCTCTGCCATGCGCCCAAATAGTGGTTTACCCCCACATTTGGGGTATCAGCGTACTCAGGACAAATTGCACAATAACTTTTAGGGTCCTGTTACCCTTGGGAAAATAAAAATTGGGGTGAAAAGATCATTTTTGTGGAAAAAATATGATTTTTTAATTGTACCGCTGTACGTTATAAACTTCTGTAAAGCCCTTGTGGGTTCAAAGTTCTCACCACATATCTAGATAAGTTCCTTGGGGGGTCTAGTTTCCAAAATGGGGTCACTTGTAGGGGGTTTCCACTGTTTAGGTACATCAGGGACTCTCCAAACGTGACATGGCGTCCAATCTGAATTCCAGCCAATTTTGCATTGAAAAAGCCAAACGGCGCTCCTTCCATTCTGAGCTCTGCCATGCACCGAAACAGTGGTTCCCCCCCACATATCAGGTATCTGCGTACTCAGGACAAATTGCACAATAACTTTTGCAGTCCAATTTCTCCTGCTACCCTTGGTAAAATAAAAAAAATTGAACCAGAAGTATTTTTTTTATGAAAAAAAGTTAGATGTTCATTTTTTTTTTTAAATATTCAAAAAAATTCCTGTGACGCACCTAAAGGGTTAATAAACTTCTTGAATGTGGTTTTGATCAATCGCTGGTCAACTTTTAACCCTTATAACTTCCTAACAAAAAAAAATTTTGGTTCCAAAATTGTGCTGATGTAAAGTAAACATGTGGGAAATGTTAGTTATCAAGTTTTTTTTGTGCCGTATCTCTGTGATTTAAGGGCATAAAAATTCAAAGTTGGAAAATTGAAAAATTTTCAAAATTTTCGCCAAATTTCCGTTTTTCTCACAAATAAACGCAAGTTATTTGAATGAAATTTTACCACTAACATGAAGTACAATATGTCACGAGAAAACAATGTCAGAATCACCGGGATCCATGGAAGCGTTCCAGAGTTATGACCTCATAAAGGTACAGTGGTCAGAATTGTAAAAATTGGCCCGGTCATGAACGTGCAAACCACCCTTGGGGGTGAATGGGGTTAATCTTCGTCAAGGCTCTCTATCGGTTGGACAATACGCGATATGTTTTCGCACTTTGTCCTCTGAGCTAGGTTGGAATAATGATGCCCTCGTAGGGGCCTTTTGGCGTGGTCTGTCCGGTCGGATCAAAGACGAACTGGCGGGCCGAGATACCCCTACCACTTTGGAGGATCTTATCTCTCTCGCGACACGCATTGATTTGCGCTTCCAGAAGCGCACCCGCGAGTCTGCCAGAGAGAGAGGGTCCTCTCGCCTCTCTTCGTCCACTCGCAGTTTTTCTCAGCCGTTACCCGAGTTATCTTTGGCTGATCCGGTACCTGAGCCTATGCAGGTGGACCGTCTCCAGATAGCTCAACGACGTCGGGTGAAAAGGCAGGCACAAGGGCTCTGTTTCTATTGTGGGGATGCCTCCCACTTTCTACGCTCATGTCCCAAGAGACCGGGGAAGTCTCTCCGCCTGGGACTGTTAAGTAAGGTCTCCTCAAGTGTAAGTGATTCCTCTCTACCCCTGACCGTGCCTGTTTCCCTGAATTTTGGTTTCGAGACTTTTACTGTGAAAGCTATTGTGGACTCTGGCGCAGTGGGTAACTTTATTAGTCTCGAGGCAGTTAAGAAGTTTCGTATTCCTGTCAGATCCCTGGAGTCTCCTAGGTCAGTAGTTCCGGTCGACGGTAAGCCCTTGCAGGACACCGTTAACCAGGTCACTGAGGAAGTTGAGTTGCAGATTGGCACATGTCATCGGGAGCGGATCTCCTTCCACGTATTGCCAACTTCGCCTCATACCCTTCTTCTTGGCCTTCCTTGGTTACGTACTCATGGGCCGACCCTGGACTGGCAATCCGGTGACATAATCCGTTGAGGACCGTCCTGTCAAAAGAGTTGCCTGCTGTTCGTTCATCCGAAGAACCCTGCTTGCTCGTCTTCAACGGTTACAGGTCCGCCGTCCGCCATCCCGTCTGTGACTTGTGACTTTGTCGAGAAGGAGGCTGAGAGTCAGTCTCCACATCCGTCAAGCAACCCGTCTGTGACTTGTGACTTTGTCGAGAAGGAGGCTGAGAGTCAGTCTCCACATCCATCAAGCAACCCGTCTGTGACTTGTGACTTTGTCGAGAAGGAGGCTGAGAGTCAGTCTCCACATCCGTCAAGCAACTCGTCTGTGACTTGTGACTTTGTCGAGAAGGAGGCTGAGAGTCAGTCTCCACATCCATCAAGCAACCGGTCTGTGACTTGTGACATTATCAACAGGGGGGCTGAGAGTCAGTCTCCACCTCCGTCAAGTGACCGGCCCAAGGTAATTACCGTGGCTTCCGTCAAGTTGACACCCCAGCGCCCAGGGGAGACCTTTGTGTCTAAAGGTAACCGTAAAGGTGTGTTATCCTGGGGACATTCCTCTCCGGCTGCCGGCCATGTTGGTGCCAAGAGGGCTCTCTCCCGTTTATCCCACGATTACTGGTGGCCGTCTATTGCTCAGGACGTCAAAGACTTCGTGGCTGCTTGTCCATCGTGTGCCAAGAAGAGACTTCCCAAGCAACCATCCTCCGACAGCTCGCCTCTTAAGGATGAATTGACTTCCAATGACTGCACCACCGCTTCGGTCTCCGAGCATGTCAGTGTGCCTCTGCCGGTTCGACCTGTCTCGGGAATACCTGCCTCCGACTCTCTGTCCGTGGAGTTCTCCAGGGTATGGCAGGAGACCAAACTTTCTCGTATTGAGACTCTGGATCTGATTGGTCCTCATGCAGTTAGGAAGTGTCTGGATCCCGCTCCTAGTGTCAAGGTGCTATTTTCCAGTTCTAGAGAGAAGGGGCTTAGAGGAGGGGGTACTGTTATGCCGCGCTCACCAGGAGGCGGGGCTTCGGCCCCGACGTCACTCCCTCCGGTACGGCGGTCCCTCGGGGGTCCCCGTCGGGTGCGCACGCGCAGCTCTCGTCCCCGGGTCTTCTCCTCCATGTCACATTTGCGCTTGCGCGCTCCTGTCAGGGCTGTATAGGGCTCGGTCCTCTCTATGGTAATGGAGGACCTGATCCAGAACCAGTAGTAGTCATGTGCTTTCTGGCTAGGTCCTGACCCGGAACCAGTAGTAGTCATGTGCTATATCAGACGACCTCCCCCTAGGGGAGGTGCCTGATTATTGTTGTGCTTCCTGGCTGGGTCAGCTGTGTCCCAGCCTGGCTGTGCGCTGTTCTCAGGTCCTCTGCTCTGTCTGCTATTCTGTGGTGCTCCTAGCACTTGCTCTGAACCCTTGTTGCTTCATGCTCAGACGTGCCTTCTGGCACATCCTCTCGTATCCTGTCCCTTGTTTCTTGCTCAGTCGTGCCTCCTGGCATTCACTCTATTCCTATGTTCTGTTACACCTCCTGGCACGACTGCTGCCTCATTCTGTACTCTGTCGTGCTCCTTGCACGCGTCCTGCTTTGTCTACCTCCGGATGTGTTACTCGCTACACGCCTTAAAGTGCCCACGTGTACCCTCCTTGCACTATCCCGTATTCAGCGCACTCCCGTGTATTCTCCTGTGTTCCCTAGTATCCTGCACCCTCCAGTCACTCAGTCTCGTTATCTCCTGTGAGCCGGCCGCCTGGTGCCAGCAGTCGTGGTATCGTATCCCCTGGGGCTTGCTCCTGACACTCCCTGTATAGGGGGTGGTCCTCACTAGGCTAGCTCGCCCTGGGAGGGTTGGTGCCGCGACCCAGAGGGTCCACTCCAGGAGTCGCTAACACTCTAAGACTCTAACACTAGCCATGTATGCTACGTGCCCTACAAGGCCCAACATATGAGTATTACCCAATGCCAGGTCAATTCTCAGGCTGGTAAGGAGCCATGGATATTGGCCCCCCCAGCTGCCCAGAAAAGGGACATCTATTAGATGCGCCAATTCTGGCACTTTGCCCGGCTCTTGCCACTTTGCCCTGTAGCGGTGGCAAGTGGGGTTCATATTTGTGGGGTTGATGACACATTTTTATTGTCAGGTGACATCAAGCCCACGGCTTAGTAAAGGAGGGGCGTCTGTAAGACACATATCCATTACTAATCCTATAGTTGTATGGTACATAAAGACACAGCCAGAATAAAGTTCTTTATTTGACATAAGTTTTCCATTTTATTAAAGAGTCTGTGCCATTCTTTCAATTAAAGGACTTTTTTTCTGGGTGTCTGTTTTCTTACAATGTGACTATGGGGTTAGTAATGGGGGTGTCTTATTGACGCCTCTCCATTACTAAGCTGTGGGCTTGATTGTCACCTGACAATACAAAGGTGACATCAACCCCCCCAACTATCACCCCACTTGCCACCATTACAGGGCAATTGGGAAGAGCCGGGCAAAGCGCCAGAATTGGCACATCTAATAGATATGCCTTTTCTGGGCAGCTGCAGGCTGCTAATTTTAGGCTGGGGGGGCCAATATCCATGGCCCCTTATCAGCCTGAGAATACCAGCCCCCAGCTGTCTGCTTTAGCAAGGTTGGTTGTCAAAAATGGAGGAAACCCATTTTTTTTTTCAAATTATTTATTTAAATAACTAAAAAACTGCGTGGGGACCCCTATATACTTGATAACTAGCCTTGCTGAAGCTGGCAGGGGAACCCACATTTTTTTTTTAAAAAATTTATTTACAGCACAGCAGCAACTGATGAATACTCCCATCTGCTGCTCCTGCTCTCACTGTAATTAACGGTAGCAGGTGTCTTGTAATGGGTTCAGTAGTCCCAGTGACCGGAGGTAATCTTTGTGATCTCCGATCACAGCTGAGCGCTCACGCTGTCTTTTGACAGGATGGGAACCACGGCTCTCTGACCGGCGGAGATGATTTCACCGCTTATCAGAAGCGGTGTTTGCCGCGCTGTCATGCACATGACAGCGTTGCAAACACTGGATGTTCGGCCCTCCATTCAAGTGAATGGGGTCCGGGTACTGTTCTGGCACCCGAACTTTGTAACTGTTCGGCCGAACCCGCCGGACCTGAATATTCAGGTGTCCGTCCATCTCTAAATATAGCACCTTACGACCCATGTACCCCCATATATAATACAGCACCTCACAATCCATGTACCCTATATGTAATAACAGTCTATGAACTCCATATGTAATAACAGTCTAGGTACCCCATATATAATAACAGTCCATATACCACATATACAGTGGCATGTAAAAGTTTGAACACCCCTTGTCAAAATTATTGTTATTGTGAACAGTTAAGCAAGGCCATAATTTGTGCAGGTGACGCTGAACAATAGAAAAATATAACAACTCGTATACAAAGAGTCTGCTAAATCTTTCGGAAGTTCTTTTGCAGTCAAGCGAGGGTTTCTGATTTGCCACTCTAGCAATCCTACAAGCATCTCTCACTGACATTTTGCTTGGTCTTCCAGACTTTATCTTGACCTCCACTGTTCCAGTTAGGCTGGTTTCACATTAACGTTTTTTAGCGCAGCACATCGTGTGCGTCCATGCGCATGCGCCATGCGCTCCTATGTTTAACATGGTGTGTGCATGGTCTAGCGTTTGCACGCGTTCATATGCGTTTTCGTGCGCATGCGTTTATTTAAGGTGTGCGCCTAGGCGCGCCAGACGCAACCTGTTCCATTTTTGGGTCCATCCAATGGCGTAAACAAAATGCATGCGCACACTTGCGCATGGAATGCGACAAAATAATGCATTACAATCTATGGGAACGCAGGTGTGCGCATGGATATAGGAACGCAGGCGAGCACATGGATATGTGCACGCCTGCGTTACAAAACGCATGCGTTTTAAGAGTTAACATGGCTAGAAACTGGTTAAAACGCAAACGCATGCAAACCGCATGATGCGCTAAAAAATCGCTAATGTGAAAGTAGCCTTAACTGTTATTTATTAATTAAATAAATTTCGAACTCAGGAAAAATCAGCTTGAAAATGCTTTGCTATCTTCTTATACTTTCTCCTGCTTTGTGGGCCTCAACCATTTTCATTTTCAGAGTACTAGGCAGCTGTTTAGAAGAACCCATGGCTGATGTTTTTTGGAACAAGGTTAGAAGAGGCTGGGTTTTTATAAAGTTGGGAAATTTGCATCACCTGACCTTTCCTAATGATGTTAGTGAACAAGCCATAACCCTAACTGTAATTTTGGACCACTTTTCTTTTGCAAACTGCTCCAGGTGTCTCATATTTGAAGGGTGCCTTCTCCCAACAGCATTTTTAACATCTCTCCATGGGTGTTCAATAGGATTTAGATCCGGAGTCATTGCTGGCCACGTTAGAACTCTTAAGCACTAGGTTTCCATCCATTTCTGTGTGCTTCTTGAAGTATGTTTGGGGGTCACTATTCTGCTGGAAGACCCATGACCTTGGAGCTTTTTGAAACTGGGCAAAACATGGCGACTCAAAATCTGTTGGTAATCCTCAGATTTCATGATGTCTCTAACAAAGTCAAGGCACCCAGTGCCAAAGGCAGCAAAACAACCTCAAAAACATCTTTGAACCTCCAACATATTTGACTGTAGGCACTGTGTTCTTTTCTTTGTAGGCCTCATTCTGTTTCCAGTAAACAGTAAAATGATGTGCATTACTAAAAAGCTATATCTTGGCTTCATCAGATAACAAGACACTTTCCCAGATGGATTTTGGCAAACTGCAGCAGAGCTTTTTTATGTCTCTGTGTCAGCAGTGGGGTCCTCCTGGGTATACTGCCATATTGTTTCATTTCATTCAAATGTCAATGGATAGTTCGCGCCAACACTGATGCACCCTGAGCCTGCAGGACAGCTTGAATTTGTTTGGAACCTGATTGGTGCCACTTATCCAACATCTGTACTATACTGCGTTACAACCTTTCATCTATTTTTCTCTGATGTTCACGTCCAGGGAGATTAGCTACAGTGCCATGGTTTGTAAATTTGTTGATTATGCTGTGCACCGTGGCCAAAGGAACATCAAAATCTCTGGAGATGGTCTTGAGATTGTTGACATTTTTCAACAATTTTGGTTTTCAAGTCCTCGGACAGTTCTCTTCCTCTATTTCTGTTATCCATGCTTAATGTGCTGTGGCACACACAGACATACAATGGAAAGATCCTGTCAACTTCTCCCTTTTTTATCTGGTTTCAGGGGTGTATCAGATTGCCCACACCTGTTACTTGCCACAGGCGAGTCTGAACGACAATCACATGCTTGAGAAAAAAAGTTGTTTACCCAAATTTTGGGAAAATTGCCATTAATTTTGTCTGGCCCATTTTTGGGGTCTTGAGTGAAATTATGTTTAATTTGCCTTTTTTCCCCTCTGTTTTTCTGTGTTGTTACAATACACACATATGAAATTAACATGTGTATATTAAAACATGTGTAATTGCAATAACTTTCTGGGAGAAATTATTAGTTTTATAAAACAATTTCAAGGGTCCCAACGCTTTTGGCTATACTGTATATAAACACAATCCATGTACGCCATACGTAGTAACACAGTCCATGCATCCCATACGTAATAACACAGTCCATGTACCCCATATGTAACAACATGATTCATGTACCCCATATGTAATAGCACAGTCCATGTACCTCATATATAACTGAGGCAGTGAGGGGGATAATATACGGATAATAACAGTCAATGTACCCCACATGTAATAATAGTCCATGTACCCAATATGTAATAACAATCCATGTACCCCATGTACAGCATATGTAATAACAGTCCATGCACCCCATATGTAATAACAATCTATATACCCCATATGTATTAAATGTCCATGTGCCCAATATGTAATAACACAATCTATGTACCCCATAGGTAATACCACTCCATGTAGCCCAAATGTAATAAAAGTCCATGTACAGCATACGTAATAACAGTCCAAATGTAATAACAGTCCATGTACAGCATATGTAATAACAGTCCATGTACCCCATATGTAACACAATCCATGTACTCCATACGTAATGGCACAGTCCATGTAAACTATATATTCACTGAGACAGTGAGGGGGATCACATATGAGGGTCATTGTGTGTCCCCCAGGATGTGCATAGAAAAATACTGAACCCGCTGGAGAGCACTTTAATTACAGCTACAGCTGTAGTTATAGTGCAAAGTAAGGCCTCCTTCACACATACTAGTGATTCCGGTACTGAAAAAAAAGTGTGACACATATGGAATGGCATAGGTATTAAAGAGTGTTATGTATTAAAGATGTTCAAAGATAGAGATAGTGGTGAGGAACAAGATAGATAGATGGATAGAAATATATCAGTGTGCTAAACAATCAGTGCTTTGTTTATTTTTTTCTGTACTTGTGTTTTAGTTTTAAATAAATTCCTTAAAAAAAATAAAATAATAGGGGTGGGCTCCAGTGTAATTTTCATAACCAGCAGAGGAAAAGCCGATGGCTGGGGGCCGATATTAATAATCTGGGAAAGAAGCCATTAGCCCTGAATGTTCCCAGGCTATTAATAACAGCTCACAGCTGTTTGTTTAAACTCTACTGGTTAATTTACAGGGGGACACCAGAAAGAAAAAAAAATGATGATGGGTCCCTCTATACATTCTAACCAGCAAAAGCTAAACAGACAGTTGTGGCTGATATTATTAGTCAGGGAAGGAGCTATGGATGATAGCCCTCCCAGGCTAATAACATCAGCTCTCAGCTGCCCCAGAAATGGAGCATCAATAAGATGCGCCAGATCTGTCGCATAGCCTCGATCTTCCCACTTGCCCTGGTGTGGTGGCAAGTGGTGTAATAGGGCTGGGGTTGATGGCAGCTATTTTATAACCGCTGACATCAAGACAGGAGAGGCATCTATAAGACACCCCCATTACTAACCCCATAGTCATATTGTAAAAAATATACAGCCAGAATAAAGTCCTTAAATTGAAAGAAAGACATAGACTCCTTTATTTGACATAAACACTCCTAATCCTCATTTACCCATTAATGTACAATTAAAAATAAAAAAACAACATATTCCTCACCTATCCGAAAATAATCCATTTGTCCCATGCCATAATCCTTCTCTGCTTCATCTGGATGTCTTGCTGAATGGTGGCATGATGCGACCATTGAGTCTGGCATCCAAGAGACAATGTGTTGAGCGTCAGACCGCAGCTTCAGTGACCTGCGGTGATGTCACTGAGGTTACCGCAGGCCACTGAAGCTGCATTCCCACCGGCAGCTCATTGTGAGTGGCCCGATAAGGCCTGTTTCACACTTCAGTTTTTTGTGACAGTCAAAATCAGCCAAAATGGCGGAAAGCGGATCCGTTGCTAAACTGATGTGAACGGATGCCAATGGACCGTTTTTTTTTACAGATCCGATGAATGAAGAATTTTAAAGGAACCGTAGCCTGGGGAGGGGAGAGAGAGAGAGAGTTCCGATGAATGAAGAATTTTAAAGGAACCATAGCCCGGGGAGGGGAGAGAGAGAGAGAAAGAGAGAGAATTTTTTCCGTCCGCCAGAAATGATTTCAGGGTTAAATTTCGGGCTGACTTCCTTCCTCCGGGCATGCGCACTCTAAAATGCGGATCCTGCAGCAAAAAAAACGTTGCATGGTCCGTCCGGGCATGTCGGCGGACGCAAAAAATTTGGCGGATCCGCAAAAAAATGGATCCAACGGATGGCCATCCGTCAAGATCCGCCGGTAATGCATCTCAATGGGGGAAAAAACGGCGGATTTTGACTGATGGTCAAAAACGGAAGAGTGAAACAGGCCTAAACTGCAGGGTCCTGAATTAGATGACCACTAGCACCATGAGAGATTTCTCAAAGTGCTAGCGGTGAAGTAATGAAGGTAGTTCATTGGCCAGGTCACAGTGAACTGAGCGTGGGAACAGCTGGCAGTGACCGACAGTAACCTCTATGACGTTATTGCTCTAAACTGAAGCTGTGCCCCAAGCTCGGAATACCCTGGACTCATGACTGAGCAGTCGCATCATGCCGCTTCTCAGCCATGTAATCCAGATGTAGCTAAGATGGACTTCTTTGTAGGACAAATGGATTACCGTTGGACAATTGAGGAATGCTTTTTTATTATTATTTTTATAGTATTAAATGGTAAAATGGGGGTGGGGTGTGCATTTCAATTAAAGGGCTTTATTGTAGCTGTGTCTTTTTTACAATATGACTATGGGATTAGTAATGGGGCTGTCTTATAGACACCTCTCCATTACTAACTCCTAAGCAAACAGCTGTGAGCTGTTAGTAATAGCCTGGGAACCTTTTGGGATATTGTCCCCTTTCCCAGATTAGAAACATCTGCCCCCAGCAGTAGGCTTTTCCTCTGCTGGTTGTCAAAATTACGCAGGAGCACACAATTTTTTTAATTTTTAACTTTACACACGATGTACATAGCAGGTGCTGAATACAACTCCTATCATTGTTGCCTGGTCACACTGCTCTCAGGGAGACCAGGCGCAATAATCACAACTCTACCGCTTTTTCCCAGGTGCCGATTTCATTTGTGTTGCCAGTGTGCATGTCTAGGTGACGTATTGCAGCACCTTCTGCTGATAAAGAACGGCATATCTGTGTTTTTTTTTTTACAAGAAAGCACATTCCGTGTGAAAAATCTGACATGTGCACACCACCATTGAATACAATAGGTGGCACGTATCTGTAAGGTATGTGCGATACTTAAAAAAATGGACCACATACGAACATGAAAAACGAATGTGTGAAAGGGGGCCTAAAAGACTGTGAACTTGGTCAAGCTATTTGACCAGGTCAGTTTTAGAAAAACTTGACATTGGCCTTTATTTTTGGAGAGATCTGTAGGATGGCAGTGGGACGGATTTCTCTCTCCACTCCAGGTTTTGGGAGTAGCTCATGTCCAGGATTCCCATTTAAACATTCAGTTAATGTTTGGGTGTCTCAGTATTGGTTTTGGAAGCAAGAGAGCAGGAGCCCTGTGTAAGGCCGGGGTCACACTTGCGATAAACTCGCACGAGTCTTGCGTCTCAGTACTCGGCACTCGGAGTGTGTGGCTGCATGTATTTCTATGCAGCTGAGCGCTCCAGTCCGAGTGCCGGCAGCAGTGCGAGTTTATCGCAAGTGTGACCCTGGCCTAAGGCTGAACACAGGACAGTGCCAGAAAGCAAAGCCATTGGCGCAACCACGAGTGATACAGTGATGCAGTCACCCACAGCAACAGATTAATATGGACGATCAGAGGCTGAGAGTCAGCGAAGTCAGAAGCTCTGGGGTCAAAACCAAAAGAGCACGTAGTAAACCAAGGGAAAATATGAAGTCATAAGTCAGGTCACATTCCAAAGTCAGAATAATAGACAAATAGCAGATAAGCAAAGGGGCAATAGCAATCGGCTAGTCAGAACTCGGTCCAAAGGTCAGAAGCAAGAGATCGGGACTTACAGAACAGAGATCAGGCAAACACACACCAGAGAGCACAGGCTGAGGCTAGTTTCACACTAGCGCTTTTGAGCGCAGCGACGGCCTGCGCACTGCCGCCGCTAAGCCCCGCCCCCTGCCGCGCCTCCGCCGGTAGCTCCGCCTACCGGCGCATGATGCTGCATGCGTCCCCTATCTTTATCACTGGGGGCGCAGGCCGTGCGCAGTATGCGTTTGGCGGAGCATGCGCCTTTTTGACGGTGCGCCGAGCGCAACCAAACTGCAGCAGGTTGCGATTGGCGCAGGTCGGCGCACCGTCAAAAGGACGCATGCGCCGCCAAACGCATACTGCGCACGGCCTGCGCCCCCAGTGATAAAGATAGGGGACGCAGGACGCAGGCAGCGTCATGCGCCGGTAGGCAGAGCTACCGGCGGAGGCGCGGCAGGGGGCAGGGCTTAGCGGCGGCCGTGCGCAGGCCGTCGCTGCGCTCAAAAGCGCTAGTGTGAAACTAGCCTTAGAACAAGCTTTTGACTGGCAGCGATCTGGGCCAGACAGCTCACCTAAATAGCAGGACAATTAACGAGAACAGGAAGCACGTGGAAATCTCTGCACCTCCCAGTCTCAGATAGTGCTTTGACTGACAGTTCCGTTGACATAACAGATGAGCACGAACCAGCACAGGATAGGATGACAGAGCTGTCCATCACTGAGTACCAGACACTCTGAGTAGAGGAATCGTGACAGTATGAGTTACTTTTCTAAGTTGCCAAAATAAAGATGTTTAAGTCAAACTATCCTGGGCCACTACAACATTACTGCACTGTCATGATAGCTGCCGACATAAAACAGTCCATGTACCCATATATAACACAGTCCATGTACCCCATATGTAATAACACAGTCCATGTACCCCATATGTAACAACAGGCCATGTACCCCATATATAACAACACAGTCCATGTAACCCATATGTAACAACAGTCCATGTACCTCGTATATATGTAACAACAGTACCAGTCCATGTTCCTCGTATATATGTAACAACAGTCCATGTACTCCATATATAACAGCACAGTCCATGTAACCCATATGTAACAACAGTCCATGTACCTCGTATATATGTAACAACAGTACCAGTCCATGTTCCTCGTATATATGTAACAACAGTCCATGTACCTCGTATATATGCAACAACAGTCCATGTAAGGCCGGTTTCACATTTGCGCTTTTCAACACAGCGACGGCCTGAGCACGGCCGCCGCTAAGCCCCGCCCCATGCCGCGCCTCCGCCGGTAGCTCCGCCTACCGGCGCATGACGCTGCATGCGTCCTGTGTTCCCTATCTTTATCACTGGGGGCGCAGGCCGTGCGCAGTATGCGTTTGGCGGCGCATGCGTCCTTTTGACGGTGCGCCGACCAGCGCCAAACGCAACCTGCTGCAGTTTGGCTGCGCTCGGCGCACCGTCAAAAGGACGCATGCGCCGCCAAACGCATACTGCGCACGGCCTGCGCCCCCAGTGATAAAGATAGGGGACACAGGACGCATGCAGCGTCATGCGCCGGTAGGCGGAGCTACCGGCGGAGGCGCGGCAGGGGGCGGGGCTTAGCGGCGGCCGTGCGCAGGCCGTCGCTGTGTTCAAAAGCGCAAATGTGAAACCGGCCTTACTCATATATAAAATAGCACAGTCAATGTACCACTAAGCAGCAAAAAGAGGACTTAAAGATCCTCCAAAAAAACTGAAAAACAAGCAGAAAAAAGGCAGAGATGCTTACCTGCCCAGGCCTCCAAACAAATGCGCTAATAGGATGCAGTGGACCCATTTAACAAAGGTGCAAAAATGCCAATGAGACAACCACTCACAGTCTGCCAATCCATGGAGGGGGCAGTTATTTGGCATATTAATGCACAAAAAAAGGTCTGTATGCGGCGCTGTTCACACACAGGTGATGCAGAGCATCTGGCTTACAGCCTATTGGTGACGCCCATACTATTAAATTAGGCGGGCTGCCCAGTGCTATCCAAAATGCATCCCATGTGACCAGACACTGCAGTTTACAGAGACAAATGGGCCCAACTGCACCCTGAAAAATAAAGTGCAAAGACACATACAAAAATATGTGAGGCATTAGTTGACATTCTGGCCAAAATATGCAAGCTCGCCATCCACGTCACGGGTCCCCACACTTGCAAGCAACATCTCTGCCTTTTTTCTGCTGGTTTCACAGTCAATGTACCCCATATACTGTATAATGACAGACCATGTACCCTAAATACATAATAGCACAGTCCATGTATCCCACAGGTAAGGACACTCCGTGTACCGTACAGGTAATGACACCCCATGTACCCCACAGGTAATAACACTCTGTGTACCCCACAGGTAATGGCACTTAGTGTACCCACAGGTAATGGCACTCAGTGTACCCCACAGGTAATGGCACTCAGTGTACCCCACAGGTAATGGCACTCAGTGTACCCCACAGGTAATGGCACCCCGTGTACCCCACAAGTAATAGCACTCCGTGTACGTACAGGTAATGACACCTCGTGTACCCCACAGGTAATCACACCCCGTGTACCCCACAGGTAATAGCACTCCGTGTACCCACAGGCAATGACACTCCGTGTACCTACAGCTCACCCCACAGGTAATGACACTCCGTGTACCCACAGGTAATGACAGCCCGTGTACCCCACATATAATGACACTCCATGTACCCACAGGTAATGACACCCCTTGTACCCCACAGGTAATGACACCCCGTGTACCCCACATGTAATGACACTCCATGTACCCACAGGTAATGACACCCTGTGTACCCCACAGGTAATAGCACTCTGTGTACCCACAGGTAATGACACCCCGTGTACCCCACATGTAATCCAGTAAAGAGAAAACAGCTGCACTCTGGGAAATTTTGATTTTCAATGCAAAAAAAGTTTTCTATTATTAAAGACACCACAGGGGAATAGTGCGTTTGCATTGGAAATCAAAATTTCCAAGAGTGCAGCTGTTTTCTCTTCACTGGATGACTGTCTGGACTAAGTTCCAGGTTCAGCTTGCACCTACCTCATATCCACAGAGTGCACGCCTTGTCTGTATCACTACTCCACATGTAATGACACTCCATGTACCCACAGGTAATGACACCCCGTGTACCCACAGGTCACCCCACAGGTAATGACACTCCGTGTACCCACAGGTAATGACACTCCATGTACCCCACAGGTAATGGCACTCCATGTACCCCACAGGTAATGGCACTCCGTGTACCCCACAGGTAATGGCACTACATGTACCCACAGGTAATGACACCCCATGTACCCCACATGTAATGACACTCCATGTACCCACAGGTAATGACACCCCGTGTACCCCACAGGTAATAGCACTCCGTGCACCCCACAGGTAATGACACCCCGTGTACCCCACATGTAATGACACTCCATGTACCCACAGGTAATGACACCCCGTGTACCCACAGGTCACCCCACAGGTAATGACACTTCGTGTACCCACATGTAATGACACCATGTACCCACAGGTAATGACACCCCGTGTACCCCACAGGTAATGGCACTCCGTGTACCCACAGGTAATGACACCCCGTGTACCCCACAGGTAACGGCACTCCGTGTACCCACAGGTAATGACACTCCATGTACCCACAGGTAATGACACCCCGTGTACCCCACAGGTAATGGCACTCCGTGTACCCACAGGTAATGACACCCCGTGTACCCCACAGGTAATGGCACTCCGTGTACCCACAGGTAATGACACCCCGTGTACCCCACAGGTAACGGCACTCCGTGTACCCACAGGTAATGACACTCCATGTACCCACAGGTAATGACACCCCGTGTACCCCACAGGTAATGGCACTCCGTGTACCCCACAGGTAATGACACCCCGTGTACCCCACATGTAATGACACCCAGTGTACCCCACATGTAATGACACTCCATGTACCCACAGGTAATGACACCCTGTGTACCCACAGGTCACCCCATAGGTAATGACACTCTGTGTACCCACAGATAATGACACCCCGTGTACCCCACATGTAATGACACTCCATGTACTCACAGGTAATGACACTCCGTGTACCCCACAGGTAATGACACCCCGTGTACCCACAGGTAATGACACCCCGTGTACCCACAGGTAATGACACCCCGTGTACCCACAGGTAATGACACCCCGTGTACCCCACAGGTAACAGCACTCCATGTACCCACAGGTAATGACACCCCACGCACACTCAGACAGCTCCTCGCCAGCCATTACCTCATGCTCGTTCCTCCGCAGATGCCCCCGCTGTCTCTCGCCCATGGCTCCCGCAGGCCTATGGCCGCATATGTGACAGTGCATATAGGAAGCTTTATGGCATCACCTTCCCTTAGACACCATTCCTCCCACGGTGTCCCCGCTGTAATCCCACTGTGAACAATACAGCCCCACCCGCCCGTTCTCCATCCTTCACCATCAGGACAATGAGCGGAATATGACAGGCATGGAATGATGCGGGGCACGGATGGCACAGACCGGGGCGCTGTATGCGGTGGAACAACAAGTCTCCGCCGAGCTTTGTCTATGCCAGACCACAAATGATTGGGAAGAACAGAATTCGCTCACCATTGTGCTTGCACTCAGCCCTTACCGGCAGCATAGGGAGGATCGTCAGAGGAACAGCACAGGACGCATAGAGATCCCAGCATCAATCAGCCGAGCGGTAGCCACGGTGCTGGCGGCCGTCACCGACCGGAAATACCGTGCCGAAGGCGATGACCCAGCAGAGAATAACGGGAGAGGCGGAGCCAGCGCGCCAAAGGCGGTGTCTGCGAGGGAGCGGTTCTCAGGGCTCCCTGAGCGAAGGAGACCGTACACGGCTAGTGCAGCGGTGCTGTCACTCTGGGGGCGGGGTCAGAGCCTGGGGGCGGGGTCACATGTGCATATTCAGCAGTGTGGTACCTGCTGCAGGACTTGTCATCGCTGCCGAGCATCATCACAAGCTGCACTCTTCTGCTGATTGGTGCCAGGCACTCTGATGGAAAGCCAGCAGTGGATTTTACAGGAAAATCGCTAAAATTACAATCAGTATCTAAACATCTAAAGCTATGGTATGCACATCCCTATTAAAGGGAATCTGGAGATATTTACCCTCTAAGCAGAAAGCAGCAAAATGTGGAGACAGAGACCCTGATTCCAGCCATGTGTCTCTTACTGTGCTGTGTGCTGTAGTTTTCATTATATTACTGTGCTCAGCCGGAGATTATCACTAGAGGACTAGTAAACCTGCTGACAGGTAGTCCTCCATAGCCATCCCAACCCCTTACTAATAGTACACAGAAAGCTGCTAATCTGTGGCGGGGATATACAGTCATGGCCAAAAGTTTTGAGAATGACACAAATATTACTTTTTACAAAGTCTACTGCTTCATTTTTTCTAATGGCAATTTGCATACTCCAGAATGTTATAAAGAGTGATCAACTTAACAGCAATTACTTGCAAAGTCAATATTTGCCTAGAAAATGAACTTTATCCCCCAAAACACATTTCAGCATCATTGCAGCCCTGCCTTAAAAGGACCAGCTAACATCGTTTCAGTGATTGCTCCATTAACACAGGTGTGGGTGTTGATGAGGACAGGGCTGGAGATCAATCTGTCATGATTAAGTAAGAATGACACCACTGGACACTTTAAAAGGAGGCTGGTGCTTGGCATCATTGTTTCTCTTCTGTTAACCATGGTTATCTCTAAAGAAACACGTGCAGTCATCATTGCACTGCACAAAAATGGCCTAACAGGGAAGAGTATCGCAGCTAGAAAGATTGCACCTCAGTCAACAATCTATCGCATCATCAAGAACGTCAAGGAGAGAGGTTCCCTTGTTGCCAAAAAGGCTCCAGGGCGCCCAAGAAAGACCAGCAAGCGCCAGGACCGTCTCTTAAAAGTGTTTCAGCTGCGGGATCGGGCTACCAGCAGTGCAGAGCTTGCTCAGGAATGGCAGCAGGCAGGTGTGAGTGCATCTGCACGCACTGTGAGGCGGAGACTCTTGGAGCAAGGCCTGGTCTCAAGGAGGGCAGCAAAGAAGCCACTTCTCTCCAGAAAAAACATCATGGACAGACTGATATTCTGCAAGAGGTACAGGGAGTGGACTGCTGAGGACAGGGGTAAAGTCATTTTCTCTGATGAATCCCCTTTTCGATTGTTTGGGACATCTGGAAAACGGCTTATTCGGAGAAGACCAGGTGAGCGCTACCACCAGTCTTGTCTCATGCCAACTGTCAAGCATCCTGAAACCATTCATGTGTGGGGTTGCTTCTCAGCCAGGGAATGGGCTCTCTCTCAGTCTTGCCTAAAAACACAGCCATGAATAAAGAATGGTACCAGAATGTCCTCCAAGAGCAACTTCTCCCAACCGTCCAAGAGCAGTTTGGCGATCTACAATGCCTTTTTCAACATGATGGAGCACCTTGCCATAAAGCAAAGGTGATAACTAAATGGCTCAGGGAACAAAACATAGAGATTTTGGGACCATGGCCTGGAAACTCCCCAGATCTTAATCCCATTGAGAACTTGTGGTCAATCATCAAGAGACGGGTGGACAAACAAAAACCTTCAAATTCAGACAAAATAAAAGCATTGATTTTGCAAGAATGGACTGCTATCAGTCAGGATTTGATCCAGAAGTTGATTGAGAGCATGCCAGGGAGAATTGCTGAGGTCCTGAAGAAAAGGGTCAACATTGCAAATATTGACTTGCTGCATTAACTCATTCTAACTGTCAATATAACCTTTTGTTACTCATAATATGATTGCAATTATAGTTCTGTATGTGATAAAAACATCTGACAAACACACATAAAAACCAGAGCGCAGCAGATCATGTGAAAATATAATATTTGTGTCATTCTCAAAACTTTTGGCCATGACTGTAGAGAGCTCAGAAATCAGAGAACTGGTAGATATGCAACAGAGGAAAGTGATTGTAACATAATTGCAGCAATCTCTAAACTGACACATCACTGGAATCAGAGACTCTGTCCCTATATCATGCGGCTCTCAAATGGGATATCCAAAGCCTCCCTTTAAGGTTATCCCTTGTAGGTCAAATACTGGACTGATTCTAGCTTTTCTGCTGTCTGAGACAAAAATATGAAAAAGTTACTCTCCCTGCGATGCAAAACAAACCCTTAATGCATGAATGCAATTTGGTCATCATTTTTTGAGTACTGCTTTTGCTGTATTCATTCATTATTCACTTCTAATAGCTGAGTTCAAGTAACCAGTACTTGAACACTTATGCTATAAACTGTAATGCCAGAGTATGGCAATATATAAGGTGAATCACTATCTCATATGAAGAAATACAGCTACTGAATCACCATCAGTACATGATTATTGTACTCGAACCACCATCAGTACAGCAATACAACACCAGAACCATCATCAGTACAGCAGTACAACACCAAAACCATCATCAGTACAGCAATACAACACCAGAACCATCATCGGTACAGCAATACAACATCAGATCCATCATCAGTACAGCAATACAACACCAGAACCATCATCAGTACAGCAATACAACATCAGAACCATCATCAGTACAGCAATACAACATCAGATCCATCATCAGTACAGCAATACAACACCAGAACCATCATCAGTACAGCAATACAACATCAGAAACATCATCGGTACAGCAATACAACACCAGAACCATCATCGGTACAGCAATACAACACCAGAACCATCATCGGTACAGCAATACAACATCAGATCCATCATCGGTACAGCAATACAACACCAGAACCATCATCGGTACAGCAATACAACATCAGAACCATCAGTGGTACAGCAATACAACACCAGAACCATCATCGGTACAGCAATACAACACAGATCCATCATCGGTACAGCAATACAACACCAGAACCATCATCGGTACAGCAACACAACACCAGAACCATCATCGATACAGCAATACAACACCAAAACCATCATCGGTACAGCAATACAACAACAGATCCATCATCGGTACAGCAATACAACACCAGAACCATCATCGGTACAGCAATACAACATCAGAACCATCATTGGTACAGCAATACAACACCAGAACCATCATCGGTACAGCAATACAACACCAGATCCATCATCGGTACAGCAATACAACACCAGAACCATCATCGGTACAGCAACACAACACCAGAACCATCATCGATACAGCAATACAACACCAAAACCATCATCAGTACAGCAATACAACAACAGATCCATCATCGGTACAGCAATACAACACCAGAACCATCATCAGTACAGCAATACAACACCAGAACCATCATTGCTACAGCAATACAACACTGGAACCATAATCAGTACAGCAATACAACACCAGAACCATCATCAGTACAGCAATACAACACCAGAACCATCATTGATACAGCAATACAACACTGGAACGATAATCAGTACAGCAATACAACACCAGAACCATCATTGATTCAGCAATACAACACTGGAACCATAATCAGTACAGCAATACAACACCAGAACCATCATTGATACAGCAATACAACACTGGAACCATAATCAGTACAGCAATACAACACCAAAACCATCATCAGTACAGCAATACAACATCAGATCCATCATCGGTACAGCAATACAACACCAGAACGATCATCAGTACAGCAGTACAACACCAAAACCACCATCGGTACAGCAATACAACATCAGATCCATCATCGGTACAGCAATACAACACCAGAACCATCATCAGTACAGCAATACAACACCAGAACCATCATCGGTACAGCAATACAACACCAGAACCATCATCGGTACAGCGATACAACACCAGAATCAACATCGGTACAGCAATACAACACCAGAACCATCATCGGTACAGCAATACAACACCAGAACCATCATCGGTAAAGCAATACAACACCAGAACCATCATCGGTACAGCAATACAACATCAGATCCATCATTGGTACAGCAATACAACACCACAACCATCATCGGTACAGCAATACAACACCAGAACCATCATCGGTACAGCAATACAACACCACAACCATCATCGGTACAGCAATACAACATCAGATCCATCATCAGTAGAGTTGAGCGACTTTTGTTTTTTTAGGGTCGAGTTTCGTTTCGTGAAACCCGACTTTTCCAAAAGTCGGGTCGAGCAAGATCGGCTGATTATAGGGAAAAGTCGGGGTCGTCCCGAAACACGAAACCCAATGTAAGTCAATGGGGAATAAAAGTCGGCAGTGAGAGGAGGACAGGAAACACACCTACAGTGCCCATTTGAATGCCAAAAGCATCAATTCTTCTTACTTAAGCTTGTCAACCTTAATTAACTTCATAATACAAGTTACGCACTGAAAAATGGGGGTTATTTGGCTAAAGTTGTGGGGGGGGGGTAGGGCTGGCTTCAGGTTTTCATGTGCCCTGGGCGAAAGAGCGCCCCTTTAACACATACCACAACTCATCATACTCCGATACGGCAGAGAAATAGCGGTATAGTACAATGAAAAATACTTCACTTTTTACATCTCATGACGAGGCCCATCTATTTCTCCATACAGAATCATTAGTCCCATATAATGTTTGAAACAGTATATGATGAGCTCCACATAATGCTACAGTATATGTTGGTCCCCATGGATGAAGCTCCACTGTCTTATGGGCCCAAATAATGCTCCAAACATAATGGGCCCCATTTCTAATGCTCTAGTGTATAATGGGCCCTGTAAATGCTGCTCCAGTGTCTGATGTCCACCTTTGGAATGTTCCAGTGTATGGTGGGCCCCATCTATCATTCTCCAGAGTATAGTGCTCCCCAAAAATTGCTGTCCCAACATTGATAACAATCAAATTAGTCTCCTCGCTAGGGAATCCTTGTACTAGTCTGGACTCCTCGTCGTCCCCATCTTCCATCTCACTGCACAGTATTTCAACCTTGCAAGTGCTGTGATCCTGAGCAGGCAGGGGGGGCCCACTCGTTGGCGACGGCACTGGCACAGGGCCCCTGATAGTACGGTGGTGTGTCTGATGGCGGGTGGGCCGAACCTGCACTTTCATCTGCAGCTTCCTCTTTGTCACCGTGTAAGATGGAACTGTATATGGGAAGGGTAACCTGAGTTTCATCAGGGTCAGATTCAGCCCGTGTAGCGGGGAATGTAGTGGTCTGGGTCAATGTATCAGCAGATTCATCGAGCAGTGGCTGGGCATCAGTGCACTTGTGTCACCCCCAGGAGTACGGTCGCCACAGTGGCATTACCTTCCTCCTAGGGAGTGTGATGTCCATGCTTGGGAGCAACGAAGGATCTCTCTAGCAGGTTAACTGATTGGGCGGGGTTATTCCCACGAGTCATGACCCTCCAAACAGTGTTCATGAAGGCAAAGTGTTTGTTTTACGTGGGCAGTATGGTTGCAAAGCTGAACCTTAAAGGAATGTCCAGAAGGGCACCACCAGGAGTGGAGCCTACGGCTAAATTCGACTCCACCTGGGAAACCTCAACCATGCCAGCTATAGAACAGATGCACACATTGCAAGCTTAATTCCGTTGACGAACGAGACTCCGTCATGCCCCGCGGTCCGAGTCCTGCTTACTAGAGGGACACGTGAGGCTCTGGCACATGATTGGCCAATAACTGGTGTGTCATGCCCTTACATGTCCGTGGCTGCATGTGCGCTACACTGAAAAGGCCAGCGTTTGTTGCTTACAGGTGCAGATAACCCGCTGAACAACGTTAGTGATGGGGATCACTGATTACAATTATTACCCGCGAACGATGATTTCCCAGTAAGTGCAGGTCAACCGCAGTTCCGGAATTAGGCCTAACCGTCATTCCTGAAAAAATGAAAAACGTGTGCAAACCACAGGTGCTGTAGCTTGCTTAACAGCTCGCCAGCCATTCTCACGCCCAGTATGGATTACACGTGATTGCACAAAGGTGAGTAAGGGTACCGTATCCCCGGATAACATGTATGGATAGCGTACACATTCAAAATATATGTCTATACATCAGGAGGCAGGCTCAGACGGTGTTAGGCCCAGTATGGATTGCACGTGATTGCACAAAGGTGAGAAAGGGTACCGTATCCCCGGATAACATGTATGGATAGCGTACACATTCAAAATATATGTCTATACATCAGGAGGCAGGCTCAGACGGTGTTAGGCCCAGTATGGCTTGCACGTGATTGCACAAAGGTGAGAAAGGGTACCGTATCCCCGGATAACATGTATGGATAGCGTACACATTCAAAATATATGTCTATACATCAGGAGGCAGGCTCAGATGGTGTTAAGCCCAGTATGGATTGCACGTGATTGCACAAAGGTGAGAAAGGGTACCGTATCCCCGGATAACATGTATGCATAGCGTACACATTCAAAATATATGTCTATACATCAGGAGGCAGGCTCAGACGGTGTTAGGCCCAGTATGGCTTGCACGTGATTGCACAAAGGTGAGAAAGGGTACCGTATCCCCGGATAACATGTATGGATAGCGTACACATTCAAAATATATGTCTATACATCAGGAGGCAGGCTCAGACGGTGTTAGGCCCAGTATGGATTGCACGTGATTGCACAAAGGTGAGAAAGGGTACCGTATCCCCGGATAACATATATGGATAGCGTACACATTCAAAATATATGTCTATACATCAGGAGGCAGGCTCAGACGGTGTCAGGCACAGTATGGATTTGACGGCCCAGACTACACAGCGGAGGAGCAGGGAGAGGTAAAGATTGCAAATGCTGGGGCCCTGCCCAAGCAAGGGGGGCCCACTCGTGGGCGTGGGTACTGGCACTGGGCCCCTCATAGTACGGCGGTGTGTCTGACGGCGGGTGTGCACCACCACTGTCAGAGACACTTGATTGCACTAGGAGGGACCCTGTGCCAGTGCCCGCGCCCAAGAGTCGGCCTACCCACCTGTCCAGGGCAACGGCACTCGCACGGTGTCGTGCGCTAGGTGGTGACCCCGGCCATGGGGGGGGGGAGGCAGAACAGTTAGGGAGTTTTAGAAAGTGGCATATGTTGATGTTGGACATTCAGCTGATGCAAAAGGCGAAATAGGTCAAGTCCCAGGAAGAGGTGGACCAAAGAAAGCCATTTTTCTGTCACCCTATGTGTCATCAGGGGAAGGTGGGACAAAATCCTTGGAAACCCATGCATGGTTCATTTTAATGAAGGTTAGATCATCCACATTTTGGGTTGACAGACGGGTCCTTTTTTCTGTCAGGATTGATCCAGCTGCACTGAAGACTCTTTCCGATAGCACACTTGCAGCTGGGCAAGCGAGCTCCTGTAAGGCATATTGTGCCAATTCAGGCCAGGTGTCCAGTTTAGCGGCCCAATAGTCAAAGGGGAATGACCTGTGTGGGAGAACATCGATATGGGAGGAAAAGTAGTTTGTAACCATAGTTGACAACTGCTGTCTCCTGTCACTTTCCATCGATGCAGTATTACCAGTTGTGTGAGCGGTACTTGAAAAATCAGTCCACAACATTGTCATGAAACCCCTGTCTCCAACGCCACTTCTGCTGTGTGCACCATGAACACCTCTGCCAAGCTGCCCCCGGCCCGTACGGCTCGTGTGAGAACCATCACCGCTGCTGTGTGCTGGGAATGCCTCAAGCAACCGATTTACCAGAGTTGCTTGTTTATTAGCCAATATTAGGTCAAGGTTCTCCTGTGGCATGATGTTTTGTAATTTGCCTTTATAGCGTGGATCCAGGATGCTGGCCAACCAGTAGTCGTCATCGTTCATCATTTTGGCAATGCCGGGGTCCCTTTTTAGGATCTGCAAGGCATAATCTGACATGTGGGCCAATGTTCCTGGTGTCAATGATGCACTGCAAGTGCTGGGTGGAGGAGCACTTTCTGGCAAATCCACATCCCTCCAGTCACGCACAAACCCTGTACCAGACCTTGCCACGCCAACATTTTCACTTGCCCCACGAGATGCATCCTCCTCCCCTAAGTAATCATCCCCATCATCATCCTCCTCCTCCTCTTCTTCCTCCACCTCGTCCAGGAGAGGTCCCTGAGCAGACAATGGCTGAATGTCATCAAGGATTCCCTCCTCCTCTTCCTCCTCATCAACATTGGCTGCAGACGCCTGCTCCTTAAGGTGCGTCAAAGTTTGCATGAGCAGACGCATAAGTGGGATGCTCATGCTTAGGATGGTGTCGTCTGCGCTTACCAGCCGTGTGCATTCCTCAAAACACTGAAGGACTTTACAGAGGTCTTTCAGCTTCGACCACTGCACACCTGTCAACTCCATGTCTGCTCTCAAAGTGCCTGGCCGTGTATCCTCCTTTCAAATGCATTATGGCCTGCCTCTGCTCGCACAGCCGCTCCACCATGTGCAGGGTGGAGTTCCACCTTGTTGCAATGTCAATAATGAGGCGGTGGTTGGGAAGGTGGAGCAATCGCTGCAGCTTCTGCATACGAACGGAGTGTACAGGCGACCGGCGGATGTGCGCGCACAGTCTTCGCACCTTCTGGAGCAGGGCTGTTAACTCCGGATAATTTTTGAGGAAGCACTGCACCACCAGGTTCAAGGTGTGAGCCAAGCAAGGTATGTGGCTGAGTTCTGAAAGGGCTATGGCTGCCACAAAATTACGGCCGTTATCACTAACTACCTTGCCTGCCTCAAGATGTACACTGCCCAGCCATGACTCAGTTTGTCGCTTCAAGTACTCGGCCAGCACCTCGGCGGTGTGTCTGTCGCCCAAACACATCATCTGCAACACAGCCTGCTGACGCTTTCCACTAGCTGCTCGATAGGGGGACACCTCGTGTGCAACAGTGGCAGCTGCAGATGGAGTGCTCGTACGACTGCGCTCTGTGGACGAGCTTTCGCTTCTGGAGGAGGAGGAGGAGGAGGAGGGTCGAACGCCTACAGCCAACTGTTTCCTATACCGTGGGCTAGGCAGCACTGTCCCACCACCGCTGTCCCCTGTGGACCCTGCATCCACCACATTAACCCAGTGCACAGTGATGGACACGTAACGGCCCTGGCCATGCCGACTGGACCATGCATCAGTTGTGAGTTGCACCTTTCCACTCACTGACTGCTTGAGTGCATGGACAATGCGGTCTTTTACATGATGGTGGAGGGCTGGGATGGCTTTGCGAGAGAAGAAGTGGCGACTGGGTAGGTCATAGCATGGTACTGCATAGGCCATGAGTTCGCGGAAAGCTGCGCTTTCCACCAACCGATAGGGCATCATCTCAAACGAGATTAGTTTGGCAATGTGGGCGTTCAAACCCAGTGTACGCGGATGAGAGACTGAGTACTTTCTTGACCTACTCATAGTGTCTGGGAGGGTGAGCTGGACTTGAGAGCTGCATATGGTGGAAGTAGCGGTGGACAGGGCGGACTGAGAGAGGGTTGATGATGGTGGTGGAGTTGGTGTTCTTTCTGATGGCCTAGATTCAGTATTTCGTTGATATAACAGTGGGATTCCCTGACTGCTGTGGCCTTGCAACGACATCTCAACATTTGCTGCTGTGCTAACCGGTGGGCTTACAGTGGGGGAAACAATGTAGCGTTGTTGACTACCTTCTTTGTGATCAGTTGCACATGTGGCACTTGAGGTTTGGTGTTGTGTCCACGCTTGCAAGTGCATGCTGGTTAAATGTCTAAGCATGCAACTGGTATTCAAATTTTTCAGATTTTTCCCTCGGCTAAAGGTCTTTGCGCACTTCTTACAGATAACCTTGGCCTGATCATGAGGATTTTGTTCAAAAAAGTGCCACACTGCACTCTTCCTACTTTGGCAGACATTTTGCGGCCTAGCACGCTGTGATCTTTTGACCGTCTGGACAAGCTGTCCAGCAACTCTTTTGATTTTTGGAACCTGTCTTTGGAGTGCTCCGGGCCTGCCAGATAACAGCTGTTGCGATGTCGATGTCTGCTGTGGATGCTCCTCCTCATCTGAGCTATTGGAAGCAGCACCCTCTTCCCCCAATGGATGCCAATCTGGGTCAACAACTGGGTCATCCATCACCTCCTCTTCAATGTCATGTGCACCTTCCTCTGTGTCACCGTGTATGGTGGTATAGTGTGCGGGAAGGGGCACCTGAGTCTCATCAGGGTTAGAATCTGGCTCTGTACACTGCGAGGACAATGTAGTGCTCTGAGTGAATGTACCAGCAGAATCATCTATCAGCGGCTGTGCATCAGTGCACTCCATGTCAGATTCATCTTGGCCTGGGTAATTCACCATTTCACTTGATAATCCAGGCATGGTATGTGAAAACAGCTCCATGGAGTAATCAGTAGTATGGCCTGCGTCATCCTTCAATCTTGGTTGGGGTGAAGGACACAAGGAAAGGTGTAGTTCATGAACATGAGCCTCCAATGACGACTCTGTGCTTTTACTTTTTACAACTTCAGAAGAGGAGTCAGCAATATAAGACAAAACTTTTTCCTGATGCTCTGGCTTTAAAAGCGGTTTGCCAACTCCTAGAAAACTAAGCCTTCGAAGCCTTATGGAGCCAGACGATGACGCAGGCTCAACACCTCCTGCATTCGGTCCTATTTTGCTCTTGCCACTACCATCAGATCCACCACCAACACCATCATTACCAGCTGCCAACCCCCGCCCAATTCCACGGCCTCTTCCACCAGCCTTCCTCATTTTTTGTAGAAATGTAGACAAAATCCAACAAACTATATAGTAATGTAAAACAAGGTACAAGGTGTCTATAGGACAGGGGAGATTTTGAATTTCTGCAGACACTAGTGGACACTGGACACTTTTGGATTGTGTGAGGCCCACTGAATATCAGAGCGCTATGTCACAGGCTCGATGGCACAGGTGTGAAAAAAGTGACTACAGGATAAGGGAGATTTTGAATTTCTGCAGACACTAGTGGACACTGGACACTTTTGGATTGTGTGAGGCCCACTGAATATCAGAGCGCTATGTCACAGGCTCGATGGCACAGGTGTGAAAAAATTGACTACAGGATAAGGGAGATTTTGAATTTCTGCAGACACTTGTGGACACTGGACACTTTTGGATTGTGTGAGGCCCACTGAATATCAGAGCGCTATGTCACAGGCTCGATGGCACAGGTGTGAAAAAAGTGACTACAGGATAAGGGAGATTTTGAATTTCTGCAGACACTAGTGGACACTGGACACTTTTGGATTGTGTGAGGCCCACTGAATATCAGAGCGCTATGTCACAGGCTCGATGGCACAGGTGTGAAAAAAGTGACTACAGGATAAGGGAGATTTTGAATTTCTGCAGACACTTGTGGACACTGGACACTTTTGGATTGTGTGAGGCCCACTGAATATCAGAGCGCTATGTCACAGGCTCGATGGCACAGGTGTGAAAAAAGTGACTACAGGATAAGGGAGATTTTGAATTTCTGCAGACACTAGTGGACACTGGACACTTTTGGATTGTGTGAGGCCCACTGAATATCAGAGCGCTATGTCACAGGCTCGATGGCACAGGTGTGAAAAAAGTGACTACAGGATAAGGGAGATTTTGAATTTCTGCAGACACTAGTGGGCACTGGACACTTTTGGATTGTGTGAGGCCCACTGACGCTGTATGGTGTGAAAAAATGCACGCTCAGTACCTCAGCAGGACAAAAAAAAAAAATTGGGATTGCTTTTAAAAAAGCAGTTTGCAGAGCAGTGGGTAAACAGCAATGCAGCTGTCAGGAAGCCTTAGAAGGCAGCCTAACAATATAGCCTCCCCTTGCACTGCACACACAGTGACTGGTGTGTTGTACAGGCAAAATCGCTAGCAGCAGAAGCAGTTTTTTTTTCTTCTTCCCTGCCTAACGCTCTCCCTACAGAATCAGCAACCTCTCCCTATGCTAAGATCGGCAGAAGTAAGATGGCGGTCGGCGTGCACGCCCTTTTATAACCCCTGTGACGCCCACCAAAGCAAGCCAATCACTTGCATGCCCTTCTGAAAGATGGTGGTGACCCCTGTCTATGTCATCACGTTGCCCACAGTGTCCGTGGATCCTGATTGGCTGAAAAAGAGCGCAAAACAAACTTTTGAAACGCGACTTTGGCGCGTAAGTCGCCGACCTCGTGGCCGACCTCATCCTAGGGTCGGGTTTCGTTTCATGAAACCCGACTTTGCCAAAAGTCGGCGACTTTTGAAATTTTTCGACCCGTTTCGCTCAACTCTAATCATCAGTACAGCAATACAACACCAGAACCATCATCAGTACAGCAATACAACATCAGAACCATCATAGTTACAGCAATACAACACCAGAACCATCATCGGTACAGCAATACAACACCAGAACCATCATCGGTACAGCAATACAACATCAGATCCATCATCGGTACAGCAATACAACGCCAGAAACATCATCGATACAGCAATACAACATCAGAACCATCATCGGTACAGCAATACAACACCAGAACCATCATCGGTACAGCAATACAACACCAGATCCATCATCGGTACATCAATACAACACCAGATCCATCATCAGTACAGCAATACAACACCAGAACCATCATCAGTACAGCAATACAACACCAGAACCATCATCAATCCAGCAATACAACACCAGAACCATCATCGGTACAGCAATACAACACCAGAACCATCATCGGTACAGCAATACAACACCAGAACCATCATCGGTACAGCAATACAACACCAGATCCATCATCGGTACAGCAATACAACACCAGATCCATCATCAGTACAGCAATACAACACCAGAACCATCATCAGTACAGCAATACAACACCAGAACCATCATCGATCCAGCAATACAACACCAGAACCATCATCGGTACAGCAATACAACATCAGATCCATCATCGGTACAGCAATACAACGCCAGATACATCATCGATACAGCAATACAACATCAGAACCATCATCGGTACAGCAATACAACACCAGATCCATCATCGGTACAGCAATACAACACCAGATCCATCATCGGTACAGCAATACAACACCAGAACCATCATCGGTACAGCAATACAACACCAGAACCATCATCGATCCAGCAATACAACACCAGAACCATCATCGGTACAGCAATACAACACCAGAACCATCATCGGAACAGCAATACAACACCAGAACCATCATCGGTACAGCAATACAACACCAGATCCATCATCGGTACAGCAATACAACACCAGATCCATCATCAGTACAGCAATACAACACCAGAACCATCATCAGTACAGCAATACAACACCAGAACCATCATCGATCCAGCAATACAACACCAGAACCATCATCGGTACAGCAATACAACACCAGAACCATCATCGGTACAGCAGTACAACACCAAAACCATCATCGGTACAGCAATACAACATCAGATCCATCATCGGTACAGCAATACAACACCAGAACCATAATCAGAACAGCAATACAACACCAGAGCCATCATCGGTACAGCAATACAACACCAGAACCATCATCAGTACAGCAATATAACACCAGAACCATCATCGGTACAGCAACACAACACCAAAACCATCATCAGTACAGCAATACAACATCAGATCCATCATCGGTACAGCAATACAACACCAGAACCATCATCAGTACAGCAGTACAACACCAAACCATCATCGGTAAAGCAATACAACATCAGATCCATCATCAGTACAGCAATACAACACCAGAACCATCATCGGTACAGCAATACAACACCAGAACCATCATCGGTACAGCAATACAACATCAGATCCATCATCGGTACAGCAATACAACACCAGAACCATCATCAGTACAGCAATACAACACCAGAACCATCATCAGTACAGTAGTACAACACCAAAACCATCATCAGTACAGCAATACAACACCAGAACCATCATCGGTACAGCAACACAACACCAGAACCATCATCGATACAGCAATACAACACCAAAACCATCATCGGTACAGCAATACAACATCAGATCCATCATCAGTACAGCAATACAACACCAGAACCATCATCAGTACAGCAATATAACATCAGAACCATCATCAGTACAGCAATACAACACCAGAACCATCATCGGTACAGCAATACAACACCAGAACCATCATCAGTACAGCAATATAACAACAGAACCATCATCGGTACAGCAACACAACACCAGAACCATCATCGATACAGCAATACAACACCAAAACCATCATCAGTACAGCAATACAACATCAGATCCATCATCGTTACAGCAATACAACACCAGAACCATCATCAGTACAGCAGTACAACACCAAAACCACCATCGGTACAGCAATACAACATCAGATCCATCATCGGTACAGCAATACAACACCAGAACCATTATCGGTAAAGCAATACAACACCAGAACCATCATCGGTACAGCAATACAACACCAGAACCATCATCGGTACAGCAATACAACACCAGAACCATCATCGGTACAGCAATACAACACCAGAACCATTATCGGTACAGCAATACAACACCAGAACCATTATCGGTAAAGCAATACAACACCAGAACCATCATCGGTACAGCAATACAACACCAAAACCATCATCAGTACAGCAATACAACAACAGATCCATCATCAGTACAGCAATACAACACCAGAACCATCATCGGTACAGCAATACAACAACAGAACCATCATCGGTACAGCAATACAACACCAGAACCATCATCGGTAGAGCAGTACAACACCAGAACCATCATCAGTACAGCAATATAACACCAGAACCATCATCGGTACAGCAACACAACACCAAAACCATCATCAGTACAGCAATACAACATCAGATCCATCATCGGTACAGCAATACAACACCAGAACCATCATCAGTACAGCAGTACAACACCAAACCATCATCGGTACAGCAATACAACATCAGATCCATCATCAGTACAGCAATACAACACCAGAACCATCATCGGTACAGCAATACAACACCAGAACCATCATCGGTACAGCAATACAACATCAGATCCATCATCGGTACAGCAATACAACACCAGAACCATCATCAGTACAGCAATACAACACCAGAACCATCATCAGTACAGTAGTACAACACCAAAACCATCATCAGTACAGCAATACAACACCAGAACCATCATCGGTACAGCAACACAACACCAGAACCATCATCGATACAGCAATACAACACCAAAACCATCATCGGTACAGCAATACAACATCAGATCCATCATCAGTACAGCAATACAACACCAGAACCATCATCAGTACAGCAATACAACATCAGAACCATCATCAGTACAGCAATACAACACCAGAACCATCATCGGTACAGCAATACAACACCAGAACCATCATCAGTACAGCAATACAACACCAGAACCATCATCAGTACAGCAATATAACATCAGAATCATCATCGGTACAGCAACACAACACCAGAACCATCATCGATACAGCAATACAACACCAAAACCATCATCAGTACAGCAATACAACAACACATCCATCATCAGTACAGCAATAGAACACCAGAACCATCATTGATACAGCAATACAACACCAGAACCATCATCGGTACAGCAATACAACACCAGAACCATCATCAGTACAGCAATATAACAACAGAACCATCATCGTTACAGCAATACAACACCAGAACCATCATCAGTACAGCAGTACAACACCAAAACCACCATCGGTACAGCAATACAACATCAGATCCATCATCGGTACAGCAATACAACACCAGAACCATTATCGGTAAAGCAATACAACACCAGAACCATCATCGGTACAGCAATACAACACCAGAACCATCATCGGTACAGCAATACAACACCAGAACCATCATCGGTACAGCAATACAACACCAGAACCATTATCGGTACAGCAATACAACACCAGAACCATTATCGGTAAAGCAATATAACACCAGAACCATCATCGGTACAGCAATACAACACCAAAACCATCATCAGTACAGCAATACAACAACAGATCCATCATCAGTACAGCAATACAACACCAGAACCATCATCGGTACAGCAATACAACACCAGAACCATCATCGGTACAGCAATACAACACCAGAACCATCATCGGTAGAGCAGTACAACACCAAAACCATCATCGGTACAGCAATACAACATCAGATCCATCATAGGTACAGCAATACAACACCACAACCATCATCGGTACAGCAATACAACACCAGAACCATCATCGGTACAGCAATACAACACCAGAACCATAATCGGTACAGCAATATAACACCAGAACCATCATCGGTACAGCAACACAACACCAGAACCATCATGGGTACAGCAATACAACACTAGAACCATCATCGGTACAGCAATATAACACCAGAACCATCATCGGTACAGCAACACAACACCAGAACCATCATCGATACAGCAATACAACACCAGAACCATCATCAGTACAGCAATACAACACCAGAACCATCATCAGTACAGCAATACAACAGAAGGACCATCATCAGCACAGCAATACAACACCAGAACCATCATCGGTACAGCAATACAACACCAGAACCATCATCGGTACAGAAATACAACACCAGAACCATCATCAGTACAGCAATACAACACCAGATCCATCATCAGTACAGCAATACAACACCAGAACCATCATCGGTACAGCAATACAACACCAGAACCATCATCAGTACAGCAATAGAACACCAGAACCATCATCGGTACAGCAATACAACACCAGAACCATCATCAGTACTGCAATACAACACCAGAACCATCATCAGTACAGCAATACAACACCAGAACCATCATCGGTACAGCAATACAACACCAGAACCATCATCGGTACAGCAATACAACACCAGAACTATCATTGATACAGCAATACAACACTGGAACGATAATCAGTACAGCAATACAACACCAGAACCATCATCGGTACAGCAATACAATGCCAGAACCATCATCGGTACAGCAATACAACACCAGAACCATCATCGGTATAGGAATACATAACCAGAACCAACATATCCAGAAGTGTGTCTAGGGGGGCATGCAAAACATTTTCCTTGGGTGCTACCTGCAGGGTCCTAACTGTCTCTCAAGTGGCAGGAGTGGGATTCAGTTCTCCCCTCCAAATGCCAAAGCGACAGCAGCTCAGAGAACGTAAAATGCTGGCTTCCTGTAGAATTCAATTGTAATTGGCCTTTCTTGCTCAATGGAGCCTAAGACAGAATTGGAGTACAGTGTGGGGGGACAGTTTAGGGGGACTCTTGTGAGGGAAGAGTAATGGGGAGTGTGGTGAGGAGACAATATGTGGGGAGAAGTGTGAGGGGACAGTATGTGGGAGAACTGTGTTGAGACAGTGTGAGGGCACAGCAATGAGGGGACAGTTTGCAGTTGGGGTGGGGGAGGGCGGAGGATAAGGGGCACACAGTGTGAGGGGACAGTGTGAAGAGGGGCACCAGTATGGACATGGGGCAGCATAATGGCAGACACTTGTTATAGCTAATCAAGGAGAACAGTGTTGCAGTTATAGCAAATAAGAGTGGGCAGTGGTGGTTATACTTTATAGTGTGGAGGCCATGCACCATAAGAGGGACAATGTGGGGGTAATATTTTATGTAAAATCCATAGTGAAGGACAGTTATATATTCAGAGACATATAGGGCAGATATTATTCAGGAGAATTATTATTACATGCGCTGTGTTGGGATGTGCTACCGAAGGCTGGAGAAAATGAAAGTCTGCCGAGATGAACTGTGGAGGTGAAAAGCCATCATGATGTCTGGATAAGATGGAGAAAAATGGAAAGTTTGATTCTAATCAGAGATGCTGTCACCTATAAACTGGCATGGACTGGCCCACAGGAGAACAGGAGATTCCTGTGGTGGGACCCTGTGCAAAAGTGGGCCACCACCCTCTTATACAAATATGAGCAGTACGTGACACAATATACTGAATCACTATCTACAGATAATGGCGACATCATATTCATTTAACAATCTACCCAGTTCGTTGCTATATGAATTTGTGATTGACGATAATGTCACAGTTGTACGCAGTTGAAAAGTGGGGTCCTGGAGTTGGTTACTGGTGGACCTTTGGCACTCTAGTCCAACACTGCCTATAAGGCACCTGGATGTAAATGTTTATTTGTAGAAAGATACATGAAATCTGCTAAAGTAGAAATTAGAACTATCCACACATCAAAAGGTAAAACGGAGTAGCAAGAATAGATTAACCCCTTACGACCGCCGATACGCCTTTTAACGGTGGCAGTTAAGGGTACTTAAACCACAGCAGCGCTTTTTAACGGCACTGAGGTTTAAGGTTATAACACCCCCCAGCATCAAAATTTCTCCTGGGTCATGATTCGAGTCGGTTTTTACCAATCTTGGTGTTGCGATCACCATTATTAACGATATAACGGTGACCACAAAAAAAGTCAGATTTTCCATTTCATTTCTCTCTCATCTGATGTGATCGCCCATCAGAGGAGAGAGAAATGGGGTTCCCGATCCTCCCGATACCTCCCGGTGTCCCTGGGACCTCCTGCTTCCCCCCACGACGCCAGCATCTTCTTCCAGGAAGAAAATGGGGTGGGCACATGCGCAGTGCGCCTGCCGGCATGTGCCGGCCGGCACCCGGCAACAATAGATTTTTCCTATTGGTTCATTTTGGTCACTGTGATAGACCCTATCACAGTGATTAAAATAAAAAAATTAGTAAATCAAACCCCCCTTTATCACCCCCTTAGTTAGGGAAAAATAACAAAATAAAAAAAAAAATATTTCCATTTTCCCATTAGGGTTAGAGATAATAATAAATAATAATAATCTTTATTTTTATATAGCGCTAACATATTCCGCAGCGCTTTACAGTTTGCACACATCATCATCACTGTCCCCAATGGGGCTCACAATCTAAATTCCCTATCAGTATGTCTTTGGAATGTGGGAGGAAACCGGAGTGCCCGGAGGAAACCCACGCAAACACGGGGAGAACATACAAACTCCTTGCAGATGTTGTCCTTGGTGGGATTCGAACCCAGGACCCCAGCGCTGCAAGGCTGCAGTGCTAACCACTGAGCCACCGTGCTACCCTGAGATGAGCTAAAGTGAGTTGGGCTAAAGTTAGGGTTGGGAAGTGAGTTGGGCTAAAGTTAGGGTTAGGGTTGGGGCTAAAGATAGGGTTGGGATTAGGGTTAGGGTTGGGATTAGGGTTAGGGGCGGGTTGGGTTTAGGGTTGAATTTAGTATTGAAGGGTTTCCACTGTTTAGGCACATCAGGGGCTCTCCAAGCGTGACATGGCGTCCAATCTCAATTCCAGCCAATTCTGCGTTGAAAAAGTCAAACGGCGCTCCTTCCCTTCCAAGCTCTGTCGTGCGCCCAAACAATGTTTTACCCTCACATATGGGGTATCGGCGTACTCAGGACAAATTTCACAACAACTTTGGGGGTCTAAGTTCTCCTGTTACCCTTGTAAAAACAAATATTTGGGGGTTAAAAGATACTTTTTGTAGAAAAAATATGATTTTTTATTTTCACGACTCTACGTTATAAACTTCTGTGAAGCACTTGGGGGTTCAAAGTGTTCACCACACATCTAGATAAGTTCCTTAAAGGGTCTAGTTTCCAAAATGGTATCACTTGTGGGCCGGGTCTGTCTGGCCTGGCAGGGTATCGGGAAAACCCCGGTGGGCCCTTGACTGCAGGAAGGAAAGGAGGAGATGAAAAAAAAAGTCTGTGGTTTTTAGGGGCACGGGCTCTTTAAAAGCACCACGTATGTGATGGAGTGTGAGCATGCAACGTTAATTACCTGAACCTCTTCGGCGCATGTCCCGATTGATACTGGCACATGTGCACCCATCGTCACCGGCATATGACGTCAGTGTCATGCGACGGGCACACATTCACCGCTGGCCTCTGCTATGTCGGCGGCCATTTTAGTTTCAGTGCACCGACCTACTGAGGAGGAGGACGACGACGACGCACCCGGCAAGTAAGAGCAATGCTTTTTTTCTTCTCTGTCTCTCTCATAGGGGGAGCTAGGATGGATATACACTGTGTGCAGAATTATTAGGCAAATGAGTATTTTGATCACATCAAAATCCTTTTTATACATGTTGTCCTACTCCAAGCTGTATAGGCTTGAAAGCCAACTGCCAATTATGTAAATCAGGTGATTTGCATCCCTGTAATGAGGAGGGGTGTGGTCTAATGACATCAAAACCCTATATAAGGTGTGCTTAATTATTTGGCAACTTCCTTTCCTTTGGCAAAATGGGTCAGAAGAAAAATTTGACGGACTCTGAAAAGTCAAAAATTGTGAGATGTCTTGCAGAGGGATGTAGCAGTCTTGAAATTGCCAAACTTTTGAAGAGTGATCACCGAACAATCAAGCGTTTCATGGCAAATATCCATCAGGGTCGCAAGAAGCGTGTTGATAAAAAAAAGGCGCAAAATAACTGTCCATGAATCGAGGAAAATCGAGCGTCAAGCTGCCAAGATGCCATTTGCCACCAGTTTTGCCATATTTCAGAGCTGCAACGTTACTGGAGTATCAAAAAGCTCAAGGTGTGCCATACTCAGGGACATGGCCAAGGTAAGGCTACTTTCAAATTTGCGTTTTTTTGCTGCACATTTTTTGCGCTCACAAACGCATGAAAAAACACATCATGCGTTTGTGTGCGTTTTTTGCGGGTTTTGGTGCATTTTTTTAAAAAATGCATGCTTTTTTTGCGCATACGTGCGCATTACAATGCGCACGTATGCGCACCCACAGACTTTGATGGTTGTTTTGCTGTAAAAAAATGCATTGCGTGCGCATGCTTTTTGGGGGGGGCAAATCAGACGCACAAAAAATGCAACAGGATGCATTTTGTGCGCCCGAGCGCACACTGCAAAAAAAAGCATGCGCATACAAATGCGTACACATATGCGCATCCATGTTAAAGTATAGGGGAAAAAACTCATGCTTTTTTTGTGCTAAAATGCAGCGCAAAAAACCTTAAATGTGAAACCAGCCTTAGGAAGGCTGAAAAACGACCACCTTTCAACAAGAAACATAAGATAAAACGTCAAGACTGGGCCAAGAAATATCTTAAGACTGATTTTTCTAAGGTTTTCTGGACTGATGAAATGAGAGCGGCTCTTGATTGGCCAGATGGATGGGCCCGAGGCTGGATCAGTAAAGGCCAGAGAGCTCCACTCCGACTCAGACGCCAGCAAGGTGGAGGTAGGGTACTGGTATGGGCTGGTATCAAAGATGAACTTGTGGGACCTTTTCGGGTTGAGGATGGAGTGAAGCTCAACTCCCAGACCTACTGCCAGTTTTTGGAAGACACCTTCTTCAAGCACTGGTACAGGAAGAAGTCGGTATCGTTCAAGAAAATCATGATTTTCATGCAGGACAATGCTCCATCACATGCATCCTAATGCTCCACAGCGTGGCTGGCCAGTAAAGGTCTAAAAGAAGAAAAAATAATGACATGGCCCCCTTGTTCACCTGATCTGAACCCCATAGAGAACCTGTGGTCCCTCATAAAATGTGAGATCTACAGGGAGGGAAAAATGTACGCCTCTCCGAACAGTGTCAGGAAGGCTGTGGTGGCTGCTGCACGCAATGTTGATCGTAAACAGATCAAGCAACTGACAGAATCTATGGATGGAAGGCTTTTGAGTGTCATCGTAAAGAAAGGTGGCTATATTGGTCACTGATTTTTTTTTTGTTTTTGAATGTCAGAAATGTTTATTTCTAAATTTTGTGTTGCTCTATTGGTTTACCTGGTGAAAATAAACAAGTGAGATGGATATATATTTGGTTTTTATTAAGTTACCTAATAATTATGCACAGTAATAGTTACCTGCACAAACAGATATCCTCCTCGACGCGCAAATTTTGTCTCATCTTTCATCGTTTTTAAGAAATCTCAAGATGGAAGAGGCCAGGAGCCATTTGGTGAGCTGCATTTCTTGCTACATGTTCACAGATTTACCAGTGGAAAAGCCAAACTTCACATGCCACAAATGCAAGCTTGTGTCCCTGTTGGAGGAAAAGTTGCAAAATCTCGAAGAGAGGTTAGCTACGTTGAAGATCATTAAGGAAGGTGAAGAGTTCTTGGACAGAGCAGAATTATCTCTTCATGTTACAGAAAGAGAAGAAATTCGAAGTGCACCTGAAGAAACAGAGGAATGGAGACATGTGACCCAGAGAAGCAGGAGGATCAGGAGGCAGTCAGCACCCATACTGCTCAGAAACCAGTACCAGGCTCTCACGCAGGAAAACGATGAAGAAATACATCAGGATAAGACTTTGCCAACAGACAGCAACCTTGTACGCCTTCAGAGTCCTCCTGGATGGAGAAAGAAAAATGTTGTGAAGAAGAAACGGAGAGTGGTGGTCATGGGGGATTCCCTGTTGAGAGGAACAGAGGCCGCTATCTGCAGACCGGATATAACTTCAAGAGAAATGTGCTGTCTTCCAGGTGCAAAAATTAAAGATGTGTCTGACAGGATATCAGGACTCTTCAGACCTACAGATGACTACCCATTCCTGCTACTACATGTTGGGACAAATGACACCGCAAGAAACGACCTGGAAACCATCTGCAGAGACTTTGAAGACTTAGGCAAGAAAGTGAAAGAACTGGGAGCGCAGGTGGTCTTCTCTTCCATCCTCCCAGTGGATGGCCATGGAACAAGGAGGTGGAATAAGATTCTGCAGGTGAACAACTGGCTACGTCGATGGTGCCGTCAGCAACGATTTGGATTTCTGGATCACGGAGTGAACTACTTATACGATGGACTACTTGCTAGAGATGGGGTGCACCTTACGAAGACTGGAAAACATGTATTTGGAAGTCGCCTTGCTACACTTGTAAGGAGAGCTTTAAACTAGAACAACATGGGAAGGGAAGCAAAAGACCAGAAAAAGCCATACACCTGACAAATGCTATTGAGAACTCTGCTATTAGAAGTGGAAAGGAAGAATAAAGATGAAAGAATCTAATTAATAAAAATATTGGAGAAAGAGAAACCAATCACAAACTAAAATGTTTCTATACTAATGCACAAAGCATGGGCTACAAACAAGGAGAATTGGAACTACTAACACAGGAAAAGAAATATGATGTCATTGGAATCACTGAAACTTGGTGGGACAATACACATGATTGGAATACAAGACTAGAAGGATACAACTTATTTGCAAGAAACAGACTTGATAAACGAGGAGGGGGTGTCGCATTGTATGTTAGAAACACGTATATCTGCACAGAGATTGAAGCTTCAGAGAATACAAGGACAGAACAATGGAAAGGACACCATTGTAGGCATTTACTACAGGCCGCCTGTGCAAGCTGAAGATATGGATGAACTCGTTATGCATCAAATGGCTAAGTTCTCCAAAAAATATGACATAGTTGTCATGGGAGATTTCAACTATCCAGACATTTGTTGGGAATCTCTCTCAGGCAAAACTAACAGGTCAAGGAAATTCTTATCCTCTCTTGCTGACAACTTTATCTTCCAAAAGGTAAGGGAGAAAACAAGGGGAACTGCTACCTTGGATCTAATCCTTATAAACAGGGAGGAAATGGTTGAGGAGGTAAAAGTGGCTGGGACCCTAGGAGGTAGCGACCATGCTATTTTAGAATTTTGGATAACTAGAGGCGGAAGACCTGTGAAGACTCAGACGTTAAGGTTAGATTTCAGAAAGGCAGATTTTAAGGGATTCAGAAAGAGAATTGGAGGGATCCAATGGCTGGATATCCTTAAAGACAAAAATGTCCAGGAAGGATGGGAAATCTTGAAAAATGAAATTCTCAAAGCACAGTTGTTAACAATTCCGAAAAGAGGGAAGAATAGGAAGCATTTAAGGAAACCAGGATGGATGAACACAGAACTTAAGCACATGCTAAAAAGGAAGAAAAAAATGTTTATAAAATGGAAAGAGGGAGGCATATCTAAAGAAGAATATAATGCTGTCTGCAGAACCTGCAGGGCACAAATCAGATTATCTAAAGCTGAAAATGAATTGAGGCTTGCAAGAGATGTCAAAAGCAATAATAAAGGATTTTGGGGATATGTCAAAAGTAAAAGAAAAGTCATAGATGCTATAGGATTTTTACAGGATGAAAATGATGAAATGGTAAGACAGGATGTTGAGAAGGCTGAACTTTTAAATTCCTATTTTGCATCTGTTTTCTCTCAGAAAGGAAATGTAACATCAACTGTTATTCACTGTCCTATTAAGGGAATAGAAGAATCCAGGATATCTATAAACAGAAAGTTAGTGAGGAAACACTTAGCTAACCTAAATGAATTCAAGTCTCCAGGTCCAGATGAATTACACCCCAGAGTACTGAAGGAGATAGCAGAAGAAATTTTTGAACCCCTCTCCATAATCTTTGAATATTCTTGGAGAACAGGAGAAGTGCCAGAAGACTGGAGAAGAGCAAATGTTGTTCCTATCTTCAAAAAGGGGAAGAAGGTGGACCCAGGCAACTATAGGCCGGTGAGTCTGACTTCTATACCAGGAAAGATCTTTGAACAAATTATTAAACAACATGTATGTCAATACCTGGATATGAATGAAGTGATTAAACAGAGTCAGCATGGGTTTGTAACTAATAAGTCATGTCAGACTAACTTAATTTCCTTCTATGACGGTATCACTGATTGGGTGGATCAAGGAAATGCTGTAGATATAGTATATCTTGACTTCAGCAAAGCATTTGACAAAGTCTCTCATACAATCCTTATTGAAAAAATGACTAAGTATGGAATGGACAAGGCAACTGTTAGGTGGATTCATAACTGGCTTAGTGATCGGACCCAAAGAGTGGTCGTAAATGGCTGCACATCCAGTTGGAAGAATGTCTCAAGTGGGGTACCACAGGGCTCTGTCCTGGGCCCTGTATTGTTCAACATCTTTATCAACGATTTAGATGAAGGAATTGAGGGTAAACTGATTAAATTTGCTGATGACACAAAGCTAGGAGGGATAGCTAATACTGGAGAAGAGAGAGAGAGGATTCAAAAAGATTTAAATAAACTGGAGAAGTGGGCAGCAACTAACAGAATGGTTTTTAACAGGGAGAAATGCAAAGTACTACATCTGGGCAATAAAAATGAAAAAAGCATATATAGAATGGGAGGAATAGGGCTAAGTGACAGCACATGTGAAAAAGACTTGGGTATACTAATAGATCACAGACTGAATATGAGTCAACAGTGTGATGCAGTAGCAAAAAAGGCAAATGCAATTCTAGGATGTATTAACAGAAGCATACAGTCTAGATCACGTGAAGTCATTATTTCCCTCTACTCCTCTTTGGTCAGACCCCATCTGGAATATTGTGTCCAGTTTTGGGCACCACATTTTAAAAAAGACATCAACAAACTGGAGCAAGTTCAGAAAAGAGCGACCAGAATGGTGACCGGTCTGCAAACCCTGTCTTATGAGGAAAGGTTGCAGGATTTGGGAATGTTTAGTTTGCAAAAGAGAAGACTGAGAGGAGACTTAATAGCTGTCTACAAATATCTAAAGGGCTGTCACATTGTAGAAGGATCAACTTTATTCTCATTTGCACAAGGAAAGACTAGAAGCAATGGGATGAAACTGAATGGGAGGAGACACAGATTAGATATTAGAAAAAACTTTTTGACAGTTAGAGTGATCAATGAGTGGAACAGGCTCCCACGAGAAGTGGTGAGTTCTCCTTCAATGGAAGTCTTCAAACAGAGGCTGGACAGACATCTGACTGGGATGATTTAGCGAATCCTGCTTTGAGCAGGGGGTTGGACGAGATGGCCCAGGAGGTCCCTTCCAACTCTACGATTCTATGATTCTATGATTCTATAAGATAACCAAATCTAAAAAAAATCCACTCCAACCTCCAAAAATATTAAGCTTTGATATCTATTAGTCTTTTGGGTTGATAGAGAACATAGTTGTTGTTCAATAATAAAAAGAATCCTCTCAAATACAACTTGCCTAATAATTCTGCACACGGTGTACATACGGGGGGAAGGGGGCCAGGATGGATATACATACGGGGGGGAGGAGGCCAGGATGGATACACATACGGGGGAAAGGGGGCCAGGATGGATGCACATATGGGGGGAAGGGGGACAGGATCGATATACATATGGGGGAAGGGGGCCAGGATGGATACACATACGGAGAAGGGGGCCAGAATGGATACATATACGGGGGGCTAGGATGGGTACACATACGAGGTGAGCCAGGATGGATACACATGAGGAGCCAGGATGGATACATATGGGGGAACAGGACAAGGGGACGGATTGATACATATGGGGGGGCCAGGATGCATATACAGTGGGGCAAAAAAGTATTTAGTCAGTCAGCAATAGTGCAAGTTCCACCACTTAAAAAGATGAGAGGCGTCTGTAATTTACATCATAGGTAGACCTCAACTATGGGAGACAAACTGAGAAAAAAAAATCCAGAAAATCACATTGTCTGTTTTTTTTTTCATTTTATTTGCATATTATGGTGGAAAATAAGTATTTGGTCAGAAACAAAATTTCATCTCAATACTTTGTGATATATCCTTTGTTGGCAATGACAGAGGTCAAACGTTTTCTGTAAGTCTTCACAAGATTGCCACACACTGTTGTTGGTATATTGGCCCATTCCTCCATGCAGATCTCCTCTAGAGCAGTGATGTTTTTGGCTTTTCACTTGGCAACACGGACTTTCAACTCCCTCCAAAGGTTTTCTATAGGGTTGAGATCTGGAGACTGGCTAGGCCACTCCAGGACCTTGAAATGCTTCTTACGAAGCCACTCCTTCGTTGCCCTGGCGGTGTGCTTTGGATCATTGTCATGTTGAAAGACCCAGCCACGTTTCATCTTCAATGCCCTTGCTGATGGAAGGAGGTTTGCACTCAAAATCTCACGATACATGGCCCCATTCATTCTTTCATGTACCCGGATCAGTCGTCCTGGCCCCTTTGCAGAGAAACAGCCCCAAAGCATGATGTTTCCACCACCATGCTTTACAGTAGGTATGGTGTTTGATGGATGCAACTCAGTATTCTTTTTCCTCCAAACACGACAAGTTGTGTTTCTACCAAACAGTTCCAGTTTGGCTTCATCAGACCATAGGACATTCTCCCAAAACTCCTCTGGATCATCCAAATGCTCTCTAGCAAACTTCAGACGGGCCCGGACATGTACAGGCTTAAGCAGTGGAACACGTCTGGCACTGCAGGATCTGAGTCCATGGTGGCGTAGTGTGTTACTTATGGTAGGCCTTGTTACATTGGTCCCAGCTCTCTGCAGTTCATTCACTAGGTCCCCCCGCGTGGTTCTGGGATTTTTGCTCACCGTTCTTGTGATCATTCTGACCCCACGGGGTGGGATTTTGCGTGGAGCACCAGATCGAGGGAGATTATCAGTGGTCTTGTATGTCTTCCATTTTCTAATTATTGCTCCCACAGTTGATTTCTTCACTCCAAGCTGGTTGGCTATTGCAGATTCAGTCTTCCCAGCCTGGTGCAGGGCTACAATTTTGTTTCTGGTGTCCTTTGACAGCTCTTTGGTCTTCACCATAGTGGAGTTTGGAGTCAGACTGTTTGAGGGTGTGCACAGGTGTCTTTTTATACTGATAACAAGTTTAAACAGGTGCCGACTACTGGTAATGAGTGGAGGAAAGAGGAGACTCTTAAAGAAAAAGTTACAGGTCTGTGAGAGCCAGAAATCTTGATTGCTTGTTTCTGACCAAATACTTATTTTCCACCATAATATGCAAATAAAATGAAAAAAAACAGACAATGTGATTTTCTGGATTTTTTTTTCTCAGTTTGTCTCCCATAGTTGAGGTCTACCTATGATGTAAATTACAGAGGCCTCTCATCTTTTTAAGTGGTGGAACTTGCACTATTGCTGACTGACTAAATACTTTTTTGCCCCACTGTATATGGGGGCCAGGATGAATTTATGGGAGGGGCAGGACAAGGGACCAGGATGCATATATATGGGGGGCCAGGATGTATATATGGGGGGCAGGATGGATATATAGGGGAAGGATGGATATATGGAGGGGGGCAAGATGGATATATATAAGGGGGTCATAATTCATGTATGGGGGGCCAGGATGGATATATGGGGGAGGGGCAGGACAAGGGACCAGGATGCATATATATGGGGGCAGGATGGATATATGGGGAGGGGCCAGGATGGATATATATGGTTGGGCCAGGTTGCATATATGTGGGTGCCAGGATGGATATAAAGGGGGGCAGTACAAGAGACCAGGAAGCATATATATGGGTGGCGGGCTGGATGCATATATATGGCGGAGCCAAGACAAGGGACCAGGAAGGATATTTGGGGTTTCAGGAGAGATATATGGTGGGGCAGGACAAGAGACATATGAGGGCCATCATGTATAGCTGGGGAAGCGGGATGGATATCTGGGGCCAGGCTGGATAAGGGATATAGGGGGCCAGGCTGGGGCGTATTATAAAATAAAGGGGGCCAGGCTGGGGCATTTCATAAAATATAGGGGGCCAGGCTGGAAGAGATTATGAAATAAAGGGGGGACCAGGATGAGGGACTTAATTACTGTTAGAGGGCCAGAATGAGGAACATGCTATATTAGTTTATGGAAACAAGTGGGGAACATAGTTTCTTTATGGTCTAATGAGGGACTTTATTACTACTGTAATATTATTTACTTTTTAGGAAACGGTCTTTCATGGAGGGAACAAAAGGGGGGTCCTGTTACTGTGCAGGGCGGTACTATGTCGCTTTTCTTCTCCATCTGACATATGTAGAAGTCAGGGAGAATGTGGGGAAAGTGCCCTGGAAGCGATCAGCTATTGATGACTATGTTATTTTTTGCAGAGACGCGTCCTGGCTGGAAGAAGTGACGGCAGTCTGTGCTGGTTGAAGAAGAAAAGCGAAGATGAAGGACTTCAACTACAGACGTCACTGACGAGTCAGTGTATTACACGTACACTCACACTATATACTGTGTACAGAGCTCCTGTGTATAATGTCACTGGTGATCCCTGTATTACCTGTACACTGATACTATATACAGATCTCCTGTGTATAATGTCACTAGTGATCACTGTATTATCTGCACACTGACAATTTATACAGAGCTCCTGTGTATAATGTCACTAGTGATCGCTGTATTATCTGTACATTGACACTATATACAAAGCTCCTGTGTATAATGTCACTGGTGATCACTTGTGCACTGACACTATGACACAATATACCGAGCTCCTGTGTGTAATGTTGGTGGTAATAATAGTGTTGTTATTGTGGTTTGTATTCATAATCAGTATTGTAGTATTCGGTCACAATGTGGTGGTAAGTTGTGGTCTGGTCACGGTGTGGCAGTATTTCTCCTTGTATGTGGTATTATTTGGTCCCTATCTGCTGGTAATATGTCATATTATTCGGTCACTATGTGGTGGTAATATGTGGTCTGGTCATGGTGTGGCGGTATTTGTCCCTTGTATGTAGTATTATTTGGTCACTGTGTGGTCTGGTCATGGTGTGGTTGTATTTCTTCCTGTATGTGGTGATATTGGTCTTGGTATAGGGGATTGTGGTGTGTATGGTGGTCTTTTGTTCTCCCTGATACTAATTAGGAGAAGATTATTTATTTCCATTAGAGATTAAATACTTTGTACACAGCGACAGAGATGCACTTAGAGGGGTTTCCTGTGGAAAAAAGTAATCACCTTTCCACAGGATAAGTGATACTTGACCTTTGATCTATTCATTCCCTCAGTGGCTGCACTTGTTTTTTTCTAGAAGCTCCAAAGAGAATGAATGGAGCTGCGGTCAGATATCCCATCTGATGGACCATTTTAAAATGGGGATAAGTGTCCTATCAATGATAACATTTCCTCACCCGATCGGTGTAGTTTCTAATGGTCGTACCTAAGCGATCACTTATCCTGTGGAGCCCATGAATCGGTGATAACTTGTTTGAACCTAAGAACCCCATTAATATAAACTACTGTAATTATACATCCCAGATGCCTGTGTTTTACAGCCAATGCTGTCAGGAACCCCGCACTGCACTTGCTCACTGATCCAGTGCGTGTGTCCTGAGTACAAAAACAGTGCTCAAAGATACCTGTGGAGCAGGCAGCAGCGGTGACGATGCATGCTTCAGGACCTGAAGCACGTGACTGCTGGGGGCATGGCCTAAGCTCCACAGAGCTAGGAGCTGCAGGGAAACTCCTAGAAAGGTAACTAGAGGACAATGTTACCAAGGGGCATAGACAGAGACAGAAACCAGATGAAGCCGGGGTCAAAGTACAAGATAGCAATACAGTACCAAAGGGTTAGACAGAATGGATAGTCAGGACGTAGCAATAGATCAGAAAACCAGAACGGGCAATAGATGGTACAATAGGGACAAACTGTAATGGAGTAACGATAGCCAAGCCAGGAGGTCAGAACCAGAAAAGACAATAGTACCAAAAAAAGAGACGGAGTACAGAGTGAGGGGACGGACCGGGTCCTACGCGGGAAGCAAACAAGCAACGCAGAATGCACGCACACCAGGGATCAGACACCAGAACAACAGTATAGCTGACAGAGAACCCTCGTAAAGAGTGAGTATAAATACCCCTCCCAGATCCAGAAATAGGCCACGAACACTTAACCCTGTGAGTGCAGGGCAAGAACCCTGTTCAAACCATGACAATGCTCCCCTCAGAGTCCATTCACCTGGTGGGCCCAGACACACCAGTCCGACCCTGCTTGTGGGAGGTTTCCACTGTTTAGTCACATCATAGGCTTTCCAAACGCGACATGGCTTCTGATGCCAATTCTGCATTGAAAAAGTCAAACGGCGCTCTTTCCCTTCAGCGCTCTGCCATGCGCACAAACAGTGGTTTACCCTCACATATTGGGGTATCGGCATATTCAGGAGAAATTGCACAACAAATTATGTGGTTCATTTTTTCTTTTTAAGCTTGTGAAAATAAAAAAATTGGTACTGAAGTAAAATGTTTGTGAAAAAAAGTTAAATGTTAATTTTTTCCTTCCACATTGCTTCAGGTCCTGTGAAGCACATAAAGGGTTAATACACTTCCTGAATGTGGTTTTGAGCACCTTGAGGGGTGCAGTTTTTAGAATGGTGTCACTTTTAGGCTACTTTCAGATTTGCATTCCGAGGCGCAGCGCAGGGCCGCCGCTAAGCTCCGTCCCCGGCCACGCCTCCTCCAGTCAGCTCCTCCTCTGATCGCATGACGCTGCATGTGATCAGCGTACCCTATAGTTAATGTTGGGTACGCTGGTCGTGCTCTGGTACACTTTCGCCGGCGCTTGCGCCGAGCACACAAAAACGTGCCGTGTTGTATTCTTGTGCGCTCGGCGCAGCACCAAAAGGGCGCAAGCGCCGGCAAAAGAGTACCAGCGCACGACCAGCGTACCCAACGCTAACTATAGGGTACGCTGATCACATGCAGCATCATGCGATCAGAGGAGGAGCTGACCGGAGGAGGCGTGGCCGGGGCGGAGCTTAGCGGCGGCCCTGCACTGCGCCTCCGAACGCAAATCTGAAAGTAGCCTTAGGTATTTTCTGTCATCCCCTGTGTTGTATCATTTGCAGTGGTGATGCTGGCGCCCTTGCCGGCCAGTGTCCTAGCGATGGCAGTGCTAGGTGACAGCAATGGACAAGGTTCCTGATGGCGGAGGGGGAAAGGACCCACTTAGGGTGTTAGGGGAGTGCAGGGACAGGCTCAGGTTTGAGCTCAGGTCGTGACCATCCCTCATTCCCTATTGGTAGGGCGTTCTTCTCCCCATTTCAATCCCTTTGAGTGTGTGTTGTGCTGTCCGCTGACCGACCCCCTGTTGGGTCATTACATTTCATGACAGGCCTCATCAACAAGGCGTACCACTGTGAATCTGCCAAAGAAAGGTAGGGGAGTAGCCTGTCCAGTAACAGAAGTTGTCAGTTGGTTTGTATAGGACGTGATGTTGTTGGTTCACTAGTGCTTTCAGAAACATTACCACCTACCCCACGTCTAAGCTCCTTCCACCACAACCTCGCTTTTTCCCAGTCATGTTGCTGAGATAGTGTGGTTGGAGCACAATATTAGCAACCAAAATTTAGATTTTTTACTCAGTACCAGCATTTTTGGCGGACTTTAGAGACCCTGCAGGGATTGTCCGCCAGGCTTTGAAACGTCGCAGCCATCTTAGTTGTGGTCGTGCAGTGATTGGCTGGCTGCACAGCATCATCAGGGGTATAAGAGACTGGACGCCGCCCTGTTCGGCGCATTCAGCTCCGGATTGAGATAGTGTAGTGAGAGCGGCTGCCTTGATAGGGTTAGAATTGGGGATTTATTAGTCAGTGTGGGTCTACCATCCTAAATACTCACATCCAGCTAAGCCAACAGTCCTTCTAAGGACTAATTCCGGAGTATATAGGTTCCAGTGTTTGGTAGGCAGGGTAGTGTACGTCGCTGTACACACATCAGTGCAAGACCTGCAGGCACTGTATGTGTGCATATAGAGCATTGCATACATCAAGAAGGTCCATTCCCTTCCTGTGTTCTGGTGCTGCTGCTACCTGTGGGATATATTAGCCATATATAGCTAGCCCCAGGTGTAATTGGAATACAGGCCACACATTTTTTGGTGTGGTATCTCCGTGACAGCTCATATCTGTGCGTGCTCAAAATTTGGCCAGTTTATGGCTTTTTTCTCTTTTTTGTCTGGCTGTCAGTTTTGATTAAATACAGCAGTATTTAGGCAAAAAAAAAAATACAGGCCACACATTTTTTGGTGTGGTTACTCCATGTCAGCTCATATCTGTGCATGCTCAAAGTTTGGCCAGTTTATGGCTTTTTTCTCTTTTTTGCCTGGCTGTCAGTTCTGGTTAAATACAGCAGTATTTAGGCAAAAAGAAAAAAAAAATACAGGCCACACATTTTTTGGTGTGGTATCTCCGTGTCAGTTCATATCTGTGTGTGCTCAAAGTTTGGCCAGTTTATGGCTGGTTTCTTTTTTTGCCTGGCTGTCACTTTTGGTTAAATACGCGCTAGTTAGCCCAAAAATAAAAGAAAACAGATTTTACAATGGCGTCTATCTCTGACACGCCTCATACATCCGTGTGCCAAAAATTGAGGCATTTAGGCCAAAATTCCCTTTTTTGGGCAGTCTGTCACTCTCATTATATCCAGCAGCCTTTTGCATCCACCATAAAAAAAAACAAAAACATGTTTCACAGTGTGGTATGTCTGACAAGCCTCATACATCCGTGTGATAAAAATTTGTGGATTTTAGGCCGGTACTCCATTGTTTGGCTGTCTGCTACTCAAGTTATATACAGCACTATGTTGCATTTTTACAAAAAAACAGGCCACATTTTACAGTGGGGTCTATCTCTGACACGCCTCATACATCTGTAGCGCCCCTGAGGGTTCAGTCGCCACAGAGGTACTGCACCTCCTCCTGAGGTGTGGTGCCCCATCATCCAGGTAAGGTGGAGACACCTGACCACACTCCAACACCTGCATCCCACACAACATAGTAGTGTAGCAAAACACCCTTGGTGGCTCCCTGCTTGGAACACGAAGAGTGCTGGGAGGTGGGTGGAGCTTAGTTGCACAAGTGAGCAGGAGATTATTAGGACTAGGTCAGTCTGTGAGAGAAGATCCCCTGAGTGGGATGGATGGAGGGAGGTGCTGCAGCAGTCTCCTGTGACTTGGAGCTGCTGGCACTGGAAAGAGATATAGAAAACTTGATTCTCCATAAGGAAGAAAGATTTGTACGGAACGTAAGGAGAAGAAGAGAACTAAGGGCTAGGGTCGAAGCGGATCCCTTCCTCAAGTTCTAAGCGTATGGCCGGGGTCCGGTCCCCGAGGTTGTATGGATACTAATGAGGAATGGAAGTTGTCACCATTTTATTCCCACACAAGACTTGGGGGCACAACAGCAACGTGAGTGAGCTGGGACTTGGTAGTAAGGAGTCCCCGAAGCAGGCTACAGCTGTCTGCCGTACAAGTAGAGTTCAAAGGAACATCTTAAAGGAGGAACTTGGGTTTAACACACAACCACAAATACTTCATTACAAGCGCTAGAAAGGAGACGCTCAGGAAAGGCATATATGTTGGCGGAGTGTGGGAACGGAGTACTTCATCTTGCCTGGAGGTTGGCTGAGCCCCTGACCTGGAGGACACAGCACCGAGGCAGGCACCTGTATGCACAACAGACTGTGAGTAAAGCTTTGGAACTACATGCCCTGGTGTCCTCCGCTTATTCCTGCGCCAATACACTCAGCACTGCTACATCTCTGTGCTTAACACTGCACTGTTACGCTCTCCTCACTACCTCTCCACCTACACTGCCCTGGGACTACAGCCCTACCTGTGGAGGGCCACAACATCATTGCTGCACCACACCATCTGTCCCAGAGGATCTGTCTGCAGCGTCGGCTTAACATCTTCATTGCTGAACACCACAGGTGGTGTCACGAATCATCCACTTATAAACTTTAATCATCAGCCACACTAATTCCTTTACATGGACGCCCAGGGCCACGGACAGGGTCACCGCTGCCATGTCACTTCCCATTGAAATCAATGGGCCCGGCTCCGAGTACTCCACAGCCCTGGCGGGCAACCCACATCCGTGTGCCAAAAATTGAAGCATTTAGGCCAAATTTCCCTTTTTTGGGCAGTCTGTCACTCTCGTTATATCCAGCAGTCTTTTGCATCCACCATAAAAAAACAAAACAATACATATTTTACAGTGTGGTATATCTATGACAAGCCTCATACATCCGTGTGATAAAAATTTGTGGATTTTAGGCCAGTACTCCAGTGTTTGGCTGTCTGGTACTCAAGTTATATACAGCACTATGTTGCATTATTTAAAAAAAAACAGGCCACATTTTACAGTGGGGTCTATTTCTGACATGCTTCATACATCCGTGTGCCAAAAACTGAGACATTTAGGCAAAAATTCCCTTTTTTGGGCAGTCTGTCACTCTTGTTATATCCAGCAGCCTTTTGCATACACCATAAAAAAACCAACATATTTTACGGTGTGGTATATCTGTGACAAGCCTCATACGTCAGTGTGATAAAAATTTGTGGATTTTAGACTGGTACTCCATTGTTTGCCTATCTGGTACTCAAGTTATATACAGCACTATGTTGCATTTTTACAATGAAACTGGCCACATTTTAGAGTGGGGTCTAACTCTGACACGCCTCATACATCCGTGTGCCAAAAATGGAGGCATTTAGGCCAAAATTCCTTTTTTTGGGCAGTCTGTCACTCTCGTTATATCCAGCCAGGGCTGAACTTATCCTTTCTGCTGCCTGAGGCGAACTGCAAAATGGCGCCCCCCCGTAGTAAAATCAGTACAAATAAATCTGGTTTACTCTTTACTAGCCTAACCTGATGCACATGTAAAATACATACTGTTATGATGAGTCACCGAAGGAGGAAAAAACAAAATACCAGCTAATTCCAGAAAAACCAGAGAGGTTGGCAGCTATCGGATTGCAGACCCCTGGACCTATCCACAACAACTAGCAGTAGCCGTGGGGGGTTCCTACGGTGCCCTAGACCCCTCGATCACAGCCGGAGAACTAGAGAGCCTAAAGACAGAAAGGGGAAAAACTAAACTGCCCCAGAGCAGACCCCAAAGCAATAGGCAGCCACCAACATATAATGATGGTGAAGCAAGATGAAAACACTAACACAGATAGAAAGATAGGTTGAGCAAATGATGGGGCCCAAGCTAACTACATAGGACAGGATAGGAAAGCTGCTGTCTGCCATCCGCAAAAACCCTATCAAAATGAGCCAACCGACTGATAGGAAAAACAGGCCCTGAAGTCGCTAGGCTTCAAAAGACTATATCAGCACTCAGGTATATTCTGAAGACAGAGCAAAAGATCAACAGATCAGAGACAAAAATGGAATTCAGCTCACCCCCGGCTGGGGATGGCAGAACTCCCAAAAAACAAGGCAAAACAAAAACAAAACTGAAGAGTACAAAGCAGAGCAGAAAAACTTAGCTTTGAGAAGCAGGAATCAGACTGGTTTCCAAGAATCCAGCAGGAAAATCATCAGCCAGGAAGAAGGGCGTCGGCAGCCTTATATCCAGTCCTCAATTCCAGCCACCCAGTCATCATCTAGCTGCCCAGGTGTTTGATAATCAGCCTCACTACCTTCCTTCACCAGAGGAGGGAGTTCATCAGACCTCAATGGTGAAGGGAAAAATGAACTCACAACAACATACACTTTTAAATAGGTATATATTTGAAACATTGATCTTAACACTTCTTCAGGGACTCAATGCCCCCTGAGGCGAAGTGATCATTTTGCTTCATTTTAGGTGCGCCCTTGGCTGGGGAACAGTGCTTACTGTAGCGCTTCTTCCCCAGCGGCCATTCGTGTGGTACTGATGTGGCACACAGTTGCCACACGTATTACACACACGGACACAGATATCTCCAGTACCAGTTTTTCCGGTACTGGAAATATCACGATGTGTGAAACCAGCTTAAAGCCACATTCACACGTTCAGTATTTGGTCAGTATTTTACCTTAGTATTTGTAAGGCAAATCGGGAGTGGGTGAGAAATCCAGAAGTTTCTATTATACTTTTCCTGTGATGAAGTTGCAGTCACAAGATGGCGCCGATAAAAGGTGGAGACGGTGACATTATACACAGCAGCTCTGTATATAGTGTACAGGTAATACAGTGCTCACCAGTTGTTCTGCCCATTTTGTGCAGCTAGATATTTTTAAGTGCTGTTCCAGTTATCGCCAGTAGGTGTCATAAGTTGCCCTTCTCTTTTATTCCTGTGTTTGGAATTTTCTGTTCCCCAAATGGTTAATTGTTCAGAACTGCCCCTTCTTCTAACCTTGGTCAACAACATGTAACCATTCTCCAGCATCTCCTGAGCAGCCCACATGTGTTTAGCTCAGCTCTTTGCAAAACCATTGCTATAACAAGCGGATATCGGTAAGGATAATGCAATTATGAGTTATGCATCTGTGTTAGAAACCATAATGCAGCTCCCCATGATGTTTGCAATGCATGTTCAGCTCCTGTGATGTTATTTAACTACATGTTTGTTATAAGCATCCCCTATATAAGAGATATAATACATGATAACAGCATCCTGTATCATTGCTACTGTTGTGATAATACCCTGCATTGCTTTTACCTGCCAGTATGCGTGTATTGTATACTGTCTACTAGTACTGACATGCTGTATTATCTGTCTTTTGTTGTTTTTACCTGAATCATCCATACTTTGTACAACAACTCCTGATCTCATCTACTACTGTGTTCTACTATACCATCTGTTATCATCTGCCATCGTTGTCCATATCATCCCAATAAATAATAGACTTAAGCACCCAGACAGTCTTGTTTCTGGGAGTGGATGAAAGGTTAAGCCCTATGCTGGAATCCACACAGCGTCATATGTGGAAGAAGGCAGAACAGTAAAAACAGAACTGCTGGTCGCATGCGGTGGTTACCCAGGCTATACGGAACCGCTATCACCCAGACTGCTCCGCATATGGGTACTACAGCAGCCGCCATACAGCTGCAGGGACAAGAGCCCAGAGCTCAGTAAAAACAGAACTGTCGGTCGCAGGCAGTGGTTACTATGCTATACGGCACCGCTGCCACCCAAACTGCTCCACATATGGGTACTACAGCAGCCGCCACACAGCCGCAGAGACAAGAGCTGTAAGGGACCGCTGTAAGGGACCGCTATCACCCAGACTGCACCGCATACGGGTATTACAGCAGCCACCATACAGCCGCAGGGAATAAGAGCCCAGGGCTCAGTAAAGGACCACCGGTAGCTTGCGGTGATTGCATAGACTGTACAGGACCACTAACACCCACAATGCTCCGCCTACAGGTATCACAGCAGCCGCCCTACAGCCGCAGAACGCTACTGCAGCCCGCCAAGAAGTGCTACATCTTTCCCGCCACTCGGAAGCCCGCCATACTCAGACTGTTTCCCTCCAATATACTCAGCAGTACTCAGATAAATTCATAAAGTCTTGGAAAAGCACATCCTCACTCAAAGCACGGTCACGAGCAAATTCCAGCAGCTCGTCATTAGCAGAGCTAGCTGCTGTCGCTCGCACCGAGGCCGAAGCAGCCAAAGCGAGATCCTCCTTCGCCAAACAAGAGATGCATCTAAAGCTAAAACAAGCAGAGCACGAGGCAGAGAGAGAGGCCAAAACCGTACGATTGCGGGCAGAGAGAGAATCGGAAACGGCACGTTTGTAGGCAAAGAGAGAATTGGAAACTGCACGTTTGCAAGCAGAGTTAGAGAAACTTGCGGCAGACAAAGAGACAGCAGCTGCAATAGCTAAAGCAGAGTATTTGGAAACTATGAAAGATCCTGATTCTGAGAGACGCAGCAGCATTCTCGGACCAGATCTAGAACAACAATATCCAGCGCGTCGCAGAGTACGTCCGTCAACTTTCTGGCGTGGATGACAGCCCTGAAGCGTCATATCAATCAGCCCATGCCGATTACAAGCGAACCAACCCCAAGCTTCACTACTATAGGTGAGGAGACGTCCAGAACAGAGATGTTGACCACAGCTACCATTCCACTGAGAAGAAGGTACAGCTCCCATCCCGCCTTAAAGAGACTTCTTCTTCACCGAAAAGGTACCGCACAGACTATCCGGAGTCAGAAGCATCTTACAGGTATGGTGATGCACCATACACTAGACATGACTATTATACACCGGCTCATGCCAGCACTGACGAAGCCACCATGGACCTTGCAAAGTTCCTTGCCCGCCGAGATTTGGTTACTAAGGGACTTGTAAAGTTCACTGATAAACCCGAGAACTATCGGTCATGGCGAGCCTCGTTCCGGAATGCCATTCATGGTCTGGACCTTTCTTGTAGTGAGGAGTTAGATCTCCTGGTAAAGTGGCTCAGAAGTGAGTCAGTCGAGCATGCCAAAATACTGAGAGACATTAATGTAAAGCATCCTCACACAGCCCTACATAAAGTGTGGGAAAGACTCGAAGAATGCTATGGGACAGTAGAAGTCATAGAGAATGCTTTATATAAAAGAATTGATGATTTTCCAAATATAGGACCTAAAGGTTATCTAAAGCTTAGAGAACTGAGAGATTTATTGAATGAGTTGCAGGTTGCCCAGCAGGAAGGAGACTTGCCCGGATTGGCATTCTTAGACACTGCTAAGGGTGTCAATCCAATAGTATAGAAACTTCCTTACAACCTACAAGAAAAGTGGATTACATGTGGTTCAGAGTATAAACAAAATCATAATGTATCATTCCCTCCTTTCACTGTATTTGTAGGATTAGAAATGACCCTAATTTTGATTTTACTCTGTCGTGTTCCAATGCCACTGGTGTCAAACCCGGTAGGACACCCGTGGCAGTCCCCAAAACTAACATTGATTCCACAGTCCCTCCTCACAAGGTGAATAAACCCCCTCCAGATGAGAGCAAACCTCAGGATGTCAGTAAATATTGTCCTCTACACAAGAAACCACATCCTCTACTAAAATGCAGAGCCTTCAGGGAGAAGTTTTAGAGGATCGCAAAGGTTTCCTCAAGGAGAACAACATCTGCTTCAAATGTTGTGCCACGACCTCTCACTTCGCCAGGAACTGTGAAGCTAGTGTGAAATGTGCAGAATGCAGCAGCACAGATCACAATACAGCCTTACACCCTGGATCACCTCCACGAGTGTTGTTGCAAGCAGAGAAGCACTATGGGAAGCAGAAGGACACTGATGAAGACACCCCTGAGGTCAGCTCTAAATGTACGGAGATCTGTAGGGGACTGACAGGAGGAAGGTCCTGTTCAAAAATCTGCCTTGTATGAGTCTATCCTGCAGGCCGCAAAGACAAAGCCTTCAAGATATAAGCAATCCTGGATGACCAAAGTAACAGGTCTCTAGCCAGGTCCATCTTCTTTGACAACTTTAGCATTGTAGGCCCTGGTTCTCCCTACACCCTGAGGACGTGTTCAGGTACCGTTGAGACGGCAGGGAGAAAAGCAACCGGATACAAAGTGGAGTCCATAGATGGCCAGACCTGCCTATCATTACCGACCATTCTGGAGTGCAACCAGATTCCTGACAACAGGTCAGACATCACTTCCTTCTAAAGCGTATAGTCCACCTGATACCTGAGGTAGATCCAGGAACCCCAATAGCTCTACTCCTGGGAAGAGATATACTACGAGTCCACAAGACTAGAGAATGTATAAACGGCTCTGGGAACGCTCCGTATGCACAGAGGCTCCACCTTGGATGGGTCATCATAGGAGATGTCTGTCTAGGAGGAGCACACAAGCCGGCCATAGTCAACAGTATGCTTACCAGCACACTAGAAAATAGACCTCCATCTCTCTTCTGGCCATGTCACAATAGCCTGCTGGTAAAGGAATTGCCAAACAGCACTCCACTAGCTTGCACTTTCTCAGCACCTATCAACAAAGACCACGCCTGTGAAGGTGAACAAGACCACATGGGAGGTACGGTCTTCCACAGGACAAAGGAGGATGACAAGGTTGCGATGTATATAGAAGACAGGATGTTCCTGGACATCATGGATACACAAATAGTCAAAGACAACCTCAACAAGGGACAACCTATTTCTGCAGACAGCGTGCTAAAGAAGCTTGATCCAATTATTGACCAAGATGGGCTGCTGAGAGTAGGTGGCGGTCTTCAAGAAGCCGAGATAGAAGTTTCAGAGAAACACCCGGTAATAATCCCTGGGTGTCATCACGTCACAACCTTGCTCATTCAGCATCATCATGACTTAGTGAGACACCAAGGTCGTTTGTTCACCGAAGGGTATCTGCGGGCAGCTGGTCTATGGATAGTTGGCGCAAAGAGAAGTGTGAGCAAACTCATCTTCAACTGTGTTACGTGTCGCAAACTCCATGGCTCGTTCCAAAATCCGAAGATGGCCAATCTTCCATCCGACAGACTCAGTACCGAACCCCCCTTCACCAACGTTGGACTAGACGTATTCGGTCCTTGGTCCGTGGCTACTCGACGCACAAGGAAAGCCAATACTGAAGCAAAGTGTTGCGCAGTTCTATTCACTTGTCTGTCCATCAGAGTTGTTCATATCGGAGTAATCGAGTCTATGGACACTTCAAGTTTCATAAATGCGTTTCGACGCTTCACCGCAATCAGAGGCCCTGTGAAGCATATTCGCTCCGACAGAGGTACGAATTTCATTGGAGCGGCAAGAGAACTCCAAATCCCTTCCAATTTGGACATCGCTAATGTTGAACGTTACCTAGGCGAGCAAGGATGCACCTGAACTTCAATCCACCACACTCTTCGCACATGGGAGGTGCCTGGGAGAGAATGATAGCTATAGCACGCAAGATACTAGACTATCTTCTTGCAAACGAACACCAGACTCACACTTGAGATTTTAACTACGCTCTTGGCTGAGGTATCAGCTATCATGAACACCAGGCTACGGTCAGCACTCTCCAGTGATTCCGGAGACCCGACAGTTCTTATTTCGGCAATGCTACTCACGCAGAAAACCTGTGTCCCGAGAGCTCATTTCGAAAATTCAACGATAAAGATCTCTTCAGACTCCAGTGGAGGCAAGTGCAAAGCGTGTCTAATGTCTTCTGGGACAGATGGAAGAAACAATATCTCTCCACTCTGCAAACCAGGACAAAGTGGCAAAAAGACCGCCCAAACATCCAACCAGGTGATGTGGTACTTGTCAAAGACACTCAGTCACATCGTAATGAATGGCCACTCGGCCTAGTCACCAAGCCTTTTCCCAGCAAGGACGGGAAAGTGCGCAAGGTAGAGGTCAAAGTGAGCAAACTTGGGGAGGACAAGCTGTTCGTCAGGCCATTTACTGAACTTGTACTGTTATTATCCCCGAAAGAGCCAAATACAGTCATATGTAAAAGTTTGGGCACCCCTATTAATGTTAACCTTTTTTCTTTATAACAATTTTGGTTTTTGCAACAGGTATTTCAGTTTCATATATCAAATAACTGATGGACTCAGTTATATTTCTGGATTCAAATGAGGTTTATTGTACTAACAGAAAATGTGCAATCTGCATTTAAACAAAATTTGACCGGTGCAAAAGTATGGGCACCCTTATCATTTTCTTGATTTGAACACTCCTAACTACTTTTTACTGACTTCCTGAAGCACTAAATTGGTTTTGTAACCTCATTGAGCTTTGAACTTCATAGCCAGGTGTATCAAATCATGAGAAAAGGTATTTAAGGTGGTCACTTGCAAGTAGTTCTCCTATTTGATTCTCCTATGAAAAGTGGCATCATGGGCTCCTCAAAACAACTCTCAAATGATCTGAAAACAAAGATTATTCAACATAGCTTTTCAGGGGAAGGATACAAAAAGTTGTCTCAGGAATTTAACCTGTCAGTTTCCACTGTGAGGAACATAGTAAGGAAATGGAAGAACACAGGTACAGTTCTTGTTAAGCCCAGAAGTGGCAGGCCAAGAAAAATATCAGAAAGGCAGAGAAGAAGAATGGTGAGAACAGTCAAGGACAATCCACAGACCACCTCCAAAGACCTGCAGCATCATCTTGCTGCAGATGGTGTCACTGTGCATCGGTCAACAATACAGCGCATGCATAACGCCTTTTTGTATGACCAAACAACTCAATCTTTGTTTCATCAGTTCACAGGACCTTCTTCCAAAATGTAACTGGCTTGTCCAAATGTGCTTTTGCATACCTCAGGCGACTCTGTTTGTGGCGTGCTTGCAGAAACGGCTTCTTTCGCATCACTCTCCCATACAGCTTCTCCTTGTGCAAAGTGCGCTGTATTGTTGACCGATGCACAGTGACACCATCTGCAGCAAGATGATGCTGCAGGTCTTTGGAGGTGGTCTGTGGATTGTCCTTGACTGTTCTCACCATTCTTCTTCTCTGCCTTTCTGATATTTTTCTTGGCCTGCCACTTCTGGGCTTAACAAGAACTGTACCTGTGTTCTTCCATTTCCTTACTATGTTCCTCACAGTGGAAACTGACTGGTTAAATCTCTGAGACAACTTTTTGTATCCTTCCCCTGAAAAGCTATGTTGAATAATCTTTGTTTTCAGATCATTTGAGAGTTGTTTTGAGGATCCCATGATGCCACTCTTCATAGGAGAATCAAATAGGAGAACTACTTGCAAGTGGCCACTTTAAATACCTTTTCTCATGATTTGATACACCTGGCTATGAAGTTCAAAGCTCAATAAGGTTACAAAACCAATTTAGTGCTTCAGGAAGTCAGTAAAAAGTAGTTAGGAGTGTTCAAATCAAGAAAATGATAAGGGTGCCCATACTTTTGCACCGGTCAAATTTTGTTTAAATGCAGATTGCACATTTTCTGTTATTACAATAAACCTCATTTGAATCCAGAAATATAACTGAGTCCATCAGTTATTAGATATATGAAACTGAAATACCTGTTGCAAAAACCAAAATTGTTATAAAGAAAAAAGGATAACATTAATAGGGGTGCCCAAACTTTTACATATGACTGTAGTAGCATCTGTTGACGCCAAGCGGGGAGTGTTCTGCCCATTTTGTGCAGCTAGATATTTTTAAGTGCTGTTCCAGCTCTCGCCAGTAGGTGTCATAAGTTGCCCTTCTCCTTTATTCCTGTGTTTGGAATTTTCTGTTCCCCGAATGGTTAATTGTTCAGAACAGCCCCTTCTTCTAGCCTTGTTCAACAACATGTAACCATTCTCCAGCCAACTCCTGAGCAGCCCACATGTGTTTAGCTCAGCTCTTTGCAAAACCATTGCTATAACAAGCGGATTCCGGTAAGGATAATGCAATTATGAGTTATGCATCTGTGTTAGAAGACATAATGCAGCCCACCATGATGTTTGCAATGCATGCTCAGCTCCTGTGATGTTATTTCACTACATGTTTGTTATAAGCATCCCTTAGTTAAACATCCTCTGTTCAGTCAGTGCAAGCTTGCAACCATTAGGTGTTTTAAACATCTTTCTCCTTTGCTGTTGTGTATGTTATATTGCTCAGCTCTTATCTAATGCATGATAACAGCATCCTGTATCATTGCTACTGTTGTGATAATACCCTGCATTGCTTTTACCTGCCAGTATTCGTGTATTGTATACTGTCTACTAGTACTGACATGCTGTATTATCTGTCTTTTGTAGTTTTTACCTGAATCATCCACACTTTGTACAACAACTCCTGATCTCATCTACTACTGTGTTCTACTATACCATTTATTATCATCTATTGTTGTCCATATCATCCCAATAACAGACTAAAGCACCCATACAGTCTTGTTTCTGGGAGTGGATGAAAGGTTACGCCGTATGCTGGAATCCACACAGCGTCATACGTGGAAGAAGACAGAACACCAGTGACATACACAGGAGCTCTTTATATAGTGTCAGTGTACAGGTAATACAGTGATCACCGGTGACATTATACACAGGATTTCTGTATACAATGTCAGTGTACCGGTAATACAGTGATCACCGGTGACATTATACACAGGAGCTCTGTATATAATGTATAGGTAATACAGTGATCACCGGTGACACTATACACCGGACCGCTGTATATAGTACGCAGTGTATAGTGTCAGTGTACAGGTAACAAAGTAACTCACCAGTGACGTCTCTAGGTGAAGTCCTTCATCTTTGCTTTTCGTCTTTCATCCAGCACAGACCGCCGTCACTTCTTCCAGCCAGGGCTCATCTCTGCAGGAAATAACATAGTTACCTAGACAACCGCTTGCAGAACACATTACTTAATTTTATCCCAAATTGTAAACTACACCAGATGAAGAAAAAAAGCGACAGTGTCGCTCTGCACATTAACAGAACCACCCACCGATTTAAAACTGTATCCTCAAAAAATAAAATAAATACATCACTGCAGTAGTAATATCCCTTAATTAGCATATAAACCAGGAATAGAACAATCCACAAAATAGATTATCTGTGTAGCAAGGTGGATATTAAATCTTAACCTTTATTAGGTAAAATTGTAAAAAGCCAAATTAATCAAACAACAATTAAACAAAGGGGTACCACAGTGAAGGAAGTGCCCTATAACCAACAAACAGAAAAGGGGGGGTGTTAAAAAGGTACTACTGACCTCTCAGATCCTCAATATTAATCTGACCTGATAGCAAAATGACTATAGTTGCCCATAGGATATGTCATCTACTTGCCCAAGTAAGTCACAATAACATGTATGGGTATAACATCCTTTTCTTATGAGCACCACTTATTTGTACCATATAAATGAGATCATGTATATACTATTCATCCTATAGGTAACTGTAGTCACTTTGCCATCAGGTCAGATTAATAATGAGGATCTGAGAGGCCAGTAGTACCTTTTTAACAACCCCACCTTTTCTGTTCGTCGGTTATAGGGCACTTCCTTCACAGTGGTACCCCTTTGTTTTTGTTGGTTTACTCATTTGGCTTTTTACAATTTTACCTAATAAAGTTTAAGTTTTAATATCCACCTTGCTACACAGATAATCCCTTAATTAGCACCTATGGTATATCCTGGCCCCCATGGGTCAAATTCCTGGCTCCAGCCATTTGTTCTCCCATCCTGCCATCATGAGTATCCATTCTGCCCTCATGTGATGTTCCATGATCCTGCCCCATCTGTCTCCATCGTATCCATCCTGCCCCATTATCCTGCACCATCTGTCTCCAATCCTGCACCATCTGTATCCATCCTGCCCCATGATTCTGCCCCTGCTCCATTCTGCCCCCTCTGTGCTCCATTCTGCCACCTCCGTGCTCCATTCTGCCCCCTCCGTGCTTCATTCTGCCACCACGTGCTCCAATCTGCCGCCCCGTGCTCCATTCTAGCCCCCGTGCTCCTTTCTGGCCTCGTGCTCCATGCTTCCCCGTGGCAAATTTTAGGCCATGCCCCTGGTCACACCCATTTCACAACTAGTCACACCCATATCCATGCCCCAATCGCACCCATTTAGCACTGCTGATCACACTGACTAGTACTGAGGGCACAGTGGCTGGTACTGAGGAAAAGAAAGAAAGAACCGAGAGAGAGAAAAAGAAAGAACAGTGAGAGAAAAAAGAAAGAACAGAGAGAGAGAAAGAAAGAAAGAGAGAGAAAGAACAGAGAGCGAGAAAGAAAGAGGGGAAAGAAAGAACAGAGAGAGAAAGAAAGAGGGGAAAGAAACAACACAGAGAGAAAGAACAGAGAGAAAAAGAAAGAACAGAGAGAAAGAAAGAAAGAACTGAGAGAGAAAAAAAGAGGGGATAGAAAGAACAGAGAAAAAGAAAGAACAGAGAAAGCGAAAGAAAGAACTGAGAGAGAAAAAAAGAGGGGATAGAAAGAACGAACAGAAAGAAAGAGGAGAAAGAAAGAGGGGAAAGAAAAAAAGAACAGAGAGCGAAAGAAAGAACAGAGAGAGAAAGAAAGATGGGAAAGAAAGAAGAGAGAGAAAGAAAGAGAGTAAAGAAGAGAGAGAAAGAAAGAACAGAGAGAATGAAAGGAAGAACAGAGAGAAAGAAAGAGGGGAAATAAAAAGAACAGAGAGGAGAAATAAAAAGAACAGAGAGCGAAAGAAAGAACAGAGAAAGAAAAAGGGGAAAGAAAGAAAGAACAGAGAGAGAAAGAGGGGAAATAAAGAACAGAGAAAGAGAAAGAAAGAGGGGAAACAAAGACAGAGAGTGTGAGAAAGAAAGAACAGAGAGAGCGAAAAAAGAAAGGAGAGATAGAAAGAAAGAGAACAGAGAAAGAAAGAACAGAGAGAGAAAGAAAGAACAGAGAGTGAAAGAAAGAAAGAGGGAAAAGAAAAAAGAAATAACAGAGAAAAAGAAAGAAAGATCAGAGAGGGAAAGAAAGAACACAGAGAGAAAGTAACAGAGAGAAAGAAAGATTAGAGAGGGAAAGAAAAAACAGAGAGAGAAAGAAACAGAGAAAGATACAAAGATTCTATATAGATACTATAGCAGCCTGGCTTCCATTGTAGTGCCCACCTGAGCTTCCTGGTGCAGGACATATCATGATCCGCTCACATTACCGGCATCCCCGAGTCCAAGGCGATCCCGCTGTCCAAGCTGTCGTTGGAGAACACGGTGATGGATCTGAAGAATTCCCTGAAGTCCCTCCATGGTTCCGTCACAATCTCCTCCCGAAATTACCTCATTTCTGGTCAGCTTCCAGCACGTCACTTCTGGTGGAATGTCACGTGCGAGTTTTAAAGTGCTACTCGGGGCTCCGCCATGTACTCCTGTGTCCGTGGGAAAAGTAAGCTCCTGGCCGGGACAGCGGGGCAGACTCTCAAAATTGGGACTGTCCCACTGGATCCAGGATGGTTGGGAGGTATGAATGCACCCTACCATACACCTACCTCGTACACACACGGCTTCACCAACCTCATACACACACGGTTCCACTTTGAATGCCTCGTACACACATGGCTCCACTCCGTACGCCTCGCACACACACGGCTCCACTCAGTACACACATGGCTCCAATCCGTAAACCTCGTACACATGCAGCTCTGCTCCATACACCTCATACACACATGGCTCCACTCCGTAAACCTAGTACACATGCAGCTCCGGTCCATACACCTCGTACTCATGCGGTTCCGCTCTGTACACCTCGTACGCATGCGGCTCCGCTTCGTACACCTCGTACACACGTGGCTCCGCTCCATACACCTTGTAAACACGTGGCTCCGCTCTGTACACCTCGTACACACATGGCTCCGCTCCGTACACCTCGTACACACATGGCTCCGCTCCGTACACCTCGTACACACATGGCTCCGCTCCGTACACCTTGTACACACACAGCTCAGCTCCGTACACCTCGTACACCCATGGCTTCGCTCCGTACACCTTGTACACATGTGTCTCCACTCTGTACACCTCGTACACACACGGCTCCACTCTGTACACCAAGTAGACACTCGTCTCAGCTCCGTACACCTCGTAGATACAGGGCTCTGCTCTGTACACCTCGTACACACACGGCTCCGCTTTGTACACCTTGTACACACACGGCTCCGCTCCGTACACCTTGTAGACACACGGCTCCGCTCCGTACACATCGTACAAATGCGGCTCTGCTCCGCATACCTTGTACACACACGGCTTTGCTCCGTACAATTTGTACACACAAGGCTCCGCTCCATACACCTTGGATACACAAGGCTCCGCTCCGTACACCTTGTACACACATGCGGCTCCGCTCCATAAACCTCGTACACACATGGCTTCACTCCGTACATCTCATACACACGTGGCTCCGTTCCGTACCCCTCGTACACACAGCTCTGCTACATCCATCCTGTAAACCCCTCCTGACTCCACACATAAACTTCCCCTCAGCCAGCACCATGACAACCTGCACAGCAGAGTCCTGCACACACTGAGGCCCCTTTTCATGTGACCCCTGACTCCTCCCCTCCTGTGACCTCATCACAGGTCCTGTGCACACAGAGCAGCCATATATGTGGTGTTCGGCTGTGCAGGTTGCGGTGGGTCTCTCTGGGAGGGCAAAGATGGGGTACATGGGGGGCATGGTGACATATCTGTGCAGTGCAGGAAACGCAGGGATAGCCCCCGAGCCCGCAAGGCAATAGAGAAGGAACTAAACCTGCGTCTCTGACATAAGTTCAGTTACTACAACTGCACAATCTGCCACCCCCTCTCTTTAGGGAGGCAGCGCTGCCTGAGGCAGAGTGCTCAACTTGCCTCAGGGTAAGTGCGCCCCTGTATCCAGCAGTCTTTTGCATCCACCATAAAAAAATCAAACAAATATATTTTACAGTGTGGTATATCCGTGACAAGCCTCATACGTCCGTGTGATAAAAATTTATGGATTTTAGGCCAGCACTCCATTGTTTGGCTGTCTGGTACTCAAGTTATATATAGCACTATGTTGCATTATTTTAAAAAACAGGCCACATTGCACAGTGGGATCTATCTCTGACACGCCTCATACATCAGTGTGCCAAAAATTGAGGCATTAAGGCCAAAATTCCCTTTTTTGGCAGTCTGTCACTCTCGTTATATCCAGCAGTCTTTTGTATCCACCAGAAAAACCCCCAACATATTTTACAGTGAAACTTGAAAACATATATGTGCTTAAAAAAATATGTGCATAGCAAACACCAAGCACACCAGGAGGAACGATCTACACATTTCAACTAAATAGTCTTACTCATCATGACATGACACACTGCGGGGCGGGATCTGGGGCCTCCACAACATGCAGGTGCAATAGCCTGATGTTGGTTCTCGGACAGCGCGCACTGCGCATGCCCGAGAACTCTTGTCACAGCGCAGGCACCGGCATTCAAAACAGGAGGATGCAGCAACGCACAGGGGCATCATGATGGACGGATGGTGGGCGGCGCCGAGACACAGGACAGGCATGATGGACGGATGGTAGGCGGCTGATACAGGGGGAAACACCATACCTATGGGACACATTAAAGGTATGAGGAGCTATTTATAAAAGTCAATATTTCAGCATTACTAGGGGTCAGAAAAAGAAGAGCCACCTTCACAGAATGCAGCCTTAGTGCTGCTGAAGATGGCTCTTTAACTGAAAAATACCATGTGGGGGGTGACAGGTTTCCTTTAAGCTAGAGCTACTCGCGTTGGTGTAGTCCATGACAGAGTGGTTCGCGAAGTATCTGGCGGGCTCCCAGGTGCTTGTACGCACAGACAATAACCCATTGGCCCACCTCGATAATGCCAAATGGGGGGCCCTGGAACAGCAATGGGTGGCCAGGATGGCGATGTTCAAATATAAGATCATGTACAAACGGGGAGTGGAGAACGAACATGCAGACCCCCTTTCCACAATCCGACACACTGCCCCGGGCTGCAGTCGGGACAAGGAATTAGAAGGGGAAGAAATCCCATTCTCCTCAGGCCCCGCCAGGACAATAGCGGCTACCAGGGAGCAATCACGTTTGAAGCCAACAGAAGGCATCCTGTAGCAGCCCAGGGATAAGTGGGTGCGGCTGAAACAGGAAGATGGCGAAATAGCCCTCCTCTGCCAATGGGTGGCCTCGGGACAGCTACACAGTGATGCCCAGAGAAGGACTCTCTCTACGGACACTTTACTAATGCTGCGCCACTGGGAACATTTGCTACTAAAAGATGTACTGCTGTATCGGAAAGTAAAGTTACAAACAGAACTGACAACCATCTGGCAGGTGGTAGTGCCGGGAACTCGACTGGCTGAAATGGCTATTGAGCTATTGAAGCTCATGAAATGGGATCCCACTTCGGACCTCAAAAGACTTTCCAGTGGTTGCAGTGAATCATCTACCACCCACGATTAAAAGCTGAGGTCGATGAGATCTGCAGGAAATGTCGCCAGTGCTAACTGACTAAGCCACCGGAGCAGAGGGCTCTGTACAGACGATAGTAACAATGGCGCCCTTAGATCTACTAATGGTGGACTACTTGTCCATCGGGCCAGCTCACCAGGGATGCGAGCATTGCCTAGTAATGGTAGATCATTTTACGAAATTCGCCGTGGTGACGCCCACCCGAGACCAAATAGCGGAATCCATCGCCCACGCCATCTGTAAGAACTTCATCCAAGTCTACAGATGTCCCCGATGAATCCACTCAGATCAAGGCGCTTGTTTCCTGGAAAAAGTAATGGAGGAGTTACATCGCCTGTACGGCATCGAGAAATCCCGGACCACACCATACCATCCTCAAGGAAATGGAGCTTGCGAGCAATTTAACCATACCCTCATCCAAATGCTACATACTCTGGAGGAAGATTGGAAAACCCGATGGCCTGAATACATCCCAGAACTGGTATGGGTGTACAATAACCGGGTTCATCGGATCACAGGGTACACTCAGTACTCGCTGTTCTTTGGTCAGGAAGGGAAAGGAATTACTGAATTAGAGCTAGACCCTGAAGAAGAACGTCCATGGACAGGGGTGTCCTCGTGGGTCCGAGACCATTGGCATCGTCAACAAACTCTACACAGACTAGTGCAAACAAGGCTCCGGGAACTAGAACACCAAGGCAAAACCCCATCACTACCAACAGAATTCCGAGTGGGGGATCACGTTCTCGTCTGAGAGCAACGCCCCCAAAACAAGCTGGAACACCGGTGGGAGGAGGCTCCTTACCGAGTCCTATGCCGAGTGAGCCCAGACGGACCCGTATACCAGATAGAGTCTGAAAAAGAAGCAAGTCAACTAACCCGAACGGTGCATCGCAACAAGCTACGGCCCTGCCTATCTACGGACTCCCGAGTGGTCAGGGGGCCCTCCTGTAGTCCAGGGCCCAGTACCAGCAGTATGGGACAAAGAAGAAGACAAAGACCTCCTAACAGCAAATGTAATCTGCCTGGGACCGGCACCCCCGCGGCCCCAGATACCCAGCCAACTTCCACCACCCCGGAAGACTCTACTGCTCCAGCCGATCTACGACGCTCTGAGCAGTCAACGGCAGGAAACCCCCCCCGAACGTTATGAACAGGACCAATTTGTAAGGCAAAGGCAAATCCGGCGCTGGAAGCCTAATATTGGGATGTAATCATGACACACAACTAGCTATTCAACTAGCTATTCTAAATAGTTTGTGATAAAACTGTGTTTCAGTGGCAAATCAGAAAGACAGATTTCCACTAAAAAATCGTTAGTTATAACCAGCGTCGGACTGGAGTAGTTTGGGCCCACCAGAGAAAATCATTCTTGGGGCCCACCATGTCTAAGGGGTACTAGCTGCTAAGTCTTCCCTTAGCTTTTGTAACGAATGGAAGCGGAGGCACAGACAGGGGCGAGCTGGGCTGGGTGGCAGGGAGGCACATGCCCCCCTGGGCTGCTCCCCAAGGTGCACACATCGGGCCGGCAGCTTTCTCTGAGCTGTGCATAGCTGTCTTACCTTGACAGCTGCGCAGCTCCGACTCTCTCCCTCCGCGGACTTCTGGTCATGTGACATGGCTGTAGCTAGAATGTAGGGGCTCCTTGCAGGTCCTGACTACAGCCCATACATTCTAGCTGTCTCAGTAGTGAATGTGCTAGGCTGTATGGGCTGCAGTCAGTTCCTCTCAGCAGCCCATACTGTCTAGCTGATTCACTGCCGAAAATGATACAATGTATGGTGGGCTCCTTCCAGGTACAGCCTCTACCATGACAAGAGGAGATGTGCCTGCTGGGGATCACTGGTGATGAGGTAAGTATGAAAACCGTTTTTTTTTCTTTATCAAATAAATTAAATGGGTGAGGACGCTGCAAATGATGAAAGGGGGGCTGCAAATGATGGAGGGGGGCTGCCAATGGTGGATGGGGCTGCAAATGAAGAAAGGGGGGCTGCCAATGGTGGAGGGGGGCTGCAATGATGGAGGAGGTGCTGGAAATGATGGAGGGGGGACTGGAAATGACGGAGGGGGGGCTGGAAATAATGGAGGGTGCTGCAAATGATAGAGGGGGCTGCAAATGATGCAGGGGGCTGCAAATGATGCAGGGGGTGCTGGAAATGATGGAGCAGGCCTGCAAATGATGGAGCGGGTGCTGGAAATGATGGAGGGGGCTGCAAATGATGGAGGAGGTGCTGGAAATGATGGAGGGGGCTACAAATGATGCAGGGGGCTGCAAATGATGGAGGGGGTGCTGGAAATGATGGAGCAGGCCTGCAAATGATGGAGCGGGTGCTGGAAATGATGGAGCGGGTGCTGGAAATGATGGAGGGGGCTGCAAATGAATGAGGGGGCTGCAAATGAATGAGGGGGCTGCAAATGATGGAGGAGGTGCTGGAAATGATTGAGGAGGTGCTGGAAATGATGGAGGGGGTGCTGGAAATGATGGAGGGGGTGCTGGAAATGATGGAGGGTGCTGGAAATAATGGAGGGGGGCTGCAAATGATGGAGGAGGTGCTGCAAATGATGCAGGGGGCTGCAAATGATGGAGGGGGTGCTGGAAATGATGGAGCAGGCCTGCAAATGATGGAGCGGGTGCTGGAAATGATGGAGGGGGTGCTGGAAATGATGGAGGGGGTGCTGGAAATGATGGAGGGTGCTGGAAATAATAGAGGGGTGCTGGAAATGATGGAGCGGGTGCTGGAAATGATAGAGGGGGCTGTAAATAATGGAGGGGGGCTGCAAATGATGGAGGGGGTGCTTGAAATGAAGGAGGGGGTTGCAAATGTTGGAGGGGTGCTGGAAATGATGGAGGGGGTGCTGGAAATGATGGAGGGGGTTGCAAATGATGGAGGGGGGTTGCAAATGATTGAGTGGGCCTGCAAATGATGGAGGAGGTGCTGGAAATGATGGAGGGGGCTGCAAATGATGGGTTGGGCTGCAAATGATGGAGGGGGTGCTGGAAATGATAGTGGAGCTGCAAATGATACAGGGGGCTGCCAATGATGGAGGGGGGCTGCAGTGCAAATGATGGAGGGGGGCTGCCAATGATGGAGGGAGGTGCTGCCAATGATGGAGGGGGGTGCTGCAAATGATGGAGGGGGTGCTGCAAATGATGACAGCGGGGCTGCCAATGATGAAGGGGGCAACAAATGATGGCGGGGGTGCTGAAAATGATGAAAGGGGGGATGCAAATGATGGAGGGGGTGCTGCAATTTGCAAATTATGGAATGGGGCCTGCAAATGTTGGAAGGGGCTGCAAATGATGGAGGGGGGCTGCATATGATGATGTGAGGGAGGGGATAGGGGACTGCACATGAACGAAAGGGGACTGCACATGAAATGGGGGGAGAATGGGGGACTGCAAATGATGAAGTGAGGGGGTAAGGGGGACTGCAAATGATGAAGAGAGGGGGGAAGGGGGACAGCGAATGATGAAGTGAGGGGGACTGCAAATGATGAAATGAGGGACGGGGACAGCAATTGAATTGAAGGTGGGGGATGGGGAGAACAAATGCGGACCTGGGGGGGAACAAATAATGAATTTTCAGGGTGATGGGAGTAAATGATGTATTGAATGTGGGGTAGAGCAGTTGATAATGAATAGAGGGTGGGAGAGAAAGACATGACAATGAATTGGGCGGAAGGGGCATATAAATATAATGAATTGGGGGAGCGGGAGGCACATATTGGGGGACATTGAGGATGCAGTGACTGGTAATGAATTGGAGGAAGAGTACAGGGGCTAATTAATGTATATATTTATTAGGTGGGGAAATTGCTATTTATTGTTGGTGGGGGCGCAGTGGTGAATTATAATTTATATTTGGAATGGTGGATTATTATATATTAATGGTGGGTGCACATCTGTATTTAGATGTGTAGTGTAGAAGAAAGCGGAAAAATGGGGAATGTGCTCTGGAAGCCGTGCTCAAGGTAACTTTGTGTTATTGTCAGAGACACCGCACTGCACTTGCTAATAGAGCCAGTGCTCGTGTCCTGAGTACAGAAGCAGTGCTAAGAGTTACCTGTGGAGCAGGTCAGCAGAGGTGACCATGCGTGCTTCAGGCTAATAGTGTCAGGGTCCAGTCAGCGCTGGAAAGTAAATAGGCATAGGACCTGCGGACACTGAAACTGAATAGTCTGCACCTATGGTCATGTGACAGCAAGGGGGCAGGGCTTAGCGTCCTGTATTCAGATAGGACAGCACACCACACAACAACTCAGAGTCAGGCAAAACAGAGGTCACAGCAGTACGGGGAAATGAGGTACAGAGGGACAAACAGACGGGTAGTCAGACAGAGCCAAAGGTCATACACAAGAGGGTGGTGCGGTACCAAGGGGACGAGCAGAGAGGAGTCGGGTCACAAGCAGAGAGTCATACACGAGAGGTAGCGCAGTACAAGAGGGTCAGGCAGAACTCGTAACAGGGACAGAACCAGATCACAACCGAATAAGCAAGCAAGTTATCAGGCACAAGGCACACGTATACAAGAGGTCACTTAACTCAGCCGAGGGCAGGAGTATAACTGACACCGGACCCAGGTCCAGTGAGCACTAAATAGCCTCCTGCTGCCAGAGAGAGGCAGCACAATTAACCCATAGTCTAACCAGGATGGGTCAAAGCGAAATCCCGTCCTGGATCATGACAGTTATTTTATGCAGAGACGAGTCCTGGCTGAAAGAAATGATGGCGGTCTGCCCTGCATTAAAAAGAAAAGCAAAGATGAGGGACTTCAGCTGGAGACGTCACTGGTGAGTCAGTGTGCTACCTGTACACTGACACTATAACCTGTTCACTGTGCACTATATACAGAGCTTCTGTGTATAATGTCACAGGTAGTCACTGTATTACCTGGACACTGACACTGTATACAGAGCTCCTGTGTACAATGTCACTGGTGAGCTCTGTATTACCTGTACACTATATACAAAGCTCCTGTGTATAATGGAATTAGTGTTGTGTATTTTTTATTAATGATCTGTATTGTAGTATTCGGTCACTATATGGTGGTAGTATGTGATCTGGTTATGGTGTGGCGGTATTTCTCCCTGTATGTGGTATTATTTGGCACTATGTGATGGTAATATGTGGTCTGGTCATGGTATGGAGGTATTTGTTCCTTATATATGGTATTATTCGGTCGCTATGTGGTGGTAATATATGGTCTGGTCATGGTGTGACGGTTTTTGTCTCTTGTATGTGGTATTAATGGTCATTCTAAAAAATATATGGGACTCATTCCCTTAAAGAAAGATAAATAAAAATAAACCTAAAAAGAGCATTGGATATTTTAGGAAATGTTTAATAAGTAAGAGTAGAATATGGCCCGGCCAAAAGAGTCTACCTTGTGGTGGTGGCTTAAAAATTCTTTTGGCCAAAACAAAAGCTGCTGGTTATGTATGTGATCTGGTGTTTGCTGGGAACTAGTGTTGAGTAGAGTTGAGCGACTTTTGTTTTTTTAGGGTCGCGTTTCGTTTCGTGAAACCCGACTTTTCCAAAAGTCGGGTCGAGCAAGATCGTCCGATTATAGGGAAAAGTCGGGGTCGTCCCGAAACACGAAACCCAATGTAAGTCAATGGGGAATAAAAATCGGCAGTGACAGGAGGACAGGAAACACACCTACAGTGCCCATTTGAATGCCAAAAGCATCAATTCTTCTTACTTAAGCTTGTCAACCTTAATTAACTTCATAATACAAGTTACGCACTGAAAAATGGGGGTTATTTGGCTAAAGTTGTGGGGGGGGAGGGCTGGCTGCAGGTTTTCATGTGCCCTGGGCGAAAGAGCGCCCCTTTAACACATACCACAACTCATCATGCTCCGATACGGCAGAGAAATAGCATTATAGTACAATGAAAAATACCTCACTTTTTACATCTCATGACGAGGCCCATCTATTTCTCCATACAGAATCATTGGTCCCATATAATGTTTGAAACAGTATATGATGAGCTCCACATAATGCTACAGTATATGTTGGTCCCCATGGATGAAGCTCCACTGTCTTATGGGCCCAAATAATGCTCCAAACATAATGGGCCCCATTTCTAATGCTCTAGTGTATAATGGGCCCTGTAAATGCTGCTCCAGTGTCTGATGTCCACCTTTGGAATGTTCCAGTGTATGGTGGGCCCCATCTATCATTCTCCAGAGTATAGTGCTCCCCAAAAATTGCTGTCCCAACATTGAAAACAATCAAATAAGTCTCCTCGCTAGGGAATCCCTGTACTAGTCTAGACTCCTCGTCGTCCCCATCTTCCATCTCACTGCACAGTATTTCAACTTTGCAAGTGCTGTGATCCTGGGCAAGCAGGGGGGGCCCACTCGTTGGCGACGGCACTGGCACAGGGCCCCTGATAGTACGGTGGTGTGTCTGATGGCGGGTGGGCCGAACCTGCACTTTCATCTGCAGCTTCCTCTTTGTCACCGTGTAAGATGGAACTGTATATGGGAAGGGTAACCTGAGTTTCATCAGGGTCAGATTCAGGCCGGGTAGCGTGCGAGGGGAATGTAGTGGTCTGGGTCAATGTACCAGCAGATTCATCGAGCAGTGGCTGGGCATCAGGGCACTTGTGTCGCCCCCAGGAGTACGGTCGCCACAGTGGCATTACCTTCTTCCTAGGGAGTGTGATGTCATGCTTGGGAGCAACGAAGGATCTCTCTAGCAGGTTAACTGATTGGGCGGCTTTATTCCCACGAGTCATGACCCTCCAAACAGCGTTCATGAAGGCAAAGTGTTTGTTTTACGTGGGCAGTATGGTTGCAAAGCTGAACCTTAAAGGAATGTCCAGAAGGGCACCACCAGGAGTGGAGCCTACTGTTAAATTCGACTCCACCTGGGAAACCTCAACCATGCCAGCTACAGAACAGATGCACACATTGCAAGCTTAATTCCGTTAACGAACAAGACTCCGTCATGCCCCGCGGTCCGAGTCCGGCTTACTAGAGGGACACGTGAGGCTCTGGCACATGAGATTGGCCAATAACTGGTGTGTCATGCCCTTACATGTCCGTGGCTGCATGTGCGCTACACTGAAAAGGCCAGCGTTTGTCGCTTACAGGTGCAGATAACCCGCTGAACAACGTTAGTGATGGGGATCACTGATTACAATTATTACCCGCGAACAATGATTTCCCAGTAAGTGCAGGTCAACCGCAGTTCCGGAATTAGGCCTAACCGTCATTCCTGAAAAAATGAAAAACTTACGTGTGCAAACCACAGGTGCTGTAGCTTGCTTAACAGCTCGCCAGCCGTTCTCACGCCAAGTATGGATTACACGTGATTGCACAAAGGTGAGAAAGGGTACCGTATCCCCGGATAACATGTATGGATAGCGTACACATTCAAAATATATGTCTCAGGAGGCAGGCTCAGACGGTGTTAGGCCCAGTATGGATTACACGTGATTGCACAAAGGTTAGAAAGGGTACCGTATCCCCGGATAACATGTATGGATAGCGTACACATTCAAAATATATGTCTATACATCAGGAGGCAGGCTCAGACGGTGTTAGGCCCAGTATGGATTGCACGTGATTGCACAAAGGTTAGAAAGGGTACCGTATCCCCGGATAACATGTATGGATAGCGTACACATTCAAAATATATGTCTCAGGAGGCAGGCTCAGACGGTGTTAGGCCCAGTATGGATTGCACGTGATTGCACAAAGGTTAGAAAGGGTGCCATATCCCCAGATAACATGTATGGATAGCGTACACATTCAAAATATATGTCTCAGGAGGCAGGCTCAGACGGTGTTAGGCCCAGTATGGATTGCACATGATTGCACAAAGGTTAGAAAGGGTACCGTATCCCCAGATAACATGTATGGATAGCGTACACATTCAAAATATATGTCTATACATCAGGAGGCAGGCTCAGACGGTGTTAGGCCCAGTATGGATTGCACGTGATTGCACAAAGGTTAGAAAGGGTACCGTTTCCCCGGATAACATGTATGGATAGCGTACACATTCAAAATATATGTCTCAGGAGGCAGGCTCAGACGGTGTTAGGCTCAGTATGGATTGCACGTGATTGCACAAAGGTTAGAAAGGGTACCGTATCCCCGGATAACATGTATGGATAGCGTACACATTCAAAATATATGTCTCAGGAGGCAGGCTCAGACGGTGTTAGGCCCAGTATGGATTGCACGTGATTGCACAAAGGTTAGAAAGGGTACCGTATCCCCAGATAACATGTATGGATAGCGTACACATTCAAAATATATGTCTCAGGAGGCAGGCTCAGACGGTGTTAGGCCCAGTATGGATTGCACGTGATTGCACAAAGGTTAGAAAGGGTACCGTATCCCCGGATAACATGTATGGATAGCGTACACATTCAAAATATACAGTGTGGCAAAAAAGTATTTAGTCAGTCAGCAATAGTGCAAGTTCCACCACTTAAAAAGATGAGAGGCGTCTGTAATTTACATCATAGGTAGACCTCAACTATGGGAGACAAACTGAGAAAAAAAAATCCAGAAAATCACATTGTCTGTTTTTTTTTCATTTTATTTGCATATTATGGTGGAAAATAAGTATTTGGTCAGAAACAAGCAATCAAGATTTCTGGCTCTCACAGACCTGTAACTTCTTCTTTAAGAGTCTCCTCTTTCCTCCACTCATTACCTGTAGTAATGGCACCTGTTTAAACTTGTTATCAGTATAAAAAGACACCTGTGCACACCCTCAAACAGTCTGACTCCAAACTCCACTATGGTGAAGACCAAAGAGCTGTCAAAGGACACCAGAAACAAAATTGTAGCCCTGCACCAGGCTGGGAAGACTGAATCTGCAATAGCCAACCAGCTTGGAGTGAAGAAATCAACTGTGGGAGCAATAATTAGAAAATGGAAGACATACAAGACCACTGATAATCTCCCTCGATCTGGTGCTCCACGCAAAATCCCACCCCGTGGGGTCAGAATGATCACAAGAACGGTGAGCAAAAATCCCAGAACCATGCGGGGGGACCTAGTGAATGAACTGCAGAGAGCTGGGACCAATGTAACAAGGCCTACCATAAGTAACACACTACGCCACCATGGACTCAGATCCTGCAGTGCCAGACGTGTCCCACTGCTTAAGCCTGTACATGTCCGGGCCCGTCTGAAGTTTGCTAGAGAGCATTTGGATGATCCAGAGGAGTTTTGGGAGAATGTCCTATGGTCTGATGAAACCAAACTGGAACTGTTTGGTAGAAACACAACTTGTCGTGTTTGGAGGAAAAAGAATACTGAGTTGCATCCATCAAACACCATACCTACTGTAAAGCATGGTGGTGGAAACATCATGCTTTGGGGCTGTTTCTCTGCAAAGGGGCCAGGACGACTGATCCGGGTACATGAAAGGATGAATGGGGCCATGTATCTTGAGATTTTGAGTGCAAACCTCCTTCCATCAGCAAGGGCATTGAAGATGAAACGTGGCTGGGTCTTTCAACATGACAATGATCCAAAGCACACCGCCAGGGCAACGAAGGAGTGGCTTCGTAAGAAGCATTTCAAGGTCCTGGAGTGGCCTAGCCAGTCTCCAGATCTCAACCCTATAGAAAACCTTTGGAGGGAGTTGAAAGTCAGTGTTGCCAAGTGAAAAGCCAAAAACATCACTGCTCTAGAGGAGATCTGCATGGAGGAATGGGCCAACATACCAACAACAGTGTGTGGCAACCTTGTGAAGACTTACAGAAAACGTTTGACCTCTGTCATTGCCAACAAAGGATATATCACAAAGTATTGAAATGAAATTTTGTTTCTGACCAAATACTTATTTTCCACCATAATATGCAAATAAAATGATAAAAAAAACAGACAATGTGATTTTCTGGATTTTTTTTCTCAGTTTGTCTCCCATAGTTGAGGTCTACCTATGATGTAAATTACAGACGCCTCTCATCTTTTTAAGTGGTGGAACTTGCACTATTGCTGACTGACTAAATACTTTTTTGCCCCACTGTATGTCTATACATCAGGAGGCAGGCTCAGACGGTGTTAGGCCCAGTATGGATTGCACGTGATTGCACAAAGGTTAGAAAGGGTACCGTATCCCCAGATAACATGTATGGATAGCGTACACATTCAAAATATATGTCTATACATCAGGAGGCAGGCTCAGACGGTGTTAGGCCCAGTATGAATTGCACGTGATTGCACAAAGGTTAGAAAGGGTACCGTTTCCCCGGATAACATGTATGGATAGCGTACACATTCAAAATATATGTCTCAGGAGGCAGGCTCAGACGGTGTTAGGCTCAGTATGGATTGCACGTGATTGCACAAAGGTTAGAAAGGGTACCGTATCCCCGGATAACATGTATGGATAGCGTACACATTCAAAATATATGTCTCAGGAGGCAGGCTCAGACGGTGTTAGGCCCAGTATGGATTGCACGTGATTGCACAAAGGTTAGAAAGGGTACCGTATCTCCAGATAACATGTATTGATAGCGTACACATTCAAAATATATGTCTCAGGAGGCAGGCTCAGACGGTGTTAGGCCCAGTATGGATTGCACGTGATTGCACAAAGGTTAGAAAGGGTACCGTATCCCCGGATAACATGTATGGATAGCGTACACATTCAAAATATATGTCTATACATCAGGAGGCAGGCTCAGACGGTGTTAGGCCCAGTATGGATTGCACGTGATTGCACAAAGGTTAGAAAGGGTACCGTATCCCCGGATAACATGTATGGATAGCGTACACATTCAAAATATATGTCTCAGGAGGCAGGCTCAGACGGTGTTAGGCCCAGTATGGATTGCACGTGATTGCACAAAGGTTAGAAAGGGTACCGTATCCCCAGATAACATGTATGGATAGCGTACACATTCAAAATATATGTCTCAGGAGGCAGGCTCAGACGTTGTTAGGCCCAGTATGGGTTGCACGTGATTGCACAAAGGTTAGAAAGGGTACCGTATCCCCGGATAACATGTATGGATAGCGTACACATTCAAAACATATGTCTATACATCAGGAGGCAGGCTCAGACGGTGTTAGGCCCAGTATGGATTGCACGTGATTGCACAAAGGTTAGAAAGGGTACCGTATCCCCGGATAACATGTATGGATAGCGTACACATTCAAAATATATGTCTCAGGAGGCAGGCTCAGATGGTGTTAGGCCCAGTATGGATTGCACGTGATTGCACAAAGGTTAGAAAGGGTACCGTATCCCCGGATAACATGTATGGATAGCGTACACATTCAAAATATATGTCTATACATCAGGAGGCAGGCTCAGACGGTGTCAGGCACAGTATGGATTTGACGGCCCAGATTACACAGCGGAGGAGCAGGGAGAGGTAAAGATTGCAAATGCTGGGGCCCTGCCCAAGCAAGGGGGGCCCACTCGTTGGCGTCGGTACTGGCACTGGGCCCCTCATAGTACAGCGGTGTGTCTGACGGCGGGTGTGCACCACCACCGTCAGAGACACTTGATTGCACTATGAGGGACCCTGTGCCAGTGCCCGCGCCCAAGAGTCGGCCTACCCACCTGTCCAGGGCAACGGCACTCGCACGGTGTCGTGCGCTAGGTGGTGACCCCGGCCATGGGGGGGGGAGGCAGCACAGTTAGGGAGTTTTAGAAAGTGGCATATGTTGATGTTGGACATTCAGCTGATGCAAAATGCGAAATAGGTGAAGTCCCAGGAAGAGGTGGACCAAAGCAAGCCATTTTTCTGTCACCCTATGTGTCATCAGGGGAAGGTGGGACAAAATCCTTGGAAACCCATGCATGGTTCATTTTAATGAAGGTTAGATCATCCACATTTTGGGTTGACAGACGGGTCCTTTTTTCTGTCAGGATTGATCCAGCTGCACTGAAGACTCTTTCCGATAGCACACTTGCAGCTGGGCAAGCGAGCTCCTGTAAGGCATATTGGGCCAATTCAGGCCAGGTGTCCAGTTTAGCGGCCCAATAGTCAAAGGGGAATGACCAGTGTGGGAGAACATCGATATAGGAGGAAAAGTAGTTTGTAACCATAGTTGACAACTGCTGTCTCCTGTCACTTTCCATCGATGCAGTATTACCAGTTGTGTGAGCGGTATTTGAAAAATCAGTCCACAACATTGTCATGAAACCCCTGTCTCCAATGCCACTTCTGCTGTGTGCACCACGAACACCTCTGCCAAGCTGCCCCCGGCCCGTACGGCTCGTGTGAGAACCATCACCGCTGCTGTGTGCTGGGAATGCCTCAAGCAACCGATTTACCAGAGTTGCTTGTTTATTAGCCAATATTAGGTCAAGGTTCTCCTGTGGTATGATGTTTTGTAATTTGCCTTTATAGCGTGGATCCAGGATGCTGGCCAACCAGTAGTCGTCATCGTTCATCATTTTGGCAATGCGGGGGTCCCTTTTTAGGATCTGCAAGGCATATTCTGACATGTGGGCCAATGTTCCCGGTGTCAATGATGCACTGCGAGTGCTGGGTGGAGGAGCACTTTCTGGCAAATCCACATCCCTCCAGTCACGCACAAACCCTGTACCAGACCTTGCCACGCCAACATTTTCACTTGCCCCACGAGATGCATCCTCCTCCCCTAAGTAATCATCCCCATCATCATCCTCCTCCTCCTCTTCTTCCTCCACCTCGTCCAGGAGAGGTCCCTGAGCAGACAATGGCTGAATGTCATCAAGGATTCCCTCCTCCTCTTCCTCCTCATCAACATTGGCTGCAGACGCCTGCTCCTTAAGGTGCGTCAAAGTTTGCATGAGCAGACGCATAAGTGGGATGCTCATGCTTAGGATGGCGTCGTCTGCGCTTACCAGCCGTGTGCATTCCTCAAAACACTGAAGGACTTTACAGAAGTCTTTCAGCTTCGACCACTGCACACCTGTCAACTCCATGTCTGCTCTCAAAGTGCCTGGCCGTGTATCCTCCCACAAATGCATTATGGCCTGCCTCTGCTCGCACAGCCGCTCCACCATGTGCAGGGTGGAGTTCCACCTTGTTGCAATGTCGATAATGAGGCGGTGGTTGGGAAGGTGGAGCAATCGCTGCAGCTTCTGCATACGAACGGAGTGTACAGGCGACCGGCGGATGTGCGCACACAGTCTTCGCACCTTCTGGAGCAGGGCTGTTAACTCCGGATAATTTTTGAGGAAGCACTGCACCACCAGGTTCAAGGTGTGAGCCAAGCAAGGTATGTGGCTGAGTTTTGAAAGGGCTATGGCTGCCACAAAATTACGGCCGTTATCACTAACTACCTTGCCTGCCTCAAAATGTACACTGCCCAGCCATGACTCAGTTTGTAGACAAAATCCAACAAACTATATAGTAATGTAAAACAAGGTACAAGGTGTCTATAGGACAGGGGAGATTTTGAATTTCTGCATACACTTGTGGACACTGGACACTTTTGGATTGTGTGAGGCCCACTGATATCTGAGCGCTATGTGACAGGCTCGATGGCACAGCTGTGACCAAAGTGAATAGAGGATAAGGGAGATTTTGAATCTCTGCACACACTTTTGGACACTGGACACTTTTGGATTGTGTGAGGCCCACTGATATCTGAGCGCTATGTCACAGGCTCGATGGCACAGCTGTGACCAAAGAGACTAGAGGATAAGGGAGATTTTGAATCTCTGCACACACTTTTGGACACTGGACACTTTTGGATTGTGTGAGGCCCACTGATATCTGAGCGCTATGTCACAGGCTCGATGGCACAGCTGTGACCAAAGAGACTAGAGGATAAGGGAGATTTTGAATCTCTGCACACACTTTTGGACACTGGACACTTTTGGATTGTGTGAGGCCCAATGAATATCTGAGCACTATGTGACAGGCTCGATGGCACAGCTGTGACCAAAGTGACTAGAGGATAAGGGAGATTTTGAATCTCTGCACACACTTTTGGACACTGGACACTTTTGGATTGTGTGAGGCCCAATGAATATCTGAGCGCTATGTGACAGGCTCGATGGCACAGCTGTGACCAAAGTGACTAGAGGATAAGGGAGATTTTGAATCTCTGCACACACTTTTGGACACTGGACACTTTTGGATTGTGTGAGGCCCACTGATACCTGAGCGCTTTGTCACAGGCTCGATGGCACAGCTGTGACCAAAGTGACTAGAGGATAAGGGAGATTTTGAATCTCTGCACACACTTTTGGACACTGGACACTTTTGGATTGTGTGAGGCCCAATGAATATCTGAGCGCTATGTGACAGGCTCGATGGCACAGCTGTGACCAAAGTGACTAGAGGATAAGGGAGATTTTGAATCTCTGCACACACTTTTGGACACTGGACACTTTTGGATTGTGTGAGGCCCACTGATATCTGAGCGCTATGTGACAGGCTCGATGGCACAGCTGTGACCAAAGTGACTAGAGGATAAGGGAGATTTTGAATCTCTGCACACACTTTTGGACACTGGACACTTTTGGATTGTGTGAGGCCCACTGATATCTGAGCGCTATGTGACAGGCTCGATGGCACAGCTGTGACCAAAGTGACTAGAGGATAAGGGAGATTTTGAATCTCTGCACACACTTTTGGACACTGGACACTTTTGGATTGTGTGAGGCCCAATGAATATCTGAGCGCTATGTGACAGGCTCGATGGCACAGCTGTGACCAAAGTGACTAGAGGATAAGGGAGATTTTGAATCTTTGCACACACTTTTGGACACTGGACACTTTTGGATTGTGTGAGGCCCACTGATATCTGAGCGCTATGTGACAGGCTCGATGGCACAGCTGTGACCAAAGTGACTAGAGGATAAGGGAGATTTTGAATCTCTGCACACACTTTTGGACACTGGACACTTTTGGATTGTGTGAGGCCCAATGAATATCTGAGCGCTATGTGACAGGCTCGATGGCACAGCTGTGACCAAAGTGACTAGAGGATAAGGGAGATTTTGAATCTCTGCACACACTTTTGGACACTGGACACTTTTGGATTGTGTGAGGCCCAATGAATATCTGAGCGCTATGTGACAGGCTCGATGGCACAGCTGTGACCAAAGTGACTAGAGGATAAGGGAGATTTTGAATCTCTGCACACACTTTTGGACACTGGACACTTTTGGATTGTGTGAGGCCCACTGATATCTGAGCGCTATGTCACAGGCTCGATGGCACAGCTGTGACCAAAGTGACTAGAGGATAAGGGAGATTGGATTGCTTTTAAAAAAGCAGTTTGTGGAGCAGTGGGTAAACAGCAATGCAGGAATGTCAGGAAGCCTTAGAAGGCAGCCCAACAACCAACACCACTGATACACCACTATATAGCCTCCCCTTGCACTGCACACACAGTGACTGGTGTGTTGTGCAGGCCAAATCGCTAGCAGCAGAAGCAGTTTTTTTGTCTTCTTCCCTGCCTAACGCTCTCCCTACAGAATCAGCAACCTCTCCCTATACTGAGATCGGCAGAAGTAAGATGGCGGTCGTCGTGCACGCCCTTTTATACCCCCTGTGACGCCCACCAAAGCAAGCCAATCACTTGCATGCCCTTCTGAAAGATGGTGGTGACCCCTGCCTATGTCATCACATTGCCCACAGTGTCCGTGGATCCTGATTGGCTAAAAAAGAGCGCAAAACAAACTTTTGAAACGCGACTTTGACGCGTAAGTCGCCGACCTCGTGGCCGACCTCATCCTAGGGTCGGGTTTCGTTTCATGAAACCCGACTTTGCCAAAAGTCGGCGACTTTTGAAATTGTTCGACCCGTTCGCTCAACTCTAGTGTTGAGCATTCCGATACTGCAAATATCTGGTATCGGCCGACATTCGCTGTATCGGAGTTCCAATACCGAGTTCCGATATTTTTACAATATCGAATACCAGAATCGGAAGTTCCCATAATGCAATGAACCAGTTGTGTTAGCCATGTTAACTAATGGCATGGCTGTGATTGGCTGCTGAAATGATGTCATCATGATGCGCGGTCTGTGCAGGCCTGCCGGGGGTCTGTGCGGGCCTGCCGGGGGTCTGTGCGGGCCTGCCGGGGGTCTGTGCAGGCTGCGGGGGGTCTGTGTGGGCCTGCCGGGGGTCTGTGCGGGCTGCCGGGGGTCTGTACGGGCCTGCTGGGGGTCTGTACGGGCCTGCCGGGGGTCTGTACAAGCCTGCCGAAGGTCTGTGCGGGCCTGCCGGGGGTCTGTGCGGGCCTGCCGGGGGTCTGTGCGGGCTGCCAGGGGTCTGTGCGGGCCTGCCGGGGATCTGTACGGGCCTGCCGGGGGTTGTGTGTGTGTGTGCAGGCATCGTCCGATGGGACTACAAGTCCCATCGGACGATGCCTGCACACACACATCGGACGATGCCTGCTACAATGACAGTGATTGACACATTAGCCAATGATGGGACAGTAGTAGTCCCATCATCCGGATAATGTGTTGAATGTAAAAAAAAAAAACAACCATACATACTACATACATACAACATTCATACAACATACATACATACTACATATATACTACATTCATACAACATACATACATACTACATAATACATACATACTACATATATACTACATTCATACAACATACATACTACATACTTACTACATATATACTACTTTCATACAACATACATACATACTACATAATACATACATACTACATATATACTACATTCATACAACATACATACATACTACATACTTACTACATATATACTACATTCATACAACATACATACATACTACATTCATACAACATACATACTGCATATATACTACATTCATACAACATACATACATACATATTACATACTGCATACTTACTACATACATACAACATGCTACATACATACAACATACATACTACATACATACTACATACAATACATTCATACATTCATACAAAACATACATACAGTACATATAACATAGAGTACATACTCACCATCACTTGTCAGTTTGATCCCCGGAGCCAATGTCATCTCACTGTAAAAAATATTAAAATAACAAACAACCAATATACTCCCTGATCCGCAGAAATCCACGAGTGTCCCACGACGATCTCCTGCAGTGCATCACTGAGAGGTTACTATAGTTCACTGGTCTAACTTTATGGCAAAAGCTGCGTGGAAACTTTCTCACACAGCAATGCCAAAAGTGAGACTAGAGACTATTTTTTTACAGTGGCGGAGGAATACAGTGGGGAAGGATACCTACCTCCCGTCATTATATTCCTGGAGCCCCTAGAGAGCGGTCGCATCAGCTGATGCTGCTGTTCTCCACGGGAGATCGGCGTGGGACACTCGTGGATTTCTGCGGATCAGGGAGTATATTGGTTGTTTGTTATTTTAATATTTTTTACAGATGACACTGGCTTCGGGGATCAAAGTGACAAGTGATGGTGAGTATGTACTCTATGTTATATGTACTATATGTATGTATTGTATGAATTTATGAATGTATTGTATGTAGTATGTATGTAGTATGTATGTTGTATGTCTGTAGCATGTTTTATGTATGTAGTATGTACTATGTATGTATGTTGTATGAATGTAGTATATATGTAGTATGTATGTAGTATGTATGCTGTATGAATGTAGTATATATGTAGTATGTTGTATGAATGTAGTATATATGTAGTATGTATGTAGTATGTATGTATGTTGCATGAATGTAGTATATATGTAGTATGTATGTATGTATGTTGTATGAATGAATGTAGTATATATGTAGTATGTATGTATTATGTAGTATGTATGTATGTTGTATGACTGTAGTATATATGTAGTATGTATGTAGTATGTATGTTGTATGAATGTAGTATGTATGTATGTTGTATGAATGTAGTATATATGTAGTATGTATGTTGTATGAATGTTGTATATATGTAGTATGTATGTAGTATGTATGGTTTTGTTTTTTTACATTCCACACATTAGTCGGATGATGGGACTACTACTGTCCCATCATTGGTTAATGTGTCAATCACTGTCATTGTAGCAGGCATAGCCCGATGGGACTTGTAGTCCCATCGGACGATGCCTGCACACACACACAACGCCTGGCAGCCCGCACAGACCCCCGGCAGTCCCGCACAGACCCCCGGCAGCCCGCGCAGTCCCCCAGCAGGCCCGCACAGACCCCCGGCAGTCCCGCACAGACCCCCGGCAGCCCGCGCAGTCCCCCAGCAGGCCCGCACAGACCCCCGGTAGGCCCGCACAGACCCCCGGCAGGCCCGCACAGACCCCCGAGAGGCCCGCACAGACCCCGTCCGCACACACACATACGCACAGTCTCCGCCCACGCACCGCCCACACTCTTCCCCCCTCCCGAACTGGATGTGCAAGGAAAGAAAGGGTTTATTTTCATTCCGATATTTGTGCCCCATTGACTTGCATGGGTTTCCGGTATCGGAATCGGCGATACCCGATATTTTTGGGGTATCGGTCCGATCAAATCCGATCCGATATTTCCCGATATCGGAAGGTATCGCTCAACACTACTGGGAACTGTTAATAGATTGGTGAGGACGTGGTGTAGAAGATGAGTTTTTCCAAGAGCGGGCGGTGGGACTGTGGCAGGCTCGAGGTGTGGAGGTAGAACTGGGGTGGAGCCTGGGTGGAGTCTCAAGGGGTCCCGAAAATTTTGCCAGTATGGGGCCCCGAAATTCCTAGTGGCAGCCCTGACTTTAATCATGTATGTGTTCTGCAGGACTGGTATCTACCAATATACGGTTCCTCTAAGGTGGGACTAGTGCTCTTTTTAGTAGCTTTTGTTTTTTTATTTATTTAGTAACAGCTTAATGTGTTTCGGTTATTATGTAGTAGAAAGTGTATGGTGGTGTCATTGGTCTGATTAGAGTGTTTTGTTATGTAGAGGTAATGGTCATATTATTATGTATTCGCAGTGTGGTGGTGATGGTAGTGGGCATTGTGCAGACGTATTGTTTTGGCCTTTTATAGCAGTAATATTGATCATATTGGTATTTGCATCGTGTTTTTGGGTAGCAACAGTGGTATATTGTAATTATATATACATGCTATTTTAAAATGGCTAAAGGTTAGTCTTATGGGGAGACATGCTTTTTGGAGCTTGGGCCCTTGAGCTCTAAGGACGCTGGCAATGCCCCTGCCATATTGTGTGTTTAAATGTCCGTGTTTCTGGAGTTGTATGTTTGTAAGTAAGCTCAGTTATGGTGCCATATCTAAGCAGTAACCTTGGTTCTGATACTGTATTGATGTAGTAATCTAGATTCTGGTACAATATGTATGCCATAAGCTTGGTTCTGTTTCTGTATCTTGTAGTAGACATAGTAAGCTCTGTTCTGCTTCCTTATCTCTCTAGTAAGCTCGGTTCTGCTCCCATATCTCTGGAGTAAGCTCCATTCTGCTCCCATATCTCTGGAGTAAGCTCCGTTCTTCTCTCATATCTCTGTAGTAAGCTTGGTTCTACTCCCATATCTCTGTAGTAAGCTCCGTTCTGCTCCCATATCTCTGTAGTAAGCTCGATTCTGCTCCCATATCTCTGGAGTAAGCTCCGTTCTTCTCTCATATCTCTGTAGTAAGCTTGGTTCTACTCCCATATCTCTGTAGTAAGCTCTGTTCTGCTCCAATATCTCTGTAGTAAGCTCGGTTCTGCTCCCATATCTCTGGAGTAAGCTTGGTTCTGCTCCCATATCTCTGGAGTAAGCTCGGTTCTGCACCCTTATCTCTGTAGTAAGCTCCGTTCTGCTCCCATATCTCTGGAGTAAGCTCTGTTCTGCTCCCATATCTCTGGAGTAAGCTCTGTTCTGCTCCCATATCTCTGTAGTAAGCTCGGTTCTGCTCCCATATCTCTGTAGTAAGCTCGGTTTTGCTCCCATATCTCTGTAGTAAGCTCGGTTCTGCTCCCTTATCTCTGTAGTAAGCTCTGTTCTGCTCCCATATCTCTGTAGTAAGCTCGATTCTGCTCCCTTATCTCTGTTGTAAACTTGGTTCTACTCCCTTATCTCTGTAGTAAGCTCGGTTCTACTCCTTTATGTCTGTAGTAAGCTCGGTTCTGCTTCCATAGCTCTGTAGTAAGCTCGGTTCTGCTTCAATACCTCTGTAGTCAGCTTCCTTCTGTTACAGTATCTATGTAGGCAGCAAGCTTGGTTCTGCTCCCATATCTCTGTAGTAAGCTCGATTCTGCTCCCTTATCTCTGTTGTAAACTCGGTTCTGCTCCCTTGTCTCTGTAGTAAGCTCGGTTCTACTCCTTTATTTCAGTAGTAAGCTTGGTTCTGCTTCCATAGCTCTGTAGTAAGCTCTGTTCTGTTCCCATATCTCTGTAGTAAGCTCGGTTCTGCTTCCATATCTCTGTAGTCAGCTTGCTTCTGTTACAGTATCTATGTAGGCAGCAAGCTTGGTTCTGCTCCCATATCTCTGTAGTAAGCTCCGCTCTTTTCCCATTTCTCTGTAGTAAGCTTGGTTCTGCTCCCATGTCTCTGGAGTAAGCTCGGTTCTGCACCCTTATCTCTGCAGTAAGCTCCGTTCTGCTCCAATATCTCTGCAGTAAGCTCGGTTCTGCTCCCATATCTCTGGAGTAAGCTCTGTTCTGCTCCCATATCTCTGGAGTAAGCTCTGTTCTGCTCCCATATCTCTGTAGTAAGCTCGGTTCTGCTCCCATATCTCTGTAGTAAGCTCGGTTTTGCTCCCATATCTCTGTAGTAAGCTCGGTTCTGCTCCCTTATCTCTGTAGTAAGCTCTGTTCTGCTCCCATATCTCTGTAGTAAGCTCAATTCTGCTCCCTTATCTCTGTTGTAAACTTGGTTCTGCTCCCTTATCTCTGTAGTAAGCTTGGTTCTACTCCTTTATGTCTGTAGTAAGCTCGGTTCTGCTTCCATAGCTCTGTAGTAAGCTCGGTTCTGCTTCCATACCTCTGTAGTCAGCTTCCTTCTGTTACAGTATCTATGTAGGCAGCAAGCTTGGTTCTGCTCCCATATCTCTGTAGTAAGCTCGATTCTGCTCCCTTATCTCTGTTGTAAACTCGGTTCTGCTCCCTTGTCTCTGTAGTAAGCTCAGTTCTACTCCTTTATTTCAGTAGTAAGCTTGGTTCTGCTTCCATAGCTCTGTAGTAAGCTCTGTTCTGTTCCCATATTTCTGTAGTAAGCTCGGTTCTGCTTCCATATCTCTGTAGTCAGCTTGCTTCTGTTACAGTAGCTATGTAGGCAGCAAGCTTGGTTCTGCTCCCATATCTCTGTAGTAAGCTCCGCTCTTTTCCCAGTTCTCTGTAGTAAGCTCTGTTCTGTTCCCATATCTCTGTAGTAAGCTCGTTTCTGCTTCCATACCTCTGTAGTCAGCTTCCTTCTGTTACAGTATCTATGTAGGCAGCAAGCTTGGTTCTGCTCCCATATCTCTGTAGTAAGCTCGATTCTGCTCCCTTATCTCTGTTGTAAACTCGGTTCTGCTCCCTTGTTTCTGTAGTAAGCTCAGTTCTACTCCTTTATTTCAGTAGTAAGCTTGGTTCTGCTTCCATAGCTCTGTAGTAAGCTCTGTTCTGTTCCCATATTTCTGTAGTAAGCTCGGTTCTGCTTCCATATCTCTGTAGTCAGCTTGCTTCTGTTACAGTATCTATGTAGGCAGCAAGCTTGGTTCTGCTCCCATATCTCTGTAGTAAGCTCCGCTCTTTTCCCATTTCTCTGTAGTAAGCTCTGTTCTGTTCCCATATCTCTGTAGTAAGCTCGGTTCTGCTTCCATATCTCTGTAGTCAGCTTGCTTCTGTTACAGTATCTATGTAGGCAGCAAGCTTGGTTCTGCTCCCATATCTCTGTAGTAAGCTCCGCTCTTTTCCCATTTCTCTATAGTAAGCTTGGTTCTACTCCCATATCTCTGTAGTAAGCTTGGTTCTGCTCCCATATCTCTGTAGTAAGCTCCAGTCAGGTTCCTTGTCTACGTAGCAATCTTGGCTCTGGTCTCGTGTCTATATAGTCAGCTTGCTTCTGTTACAGTATCTATGTAGGCAGCAAACTTGGTTCTGCTCCCATATATATGCAGCTAGCTCCATTCTGTTCCCATATCTATGTACTAGCCTGTTATTAAAGCCTGTTATCTCTGCTGCTTTAATGCAGCGGCCAGAGATCAGCAGGGCAAAAGCACCGCAACTGGGGGGCCACTGCCTTGTGATTGCCCCCCAGGCTGAAAGTGCCATCCAGCCCCTGGGCACAGATGTTGTAATACACATTCGTTTATTGCTATTGTTGTGGAACCACGGATCGGGGTGCTCTGAAGGGGGCGTGACTAACCCCATACACCTGTAGTAAGACCCCTCAAACATGATCAGATTGGAGTGTTCAGGGGACGCAGGTGCTACCTCCAGTTAGACCCCAGACATGTGGAAGCTAGCCCAGCGGAACAGGTGAACAGGCAGGGATAACAGGAAGTGCTAAACTTGACAGCCGGGAGGCAACAGCACAGGACGAAGCTGGCACAGGCATTGTCCAGGGAAACGAAGTGACGAACGGCTGAGCGGAATGGAACTTGCACAGGCAGTACTAGTATCATCCCGGGTATGGAGTAGAGAGCCGCTGGTAGTCGTAGAAGACAAACAGTATTAGCTGGGTACTGGCAGGACACTAGCGGTGCACAACACAACACAGATTTCTACAGAACACTAAACTGGAAATTAGCAACTGGAAACACTTGTTGCTCTGGCCCCTCCTCTATGGCAGAGGAGCCAGAAATAGTAGTCTCTGTTTTATCATTGGTTTGGAGTACTTTTGAAAAATGCAGCCTGTCTCTTTAACCCCTTAATGACCAGAGCTTTTTTCAGTTTTGCGTTTTTGTTTTTCGCTCCCCTTCTTCCCAGAGCCATAACTTTTTTATTTTTCCATAAATATGGCCATGTGAGGGCCTATTTTTTGCGAGACGAGTTGTACTTTTGAAAGATATCATTGGTTTTGCATGTCGGGTACTCGAAAACGATAAAAAAATTCCAATCTCACATATATTTTTTGTTTGGCTTTTTTGATAGGTTCACCAAATGCTAAAACTTTCCTGCCATTATGATTATCAAGGTCATTATGAGTTTATAGACACCAAACATGTCTAGGTTCTTTTTTATCTAAGTTGTGAAAAAAAATTCCAAAGTTTGCTAACAAAAAAAAAAAATTGTGCCATTTTACGATACCCATAGCGTATCCACTTTTTGTGATCTGGGGTTGGGGGAGGGCTTATTTTTTCTGTGCCGAGCTGACGTTTTTAAAGATACCATTTATGTGCAGATACGATCTTTTGATCGCCCGTAGTTGCAGCGACCAAAAAAACGTAATTCTGGTGTTTTGATTTTTTTTCCCACTTCGCCGTATAGCGATCGAGTTAATCCTTTTTTTTATTGATAGATCGGGCGATTCTGAATGCGGCGATACCTAATATGTGTATGTGTGATTTTTTTAATTGTTTTATTTTGAAAGGGGCGAAAGGGGGGTGATTTAAACTTATATTTTTTAATTTTTTTCATATTTTTTAAAACTTTTTTTTAAAAATTTTGGCATGCTTCAATAGAAGCTGCCACAACTTGATCGGCTCTGCTACATATAGGCGATGAGCAGATCGCCTATATGTAGCAGAGTTACAGCATTGCTATGACGTGTGGTGCTCATAGCAATCCGGCATCAACAACCATAGAGGTCTCTAGGAGACCTCTGGTTATTATGACAATGCTTCACTGACACCCGATCACGTGAAGCGGGTTGGCGATGCGTGTATTTCCGTCCCGGTGGCCAGAAGCGCTTGTTAAATGCCGCTGTCAGCATTTGACAATGGCACTTACCTTGTTTATAGGCGTGGGCGGGTACATGTCAGCTGTTCAAAACAGCAGACATGTCCCGGCTTTGATGCAGGCTCACCGCTGGAGCCCTCATCAAAGCGGGGGATCTGACTTTGGCCGTACTATTGCATTCAAGGTCAGAAAGGGATGAGACCGGGAGCGCACGCGCGTGACCTCAGCGTCATACCAGGAGAGCTGCTGGCCGCGTACCAGGAAGCAGGAGCAGGAGAGGAGCCAGAGATCGAAACTGGGCAGCGGGGAGCAGACTGAGAGCGGGGACCCCAACCGGGACCCCGCGGAGGTACGGATATTACAGCTTCCATCTTGTCAAGCTGATAATCAGGGAATTTTTTCTTATTATATACCTTTCCAATTACCTTACAAACCAGCAGAACGCTCATATGCAATAATTTTTATGCTTGATTTAAAATCATTCTTAACAGATAATTTTAGGTAAACTAGTCAAGTGCTGCCGAGAACAATTATATTTTATAAGCACAGAAAGATTGTATTAATTAGGCATGTGCCACATACACACACCAGACCCAGACACATACACACTAGTCCCATGTTATACTCAGAACACATACACACCAGTGCTAAGAAAATATAAAGCTGCACTTTGGATTGTTTAGAATGGTAAATCTAGAAAATTGGAACTACATTACTGCCATAGAAAATAGGTAAGTGCTATATTATGTACATATGGAATTTTGAAAAATTGGAAATACAATATTGCTATAGGAAAATATACACACCAGTCACACACTAAACACAGGACATATGCACACCAGTCACATGCTAGACATAGGATTAGAGATGGGTGGACCTCTGCATAGTTGAGTCCGGCCAAGCAGTCAAAAAAAAAAAGTTTGGGTTTGGGTACAAGAAAAGTACCCAGACTTCATTCACTTGAATGGGGGGTCTGAATATCAAGTGTTTGCCATGTTGTCATGTGCATGACAGTGCACTAAACACTGCTTCTGATCGGCGGTCAGACCATTAGCCGACGCCTGTGACCTAAGGTAAACTTTATACCAGTGGTTCCCAAACTCCAGTCCTCACGGACCCCAACATGTCATGTTTTCAGGATTTCATTAGTATTTCACAGGTGATAGAAGTATCATCAAGGCATCAGGAATTCTCTCACATGTGTAACACTATGGAAATCTTGAAAACATGACCTGTTGGAGTCCGTGAGGACTGGAGTTTGGGAACCACTGGTATAAAGTTTACCTTCGGTCACAGGCGTCAGCTAATGGTACTACTGCTCCCATCAGCCTACGCCTGCAGCTGCTAATAACGCCTAGAGCAGGATCGGCTGATGGGAGTATTCATCAGCCTGTGCTCTAAACAAACAATTAGGAAAAAAAATGGCCTGGGTTCCTCTGTATTTTTGATAACCAGCCAGGCAAAACTGACAACTGGGGGCTGCAACCCTCAGCTGTCAGCATTAGCAAGGCTGGTGTTCAAGAATAGAGGGGTCCCCACACAGTTTTTTAAAATTATTTAAATAAATAATTGTAAAAAACGACATGAGATCTTCATTTTTAACAATCACCCTTGCCAAAGCAGACAGCTGGGGGCTGGCATTCTCAGGCTGGTAAGGGGCCATATTGCCCCCCCAGCTTAAAAACATTAGACCACAGCCGCCCATAAAAGGTGCATTTATTAGATCTGCCAATTCTGGCCCTTTTCCCAGCTCTTCCCACTTACCCTGTAGTGGTGGCAAGTGAGGTTCATATTTGTCGGGTTGATGTCACCTTTGTATTGTCTGGTGACGTCAAGCCCACGGATTAGTTATGGAGAGGCGTCTATAAGATGCCTGTCACGATGTGACCAAAGCTGTGTGACACAACCCCACGAAAGGTTGGTCAATGGACGTCACAGCACACAAGGGAACACCAAGTAAACTTTAACAACGGTGGGCCCTGTCGATAGGGAACGGGGAAATGGACACGACCTGCACTCACCTGAGGAAGTGCCCTGATCTTACTAGCATCCCTATAAGGGTTCTTTCACCCCGGCGCTGAGCAGGATACCTAATCCATCACTTGCCCTGTTCCTATCCCTAAGTAGGGATCTGGCAGATGAGAGCACTGGTCCCACCGCTGCACTAATACAACAAAAGGTAAGGACTAGAGTTGAGCGAAACGAGTCGAAAAAATTCAAAAGTCGCCGACTTTTGGCAAAGTCGGGTTTCATGAAACGAAACCCGACCCTAGGATGAGGTCGGCCACGAGGTCGGCGACTTACGCGCCAAAGTCGCGTTTCAAAAGTTTGTTTTGCGCTCTTTTTCAGCCAATCAGGATCCACGGACACTGTGGGCAACGTGATGACATAGGCACGGGTCACCACCATCTTTCAGAAGGGCATGCAAGTGATTGGCTTGCTTTGGTGGGCGTCACAGGGGTTATAAAAGGGCGTGCACGCCGACCGCCATCTTACTTCTGCCGATCTTAGTATAGGGAGAGGTTGCTGCTGATTCTGTAGGGAGAGCGTTAGGCAGGGAAGAAGACAAAAAAACTGCTTCTGCTGCTAGCGATTTGGCCTGCACAACACACCAGTCACTGTGTGTGCAGTGCAAGGGGAGGCTATATAGTGGTGTATCAGTGGTGTTGGTTGTTGGGCTGCCTTCTAAGGCTTCCTGACATTCCTGCATTGCTGTTTACCCACTGCTCCGCAAACTGCTTTTTTAAAAGCAATCCCAATTTTTTTTTTTTGTCCTGCTGAGAAGACAAAAAAACTGCTTCTGCTGCTAGCAATTTGGCCTGCACAACACACCAGTCACTGTGTGTGCAGTGCAAGGGGAGGCTATATAGTGGTGTATCAGTGGTGTTGGTCGTTGGGCTACCTTCTAAGGCTTCCTGACATTCCTGCATTGCTGTTTACCCACTGCGCCGCAAACTGCTTTTTTAAAAGCAATCCAACCTCCCTTATCCTCTAGTCACTTTTGTCACAGCTGTGCCATCGAGCCTGTCACATAGCGCTCAGATATTCATTGGGCCTCACACAATCCAAAAGTGTCCAGTGTCCAAAAGTGTGTGCAGAGATTCAAAATCTCCCTTAACCTCTAGTCACTTTGGTCACAGCTATGCCATCGAGCCTGTCACATAGCGCTCAGATATCAGAGGGCCTCACACAATCCAAAAGTGTCCATCCAGTGTCCAAAAGTGTGTGCAGAGATTCAAAATCTCCCTTATCCTCTAGTCACTTTGGTCACAGCTGTGCCATCGAGCCTGTCACATAGCGCTCAGATATCAGTGGGCCTCACACAATCCAAAAGTGTCCATCCAGTGTCCAAAAGTGTGTGCAGAGATTCAAAATCTCCCTTATCCTCTAGTCACTTTGGTCACAGCTGTGCCATCGAGCCTGTCACATAGCGCTCAGATATCAGTGGGCCTCACACAATCCAAAAGTGTCCAGTGTCCAAAAGTGTGTGCAGAGATTCAAAATCTCCCTTATCCTCTAGTCACTTTGGTCACAGCTGTGCCATCGAGCCTGTCACATAGCGCTCAGATATCAGTGGGCCTCACACAATCCAAAAGTGTCCATCCAGTGTCCAAAAGTGTGTGCAGAGATTCAAAATCTCCCTTATCCTCTAGTCACTTTGGTCACAGCTGTGCCATCGAGCCTGTCACATAGCGCTCAGATATCAGTGGGCCTCACACAATCCAAAAGTGTCCATCCAGTGTCCAAAAGTGTGTGCAGAGATTCAAAATCTCCCTTATCCTCTAGTCACTTTGGTCACAGCTGTGCCATCGAGCCTGTCACATAGCGCTCAGATATCAGTGGGCCTCACACAATCCAAAAGTGTCCATCCAGTGTCCAAAAGTGTGTGCAGAGATTCAAAATCTCCCTTATCCTCTAGTCACTTTGGTCACAGCTGTGCCATCGAGCCTGTCACATAGCGCTCAGATATCAGTGGGCCTCACAGAATCCAAAAGTGTCCAGTGTCCAAAAGTGTGTGCAGAGATTCAAAATCTCCCTTATCCTCTAGTCACTTTGGTCACAGCTGTGCCATCGAGCCTGTCACATAGCGCTCAGATATCAGTGGGCCTCACACAATCCAAAAGTGTCCATCCAGTGTCCAAAAGTGTGAGCAGAGATTCAAAATCTCCCTTATCCTCTAGTCACTTTGGTCACAGCTGTGCCATCGAGCCTGTCACATAGCGCTCAGATATCAGTGGGCCTCACACAATCCAAAAGTGTCCATCCAGTGTCCAAAAGTGTGTGCAGAGATTCAAAATCTCCCTTATCCTCTAGTCACTTTGGTCACAGCTGTGCCATCGAGCCTGTCACATAGCGCTCAGATATCAGTGGGCCTCACACAATCCAAAAGTGTCCAGTGTCCAAAAGTGTGTGCAGAGATTCAAAATCTCCCTTATCCTCTAGTCACTTTGGTCACAGCTGTGCCATCGAGCCTGTCACATAGCGCTCAGATATTAGTGGGCCTCACACAATCCAAAAGTGTCCATCCAGTGTCCAAAAGTGTGTGCAGAGATTCAAAATCTCCCTTATCCTCTAGTCACTTTGGTCACAACTGTGCCATCGAGCCTGTCACATAGCGCTCAGATATCAGTGGGCCTCACACAATCTAAAAGTGTCCATCCAGTGTCCAAAAGTGTGTGCAGAGATTCAAAATCTCCCTTATCCTCTAGTCACTTTGGTCACAGCTGTGCCATCGAGCCTGTCACATAGCGCTCAGATATCAGTGGGCCTCACACAATCCAAAAGTGTCCATCCAGTGTCCAAAAGTGTGTGCAGAGATTCAAAATCTCCCTTATCCTCTAGTCACTTTGGTCACAGCTGTGCCATCGAGCCTGTCACATAGCGCTCAGATATCAGTGGGCCTCACACAATCCAAAAGTGTCCAGTGTCCAAAAGTGTGTGCAGAGATTCAAAATCTCCCTTATCCTCTAGTCACTTTGGTCACAGCTGTGCCATCGAGCCTGTCACATAGCGCTCAGATATCAGTGGGCCTCACACAATCCAAAAGTGTCCATCCAGTGTCCAAAAGTGTGTGCAGAGATTCAAAATCTCCCTTATCCTCTAGTCACTTTGGTCACAGCTGTGCCATCGAGCCTGTCACATAGCGCTCAGATATCAGTGGGCCTCACACAATCCAAAAGTGTCCATCCAGTGTCCAAAAGTGTGTGCAGAGATTCAAAATCTCCCTTATCCTCTAGTCACTTTGGTCACAGCTGTGCCATCGAGCCTGTCACATAGCGCTCAGATATCAGTGGGCCTCACAGAATCCAAAAGTGTCCAGTGTCCAAAAGTGTGTGCAGAGATTCAAAATCTCCCTTATCCTCTAGTCACTTTGGTCACAGCTGTGCCATCGAGCCTGTCACATAGCGCTCAGATATCAGTGGGCCTCACACAATCCAAAAGTGTCCATCCAGTGTCCAAAAGTGTGAGCAGAGATTCAAAATCTCCCTTATCCTCTAGTCACTTTGGTCACAGCTGTGCCATCGAGCCTGTCACATAGCGCTCAGATATCAGTGGGCCTCACACAATCCAAAAGTGTCCATCCAGTGTCCAAAAGTGTGTGCAGAGATTCAAAATCTCCCTTATCCTCTAGTCACTTTGGTCACAGCTGTGCCATCGAGCCTGTCACATAGCGCTCAGATATCAGTGGGCCTCACACAATCCAAAAGTGTCCATCCAGTGTCCAAAAGTGTGTGCAGAGATTCAAAATCTCCCTTATCCTCTAGTCACTTTGGTCACAGCTGTGCCATCGAGCCTGTCACATAGCGCTCAGATATCAGTGGGCCTCACACAATCCAAAAGTGTCCATCCAGTGTCCAAAAGTGTGCGCAGAGATTCAAAATCTCCCTTATCCTCTAGTCACTTTGGTCACAGCTGTGCCATCGAGCCTGTCACATAGCGCTCAGATATCAGTGGGCCTCACACAATCCAAAAGTGTCCATCCAGTGTCCAAAAGTGTGTGCAGAGATTCAAAATCTCCCTTATCCTCTAGTCACTTTGGTCACAGCTGTGCCATCGAGCCTGTCACATAGCGCTCAGATATCAGTGGGCCTCACACAATCCAAAAGTGTCCAGTGTCCACAAGTGTCTGCAGAAATTCAAAATCTCCCCTGTCCTATAGACACCTTGTACCTTGTTTTACATTACTATATAGTTTGTTGGATTTTGTCTACATTTCTACCAAAAATGAGAAAGGCTGGTGGAAGAGGCCGTGGAATTGGGTGCGGGTTGGCAGCTGGTAATGATGGTGTTGGTGGTGGATCTGATGGTAGTGGCAAGAGCAAAATAGGACCGAATGCAGGAGGTGCTGACCCTGCGTCATCGTCTGGCTACATAAGGCCTCGAACGCTTAGTTTTCTAGGAGTTGGCAAACCGCTTTTAAAGCCAGAGCATCAGGAAAAAGTTTTGTCTTACATTGCTGACTCAGCCTCCAGCTCTATCGCCTCCTCTTCTGAAGTTGTAAAAAGTGAAAGCACTGAGTCGTCATTGGAGGCTCATGTTCATGAACCACACCTTTCCTTGTGTCCTTCACCCCAACCAAGATTGAAGGATGACGCAGGCCATACTACTGATTACTCCATGGAGCTGTTTTCACATACCATGCCTGGATTATCAAGTGAAATGGTGAATTACCCAGGCCAAGATGAATCTGACATGGAGTGCACTGATGCACAGCCGCTGATGGATGATTCTGCTGGTACATTCACTCAGAGCACTACATTGTCCTCGCAGTGTACAGAGCCAGATTCTGACCCTGATGAGACTCAGGTGCCCCTTCCCGCACACTATACCACCATACACGGTGACACAGAGGAAGGTGCACATGACATAGAAGAGGAGGTGATGGATGACCCAGTTGTTGACCCAGATTGGCATCCATTGGGGGAAGAGGGTGCTGCTTCCAATATCTCAGATGAGGAGCATCCACAGCAGACATCGACATCGCAACAGCTGTTATCTGGCATTCCAAAGACAGGTTCCAAACATCAAAAGAGTTGCTGGACAGCTTGTCCAGAGGGTCAAAAGATCACAGCGTGCTAGGCCGCAAAATGTCTGCCAAAGTAGGAAGAGTGCAGTGTGGCACTTTTTTGACCAAAATCCTCATGATCAGGCCAAGGTTATCTGTAAGAAGTGCGCAAAGACCTTTAGCCGAGGGAAAAATCTGAAAAATTTGAATACCAGTTGCATGCTTAGACATTTAACCAGCATGCACTTGCAAGCATGGACACAACACCAAACCTCAAGTGCCACATGTGCAACTGATCACAACGAAGGTAGTCAGCAACGCTACATTGTTTCCCCCACTGTAAGCCCACCGGTTAGCACAGCAGCAAATGTTGAGGTGTCGTTGCAAGACCACAGCAGTCAGGGAATCCCACTGTTATATCAACGAAAGACTGATTCTAGGCCATCAGAAAGAACACCAACTCCATCACCATCATCAACCCTCTCTCAGTCCGCCCTGTCCACCGCTACTTCCACCATATGCAGCTCTCAAGTCCAGCTCACCCTCCCAGACACTATGAGTAGGTCAAGAAAGTACTCAGTCTCTCATCCGCGTACACTGGGTTTGAACGCCCACATTGCCAAACTAATCTCGTTTGAGATGATGCCCTTTCGGTTGGTGGAAAGCACAGCTTTCCGCAAACTCATGGCCTATGCAGTACCACGCTATGACCTACCCAGTCGCCACTTCTTCTCTCGCAAAGCCATCCCAGCCCTCCACCATCATGTGAAAGACCGCATTGTCCATGCACTCAAGCAGTCAGTGAGCGGAAAGGTGCACCTCACAACTGATGCATGGTCCAGTCGGCATGGCCAGGGCCGTTACGTGTCCATCACTGCGCACTGGGTTAATGTGGTGGATGCAGGGTCCACAGGGGACAGCGGTGGTGGGACAGTGCTGCCTAGCCCACGGTATAGGAAACAGTTGGCTGTAGGCGTTCGACCCTCCTCCTCCTCCTCTAGAAGCGAAAGCTCGTCCACAGAGCGCAGTCGTACGAGCACTCCATCTGCAGCTGCCACTGTTGCACACGATGTGTCCCCCTATCGAGCAGCTAGTGGAAATCGTCAACAGGCTGTGTTGCAGATGATGTGTTTGGGCGACAGACACACCGCCGAGGTGCTGGCCGAGTACTTGAAGCGACAAACTGAGTCATGGCTGGGCAGTGTACATCTTGAGGCAGGCAAGGTAGTTAGTGATAACGGCCGTAATTTTGTGGCAGCCATAGCCCTTTCAAAACTCAGCCACATACCTTGCTTGGCTCACACCTTGAACCTGGTGGTGCAGTGCTTCCTCAAAAATTATCCGGAGTTAACAGCCCTGCTCCAGAAGGTGCGAAGACTGTGCGCGCACATCCGCCGGTCGCCTGTACACTCCGTTCGTATGCAGAAGCTGCAGCGATTGCTCCACCTTCCCAACCACCGCCTCATTATCGACATTGCAACAAGGTGGAACTCCACCCTGCACATGGTGGAGCGGCTGTGCGAGCAGAGGCAGGCCATAATGCATTTGTGGGAGGATACACGGCCAGGCACTTTGAGAGCAGACATGGGGTTGACAGGTGTGCAGTGGTCGAAGCTGAAAGACCTTTGTAAAGTCCTTCAGTGTTTTGAGGAATGCACACGGCTGGTAAGCGCAGACGACGCCATCCTAAGCATGAGCATCCCACTTATGCGTCTGCTCATGCAAACTTTGACGCACCTTAAGGAGCAGGCATCTGCAGCCAATGTTGATGAGGAGGAAGAGGAGGAGGGAATCCTTGATGACATTCAGCCATTGTCTGCTCAGGGACCTCTCCTGGACGAGGTGGAGGAAGAAGAGGAGGAGGATGATGATGGGGATGATTACTTAGGGGAGGAGGATGCATCTCGTGGGGCAAGTGAAAATGTTGGCGTGGCAAGGTCTGGTACAGGGTTTGTGCGTGACTGGAGGGATGTGGATTTGCCAGAAAGTGCTCCTCCACCCAGCACTCGCAGTGCATCATTGACACCGGGAACTTTGGCCCACATGTCAGATTATGCCTTGCGGATCCTAAAAAGGGACCCCCGCATTGCCAAAATGATGAACGATGACGACTACTGGTTGGCCAGCATCCTGGATCCACGCTATAAAGGCAAATTACAAAACATCATGCCACAGGAGAACCTTGACCTAATATTGGCTAATAAACAAGCAACTCTGGTAAATTGGTTGCTTGAGGCATTCCCAGCACACAGCAGCGGTGATGGTTCTCACACGAGCCGTACGGGCCGGGGGCAGCTTGGCAGAGGTGTTCGTGGTGCACACAGCAGAAGTGGCGTTGGAGACAGGGGTTTCATGACAATGTTGTGGACTGATTTTTCAAATACCGCTCACACAACTGGTAATACTGCATCGATGGAAAGTGACAGGAGACAGCAGTTGTCAACTATGGTTACAAACTACTTTTCCTCCCATATCGATGTTCTCCCACACAGGTCATTCCCCTTTGACTATTGGGCCGCTAAACTGGACACCTGGTCTGAATTGGCCCAATATGCCTTACAGGAGCTCGCTTGCCCAGCTGCAAGTGTGCTATCGGAAAGAGTCTTCAGTGCAGCTGGATCAATCCTGACAGAAAAAAGGACCCGTCTGTCAACCCAAAATGTGGATGATCTAACCTTCATTAAAATGAACCACGCATGGGTTTCCAAGGATTTTGTCCCACCTTCCCCTGATGACACATAGGGTGACAGAAAAATGGCTTGCTTTGGTCCACCTCTTCCTGGTACTTCACCTATTTCGCCTTTTGCATCAGCTGAATGTCCAACATCAACATATGCCACTTTCTAAAACTCCCTAACTGTGCTGCCTCCCCCCCCATGGCCGGGGTCACCACCTAGCGCACGACACCGTGCGAGTGCCGTTGCCCTGGACAGGTGGGTAGGCCGACTCTTGGGCGTGGGCACTGGCACAGGGTCCCTCATAGTGCAATCAAGTGTCTCTGACGGTGGTGGTGCACACCCGCCGTCAGACACACCGCTGTACTATGAGGGGCCCAGTGCCAGTACCGACGCCCACGAGTGGGCCCCCCTTGCTTGGGCAGAGCCCCAGCATTTGCAATCTTTACCTCTCCCTGCTCCTCCGCTGTGTAATCTGGGCCGTCAAATCCATACTGTGCCTGACACCGTCTGAGCCTGCCTCCTGATGTATAGACATATATTTTGAATGTGTACGCTATCCATACATGTTATCCGGGGATACGGTACCCTTTCTAACCTTTGTGCAATCACGTGCAATCCATACTGGGCCTAACACCATCTGAGCCTGCCTCCTGAGACATATATTTTGAATGTGTACGCTATCCATACATGTTATCTGGGGATACGGTACCCTTTCTAACCTTTGTGCAATCACGTGCAATCCATACTGGGCCTAACACCGTCTGAGCCTGCCTCCTGAGACATATATTTTGAATGTGTACGCTATCCATACATGTTATCCGGGGATACGGTACCCTTTCTAACCTTTGTGCAATCACGTGCAATCCATACTGGGCCTAACACCGTCTGAGCCTGCCTCCTGAGACATATATTTTGAATGTGTACGCTATCCATACATGTTATCCGGGGATACGGTACCCTTTCTAACCTTTGTGCAATCACGTGCAATCCATACTGGGCCTAACACCGTCTGAGCCTGCCTCCTGAGACATATATTTTGAATGTGTACGCTATCCATACATGTTATCTGGGGATACGGTACCCTTTCTAACCTTTGTGCAATCACGTGCAATCCATACTGGGCCTAACACCGTCTGAGCCTCCCTCCTGAGACATATATTTTGAATGTGTACGCTATCCATACATGTTATCCGGGGATACGGTACCCTTTCTAACCTTTGTGCAATCACGTGCAATCCATACTGGGCCTAACACCGTCTAAGCCTGCCTCCTGAGACATATATTTTGAATGTGTACGCTATCCATACATGTTATCCGGGGATACGGTACCCTTTCTAACCTTTGTGCAATCACGTGCAATCCATACTGGGCCAAACACCGTCTGAGCCTGCCTCCTGAGACATATATTTTGAATGTGTACGCTATCCATACATGTTATCCAGGGATACGGTACCCTTTCTAACCTTTGTGCAATCACGTGCAATCCATACTGGGCCTAACACCGTCTGAGCCTGCCTCCTGAGACATATATTTTGAATGTGTACGCTATCCATACATGTTATCTGGGGATACGGTACCCTTTCTAACCTTTGTGCAATCACGTGCAATCCATACTGGGCCTAACACCGTCTGAGAATTATAGATGGGGCCCACCATACACTGGAACATTCCAAAGGTGGACATCAGACACTGGAGCAGCATTTACAGGGCCCATTATACACCAGAGCATTAGAAATGGGGCCCATTATGTTTGGAGCATTATTTGGGCCCATAAGACAGTAGAGCTTCATCCATGGGGACCAACATATACTGTAGCATTATATGGAGCTCATCATATACTCTTTCAAACATTATATGGGACCAATGATTCTGTATGGAGAAATAGATGGGCCTCGTCATGAGATGTAAAAAGTGAGGTACTGTATTTTTCATTGTACTATACCGCTATTTCTCTGCCGTATCGGAGCATGATGAGTTGTGGTATGTGTTAAAGGGGCGCTCTTTCGCCCAGGGCACATGAAAACCTGGAGCCAGCCCTCCCCCCGCACAGTCTGTAGCCAAATAGCCCCCATTTTTTAGTGCGTAACTTGTATTATGAAGTTAATTAAGGTTGACAAGCTTAAGTAAGAAGAATTGATGCTTTTGGCATTCAAATGGGCACTGTTGGTGTGTTTCCTGTCCTCCTCTCACTGCCGACTTTTATTCCCCATTGACTTACATTGGGTTTCGTGTTTCGGGACGACCCCGACTTTTCCCTATAATCGGACGATCTTGCTCGACCCAACTTTTGGAAAAGTCGGGTTTCACGAAACGAAACGCGACCCTAAAAAACCAAAAGTCGCTCAACTCTAGTAAGGACAGACAGACACCAAAAGGGACAGGGTAGACAAAAAATGCAACACTTAGCTCTCCCTGCTGCAAAGCACCGCACAGCAGAGTAAGGCACCTGACAAGAGAATTCAGCAAAGCACTACTGCACCCAAGGAGCTCCTTCCTGCAGCTTGGACGATGTAGAATGAACTAACACTGACAGTCTGCTGATGCAACAGGTGGCCTCTTGAAGGATGGTGGGAGTGGTCATCACTAGAGTTGAGCGACTTTTGGTTTTTTAGGGTCGCGTTTCGTTTCGTGAAACCCGACTTTTCCAAAAGTTGGGTCGAGCAAGATCGTCCGATTATAGGGAAAAGTCGGGGTCGTCCCGAAACACGAAACCCAATGTAAGTCAATGGGGAATAAAAGTCGGCAGTGAGAGGAGGACAGGAAACACACCAACAGTGCCCATTTGAATGCCAAAAGCATCAATTCTTCTTACTTAAGCTTGTCAACCTTAATTAACTTCATAATACAAGTTACGCACTGAAAAATGGGGGTTATTTGGCTACAGACTGTGGGGGGGGAGGGCTGGCTCCAGGTTTTCATGTGCCCTGGGCGAAAGAGCGCCCCTTTAACACATACCACAACTCATCATGCTCCGATACGGCAGAGAAATAGCGGTATAGTACAATGAAAAATACCTCACTTTTTACATCTCATGACGAGGCCCATCTATTTCTCCATACAGAATCATTGGTCCCATATAATGTTTGAAACAGTATATGATGAGCTCCACATAATGCTACAGTATATGTTGGTCCCCATGGATGAAGCTCTACTGTCTTATGGGCCCAAATAATGCTCCAAACATAATGGGCCCCATTTCTAATGTTCTAGTGTATAATGGGCCCTGTAAATGCTGCTCCAGTGTCTGATGTCCACCTTTGGAATGTTCCAGTGTATGGTGGGCCCCATCTATCATTCTCAGACGGTGTTAGGCCCAGTATGGATTGCACGTGATTGCACAAAGGTTAGAAAGGGTACCGTATCCCCAGATAACATATATGAATAGCGTACACATTCAAAATATATGTCTCAGGAGGCAGGCTCAGACGGTGTTAGGCCCAGTATGGATTGCACGTGATTGCACAAAGGTTAGAAAGGGTACCGTATCCCCAGATAACATGTATGGATAACGTACACATTCAAAATATATGTCTCAGGAGGCAGGCTCAGACGGTGTTAGGCCCAGTATGGATTGCACGTGATTGCACAAAGGTTAGAAAGGGTACCGTATCCCCGGATAACATGTATGGATAGCGTACACATTCAAAATATATGTCTCAGGAGGCAGGCTCAGACGGTGTTAGGCCCAGTATGGATTGCACGTGATTGCACAAAGGTTAGAAAGGGTACCGTATCCCCAGATAACATGTATGGATAGCGTACACATTCAAAATATATGTCTCAGGAGGCAGGCTCAGACGGTGTTAGGCCCAGTATGGATTGCACGTGATTGCACAAAGGTTAGAAAGGGTACCGTATCCCCGGATAACATGTATGGATAGCGTACACATTCAAAATATATGTCTCAGGAGGCAGGCTCAGACGGTGTTAGGCCCAGTATGGATTGCACGTGATTGCACAAAGGTTAGAAAGGGTACTGTATCCCCAAATAACATGTATGTAATTACATGTAACTACAGAACGCCACTGACTGTCTGTCTGCAGTCTCCAACATCATGTCTGCTCTCTATCTGAAACTCAACCTCTCCAAAACTGAACTTCTGCTCCCACCATCTACTAACCTCCCTAAATCTGACATTTCCCTCTCTGTGGGTGGCACCATAATAACACCCCGACAGCAGGTGCGCTGTCTGGGTGTTATGTTCGACTCCGATCTCTCCTTCACCTCCCATATACAATCTCTTGCCCGCTCATGCCGCTTACACCTAAAGAACATCTCTAGAATCCGCCCTTTTCTCACCATGGAAACAACAAAAACTCTCACTGTCGCCCTGATCCACTCCCGCCTAGACTACTGTAATGCTCTATTAATTGGCCTCCCTCTCACTCGACTCTCCCCTCTCCAGTCTATCCTTAATGCAGCAGCCAGGGTTGTCCATCTGGCTAATCGTTTCTCAGACGCGTCCGCTCTTCGCCAGTCGTTACACTGGCTGCCAATTCATTACAGGGTACAATTCAAAGTACTTGTTCTCACCCACAAAGCTCTCCACAGTGCGGCACCCCCTTACATCTCCTCCCTCATTTCTGTCTATCGGCCTAACCGACCGCTGCGCTCTGCAAATGACTTTCGACTAACCTCTGCCCTAATCCGTACCTCCCACTCCCGACTCCAAGACTTCTCCCGTGCTGCGCCAATCCTCCGGAATGCTCTACCCCAAAATATTAGGACCATCCACAATTTGCATAGTTTTAGGCGCTCGCTCAAAACACATTTGTTCAGAGCGGCCTATCACATTCAGTAATCAAAGTCATGTTTGTGTGTGTGTAGCCCATTCACTATCTCCATCTAACCCCCACCCCCTGAAGATGGCTGGACCGTCATTGTAAATACATCATTGTAAATACAAACCTGTGCTTTGTATCCCCCCCACCTCATTGTAGATTGTAAGCTCCACGAGCAGGGTCGTCTTATTTCGCTTTAATTATTGTATTGTTAACGTTGTTACTTATGACTGTTGTGTTTGAAACTGTTCAACTGTAAAGCGCTGCGAAATATGTTGGCGCTATATAAATAAAGATTATTATTATTATTATGTATGGATAGCGTACACATTCAAAATATATGTCTCAGGAGGAAGGCTCAGACGGTGTTAGGCCCAGTATGGATTGCACGTGATTGCACAAAGGTTAGAAAGGGTACCGTATCCCCGGATAACATGTATGGATAGCGTACACATTCAAAATATATGTCTCAGGAGGCAGGCTCAGACGGTGTTAGGCCCAGTATGGATTGCACGTGATTGCACAAAGGTTAGAAAGGATACCGTATCCCCAGATAACATGTATGGATAGCGTACACAGTCAAAATATATGTCTCAGGAGGCAGGCTCAGACGGTGTTAGGCCCAGTATGGATTGCACGTGATTGCACAAAGGTTAGAAAGGGTACCGTATCCCCGGATAACATGTATGGATAGCGTACACATTCAAAATATATGTCTCAGGAGGCAGGCTCAGACGGTGTTAGGCCCAGTATGGATTGCACGTGATTGCACAAAGGTTAGAAAGGGTACCGCATCCCCGGATAACATGTATGGATAGCGTACACATTCAAAATATATGTCTCAGGAGGCAGGCTCAGACGGTGTTAGGCCCAGTATGGATTGCACGTGATTGCACAAAGGTTAGAAAGGGTACTGTATCCCCGGATAACATGTATGGATAGCGTACACATTCAAAATATATGTCTCAGGAGGCAGGCTCAGACGGTGTTAGGCCCAGTATGGATTGCACGTGATTGCACAAAGGTTAGAAAGGGTACCGTATCCCCAGATAACATGTATGGATAGCGTACACATTCAAAATATATGTCTCAGGAGGCAGGCTCAGACGGTGTTAGGCCCAGTATGGATTGCACGTGATTGCACAAAGGTTAGAAAGGGTACCGTATCCCCGGATAACATGTATGGATAGCGTACACATTCAAAATATATGTCTCAGGAGGCAGGCTCAGACGGTGTTAGGCCCAGTATGGATTGCACGTGATTGGACAAAGGTTAGAAAGGGTACCGTATCCCCGGATAACATGTATGGATAGCGTACACATTCAAAATATATGTCTCAGGAGGCTGGCTCAGACGGTGTTAGGCCCAGTATGGATTGCACGTGATTGCACAAAGGTTAGAAAGGGTACCGTATCCCCAGATAACATGTATGGATAGCGTACACATTCAAAATATATGTCTCAGGAGGCAGGCTCAGACGGTGTTAGGCCAAGTATGGATTGCACGTGATTGCACAAAGGTTAGAAAGGGTACCGTATCCCCAGATAACATGTATGGATAGCGTACACATTCAAAATATATGTCTCAGGAGGCAGGCTCAGACGGTGTTAGGCCCAGTATGGATTGCACGTGATTGCACAAAGGTTAGAAAGGGTACCGTATCCCCAGATAACATGTATGGATAGCGTACACATTCAAAATATATGTCTCAGGAGGCAGGCTCAGACGGTGTTAGGCCCAGTATGGATTGCACGTGATTGCACAAAGGTTAGAAAGGGTACCGTATCCCCGGATAACATGTATGGATAGCGTACACATTCAAAATATATGTCTCAGGAGGCAGGCTCAGACGGTGTTAGGCCCAGTATGGATTGCACGTGATTGCACAAAGGTTAGAAAGGGTACCGTATCCCCAGATAACATGTATGGATAGCGTACACATTCAAAATATATGTCTCAGGAGGCAGGCTCAAACGGTGTTAGGCCCAGTATGGATTGCACGTGATTGCACAAAGGTTAGAAAGGGTACCGTATCCCCAGATAACATGTATGGATAGCGTACACATTCAAAATATATGTCTCAGGAGGCAGGCTCAGACGGTGTTAGGCCCAGTATGGATTGCACGTGATTGCACAAAGGTTAGAAAGGGTACCGTATCCCCAGATAACATGTATGGATAGCGTACACATTCAAAATATATGTCTCAGGAGGCAGGCTCAGACGGTGTTAGGCCAAGTATGGATTGCACGTGATTGCACAAAGGTTAGAAAGGGTACCGTATCCCCAGATAACATGTATGGATAGCGTACACATTCAAAATATATGTCTCAGGAGGCAGGCTCAGACGGTGTTAGGCCCAGTATGGATTGCACGTGATTGCACAAAGGTTAGAAAGGGTACCGTATCCCCAGATAACATGTATGGATAGCGTACACATTCAAAATATATGCCTCAGGAGGCAGGCTCAGACGGTGTTAGGCCCAGTATGGATTGCACGTGATTGCACAAAGGTTAGAAAGGGTACCTTATCCCCGGATAACATGTATGGATAGCGTACACATTCAAAATATATGTCTCAGGAGGCATGCTCAGACGGTGTTAGGCCCAGTATGGATTGCACGTGATTGCACAAAGGTTAGAAAGGGTACCGTATCCCCAGATAACATGTATGGATAGCGTACACATTCAAAATATATGTCTCAGGAGGCAGGCTCAGACGGTGTTAGGCCCAGTATGGATTGCACGTGATTGCACAAAGGTTAGAAAGGGTACCTTATCCCCGGATAACATGTATGGATAGCGTACACATTCAAAATATATGTCTCAGGAGGCATGCTCAGACGGTGTTAGGCCCAGTATGGATTGCACGTGATTGCACAAAGGTTAGAAAGGGTACCGTATCCCCAGATAACATGTATGGATAGCGTACACATTCAAAATATATGTCTCAGGAGGCAGGCTCAGACGGTGTTAGGCCCAGTATGGATTGCACGTGATTGCACAAAGGTTAGAAAGGGTACCGTATCCCCGGATAACATGTATGGATAGCGTACACATTCAAAATATATGTCTCAGGAGGCAGGCTCAGACGGTGTTAGGCCCAGTATGGATTGCACGTGATTGCACAAAGGTTAGAAAGGGTACCGTATCCCCAGATAACATGTATGGATAGCGTACACATTCAAAATATATGTCTCAGGAGGCAGGCTCAGACGGTGTTAGGCCCAGTATGGATTGCACGTGATTGCACAAAGGTTAGAAAGGGTACCGTATCCCCAGATAACATGTATGGATAGCGTACACATTCAAAATATATGTCTCAGGAGGCAGGCTCAGACCGTGTTAGGCCCAGTATGGATTGCACGTGATTGCACAAAGGTTAGAAAGGGTACCGTATCCCCGGATAACATGTATGGATAGCGTACACATTCAAAATATATGTCTCAGGAGGCAGGCTCAGACGGTGTTAGGCCCAGTATGGATTGCACGTGATTGCACAAAGGTTAGAAAGTTTACTGTATCCCCAGATAACATGTATGGATAGCGTACACATTCAAAATATATGTCTCAGGAGGCAGGCTCAGACGGTGTTAGGCCCAGTATGGATTGCAAGTGATTGCACAAAGGTTAGAAAGGGTACCGAATCCCCGGATAACATGTATGGATAGCGTACACATTCAAAATATATGTCTCAGGAGGCAGGCTCAGACAGTGTTAGGCCCAGTATGGATTGCACGTGATTGCACAAAGGTTAGAAAGGGTACCGTATCCTCGGATAACATGTATGGATAGCGTACACATTCAAAATATATGTCTCAGGAGGCAGGCTCAGACGGTGTTAGGCCCAGTATGGATTGCACGTGATTGCACAAAGGTTAGAAAGGGTACCGTATCCCCAGATAACATGTATGGATAGCGTACACATTCAAAATATATGTCTCAGGAGGCAGGCTCAGACGGTGTTAGGCCCAGTATGGATTGCACGTGATTGCACAAAGGTTAGAAAGGGTACCGTATCCCCGGATAACATGTATGGATAGCGTACACATTCAAAATATATGTCTCAGGAGGCAGGCTCAGACGGTGTTAGGCCCAGTATGGATTGCACGTGATTGCACAAAGGTTAGAAAGGGTACCGTATCCCCAGATAACATGTATGGATAGCGTACACATTCAAAATATATGTCTCAGGAGGCAGGCTCAGACGGTGTTAGGCCCAGTATGGATTGCACGTGATTGCACAAAGGTTAGAAAGGGTACCGTATCCCCGGATAACATGTATGGATAGCGTACACATTCAAAATATATGTCTCAGGAGGCAGGCTCAGACGTGTTAGGCCCAGTATGGATTGCACGTGATTGCACAAAGGTTAGAAAGGGTACCGTATCCTCGGATAACATGTATGGATAGCGTACACATTCAAAATATATGTCTCAGGAGGCAGGCTCAGACGGTGTTAGGCCCAGTATGGATTGCACGTGATTGCACAAAGGTTAGAAAGGGTACCGTATCCCCAGATAACATGTATGGATAGCGTACACATTCAAAATATATGTCTCAGGAGGCAGGCTCAGACGGTGTTAGGCCCAGTATGGATTGCACGTGATTGCACAAAGGTTAGAAAGGGTACCGTATCCCCGGATAACATGTATGGATAGCGTACACATTCAAAATATATGTCTCAGGAGGCAGGCTCAGACGGTGTTAGGCCCAGTATGGATTGCACGTGATTGCACAAAGGTTAGAAAGGGTACCGTATCCCCGGATAACATGTATGGATAGCGTACACATTCAAAATATATGTCTCAGGAGGCAGGCTCAGACGGTGTTAGGCCCAGTATGGATTGCACGTGATTGCACAAAGGTTAGAAAGGGTACCGTATCCCCGGATAACATGTATGGATAGCGTACACATTCAAAATATATGTCTCAGGAGGCAGGCTCAGACGGTGTTAGGCCCAGTATGGATTGCACGTGATTGCACAAAGGTTAGAAAGGGTACCGTATCCCCAGATAACATGTATGGATAGCGTACACATTCAAAATATATGTCTCAGGAGACAGGTTCAGACGGTGTTAGGCCCAGTATGGATTGCACGTGATTGCACAAAGGTTAGAAAGGGTACCGTATCCCCAGATAACATGTATGGATAGCGTACACATTCAAAATATATGTCTCAGGAGGCAGGCTCAGACGGTGTTAGGCCCAGTATGGATTGCACGTGATTGCACAAAGGTTAGAAAGGGTACCGTATCCCTGGATAACATGTATGGATAGCGTACACATTCAAAATATATGTCTATACATCAGGAGGCAGGCTCAGACGGTGTCAGGCACAGTATGGATTTGACGGCCCAGATTACACAGCGGAGGAGCAGGGAGAGGTAAAGATTGCAAATGCTGGGGCCCTGCCCAAGCAAGGGGGGCCCACTCGTGGGCGTCGGTACTGGCACTGGGCCCCTCATAGTACAGCGGTGTGTCTGACGGCGGGTGTGCACCACCACCGTCAGAGACACTTGATTGCACTATGAGGGACCCTGTGCCAGTGCCCGCGCCCAAGAGTCGGCCTACCCACCTGTCCAGGGCAACGGCACTCGCACAGTGTTGTGCGCTAGGTGGTGACCCCGGCCATGGGGGGGAGGCAGCACAGTTAGGGAGTTTTAGAAAGTGGCATATGTTGATGTTGGACATTCAGCTGATGCAAAAGGCGAAATAGGTGAAGTACCAGGAAGAGGTGGACCAAAGCAAGACATTTTTCTGTCACCCTATGTGTCATCAGGGGAAGGTGGGACAAAATCCTTGGAAACCCATGCGTGGTTCATTTTAATGAAGGTTAGATCATCCACATTTTGGGTTGACAGACGGGTCCTTTTTTCTGTCAGGATTGATCCAGCTGCACTGAAGACTCTTTCCGATAGCACACTTGCAGCTGGGCAAGCGAGCTCCTGTAAGGCATATTGGGCCAATTCAGGCCAGGTGTCCAGTTTAGAGGCCCAATAGTCAAAGGGGAATGACCTGTGTGGGAGAACATCGATATGGGAGGAAAAGTAGTTTGTAACCATATTTGACAACTGCTGTCTCCTGTCACTTTCCATCGATGCAGTATTACCAGTTGTGTGAGCGGTATTTGAAAAATCAGTCCACAACATTGTCATGAAACCCCTGTCTCCAACGCCACTTCTGCTGTGTGCACCACGAACACCTCTGCCAAGCTGCCCCCGGCCCGTACGGCTCGTGTGAGAACCATCACCGCTGCTGTGTGCTGGGAATGCCTCAAGCAACCGATTTACCAGAGTTGCTTGTTTATTAGCCAATATTAGGTCAAGGTTCTCCTGTGGCATGATGTTTTGTAATTTGCCTTTATAGCGTGGATCCAGGATGCTGGCCAACCAGTAGTCGTCATCGTTCATCATTTTGGCAATGCGGGGGGTCCCTTTTTAGGATCCGCAAGGCATAATCTGACATGTGGGCCAATGTTCCCGGTGTCAATGATGCACTGCGAGTGCTGGGTGGAGGAGCACTTTCTGGCAAATCCACATCCCTCCAGTCACACGCAAACCCTGTACCAGACCTTGCCACGCCAACATTTTCACTTGCCCCACGAGATGCATCCTCCTCCCCTAAGTAATCATCCCCATCATCCTCCTCCTCCTCCTCTTCTTCCTCCACCTCGTCCAGGAGAGGTCCCTGAGCAGACAATGGCTGAATGTCATCAAGGATTCCCTCCTCCTCTTCCTCCTCATCAACATTGGCTGCAGACGCCTGCTCCTTAAGGTGCGTCAAAGTTTGCATGAGCAGACCCATAAGTGGGATGCTCATGCTTAGGATGGCGTCGTCTGCGCTTACCAGCCGTGTGCATTCCTCAAAACACTGAAGGACTTTACAAAGGTCTTTCAGCTTCGACCACTGCACACCTGTCAACTCCATGTCTGCTCTCAAAGTGCCTGGCCGTGTATCCTCCCACAAATGCATTATGGCCTGCCTCTGCTCGCACAGCCGCTCCACCATGTGCAGGGTGGAGTTCCACCTTGTTGCAATGTCGATAATGAGGCGGTGGTTGGGAAGGTGGAGCAATCGCTGCAGCTTCTGCATACGAACGGAGTGTACAGGCGACCGGCGGATGTGCGCGCACAGTCTTCGCACCTTCTGGAGCAGGGCTGTTAACTCCGGATAATTTTTGAGGAAGCACTGCACCACCAGGTTCAAGGTGTGAGCCAAGCAAGGTATGTGGCTGAGTTTTGAAAGGGCTATGGCTGCCACAAAATTACGGCCGTTATCACTAACTACCTTGCCTGCCTCAAGATGTACACTGCCCAGCCATGACTCAGTTTGTCGCTTCAAGTACTCGGCCAGCACCTCGGCGGTGTGTCTGTCGCCCAAACACATCATCTGCAACACAGCCTGCTGACGCTTTCCACTAGCTGCTCGATAGGGGGACACATCGTGTGCAACAGTGGCAGCTGCAGATGGAGTGCTCGTACGACTGCGCTCTGTGGACGAGCTTTCGCTTCTGGAGGAGGAGGAGGAGGGTCGAACGCCTACAGCCAACTGTTTCCTATACCGTGGGCTAGGCAGCACTGTCCCACCACCGCTGTCCCCTGTGGACCCTGCATCCACCACATTAACCCAGTGCGCAGTGATGGACACGTAACGGCCCTGGCCATGCCGACTGGACCATGCATCAGTTGTGAGGTGCACCTTTCCGCTCACTGACTGCTTGAGTGCATGGACAATGCGGTCTTTCACATGATGGTGGAGGGCTGGGATGGCTTTGCGAGAGAAGAAGTGGCGACTGGGTAGGTCATAGCGTGGTACTGCATAGGCCATGAGTTCGCGGAAAGCTGTGCTTTCCACCAACCGAAAGGGCATCATCTCAAACGAGATTAGTTTGGCAATATGGGCGTTCAAACCCAGTGTACGTGGATGAGAGACTGAGTACTTTCTTGACCTACTCATAGTGTCTGGGAGGGTGAGCTGGACTTGAGAGCTGCATATGGTGGAAGTAGCGGTGGACAGGGCGGACTGAGAGAGGGTTGATGATGGTGATGGAGTTGGTGTTCTTTCTGATGGCCTAGAATCAGTCTTTCGTTGATATAACAGTGGGATTCCCTGACTGCTGTGGTCTTGCAACGACACCTCAACATTTGCTGCTGTGCTAACCGGTGGGCTTACAGTGGGGGAAACAATGTAGCGTTGCTGACTACCTTCGTTGTGATCAGTTGCACATGTGGCACTTGAGGTTTGGTGTTGTGTCCACGCTTGCAAGTGCATGCTGGTTAAATGTCTAAGCATTTGAAATGGTATTCAAATTTTTCAGATTTTTCCCTCGGCTAAAGGTCTTTGCGCACTTCTTACAGATAACCTTGGCCTGATCATGAGGATTTTGGTCAAAAAAGTGCCACACTGCACTCTTCCTACTTTGGCAGACATTTTGCGGCCTAGCACGCTGTGATCTTTTGACCCTCTGGACAAGCTGTCCAGCAACTCTTTTGATGTTTGGAACCTGTCTTTGGAGTGCTCCGGGCCTGCCAGATAACAGCTGTTGCGATGTCGATGTCTGCTGTGGATGCTCCTCATCTGAGCTATTGGAAGCAGCACCCTCTTCCCCCAATGGATGCCAATCTGGGTCAACAACTGGGTCATCCATCACCTCCTCTTCTATGTCATGTGCACCTTCCTCTGTGTCACCGTGTATGGTGGTATAGTGTGCGGGAAGGGGCACCTGAGTCTCATCAGGGTCAGAATCTGGCTCTGTACACTGCGAGGACAATGTAGTGCTCTGAGTGAATGTACCAGCAGAATCATCCATCAGCGGCTGTGCATCAGTGCACTCCATGTCAGATTCATCTTGGCCTGGGTAATTCACCATTTCACTAGATAATCCAGGCATGGTATGTGAAAACAGCTCCATGGAGTAATCAGTAGTATGGCCTGCGTCATCCTTCAATCTTGGTTGGGGTGAAGGACACAAGGAAAGGTGTGGTTCATGAACATGAGCCTCCAATGACGACTCAGTGCTTTTACTTTTTACTTTTTTTCAGAAGAGGAGACGATAGAGCTGGAGGCTGAGTCAGCAATGTAAGACAAAACTTTTTCCTGATGCTCTGGCTTTAAAAGCGGTTTGCCAACTCCTAGAAAACTAAGCGTTCGAGGCCTTATGTAGCCAGACGATGACGCAGGGTCAGCACCTCCTGCATTCGGTCCTATTTTGCTCTTGCCACTACCATCAGATCCACCACCAACACCATCATTACCAGCTGCCAACCCCCGCCCAATTCCACGGCCTCTTCCGCCAGCCTTTCTCATTTTTGGTAGAAATGTAGACAAAATCCAACAAACTATATAGTAATGTAAAACAAGGTACAAGGTGTCTATAGGACAGGGGAGATTTTGAATTTCTGCAGACACTTGTGGACACTGGACACTTTTGGATTGTGTGAGGCCCACTGATATCTGAGCGCTATGTGACAGGCTCGATGGCACAGCTGTGACCAAAGTGACTAGAGGATAAGGGAGATTTTGAATCTCTGCACACACTTTTGGACACTGGACACTTTTGGATTGTGTGAGGCCCACTGATATCTGAGCGCTATGTGACAGGCTCGATGGCACTGCTGTGACCAAAGTGACTAGAGGATAAGGGAGATTTTGAATCTCTGCACACACTTTTGGACACTGGATGGACACTTTTGGATTGTGTGAGGCCCACTGATATCTGAGCGCTATGTGACAGGCTCGATGGCACAGCTGTGACCAAAGTGACTAGAGGATAAGGGAGATTTTGAATCTCTGCACACACTTTTGGACACTGGATGGACACTTTTGGATTGTGTGAGGCCCACTGATATCTGAGCGCTATGTGACAGGCTCGATGGCACAGCTGTGACCAAAGTGACTAGAGGATAGGGGAGATTTTGAATCTCTGCACACACTTTTGGACACTGGATGGACACTTTTGGATTGTGTGAGGCCCACTGATATCTGAGCGCTATGTGACAGGCTCGATGGCACAGCTGTGACCAAAGTGACTAGAGGATAAGGGAGATTTTGAATCTCTGCACACACTTTTGGACACTGGATGGACACTTTTGGATTGTGTGAGGCCGACTGATATCTGAACGCTATGTGACAGGCTCGATGGCACAGCTGTGACCAAAGTGACTAGAGGATAAGGGAGATTTTGAATCTCTGCACACACTTTTGGACACTGGATGGACACTTTTGGATTGTGTGAGGCCCACTGATATCTGAGCGCTATGTGACAGGCTCGATGGCACAGCTGTGACCAAAGTGACTAGAGGATAAGGGAGATTTTGAATCTCTGCACACACTTTTGGACACTGGACACTTTTGGATTGTGTGAGGCCCACTGATATCTGAGCGCTATGTGACAGGCTCGATGGCACAGCTGTGACCAAAGTGACTAGAGGATAAGGGAGATTTTGAATCTCTGCACACACTTTTGGACACTGGATGGACACTTTTGGATTGTGTGAGGCCCACTGATATCTGAGCGCTATGTGACAGGCTCGATGGCACAGCTGTGACCAAAGTGACTAGAGGATAAGGGAGATTTTGAATCTCTGCACACACTTTTGGACACTGGATGGACACTTTTGGATTGTGTGAGGCCCACTGATATCTGAGCGCTATGTGACAGGCTTGATGGCACAGCTGTGACCAAAGTGACTAGAGGATAAGGGAGATTTTGAATCTCTGCACACACTTTTGGACACTGGATGGACACTTTTGGATTGTGTGAGGCCCACTGATATCTGAGCGCTATGTGACAGGCTCGATGGCACTGCTGTGACCAAAGTGACTAGAGGATAAGGGAGATTTTGAATCTCTGCACACACTTTTGGACACTGGATGGACACTTTTGGATTGTGTGAGGCCCACTGATATCTGAGCGCTATGTGACAGGCTCGATGGCACAGCTGTGACCAAAGTGACTAGAGGATAAGGGAGATTTTGAATCTCTGCACACACTTTTGGACACTGGATGGACACTTTTGGATTGTGTGAGGCCCACTGATATCTGAGCGCTATGTGACAGGCTCGATGGCACAGCTGTGACCAAAGTGACTAGAGGATAAGGGAGATTTTGAATCTCTGCACACACTTTTGGACACTGGATGGACACTTTTGGATTGTGTGAGGCCCACTGATATCTGAGCGCTATGTGACAGGCTCGATGGCACAGCTGTGACCAAAGTGACTAGAGGATAAGGGAGATTTTGAATCTCTGCACACACTTTTGGACACTGGATGGACACTTTTGGATTGTGTGAGGCCCACTGATATCTGAGCGCTATGTGACAGGCTCGATGGCACAGCTGTGACCAAAGTGACTAGAGGATAAGGGAGATTTTGAATCTCTGCACACACTTTTGGACACTGGATGGACACTTTTGGATTGTGTGAGGCCCACTGATATCTGAGCGCTATGTGACAGGCTCGATGGCACAGCTGTGACCAAAGTGACTAGAGGATAAGGGAGATTTTGAATCTCTGCACACACTTTTGGACACTGGATGGACACTTTTGGATTGTGTGAGGCCCACTGATATCTGAGCGCTATGTGACAGGCTCGATGGCACAGCTGTGACCAAAGTGACTAGAGGATAAGGGAGATTTTGAATCTCTGCACACACTTTTGGACACTGGATGGACACTTTTGGATTGTGTGAGGCCCACTGATTTCTGAGCGCTATGTGACAGGCTCGATGGCACAGCTGTGACCAAAGTGACTAGAGGATAAGGGAGATTTTGAATCTCTGCACACACTTTTGGACACTGGATGGACACTTTTGGATTGTGTGAGGCCCACTGATATCTGAGCGCTATGTGACAGGCTCGATGGCACAGCTGTGACCAAAGTGACTAGAGGATAAGGGAGATTTTGAATCTCTGCACACACTTTTGGACACTGGATGGACACTTTTGGATTGTGTGAGGCCCACTGATATCTGAGCGCTATGTGACAGGCTCGATGGCACAGCTGTGACCAAAGTGACTAGAGGATAAGGGAGATTTTGAATCTCTGCACACACTTTTGGACACTGGATGGACACTTTTGGATTGTGTGAGGCCCACTGATATCTGAGCGCTATGTGACAGGCTCGATGGCACAGCTGTGACCAAAGTGACTAGAGGATAAGGGAGATTTTGAATCTCTGCACACACTTTTGGACACTGGATGGACACTTTTGGATTGTGTGAGGCCCACTGATATCTGAGCGCTATGTGACAGGCTCGATGGCACAGCTGTGACCAAAGTGACTAGAGGATAAGGGAGATTTTGAATCTCTGCACACACTTTTGGACACTGGATGGACACTTTTGGATTGTGTGAGGCCCACTGATATCTGAGCGCTATGTGACAGGCTCGATGGCACAGCTGTGACCAAAGTGACTAGAGGATAAGGGAGATTTTGAATCTCTGCACACACTTTTGGACACTGGATGGACACTTTTGGATTGTGTGAGGCCCACTGATATCTGAGCGCTATGTGACAGGCTCGATGGCACAGCTGTGACCAAAGTGACTAGAGGATAAGGGAGATTTTGAATCTCTGCACACACTTTTGGACACTGGATGGACACTTTTGGATTGTGTGAGGCCCACTGATATCTGAGCGCTATGTGACAGGCTCGATGGCACAGCTGTGACCAAAGTGACTAGAGGATAAGGGAGATTTTGAATCTCTGCACACACTTTTGGACACTGGATGGACACTTTTGGATTGTGTGAGGCCCACTGATATCTGAGCGCTATGTGACAGGCTCGATGGCACAGCTGTGACCAAAGTGACTAGAGGATAAGGGAGATTTTGAATCTCTGCACACACTTTTGGACACTGGATGGACACTTTTGGATTGTGTGAGGCCCACTGATATCTGAGCGCTATGTGACAGGCTCGATGGCACAGCTGTGACCAAAGTGACTAGAGGATAAGGGAGATTTTGAATCTCTGCACACACTTTTGGACACTGGATGGACACTTTTGGATTGTGTGAGGCCCACTGATATCTGAGCGCTATGTGACAGGCTCGATGGCACAGCTGTGACCAAAGTGACTAGAGGATAAGGGAGATTTTGAATCTCTGCACACACTTTTGGACACTGGATGGACACTTTTGGATTGTGTGAGGCCCACTGATATCTGAGCGCTATGTGACAGGCTCGATGGCACAGCTGTGACCAAAGTGACTAGAGGATAAGGGAGATTTTGAATCTCTGCACACACTTTTGGACACTGGATGGACACTTTTGGATTGTGTGAGGCCCACTGATATCTGAGCGCTATGTGACAGGCTCGATGGCACAGCTGTGACCAAAGTGACTAGAGGATAAGGGAGATTTTGAATCTCTGCACACACTTTTGGACACTGGATGGACACTTTTGGATTGTGTGAGGCCCACTGATATCTGAGCGCTATGTGACAGGCTCGATGGCACAGCTGTGACCAAAGTGACTAGAGGATAAGGGAGATTTTGAATCTCTGCACACACTTTTGGACACTGGATGGACACTTTTGGATTGTGTGAGGCCCACTGATATCTGAGCGCTATGTGACAGGCTCGATGGCACAGCTGTGACCAAAGTGACTAGAGGATAAGGGAGATTTTGAATCTCTGCACACACTTTTGGACACTGGACACTTTTGGATTGTGTGAGGCCCACTGATATCTGAGCGCTATGTGACAGGCTCGATGGCACAGCTGTGACCAAAGTGACTAGAGGATAAGGGAGATTTTGAATCTCTGCACACACTTTTGGACACTGGATGGACACTTTTGGATTGTGTGAGGCCCACTGATATCTGAGCGCTATGTGACAGGCTCGATGGCACAGCTGTGACCAAAGTGACTAGAGGATAAGGGAGATTTTGAATCTCTGCACACACTTTTGGACACTGGATGGACACTTTTGGATTGTGTGAGGCCCACTGATATCTGAGCGCTATGTGACAGGCTCGATGGCACAGCTGTGACCAAAGTGACTAGAGGATAAGGGAGATTTTGAATCTCTGCACACACTTTTGGACACTGGATGGACACTTTTGGATTGTGTGAGGCCCACTGATATCTGAGCGCTATGTGACAGGCTCGATGGCACTGCTGTGACCAAAGTGACTAGAGGATAAGGGAGATTTTGAATCTCTGCACACACTTTTGGACACTGGATGGACACTTTTGGATTGTGTGAGGCCCACTGATATCTGAGCGCTATGTGACAGGCTCGATGGCACAGCTGTGACCAAAGTGACTAGAGGATAAGGGAGATTTTGAATCTCTGCACACACTTTTGGACACTGGATGGACACTTTTGGATTGTGTGAGGCCCACTGATATCTGAGCGCTATGTGACAGGCTCGATGGCACAGCTGTGACCAAAGTGACTAGAGGATAAGGGAGATTTTGAATCTCTGCACACACTTTTGGACACTGGATGGACACTTTTGGATTGTGTGAGGCCCACTGATATCTGAGCGCTATGTGACAGGCTCGATGGCACAGCTGTGACCAAAGTGACTAGAGGATAAGGGAGATTTTGAATCTCTGCACACACTTTTGGACACTGGATGGACACTTTTGGATTGTGTGAGGCCCACTGATATCTGAGCGCTATGTGACAGGCTCGATGGCACAGCTGTGACCAAAGTGACTAGAGGATAAGGGAGATTTTGAATCTCTGCACACACTTTTGGACACTGGATGGACACTTTTGGATTGTGTGAGGCCCACTGATATCTGAGCGCTATGTGACAGGCTCGATGGCACAGCTGTGACCAAAGTGACTAGAGGATAAGGGAGATTTTGAATCTCTGCACACACTTTTGGACACTGGACACTTTTGGATTGTGTGAGGCCCACTGTTATCTGAGCGCTATGTGACAGGCTCGATGGCACAGCTGTGACCAAAGTGACTAGAGGATAAGGGAGATTTTGAATCTCTGCACACACTTTTGGACACTGGATGGACACTTTTGGATTGTGTGAGGCCCACTGATATCTGAGCGCTATGTGACAGGCTCGATGGCACAGCTGTGACCAAAGTGACTAGAGGATAAGGGAGATTTTGAATCTCTGCACACACTTTTGGACACTGGATGGACACTTTTGGATTGTGTGAGGCCCACTGATATCTGAGCGCTATGTGACAGGCTCGATGGCACAGCTGTGACCAAAGTGACTAGAGGATAAGGGAGATTTTGAATCTCGGCACACACTTTTGGACACTGGACACTTTTGGATTGTGTGAGGCCCAATGAATATCTGAGCGCTATGTGACAGGCTCGATGGCACAGCTGTGACAAAAGTGACTAGAGGATAAGGGAGATTGGATTGCTTTTAAAAAAGCAGTTTGCGGAGCAGTGGGTAAACAGCAATGCAGGAATGTCAGGAAGCCTTAGAAGGCAGCCCAACAACCAACACCACTGATACACCACTATATAGCCTCCCCTTGCACTGCACACACAGTGACTGGTGTGTTGTGCAGGCCAAATTGCTAGCAGCAGAAGCAGTTTTTTTGTCTTCTCAGAAGGAAAAAAAAAAAAAATTGGGATTGCTTTTAAAAAGGCAGTTTGCGGAGCAGTGGGTAAACAGCAATGCAGGAATTTCAGGAAGCCTTAGAAGGCAGCCCAACAACCAACACCACTGATACACCACTATATAGCCTCCCCTTGCACTGCACACACAGTGACTGGTGTGTTGTGCAGGCCAAATCGCTAGCAGCAGAAGCAGTTTTTTTGTCTTCTTCCCTGCCTAACGCTCTCCCTACAGAATCAGCAGCAACCTCTCCCTATACTAAGATCGGCAGAAGTAAGATGGCGGTCAGCGTGCACGCCCTTTTATACCCCCTGTGACGCCCACCAAAGCAAGCCAATCACTTGCATGCCCTTCTGAAAGATGGTGGTGACCCGTGCCTATGTCATCACGTTGCCCACAGTGTCCGTGGATCCTGATTGGCTGAAAAAGAGCGCAAAACAAACTTTTGAAACGCGACTTTGGCGTATAAGTCGCCGACCTCGTGGCCGACCTCATCCTAGGGTCGGGTTTCGTTTCATGAAACCCGACTTTGCCAAAAGTCGGCGACTTTTGAATTTTTTCGACTCATTTCGCTCAACTCTAGTCATCACCCACATCAGCTGACCCAGCAGTGATGCGATAATACCAGCAGGCCAACGGGGAAAAACTGTCATTAACCCCCAATGGCCTGAAAGGAAAAAAGTTTTAATGAGAGAAGCCAGATCTGCCACAGATCCAAAAATGGATCGTGACAGTAGCCCTCTTTCAATGAGGGGCCTCTGAACCCACAGCACTGGACCTCACTAAAAAATGACATATGGTGAGGGCACCTCGATTCACCAGAGTACACCTCTCCAGTCACCTGACCCTCAGGTTTACGGCGAATGCAGCACGATGAAGATGACAACAACATAGGCTCCGGAGGTGCCACAAATCTCCAGAACGCCGACTTGTGGAATGAGTTGTGTACAGGCATTACTGGGGGTAACTCCAGCTGGTAATTCCACGGGCTGAGAATGGCCGACACCCGATACGGCCCGAACATGCTAGAACTCCAGATCCCAGTACCACACTTCCACCTGATGTTTTTGGTGGACATCCACATGTACTCGTTTACACACAAATCTGGACCTGAATGTATATATTTCAATGCATGCGTCTGCCACAAGATGGTGAACTCTTTACAGAACCGACAACAGAGGTTTCCCCAAACACACCCCCAGTACACACAGAGGGATCCACCACCCTCCCCTCACCCCTCCTCCTAAGAGGACTCTGACACTCATGGTTAGCATGTGGGTGAGGGTTGAGTCTTGCCCCTACTCCTTGGCAGCACCTCTGCTGCCCCCACCGGAGAAGCAGTAGGTTGTAGAAAGATGGCAGAGAAAGTAGCTCCCGGGCAGCAGCCCTCACACGACTGATCCCAGCTGACTACTTCCTTGGACCACCAATCTATGATTGGTTTGTGTCTTTTCAACCAAGGGAGGCCTAAAATGATGGGTGTTAGCATTCCACCCAAGACGTAGAGCGACAGTGACTATTCATGATGAGTCCCTATACGCAGGTGTATATCATCTATGACTTGGATCACCCTCCCCTGGCTGAGTGGGACAGAGTCAATGGCCTAGACGCTTAGGGGTTTTGCCAGCGTCCTACACCTCAGGCCATGCGTCTGGACAAAGAGAGCATCCACCAGACTGACACCTGCTCCACTGTCTACAAGCACCAATATCCTCTCAGTTACCCTTCCAACCACCACTACAGCAGACAAGGTACACTGAGGGGAAAAAATGGAATAAATATACACTCCCTGGTCACCTTCCTCCACATGACCAGAGGGACGTGGCTTCTTAGATGGTATAATTTTGGCATGAGCTGGGCAGACCCTGATAAAATAACCAGTCTGCCCATTGAAAAAACATGCCCCCACACCACAGCGAACCTGCAGGCAACCCCGTTTGGGAACCAAAGCCTCCCACCTGCATGGGTTCGTCCACCTGCTCAGGTGTGGCCTCCTCCCTAGCAAGGACTACAGGGGGCACATTTGGTGTATGTCTCTCCCTCAAGCGTCTATCCACCCGGATGGCAAGGGACATGGCGGCCTCAAATGACCTGGGGGTGGCCTATTGCACAAGATTATCCTGCAACTTTGGGGACAGACCCTGCATAAAATGGCTCCTAAGGGCAGGGTCATTCCACTGTGTATCAGTGGCCCACCTGCTGAACTCTGAGCAGTACTCCTCAGCCGGCCGCCCCCCCTGCTTGATTTTATGGAGTCGGGATTCCACCAGTGAGACGCCATCAGGATCGCCATACACCAGCGCCATAACTGCGAAAAACTCGTCTACTGACCATAGAGATGGTGAATTGGTCGCAGGAAGAAGGCCCAGGATTGGGGATCACCCTTAAGAAGGGAAACGATGAGTCTCACCATTTGTTCCTCAGTCCCTGATAAACAAGGGCAAAACCTGAAGTACAACTTGCAGGCCTCCTGAAAAACCAAAAATGTATCTCTCCCTCCAGAAAACATGTCAGGGAGAGATATCTTGGGTCCTGGTTGAGCCTGCACCTGAGCCAAGGCCCAGAACCCCACAAACTGCTGCAGATGCTGCACCACCTCACCACGCAGCACCTTAAGCTCATTGGTGAGGGTCTGAAGCAGTTGGGCAAAGGTCTGCATTTGGGCCACGGCTCACCAGAAATAAATGTGATGTCGGTGTTAATGTCACGATGTGACCAAGGCGGTGTGACACAACCCCACAAAAGGTCGGTCAATGGACGGCACATCACACAAGGGAACGCCAGGGAAACTTTAACAATGGTGAGTCCTGTCAAAAGGGAATGGGAGAAATGGACACGTCCTGCACTCACCTGAGGAAGTGCCCTGATCTTACTAGCATCCCCATAAGGGTTCTTTCACCCTGTCACCGAGCAGGATACCTAATCCCTCACTTGACCTGCTCCTATCCCTAAGTAGGGAACTGGCAGGTGAAAGCACTGGTCCCACCGCTGCACTAATACAACAAAAAGTAAGGACAGACAGATGACAAAATGGACAGGATAAACAAAAAATACAACACTTAGCTCCCTCTGCTGCAAAGCACCGCACAGCAGAGTAAGACACCTGACAAGCTAACTCAGCAAAGCACCTCTGCACCCAGAGAGCTCCTTCTTGCAGCTTGATCACTGTTGAATGAACTAACACCGACAGTCAGCTGATGCATCAGGTGATCTCTTGAAGGATGGTAGGAGTGGTCACCACCCACATCAGCTGACCCAGCGGTGATGCAATAACACCAGCAGGCCAACAGGGAAAAACTGACATTAACCCCTGATGGCCTGAAAGGAAAAAAAAGTTTTAAAGTGAGAAGCCAGATCTGCCACAGATCCAAAAATGGATCGTGACAATACCTATCCATTACTAATCCTATAGTTATAGTTATTTACCAAATGGTAAATAAACACACAGCCAGAATAAAATCTTTTAATTAAAAGAATGACACAGACTCCTTTAATGAATCTAAATTAAACCATACTCACATCATCGCCCCTTCCATAGAAGCCACTGTCTCCTGTAATAAAACAAAAATAAAAAACAACAATATCCCTCATCTATCCATAGTTCTGTCCCACGCCATAATCGATTTTTGGGAGATAAACAGTTTTCAACCTGGACGGTGCCAAGATGCGACAGCAGCAGATGATGAGAAAGCACTAACTGCATGTCAATTGTTGCTGAGCAGTACAGGCGGCCGCCGGCATTGGGATAAAATAAGGCACTCACTGCTCGGTGCACCCAATCAGAATACAGGGCACAGAGCAGGCAAATGAAGGAGGCAGGAGTTATGGCGCTGGCCAGGGGGCAGTTCCAATGGAGGATTCTCCGGTTTCCGGGTGAGCCAGTCTAACCCTGGGTATAACTGTGTTATTTGGGCACACTACCCAAGAAAATAAATAATGATTGTTCATTTAGTGACAGGTGACTGACAACTGTGGGCTTAAGGTCGTGAAACAGCAGGTTACAAGAAGGGAAGGCTACTTACAACATGAGTGGAAGAAAGAAAGGTAGTTGTGGAAGGGGATATAGGCTTGGTGTTCGATGTGTACGTCGTATAGGTGTTAATGTTATTGAAAGCACAACTTAACAAACACTGTCTCACCCTATCCAAAAGACCATTGACAACATCAGTTACTAGATGGGCTACTCGGCTCCCTTTCTTTGGCAGCCGCACACCGGTATGCCTTGTAGATGAAGCTCAGAAACAGCATGTGCTCCACTGGATGGCAAGCGCTACGTCAATTGGCCTCTCTTCCTCTTCTTCCACCTTAACATCACACACAGTACAATACTCAGAGGTGGCACCCTAATCATCCTTATTCCCCTTGCGTCAACAATTTCCAAATGCCCAACTGACTGTGGCAAACCACAAATGAGCCATTCTGCAGATCTGTTCACACATTCTGTTACATGGGCATCAGAGGTCTGGTTTTATGGGAAATGTTGTATTTCTAATGCCTCAGAGGTTTATGTAACCACTACTGGGACTTATTTGTTGTGAATATACTAACAGACATGCAGCAGGAGCATACACCTGAGACAACTTCTTTCTCAAGATTGAAGCATATGGATGCAATAACCCTTTTGTAGTATAGGAACCGGTTCACAATTATCTCCACTCCTGGAAAACAATGAGATAAGGCATCCGCCTAAAGGCCCCGTCACACACAGCGATCTCGCTAGCGAGATAGCTGATTTTGTGACGCCACAGCGATCTCACCAGCGAGATCACTGTGTGAGACGGGGATCAGCAACTGGCCCCCCTGCGGGGTATCGCTGATCGTTCTTGATCGGCCTGGGCCATTTTTTGATCGCTGGTCTCCCGCTGGCCAGCACGCATCACTGCGTGTGGCTGCGAGAGACCAGTGATCAGCGACGCTGGACGCTGGTGTCTAATGTAAACATCGGGTATCCAGGAGCCGCGGCTCTTGGATACTCGCTGTTTACCTTGGAAACCGGCGTACACGCTGGTTTCCAAGGTAAACTTCGGGTATCCAGGAACCGCGCAGCTCTTAGATACCCGATGTTTACCTTGGACACCAGTGTGTACGCCGGTTTCCAAGGTAAACATCGGGTATCCAGGAGCCGCGGCTCCTGGATACCCGATATTTACATTAGAAACCAGCTTGCTCGCTGGTCCTGATCGCTGGAGGGGCTGTCTATGTGACAGCTCACCAGCGATTAGCCTAACGATGTCCCAGCGATCCCATCCATGTCGGATCGTTGGTGGGATCGCTGGGACATCGTTAAGTGTAACGGGGCATTTAGTGTTCTTGTTCCCCGGCCTATATGTAACAAAAAAGTTAAACTTGGTGACGAACAATGCCAATCTTGCCTGTCTAGGCGTTAGACGTTTTGCAGACTTGAGATATAACAGATTCTTATTATCTGTGATTACCATAACCGGATGAACTGCACCCTCCAGAAAATGACGCCACTGTTCAAAGGCCCACTTGATTGCCAAGAGTTCCCTGTTACCAATAATTTTTATCTGCAGATGACAGTTTTTTTTAGAAAAGTATGCACATGGATGCCATTTACTAGGAGATGCACCCTATGACAATATAGCCCACACTTCAGACTTGTGAACTTCTACAATAAATAGCTGAGTGATGTCAGGCTGTATGAAAAGGTATCAAATGCCTCCCTGGCCGAACTTGACATTTGGAAAAGTCTGTCTCGTTCATGGTTACATCTGTCAGAGCTTTAGCCACTACCGAAAAGTTTTTGATGCAATTAGTAGTAGTACTTGGCGAAAGCCAAAAACCCTTGTAATGCCTTCAAATCCTCAGTACGATCGCAATCCAGTACCACCTAGACTTGCGCCGGATCCATGAGAAAATTGGTGGACGATAAAACATATCCTAGAAAGGAGATCTCCTAAAACGAGAACATACATTTTTCTGGTTTGACAAATAATTTATTGTTTCTAAGTATCTGTAAGACCTGCCTGATATCAAGGTCAGGTGAAAAAATTAATATGTCATTAAGATAAATAACAACAAATCTACCTTCCAGATGACTAAAGATGTCATTTAAAAAAGTGCTGAAAAACGGCGGGAGCATTAGTCAACCCAAATGACATCACAAGGTTCTCACAGTGACCCTCAGGCGTATTGAAAATTGTTTTCCACTGATCCTCCTCTTTAATGCAAATGAGATTATACGCCCCCCTGAGAAACAGTTTACAAAAATATTTTGCTCCTACAATCTGATTAAATAGATTTGGGATGAGAGGAAGCGGATATGGCTCCTGGACGTGATCTGATTGCGTTCACGAAAATCTAGGCAGGGGTGTAACTCCCAGTATTTCTTCTTTAAAAAGAAAAACAATACAGCAATGGGGATGAGGATGGTCTGATATGACCTTTTTACAAACTTTCCGCAATATAGTCCTTCATGGCCTACCTCTCTATATCACATAACAGTCAATACCTTTTGAGTGCATGCCCCCTTCCTGTAGATGTACCCCTCGGACGGCTTGAGTAAAATACCCCTTTCTTAGGAGTGCTGAATCGATGGCTATTACAGGTATAGGTATGGACAGTGTATGTGATTTGAGGCATTGGACCTGGACAAACCTAGCATTGATCAAATTAAACCGCGCTCCCCTGTCCAGAAAAGCAGAAATAACCACCTTATATTTACACCCAGGTTGCTAACCTCCCCGCAACCCAGGCTCCTTAGTTTTCTGGCGGCTGTTTACAGAGAGGTAGGGAAGGATATGCAACTATGAAATAGCCCTTTTTCCTACAGAAAAAACACACTCCCCTTTACGCCGAATTACAGCTTGATTCTCAGAACATGTCACACCATCCAATTTCATGGATTCCTCAGAGGACTCAAACCAGAGTTCCCTTGGCACTGGACTTCGCGCACATTGGGGAGTCTCTTTATGTCTCTAGCGAAGTTTACAATCCACTCGGATAGCCAGAGACATGGCCACCTCAAGAGAAACTGGAGTCTCATACGGAGCGCAAGTTCATTCAACTTAGTATCAGTGGACCACCTTCAAAACTCGGAGAAATACTCCTCCGCTGGCCGATCTCCCTACTGCAGCTGACGTATTGTGGACTCAGCCATGGAGACACAGTCGGGATTGTCTTACATGTGACCCGGCAACAGAAAAAATTCTTCCCCTTACTGGAGTGATGGGAATCAAATGGGAAAGAGAAAGCCCATACTTGGGGGTCACCCTGAAGGAGAGAGATTATTATCCCCACCCGTTGCTCCTTTGTTCCTGAGGATCAAGGACATTATCTGAAGTATAGCTTACAGGTCTCCCTGAAAACAACAAACTTAGCTCCACTAAAGGTTGCCTGGGAGTCTCGGTCCACAAACCTGATGTATTGGGATGTTTCAAAAAGACAGTGCCTAGATCTGCTTTCTCCAGGCTGAGTTGCTGCAGTTGCCCAGTCAAAGTAGTGATGGGATCTATAATAGATCAAAAAACATTATTGCAGCCCCAAATAAGTAGATTAATGGATTATATGGAATTTGAATGGAAATGAAGGTGCATATAAGAGTAGTCACTTTTTGCCAAAAGGCTAAAATCACTGGACAAGCACAGATCATGTATATAAAATCTGCATCCTGAGAATGACATCTTAAACAGTCTGAGGTAGGAGAACACCCAATATGAAATAATCTAAGAGTGAGGTATGATTTATGAGTGATATACAGTTGAATCATTTTATTAACATTATTAACAGAGGGGGAAACAAGAGTGGGGAATTCCAAAATGTCCTCTCACTCCTCCTAAATATTTGGAATCAAGGGTCTACATTTATCATTTACTGACAATGTGTTTAAATGCAAACCTCTAGAAAATATATAAGTGTATTGGTTGGATATGAGGCCTTTTGGCCCTGAGATTTAAGAGTACCAATCAGGGTAAATGAAGACATGAATCTGTCCACATTCTGACTAGGCAGACGGGATTGAAGTGCCGCCCTGAGCTGAAAATAACTGAAAAACTGGGATCTCAAGATCTGGAATTAGTGCTTTAGGGGAAATAAAGATTTGTTTAGTTCCAAGAAGCCTAGCAAACAATTGGTTCTAGAAACACAATCCAGATGGCTCTCTGAATTTGGCAATAAAATACCTGGCATCCAACTTCAGATTGCTTTAAGTTAACCTGACAGATAGTACATATAAAGAATCAGGTAAAGCCACACCTCCCATATTTTTTTGTGTTTGAAGAGTAGATAATTTAAGTTTTGGTCTGGAATTTCAAAAATAACACAGAAGTCAATGAGTTTTAAAGAAGAGTTTTAAAGAAGGATTTAGAGAAGAGTTTTAAAGAAGGATTTAGGAAGTAGTCCATTAATTGAAAGAATGACACAGACTTCTTTAATAAATCTTAATTAAACTATACTTACCACATTGCCCATTCCAATGACGCCATTGTCCCCTGCAAAAGATTTAAAAACAACAACAATATCCCTCACCTGTCCGTCGTTCTGTTCCATGCCGTAATCCATGTCTGGGGATAAATACAGTAGTTTTCAACCTGGTTACGGTGCCATGATGCGATTGTCCAGTCTAAGAACCACTGGTGAATGATCTGCTGCTAGCGTCAATGAGTAGCGGTGATGTCATCTAGGTTACTGCTGGTCACTGAGGATGCATTTATAGACTCAGCAACTTTGGTTAATTTGGCAGCCACTGGTGAAAATTTTGTTCTCCAAGTCTTAAACCTTCAACTCAGCCTCAGCAAAACATGGCCTCCTCATGGCCTGCATATCCTGCCGAAGTAAACCCACATCAGAATGAACTTGCTCAATTTTACCAGTCAGGGAGGTTTTGCAAGTAGAAATTGCCAGTAGAAGTTGGTCGGCCACTTGTTTTAAAGTCAATTTCTCCTGTCCCCCTTCCTCCTCTTCATCAAATATATTTCCCTTGCGGTGGTCGGTCATCTTGACCGTTGGAGTTACTGTTCCCTTCTGTCGCCAGGATGACTCTGGGGGTCCCCTCTAGCAAAGTCTTTGTTTTTCAGCTATAATGCAATGCTTCCCCGACTCATCACAGTAACAATATAAGCAGGATATTAGAAAAGAAACAGAAAGATTGCAGAAAAAAATAGGGAATATATCGGTGCACTATTGTTGTGGTAACTTATATGGATTGCCAGTTCACAGTCTCTGTTAGTTGAACAACACTGCCACCTGGTGTCCTTATCAAATGTATGCATCTTTACTCTCTATAGTAATTATATGCCACCGCCATATAAAACAGAAGTAAAATGATAAAATGATTAATAGACCTCAAGTTCTTGATAATAGTTTCCCACAGGATAAGAAATGAAACTGTCCAGCCTTCTTTGCCAGATATCAAGCAGTAGCTAATAGTTGAAGCAGTCCTTCCAACGGCACAGGGTATTGGTACATGGAGGTGAAGTGGGGTACCACTTTCCAAGGCTCAAGAAAGCCACTGTGTGTAAAAATGATACTGGAGGACTCAGGAGTCTTTTTGCGTGGAGCAAGAAACTACAGAACACAGTTTGTGTAGCAATATGTTATATGTGATGTGGCCTCTAGGGGTCTCACTACGTTGATGTGTGTACTATAGAGTTTAAGAACTTGTTGGTCAGTTGTTAGCAGACATCTTGTACTGGAGGAATGCTTTACAAGTCTCTTGTAATAAAAAGCCTGGAGATATCCAAGGAGTGTGATCCATGACAGGAAACAAATAACAGAACAGTTTGTAGGTGAAAAGTCTATATTGTAAACACATGGTGCTTCAAATAAGTGCAGAGAAAACTCAAGTCCATTACACTTAGAGTAACTACTTTACAAGTCTGTGGGAAACCTCAGCGAGAGAGATGCAATCAGCAAAACAGTCTATGAAGCGCAGGTTGCACTTGAGAATGCTGAAAACAAGTAGGTCCGTGTCTAATCCATTCATGGATAAGCAAGTCCAAACAAGGTGTTAGATTGTCCAGGGAGGACTCTGTAGGAAGTATCAGATGAAGCAGAGCAGTCCCGAGCTTTGCAGCTAATTAAACGAAGGCAGAACCAGAGCAGCAGCCAGCTTACGTGTTGCAGGTGAAGGTCAGCGGCACCGAGGAAGCAGCACAATTAGTCAGAAGCAGGTGGAACACTGGCATAGATGAATACAGCTCGAGTCAGAGAGCAAGGAGCAGGATATTCACACAGGTTTTCAGGAGCAGCTGGAAAGCCAGGAAACCACCAGGAGAAGAACATAGGCAGAGTACTCTAGCACAGACTACAGTATGAAGTGGAGTTATAAGGAGGGAAGACAAGGGGCACATAAAACAAAAGGCACCATCTTGAAAAAGGGCAGGCATGCCCAAAAGATAACCAAAATATTCAAAGCCCTGACAATACTCGCTCCTTAGAAGCAGCCTCGGACCTGTTCTCTCAGGGAATCTCTGATGGAAACGAGAAATTTTCTGTTAAGCATTGATGTTTTTCACAGGTTCCCAGGAGACTTCTTCAGGGAATACCCCTGCCACCTTATCAGGTATTGGAGCTGATTTCTGTGATGCATGGAACAAAATGAGCGTCCTTAGTCAGGCAATCAACCACCACCAGGATCATATTCATGCCCCCGATGTAGGCAGCTACACAATGAAGTCCATCGAAATAGACCCCCATGGGCGGGACGGAACAGGTAATGGTTGCAGAAGACCCATAGGTGCCACACGAGTCTTGCAACGAGCTCATACCTCGCAAGAGAGAACATAGTCCTTAGTATCCTTCAGGCAAGTTGGCCACCAGAAAAAATGGCTCTTGAGTCTTCTGTACCCCCCTGTGACCAGCTAACCTGGAGTGATGGACCAACTTGAGAATCTGCAGACGGCCGGCCTTAGGGACGTAGATATGTCGATCTCTGAACCACATGCCACCCTTAAAGACAAGATTGATATCAACAGGTGGATTGGCCAGAAATAAATCACCGTCATAAGCCTCCCTGCACTCCTTCCACAAGTCATCATGTATAACTCCGATGAAGCTGGCATCAGATAGAATGGTCTTGCACAGGGCTCCAGGTACGGAATCAACAGTATGGATTCGGGATAAAGCATCAGCCTTTCCATTACGAGGACCTGGACGGTATGAGATAACAAAATTAAGTTGATTTAAAAATAAATTGCAATGAGCCTAAGGAGGAGAAAGACATCTATCGGATCTAAGGAACTCTAAATTGTGATGGTCAGTCAGCACTACAATCTGTTGTGCAGCTCCTTGCAGATGATGCCTCATTCCTTGAAAGCCGCAATAATAGCCAGCAGTTCCTTGTCTCCCACATCGTAGTTCTCTGCTGAAGTTACTCTATGGGAAAAGAAAGCACAAGGATGTAGCAGACCCTTCTCTCCAGTTGTTTGGGAGAGAATAGCCCCCAAAGCATTATCAGAAGTGTCCACCTCCACAATGAAAGGCTGTGATGAGTCTCTGTGGATTAATAGCTGTGCTGAGGTAAAACAGGTCTTAAGCCGATCAAAAGCTGCCTGAGCCTGTGATGACCACTTAAAGAGCTTTTCCTTTTTTTGTCAAGGAAGTATTGGGACGGATAATATCAGAAAAATTTTGAATAAAATGTCTGTAGAAATTTGCAAAACCGAAAAAAACGCTGGACCTCCTTAACGTTCTTAGGTACCGTCCAGTCAAGGATAGCCTGAATGTTATCAGATTTCATGTTCATTCCCTGGGGAGAGATGACATAACCTAAGAACTGTATCTCAGAACGATGGAACTTCTCCGGTTTGATATACAGATGGTTCTCTTTCAGATGTTTTAAAACAGATTTGACATGTTCTTCATGTTCCTGTAGAGGGTCAGAGAAAATTAGAATATCATCCAGATAGATCACCACAAACTGGTCCAACAAATATCTGAAAATATCATTAGCATAATGTTGAAAGGTTGCAGGGGAGTTACAAAGCACGAAGGGCATCACGAGATTTTCAAAGTGTCCATACCGGCATTTGAATTCTGTCTTCCACTCATTCCCGGAACGAATACGCACCAAATTATAAGCCCCACAAAGATTCAGTTTAGAGGGAATCAAAGGCAAAAGATAACGATTCCGTATGGTTACCTTATTGAGTTCCCGATAGTTAACACAGAGTCTCAGGGTCCCATCCTTCTTTTTTACAAAAAATATAGGTGGTCCTGCTGGTGAAGAAGGACGTATGAAGCCAGATTTTCATCAATATACTCCTTTAAGCTCAGGCGTTGCCAAAGGGTATACGTTACGGAAAGGAATAGCTGCCCCAGGAAGCAGCTCAATGGGACAGTCATAATGCCTATGTGGAGGAAGCTGATCTGCGTTCTTCTTTATACACTGAAGGTAAAGTAAATACTGGTACAGGTGGTTCTGTAGCCGTGGACTCAGGGACAGCTTCAGTTATCGCTGAGTTGCTCCTTGTAGGAAAGGTAATCTCCTTGGTCTCCCTGTTGATAGTCGGGTTTTGACAACGTAACCAAAGGATGCCTAGAATCACAGGGAAATGAGGAGAAGAAATTAGCAAGAAAGAAATTTGGTCTGATGATTAGGCTCTAACAAAATCTCAAGGGGTATAGTCTCTTGATCCACAGGGACGGAGACTAAAGGCGACCCATTGGTTGTTTCATTGGTAATCGAAGAAGCTCTTCGCTGAATCTCAATACCATGTTCTTTGGCAAAGGTAATGTCCATAATATTGCCCCCTGCGCCTGAGTCAATCATAGCTGCCCTGGAAATCCACTGTCCTGAACACAAGATCTTAAAAGGAAGTGAACAGTGAGAGTTCTTCTCCTTCAACTCCCTGGGAGGTGCAGTCATAGAAAGAGAATGTAATACAGCATTTAGTGGCAGGCTACATTTACAGATGTCAGATTCATCATCACAGTTGTTGTGGTACGAGCAGGTACGCAGGATGCAGTGACGAGCCGGAGACAGAGCAAGGGTTAAACTCAACTTTTATATATAGATAAAGGATAAAGCTGACAACGGTTTTCCATGCAGGGAAGCCAAACACAAATACACAAATAACACAGCACTAAATGGTACGGCAAGAAATGACGGCTATGTGGCCACGATATGGCTGGCTAAAGATCCTTGGACTCAACGGGAATATGAACAATGGAGTGTCACTTATCGGTCTCTGACGTCCTGCAGAGTTGGTGTCCTGGCAATGTCGGGGCGGCGCCTTAGCCGCTGGGTCCAGCCAAAGAAGAGTTGCCGAAGGCTTTGGAAGTTCCTGCGTTCTGGTGCTGGGTGGGCGGTACAGGCCCCACGCCGTTCCCCCACTGCCAGGGTTCTATCATTGGGAGGCGAGGCAGAGGCGGCCGCAGGTCTCAGGCCACAGCCACGGTATGGAGCAGGACAGAGGCGGCCGCGGGTCTCACTGAGTATCCTTGTGCTGCTCGGCACCGTCCACTCCCCTTGTTAGGTGGGCCCCGTCACTGCTGTCCCGAAAGTGCTGACTCACTCTCGCTCCTGGATGCCACTTAGACTCCTCCCTCCTGTCTCTCGTCTCTCTCCCTGCCGAGTGTCCCCTGCTGGTCTGCACCGCCCGTTCTATAGTCGCTCTGCCCCCTTTCTTTGACCCGCCCCCACGTTTCCTGGTCAACGGTCGGTCCTGGCCTGTAATTGTTCCTCCCGGGAACGTACCCCTCGGAAACTCGGGTGACAGCGCTCCTAGTTCCGGCCCGGACACACAGCAGGCCCTTTTTCCGGGGCCCTCTCCCCTACACTCCCCCACCCTTTTCGCTCGCCAGTCCATGGGCGAGGGCTTTTGGGGGTTTGTGCACCTTTCCTGGTGTTGGAGACATATTTGCCATACAAACTGGTCTTGTTCGTAAAGTTCGGGGGGTTTACCAGCTGTAGACCGCTCGGAGCATCGCAGTTTGGATGGTGTAGTGGAGTCATCTGGGGTTGTGGAAGGCGTTTGGGTAACTGGGGTCACGGGGACATTGACCCTTGGTGAACCGGCTTTTGCTGTTGGGTAGACTTCAACTTCTTCATCATCCCAGACTGCTGCTGCTGAATCCGGGGCCTCAGGAGGGATCTCGGATTGCTCGGGGTCCGTGGATATACAGGGCCGCAGCATGTTGCGATGGAGTGTTCGGATAAGTCGTTTCCCTTCTTTTTCGGATTGTATTTCGCACACAGGCCCATCCGGGCTTATTCGACGTAGTACCCGGTAAGTATCCTCCTCCCACCGGTGCTCCAATTTGTTCTGGGGGTGTCGCTCCCGCACGAGGATGCAATCCCCCACTTGGAATTCTGTTGGCTGCGATGGAGATTTTCCTGGGTGCTCCAGGTCTCAGATCCTTGCTTGTACTAGCCTGTGTAGAGTCTGTAGATGATACCGGTGATCCCGGACCCACGAGGAGACCCCTGCCCGCGGTCATTCTTTGTCTGGGTCCATCTCTACTTCGGTGATCCCTTTTCCTTCTCGGCCGAAGAGCTATGAGTATTGACTGTAGCCAGTGACCCGATGAACCCGGTTATTGTATACCCAGACCAGCTCAGGGATGTACTCGGGCCAACGGGTCTTTTGGTCATCTTCCAGGGTACGCAGCATCTGGATTAGGGTCCGATTAAACCGTTCGCAGGCCAGTTTCCTTGCAGGTGGTATGGTGTGGTCCGAAATTTATCAATGCTGTATAGACGATGTAACTCCTCCATTACTTTTCCCAGGAAGAGGTGCCCTGATCCGAGTGAATACGTTGGGGGCAGCCATAGACTTGAATAAATTTCTTACAAATGGCATAGGCAGCAGATTATGCCGTTTGGTCTCTGGTGGGGGTCACCACGGCGAACTTAGTAAAGTGATCCACCATGACCAGGCAGTGCTGGTACCCCTAGTGGGCTGGGCCAATAGTCAGATAGTCTACCATTAACAGCTCGAGGGACGCCGTTGTTATTATCATCTGTATAGGACCTCTTTGCTCCGGTGGTTTAGTCAGTTCACATTGACGACATCTCCTGCAGACCTCTTCTACTTCGGTTAGTAATCGGAGGTGGTAGGCTATCCGTTGCAGCCACTGGAAAGTCTTTTGAGCCCCGAAGTGCACCCCTTTTTCATGGGCTTCTCGGGCAATTTCAGCCAGCCGGCCTCCCGGTACTATCACCTGCCAGGTGACTGCTGGCTCCGCCTGCAATTCCGCTTTTCGATACAAGAGTCCATTTTTGATTGCCAATCTCTCCCACTGGCGTAGCATTATTTATGTGTCCCGAGAGAGTGTCCTTCTTTGCGTGTCACTGGGTAACTGTTTCGTGGCCACCCATTGACGTAGGGGGCGATTTCCCCATCTTTCTGTTGCAGGCGCACCCATTCGTCTCTGGATTGCCCCAGGAGGCCCCTTGTCGGTCCCTCATGGGACTTTTCTCTTGCAACCGCTACTGTCTCGGCGGGGCCTGAGGAAAATGTTGTTTCTTCCCCTTCCAATTCCTTGTACCGACTTCGCCCCGGGGTCATGCGTCGGATTTGGGACAGGGGATCTGTGTGGATGTTCTCTGCCCCTCGTTTGTAAACGATCTTCTACTTAAACTTTGCCATTCTGGCTACTCATCGTTGTTCCAGGGCCCCCAACTTGACATTTTCGAGGTGGGCTAGTGGATTGTTGTCCATTCACACCAACTCCTCTGAACCCTCTAGTTACTCCATGAATCGCTCCGTCATGGCCCACACCAACACGAGGAGCTCGAGCTTAAAAGAGCTGTAGTTGTCCGAATTTCGTTTGGAGTCATGAAGGGACCGACTGGCATAGGCAATCACCTTCTCTCTGCCGTCCTGCATCTGGGACAACACAGCCCCCAGCCCGTGCAAGCTCCCGTTGGTGTGTAGAAAAAACGGTTGTGAGAAATCCACGTAAGCCAACACTGGGGCCTCTGAGAGTGCGGCTTTGAGGTCTCGGAAAGCTTCTTCCTGCGGTTCGTGCCATTGAATCTTCCAGTTGTTGGTGTCGGCCGGGGTTCCTTTTAACAGGTCCTGCAGGGGCTGGGCTCGGCGGGCGAAATTTTTCACGAAACGACAGTACTATCCAGCCAGCCCCAGAAAGGCACATCCTTCACCGTCTTGGGGATAGGCCACTCCTGTATCACAGCGACCTTCTCCGGAGACGGTTTCACACCTTTGGCGGAGACGATATGTCCCAGGTACTCGATCTGTGTGCGAAACAGGTGGCATTTCTGGGGCCTCACCTTCAACCCGTACTTTTGTAGCCAGCCGAGTACTTGGCCCAGATGGTACAGGTGGTCCTCAAACATAGCTGCGTAGATGACGATGTCATCCAGGTAGATTAGAGTGGCTTCGAAGTTCAGGTCACCCAAGCATCGCTCCATTAACCGTTGGAAGGTTCCGGGGGCGTTGGCCAGTCCGAAGGGCATCCGATTGAACTCGAACAGCCCAATGGGCAAGATGAAGGCGGTTTTTGCTCGATCTTGTTCCGACATAGGTACCTGCCAGTATCCGCTGGCCAGGTCCAGGGTAGAGAAATATTTTGCCATCCCCAAGGCAGACAGGGATTCCTCTATACAGGGAAGCGGATATGAGTCCTTGATGATGCAGGCATTCAGCTTTCGATAATCCACGCAGAAACACAGCGTGCCGTCCTTTTTCCACACCGGCACAATGGGGGCGGCCCAGGGGCTCTGACTTTATGACTTTCCCAGATGACCCCCTTCCGCAGCATTTGGCCCAATAGTGTCTTTACCTCCTGGTACAATTGCGGGGGAATCTGCCAATAGTGCTCACTGATGGGGGCCATCCCTTTGGTAGGAATTCCATGAGTAATGGCAGTGGTGCAGCCAAAATTGTCTTTGTGGCGAGCGAATACCTCCCTGTAATAGCCCAGGAGGGCCTCCACTTGTTGTATTTGGAATTGACCTAGTCCGGAGAGTTCTGCTCGCATCTGCTCCAGGATCGCTCGCCCCTCCTGCTCAGGCAGGAACCCTGAGGTCTGGGTTGAATTCACAGTCACGGCCCAGGGGTTCCCCGGACTTACCCCCAGCTGCAGCGCCGGGGTGGGAGCACCTCCTCCAGTGGTTTTACCAGCTTGGCCATCTCATTGCAGGTTTTCACGATGATGTCCTGGTCCTCCACATTGACACAGCGTAGAAGGGCTGTTCCCTTCCTCACGGTGGCAAGGGCGTGAGCCACCAGGATCCTGGGGGGCAAGTGCTCAAAAAACGATGGTTCCATCTGCACTTCCACTCCGTCTAGGGGTACACGGGCTCGGACAGGCAGGGAGATTACCGTCTGGCCTGGCGGCAGCACCAGCGGAGTGGCTACGGGCGCAATCACCTTTCCCAACACTACCCCTCCTGGCAGGCCTCCTGGACTTGCGCCCCCAGCACTAGCTGTTGAAAGATCTGACTTTGGGGGGTGCGAGTGCCCCATTGATTCAGAGTCTCTTGGGCCGGTTAACTGAGGAGTAGGCTGCCAAATTCCTTTATTATATCAGAATTGGAAACGTAAGCTCAAAAATTCAATTTGGAATATGAGGGGAGCATTACTAATTATTTAAAAGTAAAATACAACCTTTATTGAATCAAAAAGCAAAACAAACACACAGAAATCCACAAACAACCATGTCACCTATATAGGCCCTAAATCGGGGCCCTGATAACAGCTACCTACCAGCGGAGGTTGGCACCCTGAACACAATCGAGATTGGCGCCCCCGCTCCATGATGGCTGACCCTGTTACTCCAAGATAACCCTGGACTGATGCAACACACAATCACCATTTAACCAGGAAAGGAGTGTAAAGGTGTCACCGGTAAGGGTAGGTTTAGGCAACAATAGAAAAGGTGCAAAAAAAGTGCTGTAAACATGAGACATAAAGTGACAAGTGCAAACAAATGAGTAACTGACTATATTGTTCTCTGTGACTGAACACCTTCCTGTCAGCGGAGGTTGGCACCCTACTTGTCAGCGGAATTGCGCCCCTGCTCCACGACGGCTATCCCTGAAGTCCCTGATATAACTGATAAATTAAACAAGTTTAGAAAAAGCTAGATAGCCAGAAGGTGCATTTAACCCATAAGGCCAATATTGGCCCACAAGAGAGAAAGATACTAATGATAAATAATTAAATCATGTTGATAACAATAAAAGGGTACTCAAAGTTGGTGGTTGATGGAGTGAAACCTCAACGCGTTTCTCCTTTTAGGATCATCAGGAGGCAGATAATCAGATGCAGTGTGCAGACCGACCAGATTCCCCATATACGTATATAACATAACAGTCAATAGATGCCAATCAATCCTCCATGTTGAAGAGGTCCAATCAATAAGATACACTCCATCAACCACCAACTTTGAATACCCTTTTATTGTTATCAACATGATTTAATTATTTATCACTAGAGTTGAGCGACTTTTGGTTTTTTAGGGTGGCGTTTCGTTTCGTGAAACCCGACTTTTCCAAAAGTCGGGTCGAGCAAGATCGTCCGATTATAGGGAAAAGTCGGGGTCGTCCCGAAACACGAAACCCAATGTAAGTCAATGGGGAATAAAAGTCGGCAGTGAGAGGAGGACAGGAAACACACCTACAGTGCCCATTTGAATGCCAAAAGCATCAATTCTTACTTAAGCTTGTCAACCTTAATTAACTTCATAATACAAGTTACGCACTGAAAAATGGGGGTTATTTGGCTAAATTTGTGGGGGGGGAGGGCTGGCTGCAGGTTTTCATGTGCCCTGGGCGAAAGAGCGCCCCTTTAACACATACCACAACTCATCATGCTCCGATACGGCAGAGAAATAGCGGTATAGTACAATGAAAAATACCTCACTTTTTACATCTCATGACGAGGCCCATCTATTTCTCCATACAAAATCATTGGTCCCATATAATGTTTGAAACAGTATATGATGAGCTCCACATAATGCTACAGTATATGTCAGTCCCCATGGATGAAGCTCCACTGTCTTATGGGCCCAAATAATGCTCCAAACATAATGGGCCCCATTTCTAATGCTCTAGTGTATAATGGGCCCTGTAAATGCTGCTCCAGTGTCTGATGTCCACCTTTGGAATGTTCCAGTGTATGGTGGGCCCCATCTATCATTCTCCAGAGTATAGTGCTTCCCAAAAATTGCTGTCCCAACATTGAAAACAATCAAATAAGTCTCCTCGCTAGGGAATCCCTGTACTTGTCTGGACAGGTGCTGTAGCTTGCTTAACAGCTCGCCAGCCGTTCTCACGCCCAGTATGGATTGCACGTGATTGCACAAAGGTTAGAAAGGGTACCGTATCCCTGGATAACATGTATGGATAGCGTACACATTCAAAATATATGTCTATACAGCATGAGGCAGGCTCAGACGGTGTTAGGCCCAGTATGGATTGCACGTCATTGCACAAAGGTTAGAAAGGGTACCGTATCCCCGGATAACATGTATGGATAGCGTACACATTCAAAATATATGTCTATACAGCATGAGGCAGGCTCAGACGGTGTTAGGCCCAGTATGGATTGCACGTCATTGCACAAAGGTTAGAAAGGGTACCGTATCCCCGGATAACATGTATGGATAGCGTACACATTCAAAATATATGTCTATACAGCATGAGGCAGGCTCAGACGGTGTTAGGCCCAGTATGGATTGCACGTCATTGCACAAAGGTTAGAAAGGGTACCGTATCCCCGGATAACATGTATGGATAGCGTACACATTCAAAATATATGTCTATACAGCATGAGGCAGGCTCAGACGGTGTTAGGCCCAGTATGGATTGCACGTCATTGCACAAAGGTTAGAAAGGGTACCGTATCCCCGGATAACATGTATGGATAGCGTACACATTCAAAATATATGTCTATACAGCATGAGGCAGGCTCAGACGGTGTTAGGCCCAGTATGGATTGCACGTCATTGCACAAAGGTTAGAAGGGGTACCGTATCCCCGGATAACATGTATGGATAGCGTACACATTCAAAATATATGTCTATACAGCATGAGGCAGGCTCAGACGGTGTTAGGCCCAGTATGGATTGCACGTCATTGCACAAAGGTTAGAAAGGGTACCGTATCCCCGGATAACATGTATGGATAGCGTACACATTCAAAATATAAGTCTATACAGCATGAGGCAGGCTCAGACGGTGTTAGGCCCAGTATGGATTGCACGTCATTGCACAAAGGTTAGAAAGGGTACCGTATCCCTGGATAACATGTATGGATAGCGTACACATTCAAAATATATGTCTCAGGAGGCAGGCTCAGACGGTGTCAGGCACAGTATGGATTTGACGGCCCAGATTACACAGCGGAGGAGCAGGGAGAGGTAAAGATTGCAAATGCTGGGGCCCTGGCCAGGCAAGGGGGGCCCACTCGTGGGCGTCGGTACTGGCACTGGGCCCCTCATAGTACAGCGGTGTTTCTGACGGCGGGTGTGCACCACCACCGTCAGAGACACTTGATTGCACTATGAGGGACCCTGTGCCAGTGCCCGCGCCCAAGAGTCGGCCTACCCACCTGTCCAGGGCAACGGCACTCGCACGGTGTCGTGCGGTAGGTGGTGACCCCGGCCATGGGGGGGAGGCAGCACAGTTATGGAGTTTTAGAAAGTGGCATATGTTGATTTTGGACATTCAGCTGATGCAAAAGGCGAAATAGGTGAAGTACCAGGAAGAGGTGGACCAAAGCAAGCCATTTTTCTGTCACCCTATGTGTCATCAGGGGAAGGTGGGACAAAATCCTTGGAAACCCATGCGTGGTTCATTTTAATGAAGGTTAGATCATCCACATTTTGGGTTGACAGACGGGTCCTTTTTTCTGTCAGGATTGATCCAGCTGCACTGAAGACTCTTTCCGATAGCACACTTGCAGCTGGGCAAGCGGGCTCCTGTAAGGCATATTGGGCCAATTCAGGCCAGGTGTCCAGTTTAGCGGCCCAATAGTCAAAGGGGAATGACCTGTGTGGGAGAACATCGATATGGGAGGAAAAGTAGTTTGTAACCATAGTTGACAACTGCTGTCTCCTGTCACTTTCCATCAATGCAGTATTACCAGTTGTGTGAGCGGTATTTGAAAAATCAGTCCACAACATTGTCATGAAACCCCTGTCTCCAACGCCACTTCTGCTGTGTGCACCACGAACACCTCTGCCAAGCTGCCCCCGGCCCGTACGGCTCTTGTGAGAACCATCACCGCTGCTGTGTGCTGGGAATGCCTCAAGCAACCGATTTACCAGAGTTGCTTGTTTATTAGCCAATATTAGGTCAAGGTTCTCCTGTGGCATGATGTTTTGTAATTTGCCTTTATAGCGTGGATCCAGGATGCTGGCCAACCAGTAGTCGTCATCGTTCATCATTTTGGCAATGCGTGGGTCCCTTTTTAGGATCCGCAAGGCATAATCTGACATGTGGGCCAATGTTCCCGGTGTCAATGATGCACTGCGAGTGCTGGGTGGAGGAGCACTTTCTGGCAAATCCACATCCCTCCAGTCACGCACAAACCCTGTACCAGACCTTGCCACGCCAACATTTTCACTTGCCCCATGAGATGCATCCTCCTCCCCTAAGTAATCATCCCCATCATCCTCCTCCTCCTCCTCCTCTTCTTCCTCCACCTCGTCCAGGAGAGGTCCCTGAGCAGACAATGGCTGAATGTCATCAAGGATTCCCTACTCCTCTTCCTCCTCATCAACATTGGCTGCAGACGCCTGCTCCTTAAGGTGCGTCAAAGTTTGCATGAGCAGACGCATAAGTGGGATGCTCATGCTTAGGATGGCGTCGTCTGCGCTTACCAGCCGTGTGCATTCCTCAAAACACTGAAGGACTTTACAAAGGTCTTTCAGCTTCGACCACTGCACGCCTGTCAACTCCATGTCTGCTCTCAAAGTGCCTGGCCGTGTATCCTCCCACAAATGCATTATGGCCTGCCTCTGCTCGCACAGCCGCTCCACCATGTGCAGGGTGGAGTTCCACCTTGTTGCAATGTCGATAATGAGGCGGTGGTTGGGAAGGTGGAGCAATCGCTGCAGCTTCTGCATACGAACGGAGTGTACAGGCGACCGGCGGATGTGCGCGCACAGTCTTCGCACCTTCTGGAGCAGGGCTGTTAACTCCAGATAATTTTTGAGGAAGCACTGCACCACCAGGTTCAAGGTGTGAGCCAAGCAAGGTATGTGGCTGAGTTTTGAAAGGGCTATGGCTGCCACAAAATTACGGCCGTTATCACTAACTACCTTGCCTGCCTCAAGATGTACACTGCCCAGCCATGACTCAGTTTGTCGCTTCAAGTACTCGGCCAGCACCTCGGCGGTGTGTCTGTCGCCCAAACACATCATCTGCAACACAGCCTGCTGACGCTTTCCACTAGCTGCTCGATAGGGGGACACATCGTGTGCAACAGTGGCAGCTGCAGATGGAGTGCTCGTACGACTGCGCTCTGTGGACGAGCTTTCGCTTCTGGAGGAGGAGGAGGAGGAGGAGGAGGGTCGAACGCCTACAGCCAACTGTTTCCTATACCGTGGGCTAGGCAGCACTGTCCCACCACCGATGTCCCCTGTGGACCCTGCATCCACCACATTAACCCAGTGCGCAGTGATGGACACGTAACGGCCCTGGCCATGCCGACTGGACCATGCATCAGTTGTGAGGTGCACCTTTCCGCTCACTGACTGCTTGAGTGCATGGACAATGCGGTCTTTCACATGATGGTGGAGGGCTGGGATGGCTTTGCGAGAGAAGAAGTGGCGACTGGGTAGGTCATAGCGTGGTACTGCATAGGCCATGAGTTCGCGGAAAGCTGTGCTTTCCACCAACCGAAAGGGCATCATCTCAAACGAGATTAGTTTGGCAATGTGGGCGTTCAAACCCAGTGTACGCGGATGAGAGACTGAGTACTTTCTTGACCTACTCATAGTGTCTGGGAGGGTGAGCTGGACTTGAGAGCTGCATATGGTGGAAGTAGCGGTGGACAGGGCGGACTGAGAGAGGGTTGATGATGGTGATGGAGTTGGTGTTCTTTCTGATGGCCTAGAATCAGTATTTCGTTGATATAACAGTGGGATTCCCTGACTGCTGTGGCCTTGCAACGACACCTCAACATTTGCTGCTGTGCTAACCGGTGGGCTTACAGTGGGGGAAACAATGTAGCGTTGCTGACTACCTTCGTTGTGATCAGTTGCACATGTGGCACTTGAGGTTTGGTGTTGTGTCCACGCTTGCAAGTGCATGCTGGTTAAATGTCTAAGCATGCAACTGGTATTCAAATTTTTCAGATTTTTCCCTCGGCTAAAGGTCTTTGCGCACTTCTTACAGATAACCTTGGCCTGATCATGAGGATTTTGTTCAAAAAAGTGCCACACAGCACTCTTCCTACTTTGATAAGATTGTAATACGCATAGTATATATATGTTTTGAAATAGTAGCCAGGAAACCAGGCTACATAATAGAAATGATGTAAAATAACCCTGTAGGACACATATATATATGCAGGACTGTGAAGGGTAACTGTCAAAATTCAATAGCAACAACAAATTAGGACGACCAACAGCCAAAGAAACCCTAAAAAATAATATTTTATTGGTATAGATCATAAAATGAACACAGGTTCACATGTAAAGGGGGGGGTCAAAAGGCATAAAAATGGCGAAAAAAGCCATGCATGTTGTCTACACCATACAGAAATCATATTTCAAAGGATCACAATAGCCATAGGATAATTGGTTCTTCAAAAAACAGCTTTAGTCATATGGCCATCAAATAGCAGCTAATAGCATATGGTAACAATAATCATATAGAAAACCACAGTCACTACAGTTGGTCTGTCAGTCACCTAGAAGCAATAAAGCATATATACAGCACCAGTGTGCATAGACATCCATATGGACCGACCTGACCCACTGCAGATAGAAAATAATAAATAAAGAACCAAAGTAGTGGCATGTATAAAACATAACAGCGTTACCTGAATGGATGAGAGACAGACACGCAGGCTAACCCCGACGCGCGTTTCGGAGCAGGGCAGCTCCTTCCTCAGGGGGCGTTATTGAAGCGCAACTGTGATAGGTTTATATAGCGCTAACCATGAAAATTATTGGACGCGCAATCTGTCCATCATGCACAGGGCTACGCCTCCCCAGAAGAAACCGGAAACACGCGGGCCCCATGTGATCCGGCGCATCTGAGAGAGGAAACAGCCACTGGGCCGATTGGACAGTGCACAGGGCGCATGACAGGAAAGATACTGTCAACCATATTGGAGGAGGCAATAGCAGACCAAATAGGGAGAGTACTACCAACCATATTAAAGGAGGCAATAAAAATAAAAACAAATTGAACATGCTCCATAGCCTAAATAACATAGAGTGATCATACTAAATAAACAAAATTAGGAAACTGGAGAATATAGAACATAGTAATATATTGATATCAAAGCATCCATAAATAGATATATACACCGTGAACAGCAAATAAAAATAAAGCAAAAACCAGTGTCCGTATTGAAAATGAAATAGCAAATGTATTAATAGGAGTGCAAGAATTATACAATATTAGAAAATATCTGGATATACAACAATTGTTCAAAATAGCTAACCAGGTATGATATAAATATATCCATATAAAGAGGGAATACTATAGTAGTATATATAAAATATTACAACATATAGTAGTATATAAAATAAACCACTTCTTTATAAACAGTATATACAAGAGACATTTCAAATATCTTCATATATAGGAAACTGGCAGCTTGATCCAGAAGACATCACTGGCATACTTCACAAGAATACACATTGTCATGCGGAACAACTGAAAAAAGAAATAATAAAGTTAAAAACAGTAGCATAAATAAAATAAAGCCATATAAATGCCAATGTCCAGTGAACGGGGACTACAAAAATGGGGCATAGGATATATTCTCATTTAGGCCATCTGGATGTAGCGTACCTAATGTCCAAATCCACCTGGTCTCTAATTGAGCCATGCGGTTGGAGAGTCTACCACCTCTTATATTCATTTTAAGAGCATCAATGCCACGGATCCTCAATAACGCACCATTGCACTGATGAAACTCTTTAAAGTGTCTCGGTAGCGTTTTAAGAAGAGAATCATCCGTGCAAGTTAGTGCGGCCTGTATTCCTAGGACATGTTCCCTAACACGGACTTTCAACTGCGTCGTAGTCATGCCCACATAGATTAAACCACATGGGCATGTCGCATGATAGATTATGTAACGAGTGGTGCAGGATATCCGATGTCTAATTGCAAAGGATTTTGTACCATCGAAGTTAGTAAAAGAGGTACAGCGTTCAATGTTAGGGCAGGCCACACATTTACCGCACGGAGAACATCCATACCTAGGCCCAAAATTATCCAAAAAAGTTCGTGTAGACCAGTTTGTCACGTAAATTGCTAGCTCGCCTAAACGTAATGGAAGGCTGGTCCAGGAGAAATCTACCCAAAATGGGATCAACCTTAAGGATCGGCCACGCCTTTATCATCACCCTACGCATCATCTCATGAGAAGAATGGTATGAAGTGATGAACCTCACTGTATTGTCCATTTTTAGTCCACTCACAGTAGAGTTCTTATACAGAAGCTCATTACGGGCAATATGTTAGCTCGATTATAGGCTTTTTTGACACAGCGCTTGCTATAGCCACGTGACAAAAACCGTGCCCGTAATTCCTTTGCTCTTATTTGAAAGTCAACGTCAGATGAGCAAATCCGACGTAGACGTAGGAATTGACCTACCGGAATGGATTTAATGAGGTGATGCGGATGGCAAGAAGAGGCGTGGAGAAGCGTATTGGTGGCAGTCTCTTTACGATAAATATCCGTCTGGATGAATCCATCCGCAGCTTTCTTAATAGTTACATCAAGAAAATTAATTTTTCCCATATCCCATGCTAAGGTTAATTTGATGTTTAGATCATTGTGGTTCAAGAGAGAAATGAAGTGCAGGTCGATGGAGCTACCCTGCCAGACAAAGAAGATATCGTCAATGTAGCGTGCCCAGAGTTGGACACGCTCAATTGACCCCTGTTTGTCCGACAGGAAGAGATCCCTCTCCCACATCCCCATGAAGAGATTTGCATAGGCCGGGCAAAGGCCGCACCCATGGCAGTCCCCTGGAGCTGCAGGTAAAAGGACCCCTTAAACACAAAAAAGTTGTGTGTAAGAGTGAACTAGAGAAGCTCCAGGATGAGGTCCCTGAGTGACACTGAAATGGTAGATGTATTAAGAAAGAATCGGACCGCCATCAGTCCATCCTGGTGTCTAATGCTGGTATACAGGGACTCAACATCAACAGAAGCTAAAAGAGTATCACTCTCCATGTAGAGTCCATCGACCTTCCGCAGCAAATCACTCGTGTCCTTCAGGAATGAAGGGAGGCAGGTCACCAGCGGTTGGAGATGATGGTCAATCCACTTGTTCACGTTTTCGAGAAAATTCCCCTTGCCTGATATAATTGGTCGTCCTGGTGGACAATTGATGTTTTTATGGATTTTGGGCAAAAGATAAAACGTAGAGATGGTGGGTTCCTTTACAGTAAGTGCTAAAGATAGCTGTTTAGTGATAGTCCCATTAATAATAGCTTTATTAAGAATATGATCTAATTTAGTAACAAAAGCCGAGAGCGGATTATAAGTTAACTTTCTATAACACAACGGATCATCAAGTTGTCGGAAAGCCTCTTTCTCGTACATTTGTGTGGGCCAAATCACCACATTGCCACCTTTATCTGCCAGTTTTAAGACCACGTCAGATAGATTTTGGAGATATTGTAATCTCACCCTCTCATCTCTAGATAAATTATCTAATTTGCCAAATCTAGGGATTCTTTTAAAATCCTCAGAAACCACCCGCACAAACAGATCAATACTTGGGCAGGATGCTAAAGGGGGAAATTTAGTCGAGCGCGACCGAATGGATGAAGGTATCATACCTATCTCGTCATGTTCAGTCGCCAGTTCCTCTAGGACTTTTAAAGCCTCCTGTTCTTCCGCTGTTGGAAAGAGATGTTGAGAATCTTTATTAAAAAAATGTCTCTTAAACAACAAGGATCTTGCAAACAAATTAAGGTCCTTCACCGCATTGAAAATATCAAAACTGGGAGTAGGTGAAAAGGTGAGACCCCTCCCCAAAAGAGAGAGATCCACCTCAGTTAGATTGTGGTTACTCAGGTTAATCACCTTATTATCTCGCCGTATAGTCCCAGGTTGATTTGATAACTGTCTTTTATAGGGATGGAATGAATGATCCCTCAGGCTATGAGTCCCACCAAAGCCATGGGAGGAGGTAGAGGTCTGAGATGTATCTGATAGACCACTTAAAGAAGTAACAGAAGCATTAGAGGTAGTACGATGTAATTTAGGATTACTCATATTCCTCCATAGATAGACACGCCCATTTCGATAATCTTTTAAACCCCTATTGAATTTAGACAACTGATTCTCCTTGATTTTTATAACCAGAGTGTCCATTGCCTTATCCAAATCGGTTTCAAAAGTTTGAATCTTATCGTTCGGGCAGTCTTTACGTATTGCCTCCTGTGCTGCATCAATGGATTCATCCAGTGTATCAATATTGGTAGTATAGAAAGTAACCAATAATTGTAAAAATGTCTGAGAACATAAATTGCATGCTTTTTCCCAATTCCTAGTAAATGAATCATCATCAAGTGGAAAAGTAGGTATCACTTTCACTCGTAATCCACGTGGTATCATTTTGGTAGAGATATACTTCTCTAGGAACAGCCTATTCCACCAAAGTCTTGATCTTTTAAGTAATAGTAATTTAACATTTTGTAGTTTGTTATCCCAATCAGAGTCACTTGTCCGCTGGACATTGTTCCCCCCAGAACCGAAAACCTGGCCCGCTTGGTCGAGCCAGATTTTTTCTCTTGCTCGAAAGTCCATTCTGTAAACAACCAGGCCACCTGTGCATAACACAGCAAAAATATAATATGATAAGATTGTAATACGCATAGTATATATATGTTTTGAAATAGTAGCCAGGAAACCAGGCTACATAATAGAAATGATGTAAAATAACCCTGTAGGACACATATATATATGCAGGACTGTGAAGGGTAACTGTCAAAATTCAATAGCAACAACAAATTAGGACGACCAACAGCCAAAGAAACCCTAAAAAATAATATTTTATTGGTATAGATCACAAAATGAACACAGGTTCACATGTAAAGGGGGGGTCAAAAGGCATAAAAATGGCGAAAAAAGCCATGCATGTTGTCTACACCATACAGAAATCATATTTCAAAGGATCACAATAGCCATAGGATAATTGGTTCTTCAAAAAACAGCTTTAGTCATATGGCCATCAAATAGCAGCTAATAGCATATGGTAACAATAATCATATAGAAAACCACAGTCACTACAGTTGGTCTGTCAGTCACCTAGAAGCAATAAAGCATATATACAGCACCAGTGTGCATAGACATCCATATGGACCGACCTGACCCACTGCAGATAGAAAATAATAAATAAAGAACCAAAGTAGTGGCATGTATAAAACATAACAGCGTTACCTGAATGGATGAGAGACAGACACGCAGGCTAACCCCGACGCGCGTTTCGGAGCAGGGCAGCTCCTTCCTCAGGGGGCGTTATTGAAGCGCAACTGTGATAGGTTTATATAGCGCTAACCATGAAAATTATTGGACGCGCAATCTGTCCATCATGCACAGGGCTACGCCTCCCCAGAAGAAACCGGAAACACGCGGGCCCCACGTGATCCGGCGCATCTGAGAGAGGAAACAGCCACTGGGCCGATTGGACAGTGCACAGGGCGCATGACAGGAAAGATACTGTCAACCATATTGGAGGAGGCAATAGCAGACCAAATAGGGAGAGTACTACCAACCATATTAAAGGAGGCAATAAAAATAAAAACAAATTGAACATGCTCCATAGCCTAAATAACATAGAGTGATCATACTAAATAAACAAAATTAGGAAACTGGAGAATATAGAACATAGTAATATATTGATATCAAAGCATCCATAAATAGAAAAAAGAAATAATAAAGTTAAAAACAGTAGCATAAATAAAATAAAGCCATATAAATGCCAATGTCCAGTGAACGGGGACTACAAAAATGGGGCATAGGATATATTCTCATTTAGGCCATCTGGATGTAGCGTACCTAATGTCCAAATCCACCTGGTCTCTAATTGAGCCAGGCGGTTGGAGAGTCTACCACCTCTTATATTCATTTTAAGAGCATCAATGCCACGGATCCTCAATAACGCACCATTGCACTGATGAAACTCTTTAAAGTGTCTCGGTAGCGTTTTAAGAAGAGAATCATCCGTGCAAGTTAGTGCGGCCTGTATTCCTAGGACATGTTCCCTAACACGGACTTTCAACTGCCTCGTAGTCATGCCCCGTTCACTGGACATTGGCATTTATATGGCTTTATTTTATTTATTCTACTGTTTTTAACTTTATTATTTCTTTTTTCAGTTGTTCCGCATGACAATGTGTATTCTTGTGAAGTATGCCAGTGATGTCTTCTGGATCAAGCTGCCAGTTTCCAATATATGAAGATATTTGAAATGTCTCTTGTATATACTGTTTATAAAGAAGTGGTTTATTTTATATACTACTATATGTTGTAATATTTTATATATACTACTATAGTATTCCCTCTTTATATGGATATATTTATATCATACCTGGTTAGCTATTTTGAACAATTGTTGTATATCCAGATATTTTCTAATATTGTATAATTCTTGCACTCCTATTAATACATTTGCTATTTCATTTTCAATACGGACACTGGTTTTTGCTTTATTTTTATTTGCTGTTCACGGTGTATTTATCTATTTATGGATGCTTTGATATCAATATATTACTATGTTCTATATTCTCCAGTTTCCTAATTTTGTTTATTTAGTATGATCACTCTATGTTATTTAGGCTATGGAGCATGTTCAATTTGTTTTTATTTTTATTGCCTCCTTTAATATGGTTGGTAGTACTCTCCCTATTTGGTCTGCTATTGCCTCCTCCAATATGGTTGACAGTATCTTTCCTGTCATGCGCCCTGTGCACTGTCCAATCGGCCCAGTGGCTGTTTCCTCTCTCAGATGCGCCGGATCACGTGGGGCCCGCGTGTTTCCGGTTTCTTCTGGGGAGGCGTAGCCCTGTGCATGTTGGACAGATTGCGCGTCCAATAATTTTCATGGTTAGCGCTATATAAACCTATCACAGTTGCGCTTCAATAACGCCCCCTGAGGAAGGAGCTGCCCTGCTCCGAAACGCGCGTCGGGGTTAGCCTGCGTGTCTGTCTCTCATCCATTCAGGTAACGCTGTTATGTTTTATACATGCCACTACTTTGGTTCTTTATTTATTATTTTCTATCTGCAGTGGGTCAGGTCGGTCCATATGGATGTCTATGCACACTGGTGCTGTATATATGCTTTATTGCTTCTAGGTGACTGACAGACCAACTGTAGTGACTGTGGTTTTCTATATGATTATTGTTACCATATGCTATTAGCTGCTATTTGATGGCCATATGACTAAAGCTGTTTTTTGAAGAACCAATTATCCTATGGCTATTGTGATCCTTTGAAATATGATTTCTGTATGGTGTAGACAACATGCATGGCTTTTTTCGCCATTTTTATGCCTTTTGACCCCCCCCTTTACATGTGAACCTGTGTTCATTTTATGATCTATACCAATAAAATATTATTTTTTAGGGTTTCTCTGGCTGTTGGTCGTCCTAATTTGTTGTTGCTATTGACTCTTCCTACTTTGGCAGACATTTTGCGGCCTAGCACGCTGTGATCTTTTGACCCTCTGGACAAGCTGTCCAGCAACTCTTTTGATGTTTGGAACCTGTCTTTGGAGTGCTCCAGGCCTGCCAGATAACAGCTGTTGCGATGTCGATGTCTGCTGTGGATGCTCCTCATCTGAGGTATTGGAAGCAGCACCCTCTTCCCCCAATGGATGCCAATCTGGGTCAACAACTGGGTCATCCATCACCTCCTCTTCTATGTCATGTGCACCTTCCTCTGTGTCACCGTGTATGGTGGTATAGTGTGCGGGAAGGGGCACCTGAGTCTCATCAGGGTCAGAATCTGGCTCTGTAAACTGCGAGGACAATGTAGTGCTCTGAGTGAATGTACCAGCAGAATCATCCATCAGCGGCTGTGCATCAGTGCACTCCATGTCAGATTCATCTTGGCCTGGGTAATTCACCATTTGACTTGATAATCCAGGCATGGTATGTGAAAACAGCTCCATGGAGTAATCAGTAGTATGGCCTGCATCATCCTTCAATCTTGGTTGGGGTGAAGGACACAAGGAAAGGTGTGGTTCATGAACATGAGCCTCCAATGACGACTCAGTGCTTTTACTTTTTACAACTGAAGAAGAGGAGGCGATAGAGCTGGAGGCTGAGTCAGCAATGTAAGACAAAACTTTTTCCTGATGCTCTGCCTTTAAAAGCGGTTTGCCAACTCCTAGAAAACTAAGCGTTCGAGGCCTTATGTAGCCAGACGATGACGCAGGGTCAGCACCTCCTGCATTCGGTCCTATTTTGCTCTTGCCACTACCATCAGATCCACCACCAACACCATCATTACCAGCTGCCAACCCCCGCCCAATTCCACTGCCTCTTCCACCAGCCTTCCTCATTTTTGGTAGAAATGTAGACAAAATCCAACAAACTATATAGTAATGTAAAACAAGGTACAAGGTGTCTATAGGACAGGGGAGTTTTAGAATTTCTGCACACACTTGTGGACAGTGGACACTTGTGGATTGTGTGAGGCCCACTGATATCTGAGCGCTATGTGACACGCTCGATGGCACAGCTGCCTGTGACCAAAGTGACGAGAGGATAATGGAGATTTTGAATCTCTGCGTACACTTTTGGACACTGGACACTTGTGGATTGTGTGAGGCCCACTGATATCTGAGCGCTATGTGACACGCTCGATGGCACAGCTGCCTGTGACCAAAGTGACGAGAGGATAATGGAGATTTTGAATCTCTGCGTACACTTTTGGACACTGGACACTTGTGGATGGTGTGAGGCCCACTGATATCTGAGCGCTATGTGACACGCTCGATGGCACAGCTGCCTGTGACCAAAGTGACGAGAGGATAATGGAGATTTTGAATCTCTGCGTACACTTTTGGACACTGGACACTTGTGGATGGTGTGAGGCCCACTGATATCTGAGCGCTATGTGACACGCTCGATGGCACAGCTGCCTGTGACCAAAGTGACGAGAGGATAATGGAGATTTTGAATCTCTGCGTACACTTTTGGACACTGGACACTTGTGGATTGTGTGAGGCCCACTGATATCTGAGCGCTATGTGACACGCTCGATGGCACAGCTGCCTGTGACCAAAGTGACGAGAGGATAATGGAGATTTTGAATCTCTGCGTACACTTTTGGACACTGGACACTTGTGGATGGTGTGAGGCCCACTGATATCTGAGCGCTATGTGACACGCTCGATGGCACAGCTGCCTGTGACCAAAGTGACGAGAGGATAATGGAGATTTTGAATCTCTGCGTACACTTTTGGACACTGGACACTTGTGGATGGTGTGAGGCCCACTGATATCTGAGCGCTATGTGACACGCTCGATGGCACAGCTGCCTGTGACCAAAGTGACGAGAGGATAATGGAGATTTTGAATCTCTGCGTACACTTTTGGACACTGGACACTTGTGGATGGTGTGAGGCCCACTGATATCTGAGCGCTATGTGACACGCTCGATGGCACAGCTGCCTGTGACCAAAGTGACGAGAGGATAATGGAGATTTTGAATCTGTGCGTACACTTTTGGACACTGGACACATGTGGATGGTGTGAGGCCCACTGATATCTGAGCGCTATGTGACACGCTCGATGGCACAGCTGCCTGTGACCAAAGTGACGAGAGGATAATGGAGATTTTGAATCTCTGCGTACACTTTTGGACACTGGACACTTGTGGATGGTGTGAGGCCCACTGATATCTGAGCGCTATGTGACACGCTCGATGGCACAGCTGCCTGTGACCAAAGTGACGAGAGGATAATGGAGATTTTGAATCTCTGCGTACACTTTTGGACACTGGACACTTGTGGATGGTGTGAGGCCCACTGATAGCTGAGCGCTATGTGACACGCTCGATGGCACAGCTGCCTGTGACCAAAGTGACGAGAGGATAATGGAGATTTTGAATCTCTGCGTACACTTTTGGACACTGGACACTTGTGGTGTGAGGCCCACTGATATCTGAGCGCTATGTGACACGCTCGATGGCACAGCTGCCTGTGACCAAAGTGACGAGAGGATAATGGAGATTTTGAATCTCTGCGTACACTTTTGGACACTGGACACTTGTGGATGGTGTGAGGCCCACTGATATCTGAGCGCTATGTGACACGCTCGATGGCACAGCTGCCTGTGACCAAAGTGACGAGAGGATAATGGAGATTTTGAATCTCTGCGTACATTTTTGGACACTGGACACTTGTGGATGGTGTGAGGCCCACTGATATCTGAGCGCTATGTGACACGCTCGATGGCACAGCTGCCTGTGACCAAAGTGACGAGAGGATAATGGAGATTTTGAATCTCTGCGTACACTTTTGGACACTGGACACTTGTGGATGGTGTGAGGCCCACTGATATCTGAGCGCTATGTGACACGCTCGATGGCACAGCTGCCTGTGACCAAAGTGACGAGAGGATAATGGAGATTTTGAATCTCTGCATACACTTTTGGACACTGGACACTTGTGGATGGTGTGAGGCCCACTGATATCTGAGCGCTATGTGACACGCTCGATGGCACAGCTGCCTGTGACCAAAGTGACGAGAGGATAATGGAGATTTTGAATCTCTGCGTACACTTTTGGACACTGGACACTTGTGGATTGTGTGAGGCCCACTGATATCTGAGCGCTATGTGACACGCTCGATGGCACAGCTGCCTGTGACCAAAGTGACGAGAGGATAATGGAGATTTTGAATCTCTGCGTACACTTTTGGACACTGGACACTTGTGGATTGTGTGAGGCCCACTGATATCTGAGCGCTATGTGACACGCTCGATGGCACAGCTGCCTGTGACCAAAGTGACGAGAGGATAATGGAGATTTTGAATCTCTGCGTACACTTTTGGACACTGGACACTTGTGGATGGTGTGAGGCCCACTGATATCTGAGCGCTATGTGACACGCTCGATGGCACAGCTGCCTGTGACCAAAGTGACGAGAGGATAATGGAGATTTTGAATCTCTGCGTACACTTTTGGACACTGGACACTTGTGGATGGTGTGAGGCCCACTGATATCTGAGCGCTATGTGACACGCTCGATGGCACAGCTGCCTGTGACCAAAGTGACGAGAGGATAATGGAGATTTTGAATCTCTGCGTACACTTTTGGACACTGGACACTTGTGGATTGTGTGAGGCCCACTGATATCTGAGCGCTATGTGACACGCTCGATGGCACAGCTGCCTGTGACCAAAGTGACGAGAGGATAATGGAGATTTTGAATCTCTGCGTACACTTTTGGACACTGGACACTTGTGGATGGTGTGAGGCCCACTGATATCTGAGCGCTATGTGACACGCTCGATGGCACAGCTGCCTGTGACCAAAGTGACGAGAGGATAATGGAGATTTTGAATCTCTGCGTACACTTTTGGACACTGGACACTTGTGGATGGTGTGAGGCCCACTGATATCTGAGCGCTATGTGACACGCTCGATGGCACAGCTGCCTGTGACCAAAGTGACGAGAGGATAATGGAGATTTTGAATCTCTGCATACACTTTTGGACACTGGACACTTGTGAATGGTGTGAGGCCCACTGATATCTGAGCGCTATGTGACACGCTCGATGGCACAGCTGCCTGTGACCAAAGTGACGAGAGGATAAGGGAGATTGGATTGCTTTTAAAAAAGCAGTTTGCGGAGCAGTGGGTAAACAGCAATGCCAGCATGTCAGGAAGCCTTAAAAGGCAGCCCAACAACCAACACCACTGATACACCACAATATAGCCTCCCCTTGCACTGCACACACAGTGACTTGTGTGTTGTGCAGGCCAAATCGCTAGCAGCAGAAGCAGTTTTTTTGTCTTCTTCCCTGCCTAACGCTCTCCCTACAGAATCAGCAGCAACCTCTCCTTATACTAAGATCGGCAGAAGTAAGATGGCGGTCGGCGTGCACACCCTTTTATATCCCCTGTGACGCCCACCAAAGCAAGCCAATCACTTGCATGCCCTTCTGAAAGATGGTGGTGACCCGTGCCTATGTCATCACGTTGCCCACAGTGTCCGTGGATCCTGATTGGCTGAAAAAGAGTGCAAAACAAACTTTTGAAACGCGACTTTGGCGCGTAAGTCGCCGACCTCGTGGCCGACCTCATCCTAGGGTCGGGTTTCGTTTCATGAAACCCGACTTTGCCAAAAGTCGGCGACTTTTGAATTTTTTCGACCCGTTTCGCTCAACTCTATTTATCACTAGTATCTATCTCTCTTGTGGGCCAATATTGGCCTTATGGGTTAAATGCACCTTCTGGCTATCTAGGTTTTGCTATCCTTGTTTAATTTATCAGTTATATCAGGGACTTCAGGGATAGCCGTCGTGGAGCCCAGCTCTTTGCCGCACATCGAGATCTGCATCGAAGCTACCCCGATGACAGGAATCCGTAACTGGTTGGCGGCCAACAGCTTGATTACGGACCCCCACTGGGCCATGGGACTTCGGAGAAGTGCTGCTGGAAGTAGGTCTCTGGCATGGTTGTAACTTGTGACCCCCATATCCACCAGTCAGCGCACCGCGCGGCCCTCGAACTCTGCCCAGTTTAAAGAACACTTTGCTACTAAATCTTCGGGACTTCCACCACCCCGCGTTGTGGGTTCTGGCTCCGAGCGGCGTCCCCCCAGCTTAGAGCCCTTTAGGTTTAATGACCAGCGGGGCCCCACTTCCCCACAATCATAGCAGGTGAGGGCAGGCAGCTGTAGCCTTCTCTCTCTGGCTCACACACGTTGCTGCTGTGACTTCGAGTCTTAGGTGGGAACAGAACATTTACAGCCTCTTGTTCCTCCGGTTTCTGCTGTGGGACCTTTAGTATCCACACAGCCTCGGACGCCGGGGTCCGGTCAATGCACTTCAGCTAGTGATGAGCTTGACTTCACCTCAGTCCCCAGCTCGTCTCCACATGTCTACACTCCTCCCTCTCTCTGCACGAACTAATTAACTTCCTTCCTCCCGACCACAGAGAGGAGCTCCTCAGCAGTTAGGTTCAGAGCTCCCTCTGCTAGTCTGGAGTAGGAACTGTGCTGTGTGCTGGAATTACCTGATAGAGAGACCATTTTATTGCTTCCAAGCATGACATCACACTCCCTAGGAGGGAAATAATGCCACTGTGGCGACTGTACTCCTGGGGGCACCACAACAGCCCTCCTAGTTCCGACCTGGACACACGGTGGGCCCTTTTTCCGGGCCCCTCTCCCCTACATTGTCATACTCCCCTACTACTGCTAGCACCTTGTTAGGCCATCTGGGACACTTAGGACAGTTGATCAGAAAGTGGTCAGATTGGCCGCAATAGAAACATAAACTATCCCGAAGGCGGTGCTCCCGGCGTTCATTACTCTCACGTCTCTTCACAGGATCAATCTGCATGGGCACCTCCTCTACATCCTGAGATGTTTTACCTGCAGGCTCTTTGGGGGAAAGGGAAAAGTTAGACATACGGTTAAATACAACCAATTTCTCCTGCCTACGCTTAGTAATGCGAATGACTATGTGTAGGAAAGCACAGGAACGCGAGCTGCAGTGATAAGCAGGAGGCAGACCAAGAGTTAAAGGGGATTTATTACACAGGATACTCCACGCAGGGAGGTTATTGATAATGAAGAGGGTGAAGGCAGAACGAATAAAACACAGGGGAAGCAATAAAGTTATCTAAGTAATCGGCAAACTTATCAGTCTGAAGTTTTCAGACACAGTGGTGCCGAAGGAAGTGCGTGAAGTCTCTGGCTTGGTCCTGAAGGTAGTCGAGGCACTGTCTCCTGATGAAAGCGGTGTGTCCGGGTTCCCTTGAGTGAGGTCCTGCGGAATCAGAGCAATGGGCGGATCGCGGAGCAGTCTCTAACTCCACCGGAGTTACGCAGAATTCAGTGAAGGAGGCTGGATGTAAGCCAGCCAGCTATCGCTGACAGCGCTGTTCAAAGGTAGGCCGTGTGCCCACGTTGGTCTGCGGAATGGCACACGTGGTCAATTCTGTCTCAGAGTTAGGTGTAGGCATGCAATCAATGCCTTCACGGTCAGAGGAGGTGTACGGCAGTGAGGAACGATATCCAGGAGTCGTCTCATGGAGAGAAAGTTAACTGTCTCCTGTTGCATGTTCTGTCTTCCCGCCAAGTCTCCCCGGTTCCCGCGCACAGCCCCTTTTATCTCAGTCACGCCCCCTTCAATCCAGTCCAAAGGTTGGTCCAGGTCTGAACGCATTTCCCCCTGCAACAATGGTGACAGTCCCTTTGTTTCCGGGACCGGCACAGGAGAGGCACCACTGGCCCAGTCCATCTTCCTACATTCCCCCTTTCCTTGTGCTCACCATTCCATGGGCGAGGTTTTTCATAGCATAAGTTGGGTCCCGATGGCTTCTTGAACAGTTTGCGTCCAAACAAATTGGTCTTGATTGTATCGATTGTGGGGTATTCCAGTTGTTGTCTGTTCGGAGCTCCTTAGGTCAGAAGGAGTAATTGAATCACCTTGAGTGGTCGAGTCAGGCTGCATGGAGGAGGGTGGCTGTGTCTCTGGTTCCACTGGTGCAAGGCCTTCAGGAACTTTGGGAATTTGATCTGCAAGGGGACCCTCAGGTAATCTTTCAGACCCCTCTTCCTCTTCTTCACAATACACTACCCTGGGTGCGGGTTCTTCAGGAACATCTGGTTCACTTATGATTTGATTAGGATTCTTTTGGCAGACAGGGCCGAAGCATATTTCGGTGAACTATCCGAGTGGAGGAGTCCTCTCCCCTTTTGGGTTGTATTTCATAGAAAGTTCCCGCAGGTCATTGCGCCATTTCACTTGATACGGGCATTTCTCCCATACTAGCACACGGTTGCCTACTAGAAGATCCGTTCCCTGTAACGGAATTCTCTCTGCGTGCTCCAATTCTTGTGGTTTGGTCCGCACTAGGCGATGCAAGGTCTGCAATCAATAATGATGCTCTTGAACCCAGGTAGACATCCCCGCCCTGGGATTCTCCAGCTACAGTTCAGCCAGGGCCGCACCATCCATAAGACAAGTTGAGTCCTCTGCCTCAGGTGGCGCTCCCTCCCTGCCGCTAGGGGGCGGCAGAGCGGCACTCAGAACACATGGGGCAGACTCTCCTTAATCCCTGCTCTGGTGCTCTGCTGACACAGTGACACACTCCTCCTGAGTCCTGAGTACCTGTGTAGACAGCAGCACCTAACGTTGCCCCCCCATATCATCCTGCCCGGAAGCAGCTCAGGTAACTGTTAGCAACTTACTAGTTCCTGGGGGCGGCTGAGGTGCAGCGGCGGTGCCCATGTCCCTCCCACTCCCTGGGAGGGACACAGCAGAAGGTTAGGTAAACATGGTCTCCTGACTCATTCCCACCCGCTGCAGCTCTGTAGTGATGTGTCATTCCTCCCTGATACAAAGAGCCGGCTCCCTGCTGTGAATGACAGGACACAGGAGCTGGCTCTGCAATGAGAGTGAGCCCAGTTTTTTTTTCTGTGCCTGACAAGTGGCAGCAGCTTAGCAGATTCAGCTTTGAAGTCTGACTGTGCCTCTGCCTCATCTGGGAGCAGTCAGGAGACAAGTAAATGTGAAATGGAAATAAATGCATGTGACTGAGTTACATTGAGTCCCATGTAAAGATATGCTGGCTTCATCCATGTCTTGTGTTGTTTTTCAGGCAACACAAAACTGTAACAAGTTGCATTTTGTGCATCTGATAAACTATGCAAACACACGGATCCGTTTTCGTCTCCATTGACTTTCAGTGGTGATGGATGGGACTTGCGTGTGCATCCAGATGTCACCATTTTCCCACGGATCGCTGTGTCTGCATTTTTTATCAGATGCACAAAAACACAACTTGTTGCAGTTTTGTGTCATCTGAAAAACACGCAGGAACAGGGACACGAACGGATCCGCGGCTACACGTCTGGAATTAAAATGGAGCTCTATGGAGCACGGATCCAGGACAACATGGATTCATGTGCTTCCGTGTGCAGGAATCCGTTTTGCGGCACTGAGCATGCTCGGAAGCGAGGGATGTGCTGTGTGGGACCAGTATGCAGACATAATATAGACTATGTCCGCATGCTGCTCTGTCATACAGTGATCTTTCCTGCCTCACTAGAAGGGCTTGTGCCCTGTGTTACAGTGTGGTAATGATAATAACATGTATTGGGAGCATGTATATAACATGGGGGCACCTGGTTAGGGGCTGCACGAGTGGGGCTGCTTTCACACTAGCGTTGTGGTACGATGCGTTGTGAAGCGTAGCAATCCTAATGCATCCTGCGCCGGATTACATCATCCCTATACTTAATATAGGGACGCACGGACCTGCGTTTTCATCAGGATGCATCAGGATTTTTCATGTGCTCCCTAAATGCAGCTTGTTGCGAATTTTGGGTGTTAAAAAAATCTGCAGACATCCTGATACGTGGCAACGGTGACGCGTCCAAAAACATATGATTGTCAATGTAGACGCACCCGAATCAGGATGCCTGAGTCCAATCTGCATGCGGATTTCATACTGCGCAGGCTCGGAGCCCCATTTTTTTTTTTTCACCAGTCTTTCTTCCCTCCCCTCTCTCTCCTCTGCCCCAGAAGTCAGAATGTCAAATTTTCAACCAAATCCTTATCAGGATGCAGTTCCATGCATTTGCAGAAAAAATACGGATGCAGATAAATCACTAACACTGGCTAACCTTAAGGCCCTTTTACATTTAGCGATGCACCAGCGATCCAACCAGCGATCCGACCCGGTCAGGATCGCTGGTGCATCGCTAAATGATCGCTAGTGAGCTTTCATACAGAAAGATCTCACAGCGATGCAGCAGCGACGCAGCGCACGATACTTACCATTCACACACAGCGATGAAGACGTCCTCCCGCCCGCGTCCAGCGTCGCTCGTTGTCACAGCAGGAAGTCCCAGCAGGAAGCGCCCGACGAGAAATGGAGCCGGACATTCTCGCGCGATCAGCGATGGACAGCGGGGGAGCCGGTCGCTGGTAAGTATCAGACATAGCGATATCGCTAGCAATATCGCTATAACGTCACAAAACCAGTGACGTTTTAGAGATATTGCTAGCGATATCACTTAGTGTAAAACCCCCTTTAGAACAGGTCAGCAATGTCTGTCTGATCAGTGGGGGGTGCGAAACCTAGCATCCCTGCCAGTCAGCTGTTCTTGGTCCCAGCTGGAACTGCTGGCTTACAGAGCTGCTCTGTCTACTATTTAGTGGCCATGGCCAGCTACTGCACATTTTCCCCGTATTCAAATCAAATGCACTATAGGTCCTCATGTATCATCACTGTGCACTATAGGGCCTCATGTATCATTACTGTGCACTATAGGGCCTCATGTATCATTACTGTGCACTATAGGGCCTCATGTATCATTACTGTGCACTATAGGGCCTCATGTATCATTACTGTGCACTATAGGGCCTCATGTATCTTTACTGTGCACAATAGGGCCTCATGTATTATTATTGTGCACTATAGGGCCTCATGTATCATTACTGTGCACTATACGGCCTCGTATCATTACTGTGCACTATAGGGCCTCGTATCATTACTGTGCACTATAGGGCCTCATGTATCATCACTGTGCACTATAGGGCCTCATCATCACTGTGCACTATAGGGCCTCATCATCACTGTGCACTATAGGGCCTCATGTATCATCACTGTGCACTATAGGGCCTCATGTATCATCACTGTGCACTATAGGGCCTGTTGTATCATCACTGTACAGTGTGTACAGTGTGTGTGTGCACAGTGTGGCATTGAGTGTGGGTACAGTGTGTGTACAGTGTGTGTGTGTTCATGGGCGGACATACCGCCAGTTCAACCGGTGCACTGCATCGGGGCCCAGAGGCTCCAGGGGGCCCCTGCAGGGTGGCTAATGATGAGGGCAATCTGGCCGGTCTCTCTGGGCCCGAGGCTCCGTAGGGCCCCTGGTCAGATTGCCCTTATGTGCGGCGGGTAGGAAGCAATCCAAGCAGCTCCGCTGCCTGCAAGAGAAAACAGCAGGAGCGGAGCTGCAAGGATCCTTCCTGCCCGGCACTAGCGCTTCCTGTGTCTCTCTGACGTAGAGCAGCGCCGCTGACTGATGTCATCATTCAGCGGCGTGGTCGCTGTGCCAGAGACCCAGGATGCAGCCGGAGGGCGGAGGTGGTGGTGTTATGATTGAGTCACCGTAGGAGGCAAAAACAGAAATGCTAGCTAAGTCCAGAAAACCAGAGAAGTTGGCAGCTATCGGATTGCAGACCCCTGAACCTATCAACACAACTAGCAGTAGCCGTTGGGGGTTCCTACGATGCCCTAGACCCCTCGATCACAGCCGGAGAATTAAATAGGCCTAAAGAAAGAAAGGGGAAATCTAAACTGCCCCAGAGCAGACCCCAAAGCAATAGGCAGCCCCCAACATATAATGACGGTGAAGCAAGATGAAAATACTAACACAGACAGAAAGATAGACTGAGCAAAGAGGGGCCCAAGCTAACTTGATAGGAAAGGACAGGAAGGCTACTGTCTGCAATCCGTGAAAAACCCTATGAAAATAAGAGCCAACAAACTGACAGTGAAAAAGGCCCTGAAGACTTCAAAAAGCTATGTCAGCACTCAGGAATATACTGAAGACAGAGCTACAGGCAAAAGGAGATTCAGCTCACCCCAGCAGGGGATGGCAGAATACTGAAAAGCAAGGAAAACAAAAAACAAAACAAAAAGGCTAAAAGCCAAAACAGAAAACTTAGCTTTAGGGAGCAGGAATCAGACTGGTGTCCTAGGAGTCCACAGAGAAATCATCCGCAGGGCAGAAGGGCGTCGGCAGCCTTATATCCAGTCTGTGACTCCACTCAGCCAGTCATCCTCATTAGACTCAGGTGCCTGATAATCACGCTTACTACCTTCCTTCACCAGAATAGGGAGTTCACCAGCCCCCAGTGACAAAGTGGAAAATGAACTCACAACAGTACCTCCCCCTTGAGGAGGGGTCACCGAACCCTCAACCACGCCACCAGGGCGATCAGGGTGAGCCCGATGAAATGCACGCACCAATCTTTTGGCATGAATATCAGAGGCAGAGACCCAGGAATTATCCTCCTGACCATAACCCTTCCACTTAACCAAATACTGGAGTCTCCGTCTAGCCAGACGGGAATCCAGTATTTTCTCTACCTCATATTCCATGTTACCTTCAACCAATACAGGGTCTGGAGGTGCCACCCCAGGAACCACTGGTTCAACAAACCTCTTCAACAATGACTTATGGAACACATTATGGATTTTAAATGTGACAGGAAGAGCCAAACGAAAAGAGACCGGATTAATAATCTCCAAAATCTTGTAAGGTCCAATAAATCTAGGCTTAAACTTAGGAGAAGCCACCTTCATAGCAATATTTTTTGATGATAACCACACCATATCACCAATCTTAAACTGGGGACCAATGGTCCTATGTCGATTGGAAAACCGCTGGGCCTTTTCCTGGGAGAGAGATAACTTATCCACCACTTGGTCCCAGATCTGGTGCATTCTCTCCACCACAGTGTCAACACCTGGGCAGGCAGAAGGCTCCACCTGCCCTGAAGAAAATTGAGAATGAAACCCAAAGTTACAAAAAAAAGGTGACATCAAAGTGGCAGAACTAGCTCTATTATTTACGGCAAATTCGGCCAAGGGCAAAAATGAAACCCAATCATCCTGATCAGCGGAAATAAAACATCTCAAATACGACTCCAAGGTCTGGTTTGTTCTCTCTGTCTGCCCATTGGTCTGAGGGTGAAAAGCAGAGGAGAAGGACAACTGAATTCCCAGCTTGGAACAGAAAGTCCTCCAATATCTAGACACAAACTGAACTCCTCTGTCAGATACAATGTTCTCAGGAATCCCGTGTAAGCGAAACACCTGTTGCAAAAACAGGGGCACCAACTCAGAGGAAGATGGCAACTTAGGGAGTGGTACAAGATGAACCATCTTAGAGAACCTATCACAAATCACCCAAATAACAGTCATTCTTTGAGAGACCGGCATATCAGAGATGAAATCCATTGAAATATGGGTCCATGGCCTCCTGGGGACCAGCAAAGGCATCAACAACCCACTAGAGCGAGAGCAAGATTTAGACAGGGAGCAAGTCCCACAGGACTGCACAAAATTCCTGACATCATGAGACAAGGTGGGCCACCAAAAAGAGCGACTCACCAGATCTCTAGTACCAAAAATACCTGGATGACCAGCCAATGCAGAGCAATGAATTTCAGACATCACTCTCTTCTTCCACTGGTCAGGAACATACAACTTTCCACTGGGACAACGCTCAGGTTTGTCCTCCTGGAACTCTTGCAGAGCAAGTCTCAAATCGGGCGAGATGGCAGAAAGAACTACCCCTTCGCCTAAGATGGTAGCAGGCTTGGTCACCACAGGAGAATCAGCAAAGAAACTCCTAGAGAGGGCATCTGCCTTGACATTCTTAGTTCCAGGAAGAAAAGAGACCACAAAATCAAAACGTGTAAAAAACAAGGCCCACCTAGCCTGTCTAGGGTTCAAGCGTTTAGTCGACTCTAGGTAAATCAAATTCTTGTGGTCAGTGAGGACCACAACTTGATGTTTAGCTCCCTCCAACCAATGTCTCCACTCCTCAAATGCCCATTTCATGGCCAACAGTTCCCGATTCCCCACATCATAGTTACGTTCAGATGGAGAGAACTTTCGGGAAAAGAAAGCACAGGGATTCATTTTAGATGTTACAGGATCCTTTTGGGACAAAACAGCTCCTGCACCAATATCAGAAGCATCCACCTCTACCTGGAACGGGAGTGAGACATCAGGTTGCCGCAAAACCGGGGCGGAGGTAAATCTTCGCTTCAGCTCCTGAAAGGAAGCAACAGCCTCAGGAGACCAATTCAACACATCAGCACCCTTCTTAGTCAGATCAGTCAATGGCTTGGCAATACTAGAAAATTTTGCTATAAATTTCCGATAAAAATTAGCAAAACCCAAAAACTTCTGGAGGGCCTTCAAAGAAGTGGGCTGAACCCAATCATAAATGGCCTGTACCTTGGCCGGGTCCATTTCAATAGTTGACGGAGACAAAATAAATCCCAAAAATGAAATCCTCTGTACTCCAAAAAGGCATTTCGATCCTTTGACATACAGGGAATTCTCCCTCAAGATCCGGAACACAGTCCGAATATGTTCCACATGAGAATCCCAATCCTTGGAGAAGATCAAAATATCATCCAGGTAAATAATCAAAAATTTATCGACAAAGTCTCGGAAAATATCGTTCATGAAGCACTGGAAGACAGAAGGGGCATTAGTGAGCCCAAAAGTCATCACCAGGTACTCAAAATGTCCCTCCGGAGTATTAAACGCCGTCTTCCATTCATCCCCCTGCTTAATGCGGATAAGATTATACGCCCCCCTGAGGTCAAGCTTGGTAAACCAGCAAGCACCTCTAACTCTAGAGAATAGATCCGAAATCAGGGGTAACGGATACTGATATTTAATAGTAATTTTATTGAGGGCACGATAATCAATACAAGGCCTTAAAGAACCATCCTTTTTGGCCACAAAAAAAAAAACCGGCACCTAAGGGTGAAGAGGATTGTCTAATATGACCCTTCTCCAACGCCTCCTTAATATAGGACCGCATAGCCTCGTGCTCGGGTACAGATAAATTGAAGAGCCGACCCTTGGGAAATTTACACCCCGGGCTTAGTTCAATTGCACAGTCATAACTCCTATGAGGAGGCAAGGACGCAGACTCATTCTCACTAAATACATCATAAAAGTCCGCCAAATAGTCAGGAACATCATGCGACTGAGGAGAGGTGGAAAAAACCGGAGCCTCACTAAAGGCACACCGACAACCCCAACTCACCACAGACACAGATTTCCAATCCAAAACTGGATTATGAATTTTCAACCAGGAAAACCCCAGAACAACGGCATCATGCAGACCATGCAATACCAAAAATCAGCAATTTTCTTGATGGTCTGGGGCGACCCGCATGACCACCTGGGTCCAAAACTGAGGTTTATTTTTAGCCAAAGGAGTAGCATCAATCCCCCTCAAAGGGATAGGCGTCTGCAGAGGTGTCATCGGAAATCCACAACGTTTAGCAAAATCCAAGTCCATTAGGTTTAGCGCTGCTCCCGAATCCACAAAAGCCTTGGCGGAAAATGTGGACAGGGAGCAGATCAGAGTAATTGCCATAAGAAACTTAGGTTGAACACCACCAACAGAAAACGTGTGTGCAAAGCGTTTCTCTCGTTTAGGACAAACAGAAATAATATGCGAGGCATCTCCACAGAAAAAACACAGCTTATTACGCCTTCTGAACTCCTGACGTTGCGCCTTAGACAATACTCTATCACATTTCATAGGTTAAGACGTCTGTTCAACCGGTGGCAACACCTCTCGTGCAATCCTGCGTTCACGTAAACGCCGATCAACCTGAATGGCTAATGACATAGAATCGTCCAGACCAGAGGGAACAGGAAATCCCACCATAGTATCTTTTACGGCTTCTGACAAACCCTTCCGAAAGAGAGCAGCCAAGGCATTATCATTCCAGGTAGTAAGGACCGCCCACTTTTGGAACTTTTGACAGTACAACTCTGCAGAATCTCGACCCTGGTTCAATGCCAACAGGGTCTTTTCAGCCTGATCAATAGCATTAGGTTCGTCATACAACAACGCCAAAGCTTGAAAGAATGCGTTCACATTAGTCAGAATAGGATCATCTGGTTTCAAAGAAAACGCCCAATCCTGGGGATCGCCACGCAGCAAAGAGATGACAATTTTAACCTGCTGCGCGGAGCTCCCTGACGAGTTAGGCTTCAAGGCAAAAAATAATTTACAATTATTTTTGAAACTCAAAAATTTAGATCGATCCCCAAAAAATACATCATGTGTAGGGATCTTTGGTTCAACAGCATGCGAAGGAGCAAGGTAGGCGGAAATTCCCCGCACTTCCGCAGCGAGCTGCTCCACATGATCAGACAATTGCTTTATCTCCATTGAGAGAGAAAAAAAAATTCCCCCTACGGCCTCAGAGATATAGAGGAAAGAATATACACACACCTTTTTTTTTTTTTTTTTTTTTTTTTAAACACAATTCTTTCCTGCTATTGAGTACCCTAGGATCTGCGGTATGGCGGGTGATTCTGTTATGATTGAGTCACCATAGGAGGCAAAAACAGAAATGCTAGCTAAGTCCAGAAAACCAGAGAAGTTGGCAGCTATCGGATTGCAGACCCCTGAACCTATCAACACAACTAGCAGTAGCCGTGGGGGGTTCCTACGATGCCCTAGACCCCTCGATCACAGCCGGAGAATTAAATAGGCCTAAAGAAAGAAAGGGGAAATCTAAACTGCCCCAGAGCAGACCCCAAAGCAATAGGCAGCCCCCAACATATAATGACGGTGAAGCAAGATGAAAATACTAACACAGACAGAAAGATAGACTGAGCAAAGAGGGGCCCAAGCTAACTTGATAGGAAAGGACAGGAAGGCTACTGTCTGCAATCCGTGAAAAACCCTATGAAAATAAGAGCCAACAAACTGACAGTGAAAAAGGCCCTGAAGACGCTAGGCTTCAAAAAGCTATGTCAGCACTCAGGAATATACTGAAGACAGAGCTACAGGCAAAAGGAGATTCAGCTGACCCCAGCAGGGGATGGCAGAATACTGAAAAGCAAGGAAAACAAAAAACAAAACAAAAAGGCTAAAAGCCAAAACAGAAAACTTAGCTTTAGGGAGCAGGAATCAGACTGGTGTCCTAGGAGTCCACAGAGAAATCACCCGCAGGGCAGAAGGGCGTCGGCAGCCTTATATCCAGTCTGTGACTCCACTCAGCCAGTCATCCTAATTAGACTCAGGTGCCTGATAATCAGGCTTACTACCTTCCTTCACCAGAATAGGGAGTTCACCAGCCCCCAGTGACGAAGGGGAAAATGAACTCACAACACGGTGGTGCTGCGGAGTGAACATGTGAGGTACTATGCTGCCTGTCACTGCTGCTGTGTGTGTGTGCGTGTGATTGTGTATGTGTGTGTGTATGTATGTAGTATGATGATGGGAGTGATGGGGAGAAGGTAAGTATGTAGTATGTGTGTGGAGTGGATTTGTGTGTGTGTATGTATGTATGTGTTGTGTGTATGTGTTTGGATCGATGTGTGTAGGTGGAGAAGGCCATGATGGGGTGATGGGGAGAAGGCCATGATGGATTGATGGGGAGAAGGCCATGATGGGGATGATGGAGAGAGCAATGGTGGGGATGGTGGGGGAAGAGGAAATGATGGAAGTGGTGGAAAGGGCAATGATGGGGTGGGGGAGAAGGCAATGATGGTGGTAGTGGAAAAGATAATGATGGGAGTTATGGGGAAGGAGGCAATGATGGGGGTTATGAAAGGGCAATGATGGGGTGGCAGGCGAGAAAGCAATGATGGAGGTGGGAAAGAGGGCAATGATGTGGTGGGGGAGAGGACAATAATGTGATGTGGGGGGAGGAGGACAATGAGGGGTGTAGGGGATTGGGATGGAAGTAAGGGGGACTTATAATGGACTTAGGAACAGGGGGAGGTGGAGGAAGACATTATTATCGCTTATTATGTCTAACACAGTCCCTTAGTATACAGTCATGTCCAAAAGTTTAGAGAATGACACAAATATTAATTTTTACAAAGTCAACTGCTTCATTTTTTCTAATGGCAATTTGCATACTCCAGAATGTTATAAAGAGTGATCAGCTTAACAGCAATTACTTGCAAAGTCAATATTTGCCTAGAAAATTAACTTTATCCCCCAAAACACATTTCAACATCATTGCAGCCCTGCCTTAAAAGGACCAGCTCACATCGTTTCAGTGATTGCTCCATTAACACAGGTGTGGGTGTTGATGAGGACAGGGCTGGAGATCAATCTGTCATGATTAAGTAAGAATGACACCACTGGACACTTTAAAAGGAGGCTGGTGCTTGGCATCATTGTTTCTCTTCTGTTAACCATGGTTATTTCTAAAGAAACACGTGCAGTCATCATTGCACTGCACAAAAATGGCCTAACAGGGAAGAGTATCGCAGCTAGAAAGATTGCACCTCAGTCAACAATCTATCGCATCATCAAGAACTTCAAGGAGAGAGGTTCCCTTGTTGCCAAAAAGGCTCGAGGACGCCCAAGAAAGACCAGCAAGCGCCAGGACCGTCTCTTAAAAGTGTTTCAGCTGCGTGATCGGGCTACCAGCAGTGCAGAGCTTGCTCAGGAATGGCAGCAGGCAGGTGTGAGTGCATCTGCACGCACTGTGAGGCGGAGACTCTTGGAGCAAGGCCTGGTCTCAAGGAGGGCAGCAAAGAAGCCACTTCTCTCCAGAAAAAACATCATGGACAGACTGATATTCTGCAAGAGGTACAGGGAGTGGACTGCTGAGGACTGGAGTAAAGTCATTTTCTCTGATGAATCCCCTTTTCGATTGTTTGGGACATCTGGAAAACGGCTTATTCGGAGAGGACCAGGTGAGCGCTACCACCAGTCTTGTCTCATGCCAACTGTCAAGCATCCTGAAACCATTCATGTGTGGGGTTGCTTCTCAGCCAAGGGAATGGGATCTCTCTCAGTGTTGCCTAAAAACACAGCCATGAATAAAGAATGGTACCAGAATGTCCTCCAAGAACAACTTCTCCCAACCGTCCAAGAGCAGTTTGACGATCAACAATGCCTTTTTCAACATGATGGAGCACCTTGCCATAAAGCAAAGGTGATAACTAAATGGCTCAGGGAACAAAACATAGAGATTTTGGGAACATGGCCTGGAAACTACCCAGATCTTAATCCCATTGAGAACTTGTGGTCAATCATCAAGAGACAGGTGGACAAACAAAAACCTTCAAATTCAGACAAAATAAAAGCATTGATTTTGCAAGAATGGACTGCTATCAGTCAGGATTTGATCCAGAAGTTGATTGAGAGCATGCCAGGGAGAATTGCTGAGGTCCTGAAGAAGAATGGTCAACACTGCAAATATTGACTTGCTGCATTAACTCATTCTAACTGTCAATTTAACCTTTTGTTACTCATAATATGAATGCAATTATATTTCTGTATGTGATAAAAAAATCTGACAAACACATAAAAACAATAGGGCAGCAGATCATGTGAAAATATAATATTTGTGTCATTCTCAAAACTTTTGGCCATGACTGTGTATAGTATACTCATTATGTCTAACACAGTCCCTTAGCATATAGTATACATACTTATTATCTATAACACAGTCCCTTAGCATATGGTGCTGTCCCTTATTATATAGCTTCCTCTGCTGTTATGTATAGTGCTGTCTCTTACATAGTGTATTCTTGTTAATTTTGTTATTAACAGCGTCCTCTTTTATTACATAGTACCCTCTCTTTTTATATATAAAATGACTGCTGATGGAGAAGCAGGTGACCAGACGACCAGTCCATCAGCTCCTCCATTAGAAAGGAAGCTAACAAGACAGGATGGTATGTAATAAAAAACAGGGCTCTATATAATCCGATATGTAAGGGACGGTGCTGTACATAGCAAGAGGGGGCACTGTATAATAAGGGATGGCAATATACATAATAAAGGAGACTATGTAGTAAATACATGTATGTGTGGCACAATATATATATATATATATATATATATATCTTTGTCGCCATAAAAGGGAGGGGGCCCAGACATATTTCTTGCACAGGGGCCCCGAGCTGTCAGTGTCCGCCCCTGTGTGTGTTAGTACAGTGCTTGCAACATGCCTTTATTTTTATGAATTATAATGTTATTCAGCACTAACACATATCACAGCACTTACTAATTCAGAAAAGACATGTACAAGAAAACGCCACACATTAGAAAGAAAGAAAGTACAGGTTAAGACTACACCCGAGGAGCAGGGACTCCTGCTCACAAGATCTTACAATCTGAGGAAGCAGCAATGCTAAAAAAAAACAGTCTGTACTGCTTAATTAGATATTTATACAGGTGTAGAATGAGGCTCTCACTTTACAGGCAAAGACCTGGAATGGGAACTGTGGAAAACGTATTTCTATTTAAAAAAGAGCTTTTTTTTAGCTGAAAGAGCCGGCTCTTTATGGTGAGCGGAGCTGAATGAGCCGGATCACCAAAAAGAGCTGGACTGCCCATCACTATGACCTTGACTCATCACTTCCCTCAGACTCCTCAGGCTTGTTTCTGCCTGAGTGCACTGCACACACTCAGCAGCAGGCAATGTGTGCTCCCAGATAGAGTGGGGATGTATAAATACAGTGTGTCCGTAAAGTCATGGTGCACCTTTGACCAGTCACTGGACTGTCCAATTTAGAAAAAAACATTTTTATTATACCCAGTAAGGGAGTTAAAAGTAAATAGAGGGGGTCCATCTCTTACTGCCAGGTTTCCTCACACATCATAGGCAATCGTAAAAGTCCTTTAACATGGGCATTTTTATCCAGTGGATTTATCCTTGTGAAGGCGAGGCTGTTTAAGAGTGGACGTTAGAGTCTCTAAAGGTACCGCCACATTTAGCGATGCACCAGCGATCCCGACAACGATATGACGCGGTCAGGATCGCTGGTGTGTCGCTAAGTGGTGGCTAGTGAGCTACCAAATAGGCAGATCTCACCAGCGATGCAGCAGCGGTCGGGGGACGTTAATTACCTATAAGACGCGGCGGTGAAGACGTCCTCCCGCCCGCGTCCACGCGTCGCTCCAGCAAGAAGCGGCCGACGAGAAATGGCTCAGGACGTTCTCGCGCGATCAGCGATAGCCAGCGGGGGAGCGGTCGGAGGTAAGTATCACACATAGCGATATTGCTAGCAATATCACTGCTTCGTCACAAAATCGGTGACACTTTAGCGATCTCGCCTAGTGTGACGGGCCCTTAAGACTTGGGATGATGTACAGTATGCACTTATTCCATTCAAAAAGTCAAATGGCGCTCCTTCCCTTCTGAGCCCTGCCATGTACCCAAACAGTGGTTTATGACCACATATGAGGTATCGGTGTACTCAGGAGAAATTGCCCAACAAATTTTAGGATCCATGTTATCCTGTTGCCCATATGAAAATGAAAGAATTGATGCTAAAAGAAAATTTTTGTTGTAAAAATTAAAATGTCCATTTTTTCTTTCCACGTTGCTTTAGTTCCTGTGAAACACCTGAAGGGTTAATAATCTTCTTGAATGTAGTTTTGAGTAGCTTGAGGGGTGCAGTTTTTAGAATGGTGTCACTTTTGGGTATTTTCTGCCATATAGACCCCTCAAAGTGACTTCAAATGTGAGGTGGTCCCTAAAAAAAAATGGTTTTGTAAATTTTGTTGTAAAAATGAGAAATCGCTGGTCAACTTTTAAACCATATAACTTCCTAACAAAAAAATTTTGTTTCCAAAATTGTGCTGATGTAAAGTAGACATGTGGGAACTGTTATTTAGTAATCACTTTGTGTCACATAACTCTCTGGTTAAACAGAATAAAAATTCAAAATTTGAAAATGGCGAAATTTTCTAAATTTTTGCCAAATTTCTGATTTTTTCACAAATAAACGCAAAAATTATCGACCTAAATGTACCACTAACATGAAGCCCAATATGTCACGAAAAAACATTCTCAGAATCGCTAGGATCCGTTGAAGCGTTCCTGAGTTATTACCTCATAAAGGGACACTGGTCAGAATTGCAAAAAATGGCCAGGTCATTAAGGTCAAAATAGGCTGGGTCATGAAGGGGTTAATAGGCTAGGGTGAAATTAAATGGGCAATATCAGGTTTTGCATCCCGGAATGGGGGTTTCAGCGTCAGGCATTTTGAATTGGAATCGGGTGTTGGTAATTTTTGGTTGGAAGATGGTGTTCATTTAAATGCAATAGTTATTGATTTGTGGGCATTTGCATTGGCGATACAGGAAGGGATTGAGAGGGCATTGGTGGCTTTGGGGCACTCACGTGCCTGAGGTGGTCAGGGCTGCTCGTGGTTGGCGGGGGGTGGGGTTCTTGGAGTTGATGCTGATTGGTCGGTGAAGGAATTGTAAGTAAAATTCCAGGCAATTTGAAATGGTGTGGGGCTGATCTGGCATTTGGTTATGGGCTCTGGATGGGGTTTTACCCCGGGTGTTTTGGTAGGTAGTCCTCCCAGAACAGGATGTATGGTCCCCTCGAGCTGGTGATGGACAGCTGAGGGTAACATGGTGGTCAAGTTTTCATTTGTTTTGCCAGATTTTAAACCAGATCTTTTAGCTCCAAGAACCCTCCCCTCATATTTTACATACTGATTATATTATTACTTATTGTTATATGTTATTGTTTGTTAATAAAATTGGCCGCTGTGGACAAAATGATCCAAAGAAGTTAAGTTGTAGTGTTTTTATTTAAAGGGGGTTGACGTGGTGGTGTGGATGGGGGTTGCCAAGGGGAGAAACCGTATTCGCCATACGCGGTCATATACTTAGAACTATATTCAGCTGATGTATTGTGAAGATTATCAGTCTTGAGTGAATACATTTGGCAATATTCGTTACTCGCACGAATAGTAAGGTATTTGGGCTATTCGTTACTCAGCGAGTAAATAGGTGTTTGCCTCGCTATATTCGAATGACCTCCCCCAACATGTTTGGCGCTTTATTTGCAGCCAATGAACATGCTGGGGTGGGCTTGCCAATCACTGTAATGCCGGCCCCATCTTTTGTGTTGCATTACTCTGATTGACTGGCCTTCCAGCGTCATAGGGACTATTCAAAGGCCGCCGGCATCATCTTGCGTTCATTATTGCCGGAAACAGCTTAGGCTGGTTTCACACTTGCGTTTTTTTGTGCAGTTTTTTAGCGCAAAAAAGCATACGTTTTTTTCCCTATCTTTTACATGGGTGCGCATAGGTGCGCATACATATGCGCGCGTACGCGTTTGTATGCGCATGCGTTTTTTTGCAGTGTGCGCTCGGGCGCACAAAATGCATCCTGTTGCATTTTTTGTGCATCTGACTTGCCCCCCAAAAACGCATGCGCACACAATGCATTTTTTTACAGCCAAACACCCATTATAGTCTATGGGTGCACATACTGTACATGCGCATGGTAATGCGCATGTATGCGCAAAAAAAGCATGCGTATTTTAAAAAAACGCACCCAAAACCGCAAAAAAAGCACACAAACGCATGATGCGTTTTTTTATGTGCGTTTGCACTGCGCACGGTGCGCAGCGCAAAAAAACGCTAGTGTGAAAGTAGCCTTAGGGAGAGCAAAAGTTTGAGCTAAAGCCCCCGTTACACACTGCGATATTGCTAGCAATATCGCTGTAAAGTCACCGATTTTGTGACGTTGCAGCGATATTGCTAGCGATATCGCTGCATGTGATACTTACCTCCGACCGGCTCCCCCGCTTGCTATCGTTGGTCGCGCGAGAAGCTCCTGGCTCATTCCTCGTCGGTCACTTCCTGCGGCGCTTCCTGTGGCGCCGACGAGCGACGTGTGGAGCCGGGCGGGAGGACGCAGGATCGCCGCGTCTGACAGGTAAGTAGCGATCCCCGTCCCCAGCGATGTCGCTAGTGAAATCTGCCTGTGTGGCAGCTCACTAGCGACCACCTAGCGATGCACCAGCGATCCTGACTGCGTCATATTGCTAGTTGGGATCGCTGGTGCATCGCTAGGTGTAACGGTACCCTTAGGGAAAGTGAAAGTAGTGTAGGGAGAGTGATAGCTTTTAAAAGTTTAAGATTGTGAAGAGATTAGATTACTTGTTTGTTAAGCCCCCGTTACACACAGCGATATCGCTAGCAATATCACTGTAAAGTCACCGATTTTGTGACGTTGCAGCGATATTGCTAGCGATATCGCTGCATGTGATACTTACCTCCGACCGGCTCCCCCGCTTGCTATCGCTGATCGCGCGAGAAGCTGCTGGACCATTTCTCGTCGGTCACTTCCTGCGGCGCTTCCTGCTGTGACGACGAGCGACGCGTGGAGCCGGGCGGGAGGATGCAGGATCGCCTAGTGTGACAGGTAAGTAGTGACCCCCGTCCCCTGCGATGTCGCTGGTGAGATCTGCCTGAGTGGCAGCTCACTAGCGACCACCTAGCGATTCACCAGCGATCCTGACCGCGTCATATTGCTGGTCGGGATCGCTGGTGAGTCGCTAGGTGTAACGGTACCCTTAGATGGAGATTTCAGTAGTAGTGAGAGATTTAATAGAAGGGAGGGTGAATGGCAGGCATCTGGGTGGGGGTTATGATCATTGCAAGTACATGCTGCAGATCTCTGCTATTTTCCACTGTGTTATATATTAGTTAGTATTAGGGTATGTTTCCACGGTCAGGATTGCATCAGGATTTGGTCAGGATTTTACGCTGGTTAAATCTGTACCAAATCTGCACCTAAGGTCACTGGCAGGTCACCTGCGCTTTTGATGCGTTTTTAAATGCGTTTTTGAGGCTTTTTTCCCAAGGCTGCGTTTTTGTTGTCACTTGAAATAAAACTAATTGAAAACTGACTTCTGGGAAGGCAAAAAAAGGCATTTCCAGTTTGCTAATACATTTTTGGCTGCAGTGCCTAGAATTTTACTGCCAATCCAAAGGAAGAGAATTATATACTTGATAATTCTCATTATGAGGCTGATTAGGCTACAAACAGTAAGTATATATTAACCCCTTAATGACTTGTCTATATTAACCCCTTAATGACTGGAGTTTTATTTGGATTTGGGTTTTCTGTTTGCCCTCCTCTTCTTTCCAGAGCCATAATTTTATGATGTTTTCATTAATATGGCCATGTGAGGACTTACTTTTGACGTGACAAGTTGTACTTTTGAACTACACTACTGGTTTTAACATGTCGTGTAACATAAAATGTGAAAAAAAAAATACAAGTGCAGTTAAATTGCCAAAAAAGTGCAATCCAACACTTGTTTTTTGTTTGTCTTTTTTGTTTGGCTGACTGTATGCTACAACTGACCTGCAATTCTCATTCTCCAGGTCATTACATGTTCATAGACACAAAACATGTCTAGGTTCTTTTTTAGCAAAGTGTGGAAAGTAAATTCCAAAGATTCCATAAAAAGAAAAAAAAAACAATTTTGCAATATTACACCTGTAATGTGTAAATTGACAAATCCCGGGCCCGGATGGGATACACCCCCGAGTACTGCAGGAATTAAGCACAGTCATAGATAGACCATTATTTTTAATCTTTAAAGATTCCATAACAACAGGGTCTGTACCACACGACTGGCGTATGGCAAATGTGGTGCCAATATTCAAAATGGAGACAAAAAATGAACTTGGAAATTATAGACCAGTAAGTTTAACCTCAACTGTGAGTAAAATCCTGGAGGGTTTTCTAAGAGATACTATACTGGAGTATCTGGAGAAGAATAACCTTATGACCCAATATCAACATGGGTTTACAAGGGACCGTTCCTGTCAGACTAATCTGATAAGCTTTTATGAAGTTCCAGACTGGACCAAGGGAATGCAGTAGACGTGGTGTACATGGACTTTTCAAAAGGTTGATACATAAAATGAGAACAATGGGGATAAGGGAAAATATGTGTAAGTGGGTTAAGAGCTGGCTCAGGGATAGGAAACAAAGGGTGGTTATTAATGGAGCACACTCGGACTGGGTCACGGTTAGCAGTGGGGTACCACAGGGGTCAGTTTTGGGCCCGCTTCTTTTTAACATATTTATTAATGACCTGGTAGGTGGCATAGAGAGTAGAATTTCAATATTTGCAGATGACACTAAACTCTGCAGGGTAATCAATACAGAGGAGGACAATTTTATATTACAGGAGGATTTATGTAAACTAGAGGCTTGGGCTGATAAATGGCAAATGAGCTTTAATGGGGATAAATGTAAGGTCATGCACTTGGGTAGAACGAACAAGATGTATAATTATGTGCTTAGTAGAGTTGAGCATTCCGATACCGCAAGTATCGGGTATCGGCCGATACTTGCTGTATCGGAATTCCGATACCGACATCCGATATTTTTTCAATATCGGGCATCGGAATCGGAAGTTCAAAGTTGATTGACAGCCGAAATGACGTCATCATGATGCGCGGTGTGTGCGCATCATGATGCGCCGTCATTTCGGGCCTTCCGGGGGGTCTGTAGCGGCCTGCCGGGGGGCTGTGTGGACTGCCCGGGGTCTGTACCGGCCTGCCGGGGGGCTGTGCCGGCCTGCCGGTGGTCTGTGCACCCTGTGGGGGTCTGTACCGGCCTGCCGGGGGGCTGTGCCGGCCTGCCAGGGGGCTGTGCACCCTGTGGGGGTCTGTACCGGCCTGCCGGGGGGCTGTGCTGATGTCCGGGGCTCTGTGCAGGCATCGTCCGATGGGACTACAAGTCCCATCGGGCGATGCCTGCTACCATGACAGTGACTGACACATTAGCCAATGATGGGACAGTAGTAGTCCCATCATCCGGCTAATGTGTTAAATGTTAAAAAAAAAAAAAATACTACATACATACTACATACATACTACATGCATGCTACATACATACCACATATATACTACATGCATGCTACATACATACTACATGCTACATGCATGCTACATACATACTACATGCTACATACATACTACATACATACTACATGCATGCTACATACATACTACATGCATGCTACATGCTACATACATACTACATATATACTACATGCATGCTACATACATGCTACATACATACTACATACATACTACATGCATGCTACATACATACTACATGCTACATACATACTACATATATACTACATGCATGCTACATACATACTACATGCTACATGCATGCTACATACATACTACATGCTACATACATACTACATACATACTACATGCATGCTACATACATACTACATGCATGCTACATACATACATACTACATGCTACATACATACTACATATATACTACATGCATGCTACATACATACTACATGCTACATACATACTACATACATACTACATGCATGCTACATACATACTACATGCTACATACATACTACATATATACTACATGCATGCTACATACATACTACATGCTACATGCATGCTACATACATACTACATGCTACATACATACTACATACATACTACATACATACTACATGCATGCCACATACATACTACATGCTACATACATACCACATATATACTACATGCATGCTACATACATACTACATGCTACATGCATACTACATGCTACATACATACTACATACATACTACATGCATGCTACATACATACTACATACATACTACATGCATGCTACATACATACTACATACATGCTACATGCATGCTACATACATACTACATGCTACATACATACTACATATATACTACATGCATGCTACATACATACTACATGCTACATACATACTACATATATACTACATGCATGCTACATACATACTACATGCTACATACATACTACATATATACTACATGCATGTCGCATACATACTACATGCTACATACATACCACATATATACTACATGCATGCTACATACATACTACATGCTACATGCATACTACATGCTACATACATACTACATGCATGCTACATACATACTACATACATACTACATGCATGCTACATACATACTACATACATACTACATGCATGCTACATACATACTACATACATACTACATGCATGCTACATACATACTACATACATACTACATGCATGCTACATACATACTACATGCTACATACATACTACATATATACTACATGCATGCTACATACATACTACATGCTACATACATACTACATATATACTACATGCATGCTACATACATACTACATGCTACATACATACTACATACATACTACACATATACTACATGCATGCTACATACATACTACATGCTACATACATACTACATGCTACATACATACTACATATATACTACATGCATGCTACATACATACTACATGCTACATACATACTACATATATACTACATGCATGCTACATACATACTACATGCTACAAACATACTACATACATGCTACATACATACTACATACATGCTACATACAATACATTCATACAATACATACATAGACATACTGTACATATAACATAGAGTAACATACTTACCAATACTTGTCACATTGTTCCCCGAAGCCATTGTCTTTTACGGAATAAATATTAACATAACAAACCACAAAAATACTCACCCATGATCCGAAGCAGTCCACGAGTGTGTCCCACGACGATCTTGGGTAGAGAACTGCAGCATCAGCTGATGCTGCCGCTCTCTATGGGCTGCAGGAATCCAATGACGGAAGGTAGGTATCCTTCCGCACTGTATTCCTCCGCCACTTAAAAAAAAAAAGTCCCTAGTCTCACTTTATGGTAAAAGCTGTGTGGGAATTTCAGCCCGTAGAGAGCGGCAGCATCAGCTGATGCTGCAGTTCTCTACCCAAGATCGTTGTGGGACACACTCGTGGACTGCTTCGGATCATGGGTGAGTATTTTTGTGGTTTGTTATGTTAATATTTATTCCGTAAAAGACAATGGCTTCGGGGAACAATGTGACAAGTATTGGTAAGTATGTTACTCTATGTTATATGTACTGTATGTCTATGTATGTATTGTATGAATGTATTGTATGTAGCATGCATGTAGTATGTATGTAGTATGTATGTAGCATGTATGTAGCATGTATGTAGCATGTAGTATGTATGTAGCATGCATGTAGTATGTATGTATGTAGCATGTAGTATGTATGTAGGTAGCATGTATGTAGTATGTATGTAGCATGTAGTATGTATGTAGCATGCATGTAGTATATATGTAGTATGTATGTAGTATATATGTAGTATATATGTAGCATGTAGTATGTATGTAGCATGCATGTAGTATATATGTAGTATGTATGTAGCATGTAGTATGTATGTAGCATGCATGTAGTATATATGTAGTATGTATGTAGCATGTAGTATGTATGTAGTATGTATGTAGCATGCATGTAGTATATATGTAGTATGTATGTAGCATGTAGTATGTATGTAGCATGCATGTAGTATATATGTAGTATGTATGTAGTATATATGTGGTATGTATGTAGCATGTAGTATGTATGTAGTATGTATGTAGTATATATGTAGCATGTAGTATGGATGTAGCATGCATGTAGTATGTATGTAGCATGCATGTAGTATATATGTAGCATGTAGTATGTATGTAGCATGCATGTAGTATATATGTAGTATGTATGTAGTATGTATGTAGCATGCATGTAGTATATATGTACTATGTATGTAGCATGCAGTATGTATGTAGCATGCATGTAGTATGTATGTAGTATGTATGTAGTATTTTTTTTTTTTTTTTTTTTTACATTTAACACATTAGCCGGATGATGGGACTACTACTGTCCCATCATTGGCTAATGTGTCAATCACTGTCATGGTAGCAGGCATCGCCCGATGAGGCTGTACAAGGGCAGGAAAGGGTTTTTCCAATTCCGATACCGGAAGTCTCATAGACTTGAATGGGACTTCCGGTATCGGCATCGGCGATACCGATACTTTTTTTAAAGATCGGCCGATCCATTCCGATCCGATATTTTGAAGTATCGGACGGTATCGCTCAACTCTAGTGCTTAGTTGTAAAACACTGGGCAAAACAGTCACTGAAAAAGACCTGGGTGAATGGGTGGACGACAAACTCACATTTAGTGGCCAGTGTCAGGCAGCTGCTGCAAAGGCAAATAAAATAATGGGATGCATTAAAAGAAGCATAGATGCTCATGAGGAGAACATAATTTTACCTCTATATAAGTCACTAGTGCGACCACACTTAGAATACTGTGTACAGTTCTGGTCTCCGGTGTATAATAAAGACATAGCTGAACTGGAGCGGGAGCAGAGAGGAGCGACAAAGGTTATTAGGGAACTAGGGGGTCTGCAATACCAAGACAGGTTATTACACTTGGGGTTATTTAGTTTGGAGAATCGAAGGCTTAGGGGTGATCTTATTACAATGTATAAATATATGCGGGTACAATACCAAGACCTTTCTAATGATCTTTTTACTCTTAGACCTGTGACGGGGACAAGGGGGCATCCTCTACGTCTGGAGGAAAGAAGGTTTAAGCATACTCACAGACGCGGATTCTTTACTGTAAGAGCAGTGAGACTATGGAACTCTCTGCCATATGATGTTGTAATGAGTGATTCCCTACTAAAATTTAAGAAGTGACTGGATGCCTTTCTTGAAAAGTATAATATTACAGGGTATATACACTAGTTTCCTTAATATTGCGTTGATCCAGGGAGCTAGTCTGATTGCCGTGTGTGGAGTCGGGAAGGAATTTTTTTCCCCAATGTGATGCTTACTGTTTGCCACATGGGTTTTTTTTGCCTTCCTCTGGATCAACATGTTAGGGCAAGTTAGGATAGGATATGGGTTGAACTAGATGAACTTAAAGTCTCCCTTCAACCTTAATAACTATGTTACTACACTCACTGGCCACTTTATTAGGTACACCTGTCCAACTGTGTGTTAAGACTTAATTTCTAATCAGCCAATCACATGGCGGCAACTCAGTGCATTTAGGCATGTAGACATGGTCAAGACAATCTCCTGCAGTTCAAACCGAGCATCAGTATGGGGAAGAAAGGTGATTTGAGTGCCTTTGAACGTGGCATGATTGTTGGTGCCAGAAGGGCTGGTCTGAGTATTTCAGAAACTGCTGATCTACTGGGATTTTCATGCACAACCATCTCTAGGGTTTACAGAGAATGGTCCGAAAAAGAAAAAAAATCCAGTGAGCGGCAGTTCTGTGGCCGGAAATGCCTTGTTGATGCCAGAGGTCAGAGGAGAATGGGCAGACTGGTTCGAGCTGATAGAAAGGCAACAGTAACTCAAATTGCCACCCGTTACAACCAAGGTAGGCAGAAGAGCATCTCTGAACGCACAGTGCGTCGAACTTTGAGGCAGATGGGCTACAGCAGCAGAAGACCACACCGGGTACCACTCCTCTCAGCTAAGAACAGGAAACTGAGGCTACAATTTGCACAAGCTCATCGAAATTGGACAGTAGAAGATTGGAAAAACATTGCCTGGTCTGATGAGTCTCGATTTCTGCTGCGACATTCGGATGGTAGGGTCAGAATTTGGCGTAAACAACATGAAAGCATGGATCCATCCTGCCTTGTATCAACGGTTCAGGCTGGTGGTGGTGGTGTCATGGTGTGGGGAATTTTTTCTTGGCACTCTTTGGGCCCCTTGGTACCAATTGAGCATCGTTGCAACGCCACAGCCTACCTGAGTATTGTTGCTGACCATGTCCATCCCTTTATGACCACAATGTACCCAACATCTGATGGCTACTTTCAGCAGGATAATGCGCCATGTCATAAAGCTCGAATCATCTCAGATTGGTTTCTTGAACATGACAATGAGTTCACTGTACTCAAATGGCCTCCTCAGTCACCAGATCTCAATCCAATAGAGCATCTTTGGGATGTGGTGGAACGGGAGATTCGCATCAGGGATGTGCAGCCGACAAATCTGCGCCAACTGTGTGATGCCATCATGTCAATATGGTCCAAAATCTCTGAGGAATGCTTCCAGCACCTTGTTGAATCTCTGCCACGAAGAATTGAGGCAGTTCTGAAGGCAAAAGGGGGTCCAACCCGTTACTAGCATGGTGTACCTAATAAAGTGGCCAGTGAGTGTATGTTACTATGTTACATTTTTCATGATCTTGGGTTGGGTGACGCCTTATTTTTTTTTTTAACAATACCATTTTGGCGCACATACAAGATTTTGATTGCCAGTTATTGCATTTAAATGCAGTGTTGCGTTGACCAAAAAAACATAATTAATGCGTTTATTATTTTTTTCTTGCTAAGCCGTTTAGTGATCAGGTCAATCCTTTTTTTATTGATAGATCATGCGATTCTGAACGCAACGATACCAAATACGCGTATGTGTATGTTTGATTATTTTTTAAAATTTTTTTTAGAGTGGGCCAAAAGCGGGGTGATTTGAACTGCTATTTTTTTTTTTGTTTGTTTAAATTTTGAAAAAACATTTAAATTAACATTTGGCATCCATCAATAGCCTCCCTGTTAGGCCAGGATCACACCTGCAAGAAACATGGCCGAGTCTCGCATGTTAATACCTGGCACTGCCGCCAGCACTCAGGAGCGGAGTGTGCGGCCACTTAGCAATACATGCTGCCCCACTCTCCGCTTCCGAGTGCCGGGTATTAACATGCGAGAGTCGGCTGTGTTTCTCGCATGTGTGATCCCGGCCTTAGGCTAGAACATGCCATAGTTTGATCGTCTCTGCAAAATAGAGGTCACGCTCATATCATCTGTATGTAGCAGAATTACAGCATTGCTATGAGCGCGGCCAAGAGGGTAACAAGGAGACCTCTGGTTTTTATATGGACACACCAATGACACCCGATCACGTGATGGACGTCAGAGGTGCGCCTATTTGCTGACTGTCGGCCGTAAGCGCCATGTAAATGACACTGTCAGTGTTTGACAGTGGCATTTAACAAGTTAATAAGCGCAACTGGATCGCAATTCCACTAGTGCCTATTGCGACCACATGTCAGTTGATTAAAACAGCGGACTTGTCTGGCTTGCATGCGAGCTCACCGCCGGAGCCCACATCAAAGTGGGGGTACTGCCATCGGATGTACTATTTTATATATATATATATATATATATACACTCACTGGCCACTTTATTAGGTACACCATGCTAGTAACGGGTTGGACCCCCTTTTGCCTTCAGAACTGCCTCAATTCTTCGTGGCAGAGATTCAACAAGGTGCTGGAAGCATTCCTCAGAGATTTTGGACCATATTGACATGATGGCATCACACAGTTGGCGCAGATTTGTCGGCTGCACATCCCTGATGCGAATCTCCCGTTCCACCACATCCCAAAGATGCTCTATTGGATTGAGATCTGGTGACTGAGGAGGCCATTTGAGTACAGTGAACTCATTGTCATGTTCAAGAAACCAATCTGAGATGATTCGAGCTTTATGACATGGCGCATTATCCTGCTGAAAGTAGCCATCAGATGTTGGGTACATTGTGGTCATAAAGGGATGGACATGGTCAGCAACAATACTCAGGTAGGCTGTGGCGTTGCAACGATGCTCAATTGGTACCAAGGGGCCCAAAGAGTGCCAAGAAAAAATTCCCCACACCATGACACCACCACCACCAGCCTGAACCGTTGATACAAGGCAGGATGGATCCATGCTTTCATGTTGTTTACGCCAAATTCTGACCCTACCATCCGAATGTCGCAGCAGAAATCGAGACTCATCAGACCAGGCAACGTTTTTCCAATCTTCTACTGTCCAATTTCGATGAGCTTGTGCAAATTGTAGCCTCAGTTTCCTGTTCTTAGCTGAGAGGAGTGGTACCCAGTGTGGTCTTCTGCTGCTGTAGCCCATCTGCCTCAAAGTTCGACGCACTGTGCGTTCAGAGATGCTCTTCTGCCTACCTTGGTTGTAACGGGTGGCAATTTGAGTCACTGTTGCCTTTCTATCAGCTCGAACCAGTCTGCCCATTCTCCTCTGACCTCTGGCATCAACAAGGCATTTCCGGCCACAGAACTGCCGCTCACTGGATTTTTTTTCTTTTTCGGACCATTCTCTGTAAACCCTAGAGATGGTTGTGCGTGAAAATCCCAGTAGATCAGCAGTTTCTGAAATACTCAGACCAGCCCTTCTGGCACCAACAATCATGCCACGTTCAAAGGCACTCAAATCACCTTTCTTCCCCATACTGATGCTCGGTTTGAACTGCAGGAGATTGTCTTGACCATGTCTACATGCCTAAATGCACTGAGTTGCCGCCATGTGATTGGCTGATTAGAAATTAAGTCTTAACACACAGTTGGACAGGTGTACCTAATAAAGTGGCCAGTGAGTGTATATATATATATATTTTTTTTTTTTTTTGGAACGCAGCAACGAGCACGACACAGGGACACGTTCTGGATTCACCCCCTCCCTTGAGGAGCGTACAGAAAAGGGTCACTTTATGAATCTGTACTATGATTTGCGCAGGTTAGTTTTTTGTTATTTTTTTTTTTTTGGTTCACAATTAAAATTTTAAAATTTGTTTTTATAAATCATTTTATACAGATATCCAGAAAAGTTTTTGGCATTTTGCCGGCTTCCCATCAATTTCTTTGATGATTTGATTCAAATTCTTCGCCCACATTTAACCCTTCAGGATACCGTGATGAGTCAGGTTATCTGTACTGAGGAAAGGCTGCTCACCACCTTGCGGTAAAGGAAATGTTTTGTTTGCAATAACAGTTGTGTCACCATTCCAGTACACACCAGAACAATGCACCCAGTGATTGTTTGCAGCGGTCAGGTGATGTCAGCATTGCTCCATTATTATTTTCTAAATAAGCTGTACTAATACCACCTTGCCGCTGCTAACAATCACTTATATTTATGTTGACTAATTTTTTTTTTTCTTGTTTCAGATTTTTGGCCACAGGAGAGAGCTTTGCATCCCTGCATCTTCAATTTAGAGTTGGAAAGGCAACCATTTTTAAAATTGTTAGAAGCACATGCGATGTTATCTGGCAGAAATTGCAGCCCATAGTGATGCCTTCCCCAACCGAGGAGACTTGGCGCCAGGTTGCAGCAGGCTTTCAGACTGTTGCCAACTTCCTGAACTGCATAGGTGCAGTTGACGGAAAGCATGTAAGAGTGTTTCAGCCACCGTGGTCCAGATCAGTCGTCTACAATTTTAAAAAATATTTCTCGGTGATCCTGATGGCGGTGGCTGATACAAATTACAAGTTTGTGACCATCAATGTTGGTGCCTATGGCAGAACGGGTGACTCCCGGGTGTTGTGAACTTCTCAGATTGGACTGCAAATTCTCCGAGATGGCATTACGCTCCCAGCCCCTCAACCTCTTCCAGGGACCACACATCCAGTCCCTTTTGTCATGGTATCGGATGAGGCTTTTCCCATTATGACAAACCTGCTGCACCCATATCCACGAAGGGGACTGAATGCCCAGATGAGGATTTTTAACTTTAGGCTGAGCTGGGCACGACGAGTTATGGAATGCACCTTCGGAATCATACTTAGTCAGTGGAGGATCTTAAGGACCGCCATACAGTTGGATATTAATACAGTTGATTATGTAGTAAAAGCTTGCTGTGTTCTTCACAATTATGGTAGGGACTACAGTCCTGAAGTAGATGTGGAGACACTATATGAACCTTTTGATAGAGCAATGAGCTGGGGTCCTGCAGGTCCCAACATGAGTGGTTTGCATGTTTGAGAAACCTTTGCGGATTATTTCATGACTTCCGAAGGTCCTTTGTCATGGCAATACTCCTGTGTTGGTGGTTCACAGCCTCAACAGCAAACATCCACTTGACAGGAGACATCACCAGGGCTCTTTATTCGGATTCGGAGTAATGTAGCCGGTGTCGGTGACCATCTTGACTTATTCACAGTTGGATTTGGAGTCTGTGTCATGCTAATTGAGGAGTCGTACGTTTGGCTTTACAACTCGACACTCATGGACATCACGGATATAAGTCTTCAGGAACAACATTAAGAATGGTCCTATTTTTTGTTTCTGTTTAAACACTATAGTTTGACTGCTATGTTCTGTAAAAATAAATCTTTTAACCAGTAAATGTGTTTTTGTTATCATTTGAAACATTACAAAAAATTGAAAGGACTCTGACTCTCTCTGTATATAGATATATTCTGGTTTTCAAGAGGGTGGGTGTTAGGAGTCAGATATCTAATTACCGTATATACTCGTGTATAAGCTGAGATTTTCAGCCCATTTTTTTGGGCTGAAAGTCCCCCTCTTGGCTTATTCACGAGTCATATACCTGGGAGGGTCGTGGGGGAGGGGGAGCGGGGGTGTCACAGATCATGCTTACCCCCCTGGCATGGTCTCTGCAGCCCCCTGTTTCTCCACGGTCTCCCTTCCTGCCTTCAGCGGTCACGTGGTACTGCTCATTAAACTCATGAATATGCGCATATTCATGAGTGTAATGAGCGGTACCACGTGACTGCTGAAGGCAGGAAGAGAGACAGTTTAGAAGCAGGGCTGCAGAGACCGTGCCAGGAGGGGGTAAGTATAGCGATATTCACCTGTCCCGGGTCTATCGCTGCTCACCGCTGTCTGTTGCATCCTCTGTCAATGACGTTTAGCCAGCAGAGGGCGCGGTGACGTGGTTAGTGCGCGCCGTGCCCTCTGCTGCCTGAACGTCACTGGCAGATGACGTGGCAGACAGCGGTGAGCAGCGTGGGAACGGGGGACAGGTGAATATCTCAGGTGCTGGGTCCTGAGGAGAGGTGAGTATGGCATTTTTTTTTGCAGCAGCATATGGGGGCATAATATATGGAGCATCTTATGAGGGCAGCATATGGGGGCATATTCTATGGAGCATTTTATGGGGACATAACCTTTATGGAGCACTATATGTTGCATATTATTCTATGGAGCATCTTATGGGGGCATTATTAAACTTTGTGCAGCGTTATATGGGGTGTGTTTTGTATGGAGCATCTTATGGGGCCCATCATGAACTGTATGGAGCATTATATGGGGCTCCTGATTCAATATGGATATTCAAAAACATTTAACCTACTGATGTCTCAATTAATTTTACTTTTATTGGTCTCTATTTTTATTTTTGAAATTTACCAGTAGCTGCTGCATTTTCCACCCTAGGCTTATACTCGAGTCAATAAGTTTTCCCATTTTTTTTTTGGCAAAATTAGGAGGGGGTTGGCTTATACACGGGTCGGCTTATACACGAGTATATACGGTATCTGATAAACCACTCTCTCCTACTGAAATTGATGAGCTGAGTTTGTGTGTTAACTTTTCTCCATCGAAAAAATTTGATTTGTTGACAGCATTAATTGATTTGAATTTGTTTGCCAGAAAGTCGGTCTTTAAGAGGATTTTTGGGAGATGAAACTCGGTTGAATCTGATTGGACTGAAAGAGAATTACAGGCCATTGAAATCTTGGAGGAATTGGCGTTGGAAAATGGTGACCAAGGGACAACAGGTAAGCTGTCACGACCATTTAATGCCTCGCCACACACAGTGAGATCGCCAGCGAGATCGATGGTTTTGTGACACCACAGCGATCTCGCCAGCGAGATCGCTGTGTAACGGTGATCAGCGACTGCCCCCCCGGGTATCGCTGATCGTGCAGCATTGTCCTGGGCCATTTTTTCATCGTTGCTCTCCCACTGGCCAGCGCGCATCGCTGCATGTGGCAGCGGGAGCCAACGATCAGCGAGGCTCCCAGCGCTCTAAACAGGCGCTAGTGTTGTGAGTTCATTTTTCCCTTCACCGTTGAGGTCTGATGAACTCCCTCCTCTGGTGAAGGAAGGTAGTGAGGCTGATTACCAAACACCTGGGCAGCTAGATGATGACTGGGTGGCTGGAATTGAGGACTGGATATAAGGCAGCCGACGCCCTTCTTCCTTGCTGGTGATCCTGCTGGATTCTTGGAGACCAGTCTGATTCCTGCGTCTCAAAGCTAAATTTTTATGCTCTGCTTTGTACACTTCAGTTTTGTTTTTGTTTTGCCTTGTTTTTTTGGGAGTTCTGCCATCCCCGGCCAGGGGTGAGCTGAATTCCATTTTTGTCTCTGATCTGTTGATATTTTGCTCTGTCTTCAGAATATACCTGAGTGCTGATATAGTCTTTTGAAGCCTAGCGACTTCAGGGCCTGTTTTTCCTATCAGTCGGTTGGCTCATTTTTATAGGGTTTTTGCGGATGGCAGACAGCAGCTTTCCTATCCTGTCCTATTTAGTTAGCTGGGGCCCCATCATTTGCTCAACCTATCTTTCTATCTGTGTTAGTGTTTTCATCTTGCTTCACCGTCATTATATGTTGGGGGCTGCCTATTGCTTTGGGGTCTGCTCTGGGGCAGTTTAGTTTTTCCCCTTTCTGTCTTTAGGCTATGTAGTTCTCCGGCTGTGATCGAGGGGTCTAGGGCACCGTAGGAACCCCCCACGGCTACTGCTAGTTGTTGTGGATAGTTTCAGGGGTCTGCAATCCGATAGCTGCCAACCTCTCTGGTTTTTCTGGACTTAGCTAGTATTTTGTTTTTTCCTCCTTCGGTGACTCATCATAACAGAATCACCAACCACCAAGTCATCAACTAGCTGCACAGGTGTTTGGTAATCAGCCTCACTACCTTCCTTCACCAGAGGAGGGAGTTCATCAGACCTCAACGGTGAAGGGAAAAATGAACTCACAACAGTAACTCGTCGGGGAACTCCGCGCAGCAGGTTAAAAATGTAATCTCTTTGCTGCGCGGCGATCCCCAGGATTGGGCGTTTTCTTTGAAACCTGATGATCCTATTCTGAATAATGTGAATGCATTTTTTCAAGCATTGGGGTTGTTGTATGATGAACCTAATGCTATTGATCAGGCTGAAAAGACCCTGTTGGCATTAAGCCAGGGTCGGGATTCGGCAGAGTTGTACTGTCAAAAATTCCGAAAGTGGGCGGTCCTTACTACCTGGAATGATTGTGCCTTGGCAGCCCTCTTTCGGAAGGGTTTGTCAGAAACTGTAAAAGATACTATCGTGGGATTTGCTGTTCCCTCTGGTCTTGACGATTCTATGTCATTAGCCATTCAGGTGGATCGGCGTTTACGTGAACGCAAAACTACACGAGAGATCTTGCCACCTGTTGAACAAATGTCTGAACCTATGCAATGTGATAGAGTTTTGTCTAGGGCGCAACGTCAGGAGTTCAGAAGGCGTAATAAGCTGTGTTTTTTTTGTGGAGATGCCTCGCATATTATTTCTGTCTGCCCTAAACGAGAGAAATGTTGTGCACACACGTTTTCTGTGGGTGGTGTTCAACCTAAGTTTCTTCTGGCAATTACTCTGATCTGCTCCCTGTCCACATTTTCCGCCAAGGCTTTTGTGGATTCGGGAGCAGCTCTGAACCTGATGGACTTGGATTTTGCTAAACGTTGTGGATTTCCTATGACACCTCTGCGGACGCCTATCCCTTTGAGGGGTATTGATGCTACTCCTTTGGCAAAGAATAAACCTCAGTTTTGGACCCAGATGGTAATGCGGGTCGCCCCAGACCATCAAGAAAATTGCAGATTTTTGGTGTTGCATAATTTGCATGATACCATTGTTCTGGGGTTTCCCTGGTTGCAAATCCATAATCCAGTTCTGGATTGGAAATCTTTGTCTGTGGTGAGTTGGGGTTGTCGGTGTGCCCTTAGTGATGCTCCTGTTTTCTCCACCTCTCCCAAGTCGCATGATGTTCCTGACTATTTGGCTGACTTTTATGATGTATTTAGTGAGAATGAGTCTGCGTCTTTGCCTCCTCATAGGAGTTATAACTGTGCAATTGAGCTGAACCCAGGGTGTAAATTCCCCAAGGGTCGGCTTTTCAATTTGTCTATACCCGAGCACGAGGCTATGCGATCCTATATTAAGGAGTCGTTGGAGAAGGGTCATATTAGACCATCCTCTTCACCCTTAGGTGCTGGGTTTTTTTTCGTGGCTAAAAAGGATGGTTCAGTAAGGCCTTGTATTGACTATCGTGCCCTCAACAAAATTACTGTTAAATAGCAGTATCCTTTACCCCTGATTTCTGATCTATTCTCCAGAGTTAAAGGTGCTTGCTGGTTTACCAAGCTTGACCTCAGGGGGCGTATAATCTTATTCGCATTAAGCATGGGAATGAATGGAAGACGGCGTTTAATACTCCAGAGGGACATTTTGAGTACCTGGTGATGCCTTTTGGGCTCACTAATGCCCCTTCTGTCTTCCAGTGCTTCATGAACGATATATTCCGAGACTTTGTGGATAAATTTTTGATTATCTATCTGGATGATATTTTGATCTTCTCCTAGAATTGGGACTCTCATGTGGAACATGTTCAGACTGTGTTCCGGATTTTGAGGGAGAATTCCCTGTATGTCAAGGGATCGAAATGCCTTTTTGGGGTACAGAGGATTTCATTTTTGGGATTTATTTTGTCTCCGTCAACTATTGAAATGGACCCTGCCAAGGTACAGGCCATTTATGATTGGGTTCAGCCCACCTCTTTGAAGGCCCTCCAGAAGTTTTTGGGTTTTGCTAATTTTTATCGGAAATTTATAGCTAATTTTTCTGGTATTGCCAAGCCATTGACTGATTTGACTAGGAAGGGTGCTGATGTGCTAAATTGGTCTCCGGAGGCTGTTTCTTCCTTTCAGGAGCTGAAGCGAAGTTTCACTTCTGCTCCGGTTTTGCGGCAACCTGATGTCTCACTCCCGTTTCAGGTGGAGGTGGACGCTTCTGAGATTGGTGCAGGAGCGGTGTTGTCCCAAAAAGATCCTGTGACATCTAAAATGAATCCTTGTGCTTTCTTTTACCGAAAGTTCTCCCCATCCGAACGTAACTATGATGTGGGGAATCGGGAACTGTTGGCCATGAAATGGGCATTTGAGGAGTGGAGACATTGGTTGGAGGGAGCCAAACACCAAGTCGTGGTCCTTACTGACCACAAGAATTTGATTTACCTGGAGTCGGCCAAGTGCTTGAATCCTAGACAGGCTAGGTGGGCCTTGTTTTTCACGCGTTTTGATTTTGTGGTCTCTTTTCTTCCGGGCACTAAGAATGTCAAGGCAGACGCCCTCTCTAGGAGTTTCCTTGCTGATTCTCCTGTTGTGACTAAGCCTGCTACCATCTTAGGCAAGGGGGTAGTTCTTTCTGCCATCTCGCCCGATTTGAGACGTGCTCTGGAAGAGTTTCAGGAGGACAAACCTGAGCGTTGTCCCAGTGGAAAGTTGTATGTTCCTGACCAGTGGAGGAAGAGAGTGATGTCTGAAGTTCATTGCTCTGCATTGGCTGGTCATCCAGGTATTTTTGGTACTAGAGATCTGGTGAGTCGGTCTTTTTGGTGGCCCGCCTTGTCTCATGATGTCAGGAATTTTGTGCGGTCCTGTGGGACTTGCTCCCGGTCTAAACCTTGTTCTCGCTCTAGTGGCTTGTTGATGCCTTTGCCGGTGCCCAGGAGGCCATGGACCCATATTTCAATGGATTTTATCTCTGATATGCCTGTCTCTCAGAGAATGACTGTTATTTGGGTGATTTGTGATAGATTCTCTAAGATGGTCCATCTTGTACCACTCCCTAAGTTGCCATCTTCCTCTGAGTTGGTGCCCTTGTTTTTGCAACAGGTGGTTCTCTTGCACGGGATTCCTGAGAACATTGTATCTGACAGAGGAGTTCAGTTTGTGTCTAGATTTTGGAGGACTTTCTGTTCCAAGCTGGGAATTCAGTTGTCCTTCTCCTCTGCGTTTCACCCTCAGACCAATGGGCAGACGGAGAGAACAAACCAGACTTTGGAGTCGTATTTGAGATGTTTTATTTCTGCCGATCAGGATGATTGGGTTTCATTTTTGCCCTTGGCCGAATTTGCTTTAAATAATAGAGCTAGTTCTGACACTTTGATGTCACCTTTTTTTTGTAACTTTGGGTTTCACCCTCGATTTTCTTCAGGGCAGGTGAGCCTTCTGCCTGCCCAGGTGTTGACACTGTGGTGGAGAGAATGCACCAGATCTGGGACCAAGTAGTGGATAAGTTGTCTCTCTCCCAGGAAAAGGCCCAGGGGTTTTCCAACCGGCATAGGACCGTTGGTCCCCAGTTTAAGGTGGGTGATATGGTTTGGTTGTCATCAAAAAATATCGCTATGAAGGTGGCTTCTCCTAAGTTTAAGCCTAGATTTATTGGACCTTACAAGATTTTGGAGATTATTAATCCGGTCTCTTTTCGGTTGGCTCTTCCTGTCACATTTAAAATTCATAATGTGTTTCATAAGTCCTTGTTGAAGAGGTTTGTTGAACCAGTAGTTCCTGTGGTGGCACCTCCTGACCCTGTATTGGTTGAAGGTAACATGGGAAATGAGGTAGAGAAGATACTGGATTCCCGTCTGGCTAGACGGAGACTCCAGTATTTGGTTAAGTGGAAGGGTTATGGTCAGGAGGATAATTCCTGGGTCTCTGCCTCTGATATTCATGCCGAAATATTGGTGCGTGCCTTTCATCGGGCTCACCCGGATCGCCCTGGTGGCATGGATGAGGGTTCGGTGACCCCTCCTCAAGGGGGAGGTACTGTTGTGAGTTCATTTTTCCCTTCACCGTTGAGGTCTGATGAACTCCCTCCTCTGGTGAAGGAAGGTGGTGAGGCTGATTACCAAACACCTGGGCAGCTAGATGATGACTGGGTGGCTGGAATTGAGGACTGGATATAAGGCAGCCGACGCCCTTCTTCCTTGCTGGTGATCCTGCTGGATTCTTGGAGACCAGTCTGATTCCTGCGTCTCAAAGCTAAGTTTTTATGCTCTGCTTTGTACACTTCAGTTTTGTTTTTGTTTTGCCTTGTTTTTTGGGAGTTCTGCCATCCCCGGCCGGGGGTGAGCTGAATTCCATTTTGTCTCTGATCTGTTGATCTTTTGCTCTGTCTTCAGAATATACCTGAGTGCTGATATAGTCTTTTGAAGCCTAGCGACTTCAGGGCCTGTTTTTCCTATCAGTTAGTTGGCACATTTTGCATAGGGTTTTTGCAGATGGCAGACAGCGGCTTTCCTATCCTGTCCTATTTAGTTAGCTGGGGCCCCATCATTTGCTCAACCTATCTTTCTATCTGTGTTAGTGTTTTCATCTTGCTTCATCGTCATTATATGTTGGGGGCTGCCTATTGCTTTGGGGTCTGCTCTGGGGCAGTTTAGTTTTTCCCCTTTCTGTCTTTAGGCTATGTAGTGCTCCGGCTGTGATCGAGGGGTCTAGGGCACCGTAGGAACCCCCCACGGCTACTGCTAGTTGTTGTGGATAGGTTCAGGGGTCTGCAATCCGATAGCTGCCAACCTCTCTGGTTTTTCTGGACTTAGCTAGTATTTTGTTTTTTCCTCCTTCGGTGACTCATCATAACACGCTGGGAGCTGGTATCTAAAGTAAATATTGGGTTACTAAGCGGCGCGCATCACTTAGTTACCCGATGTGTACCTTAGAAACCTGCGTGCTGGCAGCTCCCGGCACGAGCACGCAGGTTTCTAAGGTACACATCAGGTAATTAAGTGACGTGCGCCGCTTAGTAACGCGATATTTACCTTAGATACCAGCGTCCTCGCTGGTGCTGATCGCTGGTGAAGCTGCCTGTTTGGCAGCTCACCAGCGATCATGTAGCGATGCCCCAGCGATCCTGACAAGGTCGTATTGTTGTCGGGATCGCTGGAGCATCTTTATGTGTGACGGGGCCTTTAGGCCCAAATCTACAAAATTTCCACCTTTAAATTTATATTCCAACATCAAACTTTTTGTAAAATTGGTTTCAGAAGAATTCTCCAAAATACCAAGTAGGATTAATAAGGATAACTTAAACAACGATCAACGCCAAGCCCTCAAAGACGTCAAACTTAAGGGGGTTCTCATCAAACCAGCGGACAAGGGTGGTAATGTGGTCATTTGGCCTACATCAGTGTATGAAAAGGGGGCTCTTAAACAACTGCATAACATAGAATGTTGTAAGAGACTAACTTTTAACCCAACTAATTCTTTTTGTGTACTGTTGCAGAAACTATTGTTGAGGGCTTTTGAAAATGGTGTTATCAGCAAACAGGAGAAGGAGTTTGTCACAGTTGATCATCCTCAAACACCTTGTGTTGTGAGTTCATTTTCTGGTCTACCAGTTGTGAGTTCTCCTTCCAGGCTCCCTCTGGTGGTAACAGGAGGTAGTGAGGCTGATTTAATCAGTGGAGATCTGCCACCTGATAAGGAGGATCACGATTGGACCTCAGGAATCTCAGACTGGATTTAAGACAGCCTATGCCCTATTCTGGTGATGGTGATTCCTTCTGGCTTGTCAAGTCTTGGTCCTCAGCTCTGTTCCAGTCAGCTCAAGCTAAGTTTTTCTGCTAATGTTCACACTTGATTTTGTTGGTCTATTCAGTTTTTTATGTGGTCAGCCAGCCCCGGCTGGGGCTGTGCTGAATTTCCACTCTTACTTATCTGTATTTGCCAATTTGCTTTTTGTCCCTTATTAGATTGGCCTCTTTTTGCTCTGCCTCAGAATATTTCAGAGTGCTGATATAGTGGGAGAAGTCTAGTGACTTCAGGGTTAATTTTGTTATCAGAAGTGTTGGACATTATTTTTGTAGGGTTTTTGGCAGATTGCGCACAGTGTCTTTCCTTTCCTATCCTTTCTAGTTATTTTGGGCCCCATTGTTTGCTCAGCCTATTTTCCTGCCTATGTTTGTGTTTTCATCTTGTTTCACCATCAATACATGTGTGGGGGCTGTCTATTCCTTTGGGGTCTGCTCTGGGGCAGTTTTCCCCTTTTCTTGCTTTAGGCTTATTTAGTCCTTCGGCCGTGACGAGGCATCTAGGTTCATCGTAAGCATGCTCCACGGCTGCTGCTAGTTGTGTGGTTAGGATCAGGAATCTGCAATCTGCATAGTTACCAACCTCTCTGGTTTTTCTGGGGCTTAGCTTGTTTAGGGTTTTTCCTCCACGGTCACCCATTCATAACACCTTGCCTGTATCTACTACCCAAGGTACAGTACATAAGAATGAAGCCAGTCCCCCTGGCTGGCCAATAGTCTCTGGTAATGGCAGCCTCTGTGAACCCTTATGCAAATTTTTGGATTGGCACTTCAAACCTTTGGGTGGAGACTTTACCCTCTTTTTTAAAGGATTCTACTGGCTGCATTCGTAGATTTGAGGGTATACATCTGGAATCAGACATGTGGGTGGTGCCTATGGACATGGAAGCCCTTTCCATGTCCATTAGACATAGATGGAAATGAGGCAGTTTCCTTCTTTCTTTCCACCACTGACATGGAGGCTCAATTCAGGGAATTTCTCATTGAGGCTCTAGACTTCAGTCTCAAACACATTTTTTTCTTTCAAAGGCGTCCCCTACCTACAGCTCCAGGGAACGGCCATGAGAGCGGTGTCCGCGCTCTCCTATGCTAACCTTTTCTTGGGGCTGTGGGAGTGGGAAGGCTTTCTCACCAACCCTGTCAAACATTCCGAAAAAGTATTAATTTGAACCAGGTTCATAGATGATGTTCTCTTCTTATGGCAAGGTTCTGAATGTCATCTGGAGGAATTCATTTTGGAACTTAATAACAACAATTATAATATCCATTTGACTAGCCACCAAACTCAGGAATCTATTGAATTTTTGGATATTTTGCTCTATAAGGATCAGAGAGGTCTTTTGCAAACAAGCATCAATAGAAAAAGTACTGCAGTCAATTCGTTACTGCCTGCCTCATCCTCAGACGCCAGCTATTTGATTGACAATGTCCCCACAGGACAATTTCTAAGACTTAAACACAATTGTTCTAACTCCAACATTTTTTCTTTGCAGTCACGTGAACTTTCCTGGTTTTTTGAGAGGGGATATAGCAGAAGATCCGTCAGGAAGGGCCTAAGAAGAGCTTTGAACACTGAGAGAAGTGCTTTATTACAACCACACAATAAAAAAGTGGGGGAAAGAACAGGTGAGATTTATATCTCAATATAATGAACATTGATGTATGATATGAAAAAGGCCTTGGGTAAATTCTGGCCACTTTTGACCACAGGTACAGTACTTCATGAATATATTTATGAACGCCCCTCAATTACATACAGGAGGGCAAAGAACCTAAAAGATCATCTTGTCAAGAGTAATTTCATTGGTGATATACCTCAAAATATTTTTGGTGCCAGTAACCTTAAAGAAGGCTTCTTTCCCTGTGGCTCATGCCTTGCATGTCCAAACATGAGATGGGATACTGTTTTTCATTCTAGTGATGGGGCAAAGGAATTCAAAATATGGAAACATATCACATGCAATACGGAGGGAGCTATTTATTACGCAATGTGCCCATGCAATCTAATAAACGTGGGTTTAACATCTAGGAAATTACGTGTCAGGATCCGTGAGCACGTCTTGGATATTATTAATGCTAACAAGATTGAAGATTTGAAGTCATTAAAACCAATCCCAAGACACTTAAAATTGCACATAAGTGTGATTCAAAACTCATAAAAGTTATTGGCATTGACTGGGTGATGATGGACCATCGAGGGGGAGATATTAAGAGGATGCTCTCACAACTAGAATCAAGATGGATTTGGAAACTTGTCACGCTTACAGGTCCCACGCTCGCCGCCCCCGCCACGCTCTCAGCTCCTGCCGCGGCTTCCGTCTCTGGGTCCACGTTGCCCGTGGCCTTTGGGCGCGCCTGCCGCTCCCGGCGCGCTCGTGCAGCAGGCGCGCGCCACTCACCAGCGCTCCTGCAGCAGGCGCACGCTCAACAGCGCTCCTGGTCCTCGCCCCGCGGTCGGCCTCTGTGCTCTGCCCGGGGCGCATGCGCACTTCGCACACCAGGTCTCAGCACAGGCTGGGCCGTTCCTCCTCCTCCATGACCCTGCTGACCTGACCCGGAACTCCTGTATAAAAGGCAGCCTCTCCTCCTATTCGCTGCCTGATCGTCGTTTCCTGCGACCTCCTGTCAGGCCCCGTGCCCCTGCTCCATGCACTGTGCTGGTCTTCTTATTGTCTGTGTTTCCTTGCAGTCTGCCTGTTCCAGTGTCCTCTTCCGTCCTGCAGTCCTACTCCGGTCCTACCCGCCTGTGCCTGATTCCTGCAGTCCTACTCCGGTTCTGCCTGTGCCTGATCCCCGCAGTCCTACTCCAATCCTGCCCGCCTGAGTCCGATTCCTGCAGTCCTACTCCGGTCCTGCCTGTGCCTGATTCCCGCAGTCCTACTCCGGTCCTGCCTGCCGTGCCTGGTTCCTGCTGCCCTGCTCCGACTTCTACACCCGAATTCCACGCCTCTTTCCGTGCTCAAGGTACCAGGAACTCTCTCTCGCTCCAGTCCTTCCAAGCCGCCCCTCTTGGTACCGGCTGCCGTGGCAGTTGAACCCTTGGGCCTGCTCCTAACGGCCCCTGTATAGGGGTCAGTTCCACCTGGTAGCTCGCCCGGGGCCCCTCAGTGCTATGGTCCAGAGGGTCCACTCCGGAATTCCGCCTTGCCTAGCGGAACGGTTAAAAAATTGCAGACGATACGCCCCAAGGGTCTCAACGAAATCCTGAGCTATGCTCCCTTTTTGTGATTGATTTTTTATTTGTTTGTTTTTATTCATTGTTTTTGTAATTTTCTAGTGTTGACCATTCATCGATCACTGTATACCTGTTGTTAGAGGAGTATATCTATATCATCTCCTTCCTTTTGGTCCCTGTGGAGATCTGGCTCCATAACATTCTCAAGAATTGCAGTCACAAATCTATACAATTTATTTATACAAAATCAACTCAGAAATTTTTAGATATATATCGGATGATTCTTTTATTAGTACACTGCCCTCTAGTGGGATAGAAAGAATTACATCCTATTGGTGATTTAAACCACATACCCTGCTACAATCTTTCCTATAGTTCCTTATATGCCTTTTTGCAGATTGTGCCAAGCACCATCCAATACCCGTATATATCTCCTTTAAATCTATATCATAATCATTGCAAAAATACATAAACAAAGAAAGTTTTTTAAAGTGCAAAGTGCAATATAGTTGTATTACAATTGGTGCAAGGCAATCCGCATAGCAAAAAGATGCATGTAACCCTTAGGCCGGGGTCACACTGGCGAGGAATACGGCCGAGTGAGAGGCGCTAAAAGCACGCATTAGACACGGACCAATAATTCTCTATGGGGTCCCTCGCACCAGCCGTATATTTCTCATCCGTATTCTACGGTCCGTGCCAATCGCAGCATGCTGCGATTGTCAGCGTACTACGGCCGTAATACGCCAATGCAAGTCTATGGGTGCGCAAAAAATACGGATTACACACGGACCAGACGTGTGACTTGCGAGAAATACGCACCCGGTGTCTTTTAGCAAAGCCGGCAATTCAGTGCGCTATACAGTAAACTCACACTGACAGGTTTAATAAAGAAATGAAAGAATAGATATAGACAGATAGAATACATATATATATATCTATCTATATATATATGTGCATTCTATGTGTCTATATCTAATCTTTGGTTTCTGTTACAAACCCTGTCATAGGGCTCCATTATATGTCCATTTGGCAAGCCTGCGAGAAAATCTCACCATACGGAGTCCATACGGATTACATACGGATACTTACATGCGCAAAATACGCGACCACACCTTGATTACGGATGACATACGGAGCACTATTTAGGGGTCATTCATCCGTATTACGCATGTAAAATACTGACCGTATTTTGCATTGGTTAGTGTGACCCCAGCCTTAGGGTAACATACCAATGAATCAGATTGAAGGATTGCTTCTTCACCCCTTTGGAAGAAGCAAGAACGCGAAACGCGCATTAGGGGGTTCCCACACGTGGTCCTTCAATGTGATTCATTGGTATCTTACCCTTAGGCTGAAGTCACACATAACGTATAAAAATCATTCCGCTTTTTACGGCCGAGAATCGCATCAATGTTTCATGAACAGTCCGTATGTAATCCGTTTTTGATATGAGGATGCGATTTCCTTGCATCAAAATATCCGTGTGACATCCGTATGGCATGCGTATAGCGAGATTTTCTCACTGGCTTGCAAAATGGACATATAATGCGTCCATAGCCTCAAATATTTGTGAAAACATATATACAGTCTATATATACATATATATATATTATTATTTATTTATATAGCGCCATTAATTCCATGGTGCTGTACATGAGAAGGGGGGTTGCATACAAAGTTATAGATATCGTTAACAGTAAACAAATTTACAATGACAGACTGGTACAGAGGGGAGGGGACCCTGTCCTTGCGGACTTACATTTTACAGGATAATGGGGAAGAGACAGAAGGTCGGGGGTGCAGCAGCTCTGGTGGTTTTGAGGCGGCAGCTCGGGCGGTGGTGAGGTGGCAGAATGGTTATTGCAGGCTGTAAGTGTGGCGCCCCTGAGGCTTCAGTCGCCACAGAGGTCCTGCACCTTCTCCTAAGGTGTAGTGCCCCACCATCCAGGTAAGGTGGGAACTCCTGACCACGCTCCACACCTGCATTCCACACACAGGATAGTTCAGTGGGGCCACCTAACAGCTTCATGCTGGGGGTCAGCAGAGCACCCCTCGTGGAACCCTGCTTCGTAACACGAGACGTGCAGGGAGGCGGGTGGAGAGAGATGATACAAAAGAGTGGGAGGAGTGAAAGTTAGTAGTTAGTTGGTTGGAGGAGAGAGAAGAGAGAAGATGGGTGTCTGAGGGACGTGCTGCAGCAGGTCCCAGTGATCTGGGCTACTGGCACGAGAAAGACCAGAGAAAGAGACTGATAAGATTGATAACCTAACCTTCCATAAGAGAGAGAGAACAGATCAGAACGAAGGAGAATAGAAGGACGGTGGGAAGCAGGTTGAGAAAGAGAGAGAACCCTTCCAGTCCAGAGAGCGCAAAGGCCGGGGCCCGGTCCCCGAGGTTGATTGGATCTTTATGTCCGGTAACAGACACCGGTGGAGTAGTGAGCCGCTAACGCCTTGCTCCCATCATAGACATGGGACACAACAGCAACTGAATAGAGAGCCGGGACACAGAGTGGAGTCCCCGAAGCAGGCTACAGCTGTCTGTCATACAAGTAAAGACTAGGAACACCTAGAGAAAGGCATTCCAGGGTAACTAAGTACTGGAGTGCTTTGCACCTAATGGCGCATTGGAGGAGTAGTTCAGTAAGGTACATGTGGGGGGAGTGTGGAAGGGAGAATCCTATCCTGCCTGGAGGTTGGCTGGAGCTCTGACCTGGGGAACACAGTATGGAGGCAGGCAGTTGTGTGAACTGCAAACAGTGAGTAAAGCTTTGGAACCGCATACTCTGGTGTCCTCCAGTTATTCCCGCACCACTACACCTGGGTACCAGCCTCCATACCATTCTGCTCCTCTCCTCGTCCATTGCACCTACACTGCCCTGGGACTACAGCTCCACCTGTGGGGTGCTATACCATCTCTGCTGCACCACACCATCAGTCCCAGCGGATCTGTATGCAGCATTGGCTTACCATCTTACTTGCCAAACACCACGAGTGGCGTCACGAACTATTCATATAAACTTTAACACCATTGACATCACCGCCATTGATATTGGGCACCCAGGGCCACAGACCGGGTCACCGCTGCTGTGACACATTCCCGCCTTGACACCGGCCCAGTACCGAGTACCCCCGCTGCCCTGGGTGTGCGAGGGCGACCCATAAGCTTTCCTGAAAAGATGGGTTTTCAGATTCCATTTGAAGGATCCGAGGGTGGTGGATAATTGGACGTATTGAGGCAAGGAATTCCAGAGGATAGGGGATGTTCAGGAGAAATCTTGGAGGCGGTTGTGTGAGGAACGAATAAGTGTGGAGGAGAGTTGGAGGTCTTGGGAGGATCGAAGATTACGTGAGGGAAGATGTTGGGAGATTAGTTCAGAGATACAGTTGTGGCCAAAAGTATTGACACCCCTGCAATTCTGTCAGATAATACTCAGTTTCTTCCTGAAAATGATTGCAAACACAAATTCTTTGGTATTATTATCTTCATTTAATTTGTCTTAAATGAAAAAACACAAAAGAGAATCAAGCAAAAAGCAAAACATCGATCATTTCACACAAAACTCCAAAAATGGGCCAGACAAAAGTATTGGCACCCTCAGCCTAATACTTGGTTGCACAACCTTTAGCCAAAATATCTGCGACCAACCGCTTCCGGTAACCATCAATGAGTTTCTTACAATGCTCTGCTGGAATTTTAGACCATTCTTCTTTGGCAAACTGCTCCAGGTCCCTGATATTTGAAGGGTGCCTTCTCCAAACTGCCATTTTTAGATCTCTCCACAGGTGTTCTATGGGATTCAGGTCTGGACTCATTGCTGGCCACCTTAGAAGTCTCCAGTGCTTTCTCTCAAACCATTTTCTAGTGCTTATTGAAGTTTGTTTTGGGTCATTGTCCTGCTGGAAGACCCATGACCTCTGAGGGAGACCCCGCTTTCTCACACTGGGCCCTACATTATGCTGAAAAATTTGTTGGTAGCCTTCAGACTTCATAATTCCATGCACACGGTCAAGCAGTCCAGTGCCAGAGGCAGCAAAGCAACCCCAAAACATCAGGGAACCTCCGCCATGTTTGACTGTAGGGACCGTGTTCTTTTCTTTGAATGCCTCTTTTTTTCTCCTGTAAACTCTATGTTGATGCCTTTGCCCAAAAAGCTCTACTTTTGTCTCATCTGACCAAAGAACATTCTTCCAAAACGTTTTAGGCTTTTTCAGGTAAGTTTTGGCAAACTCCAGCCTGGCTTTTTTATGTCTCGGGGTAAGAAGTGGGGTCTTCCTGGGTCTCCTACCGTACAGTCCCTTTTCATTCAGGCACTGACGGATAGTACGGGTTGACACTGTTGTACCCTCGGACTGCAGGGCAGCTTGAACTTGTCTGGATGTTAGTCGAGGTTCTTTATCCAACATCCGCACAATCTTGCGTTGAAATCTCTTGTCAATTTTTCTTTACCGTCCACATCTAGGGAGGTTAGCCACAGTGCCATGGGCTTTAAACTTCTTGATGACACTGCGCAATGTAGACACAGGAACATTCAGGTCTTTAGAGATGGACTTGTCGCCTTGAGATTGCTCATGCTTCCTCACAATTTGGTTTCTCAAGTCCTCAGACAGTTCTTTGGTCTTCTTTCTTTTCTCCATGCTCAATGTGGTACACACAAGGACACAGGACAGAGGTTGAGTCAACTTTAATCCATGTCAACTGGCTGTAGGTGTGATTTAGTTATTGCCAACGCCTGTTAGGTGCCACAGGTAAGTTGCAGGTGCTGTTAATTACACAAATTAGGGACGCATCACATGATTTTTCGAACAGTGCCAATACTTTTGTCCACCCTCTTTTTTATATTTGGTGTGGAATTATATCCAATTTGGCTTTGGATATAATTTGGAGTCGGGAAGGAATTTTTTTCCCCAATGTGATGCTTACTGTTTGCCACATGGGTTTTTTTTTGCCTTCCTCTGGATCAACATGTTAGGGCAAGTTAGGATAGGATATAGGTTGAACTAGATGGACTTAAAGTCTCCCTTCAACCTTAAAAACTATGTTACTATGTTACTATGTTTAGGACAATTCTTTTTGTGTTTTTTCATTTAAGACAAATTAAATGAAGATAATAATACCAAAGAATTTGTGTTTGCAATCATTTTCAGGAAGAAACTGAGTATTATCTGACAGAATTGCAGGGGTGTCAATACTTTTGGCCACAACTGTATACGGAGGGAATAGGTTGTGGATGGCTTTGTAGGTCAGTGTTAGTAGTTTGAACTGGATTCGTTGGTAAATTGGGAGCCAGTGGAGGGATTTGCAGAGGGGAGAAACGGGAGTAGCGAGGAGAGAGGTGGATTAGTTGGGCAGCAGCACTGAGGACAGACTGGAGTGGTGCAAGAGAGTTAGCAGGGAGGCCACAGAGGATGGTGTTGCAGTACTCAAGGCGGGAGGTGATGAGGGCATGTACAAGAGTTTTAGTAGATTGAGGGCAGAGGAAGGGACGGATTCTGGAAATATTTTTGAGTTGGAGGCGACAGGAGGTGGCAAGAGTTTGGATGTGTGGTTTGAAGGACAGGGCAGAGTCGAGAATTACTCTGAGGCAGCGGATTTCAGGTGCGGGAGAGAGCCGTTTGATGCCGTTTACCCTAATAGATAGATCGGGTAGGGAAGATACTGAAGATGGAGGAAAGATAGTGACTCCTGACTGGGACTCCTTCATGTGTGTTGCCCATAGCAGTAGGCCTCCGAAACCGGCAGGCCTCCACTTCCTTTGAGTCAACTACCCGTGTTACTATCCTTACATTTTTCTGACAATAATAGTCTACCACACTGATATTTGTGCCACCTGAGTATGGCTGAGCATCAAAGCAGGTTGAACTGTTGCATGTGGTATCAGGGATCCAGCACAGCAGGCCTACACCGATCCCTCACCCACCTCATCTTAATTTGAAGTTCAATTCAAAGCTGGAAATTCTGTCCCAGTTCCCTGATACCTCATGCATGGCTGATTGCTGCTGTGCCATTCTCAAGTATGTACTTTGAGTGTCTGCCCCTAATTTGATGTGTTTTGGCAGCTTTTGGCAATGTTTGAAGGAGTTGTGTATGCATTTGTTTTGCCTCCCGTTGACTTCAATGGCTTTCAGCAAATTTTCGACTAATATATCGACGAATATTGCAAAATTTGCAACCGTAATCCGAACCGAACATTGAAATATTTGCTCACGTCTATTCATCATCCATCCCTTGTAGATTGTGTGCCCTCATGGTCAGGGTCCTCTCTCATCTTGGACCAGTTGGTGGCCCTTTTTCACATGTAAAGCACCATGGAATAAATGGCACTAGAATAATAATAATAATAATAATAATAATAGTAATTATACTACTTGTACTCTGGGTCAATTGATGCCACTTTACTGGTGTCAGCCCTTAACTTAAAAAAATTTGAAAGGCTCCTGATTCAAACTCCATCTGCTGGGTTGGGTGTAGTGGAAGAAGTATCGATCCTCATTATACTAGTTGTACTTTACTGATGCCACTTTGGTGGTGTCTGACGTTAATTTTGGTAAATGTGAAGACTTCTGATTATGTCTCCATCTTCCGGGTTGGCGGTAGTGGAAGAGGTGTCGGTCACCATTATATTAGTTGTACTCTAGTGAAATTGATGCCACTTCAGTGGGGTGAGGCCCTAATTTTTGGAAAGTTGAAGACTCCTAATTGGGTTTCCATCTGCTGGGTTGGCTGTAGTGGAAGAGATGTCAGTCCCCATTATTCTATTTCTACTGTGGTGAAATTGATGCCACTTTGGGGGTATCTACCCCTAATTTTTGGAAATGTGGAGATTCCTGGTTGGATCTCTGTAGCGCCTATGTCTTCTGCCTCACCCTCCCTGCAGAGAACGCCTATTTTATCACCATCGCAGCCCCTGTCCTGCACTTCCTTTTTCCTCCATGTCTGCCAAATTGGCCATCGTAATCTGAACAAACATTGAAATATTCGCTCATCTCTAGTTGGCACGCACCTGTCCCGCCCCAGTTCAGCACACTTTGCTGGGCGAAGATGGCAGAGAACGTCAAGCGTTCAAACCATGTCTGTCTTCAGTGCAATACAGTAATTTATGTTAAAGGTCAAAGTGAAATCATCAAAAGGGACTTTGATCCCTGGTTTCACAAACACTCTGCTACTCTATTCCTGTCTGGGGAATTATACTTGGGGGAAAGAAGAGAAGAAAAACAGAAGACGGAAGGTGTTTTGGATAAAGCTACAACATTGGCACTGAGTGTGTATATGAACTGTTTAGACAAAGAAACTGCCACACTCTGGGGGAATCCAAGAAATTGCTTGGAAGATAAGAATAGACTTCTGGTGAATGAGTCTGTGAGAGACATGGAGGTCAAGACCCAGGTATGTTTTTAGTAATTTTTTTGTTCAGCTTTTGAAGTGTCAGTTAAAGGGAACCTGTCAGCAGGACTGTGCTCAGTAACCTCCAGACAGTGTCAGGTTGGCGCCGTTATACTGATTAAAATGATATTTTGGGTCATGAAATCCATCTTGTGGTTGTTGATTAATCTTTATTTTCAGTTTATGAGATTCTCGTGATTCGGGGCGGCCTGTGGGGGGTCTTTATGTGGTGCACTTCTTAGATATTCATACTGATGGCTTATGACAGGTCACTGATACCCCAGTAACCTGCCCCCTATTTTACATACTGTATATAATATGTATTGAAAAAAGAACACATTCAGCAGGCAGGCGCTGGCGACGGCGTCTGCGCTGCTGCTTGATCGCATCTGTAATATCCATTAAGTTATTTTATTTAGTCATATACTGTACATTTACTTTGAAAAAAAAAATTCTGTGTCAAAATGGCACCGATAGATGCTACTGCACATCAAGCTGCATACTCAGCACAATCCTGCTGACAGGTTCCCTTTAAGGCTGCAGTCTACTTTTAACTATGGTAACATTAACTGTCAAAATATTAAAGGGTACCTTTAATTTACTAGAAACTAGAAAAATCATAGTCAATCATAGACAAGTCTGAGAGCCGATCAGACACAAAGTAGTGCAGCTTCTCAACTGAACACTACTATTTTGATATTTTAGCAGTCGTTAAAGGGAATCTGTCACCGCTTTTTCCAAATATGAGCTGCCTGCACCGACATCAGGGGTTTATCTACAGCATTCTGTAGAGAGCAGATCAAAGTTCTGCAGTGCGCAGGCGCCGGGAGAGGTCCGGCACCTGCGCACTGCAGTATTCTGCTCTACCCTCAACAGGGCAGAGCAGTGCGCCTGCCCGGAGCCACGACAGGAAGGAAAGCAGAGGGCGGCATCGTATGAAGATGGGAGACACCGGACCACCCCCTTCCCCCGGTGAGTATAATCTAATTCGTTTTTCTTATCTTTCAGCTTACATCGGGGGCTTATCTACAGCATTCTGTAATGCTGTAGATAAGCCCCTGATGACGATGCTGGCAGCTCATATTCGAAAAAAGGGTGACAGATTCCCTTTAAGGGTTTCATCCCCAAAATACCACTGATTAAAACCTCTGACATGTTTCTATGATGGTTTTTTTTAATATGGTAGATAAACTTTAGATATTTTGCAATAAATATCAGCAAAAACAGACCTGCATTTCAAGATTTTTAAACTAGGCTTATTTTGTTTCTCAAATCTAAATTTAAGTATGCGCAATTCAGCTCTATTCGACTTAAGACATTAAATTATGGTAATGTATAAAAATCTTTCTTTCCTTTTAAAGTTATTAGGCAAAAAAAGATGCATTGTATAGTGATTGTGTCCTGTTCTTGCTGTTTTTGTACATAGTAAATAATTTCAGATGGAACCTAGCCCACCCATCAGCTTCACTGTCTGCCCATTGTTTTTATCGGATGCCATGTAATGCTTCAATGTGGACATGTTTTCCCGGGAATAACAGCTTTAAGGCCACATGCACACATTCAGTATTTGGTGAGATTTTTACCCCAGTATTTGTAAGCCAAAACCAGGAGTGGGTGATAAATGCGGAAGTGGTGCAAATGTTTCTATTATGCTTTTCCTCTGACCATTCCATTCCTGGTTTTGGCTTACAGATACTGGGGTAATAAACTCACAAAATACTCAATGTGTGTACATGGCCTAATGCCGGACACACACTAGTGATTTTAAAATTGCTCCGATTTTGTTCCTGCAAAGCAGAGGAGTGTAATGCAAGTGTCATGCATTTTTCATGAGAGTACAATCAGATTTTTAACACCTAGCATCCGATTTACATCCGAATGCAGTGCTATTGCTATCTGATTGCAATGCTATTTTAACATGAGCTTTTACATATAGCAATTCTCTATGTCTGTTACACCTAGATTTCAATGGAAATATTCTTTGAAATACACACGCATATAGATAGATACTGTATATACTCGTGTATAAGCCGACCCGTGTATAAGCCGACCCCCCTAATTTTGCCACAAAAAAAAACTGGGAAAACTTATTGACTCGTGTAAAACCTAGGGTGGAAAATGCAGCAGCTACTGGTAAATTTCAAAAATAAAAATAGATACCAATAAAAGTAAAATTAATTGAGACATCAGTAGGTTAAATGTTTTTGAATATCCATATTGAATCTGGAGCCCCATATAATTCTCCATACAAAATACACCCCATATAATGCTGCACAAAGGTTAATAATGGCCCCATAAGATGCTCCATAGAATAATATGCCCCATATAATGCTCCATAAAGGTTATGACCCCATAAGATGCTCCATAGATTATGCCCCCATAAGATGCTCCATAGATTATACCCCTATTAGATGCTCCATAGATTATGCCCCCATAAAATGCTTCATAGATTATGCCCCCATAAAATGCCCCATAGACTATGCCCCATATGCTGCTCAATAGAATATGCCCCCATATGCTGCTCCATAGATTATGCCCCCATATGCTGTCCCATAGACTATGCCCCCATATGCTGGCCCATAGACTATGCCCCCATATGCTGCCTCCTAGAATATGCCCCATATGCTGCCCCATAGAATATGCCCCCATATGCTGCTCCATAGAATATGCCCCCATATGCTGCCCCATAGTGCCCCCATATGCTGCCCCATAGAATATGCCACCATATGATGCTCCATAGATTATGCCCCCATATGCTGCTCCATGGAATATGCCCCCATATGATGCTCCATAGAATATGTCCCCATATGCTCCTCCATAGAATATGCCCCATATGCTGCTCCATAGAATATGCCCCCATATGCTGCTCCACATATTATGCCCCCATATGCTGCTCCATAGAATATGCCCCCATATGCTGCTCCATAGAATATGCCCCATATGCTGCTCCATATATTATGCCCCCATATGCTGCTGCAAAAAAAATGCCATACTCGCCTCTCCTGCTCAGGACCCGGCACCTGTGATATTCACCTGTCTGGGGTCCATCGCTGCTCACCGCTGTCTGCGCGACCTCTTTCAGTGACTGTTCAGCCAGCAGAGGGCGCGGCGCGCACTAACCACGTCATCGCACCCCTGCTGGCTAAACATCACGGACACAGGAAGCAGCAGATGGCGGTGAGCAGCGTGGGAACGAGGACAGGTGAATATCGCTATACTCACCCGTCCTGGAACTTCTCTGCAGCCTTGCTTCTCCACTGTCTCCCTTCCTGCCTTCAGCGGTCACATGGTACCGCTCATTACCACTCATGAATATGCGCATATTCATGAGTTTAATGAACGGTACCACGTGACCACTGAAGGCAGGAAGGGAGACAGTGGAGAAGCGAAGGGGCTGCAGAGAGTGCCAGGACGGGTATGATCTGTGACACCCCCGATCACCCTCCTCCGCTGACCCCCAGGTATATGACTCGTGTATAAGCCGATAGGGGGGCTTTCAGCCCAAAAAAATGGGCTGAAAATCTTGGCTTATACACGAGTATATACGGTATATAAATACATAAAAAGCCAACAATTCAGAAGCCACGTACAGTTAAACCACAGCGATACCTGACAGGAAAGAATAGATGTATTGAATACAGTATATGCACATGGAATAGATATATAGATGTCAGTCACTTCCCACCAAATCAGGGCAAGTGGGAAGAGAGAGGCTATGTGGCAGAATTGGCACATCTTCTAGATGCGCCTTTTCTGGGGTGGCTGAGAGATTATGTTTTTACCCTGAGGGCAATATCCATGGCCCCTTCCTAAGCTATTAATATCAGCCAGCAGCTGTCTGCCTCGCCTTTGCTGGTTATTAATTATAGGGGGACACTACATAATTTTGTATTTGGGTCCCCTATTTTAATAGCCAGTAAAAGCTAAGTATTCAGCTGTGAGCTGATATTAATAGCCTGGGAAGATCCATGGGTATTACCCCCTTCCGAGGCTATAAACATATGCCCCCAGCTGTCTGCTTTTCCTCTGCTGGTTAAGAAAATTATGTTGGAGTCCACAAGATTTTTTAAAGTAATCTTTTAATAATTAAATACATGTACAGTAAGCTGCACATGCACTGTACTAATTGTATATGTGACTGGCATCTCTATATCTATTTATTCTATTTGTATATACTGTGTGCAATCCATCTATTCTTTCCTGTCAGGTCCCGCTGTGATTTTACTGTACGCAGCTACTGAATTGCAGGCTTATTAAAGGACATTGGTGTTTAAAAATCAGACAGCACGAGTGCTGTGCAGTTTTTTTCTTGCACCCATTGAGTTCTATTGCTGAATACGACTCGATTTCCGATTGCAATCGCAGTACGCAATCCGATCCGAGTGTAAAAAAAATATCACAGATGAACACACAATGATAAACTAATACTGGATAATCGGATTGCGTTTGTGCGATTTCATCGCAAGTGGGAATGAGCCCTCACACAAAGTTCCTTACAGAAAGAGCTCCCTTGACCCGCATATTGTTTTGGCACTATGAAAAAAAAAATAAGAATTTGCCCAAAGCAGGCAACCTCTTAAGCCACGTTCACACTATCAGTATTTGGTCAGTATTTTGCATCAGTATTTGTAAGCTAAAATAAGGAAAGGAACAGTCAGAGGAAAAGTATAATAGAAAATAGAAACATGTCATCACTTCTGTATTTATCACCCACTCCTGATTTTGGCTTACAAATACAGATGCAAAATACCAAATAGTGATAGTGTGAACGTGGCCTTAAAGTATTGGAATTCATAGCCATAAATTGTATTTCAGGAAATAACAGTGAACGTCTTATCATTATGCTTTATGCCCTGATATTTAATTCCTTTCATTTCTACCATACAATAAAAAAAGAAACCCTCTACTGTGTCACTATGCATGCATACAAATCTTGATTTCTCTCTTCAAACTTTTGTAGCCAGATTTATAGTCACAACAATGTAGACTCTACAGCTAGATGCATGGACGAGCGAATAATTGATAGGTGTATTTCTACCTGTGTGTCATTTATATAAGTGTATCTGAAAAACACATTTTAGCAAAAAAAATTGTTTTTTTTACACAGTTATTTTACAGTTTAGTGAACGATACATACTTAAAGGGATTGTCCATTTTGGTGGACATTTTTTTCATACGTAAATGCATGTACTTTTGCCCCCCATACATTTTTTTTAAATTTTTTTTGTAATTGCATTTCATTAACAAATTTGCACTGTTTGCCTTCTATTGCCTCTGTGTTGCATTGCCTATTGCTGGCTACAGAATCCATCAGTGACCCCATTCTGATGGTCCAATGGTAGAGCTTATAACTTTTATCTTTTTTAAAATCCTTTCAGCTGACTTATGAACACAGATTACATCAAAAGGGAATGTACAGGGAAACATATTGAATAGCCAAAACGCAATTCCAAAAATGATTTTCAACCTTAAATATATGCATTAAGTAAAAAAAATGTCCTCACTGTTGGACAACCTCTTTAATTAAACATTTGCGTATTCATTCCTTGTCCTTTGGACCCTGTGTGAATAATTTGCATGAGACACGAGTACACTTTGGGAGTAAAGTCCAGAAACTGATATCTCCCTGCGTGATAGCAAATGTTTATCTCCATAGGAGTTTTGAAAGATTTTTTTGTTCCAAGCGCAATAGTACATTGCAAATAAATAAGAAAAAAAACTTGAAATGTTAATTGGTAAACTTTTTTGAGTCTGATAAACAAATTGGATGCTACTTGCTAGAATATCTCAGTCTTTGACTTTAATTCACATTTCAACTATTCTTGAAATATACTGTTCATATACTGTATACTTCAGTAGACCTAGGATCTATTCTCCATGATGCCTACTTGCATCAGTTTTGCGATGAAGCATTTGTACATTTTCTAGCATCCTTCCAATATGTTTGAATTCAGATTATCCTGGACCATAATGCAAGGTATAGTTATGGGAGGTTGGTCTGCTTTGATCAAATTAGTTTGAAGACAGGGCTAAGGATGTGACCTGAATCTTTGCCTTGGGACATAGAAATCCTATCTAAGGCTATGGCCACACCATCAGGATTTAGTCATTATTTCACATCAGTATTTGTAAGCCAAAGCCTGGAGTGGGTCAAACATGCAGAATTGGTGCACTTATATCTTGTCCTCTGATTGTTCCTCACCTGGTTTTGGCTTACAAAGGCTGAGAAAAAATACTGAACAAATATTGCTCGGTGCATGTGTAAGGGGAAGGAACTAACTAGGTATGTCTCCTCCGTGACTCCGTGAAGGTTCCGGAACCGTCGGAGCTGTCACCTATATTGCGGGGTAGAAAGCTTGAGACTTCAGACCGTACTCTGTGTTTGAGAAAAGGGGGCGTGGCTAAGCGGACAAAGCTGCAGCACATGAGTGACCAGACAGTTTGGGTGGGAACTTCGGGCGTGCAGGCCGCCTATGAGGTAAAATCAGCTGAGAGGCGTCTTGGCATAGCACAGCCTGGGACGGCAGAGCACTTTGACAGGAGACCGTCGACTGAGTACCGCTAAGACACCGCTGTCCCAGTCGACATCACTGCCCTCGCTGAGACCGCTGACACAGCCGACTACACTGCCATAGATGCCCCCACTGATAGTACTGACCTTGAGAGACAAGGTCAGTGAACAGGACTTAGGCGTGTGTCAATTCAGCACAGCGAACCGGGCTGCCCATTGTAAAATGTGTTTGGGCAGTGCTGCAAATCTCCGTAGTGTTGGGACACTCACCGCTGAGGATAAGGATGCATCCCTCTTCATTGCCTCATCTGCTGGACCCAAGACCCGCATCAGGATCCCGAGGATTCGCCGCCATCATCAGGACCATGGGAGGACACTGCCAACGTCAAAAGATACTACATCATTTACCTCAGGATTGTGACAGCCCCCACTGCGATGCTATCTAGGTAGCACTAGTCACAGATAGAAGTTCAACCATGACTGGCACCTGAGTGTTAAGTTATACTTTATTCTATTGTCGGCTTTACTTGTTCCTGTTCCTTAAGGTATCCCCATTAGCCTTGTCCTGTATTAGGGAATATTATCCCTATGTTTTCTCCCTGCATGGAGTTTCTACTGTATAATAAACCCCTTTCACCCTTGGGCTGTGTACAGTCCGTTACTGCATCCTACGTGCCTACAGTCTCCTCACACTTGGTGTAATCGGCAGGATGCAGTCCACACGTACAGACATGGCAGACCAAGCGTCTGGGGAGGGCCCTTGTTCCAGTATCTCTCAGGAGGCAATGTTAAATAACCTTCCAAAGTTTAATGGGAATAACACCATGTTATGGAGCTGGACTGAGCATATAAAGGGAATGATGAGAATGCACCCTATGGTTCCCGCTTTGCAGGCAGTGGTTGCTGTGATGGCTTTAGACGGGGAGGCGAGAGATTCAGTTATGTTGCAGCCCCCTCCGGGATCGAAATACCCTTGACAAAGTATTACAGATACTGGTGGAGACTCACGGGGACCCTACGGACGTAGGAGAATTACGTATGCGTCTGTTCAGGCATATTCAAAGATAGAGGGAGACGGTGACCCAATATATGAACGCGCTGCAAGAAATTCACACTGCCTGTACTGTCTCCGACATTTAATTCAAAATCCCTGATCATCTGCTTGTTAATATTTACAGTGTTTTCTGGCTCCATCTAGTGACCAGAGTCATAACCACAGTGTTATTGTGTGTTTTACTTTCACTTTGATATTTCCCTCCATTTGCAGTGCATTCTGGTAAGGTTGCAATGCATCCTGGTAGCCCTTTTGCAAAGGATTATGGTATTTCCCTCCAGTCCACCATTTTCCTTCAGCCTGCATTCAGGAAGCATCTCATTTCAATTCTCCCCTTGTGATAGCATCGCTGGTATGTAGTTATGTTTCCTGCATCCAATTCCTGTCTCGTACTAGCCTGCTTAGTTAGTTCTCTCCTGGTTAGCTATTAGTGCAGATGATGTATTATGTAAATATGAATCCCTGATGAACACAGTATTGATTGTATGCATATATGTTTTGTTTGTAGTTTCACTGCGCCAATATACCATCACGTTCAATAAAGCACAGATTCAACCTACAGTCTCCTTATTGGACCCCCGGTATAGCGGTTTAGCTGCCTGTATAAGCTAAATGAATTCTGCTTCATTTAGTGAGGACAGAAGAGTGAAATAGCGGCTATCCAGCTAGTGGGAACTCAGAGAAAGAAGAGTCTTCCATCCTGCAGGGGCCAGTAAAACAGCGGCCATCCAGCTAGTGGGAATTCAGAGAAAAGACAGTCTTCCATCCGGCAGGAACTAGTGAAACTGCAGCCATCCACCTAGTGAGAGTTAAGTCACCAGCTGCACAGAGACATAATACAGCTACAGCAATCTCTGCACAGCCAAGCATTCCCCCAAGACACCATGTCACACAAATCGCACAGGACAATATCAGTTACTTGCGTCTCCTCAAAGACTGTATCCATTAGCAGCGCGGTCGCCATTGCCTGCGCAGCTGCTGAAGCCGCCAAAATAAAAGCGAGCTTTGCTGTAGAAGAGATGGAACTTAAATTAGAGAAAGCACGCCTAGAAGACCAAGAGAGAAAGTTATGCTAAGAAAGAGACGAGCAAGAGTGAAAGACACAGTTAGAGAAGGCACGCGTGGATGCCGCCTTAGAGAGCCTAGCAGTAAAAAGAGAAGCTGCCGCAGCCCTAGCTGAAGCAGAATTGCTAGAAGCCACACAAAACCCTGAGCTGCATAGCCGAAGAAATACGTCAAGTCTGAAGTTGCCACTGCAAGATTCGCCACAACGCACATCTCAGTATGTTAATGAACTTCCTGATCCAAACTATAACCAAGAACACGACACATCCAGTGAAGCGAGTGAGAGTCATCATGAGGCTCAGCTCCAGGAAAACGTGGAGCAAAACAATTCTGCTAATGACTACCTTTCCCCTCACCAGGTAACCAATGTGAATCACCTTGCTGACACACCGCACGTCAGACCGAAGCAATATGACACCGGCTGGCACCACCCTGAGGATAATAACAGGTATGAACGCACCTCACATCACTATCAGGGTGACCCATCACCAGTATACTCTGCTGACAACCGGTTCACAACAGAATTTGCTAAGTTCTTCACACGATGTGATCTGGTTGCCAAGAAACTCAAGAAAATCACTGACCACGCTGAAGGTTACAGAGCTTGGAAAGCTTCCGTCCAAAATGTCACTAGAGACTTGGGGCTACAACACAGGGAAGAGATAGACCTCTTAGTCAAATATCTAGGAGAAGAGTCAGTCAAACACGCAGTAAGGATCAGAGACATTAATATAAACCACCCTCAAATTGGCCTCAAAGAGATCTGGAAGAGGCTGGATGAGTGTTACGGCTCAGCAGAGGTAATAGAGGGAGCCTTGTTCAAAAGAATCGATGACTTTCCTAAAATATCTAACAAAGGTCTCCAGAAACTTAGAGAACTAAGTAACCTGCTAAAGGTAGTCCTAGTTGCCAAATGTGAAGGTGACTTACAAGGACTTGCATTCCTTGACACAGCCAAAGGTGTTAATCCTATAGTCCAAAAGTTGCCCTTCAAACTACAGGAGAGGTGGCTCACACATGGTTCCACATACAAATACAAACACAGTGTTCCATTCGCTCCCTTCTCCATTTTTGTAGACTTTTTATACCAACAAACCACAATTAGAAACGATCCCAGCTTTGATTTTGTAATGTCATATGCCACACGGTCACCAGTTGCAAACCCACGCGGAACGTCAGTGGCGGTGCACAAGACTTATGTTTCTTCTCCAAGTTCCAATTACAGGTCTGCTGGCTGCTCCCAATCAGATATTAAGGTGCAGGACCCTAACAAGCAGTACCCGCTCCATCAGAAGCCTCATCCGCTCCTGAAATGCAGAGCCTTTAGGAGAAAATCTATGCCTGATCGCAGAAGCTTCCTGAAAGAGAACGGTATCTGCTACAAGTGCTTATCATCCACCAATCATCTCGCCAAGGATTGCAAGGTCAGTGTAAAATGCTCAGAGTGTAGCACCACAGATCATAACACTGCTCTACACCCTGACTCAGCTCCATGGAGTGCACAAATCACGCCAGCTGACAGTGAGCATGGCGGGGAGGAAAGGAACACTGATGCAGCTACGCCAGAGGTCACTTCACAATGTACTGAAGTCTGTAAAGGGACAATAGACAGTAGGTCCTGTTCAAAAATATGCCTCGTCAGAGTGTACCCAAAGGGTCATAGAGACAAAGCTGTGAGACTGTATGCTACCTTGGATGATCAAAGTAATCGATCCTTGGCTAGATCAACATTCTTTGACCTATTCAACATCAAAGGGCCAAGCACTCCCTACTCATTAAAGACATGTGCAGGTACTGTGACAACAGCAGACAGGAAAGCTGCTGACTACCAAATTGAGTCCATAGATGGACAATTCTGCCTACCACTACCTACAATCATCGAGTGTAATCAGATCCCAGACAATAGATCTGAAATACCTACGCCAGATGTGCCAATCCATTACACTCACTTGAAATGCATAGTACACCTTATACTTGAACTCGACCATCAGGCCCAGATAATACTGCGGGATGTCATATCAATGGACTCCACAATGCTCCCTATGCCCAAAAGCTAGATCTAGGATTGGTCATAATAGGACACATATGCTTGGGACGCATGCACGCTCCATCTTATGTGACAAGCATGCTGACAAATACATTGGAGAAAGGACGCCCATCTCTGTTTCAACCTTGTAACAACGAATTCCATGTCAGAGAACTACCACACAGCATCCAACTGTCCCCAATCATTTAATAGACATTACTCATGACAGCAGTATGGTGTCAGGAAGCTATGAGAATCAGTTGGGGTGCACAGTCTTCCAGAGAACTAAGCAAGACAACCAAGTAGCAATGTCGGTAGAGGACAAGTTGTTCTTAGAGGTAATGGACAAGGGACTTGTAAAAGATGAGTCCAACAGCTGGGTCGCACCTCTTCCCTTCTGAACCCACAGACCACGTCTACCGAACAGCATAAATCAAGCATTAAAATGTTTCTCCTCTCTCAAACATAATCTACAAAGGAAACCAGAGATGAGAAATCACTTTTTCTCCTTCATGTCAAAGATTTTTGAGAACTGCCATCCAGAACTAGCTCCCATTCTCAAATATTCTGAAGAATGCTGGTTCCTACCCATGTTTGGAGTATACCACCCTATGAAACCGGGCCAAATTAGTGGTGTTTGACTCCAGTGCTAAGTTTGATGATGTCTCCCTGAATGATGTTCTACTGACAGGACCAGACCTCAATAACAAACTGCTGGGAGTACTTATGCGCTTAAATAAGGATTCCATTGCTTTCATCGCTGACATCTAGCAAATGTTCCATTGTTTCCTTGTGAAAAAGAGAGACATGAACTTCCTAAGATTCTACTGGTACAGAGACAATCCTATTAAGGAGGTCACAGAGTATCACATGAGAGTGCACGCACCTTGATCTGAATGGATCCGTTGGGGGCAGCCATATACTTGGATAAAGTTCTTACAAATCGCGTAGGCGGCCGATCTCGGGTAGGGGTCACCACGGTGAATTTGGTAAAATGGTCCACCATGACTAAACAATGCTCATACCCCTGGTGGGCGGGACCAATGGTTAAATAGTCTATCATTAAGAGTTCGAGGGATGCTGCTATTACTATTGTTTGTACTGGAACCTGTTGCTCAGGTGGTTTAGTTTGCGGCATGCACGGCAAACTTCTTCCACTGTGGCCTGCAAGTGGGGATGGTAGGCCATTTGTTGTAGCCACTGAATAGTCTTTTGTGCTCCAAAATGAGTCCATTTTTCATGAGTCTCATGTGCAAGTTCAGTGAGCCGGGTTCCCGGTATTACTACCTGCCAAGCTGTCGCTGATGTTGTGCGCAACACTGCCTTTCGGTACAGTAGTCCTCCTTTGATTACCAGTTTCTCCCACTGACGTAGCATTAGCAAAGTGTCCCGAGTCAATGTCTGTCTTTGGGTGTCGCTGGGTAGCCGGCCCGTGGCCACCCATTGACGCAGGGGGCCAATTTATCCATATTTTTGTTGTTGTTGGATCCATTTATCCCAGGATTGTTCTAATATGCCCCTAGCGGGTCGTATATGGGATTGTTCTCGGGTTACAGCTGTGAGTCTGGCTGGGGCCAGAGCGAACGGCGTTTCTTCTCCTTCCAGCTCGTCGTCTCGGCTTCGTCCAGGAGACGTGCGTTGAATCCTGGAGAGGGCATCAGCATGCACATTCTCCACTCCCCTTTGTAGATGATTTTAAATTTGAATTTGGCCATCTGGGCCACCCACCGCTGTTCTAGGGCCCCCAATTTGGCATTGTCGAGGTGGGCCAGTGGGTTGTTGTCAGTCTGTACCACCACCTCAGAGCCTGCCAGGTATTCCGCGAACTACTCCGTCATGGCCCACAAAACCGCAAGGATCTCGAGTTTAAAGGAGCTGTAATTGTCGGGATTACGTTCGGAGTCGTTGAGTGATCGACTACCGTAAGCGATCACTCTTTCACAGTACAGCTCCTAGCTCGTGTAGGCTCCCGTCGGTGTGCAGTATGAACGGCTACGAGAAATCTGCGTAGGCCAACACTGGGGCTTCTGGTGTTAATTCGCTTTCTGGCCTACCTCTGGTTACTACTGAAGGTAGTGGAGCTGGTCAAATTGACAGAGGGGTTGCGAGTTCTCTTTCTGGGCTCCCTCTGGTGGTTACTGGAGGTACTGGAGCTGATCTGATTGACAGAGGCTTGCCACCTGATAATGAGGATGACGATTGGAGATCTGGGGTTTCAGACTGGGATTTAAGACAGCCAACTCCCTCTATCCCTGCTGGTGATTTTCTTCCTGCCTCCTGAGGTCTTACTTTCCAGCTCAGTCCCTGCATGTTCAGCTAAGTGTTCATTTGCTATTCTGTTTACATTTGATCTGGTTTTGTCTATTTCAGTTTTGTGTGGGTCAGCCTGCTCCGGCTGGGGCTGTGCTGAATCACCATATGTTACTGCTTGTGCCAGTTTGTTTTTGTCCCTTATTAGATTGGCCTCTTTTTGCTCTGCTTTCAGAATATACCAGAGTGCTGATATAGTGGGCAAAGTCGTGTGACTTCAGTATTTTTTGCATCAGAAGTGTTGGACTTTTTTGCAGGGTTTTTTGCGTGATTGCAGACTGTGTCTTTCCTTTCCTGTCCTGTCTAGTCAGTGTGGGCCCCATCATTTGCTCAGTCTATTTTCCTACCTGCGTTTGTGTTTTCATCTTGTCTCACCGACAATATATGTTTGGGGTCTATCTATTCCTTTGGGGTCTGCTCTGGGGCAGATGGATTTCCCCTTTCTTGCTTAAGGCTTAGTTAGCTCTCCGGCTGTGCTGAGGCGTCTAGGATCATCGTAGGCACGCTCCACGGCTACTGCTAGTTGTGTGGATAGGATTAGGGGTCTGCAATCCACTTAGTTACCAACCTCTCTGGTTTTCTGTGGCTTAGCTTGGGCTTGCTCTCCTCCTCGGTGACCCAATCATAACAGGCTTCCGAGAGTGCAGTTTTGAGATCTTGGAAGGCCTCTTCCCATGGTTCTCGCCACTGAATCTTCAAACTATTTGCTCCGGCAGGGGCTCCCTTCAGCAGGTCTTGCAGGGCTCGGGCCCGGCGGGCAAAATTCTTTACGAAGCGACGGTAATATCCGGGAAACCCCAGAAAGGCTCGTACGTCTTTTACCGTTTCAAGAGTAGACCACCCTTCTATTGCGGTGACTTTTTCCATGGACGGTCTAACGCCTTCGGCGGAGACAGTATGTCCTAGGTATTCGATTTGTGTATGGAACAGGTGGCATTTCTGGGGTTTTACCTTCAACCTGCACTTTTGCAGACGACCGAGCACCTGCCCCAAACGCTGCAGGTGGTCTTCAAACGTGGCGGCGTAGATGATAATGTCGTCCAGGTACATCAACGTGGCCTCGAAGTTGAGATCTCCCAGCTCCATTAGCTGTTGGAAGGTCCCGGGGCGTTGGCTAGCCCGAATGGCATGCGATTAAATTCGAACAGTCCCATGGGCAAGATGAATGCGGTCTTGGCGCGGTCCTCCTCTGACATTGGAACCTGCCAGTACCCGCTGGCCAGATCTAGGGTAGAAAAGTATGTTGCCTTCCCCAGGGCTGATAGGGACTCCTATATATGGGGCAGCGGGTACGAGTCTTTGGTGGTACAGGCGTTCAACTTTCGATAGTCCACACAGAACCGCAAGGTGCAGTCCTTCTTTTGGACTAACACAATGGGGGCTTTCTCGGATAACTCCTTTCCACAGCATTTGGCCCAGCAGTGTTTTTACCTCTTGGTATAGTTGCGGGGGAATTTGTCGGTACCGCTCTCTGATAGGGGCCATGATAGGGATGCTATGCATGATGACTGTTGAGCACCCGAAATCGTCCTCATGATTGGCGAATACCTCTTGGTACTGGCCCAGGAGTGCTTCCACCTGAAGTATTTGGGCCGGGGTGAGGCCAGAGAGTTCTGCTCGCATTTTCTCTAGGATGGCTCGGCCCTTCTCTTCGGCCGAGTACCCGGTGGTTTGAATGGATCGAATAGCTACCGCCCATGGGTCCCCCGCCTGCACTTTTAGCTGGAATGCCAGGGTCGGCAGCACCTCCTCCAGAGGTTTCATCAGTTTTGCCAATTTGGCACGCGGTTTTAGAATGACGTCTTGATGTTCTAGGTTGACACAGAGCACCAGAACGGTCCCCTTCCTCACAGTGGCCAAGGAGCGGGCCACCAGGACTCCAGGGAGTAGGCACTCCGAGAAGCAGGGCTCCACCTGCATCTCTACTCCCTCCAGAGGCACATGGGCCCAGATGGGCAGGGCCACCACCGTCTGCCCTGGCGGCAGCACGAGCTGAGGGGCCGCCGGTGCGATCACTTTCCCCAGCACCTCTCCCTCCTGGCAGTCCTATTGGACCCGCGCCCCCCGCACCAGCTGTTGGAAAACCTGCCCTTGGGGCATGTGAGAGCCCCACTGGCTCAGGGTCTCTTGTATAGGCTCACTAAGGAGTAGGCTGCCGAACTCCCTCAATATGTTCATACCCAGGGTAACAGGGTGTTTATCGTTTGCGTCTCCGTGGGTCAGTATCACCCCTCGGCGGCCGAGTTGCTTACCGCACAACGAAATTTGCAACCAGGCTACTCCAACGACAGGGACTGGTAGCTGGTTAGCAGCCAGTAGCTTTATCACGGACTCCCACTGGGGCCTCACAGCCTTGGGAAAATGCTGCGGAAAAAAGTCTCTGGCATGGTTGTAACTTGCGACCCCGTATCTACCAGACAGCGTACTGCACATCCTTCAAACTCTGCCCATATCACTGGACACTTTGCAATCAGATCTTCGGGACTTCCACCACCTTGGATTGTGGTTTCTGGCTCCGAGCGGCGTCCCCCCAGCTCAGAGCCCTTTAGTTTAATGGCCGCAGGGGTGGGTATCTCCCACGCCGCGGGCACTCTTGGGCAAAGTGGCCCAGTTCGCAACATTCAAAACATTCCCGAGGCTGCAGGGACTGACCGCCCTGGGGTTACGAGAGTCCCAGGGTCCCGGGCCAGTTCTGGGCCACCCACTCGTGGTCTCAGCCCTTCTCTTCACCTCGGCCAGTTCACCCCTGATGCTCTTCAGCTCTTGTTTAATTGCGTTCAGTGGTCCGGACCTTTGCCACGGGGACTGTTAGCCATTGCTCCTGCTCCTGCGCGCGCGCCTGACTCCCTACCTCAGAGAAAGCCATATGCAGGTTTACCCGGACTCGCTCCTGTAATGCCTTTTTAGTCAGAGGGTCTCGGAGCCCGGTCACTAAGAGGTCGCGTAGGGTTATGTCAATGGGTCCCACGCCTACACCGTCCTTCTGCTCAATGTCCGTGTATAGTTCCTGAAGGACGTTCATGTATTGGGTGACCGTCTTCCCGTCCCCTTGCATACGACTGAACAACCGGGTTCTCAATTCCCCCACATCCATCGGGTCCCCATGAGTCTCCTCCAGTATCTGTAGGACCCTAATAAAGTTGTTTTGCTGTCCCAGAGGTCTCAACATTATGGAATCCCGGGCCTCCCCGTCCAATGCCATAAGGGCTACTTCTGCTTCTAAGTCAGGGGTCATCGGATGCATCCTAAACAGCCCTCGCATCCGTTCCATCCAGCTCCACAGTATTGGTGCCGGAGAACCTGGGCAGGTTACTCAGCATAGCCCCCAAGGATAAACTGGACCGGGGGCCACCATTGCCCCCCAAGCCCACGGCGCCTCACTGGTCCATGGCATCTTTGCTCGTGCTCGGAGACTGCATCCTGCCAACTACGCCAAATGTAGTAATCGCAGGTACGCGGAATGCAGTGACGAGACGGGAGTCGGAGTGAACTTAGGATGCAACTTTTATATATATTTATATCTATAGGGGCTATCATGAGTAACCGACAAGTTAACAACAGTTATCCTCGCAGGGATCAAAACAATAATACACAGGTGACACGATCACGACTACCCGGTCGAGACCGGTAACTATAGGGCCGCAGTATGGCCGACTACGGGTCCAGAAACTACAGGTTATTAACTACAACGTGTCACTTATCCTCCTCTGACGTCCGGCAGAGTGGTGGTCAGTATCTCTTCGGCGTCTTAGCCTCTGGGTCCAGCCAACGAGGATCTGACGCAGGCTTCTGGCGTTCCTACGCCCAAGTGGAGTGTGGGCACAACAGGCCCCTGAAGAGTTCCTCTGCGTTGCGCCTCCCGGCGGAGGTGGGATGGCATTGGCTGGGGCCAGGGGCGTGTAGGCCGCAACCGCGGGCTGAGACCGCGGCAGCCGCGGTTGGCAGCAGGCAGGCCGCAGCCACAGACTGGAGTCGGGCACTGGCAGCCATGGGTCGCGGCGGGCAGGCCACGACCGCGGGCTGGAGATGGGCGGCAGCGGCCACGGGTGACGACGGGCAGACTGCAACCACGGGCTGGAGTCGGTCAACGGCGGCCGCGGGCGGCAGCGGGTAGGCCGCAGCCGCGGGCTGGAGTCGGACTGTGGCGGCCGCGGGAACAGCGGTCGTGCAGTCGGTGTCCCTCTGCTGGACGGTTCGGTGCCGCCTCCTTCCTGTCTGTGGTGAGTCTCTCTCCAGTCCCTCTAGTCGTTGCTCCATCCTTCTAGCTCTGGCGCTGACTCTCTGTTACCCTCTAGTCTTCCTGCTCTTTCTCTCCCGTTCTGTCGAGTGCCCCCTGCTGGCATCCTCAGCTCCTTTTATATCGGCTCCGCCCCACTCCTTCTAGAACTCTCTCCGGTCCGTCCTCTAATTATGTCCCCCGGAAACAGTCCCCCTAGGAACCTTGGTGACAGTCCCCTTGGTTCCGGCCCGGTAACACAGCGGGGACTCTCCCTCCTACACAATTACCTTCAAAAGTTACATGCTTATTGGATGGAAATCCACCAGTGTGCAATCTAAGTGTCACATGGTCTGTCAGTAAATACAAATCTTTTCTGAAAGGCCACAGAGGCTGCAACACCATTAAACAAGAGGCACCACTAACCAAACAACACCATGAAGACCAAGGAGATCTCTAAACAAGGGACAAAGTTGTTGAGAAGTACAACTTAGGGTTGGGTTATAAAAAATATTCCAATCTCTGATGATGCCCTGCAGCACCATCAAATCCACTATCATCAAATGGAAAGAACATGATACCACAATAACCTGCCAAGAGAGGGCTGCCCACCAAAACTCTCAGCCTGGGCAAGGAGGGCATTAGTCAGAGAGACAGCACAGGGTTTCCTGAAAGAGCTGCAAAGTTCTAAAGCAGACTGGAGTATATATCCACAATAAGCCGAACACTCCATAGAGGTGGCCTTTACGTAAGAGGTGACAGAAAAAAAGGCTTTACTTACACACAAAAAATGTAAGGCTCATTTGGAGTTTGCCAAAAGACATGTGGGAAACTCCCCAAAAGTATGGAGGAAGGTGCTGTGGTCAGATGAGACCAAAATTGAACTTTTTCGCCACCAGGGTAAATGGTATGTCTGGTGCCAAACCAACACAGCTCATCACCCCAAGAACAGGGACAGGGAAAATGGTCCGAGTTGAGTGGAAGATGGATAGTGCAAAATACAGGGATACTCTTGAGCAAACCTGTTTCAGTCTGTCAGTGATTTGAGACTGTGATTAAGGATCACCTTCCAACAAGACAATGACCCAAAGCATACTGCTAAAGCAACACTTGCGTGGTTTAAGGGCAAAGGTGTAAATGTTTTTGAGTGGTCCCATCAAAGTCCAGATCTTAATTCAGTTAAGAATCTGTGGTCAGACATCATGATTGCTGTTCACCAGAGGAAACCATCTAAGGGCAGTTTCACACGTCAGTGTCTCCGGTACGTGTAGTGACAGTTTTCTCACGTACCGGACACTGACACACGTAGACACATTGTAATGAATGTGTCTATGCAGATGTCAGCGTGTTTTCACGGACCGTGTGTCCATGTGCAAAACACGCTGACATGTCCGTTTTTGTGCAACAGCACGGATCACACGGACCCATAAAGTCAATGGGTCCGTGTAAACACGTACCGCACACGGTGGCTGTCCGTGTGCGATCCGTGTGCATTTGTAAAAGTCAAAGGGTTAACATTGAAAATAATTTTTCATAAACACGGACACGGACACACGGACAGCATACGGACAGCACACGGATGGTGCACACGGACACACCGATAGCACACGGATGTCACATGGATAACCTCCGTATGCACACGGACACACGGATAGCTCCGGTACCGTAATTATCTGGACGTGTGAAACTGCCCTAATTTGAAGGAGCTGAAAAAGTTTTGCATTGAGGAAAGGGCAAAAATCCTAGTGGCAAGTTGGGAAAATCTCATAGTTTTCCATAGCAGCTTGATTCTAGAATTGCCTCAAAAGAAGACTGTACAAAGCAGTGACTTTAGGCGGATGAATAATTATGCACACTGATGTTTTCCGTAATTGTGTCCTATTTGTTGTTTGCCTCACAATAAAAAGAAAACCAAATATTCACAGTTGTAGACATATTCTTTATATGAACTTGGCCTCCCTCACAACCTGGAATTTCAGTTTTTTTGAGAGTTTGCAAAACACCAAAATGCCAAGGGGGTGAATACTTTTGCAAACCACTGTAGATCCTGCTTTGTGCGTGCACAGTCCATTTCCATTATTCCTTGAGAGCTATTTCCCTTCAGTTGTGCAGGTGGAACAGCAAGCCTTGGTTCTATTCATTCACAGTCTAACTTTAGTGTTGAGCAATTGCACAATCTCAGTGGATGAATGCACATTTCTAATCATCCCAGCTTCTTTTAAACCTACAATTTTACACTACAGAACGTTTCTGCATAGGGTAAGTTCACACAGGACTTTTTTGCTGCGTTTTTTTTAAGGCTAATTTTCATCTGCTTTTTCCACTACCAGCAAAGCCTATGAGATTTCAGAAATCTCATGCACACACATTGGTTTTTTGTGTGATCAGGATTTTGTGCTTTGCTGCATTCTTTGGACATAGAGCATGTCACTTCTTTCAGCTTTTTTATTGCGTTTTTTCAGCGTTTTTCACCCATTGACTTGAATGGGTGTTGAAAAAACGCTGCAAAAACACACCAAAAATGCACCAAAACCGCAGATGTCAATATTTGCAGCAGAAAAGTCATGGACATTAGCATGGACAAGGAGACAAGAAAAAAACACACACAAAAAAAAGCACCAAAAACGCACCTAAACCTGTGTTTTTGCCGCAGCTTCTTTCCTGATAAGAAGATCAGGTTTTCCTGCAGAAAAAAAGCAGCAAGAAAATCCTGTGTGAACTTACCCTGATATTCCCTTCTTGACATCTGACTTACTATCCCATTCACGAGACCCGGGCCCCTGTGCCTATGGACGGTATAGTACATCATCGCGATCAGCGGCGCTCACGGGGGGAGCGCCGCTGATCGCGGCCGGGTGTCAGCTGATTATCACAGCTGACACCCGGCACTATGTGTCAGGGGTGGTCACGGACCGACCCGGCACATTAACCCCCAGCACACTGCGATCAAACACGATCGCAGTGTACCGGGGGTTTAGGGAAGCATCGACAGGGAGGGGGCTGCAGGGGCCTCCTTCCATGCAGGTCTCTGGATCCAATATGGCGGCGGGGACCTTCGGGGGCCTGCAGGGAGGCATTTTTCTCAGTGCCTGCTGAGAGCAGGCTCTGAGAAAGCCTGCAGCAGCGCCTGTCACATCGCTGATCTGACAGAGTGCTGTGCAACCTGTCAGATCAGCGATCTGACATATTACAGTGACGTCCCCCCCGGGACAATGTAATAAAGTAAAAAAAAAAGAAAAAGTGTAAAAAATCGCTAAATAAATTAAAAAAAAATTCCCTAATAAATTCATTTTTTGGAAATAAAAAAAACAATAAAAGTACACATATTTAGTATCGCCACATCCGTAACGACCCGCCCTATAAAACTGTCCCATTAGTTAACCCCTTTAGCGAACCCCTTAAAAAATAAAAATAAAAATCAAAGCAAAAAATAATGCTTTATTATCATATTGCCGAACAAAAAGTGCAATAACGCGCAATCAAAAAGACGGACATAAATAACCATGGTACTGCTGAAAATGTCATCTTGCCCCGCAAAAAAGGAGCTGCCATACAGCATCATCAGTGAAAAAATAAAAAAGTTATTGCTCGCAGAATAAATCGATGCAAAAATAATTATTTTTTATATAAAATTGTTTTCATTGCATAAAAGCGTCAAAACATAAAAAAAAGACATAAATGAGGTATCGCTGTAATCGTACTGACCTGAAGAATAAAACCGCTTTATCAATTTTGTGTAAAAGCACCTCCACAAAAGAAATTCATGAAATGCTGGTTTTTGTTCATTCTGCGTCCCAAAAATCAGAATAAAAAGCAATCGAAAAATTTCACATACCCGGAAATGGTGCCAATAAAAATGTCAACTCGTCCCGCAAAAAATAAGACCTCACATGACTCGGGTCAAAATATGGAAAAATTATAAAAGCGTCTTTTAGTGTATGACAGCTGCCAAACATAAAAACCCGCTATAAATAGTAAATCAAACCCCCCTTTATCACCCCCTTAGTTAGGGAAAAATAATAAAATTAAAAAAAATGTATTTATTTCCATTTTCCCATTAGGGTTAGGGCTAGGGTTAGAGTTAGGGCTAGTGCTAGGGTTATGGCTGATATTAGGGTTAGGGGTGTGTTGGGGTTAGGGTTGGAGTTAGAATTGGGGGGTTTCCACTATTTGGGCACATGAGGTTCTCTCCAATCGCAACATGGAGTCTGATCTCAATTCCAGCCAATTCTGCATTGAAAAAGTCAAATGGTTCTCCTTCCCTTCCAAGCTCTGCCATGCGCCCAAACAGTGTTTTACCCCCAAGTATGGGGTATTAGCCTACTCAGGACAAATTGAAAAATAACTTTTGGGGTCCAATTTCTCCTGTTACCCTTAGGAAAATAAAAAATTGGGGGCAAAAATATCATTTTTGTGGAAAAAAAATATTTTTTTATTTTCACGCCCGGGCGTTATAAACTTCTGTGAAGCACTGGGGGGTTGAAAGTGTTCACCACACATCTAGATAAGTGCCTTGGGGGGTCTAGGTTCCAAAATGGGGTCACTTGTGGGGGGTTTCAACAGTTTAGGTACATCAGGGGCTCTCCAAACGCACATGACACCCGCAGACCATTCCATCAAAGTCTGCATTCCAAAACGTCACTACTTCCTTTCCGAGCCCCGACGTGTGCCCGTACAGTAGTTTTCTCCCACATATGGGGTATCAGTGTACTCAGGACAAATTGGACAACAACTTTTGGGGTCCAATTTCTCTTGTTACCCTTGGGAAAATAAAAAAATTGGATACTAAAAGATCATGTTTGTGGGAAAAATATGATTTTGTTATTTTCACGCCCAGGCGTTATAAAGTTTTGTGAAGCACTGGGGGGTTCAAAGTGCTCACCACACATCTAGATAAGTTCCTTGAAGGGGTCTAGTTTCCAAAATGGTGTCATTTGTGGGGGGTTACCACTGTTTAGGCACATGAGGGGCTTTCCAAACGCGGCATGGCGTCCGAATAATATCACATACAAGGAACAAATACCACTGCACAATGACCAGACCACATATTACCACAACAAAGTGATCAAATAATAGCACATACAAGGGACAAATGCAGGGGCGTGGCCTAGCTCTTGCCCTGTGAGGAAGCAGGAGTCTGGAGCTCCCACAAGATTTCCCTGAAAAGCAACTCAAAAGCGGACTTTGAGGTTCCAATTCACCATAGGATTATTCCCTATCTCCCCTGGAACACTTTGAGACCTAACTCGGACCCCTGGACCATTTAATCCAAATATATTCATCACAGAAGATAATAAGATCACACTGCTGCAAGATCCCAATATGGCTGCCAGGCTGCTTTCACAGTTATAGACAAGAAGATCCCTCCTCCTCCCCTACTGTGGGTGAGTAAACATCCCTGCTCCTATTACTGAACTGAGCTCTGCCTGCACGCAGCCTTTACAGAGGAGCCGAAACACAGAGGATTGACCAACATCCACTAGGTGGGTGACGGGTGAAGCAGAGGGGCGACAATCTGCCTGAGTAAAGTGGGAAGAAACAGGTGCCGCTGGGACCCACTAATAGACCCACCATTAGGCCTTGATGCCAAATTGACTTGTATTTTCACGGCGCTATATAAAGCCCACTCACCCCAGCAACAGTTGCTCTCCCCCTCCCCTGGAGGAAGATATATGCAGCAGCGATCATAGCTGGAAGCTCCAAATAAGAGCATTCCTTTTCAACATTTATTAGAGGCAACGCTAAGCACGACACCTATCTCCTTTGTTGAGCACTATTTCTCTGAACAACCTCTCAGTCTTTCCGTTCCTGTCATGATTTAAAGAACTGACATTATGCCCACTGGGGAGGTACATATATGAAAGTTCCATGGAGATTGGGAGACCTGGGACTCCCATGAGTCATAGGGAAGCTACTTTCTCTCTCATAAAATAATGCTCACTGCTGAATGAACCACCAAGCTGCTGTTAGGCAATTATTTTATTTTTTTTTTTTTCTTTCTTTCTTGTCCATGCTATAAAGTACACTAGTGGCTAGGCCACTGAAAAGCTTGTGAGGAAAAGTGGAGTGATCCCCATCTAGTGGTGCATTTGGAAAGTACCAGCTGAGAAATCTTTCTGATCTCTCGTCCCACTTCTGCCGAGAGATATTATATTTAAAAGTCTGGATACCTGCCAACGGTTTTTAGTGGCGAAACTTACTACATCACCAGTCTTTTTTTCAGCAAAAAGGGACCATAGTCAAGATTGGTAGATCAGCTGACACAAACGCTAATAGTGGGTCACAAACAACCAAAAAGATGGAAAAATTTATCACAAAACAAAGTGGACCCAAACAAGGGCCATCGCAGTATAAGGACCCAGGTAATGACCCAGATTTGGAGGAATCGCAGGAGGATCCTTCTGACTTTGCGGACTCAGATAAACCTATTTCTAGAAGCTTCATTAAAAGTATTTTGTCCTCAGCCTTGGCCCCCCTTGCGAAAGAGTTATCTACAATTAAAAAGGACATTCAGCAGATTGGCAGCAGAGTGGAGGAGCTGGAGGAGGCGCAGCCGAAACTGTCCGCCTTCGCTGGGGATCTAAAAACGGGCCTTCAGCAACAGGAAGATCATATCAATTCCCTCTATACTGCAATGGAAGATATTGAAAACAGAAGAAACAATCTCAGAGTCCGGGGAGTGCCGGAGGCGACCGACCGAGAGGATGTACCAGCCATTGTTTATGAACTCTTTCTGCCTATGCTGGACACAGAAGAAGGAAAGATGTTAATTCTTGAGAGAGCACATAGGGCACTAAAACCCAAGCCCAAACAATCAGAATTCCCTAGAGATATATTTTGCAGAATTCTGGACTTCCGCATGAAAGAGAAAATTCTCAAAAAGACAAGGCCACTAAGCTCATTGGAATATAAAGGCTCTACAATTCGTGTTTTCCAGGATCTGGCACCATCAACCTTGTCTAAGAGATTCTTATTGAAACCCTTTACGGACGCCCTCAAGCAGAGACAATTCCCTTTCAGATGGCTTTTCCCTTTTGGTCTATTCATCACAGCAGACGGCAAGAGATTTACAGTTAAGTAATCTTCCGACATTGCCAAAGTATGTGCAGAGCTGGGTATTCAACTCTACTCGCTGCCTGATCTTCGTCTCGCCCGCACTAATTTCAGTCTTCCGGATCTACCATTGCAAGAACCCTGGTGAAGAGCGAGCAACTCTAAAGAACAAAGAAGCAGAAAAAGACAAGCAGGGAAGCAGCATTCCTCCAGCGATTGAATTAGGGACCCTTGTCTCCTAACCATCTCTGTATGGATCCTTTAAGCTGATCCACAGAGACTGCCTAGTTAACATATGGAACAAATTGAAAAATTGTCATGTTTTCTCCTTTACACTCCCTGATGGGTATTACAGTGGTATTTGAAATTTTGCTTATTACAAAGAACAACAAGCCCTTTTTGTTGAATATATGCTAATGTTTTTGTCTTTTACCTTTCTCTCTTCCCCTCCCCAACCTTTCCCATATCCAGCGGCGAATCACCTTTCATCTTGTCCTGAGCCCCGGCGCCCACTGATCCGACATGGCTGATCGTATGCAAGAAACGACAATAGCATCATACAACGTAAGAGGTCTGAACGCGCCAATTAAAAGAGCTCCGGTATTGGCACATATTAAGAAATTGGGGACTGACATTGCACTCCTGCAGGAGACCCACTTTATACAGGAAAAAATCCCGAGTTTTGAGAAACACTACTATAATACATGGTTCCACTCGTTTGCTCTTGCAAAAAATACACCATTTCAGTATATCGACATGGTTCATGACAGAGATGGTAGATATATTTTCATAAAGCGGAAGTTGGCACACAAATTGGTCACGATAGGGTGTGTATATGCCCCCAACACAAAACAAGACACCTGGTTTCCAGAATTATGAGAGAGACAAGTCAATTTGTAGAGGTCACTTTGATCCTGGGAGGTGACCTGAATGTTCCTCTTGAACCACCAATAGACTCCTCTACTGGGAAATCTAGTGTTCCTAAGAATGCACTAACACGCATCCGAACAACCCTACATCTGAACCAATTGATTGATACTTGGAGATTTCTCCACCCCACTGTACGAGACTTCTCTCATTTCTTACAAGTGCAATCGTCTTATAGTAGAATTGACTATCTTTTTATCCCATTCCAGATGTCCTTACATCTGAAAGACTCACAAATAATTCCGAGCGTTCACTCCGACCACTCCATCTTAATAAACAAACTTATGATAGGCCATAGACCAAATAATATCCCTTGGAGGTTAAACGAAACTTTAATTGCAGATGAACCCTCCAGAAATAAAATAAAAAAGAGAATTCAAGAGTACTTTGAGATCAACTTGAGTGAAAATATTCAATTTTCTACTATCTGGGAGGCTCACAAGGCCGTAATAAGAGGTGAATTGATTTCTATGGCCTCGCATATGAATAAAAGCAGAAAAGAAAAAAACGACACTCTTTATAAAGAGATCCAAACACTAGAACGAGATCATAGAATGACACTGGACCCTGATGCTTTAGCTCTCCTCTCACAGAAGAGACAATCTCTTAGAGACTTACTAAACAAAGACTCAATAAAAATTTATACTAGATGGAAACACGGTATTTGCTCATGGAGACAAAATGTCAAAATTTATGACAACCTTGATTGAAAAGCGTAAGGCTAGGTCTCTTATATATACGGTAAAGGGGTCGGATGGAGCCAAAATTACAAACCCAGATGGGATAGCTTCAGCTATAGCTTCAGCTTTCAGCGAGTACTATTCCACCTTGTATGATTTGCGAGCGGGAGAGAATGTAGAACAGTTAGAAAAAAGCCGAATGAATATAAAGGAATTCCTACAATCTATAAACCTCTCTACCTTGTCTGAAACACAACAACAGGAACTGACAGCCCCTTTCACGATAGGGGAACTCCAGTCTACCCTGTTGGACTGTCCTATGGGCAAGAGCCCTGGTCCAGATGGCCTCCCGGCATCCTATTATAAGACTTTTCAGGACACGTTGAGTCTGTTTTTATTGAAGCTGTGCAATGGTGTACTGGGGGGTGCGGCCTTTGCAGGACAGACACTGGAAGCACACATATCCTTAATACACAAAGAAAGTAGAGACCCCGAAATATGCAGTAATTACAGGCCGATCTCACTATTAAATAATGACCTAAAAATATTTGCAAAGATGTTAGCCACAAGGATAGGCCTGATCCTCGACACAGTCATCTCACCTGAGCAAGTAGGTTTTGTCAGGGGTAGGGAGGGAAGAGACAACTCCCTTAGAGTACTGTACCTGATGCAGCATGTGAACAGCCACCACAAACCCCTAGTCTTAATGGGCACCGACGCAGAGAAAGCGTTTGACAGGGTGGACTGGACATTCATGCGTGAGACTCTCGCGAGGTTTGGTTTTCCTCCCACAGTTATAGACGCCATTTTTCAAATGTATAAGTCTCCGTCTGCGAAAGTAAGGGTAAACAGGGATTTTTTGCCACCCTTTGAAATCAAAAATGGCACACGTCAGGGCTGCCCCCTTTCACCAGCTTTATTTGTCCTAACCATTGAGACGTTAATTCAGAGTATTAGACAGCATCCAGCAATAGGGGGTATCGAGATCTCGGACTCCTCACATGTAGTAGCGACGTTCGCAGACGACCTTCTCTTCCTCCTATCGGTCCCTGAAAAAGAAATTCCAGTGGTGTTGGAGAGGTTTGAGGCATTTGGAGAGTTATCGAACTTTAAGATTAATCTAGAGAAGTCTGAGGCGATGGGGATAAATATTCGACATACAACAATCCAAAATTTGAAAGCTAAATTCCCAATAAAATGGAACTCTAAATATATTAAGTATTTAGGTATTAAACTGAGTCCTCACTGGAACTCCCTTTTCTTACTCAACTTTGTACCCCTTCTCGATGATACTCTTGAAGCCATTATGTCATGGAGAGCACCCTATATTTCCTGAATGGGAAGAAAAAATCTCATCAAAGGATTTATTTTACCCAAGTATAGTTATATATCCAGAATGCTACCAATTAAAGTCCCTGACACGTTTATTCAGAAGGTCCGATCTCTTTTTGGGAAGTATATATGGGAGGGCTTAAGACATAGAATAAGCTATAATACTCTTTCCATACCTAAACATAAAGGGGGTATAGGATTACCGGACCCACAAAAATACCACTGGACGAGAGAGAGTAATCACAAACTTTGGACAGGGATTGCTAGCGAGTCACTGTCAGTACCAATCTCTACTATCCTTCACTCGCCAACGGGTTTCATAAAGAAGGTTCTCTCCCCAAATGCAATAACAAAAAATTTAATCAGGACCTGGGCCAGATTCTCAACCTCACTAATGCCACTTCCATCACCCCTGATAAAAGTAGGGGACCTACCTGGCCTCTATTTAGATCGCCCTTTTCTTAAGGACACAGACTCTCTACATAAAATAAACAAAAGTCTAGATGCTTTCATGGAGGATGGTGTGATCCTCCCTATGCAAGATTTACAAATGAGATTTCCACACTATCATATTAACTTCCTTCATTACAACACGCTCAAAAACTCGATCAGATCGTATTTACAATCTGGACTTCCGCACAGAGAGTTGAACGCTTTTGAAAAGTTGCTGACTCAGAGAAATAAACCAAGGGGCGTGTTGGGTAAGCTTTACCAGATGCTCCTGGCTCACTCAACCACGGTTAAACGAGCATTTATAATGAAATGGGAAAGGGGCCTTGAGGTTGTATTGCAAGATTGGGAGGTTGAAAAGATATATAAAAACTCGCATGGTCCTTCCGGCTGTGTGAAGGTCCAAGAAAATTCTTATAAAGTCCTTACTAGGTGGTACACCACCCCTGACACTAGAAAGAAGTGGCAGCCTGATGCACCCTCTATTTGTTGGAGATGTTTCGGAGAGAGGAGGGGATCTTATTTACACATATGGTGGCAGTGCGAAAATATTCAACCATTCTGGAGGAAAGTGCTTAAAATTGCAACAAGACTTTGTCAGCTTCCAAACCCCCCATCCTTGAAATTGATTTTTCTAAACTGGTCAAGCGATCTTGCACAATACAAACATAAAAAAATTCTTATGTTTTTGTTAGCAGCAGCCAAAATGCTTATCCCCTTACATTGGTTATCACAGGACTGTCCTACCCTGGCAGAATGGTTGCACAAGGTGAACCAATTATATTACATAGAAGAAATAATAGCCAGCACGACCTTTAAGATAGGTAAATTCAGATTGACCTGGGCACCGTGGACACTCTTTAGAGAAACAGATGAATACTTAAAACTACTAAACCCTTAGTAAAATTTATCAAATTGCCCTAAGACCAATTAAACTTGGAGCAACATTGGTTGACCATTCAGACAATAGGGCAAAACCCCCTGCTGAATGGACATCACCCCCTGACTGGAATTCCTACTCCATCCCACCCTTAATTACTTCCCCTTCTATTCACTCTACTTCTCTATCTAACTTTTATTCTTTCTACTCAGCTAAAAGTTTTTATTTTGTTACAACTGATGTGTACATCTTTTCCAGGGATCTACGTCAAAGATTTTGTCTGTGACTCATGAGTTTAAGCAATAAAACTTAGACGAATACTACCTGGTTTACTGCATAGCAACAAGTATCAAGCAGTAATAGATGAGATGTGAATATACGATTAGTAAGATCAAACTGGAAATGTAAGAAACTAATAATGCTTGATCATATCAGTCACATGTAATGTTATTTCTCTTTGTTAAACCAATAAAAAGATGTTTAAAACAAAAACAAGGGACAAATACACCAACATCATGTCCAGACCACATATTACCAACACATAGTGACTGAATACTACAATACTGATTAGTAATAAAAAAAAAAACAATACTATCATCATAAGTGCCATTATACACAGGGGATCTGTACTTAGTATGCAGTGTCTGTGTACAGGTAATACAGTGATCAATGACATTATACACAGGAGCTCTGTATATAATGTATAGGTAATACAGTGATCACTGGTGACATTGTTCACAGGACCTCTGTATACAGTGTATAGTGTCAGTGTATAGGTAACATACTAGCTCATCAGTGATGTCTCTAGGTGAAGATCTTCATCTTCGCTTTTCATCTTTCATCCAGCACAGATCGCCATCACTTCTTCTAGCCAGGGCTCGTCTCTGCAGGAAATAACACAGTTATCTAGAGCTCCGCTTGCAGAACACATTACTTATTTTTTCCCAACTTCTACATAACATCACATGAAGAAAAAAAGGCAACATAGTATCACTCTACACAGTAAGAGGACCACCCCCCATTTAAAACAGTATACTCAAAAAATAAAATAAATACATCACTGCAGTAATAATATCCCTTAATTAGCCCCATGGTAATAATATCCCCCATCCTGACCCCCGTGTGTCTCATTCCTGGCTTCAGCTATATATTCTCCCATCCTGCCCTCATGAGTATCCATTGTGCCACATATGATCTCCCCATCTGTCTCCATCGTATCCATCCTGCCCCATGATCCTGCATGATCTGCCTCCAATTCTGCCCCATCTGTCTCCAATCCTGCCCCATCTGTGTCTCCAATCCTGCCCCATCTGTGTCTCCAATCCTGCCCCATTTGTGCCTCCAATCATGCCCCTTATATCTTTCATCCTGCCCCCGTGTCTTTCATCCTGCTCCGTGTCTTTCATCATACCCCAGTGTCTTTCATCCTGCCCCCGTGTCTTTCATCCTACCCCCGTTTCTTTCATCCTGCCGCCGTGTCTTTCATCATGCCCCCACTGTATCTCCAATCCTGCCCATGCTGTATCTCCAATCCTGCCCCCGCTGTATCTCCAATCCTGCCCCCGCTGTATCTCCAATCCTGTCCCTGCTTTATCTCCAATCCTGTCCCTGCTGTATCTCCAATCATGCCCCTGCTGTATGTCCAATCATGTCCCCTGTATCCAATCCTGTCCCCTTCATGAGCCTATGCCCACGGTCACCGGAGACATCAGAGAGAGAGACAGACTGAGACACAGACTACTTACCTTACCCTGTCTGCCGCCGCCTCGTGACTCTGCGACTCTGCCTGCTGTCGGTTTGCACCTCGCCGTCCCGCCGCCGTCCACCGTCTTCTGCGAGTCCGACTGCTCCCACTGCCTCCCAGTCCCATGTGGCACACAGCATGCTGCTCTGCTCCGGAATGAGGAAGTGGAGCGGAGCAGCATGTAACATCATGTGAGGGTGGCACTGTGGCTGGAACATTGTGCATGGGGGGGGGATTGCGGCGCTGGCTGGACCATGGTACGGGGGGCCCTGCAGGTGCGGAGTTTTGATTTACTATAATGCAGGAGAAGCCTGAACAAAATGTAGGGGGGCCCTAGCAAGGACCGGGCTGCCAGCGTGCCCGGGCCTCCCCTACTCACCGGGCCCCATACACTTGTAGGGGCTGTCATGCCCTGATGGCGGCCCTGTCAACCATTAAGCATGGAGCTGGATCAATCATGCTTTGGGGTTCTGTTGCAGCCAATGGCACAGGGAACATTTCACGGGTAGAGGGAAGAATGGATTCAATGAAATTTCAACAAATTCTTGATGATAACGTAACACCATCTGTAAAAAAGCTGAAGTTGAAAAGAGGATGGCTTCTACATATGGATAATGATCCTAAACACATGTCAAAATCCACAATAGACTACCTCAAAATGTGCAAGCTGAAAGGCCCTCACAGTCTCCTGATCTGAACTTCATAGAAAACCTGTGGCTTGACCTCAAAATAGCATCGCATGCAAGACGGCACAGGAATCTAACAGAACTGGATGAATTTTTCAAAGAAGAATGAATGAAAATCACTCAAGCAAGAATTGAAAGACTTTTGACTGGCTACAAAAAGCATTTACAAGCTGTAATACTTTTATAAGGGAGTGGTACAATGTATTATACATGCAGGGTGCCCAAACCTTTGCATCAGCACATTTTTGTAATTTTTAAAATGTAATAGATGAATATACAGTGTATATATATATATATATATATATATATATATATATATTGCCTAAAATATAAAGGAAATGTGTCATCTTTAACTTTAGCTCTTTTACAGATCATTTCATCTTCAATTTGCTTAACTGTTCACAATAGCAGTAATTTTGATTGGGGTGCCCAAACTTTGACAGAGAGGGGACTTGTACAGACAATAAAGACATTACAGAATAACACATAAATTTACAGATACCAAAAGAAGCAAGGGCCCTGCTCGCAAGCTTACAGTCTATGAGGAAATAGGGGAGACACAAAAGGTGAATGGTAAAAAAAATGCTTCTATTGTATGGTCCGGCCATTATTAAAATACATAGGGGGGATTCACATAACGCTGCATGAAGAGGTCACCAGCCATAATCGGTACAAGTACAAACACGGGACTATTAGTGAGTGGCGGTTGTATGAACAGATGCTATGAGGGTCCTGATTTTGAAGAAAGTTTTGTATGGGCAAAACAGGGATAGTTAGTAGTGATGAGAGAATACATTCGGCACCATCTATTTAATCCCTGCCGGCACTATTTTGAGCACATTGCAGCCGGAAATAGTGTAGGGAGAGCATAGTGTGAGTGTAGTGAAAGTAAAAGGAGCATATAGGGAGATTTTTTTATTCCAAAAAGTTCACAGTTCACATCATCATTGCAAGTACATGCTGGAGATCTCTGCTATTTTGCATTATGCTGTATAGTTTATTGATTAGGAGCAGACTGTGGGATTACGCTAGTTTCACATTTGCGTATGGAGGAGTTGCGGTGGGCTGCGGACTTCTTCCTTGAAGCTCCGCCCACTGCCACACCTCCTCCGGTCAGCTCCGCCTATGTACGCATACTTCTGCATGCGGCCTGCATACCTTATCTTTAACATTGGGTAAGCTGGTCATGCGGATGTATGCGGATGCCTCCTCATGTGTCGTTTTGACGATGCGGCGACCACATCAAATTCCAACATGTTGTGTTTGACGCGGGTCACCGCCGGATCATTAGTAAGGGCAGTTTCAGTAGAGTGAAAAGAGTGGAAATCAGATTGTAAATGGTCAAGAAGTTCTGGTTGAGTGATAGTTTTTTTTAAGTAAAAACGTGTATGCTGTTGTGTTTAAATAAGGAGGGAACTATATCAGAAGAGAGATAAAGATTAAATATTTTAGTTTTTGTGATTGGTGGCAACCAGGAAAAGGGACTAGAGGAGATGTGAGGGAGTAGGGTCACTACTGCAGGTAGTAGGGTAAGAAGATGCTAGGAGGCTATTTACTACTTCCTCTGTGGACGGTTCAATAACAGAAAGTGAGCTAAATGCAGTGTAGGAGTTAGGAGAATGCATAATGCTAGTGATTTGGGAGAAATTTTCAGTCAGATGTGGTCAATATTTTCTTTGAAATATAAGATTGTCAGCACTGAGTTTGGTAGTAGGAGCCTGTACTCTTGCATTGAGGAGAGAATGAAAAGTGTCAGAGTTATTTAGGATTGCTGGATAGTGCAGTGATAACAGTGTTGAATTAGGTTTGTTTGGAGAGGTGAAGGGCAGAGTTGTATGTTTTAGGCATAAACTTATAATGGATGAAATATTCGCCCAAATTGGATTTTCTCTACAGATGTTCAGTGCACCTGCAGCACTTCTGGAGAAAATGTATTTACAGCATGTGCCAGGGTTGCCACCGGCTATACCAAGTTGTTCTATGTGCTGAAGATGCAGCTTCATCCAGGGCACTTTGAAGTGTTTCATTATAATGTTTTAGTGTGTCTCATAAAGGCAATCTAAAAATTCCTTCAAAATTTCTATTGATTAAATAAATAGCGTAGTTTTATCTAGTTATTCAACTGGTGCAAACCGTGCAGAGATACGCAAATGTCACAATTTACCAATGGCAATAATTTTAATTAGTCCAATGTTGCAGTGTGATAGCAAGGCAACTAAAAAAATACAAATTTTCTATTGGTTTAATAAATGTTCTCCTCATGTCAGGACATGAGAAGGAGGAGATAGGGGCCAATTATGTCTTCATATTCTTCGGAAGCTTTAATGGTACGTGGATTCCTATACGTGTGGTAAGTGGGGGTGTTCTGAGCGGTGTGACAGTTCTTGACAGAGAAAGAAAGAAAGAAGATGGTGGTCAAAGAGCAGGAGAGGGGAGTTTGTAAAATTATGCAGTGAGCAGAGCCGGAAGAAGATCAGGTCCAGAGTATTGCTGTCGTCATGCGTAGGACAGTTAGTAAGCTGTGAAGGGCTGATAGAATAATTTAGAGCTAAAAGGTGAGTGACAGATAGGGAGAGGGGAACACCAATGGAGATGTTAAAATTCCGCATGATGAAGATGGGGATGTCACAGGATAGGAACTGTGGGAGTCATGTAGCCAAGTGTTCCAGGAACTGATGGGAGGGGCCAGGAGGGTGATATACAACAGCCACTCATAGGGAAAAGAGATGGTAGAGTCTAAGGGTGTGTGCACATGCTGCGGATTCTGCTGCAGATCCGCAGCGGTTTTGGTCCTGCGGATCCGCAGGAGTTTCTGCTGCGGTGTACAGTACCATAATATCCTATGGCAAATGGAAACCGCAGTGCAGACAGTGCGGAATTTTCCACGCGGATTTGCTGCGGTTTCTAATCCAAAGAAAGAATTGACATGTCAATTCTTTCTGCGGATTCCTCTGTGGTTTACCATCTCCTCCATTTTAGAGGTGATAAACCGCAGGGCAAAACCACAGGCTAATCCGCAGGTCTTTTGACCTGCGGATTTACCTGCAGATTTTTGCTAAATCCGCGCAGATCAATCCGCAGCAGAATCCGCAGCGTGTGCACGTACCCTGATAGTGCGGACCTTCAAATAAACAAACTTTAATTATGGTACTTGGGGGGATAACCTGGAAAGGACATTTTGCTGAGAGGAGTAGACCAACACCTCCACCTGTGAAGTATGTGAAAAATGTAGTCCACCATAACAGAGAAGCCCAAACAAGGTCCTACACATATTAGGGCGTGTAAATTATTATTATATTATTATTATTTATATCGCACCATTGGTTCCATGGTGCTGTACATGAGAAGGCGTTACATACAAATTACAGATATCGCTTACAGTAAACAAACTAACAATGACAGACTGATACAGAGGGGAGAGAGGACCCTGCCCTTTCGGGGTAACATGCTACAGGATGGTGGGGAAGTAGACAGTAGGTTGGTGGGTTGCAGCAGTTCCCGTGTTGGTCGAGGTGATATCACCATAAATCAACATAATATCCTACAAAGATTACTCCCATAAACAAAAAACTCAGTATGAAAAAACAATATTGAAACAATCAACAGATGCATAAAAACATGTCAAAAGAAGAGGTCACGCAGAGAAAAAATATCATCGAGTAAGTATACAAAATGTATTTTAAATCTGTCCCACAGTATTGAAAAAGTATAAAAAAATATATAAAATACCACACTACTACATCGTGTTGCATATACAGCTGTGGCAAAAATTAAGAGACCATCACATCAAAACCCAGTCATGGGCAGCCTAATCTCCAGACCTGAACCCCATTGAAAACCTCTGGAATGTAATCAAGAGGAAGATGGATAGTCACAAGCCATCAAACAAAGAAGAACTGCTTAAATTTCTGCAGCAGAAGCAGTGTGAAAGACCGGTGGAAAGCATGCCAAGACACATGAAAGCTGTGATTAAAAATCATGGTTATTCCACAAAATATTGATTTCTGAACTCTTCCTGAGTTAAAACATGTGTATTGTTGTTTCTAAATTATTATGAACTTGATTTCTTTGCATTATTTGAGGTCTGCAAGCACTGCATTTTTTTTCTAATTTTGACCATTTCTCATTTTCAGAAAAAAAAAATACAAAATTTATTTCTTGGAAATTCGGAGACATATTTGTCAGAAGTTTATAGAATAAAAGAACAATTTACATTTTACTCAAAAATATAGCTAATAAAAATCAGACAAACTGAACATTATAAAGTGATCTCTTAATTTTTGCCAGAGCTGTATAGTACTACTATACTGTATATGCAATACGATATAGTAGTGTGGTATTTCATTATATTTTTTATACTTTTTTCATATGGGTTTGCCACTTAACAATATATACGTGTATATGTATATGATTATTCTTAATCATACTGTAAGACAGATTTAAAATACATTTTGCATACCGTACTTATCCAATGATATTTTTTTTCTACATTACCTCTTTTTTAAACATGTTTTTATGCTTCCTGTTTCAATAAAGATGTTGCTTTTTCACCATACAGAGAGCAGCAGGGGCAGTGGTGTCCAACTTCTGGAATTTGGTCGAGATTTCTCCTGCGACTAGGAAAAGCATAATAGACAGAGTGAGCAGATGGTTCAGTAATTTGTGAGAACATCTCATGTTTTATGATTGTGTGGTGGGAGTGAATGAATCTGTATGGTTTAAGATTAGAAGAGGAGAGGTGGGTTGATATTTATTAAGTGCACAGAGTGTGTGATGGGATGGTAGATGTGAGTGACTGCAGAAGCTAGAATATAAATTATACAAATACATATGGTGAATACATTTTGCAATGCAAATTACCTACATTCTTTGAATGTAGTAATGGCCCAGACTGTATCCCACATAGGGGGATTAAGGGGAGGGCCGCATGACTCAGGAGGTCTGCTAGGCCGTATTTTGTGGTGGTAAGGGGTTAAGGTGAGGAATAGAATTTGGGCATGAATGTATGGGGGCGGATTATAGGGTCAGGGGGATAATGTGTGATTATTTGATTGGCTAGTGGGAGGAATCCCTGTGGGGGGTACATAAAGTGAGGGGTAGTTGGGGGTAGTTAATTCAGGATAGTGTTAATGTACCTTGAATATCTGTGGAATCCTTAAGAATGGAGGCTCTTGTCCAGGAGATCCAAGCCTTAACTGAGAGCAGGGGACAGCAGTGGCTCCAGGACCAGCTGCAGCAGTGGAAGGCTGAAGAGCGGACCACTGAGGTGGCTGCAGACGCAGCTCCTCAGAGATGTGCCAGGAGGTCCAGACCGTTGGAGAGACTCAGCCCAGAAGTGACTCCCCGGACCAGGTTCCAACTGCAAAGCCCCTCAAGGGACGCCTCCAGATCGCCGGTGCCGCCCCAGCCTAAATCAGCCACGCACCGATCTGGAGGCATTCCATGGCGTCAGCCTAGTCCATGAGCAGGGGTGACTCATGTTGTTTGCTCTTACCCTCTTGCGTTGTCATCCTGGTCATGTGGTACCACTGACCAGAAAGTGCGGCCGGCACAGATGAGCAGGGCCTCTGCTGCTGCAGGGAGGAGGGAGCCATCGGAAGAGCAGCTGGTGCAGCCACGCCGGGCCCAGGGAGCAGCCAGGCGAAGGAGATCAGACAGGTTGGAGCTGACCCTGAAGAAAGCCAGGCCCAGGGAGCGGAAAGAGGCACGAGGGTAAATTGGACAGCTGGAGCTGACACAGAAAAGCGGCAAGCACAGCCATGCCGAGCCCATGCAGCAGCAGGGAGCAGGAGAGAGATCTTGTCAGCTGGAACTGACCCGGATCAGCGGCTGGTGCATCCCCACAGTGCCCAGGCTTCACGAGCAGCAGGACCTCGGCTGCGGAGATCCGGAAGACCAGTGCAGGGTGATAAGAGATGACCCACCCTGGAGGTCGACAGCAGCGAGGGCTGGTGCGATGTCCACAGGAGAGGGCAGATCGCTGCCAGGGATGTGGGCCGCAGACATGCAGTTGAAGTCTCTCCTCCTCCCAGATGAGGCACTATTGTGGATAGGAGGTCCAGTTCTAGCGGTGGTTTGACTATGTCGGGTTTACCTGGCGATGTCCCCGAGCCTGACTCTGCCTCTGGAGAAGAGGACCATATTTCATCTGGCAACGAAGAAAGTGAGGGTGATCACCTTGGAGGTCACGAAACGGCTGTTACGAGGCTTCCTCGTAGTCGGCCTGGCAAGTGACGTGGTTTACATGTGCCTCAGGGGAATGTAGATGATGTAGATTTGAGGGACCATTATTTTCAGAGGGGTTTAACAGCTAATAATGCAGCGGGTAATGAACGTGTGAGTGATATGGCGTCGGAATGTTTTGGTATGGTGCGGGGTTTTTTGTCACCTGTGGCAGGTCCTAGCAGAGTTTGGCAGGGTGGCGCTGGAGGTTCAGGGTCAGCGGCGGTTGAGGAGACCCCGGTGACTGTTAGTGGAGGGATTCCCACACCGGTTGTGGTTACTCCAGTTGCGGCTAATGAGACGGTTGCGTCACCAGCGGCTGCTGTGACTCCAGTGAATACGATACTGTTGGATGGCAGAGCGAAGGGTGAAGTCTATGTTTGTTTTGATGACCCCTTAGGGGCTCATTTGAAGCAAGAGGTGCAAGAAAAAATATGGAAGGATGAGTACATGGAATTTTTTTCTCTGTTACCATTAGAGAAGTTTAATCTGGACAGGGTAAAGCCTGATGAGAGTAAGAAGGACGAGGAGGAGCCTAGGCATTATCGCCTTATTCCTCGCACTTTTCAGAACTGTCTGCAGGCGTTTACCACGTTAGGCTAGGTTCCCATATGCATTGAGGAGGGCTGCGGATGGCTGCCTACTTCTTCCTTTCTTCCTCCCTGAAGCGCCGCCTACGTTCCGCCTACTTCTGTATGCGTCCTGCGTTTCCCTGCGTACCTATCTTTAACATTGGGTACGCAGGGACATACGTTGTATTAAATAGTTTTCATTGTATGAAACCGCCAAAACATAAAAAAATGATATAAATGAGGTATCGCTGTAATCATACAAACCCAAATAATAAAACCGCTTTATCAATTTTACCACATGCGGAACGGTATAAACGCCCCCCACCCAAATGAAATTCATGAATTGCTGGTTTTTATTCATTCTGCCTCCCAAAAATCAGAATAAAAAGCGATCAAAAAAGTCATGTGCCTGAAAATGGTATCAATAAAAACGTCAACTCGTCCCGTAAAAAACAAGACCTCACAAGACTCTGTGGGCCAAAATATGGAAAAATTATAGCTCTCAAAATATGGTGATGCAAAAACAATTTTTTGCAATAAAAAGTGTCTTTTAGTGTGTGACAGCTGCCAAACAGAAAAACCCGCTATAAGGCCTCTTTCACATGTCCGGTACCAGAGATGTCAGTTTCCATGTGTGTAATACTTGCGGCACACTTGTGGCATGCGTGTGAAGCATCAGAAACCACAAGAACGGGCGCCAGGGAAGAAGCGTTACAGTAAGCACTGTTCCCTGGCGCCAGGTGCCGAACACAGCTCTTATCATTCTGCTCTGCTCTGCTGGCAATCTGCCCAAGCAGGGGAGAATGATGAGAGCTGTGTTCAGCACCTGGCGGCAGGGAACAGCGCTTACTGTAACACTTCTTCCCCGGCGCTGATGCGTGTCACATAGATGAAATCCATGTGTGTTATGCGTATGCACTTGTGCTGGATGTTTTGTGGCCCATGCTGACACTAAAAAACGGACATGTCAGCGTGATTTGTCCACGGACACACGGTCCATGGAAACGCACTGACATGTGCACAGACCCATTCACTTGAATAGGCAAATAGCGCTCCGTTCCTCCAGAGTTTCTCCGCATGGCTAAGTAGCACTGTACAGCCACATATGTGGTATTGCCACGTTCAGTAGAAATTGTGGGACAAATTTTGTTGTAATTATTACCCACTTCTTGTGTGAAAATGTAAAATCTTTGACTAAAACAAAATTTTGGTGGTAAAAATGTAGTTATTTTGTCCTCACTGCCCAGTGGTATACAATTCTGTGACACACCCATGGTTTCAATACTATCACTGCACTCCTAGATGAATTCATTGAGAGGTGTAGTTCGTAAAATGGGGTCACTTATGCTGTTTTTGCACCTCATGGGCTCTCCCAGTGGGTCATGGCACCTGCAGACCATAACAGTAAAATCTGGCACTCCTTTCCTTCTGAGCTCTGCCATGTGCCCAAACAGTGGTTTACCCCCACATATGGGGTATCAGCGTACTCAGGACAAATTGCACAATAACTCTTGGGGTCCAATTTCAAAAAACTGGGGGCAAAAAGGTCATTTTTATGGAAAAAATATGATTTTTTTTAATTTTACAGCTCTACGTTATAAACTTCTGTGAAGCACTTGGGGGTTTAAATTGCTCACAGTCACCACATTTCTAGATAAGTTCCTTAGGGGGTCTAGTTTCCAAAATGATGTCACTTGTGGGGGGGGGGTTCCACTGTTTAGCCACATCAGGGGCTCTCCAAACGCGTCGTGGCGTCCGATCTTAATTCCAGTCAATTTAGCATTGAAAAAGTAAAACGGCGCTCCTTCCCTTCCGAGCTCTACCATGTGCCCAAATATTGGTTTACCCCCAACATATGGGGTATCAGCATACTCAGGACAAATTGCACAACAACTTTTGGGGTCCAATTTCTCCTGTTACCCTTGGAAAAATAAAAAAAATTGGGGGCAAAAAGATCATTTTTGTGGAAAAAATATGATTTTTTATTTTTACGGCTCTACGTTATAAACTTCTGTGAAGCACTTGGGGGTTCAAAGTGCTCACCACACATCTAGATAAGTTCCATAGGGGGTCTTTTTTCAAAATGGTATCACTTGTGGGGTGTTTCCACTATTTAGGCACATCAGGGGCTCTCCAAACGCGTCATGGCATCTGATCTCAATTCCAGCCAATTTTGCATTGAAAAGTCAAATGGTGCTGCTTCCCTTTCAAGCTCTGTCATGCGCCCAAACAGTGGTTTACCTGCATATACGAGGTATCAGCGTACTCAGCAGAAATTGGACAACAATTGTTGGGGTTCCATTTCTCCTGTTACCCTTGGTAAAATAAAAATAATTGGATATGAAGTAAATTTTTTTATGAAAAAAGTTAAATGTTCATTTTTTTTAAACATTGCAAAAATACCTGTGAAGCACCTAAAGTGTTAATAAACTTATTGAATGTGGTTTTGAGCACCTTCAGGGGTCAGTTTTTAGAATGGTGTCACTTTTGGTTATTTTCTATTATATAGACCCCTCAAAGTGACCTCAAATGTGATGTGATCTCTAAAAAAAAAATGGTGTTATAAAAATGAGAAATTGCTATTTAACTTTTAACCCTTATAACTTCCTAACAAAAAAAATTTGGTTCCAAAGTTGTGCTTATGTAAAGTAGACATGTGGGAAATGTTACTTATTAAGTATTTTATATGACATATCTCTGTTATTTAAGGGCATGAAAATTTAAACTTGGAAAATTGCAAAATTTTCAAAATTTTCACCAAATTTCCATTTTTTCACCAATAAACGAAAGTCATATCAAATAAATTTTACCACTATCATGAAGTACAATATGTCATGAGAAAGCATTGTCAGAGTCACCGGGATCCATGGAAGCGTTCCAGAGTTATTACCTCATGTAGGGACAGTGGTCAGAATTGTAAAAATTGTCCTGTCATTAACACGCAAACCACCCTCGGGGGTAAAGGGGTTAGTGTTATTTAATGTTATTTATTTTTATATGTTATTTAATAAATGTGGCTGCTGTGGCCATTATATCCAATGTCACGCAGTGTTGTGTTTTTTATTTATAGTTAAGAGGGGGGTTTCAATGGGCCATGTATAGAAGGCCGTATAGTCATACATTCCGAAGTCAAGTAATGGCCCGGACTGTATCCCCATAGGGGGATTAAGGGGAGGGCCGCATGACTCAGGAGGTCTGCTAGGCCATATTTTGTGGTGGAAAGGTGTTAAGATGAGGAATAGAGTTTGGGCGTGAATTTATGGGGGAGCAGTATAGGGTCAGGGGGATAATGTGTGATTATGGCCGGGATCACACATGCAATTGCAATGTGAGAAACTCGCACAAGTCTCTCTCCTCAATACCCGACACTCGGGACCGGAGCGTTCAGCTGCATAGAAATACATGCAGCAGCACACTTCGGTCGTGAGTGCCAGCAGCAGTGTCGGGTATTGAGGCGAGAGACTCTCGTGAGTTTCTCTCATTGCAGTTGCCAGTGTGACCCCAGCCATAATCATGGCTTATCTGTCTCCTGACCTGTCCAACTGCCATGTTTAACTGCCCTGGCACTTTAAAAAAAATGGCACTTCGATAAAATCTGCATATATACCCTCTGAATAATTTTATTTTCCTAAATTTTACGTCATTAACCTTACCTTTCTCCTTTCATATACTTAGGATGCCAGTGCGCTCAATCAAGAAGATATGCAGAGTGTGGAGCTTCTCGATTTACTGTTTGATTGCCAAGATGGTATTCTGCGCCATGAATATTCAACTGCTGAAACCTTGTGGACATCTGAAACAAATGTTGGTATATATATTTACAGCTTATTTAGCAATGTTACATACATAACATAGTAAGATAGTTTTGAAGGCTGAAGGAAGACCTTATGTCCATCTAGTTCAGCCTAATTTTAGTGCAGCTGTTCTGCATTGTTGATCCTGGGGAAGGCAAAAAACCCACAGAGTAGAAGCCAATTTTCTCCATAGGGAAAAAAATTCCTTCCTAAGCTGGGTCAACCATCTACCTATAATATTCTGTTATTCGTAACCTTCTATACTGTTACTCACAAGAAAAGCATCCATTCCTTTCTTAAATTCATTCAGTGAGTTGGCCATCACCACTTCCTCAGGAAGAGAATTCCAGAGCCTCACTGCTCTTACCATGAAGAACCCTCTTCTATGCTGGTGCAGAAATTGTCTTTCCTCCAAACGAAGAGAATGCCCCCTTGTTCTTGTCACAGTCCTTGGTACAAACAGTTCATTGGAGAGATCTCTGTATTGCCCTCTGATATACTTGTACATATACAGTATATTAGGTCTCCCCTAAGTCTTCTCTTTTCTAGAGTAAATAGACCTAATTTTGATAACCTTTCTGGGTATTGTAGTGAACCAACTCCATTTATCATTTTAGTAGCTCGCCTTTGAACCCTTTCAAGTTCAGTAATGTCTTTCTTGAGCACCGGCGTCCAAAATTGCACACAATACTCCAAGTGTGGTCTGACAAGTGATTTGTACAGAGGGAAGTGATTTGTACAGAGGGAGTATATGTTGTATTTGTTTTCTTATTTTTATCTGTTCTAATTTTTTGTATTTTCTGATGCAGAATCCTACCAAGGATGAAGAGGCATTTTTGTCTTTTCTCCTGGCACCTAATGATTCCTCCTCAGACTCAAATCTCTGGTCGCCTGCTGCTAGTGATAGTGGTCTTTCGGAAGATAACCACTCAGACCAACAGGATAGCCCTGGCCAGTACTACTATACAGATTCTTACCATATGATGCACAATCAGACGGATTTACAAGAACCTGACATGTCTATTGATCTGGGTGAAAATTCAGGTATTTTATGTAATTAAAAGAGGAGGCTTGTTTTAAGTTAAACAGCATAATAAATTACTAACTCACAATAATGTCAGCAATACACTCCTCAATATTGAAATTGAAACACCAAGATGATGTTGTGGAATTATGGAAATTACAGAATTGATATGTTAAGGGAATCTGTCAGAAGGATCAACCCTCCTAATCTATCTATGATGCCTATGTGTAGGTCCTGAGAAGTTGAATAAAAAGACACTTTGACATTTGTGAGCTAATGTCTTACTCCAGAGAAATCCACATTTTTCTTATATGTAAATGAGCTGTTTGGGACTATGGGTCGGACACTGATCTGTATGAGACTCTGCCTCCAGAGATTATTTTTTATGAAAAATACCCGTGTGATACGTAATGGCTGCTCCGTGCTCTCCTGATTTCGTTGCAGAGTGGTGTGTGATTTTAACTGACACTTCTGCAGGTCCCTCTCTGAGCTTTAGCTTCCATCTCACAGGCAGCCATTGTTACAATACAGCAGAGCTGTGAGAACTGCAGCAAATGTGTTTGTAAGTGGACACAGTTCAGTTCCACTGTTCTGTGTTATTTATTACATATCTTACACTGGTAATGCCCCGCCTTTCATTTATAATACGGTCTGGAGACAGATTCTTATGCAGAGCAGTGTCCGACCTATAGATTTGAACAGCTCATTTACATATAAGAAAATTGTGGATTTCTCTGGAGTAAGACATGCAATCACAGATACCAAGGTATCATTTTATTCAGCTTCCTATGACCTACATGCCCATATAGACGGCTTAGGGTTGATCCGCTTGACAGAATCCCTTTAATGGTATGAACATGAAGACAAAATGGACATAACAATTAAAAAATATCTTGATTTGTTCAGTGGATCGCCCGCCAGGGCAGTGGGGTACTCGGTACCGGGCCGGTATCTCAGAGGGAAGTGTCACAGTAGCGGTGACCCGGTCCGTGCCCCTGGGAGTCCATGTAAAAGAATAGTGTGGCTGATGATTAAAGTTTATGAGTGGATGATACGTGACGCCACCTGTGGTGCTCGACAATGAAGATGTTAAGCCGACACTGAAAACAGATCCTCTGGGACAGATAGTGTGGTGCAGCAATGATGTTGTAACCCTCCACAGGCAGGGCTGCAGTCCCAGGGCAGAGTAGATGAAGAGGATAGGTGTTGAGGAAGAGGGTGTAGTGTTTGGCACAGAGATGTAGCAGTGCTGGAGAGTTTGCAGGAAGAAGGCAAGGACACAATAGGGTGCAGTTTCTTTTACCTTTGCTTGGTAAATGCAGTCCAGAATTCCAGATTACAAAAGGAACAGAGGCTGGCCGGCCTGGAAGCAACTTTGGAATCTCTCTATGCAGATGGGTTGTGTAGTCTCCTTTCTAGCGCTTATTTTAGGTACATGCAGTACTGTGTTACACTGAATTTCCACTTGCTTGTGTTCATTTAGAACTCTCTCGTATGGCAGACAGCTGTAGCCTTCTTCTTCTTCTGGCTCACCTGTTGCTGTTGTGCCTCCTAGTCTTATGTGTGAACAGAGCATTTACAGCTTCCTATTCCTCCGATTTCTGTTGCAGGAACATCAGTATCCATACAACCTTGGAGACCGTGCTCCAGATCATGCGCTATAGCTTGAAGTGAGCTCTGAACTCTGCTCAGTCTTCCTGCTCCTCTCCTCATGTCCACACACGTTGCCCTCCTCACACAAACTCCCTAATTTCTCCTTCCTGGCCCCCAGAGAGCAGCTCTTCCCCCAGTTCTGGGTTCAGAGCTTCCTCTGCTGGCCTGGAGTGGGAACTGTGTTGTGTGTTGTATTAACTGATAGAGAGACCCTTCATTGCTTCCAAGCATGACATCACAGTCCCTAGGAGGAAGGTAATGCCACTGTGGCGATCATACTCCTGGTGGCGCCACATTCCCCCCTAGTGCAATTCAGTCCTCCCGGACTGAAGAAAAACATGCAAACATATTAACAAATTAACAATTGGAAATGTAACAGGATTTCAAAAATGAAAAATTACAAAAACCAAAGCTCAAAAATAGTCCTTGTGACGATTAGTCCATGCGTCAATGTCCATGGTCCATTTCCTGAGCAGTTGGTAACTGTGTACAAGTTAGTTTTGACCACACATAGTCCTGTGGTCCCATTGTCCATCAAAACAAACTGAGATTGTTCAAAAGTTCTTACAGAGTCTCTGTAGGCACATAAACTTAAACAGTTGCATATTTACATTTTACCATTTGGATAACTTATTTAGATACAAAACCTTAGGGGTGGTATACCTTGGGTACTACGGACAGACCTACGTAGCACTGGTGTTGGTAAACTGGGTAGTAGCCGTCTACGAACTCTTAGACTCACTGTGGGCATGACAGATTCACCACTGGCAGGGTGAGAATTCTCTAGTTCCACTGCTGGTGTAGCATCCGCTGACATGAACTTCCTGATTTTCAGAGTTGTCTTGAGTCTCTGCTACTTCAGTTGCAGTAGGCTGGGGAAAGATTAGGACAGGAACTACGATGGCTTGATCCATTCTTGTCCAGTTTGCAGGAAATTCTCAGAGTACAGTGTTGACCTTTTCTTCCTCTTCTGTGGGTTGAAGGTTGTTTTGTTCTTCCATTCTGTCATTTAGCTGGTCAGGGCACAGTTTCAGATGATCCCTCGATACTGCTGATGAAGTTTCTCCTCCAACCTTACTGCTAAGGCACACTTTGGTTTTGTCGAAGTTTGATGGTAAGACGGTGTAGGGTTCAGCTTCCCATTGGTCATCCAATTTATGCATCCTCCTTTTCCTCTTTAGGACTTGTTCTCCTGGTGACAAGGGAACTGCAGGTGCATGTTGATTATAGTTATTTTCTTGTTTTTGTCTCGCCTGAGCTAGACTCTTTTCTACACACTCTTGTACTCTGCGGTACTGTTGCTGCCGCTCTGTATCCCAGTCAGCATCTGGTGATGTTACCTCAGGTGTAAGGACTCCCATATCCAAATCAATAGCCAGGTTGCCAGGCCTCACTCTCATTAGGTAGGCTGGAGTGCAGTTGGTGGAATTCACAGGAATGTGATTGTAGAGGTCTACCAGATCTGGCAACTTTTCTGGCAACAGATTCCTCTCTTCCAAAGGCAAGGTCTTCAGTAGGTCGATCACCACCTGATTCATCTTTTCACACATGCCATTGGTCTGTGGATGGTACGGTGTTGTCCTGATCTTCTTGCAACCATACAAGTCACAGAATTCCTGGAACACTTCTGCCTCAAAGGCTGGACCTTGATCTGTAAGCACTCGCTCAGGATATCCGTGTGGTCGACAAAAGTGCTGTTGGAATGCTCTGGCTGCTGTCCTGGCTGTTTGATCCTTGACAGGCACGACTACCAGGAATCTCGAGTAGTGGTCAATGATGGTAAGAGCATAAACGTAGCCTGAATGGCTTGGAACCAGCTTCACATGGTCCAGGGCGACCAACTCAAGTGGTTGTTTGTTTATTATTGGCTGCAAAGGAGCTCGCTGGCTGTTACGGTCCTTCCTACGCAGGTTGCATTGTCCACACTCCCGGCACCAATTTTCAATGGCCTTCCTCATACCAGCCCAATAGAATCTCTCCCAGAGCAAGGCCTCCAACTTCTTCCATCCGAAGTGTTCAGCTCCATTTTGGTATGCCTCCAAGACCATCGATGCCTCTCTCTTTGGGACTACCACCTGCCAGACCAACTCATGAGTGCGGGCATTGATACTCCTCCGGCACAGCTTTCCCTCATACATGAACAGCCTGCCTCTTTCCTTCCACATCTGCTGGGTTTCCTCAGGAGCATCTGGACTTGGGCCTGAGTCAGCTTGCGACAGTAACTCCTTTACCAGGCAGACTGCGGGGTCGTTATCCTGCATTTATGCCCAGTCATGATGAGGCAATGTATTTAGGGTGGCCTCTTTCACGACAGACCGTCGGTTTCTCACTCCTTGGGCACGTTGGGCCGCAATTGGCCGGTGGAAGGCAGGTAACTCTATTTCTTCGAGTGCCTCAGGGTCTTCTCCTGCATCTGGCAGATTAGGCATTCTGGACAGCGCATCAGCATTGGCATTCTTGTGCCCCGCTCGGTACTTGATGGTAAATTCATAGTTAGACAGCGGGGCCATCCATCACTGCTCCAGTGCATCTAGTTTGGTAGTTTCCAAGTGAGTCAAGGGTTGTTGTCCATGAAGATGGTAAACTTGGCTGAAGCTAGGTAATGCTTGAATCGTTCAGTCACAGCCCAGACTATGGCGAGGAACTCCAGTTTTAAGGAACTGTAGTTGTCAGGGTTCCTTTCAGTGGGACGAAGCTCCTCTCACTTTCCAATGTGCTCTCTGGAATGCACGGTCTGTGTGTAACAAACTGACTTACATTCACGATCTTTTTCTCTCTAATTCCCTTAACCTTCTGGCTATTACAGAAACCTGGATCCAGCATTCAGACACCACCGCTGCTGCCGCTCTCTCGTTTGGTGGGCTGAAATTTTCACATACCCCCAGACCTGAGAACAGACAGGGTGGAGGTGTTGGTTTGCTCCTTTCATCACAATGTGCTTTCCAGGTCATCCCCCCGGTTCCATCACTTACATTTCCTTCCTTTGAAGTCCACGCCGTCAGACTCTTTAAGCCCTTCTCCTTACGAGTGGCGGTCGTTTATCGCCCTCCAGGCTCCTCCCGCCAGTTTCTAGACCACTTCACCACCTGGCTTACTCACTTTCTGTCCTGTGACATCCCCACCCTCATCATGGGAGACTTTAACATCCCCATCAATGATCCGCTCTCCCAGTCTGCCTCTCATCTTCTTTCTCTAACTTCTTCATTCGGCCTCTCACAGTTTACTAATTCTCCTACACATGAGGACGGGAATACTCTGGACCTGGTTTTCTCCCGTCCCGGCTCGCTGCACAACTTTACTAATTCACCTCTCCCGCTCTCGGACCACAACCTTCTTTCCTTCTCTGTCAAGAATTGTCTCCTCACCCGGGACACCCCCACTTACCACACTTATCGGAATACACGTACCATTAATACCCAACAGCTTATGGACAATCTCCACACATCTTTAGCCCCCATCTCCACCCTCTCCTGTCCAGACATAGCATTGTCACACTTCAATAATACACTGAAGAATGCCCTAGATGAAGCAGCACCTTCTATACGCAGAAAGACCCGACACAGACAAAAGCAGCCCTGGCACACAACGCAAACACGCTCTCTTCAGCGCTGCTCGAGGTGTGCAGAGCGGCAGTGGAGAAAATCTCTCTTAGCAGAAGACTTCATCCACTATAAGTTCATGCTCAAAACCTATAACTCTGCCCTTCATCTGGCCAAACAATCCTACTTCACCACCCTCATCACCTCACTATCCAACAACCCAAGACGACTTTTTGAAACCTTAAACTCCCTCCTGAAACCTAAAGTACAGGCCCCCATCACCAACCTCAGCGGTGAGGATCTGGCCACTTATTTCCTAGAAAAAATCAACCACATCCATCAGGATATCTCAGCCCTATCTCCTCAGTGCCTGGATCCCCTTCCCTGCCACACCTCAAGCTCACTAGACATCTTTGAGCCTGTTTCAGAAGAAGAAGTTTCCAAGCTCCTCGCTTCTGCTCGGCCTACAACCTGCAACAGTGACCCTATTCCTTCACAGCTCCTGCAGTCTCTCTCACCAGTGGTCACCACTCACCTGACTAAAATATTTAACCTCTCTCTTTCTTCAGGTATATTTCCCTCCTCATTTAAACATGCCATCATAACCCCTTTACTTAAAAAGCCATCCCTGGACCAGAACTGCACTGCTAACTACAGACCTGTCTCTAACCTTCCCTTCATCTCTAAACTCCTGGAACGCCTGGTCCACTCCCGTCTAATCCGCTATCTCTCGGATAACTCTCTTCTCGACCCCTTACAATCTGGTTTCCGCTCTTTACACTCTACTGAAACTGCCCTCACTAAAGTCTCTAATGATTTAATAACAGCTAAATCGAAAGGTCATTGCTCCCTGCTGATTCTCCTGGATCTCTCTGCCGCATTTGACACTGTGGATCACCAGCTCCTCCTCACTATGCTCCGCTCTATAGGCCTCAAGGACACAGCCCTCTCCTGGTTCTCCTCCTACCTCTCTGACCGCTCCTTCACTGTATCTTTTTCCGGCTCCTCTTCCTCTTCTCGTCCCCTTACTATCGGGGTCCCACAGGGCTCAGTCCTAGGCCCCCTCCTCTTCTCTTTATACACTGCCCCTATTGGACAAACAATCAGCAGATTTGGGTTCCAGTATCATCTCTATGCTGATGACACCCAATTATACACTTCTTCCCCTGACATCACCCCTACCCTAATTCAAAATACCAAGGATTGTCTGTCTGCTGTCTCTAGCATCATGTCCTCCCTCTATCTGAAACTAAATCTCTCTAAAACTGAACTTCTTGTGTTTCTCCCCTCTACTAACCTCACTCTACCTAACATCGAAATAACCCTGGAGGGTTCAACCATAACTCCCAAGCAGCATGCCCGCTGTCTTGGGGTCATATTCGACACTGAACTTTCCTTTACTCCGTACATCCGATCACTCAGTCGCTCTTGTCACCTGCATCTTAAAAACATCTCCAGAATCCGACCTTTTCTCACCTTTGAAACTGCTAAGACTCTTACTGTCGCTCTTATTCATTCTCGTCTGGACTACTGCAACTCTCTTCTGATCGGTCTCCCTCTTACCAAACTTTCTCCTCTCCAATCCATCTTGAATGCGGCAGCCAGGGTCATATTTCTGTCCAGCCGCTTCACCGATGCCTCCATCTTGTGCCAGTCATTACACTGGCTACCTATTCGCTACAGGGTCCAGTATAAACTCATCTCTCTCACCCACAAAGCTCTCCACTGTTCTGCACCGCCTTATATCTCCTCTCTCATCTCTGTCTATCGCCCTACACGTGCCCTCCGTTCTACAAATGACCTAAGACTAACATCCCCCGTAATCCGAACCTCGCACCTCCGTCTCCAAGACTTCTCTCGTGCTGCTCCAGCTCTCTGGAATGCACTTCCCCAGACGATCAGACTGATACCTAGCCCTGACCTATTCAAGCGCGCTTTGAAAACCCATCTCTTCAAAGAAGCCTATCACATCAACTACTCAGCAAGCTAACTTTGCCCTGTTCCCTCCTTCCAAATATTATTCTGAATCTGCACCCTACTATTCATCTGTCTCCACACCCTTCATGCACATGATAACTGCACTTGATACTTGTCTATTGCACTTAAACACACGGGCTGATGACCGGATCATGCAGCTTTATATGAAAATCCCTATTATAATTGCCAGACCTGAATTAACAAGCATTTCTCACCTACTGTGTCCCCCCATTTCCTTGTAGATTGTAAGCTTGCGAGCAGGGACCTCACTCCTAATGTCATTGTTTGAATTGTCTTAACTTGTATTGAATTTATTGTCTGTACATGTCCCCGCTTAATTGTAAAGTGCTGCGGAATATGTTGGCGCTATATAAATAAAAATTATTATTATTATTATTATTCCTGCTGGCGTAGGAGATCACTCTTTGCCATTCTGTACTTGTGACAGTACTGCTCCCAGTCCCACGTTGCTGGCATCAGTATACAAAACAAATGGTTGATCATAATCTGGGTAGGCCAGAACTTCATCTCCTGTGAGAGCCATCTTCAGTCGAGTCAAGGAGCTCTCCAGTTCCTCATTCCATTCAAATGTAGGACTCACCTTCCTGGCTTTCTTGGGCTGGCCCACCAGAAGATTTTGCATAGGCGTGGCTATCTCAGTGAAGCCTTTGATGAACCTTCGGTAGTAGCCTACCAACCCGAGGAATTGACGTACCTCACGCAGGTTGTTGGGCTTCTGCCAGTTCCGGATGGCAGTGACTGTGTCAGGATCCGGAGCCACACCTTCTGCACTCACTACATGACCGAGGTACTGTACCTTGGGCTTCAGGAGGTGGCATTTGGAAGGCTTCACTTTCAGGCCAAAGTTGGACAAGGCTTCAAACACCTCAGCCAGGTGCTTCAGATGGTCTTCATAAGTCTTGGAGAAAACAATGACATCATCATGGTATAACAGAACTGTCTCAAAGTTCTTGTGTCCAAGACAACACTCCATTAGCCGTTGAAATGTCCATGGGGTGGTGCAGAGCCCGAACGACATGTAGTTGAACTCGCAGAGACCCACTGGTGTAGTAAACGCTGTTTTCTCTTTGTCTGCCTCTGCCACGGGAACCTGCCAATACCCACTAGTGAGATCCAAGGTGGAAAAATAGCAGTTTTAAGTGCAGCTAATGACTCTTCAATTCTGGGTAGTGAGTAGGCATCCTTATGTGTAATGCTGCTAATTTTTTTGTAATCAACACACATTCTCATGGTACCATCTTTCTTTTTCACAAAGACTATTGGGGCTGCCCAGGGGCTACAACTGTCTCTGATCACCCCAGCTTCCTTCATTTCCCGCAACATACTTTTGGCACATTGATATTGTGTTGGGGGTATAGGCTGGTACCTTTCTTTAATGGGTGGATGATCTCCAGTGGGGATATGGTGTTGAACCCCTTTTGCCTTCCCAAAGTCTAGAGGGTGTTTACTGAAGACCCGCTCATACTCCTGAGTCTCTCGGTAAACCCCACTTTTTTGGTATGAAGGGGTGGAGTCAGTTCCCACCTGCAGCTGCTGACACCACTCCTCCAGCTTCTTTACAGAGCCATTGTCCTCCACCTGGTCGGATGAGACCAAGGGCTCTGCGGCCTGTATGGCGTTGTTGCTGACAGTAAACAGCTTAGCAACTGTGGCATACCGAGGTATTGTGGCCTCTCCCTCCCCACAATTCAAGAGGCGTACAGGTACTTTCCCTTTGCGGACATCAACTACCCCTCTGACTGTCAGGACAGTGGGCCGGCTATCAGAGTACACTGGCCCTACCAATGCTTGGTAATCTTTTCCTCTGAGGCCTATGGCTGCCCGACACCAAATTAACATTTCACATCTGGGGGGTATCGCAATGGGGAAAGGATCACTCACTCTGACGCTGCCAATTTCTCCGCCAGACAGTTCTACCTGCTGTCTTTGCATCAGGGCCTTGATCTCTTTCTGCAGGACTCGTTCACTGGAACCAGCAGTCTCAGCCACCTGTTGCAACAAAACAATAACCTCGGCAAGACAATTTTCAATCACACTAGTACCTAAGGTCATCATTGGATTACATTCTCATCGATCAATGTCTACAACTATCAGACCTTCAGATTTTAACTCTACTTACCCCACTTTAATGGTAATCTCTTTACATCCTACTTGCGGCAAAGACTGACCATTGCTGGCAACTACTGTCAGTTCATCACTTGGGCCATGGGTAAGTTCAGAGTCAGCCCAATACCGCTTGTAAAGGATATATGGCATAGTTGTCACCTGAGAGCCAGTGTCCAGCAAAGCGTTCATGGGGATGCCGTCAATCACCACTGGGAGGACCGGTCGCCCTCCAACATACTTGGCTCGCCAGTTCTTTGGGCCTTGTGGTCCTACTCCTGGGGGTTGGCCCTCTGCCTCAGGGGTTGCTCGTTTAAATAACAGAACCTTGCAATGTGGCCTGCCTTGTTGCAGTGACAACAGATGGGACGTCCGTTCTGGTCATAGCGATCGTTGTCTCTCCCTCGGCGTGACGGGATCCTCTTCTTCCATAGCCAAGGGACATCCTCTGGACTGGAGGCCAGCTGGATCTTCTCCTTTGATGACACCTGCATGGACTGCACAGTTTTGGCAGGTGCAGCCATACTTCTGGCCAGCTCTTGGACCTGAAGGCGCAGTTCTGTAGATGGATCATTATCCAGAGTCTGTGCGTCAGCCCCCACAGGGCTGGGAGGGAAAGATGTTGCTTCTTGGTGGTATGTGATCGCTGGGCGCCTAGGGGGCGCTGGACGGCTGACATTTGGTTCATGCAGCACCCGGATAGCCCTGTCCTTGAAGCCTTCAAAGTCTAGATCAGGGTTCTGTAGGGCTATGATGCGCAGCTGTGCTCTGTGGGTACTGGATAGAAGGCCCTCAATAAATTGCTCCTTTAACCCCTTTCTGCCATGAGATGTACTATCCTGTCCATGTGCCCTGGGACTTAATTCCCAGGGACGGGTTAGTACGTCATAGCGATCAGCGGCGTCCACGTGGTGAGCGCCGCTGATCGCGGCCGGGTGTCAGCTGATTATCACAGCTGACACCCGGCACAATGTGTCAGGGGCAGTCACGGACCGCCCCCGACACGTTAACCCCTTGCACACCGCGATCAAACACGATCGCGGTGTACTGGGGGTTAAAGGGAAGCATCGGCTTCCCTGAGCTTCCCTGAGCTTCCCTGAGTCCCCCACGGCAGCGCAATGTGCAGCGCTGCTGCCAGGGGCTCCTTCCCTGCAGGCCCCCGAATCCAAGATGGCGACGGGGACCTTCGGGGGCCTGCAGGGAGCCGGCTTCCTCAGTGCCTGCAAAGCACAGGCACGAGGAAGCCTGCTGCACTGCCTGTGACAGATCGCTGATCTGTCACAGGACAGTGATGTCCCACCTGGGACAATATAATAAAGTTAAAAAAAAAAAAGTGTTAAAATAATTTAAAAAAAATCGCCAAATAAATTAGAAAAAAAAAAAAAATTCTCCCAATAAATTCATTTTTTGGAAATAATAAAAAAAACAATAAAAGTACACATATTTGGTATCGCCGTGTCCGTAACGACATGCCCTATAAAACTGTCCCATTAGTTAACCCTTTTAGCAAACCCCTTAAAAAATAAAAAACGAAGCAAAAAATAATGATTTATTATCATACCGCCGAACAAAAAGTGCAATAACGCGCGATCAAAAAGACGCATATAAATATCCATGGTACCACTGAAAACGTCATCTTGTACCGCAAAAAATGAGCTGCCATACAGCATCATCAGCGAAAAAATAAAAAAGTTATAGCTCGCAGTTATAGCTTTTTTATATAAAATAGTTTTCATTGCATAAAACCGACAAAACACTAAAAAAAAGACCTAAATGAGGTATCGCTGCAACCGTACTGACCCAAAGAATAAAGCTGTCAATTTTATCGCACGCGGAACGGTGTAAACGCACCCCGCCGAAAAGAAATTCATGAAACGCTGGTTTTTGTTCATTCTGCATCCCAAAAATCGGAATAAAAAGCGATCAAAAAATGTTACGTGCCCGAAAATGGTACTAATAAAAATGTCAACTCGTCCCGCAAAATATAAGACCTGACATGACTCGGTGGGTGAAAATAGGGAAAAATTATAGCTCTCAATATGTGGTGATGCAAAAACTATTTTTAAAATAAAAAGCGTCTTTTAGCGTGCGATAGCTGCCAAACATAAAAACCGCCATAAATAGTAAATCAAACCCCCCGTTATCACCCCCTTAGTTAGGGAAAAAAAAAATAAAATTAAAAGAAAATGTGTTTATTTCCATTTTCCCATTAGGGTTAGGGTTAGGGCTAGGGCTAGGGTTAGGGCCAGGGCTAGGGTTAGGGCTAGGGTTAGGGCTAGGGTTAAGGTTAGGGCTAGGATTAGGGCTGAGATTAGGGTTAGGGGTGTGTTGGGGTTAGGGTTGGAGTTAGAATTGGGGGTTTCCACTGTTTGGGCACATCAGGTGCTCTCCAAATGCAACATGGCGTCTGATCTCAATTCCAGCCAATTCTGAGTTGAAAAAGTCAAATGGTGGTCCTTCCCTTAAAAGCTCTGCCATGCGCCCAAACAGTGTTTTACCCCCACATATGGAGTATCAGCTTACTCAGGACAAATGGCAAAACAACTTTTGGGGTCCAATTTCTCCTGTTACTCTTAGGAAAATAAAAAATTGGGGGCAAAAATATCATTTTTGTGGAAAAAAATGATCTTTTTATTTTCACTCCCAGGCGTTATAAACTTCTGTGAAGCACTTGGGGGTTCAAAGTGCTCACCACTCATCTAGATAAGTTCCGTGGGGGGTCTAGTTTCCAAAATGGGGTCACTTGTGGGGAGTTTCAATAGTTTAGGTACATCAGGGGCTCTCCAAACACACATGACACCCGCAGACCATTCCATCAAAGTCTGCATTCCAAAACGTCACTACTTCCCTTCCGAGACCCGACATGTGCCCATACAGTAGTTTTCTCCCACATATGGGGTATCAGCGTACTCAGGACAAATTGGACAACAACATTTGGGGTCCAATTTCTCCTGATACCCTTGGGAAAATAAAAAAATTGGTGACTAAAAGATCATGTTTGTGGAAAAAATACGATTTTTTTATTTTCTCGCCCGGGCGTTATAAACTTCTGATAACCACTGGAGGGGTCAAAGTGCTCACCACACATCTAGATAAGTTCCTTGGGGGGTCTAGTTTCCAAAATGGTGTCATTTGTGGGGGGTTCCACTGTTTTGGTACATCAGGAGCTCTCCAAACGCGACATGGTGTCCGATCTCAATTCCAGCCAAAAACGTCAAATGGCGCTGCTTCCCTTCCGAGCTCTGCCATGCCCCCAAATAGTGGTCTACCTCCACATATGGGGTATCAGCGTACTCAGGACAAATTGCACAATAACTTTTAGGGTCCTGTTACCCTTGGAAAAATAAGAATTGAGGGTGAAAAGATCATTTTTGTAGAAAAAATATGATTTTTTAATTGTACGGCTGTACGTTATAAACTTCTGTGAAGATCTTGGGGGTTCAAAGTTCTCACCACACATCTAGATAAGTTCCTTTGGGGGTCTAGTTTCCAAAATGGTGTCATTTGTGGGGGGTTTCCACTGTTTTGGTACATCAGGGGTTTTCCAATCGCGACATGGTGTCCGATCTCAATTCCAGCCAAAAACGTCAAATGGCGCTGCTTCTCTTCCGAGCTCTGCCATGCGCCCAAATAGTGGTTTACCCCCACATGTGGGGTATCAGCATACTCAGGACAAATTGCACAATAACTTTTAGGGTCCTGTTACCCTTGGGAAAATAAAATTGGGGGTGAAAAGATCATTTTTGTGGAAAAAATATGATTTTTTAATTGTACCGCTGTACGTTATAAACTTCTGTGAAGCCCTTGTGGGTTCAAAGTTCTCAACACATATCTAGATAAGTTCCTTGTGGGGTCTAGTTTCCAAAATGGGGTCACTTGTGGGGGGTTTCCACTGTTTAGGTACATCAGTGGCTCTCCAAACGTGGCATGGCGTCCAATCTGAATTCCAGCCAAATTTTGCATTGAAAAAGTCAAACGGCGCTTCCTCCCTTCTGAGCTCAGCCATGCGCCGAAACAGTGGTTCCCCCCACATATCAGGTATCAGCGTACTCAGGACAAATTGCACAATAAATTTTGCAGTCCAATTTCTCCTGTTACCCTTGGTAAAGTAAAAAAAATTGAACCTGAATTATTTTTTTGGTGAAAAAAAGTTAAATGTTCATTTTTTTTTAAATATTCAAAAAATCCCTGTGACGCACCTAAAGGGTTAATAAACTTTTTGAATGTGGTTTTGAGCACCTTAAGGGGTGCAGTTTTTAGAACGGTGTCACTTTTGGGTATTTTCTATCATATAGACCCCTCAAAGTGGCTTCAAATGTGATGTGGTCCGTAAAAATAAAATGGTGTTGCAAAAATGAGAAATTGCTGGTCAATTTTTAACCCTTATAACTTCCTAACAAAAAAAAATGTTGATTCCAAAATTGTGCTGATGTAAAGTAAACATGTGGGAAATGTTGCTTATCAAGTTTTTTGTGTGCTGTATCTCTGTGATTTAAGGGCATAAAAATTAAAAGTTGGAAAATTGCAAAATTTTCACCAAATTTCCATTTATTCACAAATAAACGCAAGTTATTTGAATGAAATTTTACCACTATCATGAAGTACAATATGTCACGTGAAAACAGAATCACTGGGATCCATGGAAGCGTTTCAGAGATATTACTTCATAAAGGGACAGTGGTCAGAATTGTAAAAAATGGCCCGGTCATTAACGTGCAAACCACCCTTGGGGCTTAAGGGGTTAACAGTCTGTCTCCATTTTTCACACTGTCTGGGTCAATCTGCTTTGTGGCTCGCAGCGTCTCCAGCAGGTTAAGAGCATAGTCCCGTATGCTGTCCTGCGCTCTCTGCTTACACCCAAAGAATCTAATTTTTATTTCAGCTGCAGTGAGGGTGTCAAAGGTGCTTCTTAGCTTAGACAGGATCTTTTTAACAGTCTCTTTATCAGTGTTCTTGCCAGGCTTTTACTTCCCTTTGCACTGCACCAGTTAGCTGCCCAATAAGGATGTTCACTTTTTGGTTTTCAGACAGAGGATACACCTCAAACAAACTGCACAGTCTCTCTTTAAATTCACTCAAGGTATGTGACTCCCCTGAGTACTGCGGTAGCCAGGCTGCTCCCGGTATATAGGGCATGGACAGTAACATTATGGGGACTGCTGCGGTGGGCGCTGATTCTTGCGGTGCTCTGGTGGCAGCGCTGGCTGCTGGATTCTGCGGTGCCATTGGAGCCGCAGCTGGCTAGCCCCTGCATCTTGCGGCGCTGTGGGGGCTGCGGTGGCGTCCACCGCTGCATCTGCTCTTGCCTCAGACATTCTTCTCCCCCCTAGTTAATGTTGGCCAGGCCCTGGGTTGCACTGGCTTACAGGTAGCCGCTTTGCAGGCTGAATGATCAGGGGGACGCTGGGACTCCAAGCCTCTGCTCCTCACTTCCCGCACGCTGTCCTCTTCCCGCGCAGCACTTCACTTTTTCGCGCTTTTCGGCTGGCTCTGCCCACGACGGCCCGCCCCTTTGGCTTCCCGCGTGCGCCAAGCAGCGGGATAATGGCGGCAATTGCACAAATAGTCTATGGCACAAAACACAGTCTCTGGCACACAGGACCCGGGGACACGGGCTCTGTAAATCCTGTTCGTGATACCAAAATAAATCGCCCGCCAGGGTAGTGGGGTACTCGGTACCGGGCCGGTATCTCAGAGGGAAGTGTCAGAGTAGCGGTGACCCGGTCCGTGGCCCTGGGAGTCCATGTAAAAGAATAGTGTGGCTGATGATTAAAGTTTGAGTGGATGATACGTGACGCCACCTGTGGTGCTCGACAATGAAGATGTTAAGCCGACGCTGAAAACAGATCCTCTGGGACAGATGGTGTGTTGCAGCAATGATGTTGTAACCCTCCACAGGCAGGGCTGCAGTCCCAGGGCAGAGTAGATGAAGAGGATAGGTGTTGAGGAAGAGGGTGTAGTGTTTGGCACAGAGATGTAGCAGTGCTGGAGAGTTTGCAGGAAGAAGGCAAGGACACAATAGGGTGCAGTTTCTTTTACCTTTACTTTGCTTGGTAAATGCAGTCCAGAATTCCAGATTACAAATGGAACAGAGGCTGGCCGGCCTGGAAGCCACTTTGGAATCTCTCTATGCAGATGGGTTGTGTAGTCTCCTTTTTAGCGCTTATTTTAGGTACTTGCAGTGTTGTGTTACGCTGAAGTTCCACTTGCTTGTTCTCATTTAGAACTCCCTCGTATGGCAGCTGTAGCCTTCTTCTTTTTCTGGCTCACCTGTTGCTGTTGTGTCTCTGAGTCTTATGTGGGAACAGAGCATTTACAGCTTCCTATTCCTCCGATTTCTGTTGCAGGAACATCAGTATCCATACAACCTTGGAGACCGGGCTCCAGATCATGCGCTATAGCTACAAGTGAGCTCTGAACTCTGCTCAATCTTCCAGCTCCTCTCCTCACATCCACACACGTTGCCCTCCTCACACGAACTCCCTAATTTCTCCTTCCTTGCCCCCAGAGAGCAGCTCTTCCCCCAGTTTTGGGTTCAGAGCACCCTCTGCTGGCCTGGAGTGGGATCTGTGTTGTGTGTTGTATTTAACTGATAGAGAGACCCTTCATTGCTTCCAAGCATGACATCACATTCCCTAGGAGGAAGGTAATGCCACAGTGGTGACCATACTCCTGGGGGCGCCACATTCAGCATCTAGTATGGGCAGAATTACATGCACTTACATGATTTGGCTGCCAACAATGATATCATTAATGGCTCTCTGAGGAATGTTGTTCCATAATTAATGCACATGGGCACACCTGTTAGAGGGTGAACTGTGATTAAACCAGGAGAGCACTAGGACCCTTTGGTGTTTGCCTGCTGCAGCTAAGAGCAGGTGCTGCGAGTGCCCAGGAATCTGTGTGTGCTGGGGGGTGGGGCCTAGTGTCGGCTGTCTAGAGCTGTAAGGGAAGCTTCCAGAAGAGGAAGAGAGACTGCCCTGAGAGACACTCTGTGTGTGTGGAGCAGATTGTGAAAAGCAAAGAGATTGAATGCTGTAAGAGACTGTGTACTGCAACCCTTCATATTGGGAGCCTGAGACCTTGCTGTGGAACAAAGACTGAGCGTTCTTGAGAGCTGTGTGACTGTGGAGCTCTATGGAATCCCTGATGTGATGAGCTGAGAAGCAATATTGGACAGACATTTTATACAGAAACAGGTGTATTGCTTCTAAGAGAATTTGCGAGGACTACAGTAGGAGAGACGGCATCTTGAGGCTCCAGAACTGTAAGTCCTCGGCGTTTGGGCTTGGCACCGGCCGACAAGATGAGAAACCTTGTGGTGCGGCAACTGATTGGTGCCAAACATTTGGGACTGGCTGCAGCCTATGCAATCTATATGCCCGAGAGGAGACTCACCTCAGGTTAAAGGTACCTTAGTCATAGATACCCGGGTATCCCTAGTTGAAGCACTTAAGGACCTTTGTATTATATTTATATGTATTGTTACTGTAGATTTGTGTAGGTTATACACAGTGTGCCATTCCAGGGGGTCCCTTGATATCGCTACATTCGATTTACACCTGTTCATGAGTACCTGATTTGACCTTTCTGATAGGTAAATTTATTTCAAATCCCTGTGTAATACACTTTTCAGGGTACCTTGAATTGGCATAGTGATTTCAGCTCCAGCTGAGTGAGTGTACTGTATAAGGGTATTGAATCTGTTTCTTCTATATACTGAGTTCTACTTTATCTGCTGTTTGAGTAAAAATTCTTTTGGGATTTCTACCTCAGTCTTGGTTTGTGACCCACTAGATCTTATTTGGACCTCCGGTCATTACACACCATCAAGATATGCTGGCAACTACCTGTGCAATTTCGAAACCAATGACGCCCCAGATGTGCTTGATGGGAGACAAGTCCGAAAGCGCTGCAGGCCATGGTAGTACGTTTAGACCTCGCAGTCTCCTCACAGTAACATGAGATGCAATATATGTGTTCTGTCCTTATCTTATTGAATATTGGCTCTTGGGACACTGTGGACAAACGGCTGTATCCCTGGTTCTTTAGCCAGATCTATGCAATGATAAACTGTTAGTATACGTGGAATGATTATGATTACATCATGCCACCACGTACCATAATCACTGGAAATAGGACTAGTGGGATGTTCTCTTGTGAAGACCTCTTCATGGCTTTGCCTACGTGGCCTCCAGACTAATCTTCGGCTATCATTGTTAAAAATACAAATCCCAGACTCAATGCTCAAGAGGATAGACCTCCGTAAAAGCCTCCATGCTATCTTGCTCAACACCATGATAGCCTTTGAGAGCTGTGGCATGAGGTCAATGGAACGCTTGAGCTGAATGTTTGTACAGTCATGGCCAAAAGTTTAGAGAATGACACAAATATTAATTTTTACAAAGTCTACTGCTTCATTTTTTCTAATGGCAATTTGCATATACTCCAGAATGTTATAAAGAGTGATCAGCTTAACAGCAATTACTTGCAAAGTCAATATTTGCCTAGAAAATTAACTTTATCCCCCAAAACACATTTCAACATCATTGCAGCCCTGCCTTAAAAGGACCAGCTCACATCGTTTCAGTGATTGCTCCATTAACACAGGTGTGGGTGTTGATGAGGACAGGGCTGGAGATCAATCTGTCATGATTAAGTAAGAATAACACCACTGGACACTTTAAAAGGAGGCTGGTGCTTGGCATCATTGTTTCTCTTCTGTTAACCATGGTTATCTCTAAAGAAACACGTGCAGTCATCATTGCACTGCACAAAAATGGCCTAACAGGGAAGAGTATCGCAGCTAGAAAGATTGCTCCTCAGTCAACAATCTATCGCATCATCAAGAACTTCAAGGAGAGAGGTTCCCTTGTTGCCAAAAAGGCTCCAGGGCGCCCAAGAAAGACCAGCAAGCACCAGGACCGTCTCTTAAAAGTGTTTCAGCTGCGGGATCGGGCTACCAGCAGTGCAGAGCTTGCTCAGGAATGGCAGCAGGCAGGTGTGAGTGCATCTGCACGAACTGTGAGGTGGAGACTCTTGGAGCAAGGCCTGATCTCAAGGACGGCAGCAAAGAAGCCACTTCTCTCCAGAAAAAACATCATGGACAGACTGATATTCTGCAAGAGGTACAGGGAGTGGACTGCTGAGGACTGGGGTAAAGTCATTTTCTCTGATGAATCCCCTTTTCGATTGTTTGGGACATCTGGAAAACGGCTTATTCGAAGAAGACCAGGTGAGCGCTACCACCAGTCTTGTCTCATGCCAACTGTCAAGCATCCTGAAACCATCCATGTGTGGGGTGGCTTCTCAGCCAAGGGAATGGGCTCTCTCTCAGTCTTGCCTAAAAACACAGCCATGAATAAAGAATGGTACCAGAATGTCCTCCAAGAGCAACTTCTCCCAACCGTCCAAGAGCACTTTGGCGATCAACAATGCCTTTTTCAACATGATGGAGCACCTTGCCAGAAAGCAAAGGTGATAACTAAATGGCTCAGGGAACAAAACATAGAGATTTTGGGACCATGGCCTGGAAACTCCCCAGATCTTAATCCCATTGAGAACTTGTGGTCAATCATCAAGAGACGTGTGGACAAACAAAAACCTTCAAATGCAGACAAAATAAAAGCATTGATTTTGCAAGAATGGACTGCTATCAGTCAGGATTTGATCCAGAAGTTGATTGAGAGCATGCCAGGGAGAATTGCTGAGGTCCTGAAGAAGAAGGGTCAACACTGCAAATATTGACTTGCTGCATTAACTCATTCTAACTGTCAATATAACTTTTTGTTACTCATAATATGATTGCAATTATATTTCTGTATGTGATAAAAACATCTGACAAACACACATAAAAACCAGAGGGCAGCAGATCATGTGAAAATATAATATTTGTGTCATTCTCTAAACTTTTGGCCATGACTGTAGTCCACTTTCATGCAAACATGTAGTGATCTGCTTGAGCGATAATCCAAGGTCTCTCAGTTCAAGGATTCTTTCCCACTCAATTTGCAACAAGCGGCAATAACTGCCACATCAACAAACAGGAGGCATCACACAACCATCCCACAAGACTTTATCTGATTTTTGAGTTTGCATATGGCTAAAAAATTCATTTAGTTTTGGCTTTTATGCCCCTCCCAGGTACCACAGACTGGAGATGGGTACTTGAAAATGTAATAATTTGCAGATCACAGTGACGGCTTCTACCTTCTCAATTTGCATAACCTTATGGCTTGTCTTCTTAATGGTGTAATTTAAATTTTGAGGAGTGTAATAAAACTTTAGCTTTGTAGTACTGTATTTAAAAATGAAATATGGCATATTCAAATAATTAACAATATGTTAAAGCAGGGGTGTGGCTGTGGGGATCTAAGATGGTCAATGTTCCATCAATCAGAAAAAGATGCCAAATCAAGCCTCTATGCCATCACTTTGAAGGATAGAAACATACTCCCTCCTTGTCCCCCTCATATCTAGATAAATCCTTTCAGTAGCAACTGCAATCTCCTTTCTCAGTAAAGGGAAGTCAGTCTTCACTGAATACAGATTTTGAGAATTTTGATAATAACTGATCATTTCTGGCAAAGAAAGAAGCAGATTTCTCTGATAAGATATATTACAAAGTTGGCTATTTTCATGTGTACTATTGATTTATGAAATAACAAAACAATGGTTATGCTTTAAATGGTATCTGAAAATTTTTGGTGCCATATTATATACATTCTTCTTCAATAAACTTCAGGAGCAAAAGGAAGGAAACAATATTGCTATCCAGTTTTAAGTTGTGTCTATGTGACGCGCCCCAGAGGCCGTAGGATACTCGGTACCAGGCCGGTCATCTAAAAAAGGGATGTGTCACAGTGACAGTGACCCGGTCCATGGCCCCAGGCGGTCATGTAAAAGGGGAGTATTGATTAGGGATAAAGTTTATGCAGTGATTCGTGATGCCAGATGGAGTGTCTGACTGTACTAAAGCCCGCACTGCAGATGATCCCTGGGGGAGTAGATGGTGATGGCAGTGAAGATATTTAACCCTCTCCAACCAGGGCTGACCCCCAGAGATTGTGATGGAAGTAGAAGGCATGGAATAATAAGTCAGGAGACAAGGAAAGTCACTTTATCATTTACTGTAGTTCAGGTGCAGTTCAGAGGAGATATTACAACTGTCACCAGGTTACAGTCTGTTCTGCAGAATGGGAGTTATCCTTCCGGTGTAAGCTTCCTGCTATTCCAATCCCTTCTGGTACCAAGGCTTCCCGGAGTCTAGAATTTCCAGTATAGCCACTACTCACTGTGTATTTCTCCTCTGGCAACTTGCAGCTTGGATCCTGTGTGCAGCTCAAGTTCTTTCTTGCACAATCCTTCACTGATCCTAGTTTGCTGCAGTCTTTCTGGGGGAAAACACTCTGCTGTTGGTTGTATAAACCCACACAGTCTCTCAACTTACCACCCTGCTCTGAAAGCATGGATGGCCTAGGGGCTGACTCCCTGATTCTTCTTAGCTTTGCTCCTGGAGGAAGCGCATGTCATGGCTTCCAGGAGCGTTCTCCATCTTCCTCACCTTCTTCACTGAAAGTAACACTTGACTCCTCCCCCTCGCAGTTAGGGTATGTCTGCAAAGCTCTAAGCTTCAGACAAGTAAGGGAGTGAGGTAAATTGTGTGTGTGTGTTGTGGTCTCTAGCAGAGAAAGCATAACTTCCATTGCTTACAAAACACATGCAAAACAGTACATATTTAACCATTTTGTGGCAGCAAAGACGCAGGACGCCACATATGCATCACCTTTTAGGGCTCATATTCACATGCGAGAAACTCGGACAAGTCTCACACATCAATACCCGGCATTGCCGCCGGCACTCGGATCGGAGCGTTCAGCTGCATAGAAATACATGCAGCTGAACGTTCCAATCCAATTGCTGGCGGCAGTGCCGGATATTGACGTGCGAGACTCGTCCGAGTTTCTCGCATGTGAGTATGAGCTCTTAGAGGAAAGGAGAAGTAACCATTCACAATGTCAAAGGCAGCATAAATTTCAAAAGTAATTCTTCAAGCACACACAGCAATTCCAATTTCTTAAAGGGAACCTGTCACCTGTTTTGGCCACTATAAGATGCAGCCACCGCCTTTCAGGGCTTATTTACAGCATTCAATAACACTGTAGATAAGCCCCCAGTCTGACCTGCAAGATAAGAAAAATAAGTTTTATTATAATCACCCGAGGGGGCGGTCCGGTCCGATGGGTGTCACAGGTCCGGTTCAGGCATCTCACATCTTCTTGCGATGCCAACCTCCTGCTTGCTTCCTCGCTCCTGGCATCGCACTTCTGCGTAGGCATACTTCTCTGCCCTGTTGAGGGCAGAGCAAAGTACTGCAGTGCGCAGGCGTCGGGAAAGGTCAGAGAAGCCCAGTGCCTGTGCACTGCAGTACTTTGCTCTGCTCTCAACAGGGCAGAGAAGTACGCCTGCACAGAAGTGCGATGCGAGGAGCAATGAAGCAAGCAGGAGGACAGCGTCGCAAGAAGATGGGAGGCACGGACCCGGACCTACGACACCCATCGGACTGGACCACCCCCCCTCAGATGAGTATAATAAAACTTATTTTTCTTCACTTACAGGTGGGATCAGGGGCTTATCTACAGCATAATAGCTGTAGATAAGCCCTGAAAGGCAGCGGACACAGCTCAGAGTGGCCAAAACAGGTGACAGGTGCACTTTAATTATTACTATAATTTTGGACTATGAAAGGAAGCCAAAGTAGTCACCCAAAAAATAGACTAAATATACAAACTACATTCAGGAACCTCAAGTGGCATCCAAACCTACTACCCAAGTGGCACTGATGTCTGCCAGCTCACAGACCGCTCCTGTTGGCAGTTTTACTGTTTAAGTTGACCTCATGTCAATAGAGCAGCTCTTCCTCTTCCTCACTGATGGGGCATCACTGCAGAAATCATTCTGATTGACAGCCAGCTTCCTGTAGTTAGGCAGTGAGAAGTTAACTGTCAATCAGCATGACATCGGAAGAGACACCCCATGAGCAGAGCAGAGCATAAGAGAAGACGCAGCTCTGTCTACATGAAATCACTTGGAGCCTCAGCTGTCCATGATTGCTTTGAGCTGGCAGAAATCGGCGCCAGACAGAACAGGCATGGAGTTAGAAACTACCAGTCTGCAAAGTCCCAGATGAAACATTTAACAGTGCAAACCACTGAGCCTTTGTGCTGTTCACTATTTTAATGAATGGAATTTCTAAGCTATGGTAATTCTTGGTCATCCTAAAAAAATGACCCATTTAGGCTAGGTTGACATTTGCGTTTGAGTCCGCAGTGTATCATCCGCATTCCCAAACGCGTGCAAAAACCCATGCAAATGCTTGTTTACGCAGCATTTTTTATCCGCATCATCTTATGCATGGCGCAAAAAAAGTCTGCATTTGCATGCGTGTGTATGCGTCTGTGCTTGCGCTTGTGTTGTTTATGCGCATGTGTTAGAAATTTCCAATGTTTTGCAATAGCTTTTCCTTGACATCAGACACCCAGTAGGCGTGTCTCATGGGATTTCTATACATATATATATATATATATATAAACATATATATATATATATATATATATATATACACTCACTGGCCACTTTATTAGGTACACCTGTCCAACTGTGTGTTAAGACTTAATTTCTAATCAGCCAATCACATGGCGGCAACTCAGTGCATTTAGGCATGTAGACATGGTCAAGACAATCTCCTGCAGTTCAAACCGAGCATCAGTATGGGGAAGAAAGGTGATTTGAGTGCCTTTGAACGTGGCATGATTGTTGGTGCCAGAAGGGCTGGTCTGAGTATTTCAGAAACTGCTGATCTACTGGGATTTTCATGCACAACCATCTCTAGGGTTTACAGAGAATGGTCCGAAAAAGAAAAAAAATCCAGTGAGTGGCAGTTCTGTGGCCGGAAATGCCTTGTTGATGCCAGAGGTCAGAGGAGAATGGGCATACTGGTTCGAGCTGATAGAAAGGCAACAGTGACTCAAATTGCCACCCGTTACAACCAAGGTAGGCAGAAGAGCATCTCTGAACGCACAGTGCGTCGAACTTTGAGGCAGATGGGCTACAGCAGCAGAAGACCACACTGGGTACCACTCCTCTCAGCTAAGAACAGGCATCTGATGGCTACTTTCAGCAGGATAATGCGCCATGTCATAAAGCTCGATTCATCTCAGATTGGTTTCTTGAACATGACAATGAGTTCACTGTACTCAAATGGCCTCCTCAGTCACCAGATCTCAATCCAATAGAGCATCTTTGGGATGTGGTGGAACGGGAGATTCGCATCAGGGATGTGCAGCCGACAAATCTGCGCCAACTGTGTGATGCCATCATGTCAATATGGTCCAAAATCTCTGAGGAATGCTTCCAGCACCTTGTTGAATCTCTGCCACGAAGAATTGAGGCAGTTCTGAAGGCAAAAGCGGGTCCAACCCGTTACTAGCATGGTGTACCTAATAAAGTGGCCAGTGAGTGTATATATAGACACACTGCACTGAGGAAATCCTCGTATTTGGCTGCTGTATCTAGCTGCAAGATGGATCTTGACCTGGACAGCTTCCTAGAAGATCTGGATTTACAACTGAAGTTGGCTGCTGCCTCTGCTTTTGCTTGTCAAGAACAAAGAAGAAGAGAAAGGCGGAGAAGACATCGTCGTCGTAGCTATTGGCAACACCTCATCCTTGAACTGTGAGAGAGCCGTTGAGTACCACTCTTTGTACACAGAGCTGCAGCAAAACCTGGAGAAGCTTTTTGACTACTTGAGGATGTCGCAAAAAAGCTTCCAAGACTTGCTGCTACGTGTCCAAGGATCCATCGCCAGACAGGACACACTGCTCCGTCGAGCAATTCCTGCTGAGGAATGTGTCTGGGTCACCCTGAGGTACGTGAAAACATATGGGATAAATTGAGTTACCATATACATATTTCTCATCCAAGGATACTCTCAACATACAATGTAAACCATTAAGAAAAACTAGAGAGCTTTTTTTGAATCCTATTATCTGCAATATAGAAAAAGTCAAAAACTTTTTTCCAAGACAACCTTAAAAATTATGTATATTGTCTTTATTAAGGTACAACATACATGTGAATACAAAGTTCAGAATTAGTGCTCACAATAAATAGCATACAAAAGAACAGGCAGGCAGCGTATAACCTTGAAGCACTGGAGGGTATCAATAACACATGAGACCACAAATAGGCATAAAAAAATTATAATTAAATAATAAAGTGCTTAGCGCAATCACTAGCGACCAATATACCCTATGATCTCATACAAAATATGGGGAAGGATAGAAGATAAGTAAAGGACTATGTGTCCCCCGAGGAAACCACAGCGAAACGTGCGTCGGGGCATCCGTACGCTGGAGGGGTTATTTCATGGGTAAGACTATGGGGTTTAATTATGGCACAGGGGTTTATGGCTCATGACTTACATTATTTCTAATGTCTATGAGACTTATGATTGGCGTTCAAGGCTGCTAAACTCCGTTGTCGCTCTGATGTTATACATCATATATTATAGGGACACATAGTCCTTTACTTATCTTCTATCCTTCCCCATATTTTGTATGAGATCATAGGGTATATTGGTCACTAGTGATTGAACTAGGCACTTTATTATTTAATTATAATTTTTTATGCATATTTGTGGCCTCATGTGTTACTGATACCCTCCAGTGCTTCAAGGTTATACGCTGCCCGACTGTTCATTTGTATGCTATTTATTGTGAGCACTAATTCTGAACTTTGTATTCATTCACATGTGTGTTGTACCTTAATAAAGACAATTTACATAATTTTTATGGTTGTCTTGGAAAAAAGTTTTTGACTTTTTCTATATTGTAGTTAATAGGATTCCAAAAAAGCTCTCTGGTTTTTCTTCATGGTTCACCCTGAGGTACGTAATGTTGAAAAAGAAACTCCTGTCACAAATAACCCTATCACTAACCCTATCCCTAACCCTAAGCAGTGTACTGATTTTTGTTTCTCTTTTTCTTTTACGCAGATTCCTGGCTACTGGAGAGACATTATCATCGTTACATTTCCAATTCAGGATTGGAGTATCCACCCTTTCTGGGCTTATTGTGGGCACTTGTCGTGCTTTAGTTGACATTCTGCGGCAAGAATTCCTCCCCCAACCCACAACTGAACTTTGGCTTGAAAATGCTTCCAAATTCCATGAAATTTGTAATTTTCCTAACTGTGTGGGGGCTGTGGATGGCAAACACATTATGATTATGAAACCAGCTTCAAGTGGAACAGAGTAGTTCAATTATAAAAAATACTTTTCCATTGTTCTAATGGCTATTGCGGATGCTGAGTGTAGATTTGATGCTGTGGACATTGACTTATTTGGACTAAGAAATGACTCGTAGACATTCAAAAACTCTGACATGGGCCAACGTCTGCATGGGAATTATTTTAATTTTCCGCTGCCACGACCTCTTCCCTACAATGATGGACCGCCAATGCCTTTTGTTGTTGTTGGGGATGACGCGTTCAAAATGTGTGCCAACCTCATTAAACCATACTCAAGTTGGAACTTAAATCACACAAAAAAAAATGTTCAACTACAGACTGACAAGGGCATGAAGAACCATGAAGTGTGCATTTGGATTGCTGGTATTGAAATGGCGCATTTTGTGCACATCCATTAATCTAAAAATTGACACTATTGATGTGTTGTACTGCACAACTACATCCTGGTAAAAGAGCGACCAAGCTTACAACCTGAGGAACCTGTTACATTGCATGATTACCAATTTCACCCTCTGAGAACCACAGTGGAAGTTGCCCAAATGAGGGATAATTTTGCCTGTTACTTTGTTTCAGATAATGGACATGTGGCATGGCAAGACAAAATGATTTAAGCCGCTAAGTAAAATGTACCTGTTAGGCTTAAATATACCTGTAATGTCAAATATTACATACCTGTTATGTTTAAATGTACCTGTGATGTTAAAATGTACATGTAATGTAAAAATTTACCCCTAATGTTTTCTGAGTTAATTAATAAACTACCTTCCCTCAAAAGTAAAGTGTGTTTGAGTCGACGGTGGCGCATAAAAATACAAATAACACAAGATATAGTGCAAATAAAATACAACTTTTATTTTCAAAACTTTAACAAATAGAAGGGTTAAGGTTGGGGTGATTGGCTTTTGCGTCGGGGTTTACGTGAGGGTGTGATGGGGTGGACCTTGGGGGTGTGGAGCTGTGAGGATTGGGTGATATTTGATGAGGAAGGATTTACAGGGAAGGGTCTACAGGGGAAGGGGCAACAAATTGAAGGATTGGATCAGGGATGGCAGTGGAGACATTGGGGATAGATAACAAAGTGGAATCATGCGAATCAATAGACAAACTGGAAGGAACAGACAGACACAAGGGAAGGTATTGACAAATTGGTAGGAGAGGGTGGAGGTGACGGGTTCAATGTGGGAATAGTTTTTTGGCTCTTGGTTTTTGTCCTGGTGGCAATATTTTTTTGGGATTTCGCTTATCTTGGCCGAGTGGGAGTGGTGGCCTCTGTAGCAGTCATCTGGCATGGTGCTGCAGGGGTGCTGGACTTGGCAGGGGTTCTGGATTGGGCATGGGTGCTGTAGTGGGAAGGGGTGGTGGACTGGGCAGTAGAGTGCACTGGGCAGCATCATTGATACTGCTGGCTGCATGGGTGCTGGATTCTGGAGCATGGTGGATGCTGCCCACTGCAGGGTTGATGAACTTGGCAGCATGGTCGCTCCATGAACTGGAGGCTGTGGTGGTGGCGGATAGTCCGGTGCTGTGTCAACTGGAAAGTAGATTGGCTGCTGGAAATATCCTCCAGCCTGTTGATTGTTGGTTTGTGACTGCTGCTGGGACAGCTGCTGCTGAAATGCGTGGCTGTAAGCAACCTGGTAGGCCTGAATGATGTTCAGCTGGAGTTGAGGCGTAAGGTTTTCTGACACGCTCTGCTCAATTGCAGAAAAAAATGTTGCGCCAGTCTCTCAAGTTCGGCTTCCAGGTGGGCAAGGCGTTTGTTGACTTCCTTGAACCTACTCTTCAATCTGTCAGCAATCAACCTGATCCCATCCTGGAAGACCGAGCTTAATTGCATAAACCCGGGCATGCCTAACCTCTCCCAGGCCCTCTGCCGCTGATGAGAAGACCCAGCAAAAGCAGTGGCAGAGGGCTGGGAGAGGGGAAATCTGATAGACCGGCTGCCTCCTCCCCAGCCTGTGAAGCCTGCAAGGTTGCTCCATCGCTGGTGGATGATTGGGGACTGCATCTGTTCAGTGGCTGGTAGATGAGGGACCACTTCAACAGAGGATGATCCGGGTTGTGTTGTACTGCTCCAGGTTATGTGTGTGGAAAAAAATTAAACATTGTTAAATATATATATATATATTTATATAACCTTGCAGCTGCATCACTTTGAACCCGAACCTCCTCTCTTATGTCCTTTTTGAAATGGTCCTTCATCGAGCGCCAACGGATTTTGATTCGCTTCACTGTGAAGGGGGAAAAAAATAATTAGAAAACAATGCACATCCATTCACAGGTTCACTGCCGTTTCAGACCATATTGCAATACTTACCAAAATCTATTCTGGTGCGCGGCGTGGCACGGTCCCAACCAGGCAGTAGCGATGTTGCCACTTCATCCCAGAGCTGTCAAATAACCACATTGTGGTCATGGGTGGGGTGTCCCACAACGGTACTCGCTCTTGGACAAGGTGAATAAGTTGCTTGTTGTTAATGTCGAGTGTGGCTTCTTCCCATTGGGAAATCTGTAGATAAAATAGAAAAAAAGAATTTTAAGTAAAAATGAAAAAAAATTATATTGCAACTCTGATGAAAAGAATACTTACACCCCGTCTTTCCTCTTGAGACACATGAGCCCGACGACCCTGGGAAGAATCATCTCTACTCGACTGATCCTGCTCTTCATCATTGCCAGGTACCTGTAAATAAATTAAATGATTTAACACATGTGGAGTATTGCCAGTCAATACATACCAATCAGTATAGCAAATGTGATTACATAATCTTTGTCGGGTCTACCCTGGGAAGACGTCAGTTCTTCGCTTGAGGACATTTTGAAGAGCTGGCAACAGTCAAATGAAACACTACAAAAAAGAACAGAGAAGAAAAATTAAACTTGTAAAGATCCAAAAACAATGTAGACAAAAAATGGACACAAATGCTTACATTAGAGGCAGTAGTCCAGCAGTCAGCACAGGTCAGGGACAGACGGCAGCAACAGGAGACAACCAGAGCACCAGGAGACGACCAGGAGAAAACCGCTGCACCAGGAGACAACCAGAAGACACCCACTGCACCAGAGAGTCGGCCAGTCTACAAGGAACAGAAAAGGCATTCAGAGAGACAGACATTTGCAAAGATTCTATACTTGCATAGACAGTGTTGTCCTCACCATGACAGAAAGCAGAACCAGGAGACGAACAGGAGAAAACCACTGCACCAAGAGACAACCAGGAGCAAGCCACTGCACTAGGACAGTCGACACGTCTAAAAGTAAAACAGAAAAAAAATAGTACAAAGTACAAACAGCAGTGAGAGAGACAAACATTTTCTAAGGTTCTATACTTGCATAGCCAGTGTTGTGGTATTGTCCAGAATCCAGAGAGTTATGGCCTTGCAGTGTCCACACTTCCTTTTATAGAGCTATCAATTAGCAGGTGGTTGAATCACTTCCTAGCCAACTCATTAAAATAACGCATGCGTATAGAACGCATGTGTGTACATATGTCCTTGTGTACGCATGCATTCCCATAGACAGTAATATGTTTTTTGACGCACTCATCCGCATGCGCATGAATGCGCATATTTGATGGATTTTTGCAGCTTCAAAAAATCCAACATGTTGTGTTCGCCGGACCCCACCGCACACCGAAAAACAACGCATGCGTACTCTGACGCATACAAAATGATGCAAACGCCTGCCCCTGTGTACACCATGTTAAAGATAGGTAAACATGACGCATACGGATTGCTGCTGATGAAACGCTGCGCAAACAGACGCTAATGTGAAACCAGCCTTAGTTGTAAAGACTTTGCTTTATCATTTGCAAAGAAAATATGCAAGAAATTCACTGCTTTACGCATAATTAAAAAAAATTTTCATTAATAAAATAGTGTTTAATTTTAGAAAAATATACAAAAATACAGAATAGTTGTCATTGGAATGTAATACAATGCATATTTGTCCTTGTTGGCAATGCCAAGAATCTCATGTCTGGAAGTTCTCTCAAATAGTTTAGATAAGTTGAATTAGTGGCCTTTAAAGGACTTTGGAAAGTCTGATGTCTATTCATTCTATTTATTTGCAGTATGTCATAGGGTCTTCTTGCTGTGCTCCTGTACAGATAAAGAACATGGCTGGTTGAATTAATTGACAGATGGATGATTACAATTTTAACTCCTTATCTTCCTTTTTTAGACTTGTGGACAGGACAGCCTTGTAGGGAGGACAATATGAAAATTAATTCTCAGTGCAGAGATATATCATATTCCCTGACTGTAAAAGATCTTTTGCTATCAAATAACTTCGATTTGGTAAGATTTACATTAATTTAAAAGCAGGCTTTTTTTAACCAAAATGTTATATTATTTGCATTTTAATGCTCTACACCTCACTTTTTTATTTGCAATGATATTCTCAAAGCAGCAGCCTAGCTTCCCATCAAGTAGTCGGAATTCTGGGACTTGTGGTGAATTATTTCTGACTGAAGATGAAAAGAAACTTCTTTCAAAGGAAGGGGTAGTTCTGCCTACTCAACTACCACTTACAAAGGTAATATGCATCACAGTAGTGTTTGATGATTAGTGATGATTTTTCATAATAATGGAAATACACTGCATATTATTAATACATAAGAGGTCAGGCTGTGTAATTTTACTTTACAGTACACTGTGAGATGGCTATTTCTCAATAAGCAATGCAGATACCATGACATTTTAACAAATTAAAAATCTAGTATAGGTCATAACCCATCAGTATCATGCTACAGGCAGTGATGGCAGTACAAAAAGAAAAGGTCATTCCATCCATTCATCACTAATGTGCAGGGTTCCCACAATCTTTGAGGCATGGTAGGTTCAGAGGTTTAACTTACACCTGGACCAGAGGCGTAGCTAGAGTTTTGGTTCAGGGGGGTCGAAACTTCTGAGTTGGCCCCTAACCAGGTAACCTTGATTACAACTGGGTGACGCACCATAATAGTGGAGGAGAACCTCAGCAGTTGATGGCGCTGTTGCTGAAAATAATCTCTATATAAAGACCAATATTGATATTACCGCCATATGGTCAGTGGTAGATACCAGTCCTACAGAACATATAAGAGATCACAGTACAGTTACAGATAATGACTTAGAATCATAGAATCATAGAATCGTAGAATTGGAAGGGACCTCCTGGGCCATCTGGTCCAACCCCCTGCTCAAATCAGGATTCGCTAAATCATCCCAGTCAGATGTCTGTCTAGCCTCTGTTTGAAGACTTCCATTGAAGTAGAACTCACCACTTCTCGTGGCAGCCTGTTCCACTCATTGATCACTCTAACTGTCAAAAAGTTTTTTCGAATATCTAATCTGTTAGAATGTACAGAAAACTGAGTTCAAAACAAGCCCAGTCACTACAAACAAAGTATTCAGCACGAAGACAAAGAGTTTTTTAAACGTGCAAAAATTCTTTTTATTCAATTTTAATAAATACATATATACTAAAAAAGGCGAACATACAGATGAGAGGATATGTAAGGTGATAGAACCAAAGCACAGACCACCCAACACATTAGATGATCACATTGAAAAAGTCTCCGTTCAAATAAGGTGATCAATAACAAAATGGGTGCATATAAAATTAATGCAACCCAAATACCAGTAAATTAGTAGTGAATTTTATATCATGTCATTAGTTCACCTTAATGAGCAAGGAGAGGGTACATATAGTGGTTAGGCCTCATTGCCTGCTATCTACTCCACGTCCCCTCCCTCAAATCCATGGACAGTTGACCAATGAGACAACGTGAACATTATCTTACCCATGTGGGTGGTCGGATGGTCCTGCTTATGCCCCGACGCGTTTCGCTATAAGGCTTCCTCGGGGGGCTGTGTGACCGGTATTATGGCAATTTAGGGCTATTTATACTGTCCATAGCATTTGAAAAAGTGCGTGGTCATTTAGACCGGCGCATGCGCAGTCAGCGTCTTCCTCCCGCTATGTCACTTCCGGTTAAACCGGAAGCCGCAATGCATCATCGTCCCAATGGTAACACAAAGGGGGCACAGCCATCGTAGCCTGCACACGCACGGTCGACACCTATGTCCCGCGACGTCATTTCCGGCCATCCCAGCCTGCGTTGCTATCGCTGTCCCAGAGGTGGCAGCAGCAACCAGACCCACTGTCTAGCCTCTGTTTGAAGACTTCCATTGAAGTAGAACTCACCACTTCTCGTGGCAGCCTGTTCCACTCATTGATCACTCTAACTGTCAAAAAGTTTTTTCGAATATCTAATCTGTTAGAATGTACAGAAAACTGAGTTCAAAACAAGCCCAGTCACTACAAACAAAGTATTCAGCACGAAGACAAAGAGTTTTTTAAACGTGCAAAAATTCTTTTTATTCAATTTTAATAAATACATATATACTAAAAAAGGCGAACATACAGATGAGAGGATATGTAAGGTGATAGAACCAAAGCACAGACCACCCAACACATTAGATGATCACATTGAAAAAGTCTCCGTTCAAATAAGGTGATCAATAACAAAATGGGTGCATATAAAATTAATGCAACCCAAATACCAGTAAATTAGTAGTGAATTTTATATCATGTCATTAGTTCACCTTAATGAGCAAGGAGAGGGTACATATAGTGGTTAGGCCTCATTGCCTGCTATCTACTCCACGTCCCCTCCCTCAAATCCATGGACAGTTGACCAATGAGACAACGTGAACATTATCTTACCCATGTGGGTGGTCGGATGGTCCTGCTTATGCCCCGACGCGTTTCGCTATAAGGCTTCCTCGGGGGGCTGTGTGACCGGTATTATGGCGATTTAGGGCTATTTATACTGTCCATAGCATTTGAAAAAGTGCGTGGTCATTTAGACCGGCGCATGCGCAGTCAGCATCTTCCTCCCGCTATGTCACTTCCGGTTAAACCGGAAGCCGCAATGCATCATCGTCCCAATGGTAACACAAAGGGGGCACAGCCATCGTAGCCTGCACACGCACGGTCGACACCTATGTCCCGCGACGTCATTTCCGGCCATCCCAGCCTGCGTTGCTATCGCTGTCCCAGAGGTGGCAGCAGCAACCAGACCCACAGAGCTGGTCTGAGCAGAGCATCGGGAACAACGGGGCAGCTGAGCAAGCTCCTCTGCGGTCGATGGAGAATGGGAGACTGCTGAATGTGCGGCTCTGGATCCCTGCTGTGCAGTTGCAGGAACCCGACGCCTAACATTCCCTATACACAGTATGCTCTCTTATACACAGTATAATGCCCCCTCACTGTATATATATTGATTCCTCAGTATCCCCCAAACTGTTTAATGGCTCCAACACTGTATGATGGCCCCATCACTGTAATCTTCACACTGTATAATGGCCACTGTTATGATTGGGTCACCGAGGAGGAAAGCAAGACCACGCTAAGCCACAGAGAAACAGAGAGGTTGGTAACTAAGTGGATTGCAGACCCCTGATCCTATCCACATGACTAGCAGTAGCCGTGGAGCATACCTACGATGATCCTAGACGCCTCGACACAGCCGGAGAGCTAAATAAGCCTAAAGCAAGAAATGGGAAAACTAAACTGCCCCAGAGCAGACCCCAAAGGAATAGATAGCCCCCAAACATATATTGTCGGTGAGACAAGATGAAAACACAAACACAGGTAGGAAAATAGACTGAGCAAATGATGGGGCCCACACTAACTAGACAGGACAGGAAAGGAAGGACACTGTCTGCAATCACGCAAAAAACCCTGCAAAAAATGTCCAACACGTCTGATAGAAAAATACTGAAGTCGCACGACTTCGCCCACTATATCAGCACTCTGGTATATTCTGAAAGCAGAGCAAAAAGCGGCCAATCTAATAAGGGACAAAAACAAACTGGCACAAGCAGTAACATATGGATGGAGATTCAGCACAACCCCAGCCGGAGCTGGCTGACCACACAAAACTGAAATAGACAAAACCAGATCAAATGAGAACAATAGCAACAGAACACTTAGCTAAGCATGCAGGGAACTGAGCTGGAAACTAAGACCTCAGGAGGCAGGAAAAGATCACCAGCAGGGATAGAGGGAGTCGGCTGTCTTAAATCCAGTCAGAAACTCCAGATCTCCAATCGTCCTTCTCATTATCAGGTGGCAAGCCTCTGTTAATCAGATTAGCTCCATTACCCTCACTAGTAACCAGAGGTAGGCCAGAAAGTGAATTCATAACAGGCCCCCTAGATAGCCTCCATATAGTATATTACACCAGATAGTCCTCAATATATGATAATGCAGCCCACATAGGCAGACTATAGTATAATGCACTCCCCATAGGCAGACTCTGTAATATAATGCACTTCCCATAGGCAGACTATATAGTATAATTCACCCCCTATAGGCACCCTATGTAGTATAATGCAGTCCCTAATATAATGCACCACCATAGGCAGCCTACTGTATATAGTATAATGAGGCCCCTAATATAATGCACCCCCATAGGCAGCCTATATAGTATATTTCAGCCCCTAGTATAATGCACCTCCATAGGCAGTCTCTACAGTGTAATGCACCCCCATAGGAAGTCTCCATAGTGTAATGGAGCCCCTAATATAATGCACCCCCAAGGGCAGACTCCATAGCATAATGCATCCCCATAGGCAGCATCTATAGCATAATGCACCCCCATAGGCAGCCTGTATAGCATAATGCACCCCCATAGGCAGCCTTTATAGTGTAATGCAGCCCCTAATACAGTTAGGTCCATACATATTTGGACAGAGTCAACATTTTTCTAATTTTGGTTCTAGACATTACCACAATGAATTTTAAACAAAACAATTCACATGCAGTTGAAGTTCAGACTTTCAGCTTTCATTTGAGGGTATCCACATTAAAATTGGATGAAGGGTTTAGGAGTTTCAGCTCCTTAACATGTGCCACCCTGTTTTTAAAGGGACCAAAAGTAATTGGACAGATTAAATAATTGTAACTAAAATGTTCATTTCTAGTACTTGGTTGATAAGCCTTTGTTGGCAATGACTGCCTGAAGTCTGGAACTCATGGACATCACCAGACGCTGTGTTTTCTCCTTTTTGATGCTTTGCTAAGCCTTCACTGTGGTGGTTTTCAGTTGCTGTTTGTTTGTGGGCCTTTCTTTCATAAGTTTAGTCTTTAACAAGTGAAATGCATGCTCAATTGGGTTGAGATCAGGTGACTGACTTGGCCATTCAAGAATATTCCACTTCTTTGCTTTAATAAACTCCTGGGTTGCTTTGGCTTTATGTTTTGAGTCATTGTCCATCTGTAATATGAAACGACGACCAATCAGTTAGGCTGCATTTGGCTGGATCTGAGCACACAGTATGGCTCTGAATACCTCAGAATTCATTCGGCTGCTTCTGTCCTGTGTCACATCATCCATAAACACTAGTGACCCAGTGCCACTGGTAGCCATGCATGCCCAAGCCATCACACTGCCTCCGCCATATTTTGCAGATGATGTGGTATGCTTTGGATCATGAACTGTACCACGCCTTCGCCATACTTTTCTCTTTCCATCACTCTGGTAGAAGTTGATCTTGGTTTCATCTGTCCAAAGAATGTTCTTCCAGAACTGTTCTGGCTTTTTTAGATGTTTTTTTAGCAAAGTCAAGTCTAGCCTTGATATTCTTGATGCTTATGAGTGGCTTGCATCGTGCAGTGAACCCTCTGTATTTACTTTCATGCAGTCTTCTCTTTATGGTAGATTTGGATATTGATACGCCTACCTCCTGGAGAGTGTTGTTCACTTGGTTGGCTGTTGTGAAGGGGTTTCTCTTCACCATGGAGATTATTCTGCTATCATCCACCACTGTTGTCTTCCGTGGGCGCCCAGGTCTTTTTGCATTGATGAGTTCACCAGTGCTTTCCTTCTTTCTCAGGATGTACCAAACTTCCTCGGACGGCTGTGTGACCGGTATTATGGCCATTTAGGGCTATTTATACTGTCCATAGCATTTGAAAAAGCGCGTGGTCATTTAGACTGGCGCATGCGCAGTCAGCGTCTTCCTCCCGCTATGTCACTTCCGGTTAAACCGGAAGCCGCAATGCATCATCGTCCCCATGGTAACACAAAGGGGGCACAGCCATCGTAGCCTGCGCACGCACGGTCGACACCTATGTCCTGCGACGTCATTTCCGGCCATCCCGGCCTACGTTGCTATTGCTCGCCCAGAGGTGGCAGCAGCAACCAGACCCACAGAGCTGGTCTGAGCAGAGCATCGGGAACAACGGGGCAGCTGAGCAAGCTCCTCTGCGGTCGATGGAGAATGGGAGACTGCTGAATGTGCGGCTCCGGATCCCTGCTTTGCAGTTGCAGGAACCCGACGCCTAACATTCCCTATACACAGTATGCTCTCTTATACACAGTATAATGCCCCCTCACTGTATATATATTGATTCCTCAGTATCCCCCAAACTGTTTAATGGCTCCAACACTGTATGATGGCCCCATCACTGTAATCTTCACACTGTATAATGGCCACTGTTATGATTGGGTCACCGAGGAGGAAAGCAAGACCACGCTAAGCCACAGAGAAACAGAGAGGTTGGTAACTAAGTGGATTGCAGACCCCTGATCCTATCCACACGACTAGCAGTTGCCGTGGAGCATACCTATGATGATCCTAGACGCCTCGACACAGCCGGAGAGCTAAATAAACCTAAAGCAAGAAAGGGGAAATCTAAACTGCCCCAGAGCAGACCCCAAAGGAATAGATAGCCCCCAAACATATATTGTCGGTGAGACAAGATGAAAACTCAAACACAGGTAGGAAAATAGACTGAGCAAACGATGGGGCCCACACTAACTAGACAGGACAGGAAAGGAAAGACACTGTCTGCAATCACGCAAAAAACCCTGCAAAAAATGTCCAACACGTCTGATAGAAAAATACTGAAGTCGCACGACTTCGCCCACTATATCAGCACTCTGGTATATTCTGAAAGCAGAGCAAAAAGCGGCCAATCTAATAAGGGACAAAAACAAACTGGCACAAGCAGTAACAGATGGATGGAGATTCAGCACAACCCCAGCCGGAGCTGGCTGACCACACAAAACTGAAATAGACAAAACCAGATCAAATGAGAACAAAAGCAACAGAACACTTAGCTAAGCATGCAGGGAACTGAGCTGGAAACTAAGACCTCAGGAGGCAGGAAAAGATCACCAGCAGGGATAGAGGGAGTCGGCTGTCTTAAATCCAGTCAGAAACTCCAGATCTCCAATCGTCCTTCTCATTATCAGGTGGCAAGCCTCTGTTAATCAGATTAGCTCCATTACCCTCACTAGTAACCAGAGGTAGGCCAGAAAGCGAATTCATAACAGGCCCCCTAGATAGCCTCCATATAGTATAATACACCAGATAGTCCTCAATATATAATAATGCAGCCCACATAGGCAGACTATAGTATAATGCACTCCCCATAGGCAGACTCTATAGTATAATGCACTTCCCATAGGCAGACTATATAGTATAATGCACCCCCTATAGGCACCCTATGTAGTATAATGCAGTCCCTAATATAATGCACCACCATAGGCAGCCTACTGTATATAGTATAATGAGGCCCCTAATATAATGCACCCCCATAGGCAGCCTATATAGTATAATTCAGCCCCTAGTATAATGCACCTCCATAGGCAGTCTCTACAGTGTAATGCACCCCCTAATATAATGCACCCCCATAGGCAGTCTCCATAGTGTAATGGAGCCCCTAATATAATGCACCCCCAAGGGCAGACTCCATAGCATAATGCACCCCCATAGGCCGCATCTATAGCATAATACACCCCCATAGGCAGCCTGTATAGCATAATGCACCCCCATAGGCAGTCTCTATAGCATAATACACCCCCATAGGCAGCCTCTATAGTGTAATGCAGCCCCTAATACAGTTAGGTCCATATATATTTGGACAGAGACAACATTTTTCTAATTTTGGTTCTAGACATTACCACAATGAATTCTAAACAAAACAATTCACATGCAGTTGAAGTTCAGACTTTCAGCTTTCATTTGAGGGTATCCACATTAAAATTGGATGAAGGGTTTAGGAGTTTCAGCTCCATAACATGTGCCACCCTGTTTTTAAAGGGACCAAAAGTAATTGGACAGATTAAATAATTGTAAATAAAATGTTCATTTCTAGTACTTGGTTGATAAGCCTTTGTTGGCAATGACTGCCTGAAGTCTGGAACTCATGGACATCACCAGACGCTGTGTTTTCTCCTTTTTGATGCTTTGCCAGGCCTTCACTGCGGTGGTTTTCAGTTGCTGTTTGTTTGTGGGCCTTTCTTTCAGAAGTTTAGTCTTTAACAAGTGAAATGCATGCTCAATTGGGTTGAGATCAGGTGACTGACTTGGCCATTCAAGAATATTCCACTTCTTTGCTTTAATAAACTCCTGGGTTGCTTTGGCTTTATGTTTTGAGTCATTGTCCATCTGTAGTATGAAACGACAACCAATCAGTTAGGCTGCATTTGGCTGGATCTGAGCACACAGTATGGCTCTGAATACCTCAGAATTCATTCGGCTGCTTCTGTCTTGTGTCGCATCATCCATAAACACTAGTGACCCAGTGCCACTGGTAGCCATGCATGCCCAAGCCATCACACTGCCTCCGCCATATTTTGCAGATGATGTGGTATGCTTTGGATCATGAACTGTACCACGCCTTCGCCATACTTTTCTCTTTCCATCATTCTGGTAGAGGTTGATCTTGGTTTCATCTGTCCAAAGAATGTTCTTCCAGAACTGTTCTGGCTTTTTTAGATGTTTTTTAGCAAAGTCAAGTCTAGCCTTTTTATTCTTGATGCTTATGAGTGGCTTGCATCGTGCAGTGAACCCTCTGTATTTACTTTCATGCAGTCTTCTCTTTATGGTAGATTTGGATATTGATACGCCTACCTCCTGGAGAGTGTTGTTCACTTGGTTGGCTGTTGTGAAGGGGTTTCTCTTCACCATGGAGATTATTCTGCGATCATCCACCACTGTTGTCTTCCGTGGGCGCTCAGGTCTTTTTGCATTGATGAGTTCACCAGTGCTTTCCTTCTTTCTCAGGATGTACCAAACTGTAGATTTTGCCACTCCTAATGTTGTAGCAATTTCTCGGATGGGTTTTTTCTCTTTTTGCAGCTTAAGGATGGCTTGTTTCACCTGCATGGAGATCTCCTTTGACCACTTGTTTCCTTCACAGCAAAACCTTCCAAATGCAAGCACCACACCTCAAATCAACTCCAGGCCTTTTATCTGCTTAATTGAGAATGACATAACGAATGGATTGCCCACACCTGTCCATGAAATAGCCTTGGAGTCAATTGTCCAATTACTTTTGGTCCCTTTAAAAACAGGGTGGCACATGTTAAGGAGCTGAAACTCCTAAACCCTTCATCCAATTTTAATGTGGATACCCTCAAATGAAAGCTGAAAGTCTGATCTTCAACTGCATCATAAAATTCATTGTGGTAATGTCTAGAACCAAAATTAGAAAAATGTTGTCTCTGTCCAAATATATATGGACCTGACTGTATAATGCACCACCATAGGCAACCTCTATAGTGTAATGCAGCCCCTAATGTAATTCACCCCCATAAGCAGCCTCTATAGTGTAATGCAGCCCCTAATATAATGCACCCCCCCTAAGGCAGCCTCTCTAGCATAATGAAGCCTCATAGGCAGACCCTATAGTATAATGAAGCCCCATTAAAAAAATAATAATTAAATACTCACCTCTCTTGCTTCTTTTAACTCCACTCCTCCGAGCTCCCACTCATCTCTGGACCACAGGTGCCGAGTAGTGATGTCAAATGTAACACAGGTATTCAGATGCAGTGACACAAAAGTACAGAGCAGGGCTTATCAATTACTTACTTTGTCAATACAGGGGTAACCACCTCACAGGGAGCAACAAGGAATAAACAGGTAAAGAATGAGGGGTAAATAGGAAGAGAGTAGTACAGAACTACAGTAAATATATTAATACCACTTAGCGTGACTCGGTTGTCCGTTTATTTTCCTGAGCCAGATGGTTGGTTGCCGGCTGAGGCCGGTTCTGAGTTCTTTAGGCTTTCCCGCCTCACAAGTCAGTCTCACTTCTAGCAGCAGGTGGCGGTCACCGGTCTTACCTGTTGAGCCCCTAGTCCATTATGCTGCAGCACAGCAGAGTGGAATCCACCACAATCCTCCGCTCAGCGTGCGTCCCTTCGCAAACCCGCTTTAACCTGGGAGTCCTCACTGCACCTGGCCGCGATCACTACTATGCAGCCTATCGCTCCCTGCAGCCCGGCGCCAGTCCTCACTGTCTCCGCTCTCTGGCAGGATGCCCCCTCCTTTCCCATGCAAACCCTTTTTTACCTCCCTGGTTTGAAACGCCCCTTCTACACAGGTCAAGGGTCTGCTCCGTCTTCAAACTTCTTCCCCCCTGCAACACTAGATTCGGCCCCAGCATTTCTGAACCCGAAGCCCTAAAAGCAACCACAGCCCTGTCTTCTCTACACCATCATGCCCGCTGTCAGTGCCAGTGACATCAGGCGCTGACAGGGGGATGATGGGAGGGGGAGCGTAATGCTCCTTCTCTCATCAATGCGGTCAGCTGTATCGGCCGATACAGTTGAACCTACGATGATGGGGGGGGGCACTGCTGGCTCCTGGCCCTCGGCGCCTACTCTGGGGCCCCTTAATGGCCGGGTGGCAGTGCAGGGAAAACGATTCTCCCTGCATTGCCGCAGATTTCACGAGAGTATAAATAGTATAATAGGGACCGACACATCTTCTACTACAGCCAACCCAGCAAATGAGCACCCAACAAGGAGTGTACACATTTCCAAAAATTAGTGGAAGACAGCAATAAAGTGGAATCAATTTCACAAGAGAAGAAATAGTATAATAGAGAGCGACATCTCTTCCACTACTGCCAACCCAGCAGATGGACACCCAACCAGGAGTCTACTCATTTCTAAAAATTAGCGGAAGAAAACAATAAAGTGGCATCAATTTCACCACAGTAGAAATAGTATAATAGGGAGCGACATCTCTTGAACTACAGACAACCCTTCAGATGGACACCCAACCAGAAGTGTTCACATTTCCAAAAAAATTAGAGGCAGAAACCACCAAAGTGGCATAAATTTTATGAGAATAGAAATAGTGTAATAGGGACCGACACATCTTCCACTACAGCCAACCCAGCCGATTGACACCCAACCAGGAATGTACAAGTTTGTGGCAGACACCATTAAAGTGGCATCAATTTCACTACAGTAGAAATAGTATAAAAGGGAGAGACATCATTTCCACTACAGCCAACCCAGCAGATAGACATCCAACCAGGAGTGTTCACATTTCCAAAAATTAGTGGCAAGCACAACCAAAGTAGTATAAACTTTATGAGAGTAGAAATAGTGTAATAGGGACAGACACATCTTCCACTACAGCTAACCCAGCATATGGACACCCAACCAGGAGTGTATACATTTTTAAAAATTAGAAGCAGACATCACCAAAGTGGCACAAATTTCACAAGGGTAGAAATACTATAATAGGGACACACACATCTTCCACTACAGCCAACCCAGCAGATGTACACCCAATCAGGAGTGTTCACATTCCCAAAAATTAATGGCAGACACCACCAAAGTGCCATCAATTTCACAAGAGTAGAAATAGTATGATAGGGACCGATACATCTTCCACTAGAGATAACCCAGCATATGGACACCCAACCAGAAGATTTCCAAAAATTAATGCAGACACCAGTAAAGTGCCATCAATTCTATGACAAAATAAATTGTTTAATAGAAAGCGACACATATTCCACTACAGCCAATCCAGCCGATCGACACACATTTCCAAAAATTAGTGGCAGACAGCACCAAAGTGACATAAATTTCACGAGGGTAGAATGTGTATAATAGGGACCGACACATCTTCCACTACAGGTAACCTAGCAGATGGACACACAACCAGGAGTTACAAATTTAAAAAAATGTGGGCTTGACAGCACCAAAGTAGCATCGAATTCACGAGAGTATAAATAGTATAAAACGGACCAATACATCTTCCACTACAGCCAACCCAGCCGATGGACAAGGAGCGCACACATTTCCTAAAATTAGTGTCAGACACCACCAAAGTGGTATAAATTTCATCAGAGTAGAAATAGTGTAATAGGGACCGACACATCTTCCACTACAGCTAACCCAGCATATGGACACCCAACCAGGAGTGTATACATATCCAAAAATTAGTTACAGACACCACCAAAGTTGCATAAATTTCACGAGAGTATAAATAGTATAATAGCGACTGACACATCTTCCACTACAGCCAACCAAGCAGATGGGCTCCCTACCAGGAGTCTTCAAATTTTAAGAAATGGGGGCCTGACATCAACAAAGTATCAAAAGAATGACCGTCACTTCCAAACAGAAACCAGGTGTAAACAGGTGCTTACTAAGGGTAGTGATTAGAGTTGAGCGACTTTGGTCGGATAGGGTTTCATGAAACAAAATTTGTTTCAGATGAAACTCGTCCGACTAGAGCAAAAAAAGTCGGAGTTTCGTCCGAAACTCGACCCCAATGCAAGTCAATGGGGAATAAAAGTCGCCATTGAGCAGATGACATTCATCCGCTCAATGGCGACTTTTATTCCTCATTGACTTGCATTGGGGTCGGGTTTCGGACGAAACTCCGACTTTTTTTGCCCTAGTCGGACGAGTTTCATCTGAAACAAATTTTGTTTCATGAAACCCGATCCGACCAAAGTCGCTCAACTCTAGTAGTGCTATCCATATACAACCAAAAAATAAAGTAGCACTCTGTAGCGCTATAGCATGCAAACATGAAATATGAAACTTGAACTGTATTACTGCACTAGACAATATGAAAAACTGAGAATGCTTAGCGCATAAATTGGTCAATTCATGTGTACCCGGCAGCCACGATAAGGTGATTCTCGTTGCTGGGACATGCCTAATGTGAATCCTCTTTTAGACTAAAGTCTACATCTCTATGGGAAGGTAGGGTCCTGCAATATTTTAAAATGCCTGAGGCTGAATTGGCCAATTTATGCACTAAGCATTCTCATTCGCGTGTCCCCTTCCAAGGCTGGAAGCATCTGGCAAAATGTTGTCTTATAATATGGATCTAACAGAGTGGCAACCCAGTAGTCAACACTTATTTCTAATCATAATTGTAAGGGGATCATGTTGCAGATAGTGATGCTTGTTTCCTACGTCTCTTCCTGCCAACCACGAACAATAGAGAGGGGATGATTATCTGCTTCATCTCCAGACAGTTGCTCACGTTTTCCTCTATGTTCCTTGGATCTTGCACTTTCACTAATAGTTTGTCTGTTATCACCAGCCCGCTTCGATTGCAGTAGTCCACCCTCCCTTGGCATCATCAGCACTAACCATCTTAGTAGCCATTTCAAAACATAATATGTGCCATGTCCGTACTGTGTTAGTCCAGGCTGTATGACATGTTACAGTCACTGCAACATGTGCAGAGTAAGGCTGTGTGCACACGGTGCGGTTTCTGCTGCGTCTCCGCAGCGGTTTTGCCCCTGCGGAAACGCAGCAGTTCCGCTGACCAAGTACAGCACAATGAAACCCTATGGGGTTTCAAAAACGCTGTGCTGACGGTGCGGTTTTTTCCGTGCGGTTTACAAACCGCAGCATGTCAATTGTTTGTGCGGTTTCCGCAGCGGTTTCATACCTCTACCATAGTAGAGGTGTGAAACCGCAGGGCGAAACCACAGACCAAACCGCAGGAAAACCGCAGGTCACTTTACCTGCGGTTTTACCTGCGTTTCCGCGCGGAAAAAAACACAGCGGAATCCGCAACGTGTGCACATAGCCTAAAATTCCACTATGTCGGCATATCACATATCAAGCTGTTAACTAGCATGGACAAAGACCTCTGTATCTATGCAAGTCGATGACCTGAGGGGTGTGAACGGCGGAAGTGGGCATGTAGCTTCCGTGTGTGGGAGGAACGCCCCCTGTCGAGTGTCCGGGCCGGAACCAAGGGAGCCATCATCTGGGTTCCGGGGGAAACTGTCCCTGGGGGACAGAGTTCGAGGACGGACCATTGTGACAGACAGATGGGCTGGGGGAGGGACCAGTATAAAGGAGGCGGGGAATCCCCGGGACGATGAGTCAGCAGACCGGGACAGAGGCAGCAGGAGACTGTGGGAGCGACTGCAAGATAGAGTGACCTACCAGTGCCAGGGAAGACGGCGACTGAGGACTCCAGAGGGGCGGCGCCAGGACGATCATCCGAGATTTGCTGCACCGCTCCAGCCCACGGCCACTGCGGACCCAGTTCGACCCACGGCCGCTGCCGCCTCACCTCAGCCGGCGGCTGCGGCCTACCCATGGTCGCTGCGGCTGCTGCCATCTCGCTCCAGCCCGTGGCTGCGGCCTACCTGTGGTCGCCCGCAGCCACTGTCATCTCGCTCCAGCCCGCGGCTGCGGCCTACCTGTGGTCGCCCACAGCCACTGCCATCTCGCTCCAGCCCGCGGCTGCGGCCGATTCCCCGCCACCCGCAGCTGCCCTGCTCTCACCAGTGGCCGTGGCAAGTACAGTGCTGCTGGCGGCCACCACTGCCCCACTCCGGTCCGCAGCAGGGGCCGAGCCTCTGCTGGCCGCGCCGCTCCCCATCTCAGCCGTTAGCTGCGTAGGTGGTCTGTGATTCGCCACCCTAAATCGCTGCCGCTTGCCCCAGTCTGGGGACTGCAGCCCACCCGTCCAAGGGCTCCGCCAGAGCCTACGGGGCTCCAGTGTCATCAGCGCGCCGGAGCGCGCGAAGACTTCGCCAACGCCTCAGCAACTGGGCCCAGCGACTACTACGCCGAAAGACCACCATCCCAAATGGCGAGGGACGTCTGGACGGCTAAGTTGACTGTATATTTACGGACCCGTAGTCGGCCATACCGCGGCCCTATAGTGACCGGCTATTGCCGGAAGTAGTCGTGTTCTACCCGTTTGAGTTTGCTTGTTTTAGAGCCCCTGTGAGGGCAACCCATGTTACCCCTTTTGGTGATTAAGCCGTGACTGAGGAACTGAGGAAAGTTCCCTCTAGCCTTATAAACGTTATTATAGAAAGCACCAAATTGTCTCGCGACTCGTCACTGCATCCTGCGTACCTGCAATTACCACATTTGGCGTACTCGGCAGGATGCAGTCTCCAAGCACAGACAACGAGGGCCCCCGGCGCAGCATTTCTTTGGGGGCCATGCTAAGCAATCTACCTAGGTTCTCCGGCAGCAGTACTATGCTGTGGAATTGGACGGAGTGAATGCATGGGTTATTCAGGATGCATCCGCTTACCCCTGACCTAGAGGCAGAAGTGGCCCTGATGGCGTTGGATGGGGAAGCCCGGGATACCGTAATGTTGAGGCCCCAAGGGCAGCAAAACACCTTCGTCAGGGTGTTGCAGATCTTAGAAGAGGCCTATGGGGACCCGACCGATGTGGGGGACCTGAGAACCCAGATGTTTAGACGCATGCAGAAAGAGGGGGAAGCAGTGACCCAGTATATGATTGTTTTGCAGGAACTGTTTTTAGCCATTGAAAGGAAGGATGGAGTCGGCGTGGGGACCGTGGACGTAACATTACGTGACCTGTTAGTGACCAGGTTATGAGACACCCTGACAAGACAGGCTTTGCGAGAGCGGGTGCGAGTGGACCCACATCTGACCTTTTCAGAGATAAGGAAGTAGGCATGGGCTCGGGAGCAGGAGCAAGAGGTGACGGTCCCCGTGGGGATGGCTCGGAGTATCGAAGCATCCGTAAGCGCCCTGAGCGAATCTCACTGGGTACAAGAGGTGAAGCAAGAGATACAGAGTATTAAGGGTGAACTGGCCAAAGCCAAGAAAGCAGCCACAAGGAGTCGGCCAGGGCCGGGTAAAGGAGGCATGAACCATCGCGGCCCCCACCCAAGTCGGTCCCCACGACTATTTGCCTGTTACAATTGTGGAGAATTGGGATGCTCCGCCCGAGAGTGCCCACGTTCCAGGGGGGACCTGCCCCGCTGGCCAAGAGGAGCAGGGGACCCCCTCTACTCATTGCTGTTCGTCCGGGAAGGCAAAGGAATTACGGAAGTGGAATTGAACCCAGAGGAGCCCCAACCCTGGACCGGGGTATCCTCGTGGGTCCGCAACCACCGACCCTGGCTGCAGACCCTCCACCGTATCGTCCATACGAAGCTCCAGGATCTAGAACACCAAGGGGGAGCACTGCCCCCGCCCATTGACTTTCAGACTGGGGATTGGGTACTCATACTTGATCAACGTCCCCAAAGCAAGTTAGAACCACGGTGGGAGGTGTTGTGCCGAATAAGACCCGACGGGCCTGTGTATGAAATACAATCTGAAGGAAGCAACGCGCCCCTCACTCGGGTTGTGCACCGTAACATGTTACGGCCTTGTACGTCTACCGATCCCCCATGGCTCGAACCGACCCTCCAGGTCCCCGACCCCACGGTCTGGGACCTGGATGATGAAGAGGACTTCCCTGTCGCAGCTGCGGGTCACCCCAGTAGTGGCATGACAATAGACCCGGGAATTCCACCAGAACCCACTATGCGACCACCCTCCACCACCCCAGAAGACTCCACTACACCCGAGCGTCGACGCTCCGAGCGGTCAACAGCTGGCAAACCCCCTGAACGTTACGAACAGGACCAGTTCGTATGGTGACAAGGACTATCGTCCCAAAAGACTAACCCGAGTCTACGAAAACCCTCGCCCGAGGACTGGCGAGCATACAGGGCGGGGGAGTGTGGGAGGAACGGCCCCCGTCGAGTGTCCAGGCCGGAACCAAGGGAGCCGTCATCTGGGTTCCGGGGGAAACTGTCCCCGGGGGACAGAGTTCGAGGACGGACCATTGTGACAGACAGATGGGCTGGGGGATGGACCAGTATGAAGGAGGCGGGGAATCCCCGGGACGATGAGTCAGCTGACTGGGACAGAGGCAGCAGGAGACTGTGGGAGCGACTGCAAGATAGAGTGACCTACCAGTGCCAGGGAAGACGCCGACTGAGGACTCCAGAGGGACGGCGCCAGGGCAATCATCCGAGATTTGATGCTCCGCTCCAGCCCACGGCCACTGCGGCCCCAGTTCGACCCGCGGCCGCTGCCGCCTCACCTCAGCCCGTGGCTGTGACCTACGCGCAGTCGCCCGCGGCCGCTGCCATCTCGCTCCAGCCCGCGGCTGCGGCCTACCTGCATTCGCCCGTGGCCGCTGCCATCTCGCTCCAGCCCGCGGCTGCGGCCTGTTCCCCGCCACCCACAGCCGCCCTGCTCTCACCAGTGGCTGCGGCAAGTACAGTGCTGCCGGCGGCCACCACTGTCCCGCTCAGGTCCGCAGCAGGGGCCGAGCCTCTGCTGGCCGCGGACTCCCCGTCGCAGCCGTTAGCTGCGCAGGTGGTGTGTGACTCGCCACCCTACATCGCTGCCGCTTGCCCCAGTCTGGGGACTGTGGCCCACCCGTCCAAGGGCTCCACCGGGGCCTGTGGGGCTCCAGTGTCATCAGCGCACCGGAGCACGCAAAGACTTCGCCAACGCCTCAGCAACTGGGCCCAGCGACTACTACGCCGAAAGACCACCATCCCGAACAGCGAGGAACGTCTGGACGGCTAAGTTGACTATATATTTACGGACCCGTAGTCGTCCATACTCGTCACTGCATCCTGCGTACCTGCAATTACCACACGTGCTTTCTGCAGCAACTCACCCAGGCCAGGATAGTGGCGGAGAAAACGCTGTACCACCAGTTGAGGAAGTGAGTTATGCAAGGCACATGTGTGAGCTTGTCTTCGTGTTGGGCCGCCACCAGGTTTGCACCATTATTGGACATGGCCATTCGCTGGATGCAGGTTCAGAGGAGCCATCTATTACTCAAACTCGGCATGGAGAGCCGTCCACAACTCTTCAGGTGTATCACTGTGATATCCAAGGCATATCAATTTTAACACTGCCTGATTTTGGTGACCCCCTGGCTGCCCAGTATGGAGATGGTGGGGTTCGATATAACATAGTAACATAGTTATTAAGGTAGAAGGAAGACTTTAAGTCCATCTAGTTCAACCCATATCCTATCCTATCCTGCCCTAACACGTTGATCCAGAGGAAGGCAAAAAAAACCCATGTGGCAAACAGTAGGCTTCACTTTGGGGAAAAAAATTCCTTTACGACTCCACATACGACAATCAGACTAGCTCCCTGGATCAACGCAATATCAAGGAAACTAGTGTATATAACCTGTAATATTATACTTTTCAAGAAAGGCATCCAGACCCTTCTTAAATTTTAGTAAATTGCAAAATCATATGGCAGAGAGTTCCATAGTCTCACTGCCCTTACAGTAAAGTATCTGCGTCTGTGATTATGCTTAAACCTTCTTTCCTCCAGATGTAGAGGATGCCCCATTGTCCCCATCACAGGTCTAAGAGTAAAAAGATCATTAGAAAGGTCCTTGTACTGTCCCTGCACATATTTATACATTGTAATAAGATCACCCCTGAGCCTTCGTTTTTCCAAACTAAATAACCCCAAGTGTAATAACCGGTCTTGGTATTGCTGACCCCCCGGGTTCCCTAATAACCTTGGTCGCTCTTCTCTGCACCCACTCCAGTTCAGCTATGTCTTTCTTATACACCGGAGACCAGAACTGTATACAGTATTCTAAGTGTGGTCGCACTAGTGACTTGTATAGAGGTAAAATTATGTTCTCCTCATGAGCATCTATGCCTCTTTTATTGCATCCTATTGTTTTATTTGCCTTTGCAGCAGCTGCCTGACACTGGCCTCTAAATGTGAGTTTGTCGGTCACCCATACACCTAGGTCTTTTTCAGTGACAGTTTTGCCCAGTATTTTACAATTAAGCACATAATTATACATTTTGTTTGTTCCACCTAAGTGCATGATCTTACATTTATCCCCATTAAAGCTCATTTGCCATTTATCAGCCGGAGCTTCTAGTTTACATAAATCCTCCTGTAATATAAAATTGTCCTCCTCTGTATTGATTATCCTGCAGAGTTTAGTGCCATCTGCAAATATTGAAATTCTACTCTGTATGCCCCCTACAAGGTCATTAATAAATATGTTAAAAAGAAGCGGGCCCAATACCGACCACTGTGGTACCCCACTGCTAACTGTGACCCAGTCCGAGTGTGCTCCATTAATAACCACCCTTTGTTTCCTATCCCTGAGCCAGCTCTTAACCCACTTACACATATTTTCCCCTATCCCCATTGTTCTCATTTTATGTATCAACCTTTTATGTGGCACAGTATCAAAAGCTTTTGAAAAGTCCATGTACACCACATCCACTGCATTTCCTTGGTCCAGTCCGGAACTTCCTCTTCATAGAAGCTTATCAGATTAGTCTGACAGGAACGGTCCCTCGTAAATCCATGTTGATATTGGGTCATGAGTTTATTCTTCTTCAGATACTCCAGTATAGTATCTCTTAGAAAACCCTCCAGGATTTTACCCACAGTAGAGGTTAAGCTCACTGGTCTATAATTTCCAAGTTCAGTTTTTGTCCCCTTTTTGAATATTGGCTACGCAGGGGTGTATCCCATGTGAGCCCGGGGATTTGTCAATTTTAGTGATTTTTAGATGCCTCCGTACTTCCTGCTGGGTTAAGCAGGTGACATTTAATTGAGAATTTTTATCACTGATCATGTTATCCATCATGGGATTTTCTTGTCTAAATACTGTTGAAAAAAAGTAATTTAACATATTGTCTTTTTCCTCATTCTCTTTTTCCTCATCCACCATTTCACCCAGACTGTTTTTAAGGGGACCAACACTATCATTTTTTAGTTTATTACCGTTTAAGTAGTTAAAGAATATTTTGTAATTATTTATACTTTCTCTGGCAATGAGTCTCTCTGTCTTAATCTTTGCTGCCTTGATTTGCATTTTACAGAAATTATTTAATCTTCTGTATTTATTTAATGCCTCATCACTACCTACTTGCTTTAATTCTCTAAATGGCTTCTTTTCGTCACTTATTGCACCCCTTACAGCTCTATTTAGCCATAGTGGTTTCCTCCTATTTCTAGCATGTTTATTCCCATACGGTATATATTGTGCACAGGTCCTATTCAGGATGCTAATAAACGTCTCCCATTTTCTTTGTGTATTTTTATGTCTCAGGATATCGGAGCACACCACAGGGCCTTAGGTTACTCGGTACCGGGCCGGACGGTTCTTTATAGGGGATGTCACGGCAGCAGAGTCCCGGTCCTTGGCTCTGGGCGTCCAGTAAAATTAATAAAGGATGATGATGATAGGGTAGATAAAAGAGGAAGATGATGGGGTAGTTTGTAGGGGATTTAGTCGTGATGCCACCCGTGGTATTCGGCAAGGGTAGCCGACGCTGCAATGCAGATCCTCTGGGATGGTGTTAGGGCAGCAAAGATGGTTAAGCTCTCCACAGGTAGAGCTGTGTCCCAGGGCAGTTAGGATGTTATTAGTAAAGATGGTGGTTGTTGTGGTGAGTGTGGTGCAGGGCAGGTGAGATGTAAAATGACACAGATGACACAGCTGGGTGCAGTTTCCAGAGTTTTACTCACAGTTCTTGTGTACACAGGTGCTCGCTTGGTGCCATGTCTTCCAGGTGAGGTATCCAGCAAGCTCGCAGGTAGATTGGGATACACCTTTCCAGGACTCCCTTATGTGTATTTCTCTCCTGGCCGTCTTACTGTACTGGTTTCCGCTTCTTCTGCCCGGCACCTTCACAAACAGTGTCCCCAAGCCAGCAGCCGCGGACCTTATAGGGCGACGATGGTCAGGCCCCGGGATCCTATATGGCTACCTTTTCGGTGAATGGATGTGGTTGCGGCTGAGGTACGTACAGTTACCTCAGCCTTCGACTTGCTAACTGAGTCTTGTAGTCCTCCACTAGTCTTAGGGGCCGGCTCCCCTACTGCGACCTGGTCCCTCCACTTCTGGATAAGGGCCCCACGGGTGGCCTCCGCACTTCCCATGCCCCAAGGACCCCTTCTGTCCTCTGAGGAGCTTCCTTCAAGTTCTCCTTATAACTCTCTCTCCAGCTTTTCCTACTGCAGTTCCTCCCCTTCTCCGTCTCTGACTGACTGACTCTTTCTAGAACAATCTTCTTACCTCAGTACTAACTCCTCCCACCAACTGTCACTGCTCACTCACTCTCACCTTCTAAGCTTCTCCCCTTTTTCCTACCTACCCCACTCATTCCCCAACACCCTTTCCTAGCCAGCCTGGGATGAGGCCATCCTCCCCAAGGGTACACCCAGATACCCTGACTGAACTGATGTGTGTTGGGTGCGAGTTTTAGAGTCCTGGGTAGTGCTCTCTCCTTACCTGAGAGTGGGGTACCACACCTCTGGATGAGGTGCAGTACCTCTGTGGTGACTGGACCCTCAGGGGAGCCACAATATCGTCCCAGTTAATTTTACCAAGATCATTTCTCATCTGTTGGAAATTTGCCTTCCTGAAGTTTAGTGTCCTTGTAACCCCTCTACTACACATCTTATTAAAGGACACATGAAAACATATTATTTTTTGATCACTATTACCCAAGTGACCTTCAACCCTTATATTTGATATGCGGTCTGGCCTGTTGGTTAATATTAGGTCTAGCAGTGCCCCCCCCTCTTGTTGGGTCCTGAACTAGTTGTGAAGGGTAATTGTCTCTCATAGTTGTCAAAAACCTATTACCTTTGCTGGAACTGCAGGTTTCGGTTCCCCAATGTATTTCAGGGTAGTTGAAGTCCCCCATAATAATGACTTCTCCTTGAGTCCCTGCTTCATTTATTTGCTTTACAAGGATATTCTCTGTTGCTTCCATTATTTTTGGAGACTTATAACAAACCCCCATCAGTAATTTATTATTTTTTCCACTCCCCTTATCTCCACCCACAGGGACTCTACATTTTCATTAGATTCACCTATATTATCACGCAGGATGGGTTTTAAGGATGATTTTACATATAAACACACACCTCCCCCTCGCTTATTTGTACGGTCATTTCTGAACAGACTATAGCCCTGTAAATTAACCGCCCAGTCATGGCTCTCGCCCAGCCTTGTCTCAGATATCCCCACCATGTCATAATTATGTTACAACAAAATTAATTCTAAATCCTCCATTTTGTTAGTGAGGCTTCTGGCATTAGTACACATGCACTTTATGTATCTCTCTATGCCTCTATTCTTTCTTAAATTATTAACTGTTCTAACCCCACCCCCCATGCCACCCCCACCCCAATTTTATTATTTATAATTATTTGTGCCCAGGTCTCTATCTGCACTGTCTTCCCCTCCTATAAAATGAATACCCTCCCCCCAGTCCCTAGTTTAAACACTCCTCCAACCTTCTAGCCATTTTCTTCCCCAGCACAGCTGCACCCTCCCCATTGAGGTGCAGCACATCCCAAGCGTAGAACCTGTAGCCAACTGAGAAGTCGGCCCAGTTCTCCAGGAACCCAAACCCCTTCTTCCTACACCAATTCTTGAGCCACTCATTAACCTCCCTAATCTTCCGTTTCCTCTCTGGCATGGCACGTGGTAAAGGCAATATTTCAGAAAATACCACCTTGGAGGTCCTTGCTTTAAGCTTACAGCCTAATTCCCTGAAATCATCTTTAAGGACCTTCCACCTACCTCTAACTTTGTAATATGTGCCAATGTGCACCATAACCTCACCAGTCCCTCCTAGTAATCTGTCAACCCGATCAGCGATGTGTCAGACTCGAGCGCCAGGTAGGCAGCACACAGTTCGACGATCCCTGGCTTTGTGACAGATTGCCCTATCTGTTCCCCTAATAATTGAGTCCCCCACTACCAGCACCTGTCTGGCCTGCCCTGCTCTCCTATTTCCCCCCTTACTGGAGCAGACACTCCTCCGACTTTCAGAGGACATGCCTTGCTGCAGTAGTGCTACCCCTGTACTGACACTCCCCTCATCTGCAAACTTAGCAAACTTATTGGGGAGTGCCAGTTCAGAACTAGCCTCCCTGGTGCTCTTCCCTCTACCCCACTTTCTAACTGTCACCCAGCTTGCTGCTTCACTGTCCTGCAGCTCCAACCTAACATCCCCCCTCATCTATCTCATTGAGAGTCTGCTCAGTGAGCAGAAGACTCCTTTCCATATTGTCTATGGATCTCAGTGTTGCCAGCTGCACATTTAGATCCAGTATCTGGGCTTCCAAATGCACAATGTGCACCCTCGACCAGCTGTTCAAGGATTGCATACATGTGGCATGATGCACACTGTATAGCATTGGCAATAGTGGAGCACATTCCTAATGGGGATTGCACCAGACAGAAAAGATAAGTAAAAATAAATAAAAAGTATTAATAAAATATAACAGCAATTCAGTAATACCTCCATTGGAAACTCCCAGAATTCAAAGTCACTGAATTACAAGTTACACACTTACCACCGCTCGCACTTACGCTCCAGTCACACTCAGCTCGCTCACACTAGATGAAGCAGAAGATTTAGAGTTTTTTTCCCCTTCACCAGCAAGCCACCCTGCTGCTCAATGCACTTCCAAAAGCAGTGTTGGAATGCATTAAGGCAGAGGTTGAGGGTGCAGGTGGAGGCCCTAGAGGAGGTAGAGGAGGAGGCAGAAGCAGTGGAGGAAGTATGAAATATAGAGGTTTGTCCTGCAAGCCTTGGTGATTCCAAGACTTGTGGAGCATCACTTTCCCCACCTGCCTCAACAGCCACCTGAATCACCCAGTGCCAAGTCAGCGAGATGTAATGCCCTTGGCCAGAGGAACGCAGCTGAGTAAGTCATCTGAGGAGGAAGAAGATGAGGAGGTTACATTGCGCCCTATGGCACAGACCCATAGTGATGCAGCTATGACGAGCAATGCATCCTCAGCCACAACTCAGCGGGTCTGCAGCTCGCAGGGGGTTACCTAGCCTGGGTCTTTTTTTTTTACAAGGATGAGCCAACTCACGTAATCTGCCAACTTTACAAAAAAAAACTGAGTAGAGGGAGTAAGTGCAATAATTTGACTACTACATGTATGAACATTCACATGCGCAAGCAACATGTGTTACTCTGGGAAACTCACTTCAGAGAAATGCGGACCAGCGGACCTCAACAACCATCAGTCGCCCCATTAATCGCATCTGCTACTTCTTCCTCCTCTTCTGTTACCATGCCAAGCATTGTGATGCAGGTCTCTGACTGCAGAACTTTGGGTTCTTTACCTGCTCCAGTCAGTTTATGACCGATCTGAGAGATTAGGCACACCACAACTTTCTCAATCCACTGTAACATCTCCGCCTGCACCTCCCTCGCGGTCCAGCAGTTTGTCCAGTTCATCGTACTCCACCCTCTCTCAGCACTACAGCCAGCCCACGGTCCCAAAGTTGAGGTCACATAAAATATTGTCTTCTCGTTCACATGCACTTCACCATCTCCAATCTGTTGGCACCAGAAATGCTGCCTTTTCGCCTGGTACAGATAGTTTCCAAAAGCTGATGGCCGTTGCAGTTCCCCAGTACCAGTTGCCCGATTGACATTACTTTTTTAAGAAAGCTGTGCTACACCAGCATGTCGCAGACATCACACATTCCTTTGCTAAATCTATGTCTGCCAGGATGCATTTCACCACAGACACATGGACGAGTAAGCATGGCCAATGGCATTACATCTCGCTGACTGGGCACTGGGCGACTCAGGTGGCTGTGGAGGCAGGCAGTCAAGGGGCTGCTCCACAAATCTTGGAATCTCCAATCTTACAGGACTAACCTCTGTATCTTCCTCAACTGCTTCTGGCTCCTCCACCTCCTCTACGGCCTGCACCTGCACCCTCAACCTCTCCCTTAATCAGGCAAGCGCTCCAACAGTGCAGAGAGAAGCCCTCGGCACCTCCACACCGCTCAGCCATTGCTCACCTCAGGCAGTGTTAAAATAAATATGCCTTGGAGATTGCAGTCATAAAGCAGAAGAGTTGTGGACAGCTCTCCAGGCCGAGTTTATGCGATGGCTGTCTCCGCTGAACCTGGATCCAGGGAAGGCCGTATTTGATAACAGTGCGAACCTGGTGGTGGTCCTATTATGCCTTGACAAGCTCACACATGCCTTGCTTTGCTGACGTCCTCAACTTGGTGGTACAGCAATATCTTTGTCACTATCCTGGCCTGAGTGAGCTGCTGCAGACAGCACGGAAGCTGTGTGCTCACTTCAGTCATTCGCACCCCTCAGGTCATCGACTTGCATCAATACAGACGTCTTTGTCCATGCCAGTTAACAGGTTGATATGCGATGTGCGAGCAGGGTGGAATTCCACTCTGCACATGCTGCAGCGACTCTGTCAGCAGCGTGTCCTGACACAGTAAGTCATGACGTATAGCCTGGGCCAGCAGAGTACAGACGTGGCTCATATCATGTTTACGGAGTGGACACAGATTAAGGAACTATGCGCCTTTCTGCCCAGTATTGAAATGGCTACTAAGATGGTTAGCGCTCTCGATGCCTTCATCTGCATCACTATTCCGGTCATCTACATGCTAGAGCAGACTTTGGGTAGCTTGCGGGAGAATGTGCTGGTCCCAGAGGAAGTTCCAGACTGTCATTACACAGGCGGGTGCCAAGGGAGGGTGGTTTACTGCGATCGAGGAGGCTGGTGATACCAGGCAAACTGTTAGAGAAGGTGCAAGAGCCGAGGAACAAATAGAGAAGGAACAGGTGATGGGCGAGCAACTGTCAGGAAATGAAGAGGATAATGATCCACTTTCTGTTGTTCGGAGCTGGCGAAGGGGATGGAGGAAACAAGCATCAGTGTTACCCAGCCACCAACACAGCATAGGCTTGGACCTCTTGAGTGCCTTCTTGATGCACTATCTGCAACATGATCCCCGAATAGTTATGATTCGAAATAGTGCTGACTACTGGGTTGCCACTCTGTCAGATCCACATTATAAGAGTGATTTTTGACAGATGCTTTCCGCCCTAGAAAGGGTCCCGTGAATGCTGGAGTATCGAAACTCGCTTTTACACAACCTTAAGAGAGGTTTTCCCAAACACAGCAGTGAGGCACACAGTGTGCATAACAGCTCTAGACTTCCTACCTTCAGCGCATCAATTCATCATCACCAAGCATTAGCTGCAGCAGCAATAGGGTAAGTGGCAGAAGGAAGTTCTGTGAGTCCTATGACACATTTTTTAAATTAGCTCATGCACTAGCACAACAGAGTCCAAGTCTGACACGTGGTGACCAAATGGAGAAAATGGTTCAGGAGTATCTAGGACTCAATATCTATAACATCAGGGAGGGTTTGGACCCATTCATATTTTGTTCTTCAAAAATGGATGAGTGGCTCACCTCTCACGCCTTGGAGGTTTTATCATGCCTGGCAGCCAAGGTTCTCTCAGAATGTGTCTTCAGCGCTGCAAGCTGTGTTCTGACAGATAAGAGCAGCCGGCTGTCCCCTGAAAATGTAGACTGCCTATGTTCATCAAGATGAATAAGTCATGGATCTCCAAGGACTTTTGCACCCCTATCGCAGACTGTACAGACTAGGCGATGTTGTAGTTTTTAGTGTGCTGCATTGATTTTGCGTAATTGCAGTCTGTGATATCTTTAATGGGGCTTCTGAGCCTTCTGTTGCTGCTGCTACAGCAGATGATAATACTAAGTTGTGGAAATGTGAGCAGTCCTGGTTGGTCTCCATCTGCTGGGTTGGCTGTAGTGGAAGATGTGTCGATCCCTATTAAACTATTTCTACTCTTGTGACGTTGATGCCACTTCGGTAGTGTCAGGTGCTAATTTTGAAATTTGAAGACTCCTGATTGGGTCTCCATCTACTAGGTTGGTTGTAGTGGAAGAGATTTAGCTTCCCATTATACTATTTCTACTCTGGTGAAATTGATACCACTTTGGTGGTGTCTGCCACTAATTGTTGGAAATGTGAACACTCTTGTTTGGGTCTACATCTGCTGGGTTGGCTGTAGTTAAAGAGATGTCGCTCCCCATTATGCTATTTCTACTCTGGTGAAACTGATGCCACTTTGGTGGTGTCAGGCCCTAATTTTTTTAAATTTGAAGACACCTGATTGGGTCTCCATCTGCTGTGTTGGCTGTAGTGGAAGAGATGTTGCCCTCCATTATACTATTTCTACTCAGGTGAAATTGTTGCTGCTTTGTTGGTGTCTGCCACTAATTTTTGGTAATGTGGAGAGTCCTGATTGGGTCTCACCAACTGCAGGGTTGACTGTAATGGAAGAGATGTCGCTACCCATTATACTATTTCTATTCTGGTGAAATTGATGTTACTTTGGTGGTGTCTGCCACTAATTTTTGTAAGTGTGTAGACTCCTGGCTGGGACTCCTTCATGTGTGTTGCCCATAGCAGTAGGCCTCCGAAACCGGCAGGCTTCCACTTCCTTTGAGTCAACTACCCGTGTTACTATCCTTACATTTTTCTGACAATAGTAGTCTACCACACTGATATTTGTGCCACCTGAGTATGGCTGAGCATCAAAGCAGGTTGAACTGTTGCATGTGGTATCAGGGATCCAGCACAACAGGCCTACACCGATCCCTCACCCACCTCATCTTAATTTGAAGTTCAATTCAAAGCTGTAAATGCTGTCCCATACCCTGATACCTCATGCATGGCTGATTGCTGCCGTGTCGTTCTAAAATTTGTACTGTGGGTGAATTTAAGCCACTTTTTAGGGCAATTTAGGGGCAGTAAGGTGTCTGCAGTTTTTGGGAATGTTTGAAGGTGTTGTGTATGCTTTTATTTTTGCCTCCCATTGACCTCAATAGCGTTCGGCTATGTTCAGTGAATATTTGACGAATAAATCCGCAAATATTACAAAATTGGCAATTGTAATCTGAACCGAACACAGAAATATTCACTCATCTCTAATCTTTATCAAATTTAGTGAGGCTCAAAATTCTGTATTACACTAATCTCATCAGAAATCTTTGCACAGCTTCCTTTAGTGGCAGCTGCAAGCTGCCGCTGTGGCACTGTCATGGCAAGCAGCGGACGTATTTCTTTTATTTGGCCACCTTTCCTCACAACCACCAGAATAATTGCATTCCCTTCAAACCTTTTGATCTGAAAATGTTTGTAATCCACTTAATCAACAGTATGAAGAACGTGTCCTTAAGAAAATTAGACGTAAAATCCGTAATAAACAGTCAGCACAAGAAAGTCGAAAGAAGAAGAAAGAATACATGGAAGGACTGGAGACCAGGTATATATATTTATACTAGCTTCTTACAAATAAATAACAAAACATATGTTTATTTAGAAAGCATGCAGTGAAGTGTATTCACATTGTTCGAGACCGCAAGATGTGACCACAATGTGTAATTGCAGCCTTGCAGTAAAATAACAAGATATGGATGTTTTTATTAAAGGAATGTTTCACTGCAAATCAGATCGGTGAAGGTCTGACACCGAGTATAATCTCAAATAGCTGTTCTCAGTTCCGGTGCCAGCTGGATGTACTGTAAGTAGCTGCAGAGCTGAACAGCTTCTAAATATGATCTGCAGTACCCGACCACTACACGGTTAATGGAACTGTGCTGCTCAGCTGTTCATATCTGACCACCTGATCTGACCAACTGATCTTTGCATGTGATGCGTGTCAGGCCTAGTTGATCTGATATAGATGACCTATCCTAATGGTGAAACACCACTTTAATTTAGGAGGTTCTCTAGCCCAAATCACACAGAATTTGGTTACTATTGTGGTAAGGGCTCATACCTATATGTGTGAAAAAATGTTCCGATATCAGGACCGAAAAAATAGACGAGTGTCTTGTGAGTACAATATGATTTTTCACACCTAGCATCCAATTTAGGCTGGAGTCACACTAGCGATTTTAAAATCGGTCCGTTTTTGATGCAGGAGAGTTGGACGAGTGTAATGCAAGTTTCATGCGAGTGTCATGCACTTTTTATGTCAAGTACATTCCAATTTTTCCCACCTAGCATCCGATTTACATCCGAATGCAGTGTGATTGCTATCCGACTGAAATGCAATTTTAACATGAGCTTTTACATAGAGCAATTCTCTGAGTCATATTTACACATCATTTTCAAAGGAAATATTCTTCAAAACATATATAGATAGGGAACCATGCAAGGAAAAACGTGGCACTCACCAGCAGGAATATAATCCAATAGTCCTTTATTCACATAAGTGCCATGGACAGCAAATGGACAAGTAGGACATGTGAGACGTGTGGGGGAGAAGGGATGGCCATTTCGCGATTACTCGCTTCCACGGGTCCATTTGCTGTCCATGGCACGTATATGAATAAAGGACTATTGGACTGTATTCCTGCTGGTGAGTGCTACATTTTTCCTTTCATTGTTCCCTGGATTTAGTCTGGTTTCAGTTAAGCACCAATACCAGCTATTTTTACCTTGGTGTTCAGATTCATTTGGATCCGTGTCTGTTAAGTGGTGACTTGTGCTCCCTAGAGCCGTTCGCTTTGTTCTTTGCTTTGGAAATTGACATATATAGATAGATAGGTAGGTAGATAGAATAAAAGCCAGCAATTCAGAAGCCATGTAGTGTAAAAATCACAGCAGGAGCTGACAGGATAGAATAGATGGATTACATACAGTAAATATACAAAGAAAAGGTAGATATACAGATGTCAGTGACAAATACAATTAGTACTGTGTGTGTGCAGGTTACTGTACATGTATTTAACTAATAAAAGATTATTTTTCTGAAAAAAATGGCATGGGCTCTCGCTTAATTTTGTTAACCAGCGGAGGGAAAAACCAATGGCTGGGGGCCGATGTTTATAGCCTAAGAAGGGGGTAATGCCCATGGAGCTTCCCAGGCTATTAATATCAGCTCACATCTGTATAATTAGCCTTTACTGGCTATTAAAATGGGGAACCCAAATAAAAGTCTACATCTAGATGGCAGGCTGCATGGTTGCATGATTCGACCATACAGCCTGTCATCCAGTAGACACTGAGCACGGTGTGCTCAGTGTCTATCTGTGAACTCCTATTGCCTATCTGATGGAGCCACGAGCATGAGAAAATTCTGTTTGTGGTGCCGTCAGACATGTCCTGCAAGTTCACAGCCAATTACTGTAACTCACTTCACCTATGTGATGTCAGCGCGAGAGCTATACCCATCGTGGGAAAATGGATATGGCTTTGCAGCATCTCTGCGGAAAGGTGAGGAATATTGCTGTTTGTTTTTTTCCACTCATTTCAGGTCATGCACTAGGTCCCCCGTGTGGTTCTGGGATTTTTGCTCACCGTTCTTGTGATCATTTTGACCCCACAGAGTGAGATCTTGCGTGTAACCCCAGAACGAGGGGGATTTTCAGTGGTCTTGTATGTCTTCCATTTTCTTATTATTGCTCCCACAGTTGATTTCATCACACCAAGCTGCTAGCCTATTGCAGATTCAGTCTTCCCAGCCTGTTGCAGGACTACAATTTTGTTTATGGTGTCCTTCGACAGCTCTTTGGTCTTCACCATAGTGGAGTTTGGAGTGTGACTGTTTGAGGTTGTGGACATGTGTCTTTTATACTGACAAGTTCACACAGGTGCCATTACTACAGGTAATGAGTGGAGGACAGTGGAGCCTCTTAAAGAAGAAGTTACAGGTCTGTGAGAGCCAGAAATCTTGCATGTTTTTAGGTGACCAAATGCTTATTTTCCACCATAATTTGCAAACTAAATCTAGCCAAATCAAACAAGGTGATTTTCTGGATATATTTTCTCATTTTGACTCTCATAGTTGTGGTTTACCCATGATGTCAATTACAGGCCTCTCTTAAGTTGGAGAAGTTGCTCAATTGGTGGCTGACTAAATACTTTTTTCCTCCACTGTATATAGCATTTGTATAGTATTTGAATGGTGCCATTCAAATTTGCACCATAAAAAATATGCCCTTATACAGCTACTGTATGTAAATGGAAAAAAGTTATGACACCAGGAACAGTGACAAAAGAAACTAAGGCGCAAAAAACTAAATTGGTTGCAACCCCACAATTTTAACATAGACACAATTTGCAAGTGGTTTGGCACCACAGACATAGATGCAATCTGACTGCAGGTCTTTTAAATATTTGAGTGTAATCTGAAAATTTTATTAGGAAGTCTGCCCACTAACTGAACTTCAGCAGATTTTTCACACCTACAAAGAATATTTTCCTTTCTTTTAATTGTACATGGATTGTGCTTTTAGTGCTTTTAGTTAGAGCAGAATATTGCTGGATTTTGGAATCTTGGGCTTATTTTGAAAGGATATGGCCAAGAGAGGCAAGTCCTTTCATGTGAGGTTTCATCTGATAAGGTCGCATTGTTGTTGTCATCGATCCTTCCATAGTATAATCAAAATCTCTCCTAAGAAACTTATATTTCCCCTATATATAGTGAATAGAGTAGTAATAGTACTTAAACACATTCATATAGTCAATGTGAAAGAGTCTCAGGGGGCCCCTTTAACACATACCACGATTCATGATGCACAGATACGGTAGAGAACTATAGGTATAGTACAATGCCAAAGATTTCACTTGCTTCTTCCATTACTTGAGTGATATTTATTGTAAATTCTACAATAGCTCATAAACTGGCAAATCCTCACAGCACACAGTGCATTCCCTGCGGGGGATTCAAAATTCTGCAGACAGTGACTGCAGACTTTTCATTTCAGATCGGACAGTATAGTCCTCCATACAGTATTATGGGCACCATAGTCCTTCATACAGTATTATGGGCACCACATGTGGACTGTGGAATTAAGCACAGTCATAGATAGACCATTATTTTTAATCTTTAAAGATTCCATAATAACAGGGTCTGTACCACAGGACTGGCGTATAGCAAATGTGGTGCCAATATTCAAAAAGGGGACAAAAACTGAACTTGGAAATTATAGGCCAGTAGGTTTAATCTCAACTGTGGGTAAAATCCTGGAGGGTTTTCTAAGAGATACTATACTGGAGTATCTGGAGAAGAATAACCTTATGACCCAATATCAACATGGGTTTACAAGGGACCGTTCCTGTCAGACTAATCTGATAAGCTTTTATGAAGAGCTAAGTTCCGGACTGGACCAAGGGAATGCAGTGGACGTGGTGTACATGGACTTTTCAAAAGCTTTTGATACGGTGCCACACAAAAGGTTGATACATAAAATGAGAACAATGGGGATAGGGGAAAATATGTGTAGGCGGGTTAAGAGCTGGCTCAGGGATAGGAAACAAAGGGTGGTTATTAATGGAGCACACTCGGACTGGGTCACGGTTAGCAGTGGGGTACCACAGGGGTCAGTTTTGGGCCCGCTTCTTTTTAACATATTTATTAATGACCTTGTAGGGGGCATAGAGAGTAGAATTTCAATATTTGCAGATGACACTAAACTCTGCAGGGTAATCAATACAGAGGAGGACAATTTTATATTACAGGAGGATTTATGTAAACTAGAAGCTTGGGCTGATAAATGGCAAATGAGCGTTAATGGGGATAAATGTAAGGTCATGCACTTGGGTAGAACGAACAAGATTATTATTATTATTATTATTATTATTATTTATTGTTATAGCGCCATTTATTCCATGGCGCTTTACATGTGAGGGGGGTATACATAAAAACAAGTACAATAATCTTAAACAATACAAGTCATAACTGGTACAGGAGGAGAGAGGACCCTGCCCGCGAGGGCTCACAATCTTCAAGGGATGGGTGATAATACAGTAGGCGAGGGTAGAGCTGGTCGTGCAGCGGTTTGGTCGATCGGTGGTTACTGCAGGTTATAGGCTTGTCGGAAGAGGTGGGTCTTCAGGCTCTTTTTGAAGGTTTCGATGGTAGGTGAGAGTCTGATATGTTGTGGTAGAGAGTTCCAGAGTAGGGGTGATGCGCGAGAGAAATCTTGTATGCGATTGTGGGAAGAGGAGATAAGAGGGGAGTAGAGAAGGAGATCTTGTGAGGATCGGAGGTTGCGTGCAGGAAAGTACCGGGAGACGAGGTCACAGATGTATGGAGGAGACAAGTTGTGGATGGCTTTGTATGTCATGGTTAGGGTTTTGTAATGGAGTCTCTGGGCAATTGGGAGCCAGTGAAGGGATTGACAGAGGGGAGAAGCTGGGGAATAGCGGGGGGACAGGTGGATTAGTCGGGCAGCAGAGTTTAGAATAGATTGGAGGGGTGCGAGAGTGTTTGAGGGGAGGCCGCAGAGCATGAGGTTGCAGTAGTCAAGGCGAGAGATGATGAGGGCATGGACTAGGGTTTTTGCAGATTCTTGGGTGAGGAATGAACGGATGCGTGAAATATTTTTGAGTTGAAGTCGGCAGAAAGTGGAAAGGGTTTGGATATGTGGTTTGAAGGAGAGATCAGCATCAAGGATTACTCCGAGGCAGCGAGCTTGTGGGACTGGGGAGAGTGGGCAGTCATTTACTGTAATTGATAGGTTCGTAGGCGGGGTCACGTGAGATGGGGGAAAGATGATGAATTCTGTTTTGTCCATGTTGAGTTTCAGATATCTAGTGGAGAAGAAGGATGAAATAGTGGACAGACATTGAGGGATTCTGGTTAGTAGGGAGGTGATATCTGGTCCAGAGATGTAGATCTGTGTGTCATCAGCATAAAGATGATACTGAAAGCCATGAGATTCTATGAGCTGTCCCAGGCCAAAGGTGTAAATAGAGAACAGCAGGGGCCCTAGGACTGAACCTTGTGGGACTCCGACAGATAGGGGGCGAGGTGAGGAGGTGGTGTGTGAGTGGGAGACGCTGAATGTCCGGTCTGTTAGGTATGATGAGATCCAGGAGAGGGCCAAGTCTGTGATGCCGAGGGATGAGAGGGTCTGTAATAATAGGGAATGGTCCACTGTGTCAAAGGCAGCCGACAGGTCCAGGAGGAGGAGGACAGAGTAGTGCCGCTTGCTCTTGGCAGTTAAGAGGTCATTGGTGACCTTAGTAAGGGCAGTTTCAGTGGAGTGGTGTGACCGGAAGCCAGATTGTAAGCGGTCGAAGAGGGAGCAAGAAGAGAGATGGGAGGACAGTTCAAGGTAGACGTGTTGTTCCAGTAGCTTGGAGGCGTATGGGAGAAGTGATATAGGGCGATAGCTAGATGCAGAGGATGGGTCAAGAGAGGGCTTTTTGAGGATAGGTGTGATGGAGGCATGTTTAAAGCTTGAGGGGAAAACACCAGTTGTTAGTGATAGGTTGAAGAGATGGGTTAGGGTTGGGATGAAGACTGTGGTGAGGTTTGGGATGAAGTGGGATGGGATCGGGTCGAGTGCACAGGTGGTGAGATGTGATCTTGAGAGTAGAGTGGAGAGTCGATCTTCTGTAATGGTGGAGAAGTTGGTTTTGAAGGTGGAGGGCTGGGAAGTCGGGAGGAAGGGCTCTGGGGGTTGTTGACCAAAACTGTCCCTGATGTTATCAATTTTCTGCTTGAAAAATGAGGCAAAGTCTTCAGCTGATATATAATTATGTGCTTAATTGTAAAATACTGGGCAAAACAGTCACTGAAAAAGACCTGGGTGTATGGGTGGATGACAAACTCACATTTAGCGGCCAGTGTCGGGCAGCTGCTGCAAAGGCAAATAAAATAATGGGATGCATTAAAAGAGGCATAGATGCTCATGAGGAGAACATAATTTTACCTCTATATAAGTCACTAGTGCGACCACACTTAGAATACTGTGTACAGTTCTGGTCTCTGGTGTATAAGAAAGACATAGCTGAACTGGAGTGGGTGCAGAGAAGAGCGACCAAGGTTATTAGGGAACTAGGGGGTCTGCAATACCAAGACAGGTTATTACACTTGGGGTTATTTAGTTTGGAGAATCGAAGGCTTAGGGGTGATCTTATTACAATGTATAAATATATGCGGGGACAATACCAAGACCTTTCTAATGATCTTTTTACTCTTAGACCTGTGACGGGGACAAGGGGGCATCCTCTACGTCTGGAGGAAAGAAGGTTTAAGCATACTCACAGACGCGGATTCTTTACTGTAAGAGCAGTGAGACTATGGAACTCTCTGCCATATGATGTTGTAATGAGTGATTCCCTACTAAAATTTAAGAAGGGACTGGATGCCTTTCTTGAAAAGTATAATATTACAGGGTATATACACTAGTTTCCGTAATATTGCGTTGATCCAGGGAGCTTGTCTGATTGCCGTATGTGGAGTCGGGAAGGAATTTTTTTCCCCAATGTGAAGCTTACTGTTTGCCACATGGGTTTTTTTTGCCTTCCTCTGGATCAACATGTTAGGGCAAGTTAGGATAGGATATGGTTTGAACTAAATGGACTTAAAGTCTCCCTCCAACCTTAATAACTATGTTACTATGTTACATAGTCCTTCATACAGTTTAATGAGCACCACATAGTCCTCCATGCAGTATAAGGACCCCCTATATTGTTCCATTCAGTATAATAGGCACTACATAGTCCTCCATACAGTATAATGGGCCCCATATATTGCTCAATACAGATATTGAGCCCCATATAGTGCTCCATATATTGATCTATACAGAATAATAGACCCCATATAATGCTCCATACAGAAAATTGGACCCCATATATTGCTCCATACAGAATAATGGATCCCATATATTGCTCCATTCAAAATAATGGGCCCTATATAATGCTGGTGCCAGTGGCCCAATTAGCAAGTGGGCTCCCATTTTCTCAGGTCCCCGGCACTTGCTCGGGTGCATCGGATAGTGACACCAGTCCTGTTTACATAGGTCTTAAGCCCAATTCATGAGGGCGCGTGTTGGAGTGAGATTTGCCTGATTCACTACTAGGACAATCCCTTTTTTGATCAAAATGTTTGGCCCCCATAAAATAATACAGCTTATACTCACCTCCCATACCGGCACTGTTCCCACAATATAGGCACTCGTTCTCCCTGGGGCTCTCATGCGGTGTTGTGATACGTAACACGGGCACCCATTTAGCGCTGGTGTCTTTTTCTCCACCTTGAAACAATCGAACATGAAGAGAAAGTCCGGACTGCAGCTGATCTCGGACTTTCTGTTTATGCCCACTCCGACAGGAAGTGGGGACAGGGATGCTGGTGTCACATGTCACAACACCGCACGAGAGCACCGGGGAGAACGAGTGCTGAGACCACTGGAATGGCACCAACATAGCAGGTGAGTATAGGCTTTATGATTTTATGGGGGCCAAGCAAGGGATAGGAGAAGTTGTCCAAGAAGTGGACAAATCACTATAGAATTGGGCAACTTACTTATTTTTTCCATTCTCTGCCATCTAAAGGCTATTATAAAAACGATAAAACAATTTTTGAGATGGAATGTTCAAATAATGGCCCTTTAAGACATACTTTGTCATTTTCATATTCCCTCCTGATAGATCCCCTGGACCAGTCTATAACACAATTCCAATCTCAACGGGAGAGAGATCTGAACTGCACCTTAACAAGGGATCAATGGAGGCGTATCTTTACTTTGACACAAATCATCCATTAGCTTGCGATTTAAGGAGACCGGCTACAAACTACTCTCTTGATGGTAAAGGGTCCCAACTCGCCTACACTCTATTTTCAGATGCTAGTCCTATGTGTTGGAGATGTGGGGAGGAGGAAGGCAACCTTCTATATATTTTTTGGACATGCAGACTCATGTCGCCTTTCTGGGAAAAAGTACAACTAGTGAGTCATAAACTCACAGATCTTATTTCAGACCATGACCCGGCTATCGTTCTCCTCCATCACAGTGACATCCCATTAAAAACATATCAAAACTAGATTCTGAGGTATTTCATTAAGTCTCCTAGAGCATGTATTCCTTTGTTATGGAAAAGTGACACCAACCTGACAATTCCACTTTGGTTTTCCAAAATAAACGAGATTACAAAAATGGAGGCGCACACCTCCACGATCAACAACTCTCATGATAAATTCTATAAAATATATTTTACTGGCTGGAATTTAAATCTTTAGCTGATTTCCTTGATCTTTTATGTTTTTCCTTCAAGGCCCTCTCTGACGTTCTCCTCCCCTCATCCTCTTACCTTGACACACCTTCCCTCATTCCCCTTGTCTTTGTGTTTTTGAGTTTTTACTTCTTTTTCTTTTCTCTTTATCATTCATCTTTATTAATTTACATGGGCATGTAATGATTTAATTTAATTATAAGTTTGAGTCATCACCATGCTGTTATTTTCTAAAAAAAATTGAACCAATGTACAATCACCGATTATACTTTGGAATATTTTCAAAACTTTTATCTTGTTCTAAATGTTATGGAGATACTGTTTTTTTGATATTTCCATGCGGTTTTGTTTGACTCATTACTTGTGGCACAATTAGTGTCTTTTGTTAGGATTTGTAATTGCATTTCCTCTCCAAAACTCAAAGTTATATTTATAAAAGAGTAGTGGACAACTTCTTTAAGAGGTGCCTCTCCACAAATCTTACTTCAGTCAGAGCCACAGCTTGTCAAGAATTAGACAAGTGGCCATATCCAAACCCTGTCCCACCCCAGCATTGCCCATTTTGAATGAGTTGGCCAAAAATTAAAATTTTGCAAACTTTTCAAAGTATTTTATTCTAGATATCTTGCCTAATTGCTTGGATGAAAAGGCATATTTGTGCTTTCTATATGACTTTCATTTTTGCCTTTTTATTTTTTCCACTCCTTCTTCCAAGAGCCATATTTTTTTTCATCCACAAAGCTGAATGAGGGCTTGTTTGTAGAATAACACAGCCATCATCTGCATCAACACCAGGGACTTCACATATTGCATAACAGTACATCATATGTCGGGAATTGGTTAAAGAGTAAAGTTGCTCAAACACACTAATTTTGGTAGGACCTGAAGATCAATCATTTTGTTCACAACGGAGTAAAATATTGTCAAATCTATCTGTCTGTAGCTTAGTCCACTCTCATGTTAGAGATAGTACTCAGCTGCACAAGCATTCGGTCATTTGGTTACTGAAATGTTGGAACATGCTTCTGAAATAAAGTCTTGAAAATCATAATAAGAAGTGGTAAATATTGTTTTGATGAATACGAAGTGCAACATAATTTGCCAAATCCTTGTAGAATATGGTACAGTATATTACGTAAATCTCTGAAGAATCTTTTCTGTCTGCATCTTTTAGGATGTCCGCTTGTACAGCTCAGAATCAGGAACTGCACCGCAAAGTTCTAATTCTGGAGAAACACAACTTGTGAGTAGTTTATCTCTTACAAAATACTTTATAAAATTTAATTTGAACTAGAAACTATTAAAAAGGTGTCTTTGAGAATGCACCCATCCCCAACTATTTATATGATCATGTTGCTGTGTTGAACATAATGTCATTCTCATCTTTATTTATCCACTCTGTTGCTCCCTGACTGAAAACTCACTTTTTTAATTCAAATGCAAATAATAGTAAAGTACTCTGGGTATGACAAAGCAATTCTGCCTCCCTGGCTCTATTCCTACTTTTCTCAGCTTGACTGACAGCTCACTGTGTAGCCAAGTCAGTGAACAGCCAGTTTAAGGGGGTTGTCCAGTCTTAACCAATAAGTCTGCAGTCACTCTGTGACTTATTAACTCCCCCCCAGCACGCACTGTGCACTGTGGGGATTCACCGGTTTCAGATTTCAAATTTGAAGTCGCAATGCAATACGAGAAACTTGCGCGAGTCTCTCGCCTGAATGCCCGGCACTGCCACAGGCTGTTCGGACCGGAGCGTTCATCTGCATAGAAATACATGCAGCCGCACACTCCGATCCCGTGTGACGGATCTGCGGATGTAGGGTTGTGCAAATATTTTTCTCTTCTACACCTTTGTGAGAGTAGTACAAGTTTACAAGGAATTTGCACTCCCATGAAAGACAATTCAGGATTTTCTTTATTAATATCTTTGTTAAAAAAAATCACATGAAGGGTAGGGTGGGAATGGGGAGGGTAATGGTATATGGGGATACATGTAGTTATTTCTTATTTCTGTATGACTCAGTGCTGTTCATATGTACTGCTATAACTATAATTTCATGTAGTTATCTGCTTTAGCCACTGTCAATTCCACATGATTTGTTAAAATGTACGGTTTATGTGTACTAATGTAACTAAAAATTCAATAAACTAGCTTGGCCTGTGCAAAATTTTCGCACATTGGTCGTCAGGGGCGCAGGCAATTTCAGAAAAAGCAAGCTGGTCAAATGTAAATGTATTTCATGAGCTGATGAACACAGATAGGTATATGTAGATCGTTATACAATATATTGTTTTGATAAGTAGAGGCCAAAAAATGTTTTCAGGTTGAGGTGCCTCCTGCAGGTCATTGTGTCTTTCTGCAGGTTTATGAAAATAAATGTTTAAACTGTATTTAGTGCTAAAATCGTGTAAGTGTGGTTTGTTCGGCTGCTTTCTTGCTGATGGGAGCAAGTTTACCTTTCAAATGGTGTATCATGTGTGTGTGTATGGAGCAAAGTAATCCCCGAAAAAGCAGTGCATGTATACAAATGTGTTGGCAGTGTACTTTGGGGTACTGTGGTGCCACCTGCAGGTCATTTTTTCTTACTGCAGGTTTATGAAAATTAATGTTTAAACTGTATTTTGTGATCAAATCGTGGATTTCAAATGGTGTATAATTTGTGTGTGTGGGTGCAGTATGAATGGAGATACAAAGGAATCTCCGAAAAACAGTGTTTAGAAATAATAGAATAGAGTTAAAAAAAAAAAATCACATGTGCAGTTCTACTTTAACCTCTGACGTCTTTCCGGTGTATCGCACGCCCTTAGTCATAGATATAATCCAATTTAAACTGTGACTAAATTTAACCCCTTTACCCCGAAGGGTGGGTTGCACGTTAATGACCAGGCCAATTTTTACAATTCTGACCACTGTCCCTTTATGTGGTAATAACTCTGGAATACTTCATCCGGATCCCACTGATTCTGAGATTGTTTTTTGTGACATATTATACTTCATGATAGGGATAAAATTTCTTCGTTATGACTTGCGTTTATTTGTGAAAAAAATGGAAATTTGGTGACAATGTTGAAAATTTTGCAACTTAAACTTTGAATTTTCATGCCCTTAAATCACAGAGATATGTCACACAAAATAGTTAATAAATAGTGATGAGCAAATAGTAAAATATTCAGATTCAAGAACAGCGGCACAAATCATTTCTAATACCCATGCATTCGTACCGAATAATGAATCCAATGCAAGTCAATGGGAAAGACAAATATTTTTCTGCTGGACCCAACAAACAGGTCTTGGGGCCTGAGAAAAAAGCTGAAATGCATGGGAAAGTGCTAAAACTAAATGGGAGAAGATGCCTACATGCCTTTCTGACTCACATATGGTAACTGGGAATAATGTTGTCATACTATTGCGCCGCATTAACGGTTTTTTAAGAAGACCTACCAAACCAAACATACAGTACATTTTTTTTTAAGGGAAAAATGCTAATAAACATTTTTTTCCTTCAAAATTACATGTATAGTGGAAAATAAAAATAAAAAAATTAAAAAAAATTAAACCTTCCTTTAGCATATGTTCATTTTACATTTGGGAGGGCTCATACTCCTACATTTGGGAGGTCCCTCCCTCATTCCAAATTGTTAGCTAGATAGTGAAATACATATTCCCCATCACGTTACAATGCCAGCTCAAAAATGCCCATTTGAATTTTGGGCTTCGCCCGCCACCACCTCCATATCCACCGCCATGTGATTATGAAGCCCTCACTTGACATTTTCATAGTGCCAGCAGGTGCCGTGAAACCTGAGTTGGTGAAGGGCCCTCAGTTAGCCCTGTATCATACATTTGGGAAAGCTCTCACTTTTATATTTGTGAGGTCCCTCCCTCATTCCAAATTGTTAGCTAGATAGTGGAATATATTATCCATCACTTTACAATGCCAGCTAAAACATGCCCATTTGAAATTTGGGATGCGCCCTCCACCACCACCACCACCACATCCACCGCCATGTGATTATGCGGCCCTCGCTTGACATTTTCAGAGGGCTAGCAGGTGAGCGCCACAGTTCATTTTGGCCACCATATCCCAATGAAGCCACTGTCATAGCGGTTGGAGCCGCTGTAAGGTGAATATAATGCAGGAGTTGGGGGAGCTGTATGCTCAATGTCAGTAAATTGGATTCTTCCAGAAACCAAATGCATTACAATTAAATTTGGAATACAGTGTATGCAAGCGAGGGCCTGTATTGTGGCAAGTTTGTCAGGTCTGAAACCCATGTCAGGAACATGTACAAGCCTCATTTTACCTGGAAGCAGCCTCCTCAATGAAAAGAGGCAGGAGTGCTATTGACCAATCTGCACAAGCCTACGCACTTCTTCTGGAAACTACCCAACCAGGCAGGGCCGGCGTTTGGACCAGGCAGACCAGGCAGATGCCTGGGGCCCCCACCTACAAAGGGGGCCCCCTGCATCTGCAGTCCATTTATGAAGTGCCCAGAGGGTGTACAGCAGTGAATAATGCTGTGCATTGCTCTGAAGTCTTGGAGTGTCTCTCGCAAATCCCCTTGAGCCCCCCTGTCTCTCCCTGCAGTTAGGTTAAAAGTTGAGAGTGAGGGGGAGGGTCCGATTACAGCACAGCAGATGACTGCAGCTCTATGTCTCCTCCTGTGTCATGGCTGCTCCTAGCACTGACCTGAGAATGGATATGCCTAAGTGAAGCCACAGAACCTGGTAAGAGCAGCAATATCAGGTCAAAGTGCAGTGATTTACTCACTGTGGTCCCAGAGCTCTGTGCTGATTGCTGTAGGATCAGGATTCACAGCCACATACAGCAGCGATCAGCATCAGCTCTGACCACAGTCACTTATCACTGCTTGTAATGTGACAGGGCGACCTCCTGTCACTACTGTCTGGATGACATGACAAGGATATTGTCTGCTGAATCAGGGGATTTATGATATAGAAATAAATGAATTCCGATGTGAAATAACAAGGGTAAACCATACATATATATAGTACTAGTACAGGTTTGCATAGGAATCAGCGTTTTTGGTGCCTTTTTTTTTGCAGCCAAAAAATTATTAATGATCTAGTGGATGGCTTACACAGTAAAATATCAGTATTTGCAGATGATGCAAAACTATGTAAGGTAGTTAACACAAAGGAGGACAGTTTGCAACTACAGACAGATTTGAGTAAATTGGAGAATTGGGCTGAAAAATGGCAAATGAGGTTTAACACAGATAAGTGTAAGGTTATGCACATGGGAAGGAGAAACTGATGCTACAATTACTTACTAAATGGGAAACTGCTGGGGAAATCAGACATGGAAAAAGACTTAGGCATCTTAGTCAATAAGAAGCTAAATTGGAGTGCCCAGTGTCAGGCAGCTGCCACCAAAGCAAATAGGGTCATGGGATGCATTAGAAGATGCCTGGGGACACGAGATGAAAACATAATTCTCCCTCTGTACAAATCACTCGTCAGACCACACTTGGAGTATTGTGTGCAATTTTGGACGCCGGTGCTCAAGAAAGACATTACTGAACTTGAAAGGGTTCAAAGGCGGGCTACTAAAATGATAAATGGAGTTGGTTTACTACAATACCCAGAAAGGTTATCAAAATTAGGTCTAATTACTCTATAAAAGAGAAGACTTAGGGGAGACTTAATATATATGCACAAGTATATCAGAGGGCAATACAGAGATCTCTCCAATGAACTGTTTGTACCAAGGACTGTGACAAGAACAATGGGGCATTCTCTTCATTTGGAGGAAAGACAATTTCTGAACCAGCTTAAAAGAGGGTTCTTCATGGTAAGAGCAGTGAGGCTCTGGAATTCTCTTCCTGAGGAAGTGGTGATGGCCAACTCACTGAATGAATTTAAGAAAGGAATGGATGCTTTTCTTGTGAGTAACAGTATAGAAGGTTACGAAAAACAGAATATTATAGGTAGATGGTTGACGCAGCTTAGGGGAAGGAATTTTTTTCCCTATGGAGAAAATTGGCTTCTACTCTGTGGGTTTTTTGCCTTCCCCAGGATCAACAATGCAGAACAGCTGCACTAAAAATAGGCTGAACTAGATGGACATAAGGTCTTCCTTCAGCCTTCAAAACTATGTTACTATGTTAAAGCTGGCTCTCTTGGCAGTAAAAACACTGCTTTCAAAATGCCCATTTTTTAGGGTATGTGCAGACGATCCGGAAATGGCAGCACTTTGAACGTAGCGGACTTGTGCTCCGTCTAAACTGCTGCCATCTTTTGAACGCAGGTGATTCCACATGTGGTCACTGAACCGTGCGAAATCACTGCGTCCAGTACATGGTAGGGGTGAGATTTTCTAAAACTTTTTCATTGCTTTCTACGGGTGCAAAAAATTGCTGAAAGAAGTGACGCTGCAGATTTAAAGAACGCTGCAGTTGTGAAATTCAGTCATGAGAAAATAAAAGGGTGTGCGGGAGATCTCTGAAAATCTCAGTCTTTGCTTGTGCTGTAAAATGCTGTAAGCTTCTTATTTGCAGAAGAAAAAGCTGCAGAAATTCTGCATATGAACGTGGCCAAGAGCGGCTTTTTAAAGTGCCAGCAAAACATATGAGATTTCCGAAATCTCCTGCATGCGCTTGATTTTTTTCAGAACTGTAGCACTTTTTAAATCTACAACGTGTCACTTCTTTCAGTGTGTTTTCACCTTTAGAAAGCAATGAAAGAATAAAAAAGAAAGCTGCAGATATTGCATCGGTATTTTTTGCTGCAATTTTTGAAATGGTTTTGGTGAATTAAACTATTAAGTGTCATTCACACGTTCAGTATTTGGTCAGTATTTCACATCAGGATTTGTAATGCAGAAACAGCAGTGGAACAATGAGAGGAAAAGTATAGTAGAAACACGTCACCACTTCTGGATTTCTCACCCTCCTGGTTTTGACTTGCACATACTGATGTGAAATACTGACCGAATACTCAACGTGTGAACGTGGCCTTAAACATACTGTAGACAAAGCAAACATCCTCACTTTAAAAAAAGCTGAGAAAAGTATAAATAACCCCAGAAAACAAGCTGAAAAACAGGTGTTTTGAACGCAACATTTTTACTGCCAATTGAACAGGTTTTGGCTACTGAAAAAAATGCATGTGAACATAGCCATAGCGTTTCAGAGTAAGACTATCTGTGGTGTTACATAGGACTGCAGGTGACATCTACTACGTTATCTGTTCTCCAAGAGTTATTACTGCTATCTCTGGTGTTACATAAGATGAGGTCAGAGTCATGTGACTGGTCACATGAGCCGGGGAGGGCTTCTGTTCTGGAGTGTGCTATGCATAGAGGGAATTGTATGGCGATCGGTACACAGCCCCTTCTGAAATGACAGGTGGGCGTGGTGGCTGATTCGCAGTGCGGGAAAACTGCAATCCCGGCCTGGATATCGGGTGGGAGTGTCAAAATCAGGACTGTTCCGCTGGATCCAGGACAGTTGGGAGCCCTGCTGTGTTATCTGCAGTGTTAAAAAAAAATTAAGAGGGGGTTGGGGGACAACTTTTTGTCTTGGGGCCTGGCCCTCCAATCTTTTCTGATCCTAGCCACGCTCCTGTGTAATGCTAATAGTGGCAGACCCATTGACCGATATAAGGCCCCTGAATATGGGGGTCACAGTGCCAGCACTGGCTCCAGGCCCCTCTGCCACCTGTATCCACTTCCTGCTCATGTAATGTAACCTAAATGTGTGGTTTTACAATGTTAACATTTGGGGCCCCACTTTAAACTTTTGCCTAGGGCCCCACTTTGTCTAAAACCGGCCCTGCAACCAGGCAGAATTTTTTGCATCTTTTGCATGGTTTTGAGCAACAATGGAGTAATTACAAGATATGTCCCAGAGAGTGACGAGGTCTGTGGTGTGTATTACTCAGGTGAAAGACAGTGCTACAGAGCTCAGGTAAAGGCCATAGGCATGTTCCAATACGTGTAAGGCTGCAACCTGAATAGGTCTGTGGAGAGTATGAAGCCAGTCTCTTAGACGTGTTTAAAATATACAGAAATTGGGCAATACCCCACCACAATTTTATTTTTTACCAAAATTTAGAAAATTTAAGGGAAACGACAGTTTAATGAAGAGACACAAGTCTCATTTAGAAGCCTGGAAAAGCCAACAATGGTCTTTGTCCAGCACAGGACAGTGTAAAGTGCTAACGAAAATGTATGCCCTATCTAACTTACAATTTGGGAAGAGACATATGTGCTGACAAGGGACAACTGAACGCTGAGCTGGGACAATGAAATGGACGTGGTTGCTGACTGTTGTATCTATGCAACTGCAGGTTGTGGGCAGGAGGCATCAACCCTTCCTTCCTGGACAGCAGATTGGGAAGGACGTAACACAGGGGAAGGGCCAGTGTTACGGAGCCACAAGACCACTGCAGCCCAGTGCTGAGACTGGCGGAGACCCCCGGAGCATCAGTGCTGGAGCCGTGGGGGATTTATCATTTCATGCTAATTATTTTTACATTCTCAGAAAACCCCTGTAGTGACTGTTCACACGCACCATTTTTGCTGCGGATTGATCTACAGTGTTGGCCGGAAATATTCTGCTTTTTTGCAGCCTTTTCACTTGCATTTTTGTGTCCCATTCATTTGAATAGGGAAAAAACGCTGCAGAAAGAAGACAGCAACAGATTTATAAAAAAAAAAAGTGTCTTCTGGCCAGTGTCCGTGTTTGGCTGCTGTGCTGGGACAGCGTTGATTAGTATAGTAAACTGCACTATTCCATACAATAGGATATTAAGCCCTGTTCACACTGCGCTTCTGCAGTGCGTCCGGGGGCTCTGCCTGAATCCCCCTAAAATAGGATTCACATCAATCCCGATGGGGCCAAAGACGGCACTGACACAAGCGGAGGTCAAATGAATCTGTTTTTTTTGTGAAACTGACTGATTTATTTTCTTAGGCCGTGTGCACACAATCAATAATTGGCAGCGCTTTGGACGCAGCACAAGTTCGCTGCATCCAAAGCGCTGCCATCTATTTAACACAGGTGATTCCGCGCATGTGATCACTGAACCGTGCGGAATCACCGCGTCCAATGCATTAAACAGGTGAAATTTATCTGCAGATGTTCACTTCTCCACAAAAAAACAGTGAAGTAAAACCATTAGATAAGATTTTCATAAAGGAGTATTAAATGGCCAGAGGTTTATACACACTGAACTATGGTACCACTGATCTAGGATGAAAATTCAGAAATCGAGTGGAGTACACACAGCATCCGTGTCATCCTCTGCAATACATTGCTCTACAATTGGTCCAGTCATATAGATCTTTATGGTCCATAAGTGGTTATATTTTCTACATTTAAAAAAAAAAAAAATTCAGGTAAAAGGCTTGTTACAAATCATGTTCAGTTGATCAATTGACATGCCGTGGTCTGGAAAGACACACCGCATGTCCGTCTCCGCGGGTGAGCCGCGGGCATCTGTGCACGCATAGTGGGCATGGGATTTCTTGAAATCCCATCCACTATTCTGTAACATCTTGATGCTGCAGAAGTACGCAGCGTCCAACCTGCAGTGTTTACTGATCGTGTGCACATACCCTCAGAGTCTGTTTGTGCTTTTTTGTCAAAGGCCAGAGTCACACTAGCGAGGAATACGGAAGAGTGCTATGTGATAAAACATCGCATAGCACTCGGACCACTGTTAATCTATGGGGCAGCTTTTTTTTTTCTCGACCGTATTGTACGTGCGAGTGAAATTGCAGCATGCTGAAATTTGCTGCGTATATCGGGCCAAGACTAGCCAATGTAAGTCTATGGGTGCCAGAAAAAATCGCATACCACACAGACCATCCGTGTGACTTGCGAGAAATACACACCGGTGTCCTTTGAAAAGCTGGCAATTCATGTGCTGCATACAGTAAAATCACACTGACAGGTTAGAAAAGAATAGATACAGTGCCTTGGGAAAGTATTTGGCCCCCTGGAACTTTTCAACCTTTTCCCACATATCATGCTTCAAACATAAAGATACCAAATGTAGATTTTTGGTGAAGAATCAACAACAAGTGGAACACAATTGTGAAGTTGAACGAAATTTATTGGTTATTTTAAATTTTTGTGGAAATTCAAAAACTGGAAAGTGGGGCGTGCAATATTATTTGGCCCCTTTACTTTCAGTGCAGCAAACTCACTCCAGAAGTTCATTGTGGATCTCTGAATGATCCAATGTTGTCCTAAGTGACTAATGATGATAAATATAATCCACCTGTGTGTAATCAAGTCTCCGTATAAGTGCACCTGCTCAGTGATAGCCTCAGGGTTCTGTATGATGCACAGAGAGCATCATGAAGACCAAGGAACACAACAGGCAGGTCCGTGATACTGTGTTGGAGAAGTTTAAAGCCGGATTTGGATACAAAATGATTTCCAAAAATTTAAACATCCAAAGGAGCACTGTGCAAGTGATCATATTGAAATTACATACCATAGAAGAGAAAAAGCAGGACAAAGGCACAGCTGTATGACCTCGGGTTAATGAAGCTGCACACACATCAGGGAACAGGGTGCAACTTCCAAGGAAAATAGTCTGTATATCCATAAAGAAGAAAGTGGATAGGCACATTCCATCCCATGCAAAATAATCCTTTATTGTGGCATCAAGTTACCAACAGCAGGCAGATAAAACCATGGAGCAAGTACAGACGACGATCATTTCGCGCTTACATTGCGCTTCAACAGGTCTTCTCTATGGATCATATTGAAATGGAAAGGAGTATCATACCACTGCAAATCTAACAAGACCCGACCATCCCGCTAAACTTTCATCTCAAACAAGGAGAAGACTGATCAGAGATGCAGCCAAGCGGCTCATGATCACTCTGGATGAACTGCAGAGATCTACAGCTAAGGTGGGACAGTCTGTCCATAGGACAACAATCAGTCGTACACTGCACAAATCTGGCCTTTATGGAAGAGTGGCAAGAAGAAAGCCATTTCTCAAAGATATCCATAAAAAGTGTTGTTTAAAGTTTGCAACAAGCCACCTGGGAGACACACCAAACATGTGGAAGAAGGTGTTCTGGTCAGATGGAACCAAAATTGAACTTTTTGGCAACAATGCCAAACGATATGTTTGACGTAAAGACAGCTCATCACCCTGAACGCACCATCCCCACTGTCAAACATGGTGGTGGCAGCATCATGGTTTGGGGCTGCTTTTCTTCAGCAGGGACAGAGAAGATGGTTAAAATTGATGGGAAGATGGATGGAGCCAAATAAAGGACCATTCTTGAAGAAAACCTGTTGGAGCCTGCAAAAGACCTGAGACTGGAACAGAGTTTTGTCTTCCAACAAGACAATTATCACAAACATAAAGCAAAATCTACAATGGAATGGTTCACAAATAAGCGTATCCAGGGGTTAGAATGGCCAATTCAAAGTCCAGACCTGAATCCAATTGAGAATCTGTGGAAAGAGCTAAAACCTGCTGTTCACAAACGATCTCCATCAAACCTCACTGAGCTCAAGCTGTTTGCCAAGGAAGAATTTGCAAGAATTACAGTCTCTCGATGTACAAAACTGATAGAGCCATATCCTAATAAACTTGCAGCTGTAATCGGTGGCGCAACAAAGTATTAAGTTAAAGGGGCCGAATAATATTGCACGCCCCACTTTTCAGTTTTTGAATTTCCACAAAAATTTAAAATAACCAATAAATTTCGTTCAACTTCACAGTCGTTGCAGGGGGCCAAATACTTTCGCAAGGCACTGTTTATACACATAGAATACATACAGTATATACAGTGCCTTGCGAAAGTATTCGGCCCCCTGGAACTTTTCAACCTTTTCCCACATATCATGCTTCAAACATAAAGACACCAAATGTTAATTTTTGGTGAAGAATCAACAACAAGTGGGACACAATTGTGAAGTTGAACGAAATTTATTGGTTATTTTAAATTTTTGTGGAAATACAAAAACGGAAAAGTGGGGCGTGCAATATTATTCGGCCCCTTTAGCTTAATACTTTGTTGATTCTCTGGGAGCAATGTTATGTTGTGGAGTTGGATGGAGCGCATCAGAGGGATGATGCGGATGCATCTCATTATGCCAGCCCTGGAGGCGGAAATAGCTGTGATGGCCCTAGAGGGGGACGCACGGGACTCTGTTATGCTCAGACACCCTCAGGCGAGATATACCTGGGGACACATGGGGACCCCACTGACGTAGGGGAGCTGCGCATGAGACTGTTTTACCGGGTACAAAGAGAGGGGGAGACAGTGATGCAGTTTATGAACGCCCTGCAGGAACTCCATACTGCCATTGTACGGAAGGACAGCATAGGTATAGGGCCAATTGACATTGTGCTACGAGACCAACTGGTGACGGGCTTGGGAGATGTGTTGATTAAGCAGGCCTTGCGAGAGCTCATGCGGGTAAAGCCAGACATGACTTTCTCTCAGGTTGGGAGTGAGGCGCGCACGCTTGAGCAGGAGCAGGGAGTGATAATGCAGGTGGGGAAGGTATGAAGCGGGGAGGTAGCTGCCCCTCATTTGGTAGAAGACTTGAAGAAGGAGATTAAGCGAATCTGCGAGGAAGTGGCTGAATATAAGAGGACTCCTGCTGTAGAGACCGCCCTCCAACGTGAGACTAGTGCCGCTTGGCGAAGAAGACCGCCTACATGCTACAATTGCGGAGTACCCAGCCCAAATGAAAAAGAAACAACATGGATCCGGGATTCCCGGCTGAAGATAAGAAGAATCTGGGAGAAGATTGAGAGTCTGGGGGAAGCCCTTACTGCTGTCTTGGGGACCAGAGGCATACCCCGAGGTAACGTGTGGAAGCAGATTGAGGGAGATAGAGGAGAGGTGCGGAGCATGAAGAAGACTTTAGTGGCAGCTCCAGAGCGTAGCCCCGTATCCTGGAGTGAATCGCATCCGCAGATGAGAAATGCTTCCCGCCGAGGTCGACGATCCAGACCAAAGCATCCACCAGACAGACGCAGACGTGAGTGTTGGGCATGCAGAAGAGTGGGACATCTGTCCAGAAATTGCCCTACCCTAGAAAAGTGGTGGCAAAGATCCGCTCACCCCTCTGAGGGTCCTGCTAATTGGAGGGAGTGTCGCCCCTGGATGGAATAGTACAGCGGGGGAAGGAGAGCTCCAATCAGAGTAAGACAGTGTCACGGTGTAGGACGTCGAGAAGAGGTAGAGAGGATGTCGACTGTCCACGATCAAATGTCAGCACTGTCCCAACGCGTGGAGGCAGGATTAGTAGAACTCCAACCTGGATCTAGAGGTCTCGACGGTGAGGGTCGACCAGAAAAGGAGGAAGGGACGATTGTCCAAGTGGCATATCGAAGTAAGTCACCATCAGGCCCACCATAAGCTACTGGCAAAGGAGAAGAGTTGACAAGAATTTCCGAGACGTACGCTTCTACAGTTCTCATCAATGAGAAGAAAGAGCCACTAGTGTCGTCCCCTGAGGTGAAGTGTGTGCCGGCTGTCAGTTCACAAGATCCTGACCGGACAGACGAGATGGAACAGCTGTGTGAGACAGGGAGTGTGGCCGAGGAGCCCTGGGAAGTGATGCCAGCAGAGCCTGGCACGGATGATGAAGGTTCTGGCTTGCCTGGTCTAAATCCAGCCAGTTCTAGTTTTGACGAGAGTGCTCCTGTCGAAGAGGGGGGAGCTATGGAGAACAGTCACCTGTACTAATCTCCCAGACCGAGAAGCCCAAGCGAGGTGAGCTTGGGGTGAGCTGGACCACAGAGTGAAGGCAAAAGAGCCAACAACTGCTAAGCATCTCTGGGAACTCCTTCAAGACTGTTGGTAGACCATTACCGGTGACTACCTCTTGACACTCATCAAGAGAATGCCAAGAGTGTGCAAAGCAGTAATCAAAGCAAAAGGTGGCTAATTTGAAGAACCTAGAATATAAGACATATTTTCAGTTGTTTCACACTTTTTTGTTAATTATATAATTCCACATGTATTAATTCATAGTTCTGATGCCTTCAGAGTGAATCTACAATTTTCATAGTCATGAAAATAAAGAAAAATCTTTGAATGAGAAGGTGTGTCCAAACTTTGGTCTGTACTGTATATATATTTATATTGCAGAGAGAGATAGAAGAATAGCCAGTAATTCATTTGTCAGCATCTGTGAAATCACTGCAGGAACTGACATGATAGGAGAGATGGATTACATAGAGTAAATCCATATAGAGTAGGTGGATATATACATGTCAGTGGCAAATGCAATTATTATAGTGTGTGCAAAATTCTGGACATGTATTTAATGAATGAAAGATTATTTTACAGAAAAAAATGGCGTGGGGTCCCCCTATAATTAATAGCCAGCAATGGCTATGCAGACAGCTGATGGCTGATGTTAATAGCCTAGAAAGGGGTCATGGATCCTGCCCCCCGTCTAAAAACATCAGCTCTCAGCCATCAAGCCCCGAGGTTAGTAATGTAGAGGCGTCAATAAGACACTCCTATTATTAACCCCACAGTCAAATTGTAAAGAAAACACAGACACTCATTAAAAAATCCTTTACTTGAAATAAAGACACAGACTCCTTTATTATTCTTAAATAAACCATACTTACAAACACACCTAATCCGCATGAAGCCCTTGTTCTCCTGTAATAAATCTAAAATAAAAAAGCAACAATATACCATACCTGTCAGTTGTCGTGTTCCACGCCGTAATCCATATCTGGGGGATATGCATTTTTCAACCTGGACGGTGTTAAGATGCGACAGTCCCGGCTGAAAAACCACTGGTGAATGAGATGTTGCCAGCTCAGCCTTAGTGACTAGCACTGACGTCACTGAGTCTGCGCTCCTTCACAGCCTAACCCGTGCTGAACTCTGGAGCGTGGGAAAATACCAGTTCATTTCCCATGCTCCAGACTTCATCGCGGGACAGGCTGTGAGGGAAGGCAGCATCAGTGACATCACCGCTATTCACTGAAGCTGTTTTGCAGTCGAACTGAATTGCTCTGACCTCAGGACCGTGGGAAAATGCCAGTGATGAGGTCACTGCAGTTCATGCTCAGTGTATTCACAGCTGATCACCGTGAGAAATTCTGCAGAACCACTCCTTTATAGGGTTGTCTTGCTAATTGCCTATCATTCCTACTTGTCTATTCCATTTGCACAACAGCAGGAGAAATTGATTTACAATCAGTCTTGCTTCATAACTGGATAGGTTGATTTCACAGTTGTGTGATAGACTAGGAGTTACATTGTGTTGTTTAAGTGTTCACTTGGCAAAAGGATCCTCAAAGACCATAAGAATGATTGTTAGATTCATTTTATTGATAATCTCAAGTAATACTTTGTGTTTCTTACCTGTGCAACTTGATAAAAGAGTCCTGGGTCCCTGAAATCCATAGTTTTCTTGGTTTTATTTATTAGTGAAGGGAACTTTACAGTGATTTTTATGGTCTTCTGTTGATCCCCATGCCATCTTCAAAGTATTCATATTGAAGCAGGTTGTCCTTGTAAGGTTTGGCCAGGACCGTAGTCGTTTCTGAGGACTACGATGCAACGGTGTCCTGGCATCCCCTCACATAGACATGACAGCTTTCTGTCAGCATACCTGCAGCTCCATTCTTCTCACCCTCCAGGCCTTCTCCAGGCTGCAGTATATTTTTTCCAGGCATTGTGGTGTAGGTAACAGCAGGTTTGCAGGATGCAGTGACGAGACACGAGACTGGTTGAACTTTGAAAAGCAAACTTTTATAATTTAAAGCCGCTAGGGCTATACTAAGCAACCAAAAAGGGATAACAACAGTTGTCCTCGCAGGGACTCAGTACAACCAAACACTATTTGAAAAGAACATGACTAACCCGGCCAAGGCCGGTTACTATGGGGTCACGGTATGGCCGTCTATGGGTCCTTATACTCTATAATGTCATATATCCGTCCTGACGTCCCTCGGCGTCTCTGTGGAAGCTGCGTTGCTGGTGAAGCTGCTTTGGCGCCTGTGAGGAGGCTGCTGTGGTGTCTTTGATGAGGCTGCTGTGGTATCTTTGATGAGGCAGCTGTGGCGTCTTTGATGAGGCTGCCTTGGCGTCGCAGCCGCTGGGCCCAGCTGCTGAAGATTTGGAGTAGTCTTCGGGCGTTCCAGCGCCCAGGAGGAGTTGGGGCACAACAGGCCCTGATGGAGTCCTGAGATGAAGTAACCCCCTGTTGTAACAGCGGGGTTGTGCTTGTTAGCGAGTTCAATGGGACTCCTGTCCCCAAGCAGGGTTGTGTCGCAGTGCTCAAGAGTGGCGGTTTACTGGCCATGTGCACAGCCTGGGGCTGTGTGCAAAGTGTCTCTGTTGACGAGGAACAGGCCCCAACTGCCGACTGCAGCGGGGTGAAGGTGGCTGTGAGCGGTGATAGACAGGCCGCAACCATGGGCTGAAGTGAAACGGCAGCATCCGCGGGTGGCAGCGGGCAGGGCGCAACCACGGGCTGAAGGTTGTTGGCAGCGGCCGGGAGAGGGAGCGGACAAGCCGTGGAGGGCTCGGGCTCAGCGGTAACGGCCAAGGATGACCGGGGGCAGATCGTAACCTGGGATTGGGGTGAAGAGGCAGTCCCCTGTCGGTAAGCTCGGCGCCTCCTTCCTGAGGGCCACTGCGTATCTACTGCTGCTGGTCTTGTCTCTGAACTTTCAGTGTCCTTCCCGTTCTCTCACGCCCCCTCTGTCTCCTGCTCCATGTCTGACGTATCACCAACTGACCCCTCTGCACGCTCCCTGTCCCTTTTATACTCGCCCCTCCCCTTGCTGTCCTGTCACTCTCAACAGTCCACTCTCCTCCTCTGTTCCCCGGGTACTGTTTCCTTAGGAACTCAGATGGCGGTCCCCTTGGTTCCGACCCGGACACTCTGTGGGGGTCCTCCTCCCTATAGTGGTACAAATGAAGACAGTCCAGCTCAACTTTAACAATAACAGCTTTACTGGTTTCTTTACACAATACATCCATTTTCTTTACAGCACTTACCTCAGATCCCACAGTGCACAATTCTGTCTTTCTTGAAAAGTATAATATTACACGGTATATACACTAGTTTCCTTAATATTGCGTTGATCAAGGGAGCTAGTCTGATTGCCGTATGTGGAGTTGGGAAGGAATTTTTTTCCCCAATGTGAAGGTTACTGTTTGCCACATGGGTTTTTTTTTAGCCTTCCTCTGGATCAACATGTTAGGGCAAGTTTGGATAGGATATGGGTTGAACTAGATGGACTTAAAGTCTTCCTTCAACCTTAAATAACTATGTTACTATGCTACTTTCCCTAGCTTCTCACTGTCTTCTTCCAGAACATTCCCGGGACGTCCCGTCCATGTTCAGCATCACAGCATCCTCCCTGTCCAGCTCTACCATTTTTGGGAGTTCCCCTGTCTGTTTCACCCCAGACAGAAGGGCATCTACCCACGTAGCAAGCTGCCTCATAATGAGTGACCTGTTGGGTTGGTAACGACTGGGGAGAGACTACCAGGCAGAAACAAATCCACTCTACATGTGATGCAATAGTGTGAGCACTAACTTGTTACCCGACTATAATCACTTATACTGGCATAATAACCTGATAGATCGCCTTTGTATTCTTTCTTACTTTTTACAAGCTATGCCTACATTTCAGTTTGTTATTGTGCATCTAACTGAACCTGTGCTTAGAAGTATGCTGAAAAAGGACAGGCCTTTTAACGAATTAATTATGAACTAATTGTTTTTGTCCGTTTAGGTCCCTCCTTGAACAACTGCGCAAACTTCAAGCTTTAGTCTCTCTGACCGCAGGAAAGACAGCTCAGACAGGAACATGTGTAGCAGTGAGTAACATCATGAAATTAATGTCCTATTTGTGTATTATATAACATACAACTTTTAAAGGGGTTGTCCACTTCTCTGACAACCCCTTCTCAATCAGTATGTTTTCCCCAAGTAAAATAATAACAGTTATACTTGCCTCAAGTGCTGTTGCATTTACAAAATCCATCCTTTTGTGACTGATAAGCACATCAAACCTCAGAGCCACAAAATCTGTTTTTATGTTATTAAATGTATTTCACCCGAATAAATTTCACTTCATCATTGTGCTCACACAGCAGAACTAAGATTATTAATCACACAAAAGAGATATAAATCACCCCCGCCCCTAAACAACAAGCCATATTTAAAATGATTTGTGCTAAAATCAAAATGTTTGCACAACTAGATATAATTAAAAAAGGAAAGGTGATTTATACAATTTGTAAATAATAGTTAAATGGTTTAGTAATATGGATGTGTTACAAATACATTTTGAAAATGTGTACCATCACTATCACCAATCAGTAATGGGCAGGATGCATTATGGATCAAATATGGATACATCTGGATTTAAAGGGGTGGTACAGTCTAAAATGAGAAGTCTGCAGTCGCTCTGTGTGACTGCAGACTTTTAACCCCGCTCTCACAGCAAATGCAATATCCAATGGAAGGATTCACCAGTTTCTGAGCCGGGAACGGCGGTGATGTATGCAATATGCATACTCTAGGGCAGAAGCTGTCTAGTGGGTGCAGTCTTATTCTTACCAATGTATGGATTGAGGGTACGGCGTCCAGTGGGTGTTGCCTTCTAGTAAGCACGGCGTCACTCAATATACTTCTGTTGAGCGAGGCCGTGCCCACAAGATTGCTTCTGCCTCAGAGCATGCATTCACTTCCAGAAACCATTGAATCCTTGCAGCGCATAGTGTGTGTGCCCTGGGGGAAATCAAAAGTCTGCAATTAGAGTGAATGCACCTTTTCATTTTAGATGGGACAACCCCTATAAACCACTCTCCAAAGATTTTAATGGGCATTTTCCATCTGCAAATGGGAAAAAAGTAAATGCATGCTGCTTTTTTAAAAAAGTAAGGGCATACTTTTCATGCACATGTGACTAAACTCACAGATTAAAATAATCTCCTGTGAATCCACAACAGGAAATCTACTAGCTAGAATGTATATTTAATCATCGAAAAGCTGGATGAGATAAAGGAATATTGGTTTGCTTAGGAAATTTAGTTGACCAAGTCAGTGTCATGTCCGAGCCTGCATTTATATGGCGTGGCAAGTAGGATTGACAGTGGGACTTGGTATTCCCATTGACTCGAGTGCTTTTCATGTAGGGTCATAAGAACTTATTTGGCTCGTCTAATCTATTTATTGTAATTTTTTTTAATTTACAATATAGGTGAAACTTTATGTTTAGTATGTGGCCAGGTGGACAGATGGCCAAGGTGTGACTTCACTTGCTTGCTAAATGCAAATTTAGGCAACTTTTTTAATCATCTTCATTCATTTTTTCTACAATTTTGTTGCTGCATAGTCTTTTATATATATAGCTGAGTGCTTTGCAAAAATGTTACAAATCCACTAAAGTTTCTAGAGACAGTAACAGAAAAGGGAAGAAGGCAGTACATAGATCTCAGAATCAACAGGAGAGAACCTAGAAATATGTATAGTTCTTAGTCATCAGGACCTCTACCGCTTGTTTAACACAGTGCATGCGCCTTCAATACTTATGGACACAAGGGCACTTTCAGCCATATTGAGATACACACCCTAGCGATAATGACCGGCTTATGAGGGGGACTGGTTTCTATTGTGAGTGGGATATTTAAACTTGGCGTTTTTGACCTGAGACATGCCACATCAACCATAATTATATTCATATATCTCTATCAATCCTTCTGATACTATACTACTACTACTATACTATACTACTATAATACTAATAGTATGTACACTATAGTTTTTTTAGGAAATATTCTAAAGGCTCCGCTTATTTTATGGGGTATTGAGAGGTATAGGGCTACTACATCTGCCGTAATCCAATTCATGTTATTTTCCCACTCAAAATTTTCAAAGGTTTGTATCACTGATTTGGTGTCTTTAATAAACCCCCGGAATATATTTTACCATTGACTGCAGTAGATGATCTATCCACGCTCGTAGTCTTTCTGTTAGCGACCCTATACCAATATTTCCTAAAAAACTATAGTGGTTTAAAACAAGAAATCCAAACCTTTGCCATCCAAGCGGTGTTTTTTTTTTTATTTAACTAAAAACTATTTTTCCTTTAATAAAGAATTCTATATCCAGAAAAGAGGCATCAGTTTGGGGGAGGGGAATTTTCCACTTCACTGGCAAATCTCACAATGGCCCTATGGAAAGAAAAATATATGTTTTAAACCACATATCTATATTATGAAAAACTACAATGGATGGGCAGATATATTGATGATTTTTTGTTTGTGTGGTGGGGAAGTGAGGAGGAAGCAAAAGGATTTGCACAGTATATGAATACTAATACTTACAATCTGAATTTTACATATATATATATATATTTATAAAATTGAATGTATGTGAGTGTCACCAACCAATCGCAAAGCATCTTTCATTTCACCAGAACTGTTTAAAAGAAGCTAAGCTGTGATTGGTTGCTATGAGCAACAGTTTTTCCACTCCACAACCCCTCAGCAGGCACTGACCGGGTGGGAGAAATCTAGCATCCCTGGAAACATAAGCTCCCAGCCATTGTCTGGCCCCCAGAAAGTTGCAGAGAGCACATGACAGAAATGAATCACCCCCTCCCGTGCCCATATACCAATTACACATCCTCCATCCCATAGGCACATCTTTCCTCTTAAAGGGATCATTGGTATGGAATACAGGGCAAATCCATCCAGCGCTTTGGTTTTGACCCCAGGCCTCTCTTAAATGGATCCCCAGTATGGAAGTTAGGACCATTCCACTCAGCATTCTGGTTCTGACCCCAGGCTCTCTTAAATGGATCCCCTGTATGGAAGTTAGGGCAAATCCCTCAGTGCTCTGATTCTTACCCCAGGATTCTATTAACGGGATCATTGGTATGGAAGTTAGGGCAATTCCACTCAGCGATCTGGTTCTGATCCCAGGCTCCTCTTAAAGGGATCCCCGGTATGGAAGTGAGGGTAAATCCACTATGCGCTTTGGTACTGTCCCCAGGCCTCTCTTAAAGGGATCGCCAGTATGGAAGTTAGGGTAAATCCCTCAGCACTCTTATTTTCACCCTAGGCTTCTATTAAAGGGAGCACAAAAATACTGCCGAAATATATAGAATCTCGGAGAACCGTGACAACTAAAGGAACCTACATAGAAAGTCCTCCAAAAAATAAATTGATAAAGATTGTTTAATAAAAACTATGTCATATAATTTATATACATAAGGAATAATAACACACTAGAAAAAACAATGCACATATTGAGCAGGAGAATGAGTTCTGCCAGATAAATTGATTAACTCAGTCCCTGTATAATAAATAATAGTAGAATACTCTGGATACAAAGGGACCGTTCTAATGAAGAAATATATATAGGCTAAGGCTATGTGCACACGGTGCGTTTCTGCTGCATATACGCAGCAGATTTGGCCCTGCATTTACAAAGCAGAACTGCATATGATGTACAGCACCATTGTAGCCTATGTGAAACAAACTCCGCTGTGCACATGCTGCTTTTTTTCTGTGTGGATTTGGTGCAGAATGAAAAAAGCAGCATGTCACTTCTTTTGTGCGCTTTTGGTGCAGTTTTCCACCTGCTCCATTCCAGAAATCCGCAGGTGGAAAACCGCACAAAACATGCAGTGAAACTGCACAAAAAAGCACTAAATACGCAGGAAATATGCAGGTCATTTGACCTGCAGATTTAGTGAAATCTGCGCAGAAAATTCCAAAGCAGAATACGCACTGTGTGCACATACCCTAAGACTCATCCTCAGGGACAAAGCTGGGACATTGCAAACTCACAGATTAGCATATGCCTACCAGGGGCGTAACTAGAACTGATTGGGCCCCAAAGCAAACTTTTAAACGGGGCCCCCTCAAAGACACACCCCCTTCAAGACACACTCCCTTCAAGACACACCCCCTTCAAGACACCCCCCCCGTCAAGACACCCCCCCTTACCGATAATGCCTACTAGAGTCACATTAAGTCACATTATCCACAGGATAGGTGATCGCTTAGGTCCGACCATTAGACACTGCACCGATTGGAAGAGTGAGGATGTTTTATCCCTGATAGGACACTTATCCCCATTTTAAAATGGAGTGGCAGGTGGGATATCTGACAAAAGCTCCATTCATTCTCTTTGGGGCTTTTATAAAAAAACAAGTTCAGCCACTGAGGGAATGAATGGATCAGTGATCAAGTCAGACATGCCACTCCAGTCTAATGGGGATAAAAGCTCCACATTCTTCCGACTGGGTCCACATAGTCCGCCATACAATATTATGGGCAACCACATAGTCAACCATACAATATTATGGGCAACCACATAGTCCGCCATACAGTATTATGGTCACCACATAGTCTGCCATACAGTATTATGGGCACCACATAGTCTGCCATACAGTATTATGGGAAACCATATAATGCTCCTCCATACAGTATTATGGGGCACCTGCTCCTTCATACAGTATTATGGGCCCCCTGCTCCTCCATGCAGCACATTATGGCCCCCCTGCTCCTCATTGCAGCACATTATGGCCCCCCTGCTCCTCCATGCAGCACATTATGGCCTCCCCTGCTCCTCCATGCAGCACATTATGGCCCCCGTGCTCCTCCATACAGCATACTATGGCCTCCTCTGCTCCGGCACAGCTTCCAGCGAGCATGGTGACGAGAATGATATACTATTAAACTGCGTAGGTGACAACCATGGGCCCCAGAAAGCTATTTTTCCTCTCAGTGGGACCCCATCAGGTAGCCGGCACTTCCAGGGAGGATGGTGATGTACTATTAACACAGCATAGGGGCGACCACCGTTGCGTGGGGCCCCAGAAACCTATTTTTCCTCTCATTGGGGCCCCATCACCAGGGAGGGTGCAGAGACAGCAGAGCAGCTCACCACACCAGGCTAGCCAGCTCTACACAGGGCAAGCCACAGGGCAGGGGACAGAGGGAGCCCGGCAGAGAGCACACAATCACACACCACCACTAAGCGGGGCCCGGGCCGGCACTGCAGGACAGTGGTAGTCGGGAGCCGGAAGAGCTGTATGACCGAGGAGGAGGAGGACACTGGACACACTGAGCAGGCCACAGGGCTGCAGGTGTCAGACAGGGAGCCCGGCAGAGAGCACACAATATTACCACCACCACCACACAGCCGGGCCGGCACTCTCCGGCACTGCAGGACAGCGGTAGTCGGGAGCCGGCAGAGCTGCATGACCGAGGAGGAGGACACTGGACGCACTGAGCAGGCCGCAGGGCTGCCTGCAGGAGTCAGACAGGGAGCCCGGCAGAGAGTCCACCACCACCGTCCACCACCACCGTCCACCACCACCACCACAACCACACAGCCGGCAGAGCAGAGAGAGTCCCCCGCCCACCACCACACAGACACAGCCATCAGCCGAGGACATTGGACTAGTCTGTGTCACTGTGTGACTGTCTCCCGAGTCCCAGCCGTAGTGTCCCCTGCTGGACCCTTTCCCTGCTATTTTATACATTGATTGACTGACTAGTCAATAGTGTGACTCACTCACCAGACCCGCTGACAGGAGGGCTCAGGGATTGCGGCAACACTACAGTCAGACAGACATGAGCGGGAGCAGCAGCACAGGATGAGCGCCGATGACGTCCTCTGCTCTGTGTGCTGGCACTGCTATTAGCCAGGCAGCAGCCAGCTACAGGAGAGGAAAGAGCGCGGGGCGGTTGCTCAAGGCCCGCGCGAACCACTGCAGACAGCAGAAGGACCAGATCACGCGGCGGTCAGTGCCCAGGAGAGTGACTCACCGTCACGTGACTGACCAGACACAAACAGTGACTGTCAGGAGCTGCCGCCGCTTGAGACAGCCAGCCAGGGAGCCGCCACCCGACCGCGCGCACAACCTAAAAGTGCACGCACGCTCTTACCTTTAAAGGGGCAGGATTCAGAAATCTAAAGGGCCCCCCGCGACCCTCGGGGCCCACCGGCATCAGGCATTTACCAGGTAGCCCACCAGGCCAGACCGATCCTGCCCCTGAGCCTCCCTCCCCTCCATTATACTCAGTCACCTCTCTCCAGTCTCTGTCTCTTGCAGCCCCCGGCCGGTGCTTGTTCCATCTTCTCAATCCATTCTCATCTCAGCGCTGTTCTACTTCTTCTTGCTTTCAGCATCCACGTGGTGCCGCTCATTACATATGCGCATCCTCTTGAGCTGAAGGCTGTTTCTTTTGGTGATGTGCTGTTTTCGTTTCTGAGCAATAAACCCTATGAACTTTACATGGAATGTGCCTCCCGATTGCCACCCGTTGCACCTAAGCAAGTGAAATCCCTACAGCGGGCACATCACCACGTCAGTATGACAGCCGGCGCGTCATCTAGACACGCCTACTCCACACACACGAAATCGCGCATGCGTGGAGAACATTAATGCTTCCCTTCACCTAATTAGGTGAGAGGTCTAATCCCCGACGTCAATGCGCCTGCACGAAGCGTCATAAGTGCCTGTCTTAACCTGATTGGTTTAGAGACATAAGACCCAATGACTCATTGTTTAAATTATTATTATTATTTATTTATATAGCACCATTAACTCCATGGTGCTGTACATGAGAAGGGGGTTACATACAAAGTTATAGATATCGTTAACAGTAAACAAGTTTCCACAACAAATTTACAATGACAAACTGGTACAGAGAGGACTCTGTCCTTGCGGACTTACATTCTACTGGATAGCGGGGAAAAGACAGAAGGTTGGGGGTGCAGCAGCTCTGGTGGTGATGAGGCGGCAGCTCAGGCAGTGGTGAGGCGGCAGAATGGTTATTGCAGTCTGTAAGCTTTCCTGAAAAAATGGGTTTTCAGGTTCCGTTTGAAGGATCCGAGGGTGGTGGATAATCGGATGTGTTGAGGCGTGGCATTCCAGAGGATAGGGGATATTCGGGAGAAATCTTGGAGGCGGTTGTGTGAGGAACGAATAAGTGTGGAGGAGAGTAGGAGGTCTTGGGAGGATCGAAGAGTAAGTGAGGGAAGATATTGGGAGATTAGTTCAGAGATATAGGGAGGGGAAAGGTTGTGGATGGCTTTGTAGGTCAGTGTTAGTAGTTTGAACTGGATTCGTTGGGGAATTGGGAGCCAATGGAGGGATTTGCAGAGGGGAGAGACAGGGGAGTAGCGAGGAGAGAGGTGGATTAGTCGGGCAGCAGAATTGAGGACAGACTGGAGTGGTGCAAGAGAGTTAGCAGGGAGGCCACAGATGAGGGTGTTGCAGTAGTCAAGGCGGGAGATGATGAGGGCATGTACAAGAGTTTTAGTAGATTGAGGCCTGAGGAAGGGACGGATTCTGGAAATATTTCTGAGTTGGAGGTGACAGGAGGTGGCAAGAGATTGGACATGCGGTTTGAAGGACAGGGCAGACTTGAGAGTTACTCCAAGGCAGCGGATTTCAGGTGCGGGAGAGAGCATGATGCCATTTACCTTAATAGATAGATCGGGTAGGGAAGATACGTGAGATGGAGGAAAGATAATGAGTTCAGTTTTGTCTATGTTGAGTTTTAGGAAGCGAGATGTGAAAAAGGAGGATATGGCTGATAGACACTCCGGGATTCTGGACAGCAGAGAGGTGACATCTGGGCCAGAGAGGTAGATCTGAGTGTCATCTGCATACAGGTGGTACTGGAGGCCATGGGACTTTATGAGTTGTCCTAAGCCAAGAGTATAGATGGAAAAAAGTAGGGGCCCCAGGACAGAGCCTTGGGGAACTCCAACAGAGAGGGGGCGGGATGAGGAGGTAGTGTGGGAGTGGGAGACGCTGAATGTGCGGTCAGAAAGGTATGAGGAAATCCAGGACAGGGCAAGGTCTTTGATGCCAAGGCAAGAAAGAATCTGTAGCAGTAGGCAGTGGTCAACTGTGTCAAAGGCAGAGGACAGGAAGAAGGAGGAGGATGGAGAATTGTCTGTTAGCTTTGGCTGTGAGTAAGTCATTAGTAATTTTGGTCAGGGCAGTTTCAGTGGAGTGGTGGGGGCGGAAGCCAGATTGCACGATGTAAAGGAGGGAGTTAGATGAGAGATGGGAGGAAAGTTGAGCATGGACATGCTGTTCAAGGAGTTTGGAAGCAAACGGGAGCAGTGATATGTGGCGATAGCTGGGCATAGCAGTTGGGTCAAGGTTTGATTTTTTGAGGATAGGTGTTATGGTGGCATGTTTGAAGGCAGAGGGGAAGGTACCAGAAGTTAGGGATAGGTTGAAGAGATGGGTTAGGGCTGGAATGATCCTGTTAGTGAGGTTGAGGAGCAGGTGGAAAGGGATGGGGTCAAGTGCACAGGTGGTGAGGCGTGATTTGGAAATGAGATGAGTAAGCTCTCCTTCAGTGATGTTGGAGAAGGAGGTTATTACGGAGGGGCAGAGGTCTGGTATGTGGAGCGGTTGGGGTGCTGGAACTGTAAAGGTTTGCCTCGTTTGGTCAATCTCGTTTTTGAAGTAGGAGGCAAAGTCCTCAGCAGAGATGAGGGGAGTTGGAGGTGGTAATGGTGGGCGGAGGAGAAAGTTGAATGTGCTGAACAGTTGTTTTGGGTTGTGGGATAGTGAAGATACAAGGTTTGTGAAATAGGTCTGTTTAGCAGAGGTGAGGGCTGATTTAAAGGCAAGTGTAGCTTGTTTGAAAGCAGTGAAGTTGTCTGGCAGGCGTGTTTTCTTCCAACGCCGCTCTGCAACCCTGGATGCTTGTCGACGTTTTTTGGTGAGGTTGTTGTGCCAGGGTTGCCTATTGGTTTGTCGCACTTTGCCATGCATGAGAGGAGCGACTGAGTCTATGGCTGATGTGAGGGTGGCGTTGTAGAGAGCGGTGGCACTGTCCGTGTTGTGAAGTAGAAGAGAGTCTGAGAGTCTGTGAATGTCTAGGTGTGCGAGGTTTCTGTGAGGATGTGCTAGTGGCTGGACATGGGGGGCAGGTGAGAAGGACAAGGATGAGAAGGTGAATAGATGGTGGTCAGATAGGGGGAAGGGAGAGGTTGTGAGATTAGATTGGGAACAGAGGCAGGTGAAGATGAGGTCTAATGTATGTCCATCTGTGTGGGTGGCTGTGGTGGACCACTGAGTAAGTCCAAAGGATGAGGTAAGTGACAGGAGTTTGGAGGCTGCTGGTTGGTGGGTGTCAATGGGGATGTTGAAGTCCCCCGTGATGATGGTGGGGATGTCAGCTGAGAGAAAGTGGAGGAGCCAGGTGGAAAATTGGTCAATGAAGGTAGTGGCTGAGCCCGGTGGTCGGTATATGACAGCTATTTGGAGATTAGAGGGTGAGTAGATACGGACAGAGTGAACCTCGAAAGAAGGGAGGATAAGGGAGGGTGGGGGTTGGATAGGGTTGAAGGAGCAGTTTTTAGAAAGGAGGAAACCCACTCCTCCACCATGTCTGTTGCCAGGGCGAGGAGTGTGGGTAAAGTGGAGGCCGCCATAACTCAGTGCGGCCGGGGAGGCAATGTCAGGGGGTGTCAGCCAGGTCTCAGTGAGGGCCAGGAAGGAAAGGTGGCGGGAGGTAAAGAGGTCATGGATCACGTGGAGCTTGTTGCAGATGGAGCAGCATTCCAAAGTGCTCCAGAAAGAGGGTGCGGGAGGGGGTCAGTGGCACGGGTTTTAAGTGTGAGGGATTGCGGTAGTTTCTCTTAGTGTGAGAAAGATAGGAATGAGGATTAGTGGGATGTATGAGGCAGGGGGGGGCAGGATTGGGGGATATGTCACCAGCAGTGAGAAGAAGCAGAGAAAGGGAAAGCAGGTGGGTGAAGGAGAGTGACTGTCTTGTATTGTATGTTAGTAGGAGAGGTCTGAGGTTAAGGAGTATGTCTGCAGATAAAGTGAGGTGGGGGGTAAGAGGGAGGGGGAGATAGTTATTTGGTTTGAGGGTGCTTGGGGTCTGGGGATAGCGAAGGAGAGTGAAGATTAGTGGAGCAAAAACGGTGATGGCAAATGTGAGCATGGTTAAAGAGGGGGAAAAAAAAGCAAGTAAAGGAAGAAAGCAGTGGTTAATCTTACCATGTGACCGATTTCTGCACTATTTCCGGTAATATTTCTCATGTATCACTTTAAATATGTCACTTCAAATGATGTCACATCTAACCAAGGTCATATCTGACCTGCTCTCTTCAACTTATACCATTCAAATGTCCATGAAATGAAGCCAGGTGAGTGAGGGAGGGAGGAGAAGGGGGCTGGAGGACGGTTCACAGCAGGGGGCAATTAACAGATTGCAGTTAATGGGACATTTGCCTAGCATCAAAGTTGAAGAAAGAGGTAGAACAGGATGGATCAAACACGGAACATAAAAACCATATTAAATTGGTACTATATAACATTGTGTATGACCACGTTAACTAATTAGATACCACCCAAATGGATGATGCATGCGGGCCCACATGCAGCATCCAGTGAAGAAAGATTTTTATAAACTAGAAATTTATATAAATATATCTAGAGCTCAGTAGTTCAAACATATCTGTAGCATTAAAAATGTAGAAAAAAATAATGTTAAAAATAATATAAGAAATAAAATGTAAAAATAATAAATAAAAAATATGAAAAAATCAATAAAAAAATAATAAAAAATAATAAGTAATAAAGAATAAAAATATAAATAAAAAATCCAAAAATCTGTGGAAGGAAATGTTCAGTTAAATGTGAAAAAAAGGGAAAGAAAGAGTGAATGAAAATGTATTTAATATTTATTAAAAATGGTGAATAAGGGTGATGGTGATAACACTTCATAGCATAAAAAATTCTTAAATTACAAAGTACAGAAGAGTACATCAACACATCAGTAAAGAAATACTGTGTAGAAATGTCAAAAGACTAGTGACAAATAGAGACGTATAAAGTGACACGTGCATATAAAGTGCAAATGTAAAATATGATTATCTGATTTAAATATCCAATGAATGTGAATAACTGCCCAAGAGACTATCACAAAAATCTAATAGGTGGTGATGTATAAAGTGATAAATTGCAGATAAAGTGCATACTGTACTTAATCTCATAGGTGGTAACGTATAAAGTGAGAAAGTGCAAATAAAGTGCATGCTACTAATTACAAGACTATGAAAAAAAGCTTGGACATAGGTATGCAAAAGGACTCACACAAAACAAAAAGATATTGAAGTTCAATGACTGGACCTAATATGTAATAAAGCGACTCCACCGCATATATAAAAAAATATATAGATGGAAGTAGTTTTTATCCTTACAACAAGGACAGAACCAATCTGATAATGGAGCCACGAAGTATGTTCGTAAACTCAAGTCCCAATAAAATAAATCACATATTCCTCACTCAGTAAGGCAGGTATCAAAACACAATGAATGATACTCAAAACAGAAATTTTCTTTCAATAAGGAACCAATACTGGTAGAATTTTGGTAAAATTTTTTCAGATAACATACATATAATTTGATATAACAAATATCCTGGTTCAGGTCCTAGTAATCAAAGGAGAAAGCGGCGATTACATAATAGAGTCTGCAAATCAACAATGATAATCTCCCTTTTATCATTTATTAGTCCATAATTCATAGACCAAGTTGAATAGATTTCCATTGTTCTTGCTGGGACAAAGAGGTTGCATTCTGTGATTGAGAATCCAATTCTTCAGATCTTCAAAACTGGTTAAAAGATGAGAAGTAATTCCCAATGATAAGGAAAGAATTTTTGAGAAGAAAGTTGGGAAAAAAAAGATATGGCCCATTAGTTGATCCAAAATAAAAGCAATTAAAACAATAAAACCAAGTAACCGAAGACACAGACTATTATAAAAACGGGGCATAGGTCAGAATTTCATCAGACCTTTGGGGCGTACCGTTTGTAGTTTCCAAAACCACCTTGATTCCAGTTGTGATAGCGCCTTTTTAATATCACCTCCCCGATGATCCATCTTGACACAATCAATGCCAATCACCTTCAAATATTTAGGGTTACATCCATGTGTGGATTTATAATGTTTCGGAATGGGTTTGAGAGAGAATGGGTCTTCAATTTTCTCTGCATTGACAACATCCAGAACATGTTCTCGAATTCTCACACGGAGCTTCCTAGTGGTCAAACCCACATAGATAAGATTACAAGAGCACGTTGCATAGTAAACTACACATTCTGTGTTGCATGTAATATGATGGGTTATTTTGAACTTCTGACCACCACTGGAGTAGAATTCGGAATCCCTCCTCATATTGAGACATGCAAAGCAAGTTCCACACGGAAAAAAAGCCCCATTTAGGTCCACTTGACCCAAACAAATTTTGTGGTGTAGAACCCACATAATTGCTTTTCACCAAGTGATCTCTTAAGTTCTTGGCCCTCCGATAAGTGATTGAAGGCTGATCAGCAATATGTCCTTTCAACACCGTATCCATGGTTAATAGAGGCCAATGTTTAGATAGGGCTTTTCTCATATTAAACCAATGTTCACTGTATTGAGAAATGAACCTCACCTGTTCTTTTTCAATCTGCGGCTCATGAGGTTGCAGAAGATCTTTCCTCGATGTTCTCAAAGCTCTTTGGAGACCCCTCCTAACTGACCTTATATATATCCTCTATCCAGAAACCTTCTGGAGAGTTCCCGAGACTGTAATGAAAAAGATTAGTCATCAGAGCAGTTACGTCTGAGTCTCAAAAATTGACCAATCAGAATATTATCCTTAAGATGCTTAGGATGAGACGACGATGCATACAGTATACAGTTAACTGCAGTACTCTTTCTAAAAATGCTGGCTTGAAGACAGTTCCACTTGTCCTTAGAAAAGAGAATGTCCAAAAATTCAATTGATGTTTGACTGTAATGACTCGTCAACCTGATGTTGTATTTATTTCTGTTCAGTTCAGAAACAAATTCAATTAAATGATCTTCCGAACCTTGCCATAAAAACAGAATATCATCAATGAATCTTGACCAAGTTAAAACTTTATCTGAATGTTTAATTGGATTGGTCATAAAGCACTCCCGTTCCCACAGCCCTAGGAAAAGGTTTGCATAGGAGGGCACAAAGGTCACTCCCATGGCCGTTCCCTGGAGTTGCCGGTAGAGGGCGCCCTTGAACAGAAAAAAGTTATGTTTCAGACAAAAATCCAAAGCTTCAACAAGAAGTCTATCTTCAAATGTGGTAGTGAACAGAAAAAACAGAACTGCCTCAATCCCATCCGCATGCCTAATTGAAGTATATAAGGCCTCCAAATCTAAGGAAACCAACCACATATCCGATTCCAATTCTATACCTTCAAATCTCCTTATACAATCAGTGGAGTCTCTCATGTAAGATGGTAAATCCTCAACCAATGGCTTTAAATGCCAATCAATGAACTTACATAGTGGTTCACAAAGGCCTCCATTCCCAGATATGATGGGACGTCCAGTGGATTTAATTCATCTCTATGGATCTTCGGTAATAAGCAAAGACACGGAGTCCATGGATATTCAACCGTGAGAAATTATTTTTCATGTTTGTTAATGATGCCATCTGCAAATGCCTCTTCCAGTAATTTCTGTAATATAACACGGAATGAGTTAGTTGGATTATAGCATTCCGATTATAACATTCCGTATTACGTAACTGCCTGAATACTTCCTGCTCGTACATGATTTCCGGCCAAATAACCATGTTCCCACCTTTGTCCGCCGGTTTTATTATCACCCCTTTTAGTTGTTTCAGATCCTTCAAAGCTTGTCTCTGTTCACTGGTTAGATTATCATTCTGCATTCTATTAGATATTTTGGTGAATTCCTCTGACACTAGCTTCACAAGAACTCTGGGTATATTTATATAAATTTCTAGTTTATAAAAATCTTTCTCCACTGGATGCTGCATGTGGGCCGGCATGCATCATCCATTTGGGTGGTATCTAATTAGTTAACGTGGTCATGCACAATGTTCTATAGTACCAATTTAATATGGTTTTGATGTTCCGTGTTTGATTTGAACTGGGGTAATACTGGGTGGTCTGTAAATCCCTTTGGAGGTGTGTAATGATGCAATAGTGGTGCCGTCCACATTGACGCTCCTTCTAGCTTGCTGCCTATATACTGTATATACATTTATACAGTGTGGAAGAAGGGGGCGTGATGTGGTGAAGCTCTGAGGGACATGTTGCCACAATGATTGTGCCCGCCTACAATGAGTCATTGGGTCTTATATCTCTAAACCAATCAGGTTAAGACAGGCACTTATGATGCTTCGCGCAGGCGCATTGACATCCGGGATTAGACCTCTCACCTAATTAGGTGAAGGGAAGCATTAATGTTCTCCACGCATGCGCGATTTCGTGTGTGTGGAGGAGGCATGTCTAGATGACGTGTTGGCTGGCATACTGATGTGGTGATGTGCCTGCTCACAATAACACCATGGACCACGTGGGAAACTGATGTCAGGGCACATGCCTCGGCACTAACCAATCCGGTTAAATTATACACGTATGACGTTTCACATATGCGTACTGGGTTCCAATAGTGGATTACACTTCCGGGTCTCCATGTACGGCGGCTCTCCACAGGTGTGCTCAAGGGGAATTCAGGATTGGGGTATAAAGAGATGGTCTATGTGGTTGTATTCTTGCGCACCCCTTCTGAGGAACAGACCGAAACAAGCATCAAGGGGTACATTGCAGCGGTCCGGACTCTGGGTAATTGTATGCACTCTTTTTGTACTTATATTTTTGCCACTTAGCTTTTAATGATTAATGATTGGCCATGGTATGCAAAGGAAAATGTTTTCTAACTGTTTCTTAAAGCCATCATGTTAAAAAATTCTTTCTGCTCCATATGTAGGCATATGCTAATCTGTGAGTTGGCAATGGTGCAGCTTTGTCCCTGAGGATGAGTCATATCCTATATATATCTCTTCATTAGAAAGGTCCCTTTGTATCCATAGTATTCTACTATTATTTTTTATACAGGGACTATCAATTTATCTGGCAGAACTCCTTCTCCTGCTCAATGTGTGCATTGTTTTTTCTAGTGTGTTATATTATCCCTTATGTATATAAATTATATGACATTGTTTAATAAAAACTATTTTTATCAATGGGTTGTTTTGGAGGACTTTCTATGTAGGTTCTTCTATTAAAGGGATCATTGGTACGGAAGTCAGGGCAATTCCCCGGTATGGAAGTTTGGACCGTTCCACTCAGTGCTCTGGTTCTGACTTCAGGCTAATATCCCACATCAGGCTTCAGGCTTGATGTGGGATAATAGGGGGAGTAGTTTGGTGGCTCTGGCTGATGGGATGATGTGGGATATTAGGGATAGTAGTCCGGTGGCTCTAATGGAATGATGTGGGATATTAGGGGGTAGTAGTCCGGTGGCTGTGACAGGATGATGTGGGATATTAGTGGTAGTTGTCCAGTGGCTCTGGTTGACGGGATGATGTGGGATATTAGGGGTAGTAGTCCGGTGGCTTTGACGGGATGACGTGGGATATTATAGTGAATGTGGCTATGCGGAGTGGGCGGGGTGAGCATATTTGTGGGTATTCGGTACTCGGCGAGTAATGCGGTACTCACGGTACTCGGTACATCGTGAGTATTTCAATACTCGCCTCGCACTATTCGGTTCTCCCGCCCAGCAGTTGCCAATCACAGTAATGCTGCACCCTTCTTGGTTGTGGGTGGCATTACTATGATTGGCTGGCCGCCCAGCGTCCTATGAATCATCATAGCCTGGCACTAAGCCCTGCCGCCGCCATTTTGTGCACATTGCATGCAGAACACAACTAGTGTAGGGAGAGTGTGAGCAGCTGCTAGGGAGAGTTGTGGTTTTTGGTACACATCATCCAGAAATCCTCTGTGAAACCCAAAAGCTATTTTCAGAGCTGAAAGTATAAGGTCAGGGACTGAGTAGTGACCATTTTCCCAGCTTTTTTTGAGGTCACATTTACCCCTGCAGGGCAGGTTATTTGTGCTGTTGCGGTGCTGTGTTCACAGAATCACAGCGAATAGTACGCACGCATGGTACTGCACAACTGACACGCAGCCAGCACCGCTGTCTTGTGTGGTGTCTGGGGTGCGTATTCTTGCCTTAAACCTCAGGGCATTTTTTTTGTGCTGTTGCGGTGCTGTGTTCACAGCGAATAGTACGCACGCACAGTACTGCCCAACTGACATGCAGCCAGCACCGCTGTCTTGTGTGGTGTCTGGGGTGCGTATTCTTGCCTTAAACCTCAGGGCAGCTTTTTTTGTGCTGTTGCGGTACTGTGTTCACAGCGACTAGTACGCACGCACGGTACTGCACAACTGACACGCAGCCAGCACCGCTGTCTTGTGTGGTGTCTGGGGTGCATAATCTCACCTTAAACCTCAGGGCAATTTTTTTCTGCTGCTGCGGTACTGTTTGTAAAACACAAAGCAGTACTAGACTGTAGTGCTACCTTCCACAAAGCACTAACTGCTCCTTATTCCCCAATATCTGCATCTGAACATCTGCAACTATGTTGAAAAATCCAAAATTCCTAAAAAGGCTGTTGTGAAGGGACAGGGATGTGGACGTGGGATCAGTGGTGCCCAACAAGGCACAGAGTCTGAGAGATCAAAGAAGGTTGATGCATCTAGGCTCCTGGCGAAATTTCCCAGTCTGGAACATAAACAGGCCTGGAAGCCAGAAGAACAAGAGCAGATACTGTCTTGGATGGCTGATAAGGCCTCAACGAAATGTTCTAGCAGCACCCAATCGTCCATGACAAAACAGTCTACTGTCCATACAGATAACGCTGGGTCATCCTATTCTCAACCTGTTCCTAGTTCATCATCCGGTCAGGAGTCATAGAAAACATTTGACCCCAACCTTGGTCACTCCGAGGATCTCTTTGATCCATTTCCTTGCATTGCCTCTGGCCTCTCACCGTACGACATTGAAGAGGAACGTGAGGGGGTATTGTCTGTTGAAGATGGCCAAATATTTCAAACCCCACGTCCAGAAGAAAGCTACTTTCATCCACGTGATATACCAGGTGAAGAGGTGGAGGCTGATGGTGATGACACATAGTTGCCATCTGGCCAGTAGCCAATATCAACACGGAAGGAGGATGATATGGACGACGAGGTGGTCGATGATGAGACCACCAAACCGACCTGGACTGTTGGCCCGCATAGCCAGCACAGCAGCATACAGGAAGAAGGTGGTTACGTAGCACCAACAAAGGCACCAAGGGCTACTGGTTTGAGCAGAGTGCGAACTGTGTCAACTGTTACCAAGAGCAATCCCTCTATGCCCCAAGTCAAGGCAAGGGTGCATTCAGCCGCTGTCTGGAAATTTTTTCCGATAGTCCTTCTGAACCAAATGTTGTCATCTGTAGCATCTGCCATAGGAAGCTGAGCAGAGGCCAGGGCAAAGGCAACCAAAGCACTACCAGTATGTGGAAACACAAGGCAGCCAAGCACCCTAGTCGTGGGCTGAACAGGGTACCAAATCAGTGTCTGCGACTGCGGTTCAAACCACTGCCATCTCGCCTGTGATAGGTACTTTCCAATCTGCTGGGCAGGAAGCAGGTGATCATCATACCTCTTGCTCACAAGCTGCGGTTGCACAGACACAGGCCACAACAAGCTCATCCACTTATTTGTCCTAGGAAAGCGTCCAATTGTTCGTGCCCCAGATGTATGAAAGGACGCGTAAACACCAAGCCACACACCCACAAGCACAAATACTGAACGCGCACATTGCCAAATTGCTAGCCGTGGAGATGTTGCCGTTTGGGCTTGTGGGGACACAGTCTTTCTGTGATCTTTTGGCTGTGGCTGTCCCACGATACTCGGTTTCCAGCCGGCACTATTTTTCCCGTTGTGCTGTCCCCGCGTTACACTAGCACGTCTTAAACAATCTAAAGCATGCTCTCACCAACGCCGTAACCGGGAGGGTGCATCTTACAACAGACACGTGGACAAGTACTTGTGGCCAGGGACGATACATCTCTGTCACGACACATTGGCTCAACCTGGTGGAGGGTGGAACAAAGTCTCAAACTGGACCATCAACACATATCCTACCCACGCCACGAATAGCGGGCCCAACTGCAATCAGGGTTTCCACCTCATCATATACGTCCAGTCTCCCCACTTCCTCCTCCTCCGCCTCGTCATCCTATGCTGAATTACCCTCCACATCACTCCCAAGTAGGGAGCTGTGCAGCAGCGCATCGGCAAAGAGGCAAAATGCTCTGCTGAAGCTGATCTGCATAGGTAAAACACCACACACTGCAGCAGAGCTGTGGCAAGGAATAAAACAACAGACCGATCAGTGGCTCTCCCCACTGCAACTCCAACCTGGTTTGGCTGTCTGCGACAATGGGCGTAACCTGGTGGCGGCTTTAAAGCTCGGGTGTCACGTCCGCCATGTCTGCCATGTCTGTTTGTCTCAAGAACTCCTGGAGCGATGTGCATGCGCATGTTTTGTCTGCTGTCCTGCATGTTCCCTAGAGCAGTGTGCACACTCACCTCATGTCTGAGCTACAGGATGCCTGCGTTTCTGCTTTGCCTTCTGTGATCTTCTCGTCATGTCTGGAGTCCTTGATCATGTGACATTTCTTAAGATCCTGCACTGTCTGGTTCTGCTATCATCTCGTCATGTCTAGAATCCCGGATCATGTGTTCTTCCTAGGATCCTGCACTGGTTGGTTCGGTGATCATCTCGTCATGTCTGAAACCCTGATCATGTGACGTTTCCTAAGATCCTGCACTGTCTGGTTCTGCTATCATCTCGTCATGTCTAGAATCCCGGATCATGTGTTCTTCCTAGGATCCTGCACTGGTTGGTTCGGTGATCATCTCGTCATGTCTGAAACCCTGATCATGTGACATTTCCTAAGATCCTGCACTGTCTGGTTCTGCAATCATCTCGTCATGTCTAGAATCCCGGATCATGTGTTCTTCCTAGGATCCTGCACTGGTTGGTTCGGTGATCATCTCGTCATGTCTGAAACCCTGATCATGTGACGTTTCCTAAGATCCTGCACTGTCTGGTTCTGCTATCATCTCGTCATGTCTAGAATCCCGGATCATGTGTTCTTCCTAGGATCCTGCACTGGTTGGTTCGGTGATCATCTCGTCATGTCTGAAACCCTGATCATGTGACGTTTCCTAAGATCCTGCACTGTCTGGTTCTGCTATCATCTCATCATGTCTAGAATCCCGGAAGTGCTCCCCTGGTCCTGACCTGGAGGAGGAGGTGCTATGCCCTATATCAGGCCGCCCCTTCCTATGCTCAGGGCCTGATTATTGTGTTGCTTCCCTGCTAGGCTCTGGGTCTGTGGGGTTGCCCCCTCTATTCTGTGCCCTTACACTTTGCTCTGTAGTGCGTCTCTGCACACGCTCCGTGCTCGTATTCCGCCTACTGTCTTGTGCCATGTCTTGTGTTGTCTCTCGTGCCATATTTGTCTTTGCCTTGCTTTGCCTTGTAGTCCTTCTGCTGTTCTCTGTCTTGGTCTGTTTTGCTATGTCTCGCCTTAGCTATTCTTTGACTTGTAGTCCTTCCTCTGTTCTCTGCCTCGCCTGTTTTGCCATGTCTTGCTTTAGCTATGCTTTGACTTGTAGTCCTCCCTGTGTTCTCTGCCTTGCTATTCCTTGCCTTGAGTTCCTCCCTATGGTCTCTCTTCGCTTGCTCCGCCTCGCTCTCTCCTATGGCGCCCTGTAGTGCTCCCTGGCACACGCACCATTTCGCCTCTCCTTAGTGCTCTTTCCTATGTCTACTCCCAAGTTCTTCCCTTGGCCCGGCTCTGGGCTTCTGCCTACGCTCCGCTGCTGGACTCTGTCCTCGCTCTGACCTGGCTCTGTTTCTGCTTGTGTTCCTTGCCTTGTCCTTGCATTGAACCCCGGCGTGGGTTCCCCTTGGCCGTCTCCTGTGCCGTGGTAAGTGCCACGTGTTTGTGTACAGCCGTGTGCACTGGCCAGTGTGGCGTGCCCCCTGCGTGGCTCCTAGCACGCAGCCCTTCCTTGTGCCCTGGCGTGGCTCCTAGCACGCACCCTGCCTTGAACCCTGGCGTGGCTCCTAGCACGCACCCTGCCCTGAACCTGGCGTGGCTCCTAGCACGAAGGTTCCTTTGCCCCCTCCTGTGCCTTAGTCGTGCCTCGTGCTGGCGTTACAGCCATGTACATTGGCCAGTGAGGTGTGCGTCCCTGCGTGGCTCCTAGCACGCAGCCCTGCTCTGAACCCTAGCGTGGCTCCTAGCACGCACCCTACCTTGGACCCTGGCGTGTCTCTACACGCACCCTGTCTTGTGCCTTGGCGTGTCTTTACACGCACTCTGTCTTACCTTGTGCCTTGGCGTGTCTCTACACGCACTCTGTCTTGTACCTTGTGTCTTGGCGTGTCTCTACACGCACTTTGTCTTATCCTATGCTTTGGCGTGGCTCTACACACGCACCCTGTCTCGTTTGTGAACCCTGGCGTGTCCCCTACACACGCACCTCGCTTTGAAACTGGCGTGTCCCCTACACATACACCTAGCCTTGAACCCTGGCGTGTCCCCTACACACGCACCTAGCCTTGGACCTAGGCGTGTTCCCTAAACACGCACCCTGCTTGGATATCTGTCGTGCCTCCTTGCCTGAACCCTGGTTTGCCTGCCGGATGCCCGGAACCTGCCGACCGTTGCCAGAGGTCCGGAACCAGATGACTACGGCCTGATGTCCGGAGCTGACGTCCGCAGCCTGATCCCTGGACCCTGTCGGTTTGCCAGCAGTCCGGAGTCCGATGCCATCATGCCATTACCTGTACCTATTCGTGCCACCTGGCACGTACCATGTTATGGACCTTGGCGTACACACGCGCACACCTTGCACGTTTTGCTTGTTTACACTGTATGTGATCCTGAGTTATTCTAATGAAGATACCTTGCACCTACGTCTAGTCTCGTCTTGCTTCCTGCTCGTCCTTGTCGTCAGACACTCGTCTAGTGTCCCCTGAGCCGGCCGTCTGGTCCCAGCAGTCGTGGTGGCTCACCCCCTTGGTCTTGCCCCTGACACTCCCTGTATAGGGGGTGGATTCTCACAAGGTCAATTCGCCCTCGGTGGGTGGGTGCCACGACCCAGAGGGTCCACTCAAAAAATGGGCTCAGCAGGAGCTGAGTCCGTCACATCGGGAAGCTGGTATACATGCCATGCATGGCTCATGTGCTTAACCTGGTGGTGCAGAAATTTATAAAAACATACCCTCACTTGCCGTACCTACTTGAGAAGGTGTGCCGTATTTGCACCCATTTCCGTCACTCCTCAACCGCTGTTGCCGATCTTGCAGCGCTTCAAAAGCAATTTAATTTGCCAAACCACAGACTCATTTACGACCTGCCAACACGGTGGAACTCAACATATCATATGTTGGCAAGGGTAAGTGAGCAGCAGAGGGCACTTTCTGAATACCAGCTTAAACATGCCCGTCACACTGAGACTCAGCCAAAACACATAACAACTGTTGAGTGTGTGTGGATCGCTGATATTTGTGAGGTGCTTGATAACTTTGAGTACTGCACCAAGCTTGTGAGGGGTGATCAGGCTATTATCAGCGTAACCATCCCTATGCTAAGTATGCTGAAAAAATCACTGCAGAATCAAAAAATGAATTCTTTGCGTGCCCAGCAGCTGGGTATGGAGCAAGATTTCACAATGGGTGATCCTACCCAGCCCAGCCAATATCATCAGGTAATATTGGGGGATGAAGATGATGATGAAAATGAGGAGGGAGAGGACTTCTTTTTCAGTGGTACCGAGGAGACACCTCATGCTACAGATGGGAATCCCAACCCCAGCTTCATGTCTGTCCAGCATGGATGGGCTAAAGAGGAGGAGGTGGAGGAGGAGAGTCAGTGTGAGGAGAGGATGGGTATTGTTCCTCCATCAGAGGTCACAGAACATTTGCCTCTTTGCAGTTTGGCACACATGGCACACTTCATATCTGACTGTCTGTGCCAAGACCCTCGGGTAATCCACATTTTCAATAGCAACCTATACTGGTTGGCCACCTTTCTAGACCCACGGTACAAGGACAAATTTCCTTCACTACTGTTGCAGTCACCAAGGTGTTTCACAATGGAATCCTTCAAGAAGGCCGTTGTCGATCATTTGATGGCAACAGTACCCTCAGACACCACTGCTAGCAGAGATACCAGCTCTGTGCAACAGCATACATTAATGGGGAGAGATACGCCAAGCAGGTCCAAAAGAGGTGGTGGTAAAATGTCCACAAACTGGGCCATCTTCAATAAACCGACTCATCACCAAGGACTAGCTGGAAGTAGGAACAGTAGCAATGTCAAGGAGGGAGAAGTTGAACAAGATGGTCAACGACTATCTAAGTGACCATACCTGCATCCTTCCTGACGTTTCAGTACCGTTTAATTACTGGGTTTCCAAGCTGCATAGTTGGCCCGTCCTTTCCTTCTATGCCTTGGAGATGCTGGCCTTCCCTGCTGCTAGTGTGATGTCAGAGCGTGTTTTCAGTGCCGCTGAGGCAATCATCACAGATACACGCACACGGTTGCCAACAGAGAATGCAGACATCTGTAAACTCGTAAAGAGCTGGATATTGACTTAAAGTGCCACTTAATATGGTGGTAATGGTGGTTTCTGAAAGGAGCCACTCCTTGGCTCGGTCCTTCCCTGGAGGAAGATCTGGCTAGTCCCGTGTTTGAGACTCTTAAATGAGGGTCCACGGACTTTATTTGCATATTCATATTTCCCAGGGAGAAATGCACCTAGGATTTCACTGATTGAGCGCCTTTGCCGGCTGCCGCAGTGTTTTCTTTGACTGGTCTCCCTGAGGTCAGTGATTGTTTTGTGATGTAAGGACTAATTCCAGAATATATAGGTTGCAGTGTTAGGTAGGCAAGGGAGTGTAGGTGCTGAGAAGCTGCCTGCAGTGCCTGTCAGATCGCTGATCTGACACAGTGCACTGCAAAGTGTCACATCAGTCATCTGACACTTTATAGTAATGTCCCACACTGGGACAATATTATAAAGTAAAAAAAAAAAAAAAACAAGTGTAAAAATAATTTTTAAAAAATTCGTAAATAAATAATAAAAAAAATATTCCCTAATAAATTCTTTTATTTGTAAATAAAAAACCCAAAACAATAAAAGTACACATATTTAGTATTGCCGCATCTGTAACAACCTGCCCTATAAAACAGTCCCACTAGTTAACCCCTTTAGTGAACCCCTTAAAAAAAAGCAAAAAACAATGCTTTATCATCATACCGCCGATCAAAAAGTGCAATAACACGCGATCAAAAAGACAAATATAAATAAACATGGTACCGCTGAAAATTTCATCTTGACCCGCAAAATGCAAGCCTCCATACAGCGCCATCAGTGAAAAAATAAAAAAGTTATAGCTTGCAGAATAAAGCGATGCAAAAATAACTATTTTTTATATAAAACTGTTTTTATTGTATAACAGCGCCAAAACATAAAAAAAAGATATAAATGAGGTATCGCTGTAATCGTACTGACCCGACGAATAAAACTGCTTTATCAATTTTACTACACGTGGAAAGGTGTAAACACCCCCCCCAAAAAAGAAATTCATGAAATGGTGGTTTTTGTTCACTCTGCGTCCCAAAAATCGGAATAAAAAGCAATCAAAAAATGTCACATGCCCGAAAATGGTACCAATAAAAACGTCAACTCGTCGCACAAAAAAAGAAGACCACACATAACTCTGTGGGTTAAAATATAGAAAAATGATAGCCCTTAAAATGTGGTGATGCAAAAACTATTTTTACAATAAAAAGCGTCTTTTAGTGTGTGACAGCTGCCAAACATAAAAATCCACCATAAATAGTAAATCAAACTCCTCTTTACCATCCCCTTAGTTAGGGAAAAATAATAAAATTTAAAAAAATGTATTCATTTTCATTTTCCCATTAGCGTTAGAGTTAGGGCTAGGGTTAAGGTTAGGGCTAGGGCTAAAGTTAGGGATAAGGGCATGTTGGGGTTAGGGAGTTAGAATTGGGGGGTTTCCACTGTTTAGGCACATCAGGGGCTCTCCAAACCAACATGGTGTCTGTTCTCCATTCCAGCCAATTCTGCGTTGAAAAAGTCAAAAGGTGCTCCTTCCCTTCCAAGCTCTGCCATCCGCCCAAACAGTGGTTTACCCCCACATATGGGGTATCAGCATACTCAGGACAAATTGCACAACAATTTTTGCAGTCCAATTTCTCCTGTTACCCTTGGGAAAATATATATTTTTAATTTTTATGGCTCTACATTATAAACTTCTGTGAAGCACTTGGGGGTTCAAAGTGCTCACCACACATCTAGATAAGTTCTTTGGGGGTTCTAGTTTCCAACATGGGGTCACTTGTGGGGGGTTTCCACAGTTTAGGCACATCAGGTGCTCTTTAAATGCGACATGACACCCGCAAACCATTTCATCAAAGTCTGCATTCCAAAATGTCACTACTTCCCTTCCGAGCCTCAACGTGTGCCCTTACAGTAGTTTTCTCCCACATATGGAGTATCAGCGTACTCAGGACAAATTGTACAACAATTTTTGAGATGCAATTTCTCCTGTTACCCTTGGAAAAATAAAAAAATTGGGGACTAAAAGATCATGTTTGTGGAAAAAATATGATTTCTTTTATTTTCACAACCCGGGCGTTATAAACTTCTTTGAAGCACTTGGGTGTTCAAATTGCTCACCACACATCTAGATAAGTTCCTTGGGGGGGTCTAGTTTCCAAAATGGTGTAATTTGTGGGGGGTCTCCACAGTTTAGGCACATCAAGGGCTATCCAAATGCGATATGGCGTCAAGCCAATTCAGCGTTGATAATGTCAAACGGCGCTCATTCCCTTCCGAGCTCTGCCATGCGTCCAAACAGTGGTTTACCCCCACATTTGGGGTATCAGCGTACTCAGGACAAGTTGCACAATAACTTTTGGAGTCCAGTTTCCCTTGGGAAGATAAAAATTGGGGGTGAAAAGATCACTTTTATGGAAAAAATCTGATTTTTTAATTTTACAGCTGTATGTGAAGCCCATGGGGGTTCAAAGTTCTCACCACACATTTAGATAAGTTCCTTAGGGGGTCTAGTTTCCAAAATGGTGTCATTTGTGGGGGGTTTCCACTGTTTAGGCACATCAGGGGCTCTCCAAACGTGACATGGCGTCCGATCTCAATTCCAGCCAATTCTGCATTGAAAAATTCAAACAGTGCTCCTTCCCTTCCGAGCTCTGCCATGTGCCGAAACAGTGGTTTCCCCCCCCGCCACATATCAGGTATCAGCATACTAAGGACAAATTGTACAATAACTTTTGCAGCCCAATTTCTACTGTTACCCCTTGGTAAAATTAAAAAAAATGGACTTGAAGTAATTTTTTTGTGAAAAAAGTTAAATGTTCCTTTTTTTCAACTTTAAAAAAATTCCTGTGAAGCACCTGAAGGGTTAGTAAACTTCTTGAATGTGGTTTTGAGTACCATCAGGGGTGCAGTTTTTAGAATGGTGTCACTTTTGGGTATTTTCTATCATATAGACCCCTCAAAGTGACTTCAAATGTGATGTGGTCGCTAAAAAAAAAATGGTGTTCTAAAAATGAGAAATCGCTGGTCAACTTTTAACCCTTATAACTTCCTAACAAAAAAATTTTGATTCCAAACTTGTGCTGATGTAATGTAAACATGTGAGAAATGTTACTTATTAAGTTTTTTGTGTGCCATATCTCTGTGATTTTAGGACATAAAAATTCAAAGTTGGAAAATTGCGAAATTTTCAAATTTTTGCCAAATTTCATTTTTTTTCCACAAATAAACGCAAGGTATATGAATGAAATTTTACCACTAACATGAAGTACAATATGTCACGATAAAACAATGTCAGAATCATCGGGATCCATGGAGGCGTTCCAGAGTTATTACCTCATAAAGGGACAGTTAGATTTGTAAAAATTGGCCCGGTCATTAACATGCAAACCACCGTTGGGAGTAAAGGGGTTAAGATAGAAACCCCAAAGTAAGTGCTCAACTTAGAGCGCCAGATAACTGTGATCCCTAATGTTATGTAAAAGGTTCCCAATAAAAGCTTCAACTCAATCCACAAAAAAATTAAGCCCTCACTCAAGTCTGTCACGTTAACGGAAATACAGGGGACTTCCACATTACTGGTAGTGCAAAGGCTCTGCAAAGGCAAAATGGCTCCATAATCCTCCAAAGGAAATTCAGCAAATTCTGCGCTCCCAAATCCAAATGCCCCATCCCTAATGAGCCACACAGTGTACCTAAATCAGAAATAGCATCCGCATGTTTGGCATATCTGAAGCGATGAGAGCCTGCCTATCTTACAGTTGCATGTTTCCAGAAGCATGGGCTGGGCATAAAATACTGGTGGCTGCAACGCACAGGTCACTACAGCGTACTGGTCACTGCAACAGCAGTTTGCAATTTTGACTCGGCAACACTCATTGCTGCTTGTTACTGGAAAATACCCATGGAGTCAAAATTGTCACTACACCTAAAGATAATTTCCCAAAGGGGTATAATTTCCATGGAGTCATTTGAGGGGGGATTCTGCTCTTCTAGCAATTAGGGGCTCTGTATATGGAGTCCTCAAACTGTTCTAGGAAAATCTGGCTCCAGAAGGCAAATAGCACTCTGTTCCTCACGAGTCTCTCCGTACGGCTAAGCATTATTGTGCAACCACATATGGGGTATTGCAACGTTCAGTAGAAATTGTGGGACACATTGTTGTGCTATTTTTACTCACTTCTTGTGTGAAAATGTAAAATCTGGGGCTAAAGCAAAATTTTGGTGGTAAAAATGTAGTTATTTTTTCTTCACTGCCCAATGGTATAAAATTCTGTGACACACCCGTGCTGTCAGTATGATCACTGCACTCCTAGATAAATTCATTGAAAGATGTAGTAAATTGGGGTCACTTAAGGGGGGTCTGCTGTTTTGGCACCTCAGGGGACGTCCCAGTGGTTCATGGCACCTGCAAACCATAACAGTAAAATCTGGCGCTCCTTGCCTTCTGAGCTTTGCACTGTGCCTGAAAAATATTTCACAATTACATATAGAGTATTGGCGCACTCAGCAAAATATGGACCTCAGTTTCTTGTAAAAAAAATCCTATTAGCCCTTAGAATATTAATACCTTGGGGCTAAAACAACATTTTAGTTGCAAAAATGTAATTTATTCTTTCTTCACCGCTCAATGGTATAAAATTCTATGAGGCACATGTGGTGTCAATATGATCACTGCACCCCTAGATGAATTCATTGGGAAGTGTAGTTTGTAAAATGAGCTCACATATAGGGGGTTTCTGTTGTTCTGGCACCTCAGGGGCTCTGCTAATGTGACATAGCACCCTCAAACCATTCCAGCAAAATCTGAACTCCAATATGATGCCTCTTCCCTTCTGAGCTTTGACTGTGCCTCAAAAGTAGTATTCCCCCGCATATGGAGTATCGACGTACTCAGAAGAAATTGCACAACAAATTGTATGGTGCAATTTCTCCTTATGAAAATGTCAAATTTGTGGTTAAAATAATATTTTTGTCTTTTTGTAGGGAAAATGTGATTTTATTATTTTTACGGCTCAACTTTATAAACTTCTGTGAAGCACCTGGGGGTTCAAGTTGCTCACCACAAATCTAAGTACATTCCTTAATGGGTCTAGTTTCCAAAATGGGGTAACTTCTGTGGGATTTCCACTGTTTAGGCACATCAGGGTCTCTCCAAATGGAACATGACGTCTGCTAATAATACCAGGAAATTTTACATTCAAATGATGCTCCTTCCCTTCCAAGCCCTGCCGTGCACCCAAACAGTGGTTTTCTCCCTCATATGGAGCATTGGCATGCTCAAGAGAAATTACACAACAAGTTTTGGGGTCCATTTTTTCCTATTACCGTTGTCAAAATTAAAAAACATTGTATCTGAATTACATTTTTTATGAAAAAAAGTTAAATGTTCATTTTTTTTCCACATTCCAAAAATTCCTGTGAAGCACCTGAAGGGTTAATAAACTTCTTGAATGTAATTTTGAGCAGCTTTAAGGGTGTAGTTTTTCGAAAGGTGTCACTTTTGGGTGTTTTCTGTCATATAGACCCCTCAAAGTGACTTCTAATGTGATATGGTCCCAAAAAAATGGTTTTGTAAATTTTGTTAGAAAAATGAAAAATCGCTGGTCAACTTTTAACCCTTATATATTCCTAACAAAAATTTTGATTCCAAAATTGTGCTGATGTAAAGTAGACATGTGGGAAATGTTACTTATTAACTATGTTGGGAAATGTTACTTATTAACTATGTTGTTTGACATATGTTGTGTGATTTAAGGGCATGAAAATTCAAAGTTGGAAAATTGAGACATTTGCCAAATTTTTGCCAAATTTCAGCTTTTTTCTCAAATAAACACAAGTCATACTGAAGAACTTTTACCATTATCATGAAGTACAATATGTCCCGAAAAAAAAAAATCAGAATCACCGGGATCTGTTGAAGTGTTCCAGAGTTATTACCTCATAAATTGACAGTGGTCAGAATTGTAAAAATTGGTCTGGTCATTACCGTGCAAACCACCTTCGATGGAAAAGGGGTTCAGTGTATCATGCTTATTTTTAAATTATATATATATTATTTTTATATTATATTTTTTATTTAGCTATATAAGTTTTCTATTCAGATGTTTGCCTCTAAGCTCTCATATAATTTCTTTATTTGCAGGTATTACTACTGTCTTTCTCTCTTATCATTTTCCCATCGTTGAGTCAATTTACAAAAAACAAAGCCCAAGAGGGGAGTGATTTCCAACCAGTCAGAGGTAAATTACTCAAATCTTTGATGTGCTTTCCTTTCAATAACATCAGTACTTAAGGGGGTATTAAGGGGGTATTATTTGTGACGTTATAGCGATATCGCTAGCGATATCGCTATGTGTGATACTTACCTCCGACCGGCTCCCCCGCTGTCCGTCGCTGATCGCGCGAGATCGGGCGGCTCCATTTCTCGCCGGGCGCTTCCTGCTGGGCTTCCTGCTGTGGGAGACGAGCGACGCGTGGAGGCGGGCGGGAGGACGTCAGGATCGCCGTGTGTGAAAGGTGAGTATCGTGCGCTGCGTCGCTGCTGCATCGCTGTGAGATCTTTCTGTGTGAAAGCTCACTAGCGATCATTTAGCGATGCACCAGCGATCCTGACCGGGTCGGATCGCTAGTCGGATCGCTGGTGCATCGCTAAATGTAAAAGGGCCTTTAAAGAGGACCTGTCAGCAGATCAAAAGTGGCCAGTTATGCGCTAATTGTATTCCCTTTTTTAAAAAAATTTGCTACACAGTTCCAGAGACATGTGGTATTTTACTTAGTGCTAATTTTTATGGTCTAGATATAGATGTTTCGTGGTATAAATATATAGAATTTACTAATGCTTGTATTATCAAAGGTGCGCTGAGCTCCAGATATACAGTGGAAGTATTCACCCCCTTGACTTTTAACCTATTTTGTTACATTACAACCTGTGTTTAAATATTTTTGTAATCTAATTTGTGTGTCGTCCATCAACACTAAATAGTTTACGTTGGTGAAGTGAAACGAAAAAAATATATCCATAAATAAATGATGGAATCAAATAACTAAAAATTGCCATGTGCATATGTATTCACTAGTGATAAGCGAATACGTTCGACACTATTCGTTACCTGCACGGATAGTACTGTATTCGGGCTATTCGTTACTCAGCGAGTAATTTGCTATTCACTTCGGTATATTTGAGTGACCCGCCCAGCATGTTTGGTGCTTTATTTGCAGCCAATGAACATGCTGGACTTGCTTTACAATCTGTCACGCACAGTGTGGGAAGTGCAACACAAAGGGATGAGGGGAAGGAAGCCCAGATTCTAGGGAAGGGGTGAGTGGAGACCCCTAGGCAGATCTAATAACACCCAACCTGCCCTACCATCCCTAAATTGGTTACTCACCAATTGCCGAGCAGGAAACCTAAACCCTGTGTCTCCCTAGGGCTAGGCCATGGATAGGGAAGGAGTGGGGATGAGCACTGCTCAGTCCTCACTGTAAACTAAAGACAAAAAGGTAGATAGACAAGGGGAATGAACTTAGCTTGAGCAGACTCAGAGAGATAACACCAAAGTCCTCAAACAGCTCCAGAGAGGACGTTAGTCGACTGCTATAGCTCCAAACCTTCACAAGGGAAAAATGTGAATATCACCTGCGACTCTCTACAGAAGACTGGGGATTTATACACACCCAGGTCCAGGGGTGTCAACTAGAGCCAGAGGGAGGATGCTGCTGGATTCAAAAGTCAGAATGATTAAGGAAAACATTGTACAGCCAAACGAAGAGACCTTCTGCATCCGAATGCAGAACGACAGTCTGTTGTATCTGACACACTCGTGACACAATCACAGTAATGCTGGCGCCATCTTTGGTGTGGCATTAAGATAAGATAAGATAATCCTTTAATCGTCCCACCATGGGGAAATTCAGAGCATTACAGCAGCAAGGCAGGAAAAAGTACAGATACAGATGCATAAAGGCATTACATTGACAGTAGGTAGGTACATATACGAAAAAAAAAGATATAACCGGACTATCACAACTTTGGATCTATCAGTTCACTGTTTGGGTCGTTCTCCGTTTTGGACAGTGCTGGTTATACAGCCTAACTGCAGCAGGAAGGAAGGACTTTCGATAGCGCTCCCTCTCACATTTAGGATGAAGTAGCTGGTCACTGACAGTACTGCACATCTTTGTCATGGTCTCATGTATGGGATGGGAATCATTCTGCACCAAGTAGCTCACCTTGGCCAGTATCCTCCTGTCGCCTACTTCCTGAACTGGATCAAGGGGGCATCCCAGGACAGAGCTGGCCCTTCTAATCAGTTTGTCCAGCCTATTCCTGTCCCTGGTTGATATGCCACTACCCCAGCACGCCACACCAAAGAAGATGACTGATGCCACAACAGAGTTGAAGAAGGATGCAAGGAGTGCCCCCCTAACTCCGAAGGCTCTCAGCCTTCTGAGCAGATAAAGCCTACTGTGGCCCTTCCTGTACACTGCATCCAAGTGATGGGCCCAGTCAAGCTTATTATTGAGGATCACACCAAGGTACTTATAGGTGTCGACTATCTCAATGTCATTTCCCTGAATGTTCACCACTACTGGTGGATTTTTTCCCTTGCGAAAGTCTACCACCAATTCCTTGGTCTTCCCGGAATAAATCCTAAGGAGGTGGTTCCTCTGACACCACTCCTCAAAAGCTTGGTTAGTATCTCTGTACTCTATTTCATCCCCTCCTGTGATGAGGCCTACTATTGCAGAGTCATCAGAATACTATTGCAAGTAGCAGCTAGATGAGTTGCACTTAAAATCCGTAGTGTACAGTGTGAAGAGAAAAGGGGCAAGAACTGTACCTTGAGGTGCCCCTGTATTGCAGATCACCATGTCTGTATTGCAGATTACTGTGTTTGTCTGGCTTTACAGTGTCATAGGGGATATTTAATCCCTGCCAGCATCATCTTGTGCACATTACAACCGTAAACTGCGTAGTGTGAGCATAGGGAGCGTGAAGGCAGCGTATAGGGAGAGTTTTTGTTTACAAAAAGCTCTTTTAAGAGCTACTGAGAGTGAAGATTAGTTCTCTGTTAGGTGGAGATAGCGTAGGGAGAGATTTAATAATAGGGACAGGGAAATGCAGGCACCTGGGTGTTATTATTGCAAATACGTGCTGCAGATCTCTGCTAGTTTGCATTGTGTTGTATAGTGTAGGAAGAGACTGTGGGATTAGGGAGAGAGGTAGGGTTTCATATTTTGCACCATAATATATGAAACAACTCTTTTTAGAGACAAATAATATTACTCAGTACCAGCGTATACTAAATAAAATTTTAGGAGCTACATAATATTCCTGCTTACCAGCATATAGTAAAAAACTTTTTATACAGCTAAATAATATTCTTCAGTGCCAGCATATACTAAAAATCTTTTTTAAAAGCTAATTGCTAAATAATATTCCTTGCCTATTGTTGAAATAGCTAGCTAATATTTATCTAACAGTTGTGTGACTGTCGCAAAACCTGCAGAGTTATGCAAAAGTCACTATTTACCAGGAATTTCCCTGAGTCTGCTGTTGGCGTGTGTCATAAAGGTGATATTAAAAAAAAATCTATTGGATTAATTAATAGCGTATATTTATGTAGCAGTTGTCTAACTGGGGAAAAGCCAGCAGAGATATGCAAACATCACTATTTACCACTAATTTTCCTTACTCTGCTGTTGACGTATGTCATAAAGGTAATATAAAAAAATTCTGTTGGTTAAATAAATAGCATATATTTATCTAGCAGTTGTCCAACTGACGCAAAGCCTGCAGAGATATGAAAGCATCACTACTTACCAGTAATTTCCCTGAGTCTGCTGTTGGCGTGTGTCATAAAGGTGATATAACAAAAATAATAATTTTATATTGGTTAAATAAATAGCGCATATTTATCTAGCAGTTTTGCGAATTGAGATACGCAAATGCCACTATTTACCAGTAATTTTCCTGAGTCTGCTGTTGTCATGTGTAATAAAGCTGATATTTTTTTAGCTATTATCCACACATTGCTAGATACAGGGACCCTGTGAGGGTACTTGTGAAAAATAAAGCCAGGATTTTTTTTTCCATAACGCATTCAATATGGGAAAGGATGACCTTATGGAATGGGGATGTGGATGTGATGATGCCCACCAAGGCCGTGTGACAGATCAGAAGGTGACATTATCTCATTCTAGCTTCCTGTCAAAATTCGGTCTGCGGATTACACCACTATGGAACCCAGACAAGTGCGACGATGTTGTGGGTTGGATGGCAGACAAAGGCTCCACTGCATTGACAAGCAGCACCACCAAGTCTTCCACATGGGCCATTCTCAGTAGCCAAGAGGCTTGGCCTCACAATCTCCAACCTGGTCCTCCTTCCTCCCCCCATCAAGAGTCCCAGGAGACATATGACCCCAAGACTGGCCACTCCGAGGAAATGTTTACATTTCCGTGTAATTATTCTGGACTCTCACAGTGCACCATTAAAGAGGGTCATGAAGAGGTGGAGTGCAGTGATGCACAAACATTTAACCCCCCTATGGGCAGAAGAAAGCCACATTCATTAAGGACAATTCACGTCTGAAGAGGTGAAGGATAATCATGACACACAGTTGCTGCCAGGTTAGTCTAAAATTGCAAGTCAGAAGGAGTGCCAAATTGATGAATTGGAAAACGATGTGTTCGATGATGAGGCCACTGATCCAATCTAGCACGGTGGCACGCATAGCGAACACAGTAGTGCAGAGAGGGATAGATCCATAGCACAAAAACTGGCAAAATAGGTAATGGTTTGACCAAAGGAAGAACTCCGTCAAATGTTCCACAGAGCCTCCCCCCACTTGGCTAGATAACAGGCCAAGGGTGTGAAGTTCCCCTGCATGGCAGTTTTTTTCTGAACGTCCTTCAGATAAAACAACTGTACTTTGCAGCATCTGCCATATCAAGCTGAGAAGAGCAAGAACACTGTGAACCTGAGCACCACCAGCATGCTGAATCACAAAGCAGCCAAACACCCCAGTAGGTGGGCGGAACACCTGGGTACAAACTCTGTGTCTGAGGGTGAAATCACTGCCCTTCCCCTGTGTTACGGCAACCCAAAGTCAGAGGCTGGGACATCACACAACTTACCCACACCAAGAAGAGCAGATCCAACTTCCATTATGGTTTCAGTCTCCTCGTATTCCAGTTTCTGTCTCTCCTCCTCATCTTCAGCTGAAGTAGACTCACCATCACTCTCCAGCTGGGAGCTCTGCAGCACTGCCTTGGTGAAGCAACAGCATGGTCTGCTGAAGCTTATCTGTTTAGGTGATAACGCTCACAACGCAGCAGAGCTGTTGAAAGAGATAAAAGACCAGACCAATCAGTGGCTCTCCCCGCTGAAGCTCCAACCAGGTCTGGTTGTGTACGATAATGGGTGTAACTTGATGGCGGCTTTAAAGCTGGTACACGTTCCATGCATGGCCCACGTGCTGAACTAGGTTGAACAGTGGTTTTTAAAAACATACCCTGACTTTCCGAACCTACTTGCCACGGTACTCTGTGTCAGCCCCCATTTCCAAAAGTCATCTCAGACTTTTGCCAGTCTGGCTGCGCTGCAGCAGTGCTTAAATGTGCCTCGTCAGAGATTCATTTGTGACCTGCCCACACGTTTGAATTCGACCTTTCATATGTTGACAAAGCTTAGTGAGCAGCAGAGGGCAGTGGCTGAACTCCAGCTTCTCAATGCCCGTCAGGGCAGCACTCAGCCCCCACACATAACAACTGCCGAGTGGGTGTGGATCGCTGACATATGTGAGGTTCTTCAAAATTTTGAGTACTTCACCAAGATGGTGAGCGCTGATGACGCTATTATTAGCCTAACCATCCCGCTGCTCTGTCTATTAATTTGTTCACTGCAGAATCTCAAAGAGGAAGCTTTGAATGCCAAGCAGGTGGCTATGGAGTAAGATTTTACAGTGGCTGATACCACACAATCCAACCTCAGACAATATTCTCAGGCCACATTGGGTGATGATGAGGAACAGGAAGAGGAGGATTAGGAGGAACAGGAATTTTTGTTCTATAGAGGGGACTCTCAATCCCAGCTTCATGCCTGTCCAGCATTGATGGCCTGAAGAGGAGGAGGATTCGAAGCATCGTGAGGAGGAGAGGATGGTTAGTGTTCATCCTGGAGGGGACTCTGAACGTTTGACTCTTTGTAGCCTGCACACATGGCACTGTTCATGTCCAGATGTCTTTCCCAAGACCCTTGCAGGAACGATATTTTGCCCACCATGAAATACTGGCTGTGCACCTTTCTTGACACAATGTACAAGTAGAAATTTCCTTCTAATATATCAGAGGCAGACATGCCATTTTCAGTGCATGCATGCCAGAGGGCAGAATTTGCACAAAAGATTACGCTTAGACAACACTGCTAGCATTTCACCCACAAGGACTACAGAAGAGGGACACGCACACTAGGTGCAACTCGGTGGGGGGGGGTGAATGTCCATCAACTTGGCCATTTTCATGAAACCGTCACATCAGCAAGGGCTATCTGTGGGTGTAGCTTTGATGAGGGGGGAGAAGGTGACCAAGATGATGAAGAAGTACTTAAGTGGCCATACCAGCGTCCTTCCTGATTCTTCAGTGCACTTTAACTATTGGTTGTCCCAGCTGCACACTTAGGGTATGTGCACACGTTGCGGATTCATCTGCGGATTTTTCAGCATGGAATCTGCAGAATCCACAGGTAAAATGACCTGCATTTTACCTGCGGATTTTCTGCGGATTTTGTGCGAATTTGGCCTGCGTTTTTACACCTGCGGATTCGTATAATGAATAAATGCAAAACCCCCCGGTGGCATACATGGTGCTAATTAGTGAGATACTAATAATCCCACACCAGGGAAAAGAAACACCCACTCCATGAAGACATGTATATAATGAGAAAAGGGAGCAACTAGGTGAGTAAGGTAAAATGCATCAATTTATTAGAAAATGCATATAAAAATGTCATATGAGATAACAATACAAATATCAAAAGACTATGGCAGGATGACCCACAAGTACCACAGAGAAACCACAGTGCCCTCATACATGGAACACATAACAATATTGATTAAATAGTAGTGCTAGTGCAGAAACAATTCCATGTGTATAAGAAAGCCCCTATAGAGATCCAGAATAGTAATAAAAGCTGGACCAAAAAAGTCTGTCAAAGTTCAAGGATCAAAGGATCAAATAGAGGAGACTTACCAAGATAAGAGGGACACTGAAGATAACCCCGGGCCGGGTATGAAAAAGCCCCGACCCGCGTTTCAAAAATATTCGGCTTTCTCATTGACTTGCATTGGATTCGTTGGATGTCCTTTGAAAAGCCGGCAATTCATCTGCTTCATACAGTTAGATCAGAATGACAGGTTAGAATAGTATAGATAGAATAGATATACAGTGGGTACAGAAAGTATTCAGACCCCTTTAAATTTTTCACTCCATGGTTCATTGCAGCCATTTGGTAAATTCAAAAGAGTTGATATTTTTTCTCAATATGTACACTCTGCACCCTATCTTGACTGAAAAAAAACAGAAATATAGAAATGTTTGCAAATTTATTAAAAAAGAAAAACTGAAATATCACATGGTCATAACTATTCAGACCCTTTGCTCAGCATTAAGTAGAAACACCCTTTTGACCTAGTGCAGCCATGAGTCTTCTTCGGAATGATGCAACAAGTTTTTCACACCTGGATTTAGAGATCCTCTGTCATTCTTTCCGATCCACTCTAGTTCTGTCAGGTTGGATGGTGAATGTTGGTGGACAGTCATTTTCAGGTCTCTCCAGAGATGTTCGATTGGGTTGAGGTCAGGGCTCTGGCTGGGCCAGTCAAGAATGGTCACAGTTATTCTAAAGCCACTCCTTTGCTATTTTAGCTATGTGCTTAGGGTCATTGTCTTGTTGGAAGGTGAACCTTCGGCCAAGTCTGAGATCCAGAGCACTCTGGAAAAGGTTTTCATCCAGGATATCTCTGTACTTGACTGCATTCATGTTACCTTCAATTGCAACCCGTCATCCTGTCCCTGCAGCTGAAAAACACCCCCATAGCATGATGATGCCACCACCATGTTTCACTGTTGGGATTGTATTGGGCAGGTGATGAGCAGTGCCTGGTTTTCCCCACACATACTGCTTAGCATTATTACCAAAAAGTTCTATCTTCATCTCATCAGACGACAGAATCTTATTTCTCATAGTCTGGGAGGCCTTCATGTGTTATTAGCAAACTCTATGCGAGCTTTCATATGTCTTGCACTGAGGAGAGGCTTCCATCGGGCCACTCTGCCATAAAGGCCCAACTGCCCGGTGGAGGGCTGCAGTGGTAGTTGACTTTGTGGAACTTTCTATCATCTCCCTACTGCATCTCTGGAGCTCAACCACAGTGATCTTGGGGTTCTTCTTTACCTCTCTCACCAAGGCTCTTCTCCCACGATTGCTCAGTTTGGCTGGATGGCCAGGTCTTGGAAGACTTCTGGTGGTCCCAAACTTCTTCCATGCGAGTGGCGGTGGTGTATCGTCCTCCCGGCCCCTCCCATCAGTTCCTGGATCATTTGCCACTTGGCTTCCACATTTTCTCTCCTGTGACATCCCTACCCTCATCATGGGAGATTTCAACATCCCCATTGCTCTTCCCCTCTCCCCATCTGCTACTCACCTTTTATCTCTAACCTCCTCATTTGGTCTTTTGCAGCTTACTAATTCTCCAACGCATGAAGACGGAAACTCCCTCAACTTGGTCTTCTCTCGGCTTTGTGCAGTGGATGATTTTGCAAACTCCCCTCTCCCGCTCTCTGACCACAATCTTCTTTCATTCTCTATCAAGAACTGCCAGGCTGCTCAGGTCACCCCTACTGTCCATACTTATAGAAACATACAGGCCATTAACACCCAGAAACTTGCGAAGAACTTGCAGTCTTCATTGGCCCCTATCTCCTCCCTCTCATGTCCTGATTCTGCACTGAAGCATTACAATGAAACAATTCAAAGTGCCCTGGATGAATTTGCACCCGCTATAAATAGAACACCACAACACAGATGGCGACAACCCTGGCACACCCTGCAAACACGTTTCCTGCAGCGGTGCTCCAGGTGCGCCGAACATCTGTGGAGAAAATCCAATCTACACGAAGATTTCATCCATTATAAGTTTATGCTTCGAACTTACAACACTGCCCTTCACCTCTCCAAACAAACCTATTTCAACACCCTCATCACCTCACAGTCCAATAACCCAAAACGTCTCTTTGACACTTTTCATTCTCGACTCAACCCAAGAGTACAGGCCCCAACCACGGAGCTCCGAGCTGACGATCTGGCCAATTACTTCAAAGAAAAAATTAACCAGATCCGACAGGAAATTATCTCCCAATCACCTCATACCATGCACTGTCCTCCCTCCCCCACTGCATCTAGCTCACTCTCTGATTTTGAACCAGTCACAGAAAAAGAAGTAAGCAGGCTCCTTGCATCTTCTCGCCCAACCATTTGTGTTATGAATGGGAAACCGAGGAGGAAAAAAAGACAGCAAGCCAAGTCTCAGAAAACCAGAGAAGTTGGTAACTGTGCAGATTGCAGATCCCTGAACTTACCCGCACAACTAGCAGCAGTCGTGGAGCGTTCCTACGTTGGTCCTAGACGCCTCATCACAACCGGAGAACTACATAAGCCTAAAGCAGGAAAAGAGGAAAACTAACTGCCCCAGAGCAGACCCCAAAGGAAAGACAGCCCCCACATGTACCGACGGTGAAACAAGATGAAAATACATACAAAGGCAGGAAAATAGGGTGAGCAAACGATGGGGCCCGACTAACTAAAAAGGACAGAAAAGGAAAGACACTGTCTGCAATCTGCCAAAAAAAACCTACAAAAATATTGTCCAACACTTCTGATAGCAAAATTAACCCTGAAGTCACTAGACTTCTAATCCTATATCAGCACTCTGAAATATTCTGAGACAGAGCAAAAAAGAGGCCAATCTAATAAGAGACAAAAAGCAGATTGGCAAATACTGATTAATAGGAGTGGAATTTCAGCATAGCCCCAGCAGGGGCAGGCTGATTACACAAAAAACTGAATTGACCAACAAGCGCAAGAGTGAACAATAGCAAAAAAACTTAACTTGAGAAGACTGGAAGAGAGCTGAAGTCCAGGACCTGAGAAGCAGACTGAATCACCAGCACCCGGATAGGGCGTCGGCTGTCTTATATCCAGTCTGATACTCCAGAGATCCAATCGTTATCTTCCTCATCCGGTGGCAGATCACTACCACTTAAACCAACCGCACTACCTCCTGTCACCACCAGAGGGAGAACGGAAGGGGAACTCTCAACTGGTGGAGCAGAAAATGAGTTCATGACACACTTGCATCAGTGACCCATTTCCGTCACATCTCCTCCAGTCCCTTTCCCCTGCTGTCACCACTCACCTAACTAAAATTTTTAACCTCTCTCTCTCTTCTGGTATCTTTCCCTCCTCATTCAAGCATGCCATCATACATCCACTACTTAAAAAACCATCCCTCGACCAAAACTGTGCCGCTAACTAAAGACCTGGCTCTAATCTTCCCTTTATCTCTAAACTCCTGGAATGCCTGGTCCACTCCCGCCTTATCCGCTATCTCTCTGATAACTCTCTTCTCGACCCTCTCCAATCCGGCTTCCGCTCCTTACACTCTACTGAAACTGCCCTCAGTAAAGTCTCTAATGATCTACTAACAGCTAAATCTAATGGTCATTACTCCATGCTAATTCTCTTGGATCTCTCTGCAGCATTGGACACTGTGGATCATCAGCGCCTCCTCACTATTCTCCGCTCCATTGGCCTCAAGGACACCATTCTCTCCTGGTTCTCCTCCTATCTCTCTGACCGCTCCTTTACTGTATCTTTTGCCGGTTCCTCCTCCTCTCACCTTTCCCTTACTGTTGGGGTTCCTCAAGGATCAGTCCTAGGCCCCCTCCGCTTCTCCTTGTACACTGCCCCTATTGGTCAAACAAATCAGTAGATTTGGTTTCCAGTACCATCTCTATGCTGATGACACCCAATTATACGCTTCTTCTCCTGACATCACGCCGGCCTTTCTAGAAAACACCGGCGATTGTCTAAACGCTGTGTCTAACATCATGTCCTCACTGTATCTGAAACTGAACCTGTCAAAGACTGAACTCCTTGTGTTTCCTCCCTCTACTAATGTACCTATACCCGACATTGCCATTGCTGTGTGTGGCTCCACTATTACTCCCCAGCAACATGCCCGCTGTCTTGGGGTCATACTTGATTCCGAGCTTTCCTTTGCCCCCCACATTCGATCACTGGCTCGCTCTTGTTATCTGCACCTCAAAAACATTTCTAGAATTCGACCTTTTCTTACTTTTGAGTCTGCAAAAACTCTTACTGTTTCTCTTATTCATTCTCGTCTCAACTATTGTAACTCTCTTCTAATCGGTCTCCCTCTTACCAAACTCTCCCCTCTCCAATCTGTCTTGAATGCTGCAGCCAGGATCATATTCCTCACCAATCGTTAAACCGATGCCTCTACCTTGTGCCAGTCATTACACTGGCTACCCATCCACTCCAGAAATCAGTATAAACTTATTACCCTCACCCACAAAGCCCTCCATGACTCAGCACCACCCTACATCTCCTATTATGAATGAGTCACCGTAGGAGGCAAAAACAGAAATACTAGCTAAGTCCAGAAAACCAGAGAAGTTGGCAGCTATCGGATTGCAGACCCCTGAACCTATCAACAGCAACTAGCAGTAGCCGTGGAGGGTTCCTATGGTGCCCTAGACCCCTCGATCACAGCCGTAGAACTAAATAGCCTAAAGACAGAAAGGGAAATCTAAACTGCCCCAGAGCAGACCCCAAAGCAATAGGCAGCCCCCAACATATAATGACGGTGAAGCAAGATGAAAAAACACTCACACAGATAGAAAGATAGGCTGAGCAAATGATGGGGCCCAAGCTAACTAAATAGGAAAGGAAAGAAAAGCTGCTGTCTGCAATCCACCAAAAACCCTATCAAAACAAGAGCCAGCAGACTGATAGGGAAAAAAGCCCTGAAGACGCTAGGCTTCAAAAAGACTATATCAGTACTCAGGTATTTTCTGAAGACAGAGCAAAAAGGAATCCAGCTCACCCCAGCAGGGAATGGCAGAAATCCAGAAAAACAAGGCAAAACAAAACCAAAACACAAATGCAAAAAGCAGAGCAGAAAACTTAGCTTTTGAGGAGCAGGAATCAGACTGGTCTCCTAGAATCCCTCAGAGAGATCACCAGCAAGGCAGAAGGGCGTCGGCTGCCTTATATCCAGACAGCAATTCCAGTCACCCATTCATCATCATCCTGCACAGGTGCTTGGTAATCAGCCTCACTACCTTCCTTCACCAGAAGAGGGAGTTCATCAGACCTCAATGGTGAAGGGGAAAATGAACTCACAACATCCTCCCTTGTTTCAGTATACCACCCTACCCACGCCCTCCGTTCTGCTGATGACCTGAGGTTAGCATCCTCAATAATCAGAACCTCCCACTCCCGTCTCCAAGACTTTACACATGCTGTGCCAATTCTTTGGAATGCACTTCCCAGGTCAATACGATTAGTCCCCAATCCCCACAATTTTAAGCGTGCCCTGAAAACGCATTTATTCAGACTGGCCTACCGCCTCAACACATTAACCTAATCTATCCCTGTGTGGCACAGCCAAAAGTTTTACCATAACTAGGTTCCCCGCATCATGTTCCCACATGCTTTATGCATCCATTAGCCCTGTGTCTGTACTGATACATACTTAACATTATAGCTGGTCCATACACTCAGGGCAACTGTTACCACCCACCTTTCGTGTCTTTTTTTTCCTCATAGATTGTAAGCTTGCGAGCAGGGCCCTTATTCCTCTTGGTATTTGTTATAATCTGTGATTATTGTTATGCTGTAATGTCTATTGTCTGTACAAATCCCCTCCGAAATGTAAAGTGCTGCGGAATATGTCCGCGCTATAGAAATAAAATTTATTATTATTATTATTAGAGTTGAACGAAACGGGTTGGTCAAATTCATAAGTCGCCGACTTTCGCTAAAGTCGGATTTCATGAAACGAAACCCGACCATAGCGTGAGGTCGGCCATGAGGTCGGCCATGAGGTCGGCTACCAGAGCGCCAAAATCATGTTTCAAATGATGCTTCCAGCGCCCTTTTTCAGCCAATGATGGAGGACGCACACTGTGGGCAATGCGGTGACATGGGCAGTGGTCACCACCATCTTTGAGAAGGGCATGCAAGTGATTGGTTTGCTTTGTGTGGCGTCACAGGGGCTATAAAAGGCCGTGCACGCTGACCACCATCTTACCTCTGCCGATCTTGGCATAGGGAGAGCTGCTGCTGATGATTCTCTAGGGAGAGCGTTAGGCAGGGAAGAAGAACAAAAAAACTGCTTCTGCTGGTAGCGATTTTCACTGTACAACACAACAGTTTCTGTGCAGTGACAGGGGAGGCTCTATTTTTGTGCATCAGCTCTGTTGGTTATTAGGCTGCCTTATAAGGCTCCCTGATAGCTGCATTGCTGTTTGCACACTGCTGTGCAAACTGCTTTTTGAAAAGCAAAAATACTTGTCTTCCTCTTTTCTGCACAGTTACCAAGCATTCATTTTTCCACACTTTGTGTGCAGCAGTCCTGCTTTTTATGCTGCCTGCTGCCATACTTGGACTGAGCGCATCATTGTCAGCCTCCTAAAATCTCTAGGGAGCTTCCAATTCTCCACAATACTATATACACCTTGTACTTTATCATGCACCAGCCATTTTCAGCCTGTTAAATTGAGGTGTAATCTAGAGTGGGCCTGAGATAATAGTTAAGCCTCCTAAAATCTCTAGGGAGATTCAAATTCTCCCCAATACTATATACACCTTGTACCTTGTTTTACAGTACCATATAACTGGTGGTATTTTGGGTACATTTTCCCAAAAATGAGGAAGTATGGTGGAAGAGGCCATGAACGTGGGTGGGGGTTGCCAGCTGGTACTGATGGTGGTGGTGCATCTGCTGGTAGTGGCAAAAGCACAATAGCACCTAAGGCAGGAGGTGTTGAGCCTGCGTCATCATCTGGCTCCACAAGGCCTTGAAGGCTCCCTTTTCTGGGAGTAGGTAAACTGCTTTTAAAGCCAGAGCTTCAGGAACAAGTTTTGGCTTACATTGCTGACACAGCCTCCAGCTCTATCGCCTCCTCTTCTGAAGTTTCAAAAAATAAAAGCACTGAGTCATCAGTGGAGGCTCCTGGTCAGGAACAACACCTTTTCTTGTGTCCTTCACCCCTACCAAAAGTGAAGGATGCGGCAGGCCACACGACAGGTTACTCCATGGAGCTCTTTTCACATACCATGCCTGGGTTATCAAGTCAAATTGTGAATTCCCCAGTCCAAGATGAATCTGACCACTACATTCCCCTCGCGCTCTACACAGCCAGAATCTGACCCTGATGAAACTCAGGTTCCCCTTCCCTCATACTATACCACCTTACACGGTGACAAAGAGGAAGGTGCAGATGAAAGTGCAGGTTCCTTGAGCAGGTGGGGGGGCATACTCATGGGTGACGGCTCTGTCACAGTGCCCCTTATAGTGCGCAAAAGTGTCTCTGCCAGTGGGAGGGCCCTCCACCCGCTGTCAGACACACCGCCGTACTATGAGGGGCCCTGTGCCAGTGCCGTCGTCAACGAGTGGGCCCCCCTGCTTGCTCAGGATCACAGCACATGCAAAGTTGAAATACTTACCTCTCCCTGCTCCACCGCCGTGACATCTTCCACGTTTCCTGACAGTGACATTCTGGTCAGAGAGCGCGATGACATCACGTCTGTACGCCCTCTGCCTAAACAGTCCAAGTGCAGAGAGATGGAAGATGGGGACGAGGAGCAGTCCAGAGTACAGGGATTCCCTAGCGAGGAGACTTATTTAATTGTTTTAAAGGTTGGGAGCAATTTTTGGGGAGCACTATACTCTGGAGAATGATATACGCGGCCCACCATACATTGGAGCATTCCAAAGGTGGACATCAGACACTGGAGCAGCATTTACAGGGCCCATTATACACTGGAGCATTCGAAATGGGGCCCCATTATATGGAGCATTATTTGGGCCCATAAGACACTGGAGCATCATCCATGGGGCCCATCATATACTGGAGTATTGTAAATGGCGCAGATTATATATGGAGCATTATTTGGACCAATCGTACACTAGAGCATCATCCGTGAGGCCCATCATATGCTGGAGCTTTCCAAATGGAGGACATCAGACACTGGAGCAGCATTTACAGGGCCCATTATACACTGGAGCATTAGAAATGGGGCCCATTATATATGGAGCATTATTTGGGCCCATAAGACAGTGGAGCTTCATCCATGGGGACCAACATATACTGTAGCATTATGTGGAGCTCATCATATACTATATCGAACATTATGTGGGACCAATGATTCTGTATGGAGAAATATATGGGCCTCATTACTCTGTATGGCGCACTATGCGGTCGCCATAATACTGTATGGAGTAATATACTGTCCGTTTTTGGAGCTATTGGAGAATTTAAAATGGATATCAGTCATGTGATGTAAGAATTGAAGTATTTTTCATTGTACTATACCGCTATTTCTCTGCCGTATCAGAGGATCATGAATTGTGGCATGTGTTAAAGGAGCCGAGTGACACTCTGTGGCCCTGGGCCCATGAAAATCTGGTGCCAGCCCTACCCCCCCCACAACTTTAGCCAAATAACCCCCAGTTTTCAATGCCTAACTATTATTATAAAGTAAATTAAGGTTGACAAGCTTAAGTAATAAGAATTGATGCTTTTGGCATTAAAATGGGCACTGTAGGTGTGTTTCACTGCCGACTTTTCTTCCCCATTGACTTGCATTGAGTTTCATGTTTCAGTCGGCCTTCGACTTTTCACGATAATCGGCCGATTGCGTTCGACCCGACTTTTGCGAAAGTCGGGTTTCATGAAACCCGACTCGACCCGAAAAAAGGCAAAGTCGCTCATCTCTACTTATGACCATGTGATATTTCAGCTTTTCTTTTTTAATAAATTAGCAAAAATTTTGACATTTCTGAACTTTTTTGAATTTACCAAATGGTTGTAATGAAACAAAGAGTGAAAAATTTAAAGGGGTCTGAATACTTTCCAAACTCACTTTACCTCCCATCGACTATGCGACCATTAGCCACACTACAGTACTAAGATTAACCTCTTCAGCTTTTCTGTTTTTGAGTTTTCATTTATTGCTCCTTTTCTTCTCAGAGCCATAACATTTTTATTTTTCCATCAGTATGGCCATGTAGTGTACTGGAAAACAGTAGAAAAAAATCAAAGTGCAGTGAAATTGCAAAAAAATGCAATTCCACAATTGTTTTTTGTGTTTTTTTTTTTTACCATTTTCACTGAATGTTAAAGCTGACATGCCATTATGATTCTCCAGGTTATTACGAGTTTGTAGATACCAAACATGTATAGGTTATTTTTTTATTTAAGTGGTGAAAAAAAAGCCAAAATTTGTAAACAAAAAAAGTCATCATTTTCCGAGACCCATAACGTCTCCATTTTTTGTGATCTGGGGCTGGGTGACGACTTTTGCGTGTCGAGCTGGCGTTTTTATTGATACCATTTTGGTGTAGATACGATCTTTTGATCATCCATTATTGAATTTTTATGAGGTAATTATGTGGTGATAAAAAAATCGTAATTATGGCATTTTGATTTTTTTTCTCGTTATGTCGTTTACCGGTTGGATTAATTATTTTTATGTATTGATAGATCGTCCGTTTTTGGGCAGCGCCCATAGCAGTTCGGAGATGACAACCCATCGGCAACCCATCACGGGGATTGTCAGCGGCATTTAACACGTTAACAGCCTCGGGTGGATCGCAATTTCACCCGCAGCTGTTGGGGGCACATGTCAGCTGTGTCCCTATTACTGCACATATTGTGTTGTAATGTGTGCCCTCTAGATGGTAAAAAAACCCACTATAATATATTAATGCTCTCTGCACGTGCCCTAGAAAACAATGCCCACCTTTTACCCCATAGAAAGTAATAATGCCCTCTGTGTGCCCATTTGACAGTCACAATGACCAGAGTTTCCCTATAACAATAAGTGCCCACTTAACATTTAATCATGTCCCTAGTCTCCCCCCTGTACAGCTCCCCTATACACAGTATAATGCTCTCCTAATGCCCCCCACACAGTATACTGACCCCTTAGCCCTTAGAAAAATAGAAAACTGAGCTGTGGTATAACTTGAATAACATGCATGATGTAAAAGCATGTTCACACTGGCCATGGAAATAAACAAAAGCAAAGAAAAGTGCATATACCCAGGGGTGAACCTAGCCTCTCTGCTGCCTGAGGCAAACTGCAAAATGGCACCCCTCCCATAGTAAAATCAGAACAAATAAATCTGGTTTACTCTTTACTAGCCTAACCTGATGCATATGTAAAATACATACACTTTTAAATAGGAATATATTTGAAACAACGATCTTTACACTTGTCTTCAGGGACTCAATCCGCCTGAGGCGAAGTGATCAACTTGCTTCATTTTAGGTGCACCCCTGGTCGAGGAACAGTGCTTACTGTAGCGCTTCTTCCCCGGTAGGCGTCCATGTGGGACTGATGCGGCACATAGTTGCCACACGAATTACACACACGGACACGGATATCTCCACTTCCGGTTTTTCCGGTACCAGAAATATCAGGATGTGTGAAACCAGCCTAAAGCCATATTCACATGTTCAGTATTTGGTCAGTATTTTACCTCAGTATTTGTAAGCCAAATCAGGAGTGGGTGAGAAATTCAGAAGTGGTGACATGTTTGTATTATACTTTTCCTCTGATTGTTCCACTCCTGGTTTTGGCCTACAAATACTGAGGTAAAATACTGAACGTGTGAACGTGGCTTGATAGAGGGTTTCTGCTACTTCTGACTTCATGCAGACAGAAGTTGCAGTCACAAGATGGCACAGATAAAAGGTTTAGACGGTGACATTACACACAGGAACTCTGTATACAGTGTATTGTGTACAGGTAATACAGTTATCACCAGTGACATACACAGGAGCTCTTTATATAGCGTCAATGTACAGGTAATACAGTGACTACCGGTGTCATTCTACACAGGAGCTCTGTATATAATGCATAGGTAATACAATGATCACTGGTAAAATTATACACCGGACCGCTGTATATAGTGTGCAGTGTATAGTGTCAGTGTACAGGTAACACACTAACTCACCAGTGACGTCTCTAGGTGAAGTCCTTCATCTTTGGTTTTCATTTTTCATCCAGCACAGACCGCCATCACTTCTTCCAGCCAGGGATCATCTCTGCAGGAAATAACACAGTTACAGTATCTAGAGCACCACTTCCAGAACACATTACTTAATTTTATTCCAAATTCTAAACTACACCAGATGAAGAAAAAAAGCGACAGTGTCGCTCTGCACATCAACAGGACCGCCCACCCATTTAAAACAGTATCCTCAAAAAATAAAATAAATACATCACTGCAGTAATAATATCCCTTAATTAGCATTTAAAGCAGGAATAGAACAATCCACAAAATAGATTATCTGTGTAGCAAGGTGGATATTAAAACTTAACCTTTATTAGGCAAAGTTGTAAAAAGCCAAATTAGTCAAACAAAAACAAAGGGGTACCACAGTAAAGGAAGTGCCCTAAAACCAACAAACAGAAAAAAAGGGGGGGCAGGGGATTGTTAAAAAGGTACTACTAGCCTCTCAGATCCTCAATATTACTCTGATGGCAAAATGACTATAGTTCCCCTGAGGATATGTCATCCACTTGTCCAAGTAAGTCACAATAACATGTATGGGTATAACATCCTTTTCTTATAAGCACAACTTATTTGTACCATATAAATGAGATCATGTCTATACTATTCATCCTATGGGCAACCATAGTCATTTTGCTATCAGGTCAGATTAATATTGAGGATCTCAGAGGCCAGTAGTACCTTTTTAACAACTCCCCCTTTTTCTGTTCATTGGTTATAAGGCACTTCCTTCACTGTGGTACCCCTTTGTTTTTGTTGTTTGACTAATTTGGCTTTTTACAATTTTAACTAATAAAGGATAAGTTTTAATATCCACCTTGCTACACAGATAATCCCTTAATTAGCCCTTATGGTATATCCTGGCCTCCGTGGGTCAAATTCCTGGATCCAGCTGTATGTTCTCCCATCCTGCCCTCATGAGTATCCATTGTGCCCCCATGTGATGTCCCATGATCCTGCCCCACCTGACTCAATCGTATCCATCCTGCCCCATGATCCCGCTTCATCTGCCTCCATCGTATCCATCCTGCCCCATTATCCTGCCCCATCTGTCTCCAATCCTGCCCCATCTGTCTCCATCCTGCCCCCTCCGTGCTCCATTCTGCCTCCTCCATGCTCCATTCTGCCCCCTCTGTGCTCCATTCTGCCCCTTCCGTGCTCCGTTCTGCTACCCCGTGCTCCATTATGCCCCGCGGCAAATTTTAGGCCACACCCATTACCATACCCATTTCAACACTAGTCACACCCATATCCATGCCCCAATTGCACCCATTTAGCACTGCTGATCACACTGACTGGTACTGAGGGCACATTGGCTGGTACTATGCACACTGACTGGTACTGAGGAAAAGAAAGAAAGAAAGCAAAGAGAAAGAAAGAAAGAACAGAGAGAAAGAAAGAGAGAACAGAGAGAGAAATAAAGAGGGGACAGAGAGAGAGAACAGAGAAAGAAAGAAAGAGAAAGAAAGAACAGAGAGAGAAATGAAGAACAGAGAGAGAGAAAGGGAGAACAGAAAGAAAAGAGAAAAAGGAAGAATAGAGAGAGAAAGAAAGAACAGAGAGAGAAAGAAAGAGGGAAAGAAAGAACAGAGACAGAGAAAGAAAAGAGAGAGAAAGAAAGAGGGGAAGGAAGAAAGAACAGAGAGAGAGAAAGAAAGAGGGGAAAGAAAGAACAGAGAGAAAGAAAGAGGGGAAAGAAAGAAAGAAAGAAAGAACAGAGAAAGAAAGAAAGAACAGAGAGAGAAAATGAAAGAGAGAAAGAACAGAGAGAGAAAGGTAAGAGCGGGAAAGAAAGAACAAAGAGAGAAACAGAGAGAGAAAGAAAGATTAGAGAGGGAAAGAAAGAACAGAGAGTGAAAGAAAAAGAGTGAGAGAAATAAAGATTTGAGAGGGAAAGAAAGAACAGAGAGAAACAGAAAGAAACAGAGAAAGAAAGATTTTATAAAGATACTATAGCAGCCCGGCTCCCATTGTAATGCTCACCTAAGCCTCCTGGTGCAGGACATATCATGATCTGCTCACATGGCCGGCATCCCTGATTCCAAGGCAATCCTGCTGTCTGTGCTGTCGGAGGAAGAAACGGTGATAGAGTTGAAGCATTCCCTGAAGTGCCTCCATGGTTCTGTTACACTCTCTTCCCGAAATTACCTCATTTCTGGTCAGCCTCCAGCACATCACTTCCAGTGGAACATCATGTGCGAGTTTTAAAGTGCTCCTCGGGGCTTCGCCATGTACTCCTGGGTTCGCCGGAAAAGTAAGCTCCCGGCTGGGACAGCGGGGCAGAATCTCAAAATTAGGACTGTCCCACCGGATCCAGGATGGTTGGGAGGTATGAATGCTCCCCACCATACACCTTGTACACGCACGGCTCTGCACACCTCATACACACACAGTTCCTCTTTGTATGCCTCTGTAGGGGAATGGACTGATGTGTGGACCTGTCTGATGAAAAAGGCAAATGTAAAAAGTGCAGTGTACAATGTTTTACTGTAACTGGTATAGATGTTTGGGGAAAACAGCTAGAATTAGCTAGTGACAGTGTAGTACTGAGTTTTGGTCCTGCACACACTGAGGCCCCTGATCATGTGACCCCTCACTTCTCCCCTCCTGTGACTTCATCACAGGTCTTGTGCTCACAGAACAGCCATATATGAGCAACCCAAGCAGATGTAGGAGAGGAGAATCTGCCGCCCCCTGTCTTCAGGGACACACCGCCGCCTGAGACAGAGTGCTCAACTTGCCTTATGGTAGGTGCGCCCCTGCATATACCCTAATGAAAATAAATAAGTAAAAAAGCAAGTTCATTAAATAATTAACATAAGGTACTTAGTAAACACTGTTTTTGATCAATAAAAGCATAAAGCTGTCCCACCACGACATGGTGTACCCCATTAGGACAGTACCTACACTCCCATTTTATTTTATTCCTGGCCAATCCCGGTCAGTGGGCCTCTACTTAACTAGTTAAGCTCCAAACCATCCTTAACTTTTTAATGTTTCCATCGACATATCTATATAAGAGCTTGTTTTTTTTGTAGGACAAGTTGTACTTTTGAATGACACTTCCATTTTACGTTTTAAGCACTTTAAACATGGGTAAAAAAAAGTCCATGCCAAATGAAATGGTGAAAAAAATGCAGTTTCGCCATTGTTTTTTGGGTGTTCATTATATAGAAAAAATAATAATGATAATTTTATTTCTATAGCTCCAACATATTCCGCAGCACTTAACATTATAGAGGGGACTTCTACAGACAATAGACATTACAGCATAACAATAAACACATAATGACCTGGAAATATGATTCTTCAGGTCAATATGATTATGCCAATAACAAATTTGCTTACTTTTCTTTTAAGTGATTTGTAAAAGTAAAGTGGTAAAAAAAATTGGGTTCGTATCACCATTTGCCAGAATTCATATCATTTATATTTTTTCAACAATGGCTTCCTCCATACAGCCCAAGTTCCGGCAGTGTAAGGCTAAGTTCACATATTTAGTAATCATCCGTTAGAAACGGCTCAAGCAGCAATCTATTGCCAAAAATTTTTATATTAAATCCCCCTCCTTTTCCCAACAATGTAAAGAGTGAAATCTAAAACCTAGAAAAATTTCCATATCACTCCTTTCATATTTGTCAGAATATAAATTAGTACAACCATAATTATGTCAACCCACAAAACAAAGTTAACAGATCATTTTTAAATTTTTTTCAGGCTTTGTTTTTGCAACAATCGTGGATTTGTGGTTTATATTTTCCATTCTACACTGCTTGAAATTTTTTTTCCTGCTTCAAATGCATATGGTATGGTAGAAAAAAAAAATGGCGGCGTACCAACAGGTTATAGAAACACTCCCATCAAAATGTTTATCCTCTTATAAGCTCTTTGTAGAAACAGGAGGATTAAAGTAAAAATGTCATATAATCCATCTAACATTTTTTGTGCTTCCTAGTATTTTCCAGGTCCTTGCATAATGAAGCTTTGTCAAGAGTATTACATTTTCAACATGAGACCCAAGAGGCTGCACATTGGGGTAGTCCAAGGAGCCAGACACCTAAGAGAGAAATGGGGTCTCTTCGAAAGTATCTGGATGAAGTAATATCTATCAAAGAACAACATCTAACTGAGGAGCAATCACGTGAAGTAAAGAATCTGACACAGCAGCCAAATAAGGATCATGTGTCGTTGGTGGATGATAGAAGAGGAGAAAGCCTACATGGGTTAAAGGATGATCACGTGGCACCACAAATGATGACGCATGTGTCTTGGAAAGAATCCTTGAAACAAGAGGGGGAGCTGTAAATTTTCAACCAGGAAAAAAAGATGTCATTCAAACATGGGACAACATAGTAAAAAATGTAAATCCAATCACATTCTAGGGAATGGACCTCATTCAAGTTAGCTCACATATGGCAGAAAAGCTGGACCATAGTTTTGTGTAATTACTGTGGATGATTGCAATATTTTTAGGGATAAATAAAAAGGGAGCTCTAATATGGATAAAGCTTGCCCTAGACCAGTGTTCCCCAACTCCGGTCCTCAAGAGCCACCAACAGGTCATGTCTTCAGGATTTCCTTAGTATTGCACAGGTGATAATTCCATCACCTGAGCAATACTGAGGAAATCCTGAAAACATGACCTGTTGGTGGCTCTTGAGGACCGGAGTTGGGGAACACTGCCCTAGACAATAGATGGAAATTGCATCCTGTCTGCTATGATTGACTGTATCACTAACTTCAGACTGTATCTGCCCAGCTTTAATGTTTACCTTTCATGTGCATGTCCATGGCGTGATTTAGAGAGGCTTTCCCATTTCAACTTTTTTTCTCTAATTCGGTCTGCCCATATTTTAAATAATAAAACTATAGAGTACTCATAGTTCCTGGATCCATCGCTTCATCTTCCCCACTCATGTAATGGCTGCAGCAATGGTGATCTAATGTCACTGGTTCAGCCTGTACAGTCACCTGAGCAGCAGCGCTAGACCCAAGGAAAATGAATATAAACTGATTTGCCGTAGTGACAAGATTAGTATTGTTGAAAGGGAAAACCCCCTTTCGCATGAATATATCTACAAGAGGAAGTTATGATGGCTTCTTTTCTATTTATTGTTTTTTTATATTATCATTTTACATTCAATTTCTTATCACTAGTCTGTGGTCCAACACAATCCTTTCCTTAAAATCATCTGTAACTTTAATAATTCTTGAACGGATTTCTTCCTTTGAAAAAACTGAAAATCTGACATTGTCACATTAGGTTTATCAGCAGGATGCTTCAAAATGTCCTAGCCCTAATGTCCATTGTATGTCTTCGGAGACCAATATTGGTGTGTGTGAATGGCCATTGGATCTGATTAAAATCTGTCTCATCTGCCAGAAAATGAACCTGACTTGCTTAAAAATGTGTTTGCAAAATACAATGATTCTAGCGTGTAAACAGATAGCTGAAAGACAGGTTCATCATAAGTAAGGAAAGATTCATTTTGGAACAATCATAACAAATGATGAAGACGAGTATATCTATTGATATACTTTGTGGCTAAAGCCGCCATACTTTTTAGATAGCTGCTGACCAAACAATGGTTCAGTTGATTGTTTGGCTGCTATCTCACCTGACTCTCTAACACACAGGACCACTCGCTGTGCCAAGTGCTCCTGTGTTTTCTATGAGAGCCACTGCTAAACTCCTGAGCCGCAGCTTATATCTCAGAGAACAAAAGGATCAACAGTCAGAATTCTGCCAGATCTATATGTCCCCCGCCCCCAGATTATCCGCTATAGGGGGCTCTCATTCACATTACACTGTCAGCCTAAAGCCCCCTTCTCACATAGCGAGGTCGCTGAAGCATCACCGATCTTGTGATGCAACAGCTACCTCGCTAGCGATCTCGCTACATGTGACACATAGCGGCGACCGCCCTCCCCGGTGGATATCGCTGATCGTGCTCAAATGTCCTGAGCCAGTTTTTCGTCGTCGGTGTCCCGCCGGCCAGCGCGCATCGCTGTTTGACTCTGACGAGCGACCTCGTTGGCGACCAGAACTCAGGGATGCAGGCTGGAATCGTCAGAATAGCTGCTGTGTGACAAGGTACCAACGACCGGCGAGGTCGTCATACGGATCGCCATATCGTTGCTGCGTCGCTGAAGAGATCTGCCTGTTACCGGGTCGTATCGTTGTCGGGATCGCTGGTGCGTCGCTATGTGAAACGGGACCCTAACTCATTGCTATTAGCAGGTTCAGCTGATATTAGTCAAATGTACATGGGAGATTAAATACCTGGTCTATGTTACCCAATTGGTGGCGTTAAACAACCGCTAATTGGCCACATATTAAATGTGATCTGCGAACAGGTAGACCGCATTTATTATTCACGCAGCAATAGATCGTCCTGTGTGCATAGACTACCATTGTTCTCTGCAGCACATTGTCCTGCGTAAATAGCCTAAGAAGCCCCCTAACTCAAACCAGTGGCATATAATACGGAGCAATGCCACGCGAGAATACATCACATTGCAGTCTGACTAATGTTAGAAAATGAGTCAGAGCCTATCTTCAATTTGTTTCCCAGCTCGAATCGGACTGAGAAAAACATTGCAGAATAATGCAATTGTCTTCAAAAACTGAATTGCACTCACCAATGCAAGTCAATGGAAGAAAAAAAAATTGCATGGCTCTCGGACCATATGTCTGCCGTTCGATTTTTATGCACAACTCTCAAAGTAAACGCGACATTTCATCAGCCAAGTGCAGTAAATTCACAACCCGGACTGTAAGAATAGAATAGATAGATAGATTGAAATATGTCGGTGCAATATATAATCAGCTTGTGAGAGTAGTTTTTTGTACTTATATTTAATAAATAAATGAAAAAAATGTCATGGGGTCCCCCCCTTGTTTATTAATAACCAACAAGAGGGAGCTCATTTCATTTGAATTCTGTTGCATGAAAACATTAATATAATCTACCAGAAGAGGGAGCAACTACTCTTTGAATTCTGCTTTATGAAAACATTAATAAAATGTCCCACAAGAGGGAGCACCTACTGTTTCTATTCTGTGTAATGAAAACATTAATATAATCTACCACAAGAGGGAGCTCTTTTTCTTAGAATTCTGTTTTATGAAAACATTTAGGATGTGTGCACACGCTGCGGATTCTGCTGCGGTTCCGCTGCGAATCCGCAGCAGTTTTTGCTGCGGTGTACAGTACCATAATATCCTATGGATATTAAAAACCGCAGTGCAGATTTACCTGCGGATTTTAAAAAATCCGCGCGGCCAAATCCGCATCCCATTCCGCAGCGTGTGCACGTACCCTAATAAAATGTCCAACAAGAGGGAGCTCCTACTCTTTGTATTTTGTTGAATGAAAACATTAACCCCTTTCTGACATCCGACGTACTATCCTGTCCACGGTACCTGGGCCCGTATGACACGGGGGGAGCGCCACTAATCGCGGCCTAGTGTCAGCTGATTATCTCAAATATGATCGCAGTGTACCGGGGGTACAGGGAAGAATCACACAGGGAGAGGGCTGCCTGCATGCTTCCCTGAGACCCTCGGAGCAGCACGATGTGCTAGCGCTGCTCCGAGGGTCTTGTCCCTGCAGGCCCCCGGATCCAAGATGGCTACAGGGGCCTTTGGGGTCCTGCAGGGAGGCGGTTTCCTCAGTGCCTTTGCTGTGCAAAGTGTCAGATCAGCGATCTGACACTACACAGTGATGTTCCCCCCTGGGACAATAAAATAAAGTACAAAAAAAAACACATGTGTAAAGATAATTTATAAAAAAATCCCTAAATAAATTAAAAAAATATTCCCTAATAAATTCTTTTTTTTGTAAATAAAAAAACAATAAAAGTATACATATTTATAAATAACCATGGTACCACTGAAAACGTCATCTTGTCCTGCAAAAAACAAGCAACAATACAGCATCATCAGCAAAAAATTAAAAGTTATAGCTCGCAGAATAAAGCGATGCAAAAATAATTATTCTTTATGTAAAATTGTTTTTATTGTATAAAAGCGCCAAAACATAAAAAAATGATATAAATGAGGTATCGCTGTAATCGTACTGACCCGAAGAATAAAACCGCTTTATCAATTTTACCGCACGCGGAACGGTGTAAACGCACCCCCCCAAAAGAAATTCATGAAACGCTGGTTTTTGTTCATTCTGTGTCTCAAAAATCGGAATAAAAAGCGATCAAAAAATGTCACGTGCCCGAAAATGGTACCAATAAAAACGTCAACTCGTCCCGCAAAAAATAAGATCTAACATGACTCTGTGGGTCAAAATCCGGAAAAATTATAGCTCTCAAAATGTGGTGATGCAAAAACTATTTTTACAATAAAAAGCGTCTTTTAGCATGTGACAACTGCCAAACATAAAAATCCGCTATAAATAGTAAATCAAACCCCCCGTTATCACCCCCCTTAGTTAGGGAAAAATAATAAAATTTAAAAAATGTATTTATTTCCATTTTCCCATTAGGGTTAGGGTTAGGGCTAGGGCTAGGGTTAGGGCTGAGATTAGGGCTAGGGCTAGAGTTAGGGCTAGGGTTAGGGATGAGATTAGGGTTAGGGGTGTGTTGGGGTTAGGGTTGGAGTTAGAATTGTGGGTTTCCACTGTTTGGGCACATCAGGAGCTCTCCAAATGCAACATGGCGTCTGATCTCAATTCCAGGAAATTCTGCATTGAAAAACCCAAATGGTGCTGCTTCCCTTCCAAGCTCTGCCATGCGCCCAAACAGTGGTTTCCTCCCACATATGGGGTATCAGCCTACTCAGGACAAATTGCAAAACAACTTTTGGGGTCCAATTTCTCCTGTTACCCTTCGGAAAATAAAAACAATTGGACATGAAGTAATTTTTTTGTGAAAAAAAGTTAAATGTTCATTTTCTTTAAACATTCAAATAATTCCTGTGAAGCACCTGAAGGGTTAATAAACTTCTTGAATGTGGTTTTGAGCACCTTGAGGGGTGCAGTTTTTAGAATGGTGTCACTTTTGGGTATTTTCTATCATACAGACCCCTCAAAGTGACTTCAAATGTGATGTGGTCCCTAAATAAAATGGTGTTGTAAAAATGAGAAATCTCTGGTCAACTTTTAACCCTTATAACTTTGTAACAAAGTTATAAGAATGAAATGTTACCACTAACATGAAGTACAATATGTCAGGAGAAAACAATGTCAGAATCACTGGGATCCATGGAAGTGTTCCAGAGTTATTACCTCATAAAGGGACAGTGGTCTGAATTGTAAAACTTGGCCCTTGGGGGCAAAGGGGTTAACATAATCTACCACAAGAGGGAGCTTCTTTTCTTTGAATTCTGTTTTATGAATACATTAATATAATGTCCGACAAGAGGGAGTTCCTACTCTTTGAAATCTGTTGAATAAAAACATTAATATAATCTACCACAAGAGGGAGCTCCTACTCTTTGAAGTCTGTTGAATGAATACATTAATATAATCTACCACAAGAGGGAGCTCCTTCTTTTTGTATTTTGCTGAATGAAAACATTAATATAATTTACCACAAGAGTGAGCTCCTACTCTTTAAAATCTATTGAATTAAAGGATTCACCAGGGTTGATTAAATTATACACATAGTAGGAGAATGTTACCTTGGATAACTATCAGGACATGAAAACAGTAATGATTCTATTTAGATCCCTTTTCCCATAATTGTATGCATTGAGATTAATTTTTAGCATGGTGTTTAATTATTCCATTCCCAAACAATATATCCATAGTTCCACAGAGGTCAAGTGTTAAACCCCTTTGGTGAATTAGCAGCTGACCAAGGTCACAGAGCCATCACTGGGGCGCAGCGTGTCTCAGCTGTATATATGGGGTGAGGTGACAGCTCGCTTGGACCCTTTGTGCTGCCTATTGAACAGCACAGATTTATCTGAAGGGGGGCTGCGGCAGCTAATCTGAATTCGGAGCAGCTGGGAATTGGCAGTGTGATTGTTGTGCTGCCAAGTGCATTGCCAAAGGGGTGTATGTCCAATTACAGGAAACTTCGGTTACAGCTACATCTACTTGTACAAATACAGTCATGTCGGAAAGTGTTGGCACCCTTGAAATAGTTCCAGAAAATGAAATATTTCTCACAGAAAATTATTAAAATGACATATGTTTTGCTAAACATGTTTATTTCCTTTGTGTGTCTTGGAACAATAATGTAATGTGAAAAATGAAAAAAAAAAATCTTTAAAAATAAAAAAAAGAATATACTCCTTTGGAGAACAGAGGATGGCAGTGAAAGGGTCAGCTCTGCACCTGCGTCTCACTAACTTTTGGGATATACTGCTATGTGCACACGCTGCGGTTTTTGCTGCGGTTCCGCTGCGGTTTTGGCCCTGCAGAACTGCAGCAGTTCCGCAGACATGGTACAGTACCATGTAACCCTATGGGTTTTCAAAACCGCAGTGCTCACGATGCGGTTTTTTCCGCGCGGTTTTGCTGCGGTTTTTTTTCCGCAGCATGTCAATTGTTTCTGAGGATTCTGCTGCGGTTTCACACCTTTAACATAGTAGAGGTGTGAAACCACAGGGAAAAACCACAGGCCAAACCGCAGCAAAACCGCAGGTCACTTTACCTGCGGATCCGCGGGAAAAAACCTGCACTTAGCCTACTGCTGCAGGAGATTGTTTTGATAAGCACAACACTCAGGTGCTCAGCCTTTCACTGCGATCATCTGTACTCCAAATCAGGATTGTTTTTATCAGCGCAATTGAAAGCTGGTAAATAGACTCGGGAAAAGCAGGAGTTTGCCCATTCATTCTTTGGTTTCCTTAAGTGTTTTTTTCAGAAGGTTTTGAAGCGGTTTTTTGGGGTTTGTGCGCACGTCTGATTTACATGAGTCCACACAGAAACCCTTTTTTTCCTCAATTTTTTTATTATTGTTCCAATGCACACAAAGGAAATAAGCATGTGTTTAACAAAACGCGTAATTTCAATAACTTCATTTTCTTGAACAATTTCAAGTGTGCCAACACTCTCAGCCATGACCGTAATAATATGAGAGAAAGACAAACGAGCAAAAAAACAGATTGCAAATTCATGTATCCATTAACATAAAGCTTCATTACAAAAACAGAGCAGCGTACAATGCGATTAAAAAACATAAAAACGAGCAAAATTTGCTAAAATCTAGACCACAGAAACTAGGCACATTCTGAGCACAAAAGATAGATATGTGGTCATTATGAAATCCAGCAGGCAGAATCATGCCTTGGAAAAATTGTATCTTCTTTATTGTGAGACAATTAAACAACTCGAAAAACCTTGCAAAAGTCAAAAATAACAAATGGGCTTCAGAACTATGTCCTTGATCTTTGTACTGATGTTTTTCAATCGTTTCTTTTGTCCATTTGTAGGTAACAGCAGGTTCGCAGGATGCAGTGACGAAACACGAGACCGAGTGTTGTTTTGGAAAATAACGTTTATGAACTGGAGCCGCTAGGGCTATACTGAGCAACCAAAAAGGGGTAACAATAAGGGTCTGTGCACACGGTGCGGTTTCTACTGCGGATCCGCAGCGGATTTGCCGCTGCAGATCTGCAGCAGAACTGCAGGTGATGTACAGTACCATTATAGCCTATGTAAAAAAAAAAACCGCTGTGCACATGCTGTGGATTTTTCCGTGTGTTTTTTGCGCGGAAAAAAAAAGCAGCATGTGACTTCTTTTGTGCGGATTTGCTGCAGTTTTCCACCTGCTCCATTCTACAAATCCGCAGGTGGAAAACCGCACAAAAACGGCAGTAAAACCGCAAAAAAAGGAAGAACTCCGCAGGATAATGCAGGTCACTTGACCTGCGGATTTAGTAAAATCCGCGCGGAAAAATACGTGGGAGGATCCGCACTGTGTGCACATAGCCTAATTGTCCTCGCAGGGACTCAACAACAATAACAACACTTTTCTTTAACGAGAATGTGACTGACCCAACAAGGCCAGCTACTATGGGGCCACGAAACGGCCAACTACGGGTCCTTATTTTCTAAAGTCAACTTATCCTACCTGACGTCCCTCGGTGTCGCTGGTGTGGCTGCTTTGGTATCGCTGATGTGGCTGCTTTGATGTCGCTGATGTGGCTTCTTTGACATTGCAGCCGCTGGGCCCAGCTGTTGAGGAAATGTCGTAGTCTTCAGGTGTCCCGCACCCAGGAGAAGTTGGGGCACAACAGGCCCTAAGGGAGTCTTTCCTTGCGGTAGCCACAGCAGGGTCCCGTTCGCTAGCGAGTCCACGGGGACTCCAATCCCCCCAAGCAGGGTAGTGATGTAGTCTGGAAGAGTGGCGGTTGGTAGGCCACGTGCACAGACTGGGCCTGTGCAAAGAGTCTCTCCGTAGGCGAGGAGCAGGCCCCAACTGCCAACTGTAGCAGGGTAATGGCAGCCCTGGGCAGTGATGCACAGGCCGCAACTGCGGACTGTAGTGGGGCAGTAGCGGGCAGGCCGCCACTGCGAGCAGGATTGATGCGGCAGCAGCCACGGGAGACAGCAGACAGGCCACAACGGGCTGAAGCACAGCGGTACCGGCTGCGGACGACCGTGGGCAGGTCGTGTCCCCGACTTGGCTGTGGGTGACAGTCTCTGGTCGGTAAGTTCGGCACCTCCTCTCTGACCGGTGCAGAGAATGTCCTCTCTGCTGACGTTCTCCCCTCTGGTCACCGTCGGCCGCTCTCGCTCTCTCACAGTCCCACAGCCCCTTGTTCAGTGTCTGGCGTGCCACCAACTGTCTCCCCAGCGTGCCCCCTGCTCCTTTTATACTCGCCCCTCCCCTTGCTGCCCAGTCACGCTCAGTCATCTGCTCTCCTCCTTTGTTCCCTGGAACCCAGATGGCGGTCCCCTTGGTTCCGGCCCAGACAACCTATGGGGGTCCTCCTTCCTACACTCCCCCACCATGTAAGCTCGCCAGTCCTCGGGCGAGTTCTTCAGTGTACATAAGTTGATCTGCGGAGGTGCCAGTTTTTGTTGCCATATGAACTGGTCTTGTTGTATCGTTCGGGGGGTTTGCCGGCGGTTGACCGCTCGGAGCATCTTAATTTGACTGGGGTGGAGTCTTCTGGGGTGGTGGACGGTGGTGAGTTAACTAATTCGGGCAGGTTAATTGTGTCAGTTGATTCGTCATTGAGAGAGCCCTTGGTTATTGGGGAAAAGTCTTCGTCGTCCGGGTCCCAGAACACAGGCAACGGTTCAGAGACTGGAGGGGCAAGTTCAGGTTGTTCCGGGTCGATCGAGATACATGGACGTAACATATTATGGTGCACAATGCGAGTGGGCAGCGTTCCATCTTTCTCGGGTTGTATTTCGTACACAGGTCCCTCAGGATTTATGCGGCGTAGGACCCGATATGGACTCTCTTCCCAGCGTTGCTCTAATTTGTTCTGGGGGCGTTGATCTAGTATGAGTGCTCGGTCTCTGCTTTGGAGGTTGCGAGGTGAAGTTTTAGTCTTTCCTGGATGTTCTAAGTCTTGGAGTTTGGTATGTACGATTCGATGAAGAGTTAGCAGCCAATGTCGATGATTTCGGACCCATGAAGAAACTCCGGTCCAGGGCTGGGGCTCCTCCGGGTCCAACTCTCCCTCCGTGACCCCTTTGCCCTCTCGTCCGAACAACAGAGAGTAGGGGGTGTGGCCGGTAACTCTATGTACTCGGTTGTTATAGACCCATACTAATTCAGGGACATATTCGGGCCAACGGGCCTTCTTGTCACTCTCCAGAGTACGCAACATTTGGATTAATGTCCAATGAAATCGTTCGCAGGCCCTGTTTCCCTGCGGGTGATACGGCGTGGTCCAGGATTTGTCAATACCATAGAGACGGTGTATTTCCTCCATAACTTTTCCCAAAAAGCATGCTTCTTGATCTGAATGTATCCGTTGAGAACAGCCGTAAACTTGTATGAAGTTTCCGCAAATTGCGGAGGCGGCCGACTCCGCGGTCTGATCTCAAGTGGGGGTGACCACAGCGAACTTAGTGAAATGGTCCACCATGACGAGGCAGTGTTCGTACCCCTGGAATGCGGGAACAATGGTCAGGTAATCCACCATCAGAAGCTCGAGGGGTGCTGAGGTCACAATTGTTTGTACTGAGGTTCACTGTGCGGGCGGTTTAGCTAATTCACATGGGCGACAGGTCTGGCAAGTCTCGTCCACAACAGCCTGTAAGCGTGGATGGTAAATTTTCTGTTGTAACCATTGCAAAGTCTTTTGAGCCCCGAAATGAGCCCCTTTTTCGTGGGCTTCTCGAGCCAGTTTGTGGAGTAGGGCTCCGGGCGTAACTACCTGCCAGATTGTCATATAGGTTGTACGTGATGTCTTTTTACGATACAATAGTCCCATTCGGATTACCAGCCTCTCCCATTGTCGTAACATTAGCGACATGTCCTGAGTCAAAGTTCATCTCTGGGGGGTCAGTGGGCAATTTGCCAGCAGCGACCCACGTCCGAAGAAGTCTAATTTCGTCGTCTTCTTGCTGCTGCTGGATCCACTCGTCCCAGGATTGTTCCAACATGCCTCTTTGGGTCTTCGAGGGAGATATTTTCTGGGTGGCAGCTGTGAGCACGGCAGCAGTGAGGGTGAACGGTATCTCTTCCCCTTCTAGTTTGTTGTCTCGACTCTTCCCTGGGGTTGTATGTCGAATTCTGGAGAGGGCATCAGCATGTACATTCTCGGCCCCTCTTTTATAGATGATTTTATTGTAGAATTTCGCCATCCAGGCCACCCATCTTTGTTCCAGAGCTCCCAGTTTGGTGTTTTCCAAATGAGCCAGCGGGTTATTGTCGGTCCGCACCACTACTTCAGAGCCCGCCAGGTACTCTGCGAACCGCTCCGTCATGGCTCACACCACTGCGAGGAGCTCGAGCTTAAAGGAGCTGTAATTGTCAGGGTTGTGCTTGGAATCATGGAGTGAGCGGCTTCCATGCGCGATCACTTTCTCCCGGCCGTCTGGAACCTGTGACAACACAGCCCCCAGCCCGTGAAAACTCCCATCAGTGTGTAGGATGAACGGTAGCGAGAAATCCACATACGCCAACACCGGGGCATCCGAGAGCGCAGCCTTAAGGTCTTGGAAGGCCTCTTCTTGAGGTTGTTGACACTGGATTTTCTGTCCATTTGCCCCAGCGGGAGCCCCCTTCAGCAGGTCGTGCAGGGCTCGAGCTCGAGATGCAAAATTCCTTGCGAAACGACCGTAGTATCCAGCCAACCCCAGGAAGGCCCGCACGTCTTTTATCGTCTCGGGGGTAGGTCATCCCTGAATAACAGCAACCTTTTCCCGGGACGGCCTCACGCTCTCTGCCGAGACGACATGGCCCAGATACTCAATCTGGGAGCGAAATAGGTGGCATTTTTGGGGTTTTACCTTCAACCCGTACTTTTGCAATCGGCCGAGCACCTGCCCCAACTGCTTTAGGTGGTCCTCGAATGTGGCAGCATAGATGATGATATCATCCAGGTATATCAACGTGGCCTCAAAATTGAGATCTCCCAGACACCGCTCCATCAAGTGCTGAAAGGTCCCCGGGGCGTTGGCCAGTCCGAACGGCATTCAATTGAACTCAAATAGCCCCATAGGCAGTATGAACGCGGTCTTGGCCCTATCTTCTTCTGACATGGGCACCTGCCAGTACCCACTGGCCAGGACCAAAGTGGAAAAGTATGTCACCTTCCCCAGGGCGGTCAAGGACTCTTCTATGCGGGGCAGTGGGTATGAGTCTTTAATAGTACAAGCTTTCAGCTTTCGATAATCCACACAGAATCGTAAAGTACCATCCTTTTTACGGACCAACACAATGGGGGCCGCCCAGGGGCTTTGGCTTTCCCGTATTCCCAACATTTGGGCCAACAGAGTTTTCATCTCTTGGTAGAGTTGTGGAGGAATCTGTCGATATCGTTCTCGGATGGGGGCCGCCCCTGCCGTGGGAATTTCATGAGTGATGGCGGTGATACATCCAAAATCTTCCTCGTGACTAGCAAATATTTCATGGTACTGTCTAAGCAGTGTTTTTATCTGGGAGAGCTGGGCTGGAGTGAGTCCAGAGAGCTTGGCCCGCAACTGTTCAAGGATGGTTCGACCCTTCTCCTGAGCTGAGATTTCGGTGGCCTACAGAGTCCGAATCGTTACTTCCCAAGGATCCTCGGATTGCACTCTCAATTTGACCCCAGGAGCCGGCAGCACTTCTTCTAAAGGCCTTACTAGCTTGGCCAGTTCGGTCTGAGCTTTCAGGACGATGTCTTGGTCTTCAAGGTTGACGCAGCGCACCAGGATGGTCCCTTTTTGCACTGTAGTTAGGGAACGGGCCACCAGTATGCCAGGAGGTAAGCGCTCCGAGTAACATGGCTCCTCCTGCATCTCCACGCCCTCCAAAAGCATCGAGGCTCAAATTGGCAGGGCCATCACCATCTGCCCAGGAGGCAGTACAAGCAGGGGAGCCGCTGGGGCGATGACTTCGCCCAGAACCTCACCTTCCCGGCAGTCCTGATGTACTCACGCCTCCCATACCAACTGCTGAAATACCTGTCCCTGGGCTGTGCGGGAACCCCACTGCTTCAGGATCTTATGTGTGGGATCATTGAGGAGCAGATTGCCGAACTCTCGCAGTATCTTCATGCCCAGAATAACTGGGTGCTGCTTATCGGTTTCTCCTTGCGTCAGTACCACTCAACTGCGACCAGGGGATTTACCGCACAATGTTACCTGCACCCAGACCACCCCGGCAACAGGGACCGGTAGTTAATTGGCGGCTACTAGTCTGATCATGGGTCCCCACTGGGGTCTCGCTGCCTCGGGGAAATTTTGCTGGAAATAAGTTGCAGACATAGTTGTCACTTGTGACCCCATTTCCACCAGGCACCGGACGGCCCAGCCCTCCACTTCTGCCCAAACCACAGGACATTTTGTGACCAAATCTTCAGGACTTCCACCACCCCTAGTTGTGGTTTTTGGCTCCGAGCGGCGTCCCCCCAGCCCGGAGCCCTCTAGTTTAATGGCCGCCGGGGTGGGTATTTCCCACGCCGTGGACACTCTCGGGCGAAGTGGCCTGGTTCTCCACACTCATAACACCGGGCCTGTGCAGACCGACCGCCCCGCGGGGAGCAGGACCCCCAGGGGCCGGGATTAAAACTAGGCCGTCCAGTCCCGGACTTGGTCCTTCTCTTCACTTTGGCTAACTCGCCATTAATGTTCTTCAACTCTTGTTTCATCTCTTCCACCCATTGAGGCTCCTCGACTGCGTTCACGGAAGCCTCCACACTCCGGACCTTCCCCACGGGAACCGCCATCCCCTGCTCTTGCTCTCGAGCCCGTGCTTGACTTCCCACCTCTGAAAAGTCTATACGGGGATTCATTCTGATCTGCTCCCGTAATGCCTGTTTTACTAACGGGTCTCACAGTCCAGTCACCAGTAGGTCGCGTAGGATAATGTCAATAGGTCCTACTCCGTCCTTTCTTTCAATAGCCGTATGCAATTCTTGGAGGACATTCATATACTGGGTGATAGTCTCCCCCTCTCCCTGCATTCGACTGAACAAACGGGTCCTTAATTCTCCCACATTAGTTGGGTCCCCATGGGTCTGTTCTACTATCTCCAAAACTTTATCAAAGGTGTTGCGGTGTCCCGGGGGCCTCAACATCACTGACCTCCAAACATCCCAGTCTAATGCCAAGAGAGCTACTTCGGCTTCCAGGTCAGGAGTCATTGGGTGCATCCGAAAAAGCCCCCGCATCCGCTCTGTCCAGCTCCATAGCATAGTATTGGAGCCGGAAAACCTAGGCAGGTTGTTCAGCATAGCCCCCAATGAAATGCTGGAACGGGGGCCCTCATTATCTGTAGAGTTCACAACCCTGCCCTGGTCTGGGGCACCATTGTCCACGCTCGGAGACTGGATCCTGCCGACTACGCCAAATGTAGGTAACAGCAGGTTCGCAGGATGCAGTGACGAGACACGAGACTGAGTGTTGTTTTGGAAAATAACTTTTATGAACTGGAGCCGCTAGGGCTATACTGAGCAACCAAAAAGGGGTAACAATAATTGTCCTCTGTGACGACCAGGAAGGTAACGTCCGAGAGTGGACCCCCTGGATCGCGGAACTGGAGCTCCCGGGGGCGAGCGTGCCAGGTGGAACCGACCCCTATACAGGGACCGTTAGGGGCAGGCCCTCAGAAGACAGACACCGTGACAGCTAAAACCAAGAGGGGCGGCTCAAAGGACCAGAGAGGGACTGGCGGAACCAGAGCACAAGACTAACCAGGGATACAGGACGGGTCAGGCACACGGGGCAGAGTACAGGACTAAGTGAGGAGTACAGGATGGAGAGCGGAGTGCAGGACTGAGTACAGAGTACAGGAGTACGGGACTGAGTGCGAAGTGCGGGACTGATTAGGAAGTACAGGACGGAGGACGGAGTACAGGACTGAACAAGGAGTACAAGGACAGAGTACAGGACGGAGTACAGGACTGAACAAGGAGTACAAGGACGGAGTACAGGACTGAACCCGGAGTACAAGGACGGAGTACAGGACTGAACAAGGAGTACAAGGACGGAGTACAGGACTGAGCAAGGAGTACAAGGATGGAGTGCAGGACTGAACAAGGAGTACAAGGACAGAATACAGACAGGAATTCAGAGAGAGTTGTGGGGAAGAACCCCTACAACTTGGCCAGAATACCGCAAGGTACTGCACACGATAATCAGGCGTCTCCACCATCTTGGAGACGCCTGATATAGCCCGTGCTGCAGTCTAGTTGGGGGCCAGACTTCTGGGCGGGCGCTTCAGGGTTAAGGAACCTGCAGAGCATGCGCCCACGGCATAGGGCAAGCGCATGTGACGCGCCGGGAGGATGGGAGCAAGAAGGAGGCGGGCACAGCGTGGCGAGCTGAGGGCAGGTGAGTACAGGCGGCGGCGGGCACCGCCGCTGCTGGAACGGCGGCGATCATCGCTGCCGACGTGACAGTACCCCCCCTTTACGTCTCTTCCTCCTGAGGTTGGACAAAAATTTCCTTAAAAGAAGAGGAGCATTAACATTTTCTCTAGGTTCCCAAGACCTCTCCTCAGGACCAAAACCCTTCCAATCAATAAGGAAGAAGGTTCGCCCCCGAACTCTTTTCATGGCTAAAATATCTCTTACCTCAAAGATGTTATCGGCCCCTACTGGCTGGGGGGAAGGAGGTGGCACCGGGCGATACCGATTAAGAACAACAGGTTTAAGGAGCAAGACATGGAAGGCGTTAGGGACCCGGAGTGAAGCCGGCAACCTCAATTTATAGGCCACGTCGTTAATGTGTCCAAGAACCTCAAACGGACTGATGTACCATAGACCCAGTTTGTAAGAGGGCATCTTTAGGCGGATATGCTTAGTTGACAGCCAGACTTTGTCGCCAGGTTGGTAAGGCGGAAGGTCCCTGTGTCTCTTGTCAGCATGTCTCTTAATCAGGATACTGGACTTTTCAAGTGCCTCTCTGGTCTCTCTCCAGACTTGAGGAAACTCGGAAGAGAGCGCATCTGCTGCGGAAACACCAGAAGGCGTGGAGAGAGGTAGCGGAACACCAGGATTCTGTCCAGAAACCAAGGAGAATGGCGTTTTAGTGGTGGACTCATTAGGATGGTTGTTATGGGCGAACTCTGCCCATGGCAGGAGGGATACCCAGTTGTCTTGATGGGCGTTAGAAAAGTGACGCAGGTAGGCTGCCAATACCTGGTTGATCCGTTCCACTTGCCCACTGGACTGAGGGTGATAGGCAGAGGAGTAGTCCAGAGATATACCAATGAGTTTGCTGAGCGCCCTCCAGAATCGGGAGGTAAACTGGACCCTCAATCGGAGACAATTTGTTGAGGGAGACCATGAAGCCTGAAGATCTGGTGGATGAAGACCTGAAGACCTTGGCCAATTCAGGTGCCGTGGGTAATCCGGGCAGCGAGATAAAATGGGCCATCTTGGAGAAGCGGTCGACCACTACTAGAATAGTAGTACACCCGGAAGAGCGAGGTAGATGGGTAATGAAGTCCATACCAATCTGTCGCCAAGGGGTCTCAGAGGGAGGCAGAGGGTGAAGCAGGCCGGACGGCAGACTTCTTGGTACTTTGTTCTGAGCACAAGTCGTGCAGGAGGCTACGAAATCTGTCACATCTTGGCGAAGAGAAGGCCACCAATAGTAGCGCAAGAGGAGACAGAGGGTTTTCTTGACCCCAACGTGGCCCGCAACCTTGGAGAAATGCCCCCAGTCTAGGACTTCCAACCTCTTATTATGTGGGATGAAGGTCTTGCTCGGCGGAATGGGGGAGAGCGTCACGGGTGCCATGGTGATAACTTTGGCAGGCTCAATGATATAAGAAGGAGCTTCCTCAGTCAGAGGTGATTGCAAGGACCTGGATAGGGCATCCGCCTTGATGTTTCTATCCCCAGGTCGAAAATGGAGTTTGAAGTCAAAGTGGGAAAAATATAGCGACCACCTGGCCTGCCTGGAGTTGAGTCTTTGCGCAGACTGAAGATACGCCAAATTCTTGTGGTCCGTGAAGATTATGAATGGATGGGCCGCCCCCTCCGGAAGATACCGCCACTCCTTCAGAGCCATCTTAATGGCCAGTAACTCCCGATCTCCAATTGAATAGTTGCATTCTGCGGGGGAGAATGACTTACAGAAGAACCCACAAGGCAAGAATTGGCCAGAAGATGTCCGCTGGGAAAGGACCGCCCCTGCTCCAGTGGAGGACGCATCCACCTCTAGGATGAAGGGCCTATTGACTAACGGCCGGTGTAAAATCAGGGCGGTAGCGAAGGACCGTTTCAAGGCAAGAAAGGCCTCTTCAGCCTCTGGAGTCCAGACTTTTGCTTTGGACCCTTTTCAGGTCAGAGCGGAGATGGGCTTGGTCACTGAAGAGAAGTGGGGAACGAACTGCCTATAATAGTTTGCGAAACCCAGGAACCGTTGGATGGCTTTTACTCCGACCCGACGTGGCCATTTGAGTACAGCAGGCAACTTCTCTGGGTCCATCTTCACCCAGGCGTCTGTGATAACATACCTCAGGAAGGGCAATGAGGTTTGCTCGAACAGGCATTTCTCGAGTTTAGCATAGAGTCGGTTTTCCCGTAGGCGTTGCAGAACCAGCCGAACGCTCCTCCTGTGGGTGGATAAGTCAGGCGAAAAGACGATGTCATCTAGATATACGACGACACATGAGTACAGTAGGTCTCGAAAGATCTCATTAACGAACTCCTGTAAAACCGCCGGGGCATTGCAGAGCCCTAAAGGCATAACCAAATACTCGTAATGGCCGTCCCGAGTATTGAAGGCTGTCTTCCACTCATCCCTGGTACGGATTCGGATCAAGTTATAGGCTCCCCGCAGATCCAACTTGGTAAAGATCCGGGCCCCTCTCAAATGGTCAAACAGTTCAGGGATTAGCAGGAGAGGATACCTATTCTTGACTGTGATACTGTTGAAGCCTTGGTAGTCTATACATGGCCGAAGGGATCCATCTTTTTTCCGGATGAAAAAGAACCCTGCTCCAGCAGGGGAAGATGACTTCTGAATAAAACCCCGAGCCAAGTTTTCCCGGATGTATTCAGACATGGCCGCGGTCTCTGCCGGGGACAGTGGATAAGTTTTTCCCCTGAGGGGAGTAGCTCCTGGAATCAGCTCAATTGGGCAATCGTAGAATCGATGCGGTGGCAGGGTCTCAGCCTCTTTTTTGCTGAAGACATTGGCGAACAAGTGATAAGCCGTGGGAAGCCCAGGAAGATCGGTAGGAGCGTGCTGCGGACCAGGGCGAGATACTGACAACAGACAATGTTCATGGCAGGAGTGTCCCCAGCGGAGGATCTCCCCAGAATGCCATTCCAGAACGGGCTCATGTAGGCGTAGCCATGGTAGGCCGAGGAGCACGGCGTGGGACAAATTAGGCAGAACATAAAAGGCGATCTTTTTTCGGTGAAGAGCTCCAACTTGTATCTCCACCTCGACAGTGACCATGGTGATGGGTTCAGGTAATGTTTTGCCATCCACAGAGGCGATGGTGTGTGGATTCTCTAGAGTAACCACCAGGATCCGGAACAGGTCCACTTCCTTGAGCTGGATGAAGTTACCAGCCACACCCGAGTCCACATACGCCTCCACAGATCTACGCTCCCGACCTAGAACAATTAAAGCCAAAATGGTAAGGGGCAGAGAGGAATCGGTGTCACCTAGGGAGGCCTCTCTTACCTGGCCTAGGTGGAGGCGTTTCCCGGCCTCACTGGGCAAGTACGCACAAAATGATTGGCCCCGCCACAGTAAAGGCATAGCCCCTGCGTCCTTCTCTCCCTGCGTTGTTGCTCGGACAACTTTACTCGGTCCACTTGCATGGGCTCGGGAGCGGAATTACTAGAAGACGCCGGGGAGCGGGGAATGGGTGCTTGATATAGCCTAAAAGATCTCTTCTCCCTAACTAACTCCCGGGAGCGTTCCTGAAACCGTAAATCTATACGGGTGGCTAGGGATATAAGATCTTCCAGGGTGGTGGGCGTGTCTCGGCCGGCAAGCTCATCTTTTACTTTGCTGGAGAGTCCCCTCCAAAAGGCCCTGACCAAGGCCTCATTATTCCACCCCAGTTCAGAGGACAGTGTCCGGAAGCGGATGGCATACTGTCCTACGGTGAGAGAACCCTGACAAAGATTGAAAAGAGCCTCAGTGGTGGAGGCTACGCGTCCAGGCTCGTCAAATACCCTGTGGAAAGTATCTAGGAAGTTCTGTATGCTAGATACCACCAGGTCATCTCTCTCCCACAGGGGATTTACCCAAGCTAAGGCCTCCCCCTCAAGATGGGACACTATAAAGGCTACTTTGGCTCGATCAGAGGAGTATTGCTTAGGCAGGAGCTCAAAGTGCAACCGGCACTGGTTTAAAAATCCCCGACATAACTTGGCGTCGCTGCTAAACCTGTCGCTGTTTCCCCAAGCGTGGTGGCGGGTGAGATACGGGGTCCCGAGGTAGAGCTGAAGTGGCAGCAGAGGACTGTAGGGACACAAGTCGGTCGTCTACGGATGCCATGTAACTCAGGATGTGGGACTGGGCGTCATGCTGCTGCACGAGCTCCTGCTGGAGTCCAGCTAGCAACAGGGCGTTCCCTGGGTCAGCAGTTTGTAAGGCGGAAAGGCGGGTGTCCATGGATTTCATAAAGGACATTATTCTTGTCTGGTTCTCACGCAAAAAGAGCAATTCGGAGTACAGGACTGAGTACAGGACTGAACAAGGAGTACAAGGACGGAGTACAGGACTGAACAAGGAGTACAAGGACGGAGTACAGGACTGAGCAAGGAGTACAAGGACGGAGTACAGGCAGGAATTCAGAGAGAGTTGTGGGGAAGAACCCCTACAACTTGGCCAGAATACCGCAAGGTACTGCAGACGATAATCAAGCGTCTCCACCATCTTGGAGACGCCTGATATAGCCCGTGCTGCAGTCTAATTGGGCGGCCAGTCTTCTGGGCGGGCGCTGCAGGGTTAAGGAACCTGCAGAGCACACGCCTGCGGCCTAGGGCGAGCGCACGTGACGTGCCGGGAGGACGGGAGCGAGGAGGAGGCGGGCACAGCATGGCGAGCCGAGGGCAGGTGAGAACAGGCAGCGGCGGGCCCCGCCGCTGCTGGAATGGAGGCGGTCATCGCCGCCGACGTGACATCCTCGCAGGGACTCAACAACAATAACAACACTTTTCTTTAACGAGAATGTGACTGACCCAGTAAGACCAGCTACTATGGGACCACGAAACGGCCAACTTCGGGTCCTTATTTTCTAAAGTCAACTTATCCTTCCTGACGTCCCTCAGTGTTGCTGGTGTGGCTGCTTTGGTGTCGCTGATGTGGCTGCTTTGATGTCGCTGATGTGGCTGCTTTGACGTCGCAGCTGCTGGGCCCAGCTGTTGAGGAACTGTTGTCTTCAGGTGTCCAGCAGCCAGGAGAAGGGCACAACAGGCCCTAAGGCAGTCTTTCCTTGCGGTAACCCCCTGTAGCCACAGCAGGGTCCCATTCGTTAGCATGTCCACGGGGACTCCAGTCCTCCAAGCAGGCTAGTGATGTGTTATGAATGGGTCACCGAGCAGAAAAAAGCAAAACAAGCTAAGTCACAGAAAACCAGAGAGGTTGGTATCTATGCAGATAGCAGATCCATGATCCTACCACACAACTAGCAGCAGCCGTGGAGCGTACCTACGATGATCCTAGACGCCTCGTCACGGCCGGAGGACTAAATAAGCCTAAAGCAAGAAACGGGGAAAATTAACTGCCCCAAAGCAGACCCCAAAGGAACAGATAGCACCCACACATGTATTGACAGTGAAACAAGATGAAAGCACAAACACAGGCAGGAAAATAGGCTGAGCAAATGATGGGGCCAAAACTAGCTAGAAAGGAAAGGAAAGGGAAAGACACTGTCTGCACCCTGCAAAAAAACCTACAAAAATAATGTCCAACACTTCTGATAGCAAAATTAACCCTGAAGTCACTAGACTTCTCCCACTATATCAGCACTCTGAAATATTCTGAGACAGAGCAAAAAGAGGCCAAACTAGTAAGGGACAAAAAGGAAATTGGCAAATACAGATAAATAAGAGTGGAAATTCAGCACAGCCCCCAGCCGGGACTGGCTGACCACACAAAAAACTGAATAGACCAACAAAATCAAGTGTGAACATTAGCAGAAAAACTTAGCTTTAGATGACTGGAACAGAGCTGAAAACCAAGAGCTGACAAGCCAGAAGGAATCACCAGCAACTGAATAGGGCGTCGGCTGTCTTAAATCCAATCTGAGATTTCTGAGGTCCAATCGCCATCCTAATTCTCAGGTGGCAGATCTCCAACCGATCAAATCAGCCTCACTACCTCCTCTTACCACCAGAGGGAGTCTGGAAGGAGAACTCACAACTGGTGAACCAGAGAATGAACTCACAACAGTGATGTAGTCTGGAAGAGTGGCTGTTGGTAGAGAACGCGCAAGGACTGGCCTGTGCAAAGAGTCTCTCCGTAGGCGAGGAGCAGGCCCCAACTGCCAACTGTAGCGGGGTAATGGCAGCCCTGGGCGGTGATGCACAGGCCGCAACTGCGGACTGTAGTGGGGCAGCAGTGGGCAGGCCGCCACTGCGGGCAGGATTGAAGTGGCGGCGGCCACGGGAGACAGCGGACAGACCGCAACGGGCAGGAGCACAGCGATACCGGTTGCGGACAACCGTGGGCAGGTCGTGTCCCCGACTTTGCGGGGGGTGACAGTCTCTGGTCGGTAAGTTCGGTACCTCCTCTCTGACGGGCGCTGAGAATCTCCTCTCTGCTGCCGTTCTCCCCTCTGGTCACCGTCGGCCGCTCTAGCTCTCTCACAGTCCCACAGCCTCTTGTTCAGTGTCTGGCGTGCCACCAACTGTCTCCCCTGTGCGCCCCCTACTCCTTTTATACTCGCCCCTCCCCTTGCTGCCCAGTCATGCTCAGTCATCTGCTCTCCTCCTTTGTTCCCCGGGTACTGTTTCCCTAGGAACCCAGATGGCGGTCCCCTTGGTTCCGGCCCAGACAAACTATGGGGGTCCTCCTCCCTACACATTCAAAAATGAAGAAACTGCAAATGGTTTCAAAAACAAAAACACTTAGGGTGTGTGCACACGCTGTGGATTCTGCTGCGGATCCACAGCGGTTTTGGTCCTGCGGATCCGCAGCAGTTTCTGCTGCGGTGTACAGTACCATTATAATCAATGGAAAATTTCAAAACTGCAGCATGTCAATTCTTTGTGCAGATTCCGCAGAGGTTTAGCACCTACTCCATGACAGGTGTCAAACCTCAGGGGAAAAACTCAGGCTAAACCGCAGAAAAACTGCAGATAAACCTGCAGTTACCTGCGGTTTTTAACAAATCCACGCAGAAAAATCCGCAGGACAATCCGCAGCGTGTGCACACACCCTTAAAATGATCAAAAATATGCTTCTAACTTGAATGTTCCAGGGTCACTGTGCTGTCCCCGACTCTAAAGCCGTACAGGACAATGCCTTAGACTCCCTGGCCCTACTTACTATATCCAGGAAATGCTCCTGGCGTACCTACAGTTGACTCCTCCTAAGTAAACTATGTACACTAATGTACCCTCATCTAGTGTCCACATTGGGGTACTGCACTTACCCTAAACTACAGCATAATATCACAACAATAAGTACAAAATACTATATACAGAGTAAGACATGAACCAACGGTCTACCAGGACAAGTGTAGGGAGTCACACCGTCTTTGCAGCCCCTTACACTCCTCCTTCCTTTAAGGATGGTCATCCCTGATCATGCCATACATAAGATTTACATTAAAATACTCCATGCAGGGAGATAAAATGTTTGAACAAAGTCTTTTTCCTTTGGCTCTGTGGGAAGCACCAGACGCCACCAGCCGTCATCATGGAACGCCCGTTTGTTCCACAGGAGAGTCCATTAGAATCACAAGTGCCTAGCACACAGACCTCCCGGCAACACCTCTAGTCCATTGCGCCCCAGTCCCATTCATGGGGCCCGAGCACATATACAACACTTGACCTATCCATTAGGTCCTCATTCCTTGAGAAGGGTGTTCCCCCCTTCCTTTGCACGTAGCATTGCCCTTCCATCATATGTGCACTGCCTGCTTTGGAAGCACAGTTTCTTGCTGCAGCCGCACACGTTCCATTTTCCTCAGCCTAAGGGCAGAGTCCTGCTATCCAGCACGAAAGGCACAACAGGTGCAACAGAACTTAAATGGAAAAAAACAACGTCTACTCCTGGCCGTACCGGCCTCATTGCAGCCGACTCTTGGGGTGCTTCAGGGCTCTTGTGCCCACCTGGACGTGAAACAGGGGACGACACAAGCCAAGGGTCGAGATGCTGCCGAGCACGGGCCTGCTCTCTGGGGTCTGGGGCTGCGGCACAGTCAAGCCTCCTGGGGTCAGGGGCTGAGGATCACTCACCACTGTCTCCAGTAATCTGACTGCATCCGTCCCGTGACTGTCGGATCCCCCCACTGCTGCAGTTGCACATTACGACTCCTTCACTTCCGGCACGAGCTATTATGGGGCGGTCGCTGCCTCCTGTTCCCCGGCCTCCAACTCCCGTGGCTAATGTTCCAGCTCCCAATGGTGGCGTTCTGTCTCCAGCAGCAGCGGGCACCGCTCCTCTGCTGGTCCAGGAAAACGGTGAGTGCAGAACTCATCAGCGTCTCTCCTCTGTTGTCTTGGTTGGGTATCCCCCTCTTCTTATCTCCACTTCCACTCGATGTGGACTATGCCACTGCAGTACCGCGTACACGTGTGGTCCATCGTTGCCGGTCCTGTAGCTTGTAATGGGGTCTCGCACCTGCACACGGGATTTCCTTCTGGGCCCCACCCGCTCCAAGGTGGGGTCGCTTTTGGCCACTCCACCCATTTCTTTGCAATCTGTGGTAAGGGGCCAGGTCTTCTTCTTTTCAGACGCCCCCACCAGGGGCGGGCACCATACTTAGACTGCCGACTCTGCTAGATAGCTTTTTAGCGCCATTTCCAATTCAGGACGCCCATGAGGGGTGGGATTAAAGCAGTCTTCCTCCATTTGGGCGCCATCTTTTGCCATCTTTAGAGTCGCCATCTTTGCCATCACAGTGTCAGTCACATCCAGTACATTAGTCACATTCACTACATTAGTCACATCCAGGGTTTCAGTCACATTTAGAATATCAACGATTTCTTCATTTTCCTTTGTCACATCCAGAGTATCAACATAATAATAAATAATAATAATTTTATTTCTATAGCGCCGACATATTCCGCAGCACTTTACATTTCAGAGGGAACTTGTACAGATGATGGACATTACAGCATAACAATAATCACATAGATCATAACAGATACCAAGAGGAATGAGGGCCCTGCTTGCAAGCTTACAATCTATGAGGAAAAGAAAAAAAGTTATACATGAAAGGTAGGTGGTAACAGTTGCCTTCATTGTTCAGACCAGCCTTAATGTTAAGTGTGTAAGGCTATGTGCACATGTAGCAGAACTTTTCCGGAAGTTACCGCGAGAATTCCGGAATTCCATTCTGCTTGAAAATCGCATTTTAAATTCCCGCGATTTTCCCGCGGAAAAGCTAGCGATTTGCAAACGTAATTAGCTTGCAGAATGCTAGCGTTTTCCAAGTGATCTGTAGCATCCCTTGGAGAACTGATTGACAGGTTGGTAACACTCATCAAACATAGTGTTTGACTAGTGTGACCAACTTTTTACTATTGAGGCTGCCTATGCAGCATCAGTAGTAAAAGATAAAATGTAAAAAATAAAAAAAATAAAAAATATTGTTATTCTCACCTTCCGGCGTCCCGCGCAGCCTTCCCGCCTCTCTCCACGCTCCCGGTCCCAGTAATCCTTTGCGCGAATGACCGCGAGACGTCACGCTCTCGTGACGTCATCGCGAATGACCGCAAGACGTCGCGCTCCCGCGAGATCTCGACGTCATCGCGGTCATTCTCGCAAAGGATTACTGGGACCGGGAGCGTGGATAGAGGTGGGAAGGCTGCACGGGACGCAGGAAGGTGAGAATAACAATATTTTTTATTTTAATTCTATGGTACCCAGAGCCTGGAGGACAGTCTCTTCTCCTCCGGACCGTGGGTACCATCCCCAAATGTTCTGCTTACTCTTCGCATGGTGGGCACAGCCACATGCGGGAAGTTAGCGGAACAATGCAATCCTATGGGCGATTCCGCTAAATTAATGAGCATGCTACGTTTTTTACTGCAAAGCGATTCCACCGCGGAAAAAAACGCAGTACTAGCACAGCATTGCGGAATCCCATAGGATTGCATGGGATGCTTATTTTTTGCGTTTTCGCTGCAAAATCGCACGTTTAAAACCAACGCGAAAAAAATTGCGACGTGTGAACTCAGCCTAACAGTACAGACCCAGAGGGCTAATAGATGCATAAAGCATGTGGGAACATGATGGGGGGAACCTGGTTATGGTAAAACTTTTGATTGACTGTACCACCCAGGGATAGTTAAGTTAATGTGTTGAGGCGGTAGGCCAGTCTGAATAAATGCGTTTTTAGGGCATGCTTAAAATTGTAAGGATTGGGGACTAATCGTATTGACCTGGGAAGTGCATTCCAAAGAATTGGCGCAGCACATGTATAGTCTTGGAGACGGGAGTGGAAGGTTCTGATTATTGAGGATGCTATCCTCAGGTCATCAGCAGAATGGAGGGCACGGGTAGGGTGGTAGACTGAGATGAGGGAGGAGATGTAGGGTGGTGCTGAGCCATGTAGTGCTTTGTGGGTGAGGGTGATAAGTTTGTACTCGATTCTGGAGTGGATGGGTAGCCAGTATAATGACTGGCACAAGGTAGAGGCATTGGTGTAACGATTGGCGAGGAATATGATCCTGGCTGCAGCATTCAAGACAGATTGGAGGGGGGAGAGTTTGGTAAGTGGGAGACCGATTGGAAGAGAAACAGTAAGAGTTTTTGCGGAGTCAAAAGTAAGAAAAGGTCGAATTCTAGAAATGTTTTTGATGTGCAGATAACAAGAGCAAGCCAGTGATCGGATATGGGGTGGCGAATGAAAGCTCGAAGTCAAGTATGATCCCAAGACAGCGGGCATGTTGCTGGGGAGTAATAGTGGAACCACACACAGAAATGGCAATGTCGAGCATAGGTGCATTAGTAGAGGGAGGAAACACAAGGAGTTCAGTCTTTGACAGGTTCAGTTTCAGATATAGTGAGGACATGATGTTAGGCTACTTTCACACTTGCTTTTTTTTGCAGCGCGCTTTTTGCGCAAAAAAATGCATGGAAAAAATGCATACAAACGCTTCGTTTTTTTCAAGCATTTTTATGCGCATGCTGGAAAAAACGCAGTGTTTTTATGCGTTTGTATGTGTTTTTAGTGCGTTTGCGTTTTTTTCCACATTGTTTGTCCTCACCCAAAAAAAACCCAAATAACAATCTGGCAACACACACGACCAATGGGACGTCAGTGGCGGTGTGGTATGTTAATATATATACCCTGTCTACAGTATTCTTCACATTTGCTTGATTGTTCTCGTGTCAACATGGATCTGCGCTGGAAGAGTTTTCACTTCAACTTGGATTTGGACATCGCAATGGCTCAGGCTTATGCAGTTGCTTGCCATGAACAAAGGAAGACGGCAGCGGCGGCGTATGTGGATACATCCGATTGTTGAACTCCAGGAGAGCCGTGGGGCATACCACACCCTCTACAGTGAGCTACAGGCAAACCCGGAGAAATTTACAGATTATATCCGGATGTCCCAAGAAAGCTTCAGGGATTTGCTTGCTCGTGTCCAAGAATCCATCCGGAGACAGGACACACAGCTTTGTCGTGCGATTCCTCCTGAGGAACGGCTACTGGTGACATTACGGTACGTAATATTTAAAAACCAAGGGGTGGGGTCTGATGTTTTTTTTTTTTTACATGTACTATTCAAAACCTTGGCTAATTATTTTTCGTGAATGTACTAATATTTTATTTTATAGTTTTACAAAACCATATACAGAAATATTAATTTTACTTCTTTCTCTGTTTTGCAGATTCCTGGCGACTGGAGAATCCCTATCTTCACTACACTTCCAGTACCGTATTGGAATCTCTACCTTGTCTGGAATTGTTGCGGACACCTGCCGGGCTCTCTGGAATGTTCTTTGTTCAGAATTTATTCCCCTGCCCACCGCTGAAAAGTGGATGGAAATTGCTGACAAATTCTGGACAGTCTGCAATTTCCCCAACTGTTTGGGAGCTGTTGTTGGTAAACACATGCGGATCATCAAACTCAAAAGAACTGGATCTGAGTACTATAATTACAAAAAGTACTTTTCAATAGTACTCATGGCCATTGCGGATGCCGGATGTATGTTTGTAGCAGTGGACATTGGAGCATTTGGCCGTGGTAATGACTCACATGCTTTTAAAAACTCAGACATGGGCCGGAGGTTGTATGGCAACCAATTTAATTTCCCTATGCCACGGCCTCTTCCTCACACCGAAGCTCCGCCACTGCACTTTGTAATGGTTGGGGATGAGGCTTTTCAAATGTGCGCAAACTTACTGAAACCCTACTCCAGCCGGGACTTGGACCACACCAAAAAAATATTTAATTACAGGCTGACCAGGGCCAGAAGAACTGTCAAGTGTGCTTTTGGGATTCTTGTCTCCAGATGGCGAATTCTCGGCACAGCCATTAATCTTAATCTTGAAACAGTCGATGAGGTGGTGAAGGCGTGTGTGGTTCTACATAATTTTGTGATGGCTAAAGAGCACCCGACGTTTGAATCTGTTGAAGTTGGCCAAATGAGGGACCAATTTGCGGCCTACTTTATCTCTGATGTAGGATGGGTGCACTGGCAAGATGAAATGGTGTAAGAATGTTTTCGTTTGTGTATGTTAATAAAAAACCTGATTTGATACCAGTACCAAGTGTTTTTTACACTCCAATAAAATAAAAAACTTCCCATGTATACCTGTGAATTCATGATGTTCTCAAACCTGCACAGGTAAATACACATATGAGTTAAAATGCAGCATCGTTAGTCTGCTTTAAAAATATTGATACGTAAGCAAAGCTGCAGGTTAAATATGATATGTGTGTTAACCAGGCCATGATTGATAAATAGTTATGATTATGACATTTGAGCTACTTTGGTAGGCTCGGGTTTCATTAAACCAAATTTGTTTCAAATGAAACTTGTCCAACTAGTGGAAAACAAGTACAAGATTCGTTCAAAACCAAACCACAATGCAAAGAAACTCGCCTTTTTTTTGCCCGAGTTTCCCCAGTTTGTGTTTCAGGAAACCAGATCCTAGTCGGTAAAACGCCAGTTATTATACTAGGCCTTGGTATTTAACATATTAACATATAACGTGCATTTTACCCATCAGTGGATTCAACACACAAGAGTATGTTGTTAATTACAAGGTATATCAATAATCCCCCTTGCCTAGAATCACAATAAGTGAAATGAGGATGGTAAAAACAGCCAATCCTCCAAACGCTTTTTATGACACCTTGCAAAGTTTAAGTCGCATTGTTTGTACGGCGCAGTGTGTGTGAGCGGCGCCAAAAACATTAATCAAACTTTGTTATGGTGAACCAGAAATTTTAAATTTATTTTAAACCAGAATAATTAAAAAAAACTTTTTTTTTTCTGCGTTTGGGGCAGATGGTTGCAAATTGGGGGTGTGCAGGGAAGATGCAGAACTTACAGTTGAAGAAGGTGTTCTAGGGGAAGGGGCAACAAAACTTGTGGGGGAAGGGAGTCCAGTTATGGGAATTGAACTAGAAACACTTGGAGGAGAGGAAAGAGGTTCAGGGACATTGGTCCTAAGTGCTTGTCTCCGTAAACTTGTCTGCCTGGACCTACTTGGGCCCAATGCCCGCCTTGATTGATGGCGCCTTGAACTTGGGGCAAATATTGAATGTGGGTCCCCCGTCTGCAGCTGTGGCTGCTGCTGCTGCTGTGGCTGCTGCTGCTGATGCTCTGTGGTGGCGGTGGCAGTGCTCGTCCTTGCAGGAGGACTGGTGGCGGCAGTGATGGTCCAGGTTTGCGGATTGGTGGTGGCAGGGCTACTACATGTTGTTGTAGCAGCAGGGCTGTTCCACGTCTGCAGAGTGGTGGCTGTGCTCCAAGCATGCATGGGGGTGGCGGTGATGCTCCACACAGGAGCAGCGCTTGCCATGATGGTGTTGGTGAAGTGACCAGCTGCACTCAGACTTGTGGTGGTGTAATGGTGGGTGTCCTGGCTTTGAATAGATGTGTGCGTGCAGTGGTATGCAGCACAAGTCGGTAGTGAGGTGAAGCGAGTCAATGGTGGCACAGGTGGAAATGACACCACTGACTGCTGTCCGTACCGATTATGCTGCATAGCCTGCAAGAAAACATTGTTGCAGGCCTGCAGCACATTCAGCTGTTGCTCAGGACTAAGGTGTTCCGCCATGCCCTTTTCAATCTTAGGCCGGGGTTACACTGGCGATTAAATCGGACGAATGCAATGCGATAAAAAATCGCATTGCATTCGTCCCAATGTTATTCTATGGGGCAGCTCCCATCATGCGATTTTTGATCGGATCCGATCCTTGGACCGAGACAATCGCAGCATGCTGCGATTGTCACCGATTTTCGGATCAGATTCGACAATACAAGTCTATGGGGGCGAGAAAAAATGGGACTAAAACGGACTAGATGTGTGACTTGCGATAAAATCGCACCCGGTGTCCTTTAGCAAAAGCCGGCAATTCTTCCAATACAGTAAAATCCCAGAGACCAGTTAAATAAAGAATGAATAGATCTAGACACATATACATATATATATATAGTTGGAAAATCCATCCTGTCTGGCCTATACTATTACTGGTGGTTCAGTCCCTCTGTCCTTGTTCACATTTCCGTCACTTGGCAAGTGAAAAGGTTTTAAATACAAGAGTTAGGACTGTCCCACAAGGGTTGCCGTGACGTGGCGGGATGGCTTCTACATTATTTTGATCAAAATTATGTTAACTAAATACCCTTATTATTACTATTATTACTACCTTCATGCAGTTTTTGCAATATATTTTTTTACTTTTTTATTCCAGGATATTTGTTTTGTGTTTTGCTTTTGGTTTTCTCTGTGTAAAGGTCATGTGTTCATATGCAATTACATTTTGCATGCACATTAATTTACTTTTTCTGCTCAGACCCAGTTTCTCATTTGTTTCATTGTGCATTCTGTGCATATAAGGGTGTGACCGCCCTGTTTCTGAGTTGGAAAATCCATCCTGTCTGGCCTATACTATTACTGGTGGTTCAGTCCCTCTGTCCTTGTTCACATTTCCGTCACTTGACAAGTGGAAAGGTTTTAAATACAAGAGTTAGGACTGTCCCACAAGGGTTGCCGTGACGTGGCGGGATGGCTTCTACATTATTTTGATCAAAATTATGTTAACTAAATACCCTTATTATTACTATTATTACTACCTTCATGCAGTTTTTGCAATATATTTTTTTACTTTTTTATTCCAGGATATTTGTTTTGTGTTTTGCTTTTGGTTTTCTCTGTGTAAAGGTCATGTGTTCATATGAAATTACATTTTGCATGCACATTAATTTACTTTTTCTGCTCAGACCCAGTTTCTCATATATATTATACATGTCATAGAGACACATTAATATATATATTACGAATTCATACAGTTCATCATAGCAGAATAGCCGCAGAAACATTTGCCGACTTTTGTATAATTATTCTCCTGCCCGGCATGAAATGACACATGGTTTACATATAGTTAACCATTTCATTTCATGATTTTTTTGTTATGTCTATCACAATTAATTAGATGAGGGTTTGTGGGTAAAATTGTGGAGTTGTAGGGGTTAATTTAAGGGGTTAATTCGTTGTATGAAATTACGGGGACTCCCTGCAGCCTCAGTGACGTTAGCAGGAGTCCCTGCAATTTAATACAACGAATTAACCCCTTAAATTAACCCCTACAAGTCCAAAATTTTAACCACAAACCCTCATCTAATTAATAGTGATAGACATAACAAAAAAATACATGAAATGGTTAACTATATGTAAACCATGTGTCATTTCATGGCGGGCAGGAGAATAATTATACAAAAGCCGGCAAATGTTTCTGAGGCTATTCTGCTATGATGAACTGTATGAATTTGTAATATATATATTAATGTGTCTCTATGACATGTATAAAATATATACATATATATATGTATTTAATGTGTCTAGATCTATTCATTCTTTGTGTGGGTAAACCTGTCATTGGGCTCCATTATATGTCCATTTAGCTACCCTGTGAGAAAATCTCACCAGACGGATGTCAAACGGATCCTTACATGCGATTAAAATCGCATCAATTAAGAAAAATCGCATCAAAAACGGATCAATGGTTAAGATACCTTTGTGCGATTTCGGACAGTTAAAATGGGACCGTTTGTTTAATGGTTGTGTGTGACTCCAGACTTACTAAAAAAATGGTGCGCTGGTCTGTTGAGGTCGGCCTCCAGACGGTCAAGGCGCTGTTCGACAGAATGGAAGCGGTGTTCCATGTGGTTAAAACCACGTTCCATGAGTGAAAAACCGCTTTCCACTCTGTCGGACAGCGACTTGAGGCTGGAATTAAAGGCCTCGCTCAAGTGCATAAACTCGGGCAAGACATTCCTGTCCAAGGCCCTCTGCCGCTGGCGGGTAGTGCCCTCATAACCAGTGGCAGAGACCTGGGACAGGGGAACACCTGATGGACCAGCTTCCTGGTCACCAGCTGTCTGTGTGGCTGACCTGCAAGGTGCTTCCTGGCTGTCAGATGGCTGGGACGGGTCAGAGGACGTCCGAGGAAGGACCGCTCCAGGGTCAGGTGCTGTGGAAGAAAGGAAAATCATTACTATCATGCCTTTACAAGAAGCATCAGCTGTGGATTAGAAAAACACAGATTAATAAAAATAAAAAACAAAAAATTATAATACTTACGATCTGGTGGCAAGGACAGGTCTTAGGAACTGCAACACGTGATAGTATCGGTATCTTGTTCTTGTCCTTGACGCAGATTCACTGCGAACCTGGCCCTCAGCACGAACATCACTGTTGAAGCGGTCCTTGATCGAGCACCAACGTGTTCGGACTTTGTCCACTGTTGGAAAAAGAAACCAACAACTTGTAACAGTTGTGTTTGATGCACGACATATGCTATCACTAAACCCAAAGGTGCCATCAAGGACAATAGTCACTGCGGCACAATACAGCAATACAATACCCAAAGCAGTCACTGTAGAGTCAGATGACACTGTTGGGTTTCCTGCTAGAATATATCTAGCACGAAACCCAACAGTGCCATCAAGGACAATAGTCACTGTGGCACAATACAGCAATACAATACCCAAAGCAGTCACTGTAGAGCCAGATGACACTGTTGGGTTTACTGCTAGAATATATCTAGCACGAAACCCAACAGTGCCATCAAGGACAATAGTCACTGCGGCATAACAGAGCAGGGAAATACTTACTAAACGCCTTTTTGGAGGATGCAGTGGCGCTTTCCCAGCCATCCATCAACGCTGCGGCCACCTCATTCCATAGCCGCCGGGTCACCACATTGTCCTTGTACAGCCGGTCACGGCTGTCCCACAACGGGGCATGCTCCTGGACCAGGCTGATAAGCTGCTCATTATCCAGGTATACGTCTTTATCCCATTGTGGAACATAGACAAAACACATTCATTAGAATATTCAAATTTTGAGTGAATAAAAAGTTACAAAAAAAATCCAGAAAAGATGAAATTAGGAAGATAAAAAATAAAGAACATTACAAATCATTTGATACTTACATTCCGTATCACCACCGGGACTTGGCTTGGCTGCTCCTGCTGTTCGCCCTCAGTAGTCACGTCCGCAGAAGATGACGATGTCTCGAAAAAAAAAAAAGTAAGAGATTTGGAGAAGCAGCAGATATACTTACCAAACGCATGAAAATAATCACCTCACGGTCTGCTTGCGCCAGGTCCTGCCAGGATGGGGAGTATTCTGATTCCGAAGACATACTGCATGTAAAAATAATAAAACGCATTAGTACATATACAATTTAAAAGGACAGGCATACATTATTAGATGTAATAATACTCACATTCTTGACGCTGAAGCTGAGATAGAAGATGGGTTCGTTTTTAGCTGAATTTCTGCTCTCCAATCTGTCACTATAGTTGTGGTACAGTGTTGGCAGACACCTCCTTTATATAGACATGGTTTTTTTTTTGAGTTGGGAATTTTATAACTTGTCTAACCAATGGACACAAAAAAAATGCATGCACAAAAAAATGCACACATGCGCATGCCAATGCGCACGTATGCGCATCCATAGGCCATAATGGTTATTTTTTGTGCAAAATGTGTGCATACGTGCGCATGCGTTTTTTTAAAGCGGTTGGGCGGACCAAAAAATGCAACATGTAGCGTCTGGAAAATAAAAACGCACACCCAAAAAAACGCAGCGCACGAAAAACGCATACGTGCACATGCCAATGCGCACGTTTGCACGCCCATGTTAAATATAGGGGAAAAAACGCATGCGCAAGTATGCGTTTTTTTGCAGCGCAAAAAAACGCAAATGTGAAACCAGCCTTAGACAATCGCTGGTGTTTTCTAAAAAGGCAGGCGTGATGTCAGGAGAAGAAGCGTATAATTGGGTATCATCGGTATAGAGATGGTACTGGAAACCAAATCTACTGATTGTTTGACCAATAGGGGCAATGTACAAAGAGAAAAGGAAGGGGTCTAGAACCGATCCTTGAGGAACCCCAACAGTAAGTGGAAGATGAGGGAAGAAAGAGCCAGGGAAAGAAGATCTTTTGCTGAAAAGATACAGTAAAGGAGCGGTCAGAGAGATAGGAGGAAATCCAGGAGAGAACGGTGTCCTTGTTGCGATGGAGCGGAGCTTAGTGAGGAGGAGCTGGTGATCCACAGTGTCGAATGCTGTAGAGGGATCCAAGAGAATTAGCATGGATTAATGACCATTAGATTTAGCTGTTAGTAGATCATTAGAGACTTTAGTGAGGGCAGTTTTCAATATCTTGATTTAACGGCATCCCCCACGTTGCAAGGCTGCAGGATCCTGTCAACTACGCCAAGTGTGAGGGGAGCCAGGGCCGTAGTCGTGGCTGACAAAAACTGCTCAATCACATCCTGGTCTCCCAACACATGCATACAATATCCCCTTTGCAGCATACCTTCTGCTACACCTTCTGCACCGTCAGGAACCCATCTGGTCTGCTGAAGCTCTGCTGGTGGTGTTGTTATACAAAAAGAGACAGAGTCCAGTTCCAGCTCAACAATAAAGAATTTACTTGCTTCATTTAAGTTACAGCCATGGCATAAGGTTCCACACAGTATGCATCCTTCACTTTCCCTGTGTCTTCCCTCTTTCAACCCAGGGTGTCCCTGGGATGTACCAACCCATTTGGTATTGCAGCATCACTCTTGTACAGCTTCGCTAACTAGGAGTTCCACTGTCCATTTTGCCTGACACATAAGGGCATCTGCCCAAGTAGTCAGCTGCCACATCCTGGTGCTGCCCTGCATCGTCTTTCTGCTGCAACCTTCAGCCACTATCCGGCCCTGGACAAACTGGGCTCCTAACTTGAATGTTCTGAGGTCACTGTGCTGTCCCGGACACTGAAGCCCTACAGGACGATGCCTTAGGCTCCCTGGCCCTACTAGTACTCACTATATCCAGGAAATGCTCCTGGCTTACCCACAGTTGACTCCTCCTAAGTAAACTATCTAGTGTCCACATTGAGGTACTACACTTACCCTAAACTACAGCATAATATCACAACAATAAATACAAAACTCTATATACAGAGTAAGACATGAACCAACGGTCTACCAGGACGAGTGTGGGGAGCCACACCATCTTTGCAACCCCTTACAAACACACAAACAGTCCTAGTAGAAATTTCACCTGCTGGTTTATTTTAGACAGCATAAAGCTTCGCAGGGTTCAGAAAACAAACAGACTTTCTGCCAAAAAAAGGTAAAACAACAATAAGGTCTCTCAGAGTCCTTTTTCTGCAGGCTTCACTGCAGTTAACACACACACCGCTCTTAGCCACGTGGGAGTTCCACCTCTCTCCCAACCCAAACCCAGACTGAACCACAGGTACAGGTATATATCACATGTATTAGTTACGTGATCATGACATCACTGCAGGTCCTCTAACACCTGCAGGTCCTGCAGGGAAAAGGGGTACGGTGAGCACCTTCCCACCCGCACTGCAGATGCTCGCATTAAACAGTGTTCTGTCTCCGACATAATTCATGATCTTTGACTGTCTACTTTTTTATATATATACAGTGATTTGCTGAGAATATCAATAATGGTCAGTTTAAGCCATAGATTTAATGTTTTCATTGTTTTTGGTTCCATCTACTGACCAGAGTCATAACTGCAGTGTTATTGTGTGTGTTAGTTTTATTTTCTATTTCCCTCCCTTCACAATGAATTTTGGGAAAGCTTGCAAAGCACCCTGGTAAGTTTGCAAAGGATTATGGTTTAGTCCAGCCCCCATTTTTCCCTCCAGTCCTCCATTTTCTCTCAAGCCTGCTTCTGGGGAACATCTCATTTCTCTACTCCCCTTGTGTCAGCATCGCTCGTTGGTAATCATGCTTCCTATATCTAATTCCTATCTCATATCAGCCTGTTTAGTTAGCTCCCTTGGTTAGCTATTAGTGCAGATAATGTATGGTATGTATATTATGTATTCCTATGAACCCAGTACTGATTGTATTTATATGTTTCACTTGTAGTTTCACCACATCAATATACCACTACGTTCAATAAAACACAGATTCAACCTACAGTCTCCCTATTGGACCCCGGTATAGAGATTTAGCTGCCTGTTTAAGCTACATGAAGTCTGCTTCAATTAGCGAGGACAGAACAGTGAAACAGCGGCTCTCCAGCTAGTGGGAATACAGAGAGAAGAGCCTTCCATCTTGCAGGACCGCAGTGAAACAATAGCTACCCAGCTAGTGGGAACTCAGAGGAAGAAGAGTCTTCCATCCTGCAGGGGTCAGTTACACAGCGCCATCCAGCTAGAGCAATTCAGGGAAAAGACAACCCTTCATCCAGCTTGCAGGAACTAGTGAAACTGCAGAAATCCATCTTGTGAGATTCAAGTCACAGAGACTAATACAGCTACAGCAATCTCTGCACAGCCAAGCATCCCTCCAAGATATCATGCCCCATAAATCACACAGGACAAAATCTGCTACATCTGTGTCCTCAAAGACTGTATCCATCAGCAGCGCAGTCAACATTGCTCGTGCAAATGCTGAAGCCGCCAAAATGCAAGCAAGGTATGCTGAAGAAGAGATGCAACTTAAGTTAGAGAAAGCACGCATAGATAATGAGAGAGCCAATCAAGAGAGGAAGGCGCAGTTAGAGAAGGCACGCTTAAATGAAGAAAGAGCCGATCAAGAGAAGAGGTCACAGTTAGAGAAGGCACGCATAGATGAAGAGAGAGCCGATCAAGAGAGAAGGTCACAGATAGAAAAGGCATGAGTGGATGCTGCCTTAGACAGCCTAGCAGTAAAAAGAGAGGCTGCTGCAGCACTAGCTGAGGCAGAATCACTAGAAGCCGCGCACAACCCTGAGCTGCATAGCCGTAGCAGTACGTCAAGTCTGAAGTTGCCACTGCAAGATTTGCCACAACGCACATCTCAGTGTGTTAATTAACTTCCTGATCCAAATTATAACCAAGATCAAGACACATCCAGTGAAGCGAGTGAGAGTCATCATGAAGCGCAGCTCCAGGAAAGCGTGGAGCAAAACAACTCTGCTGATGTCTGTGGTAGGGGGCCGGGCTAGTGGGGGTGGACCACTGCTTACCAGACGAGGCAAAGACGAGACGGAGACAGCTTCCACTTGTAACAGTTCCGGATTTATTTGTCGTCCTCCTGACGACCACCAAACACGCACTGTAGCTTCTTTACACAATTGTATCGCCAGGCCCGGGTACCTATTCCTCAGCTCCAGTCGCAGTAACGCACCTCGTGGATCTTTCACTGGGGTTGTCCTAGACTAATCTACCCCCCAGCGCTGCACCTGCCCGAGGTCGTCTTCCAATCGGTACCCCCGGGGCCTCGTCTGTCTTGCGGTACGTCGAGTCAGGGTCTCCCCCCTGGCTGCCTCTTCTCCTTGCCTGTCCTGCAGTCCGTCGGGTCAGGGCCACCCCCCTGACTGTCTCTCCTTGGTCCATCCCCCTGGCCGAGCTCTTCTCACTTTCTCCGCCTTCTTCTGAGCTCCTCCCGGGACTAAACTCTCCTGGAGCCCCGTCTTCTTCTATTTATCCCCTCTCTCACAGGGGAATTTATAATATAAACCACCCTCAAATCAGCCTCAAAGAGATCTGGAAAAGGCTGGATGAGTGTTACGGCTCAGCAGAGGTAATAGAGAGAGCCTTGTTCAAAAGAATCTATGACTTTCCTAAAATATCTAACAAAGGTCTCCAGAAACTTAGAGAGCTAGGTGACCTGCTAAAGGAGGTTCTAGTTGCCAAATGTGAAGGTGCAAAAAATTATCAAAAATTGATCCAAAAAGGGTATCAACTGTTAAATCATATAGATCCCTAAAAATTATCTTTATTGATTAAAGAACCATATACTATGGATCACACCAATAAAAGTGCACAAACAAAAACAAATGTGTTCCAAAATTACCAATAAAATGGGTAAGCTAGAAGTCTCTCTTACGTCAACTAGGCTGTCACCTTCCTGGCTGCGGAGGTGGGCACCCTAGTGGGGAACGTTGTGGCGCCCCCGCTCCATGATGGCTGACCATAGGAGCCCTGTAACACCCTACAGCCACTAGGGGAACCCTTCTACCCGATGTCCTAAAGGAACCCCTATCAATAGACATAGACGATCCTATATCTAAGAGGACCCTAGACCCCAATTAAAAACAAAAAGAACACAATAGGCAATTGGTGATGATTGACATAATTTCACAACGTGGTCAAAGGATAATAATACTCCAGGGGTTTGGGCCCTTGATTTGCCAAAATAGACTATAGTCTCTTAACATGCAGACTAAATTTCAAAAGTTGCTACAGAAATTAGATACTGCTTACACCAGCAACTAATAGTTGGCATAGATGAAAAAATGGTGCTCTGAAAACTATTAGAACCAACTCAGATGTGGTCACTATAGGAAAAACCTAATGTTGGTTAAATCAGTGTTTTCTAAGCATGCAGTATATGTTCACACTCTTTCCAATAGCAACAAAAAGACCAACAATTCCACATTTCAAATGTGACAAAAAATACTGAATGATATTGCCCAAAAGAAGTTATAACCCCATCATTAACCACGTGTATAAAATGGAAGTGGTTTCTAAGCATGCAGACTGTGTTCAAAAAACTGCTGCAATAGATACTGCTTTTTAATGGCAATTGTTAATGACACAGATGAGTACCAATGCTAAACCAACTTATAACTAAAATGAGGTCAATGAAGGACCCGAAATACAACACATTCATGGCAAGAAAAAAAAAAAGTGGTTTGCACACATCTATAATAATAAATGCCCTAAGCAGCTTCCGGTTGTAACAACTTCCATCCAGTTGTAACCGGTGACGTCACCGCACACCTCTTTCCATTTTAACCCTCAACACACACACTCCTCTCACCTTTCACCATCTCCACTCACTCTTTCACTCCACATACGACCCCTTCTCTCACTCCGTCTCTCATACTCACGCCGTCATCGCCGCTGATCCACGATCCCCGACATCTTCTTCCGTCGGCGCCATCCTGGATCCAGACATCCTCCACGCCGGCGACATGTTCTTGCGGCGACGCCATTTTGGATCGGCGAAATCCCGCGATAGTCAAGATGGCGTCGCCGCAAGATCATGTCGCCGGCGTGGAGGACGTCGGGATCCAAAATGGCGTCGGCGAAATCTCGCGAGATTTCGCCGACGCCATTTTGGATCCCGACAGCATCCACGCCGGCGACATGTTCCTGCGGCGACGCTATTTTGGATCGGCGAAATCCCGCGATACTCAAGATGGCGTCGCCGCAAGAACATGTCGCCGGTGAGGACGACGTCGGGATCCAAAATGGCATCGGCGAAAACTCGCGAGATTTCTCCGACGCCATTTTGGATCCCGACGTCGTCCACGCCAGCGACATGTTCTTCCGGCGACGCCATCTTTAGTATCGTGGGATTTCACGATACTCAAGATGGCATCGCCGCAAGAACATGTCGCCGGCGTGGACAATGTCTGGATCCAGGATGGCGCCGGCGGAAGAAGATGTCGGGGATCGTGGAGCAGCGGCGATGACAGCGTGAGTATGAGAGACGGAGTGAGAGAAGGGGTCGTATGTGGAGTGAAAGAGTGAGTGGAGATGGTGAAAGGTGAGAGGAGTGTGTGTGTTGAGGGTTAACATGGCAAGAGGTGTGATGCTATCGCATCCTCCCGATGCGATTGCATCGGGCCATAATCTAGTATAGATATAATTAGCAGGTTTTTACTGCAGACTATGATCCAATCTATACTCTGTATTGTAGTGGCACAGATAATCAGGAAAGAAAAACAGCCACTTATAACCGATAAGATAAAGAATGCTGCATATTGCTGCCACAAAAATGATGGTATTGGAAGTGGTTTCTAAGCATGCAGACTGTGTTAAAAAAACTGCTGCAATAGATACTGCTTTTTAATGCCAATTGTTAATGACACAGAGGAGTAACAATGCTAAACCAACTTGAAACTAGTCAATGAAGGACCCGAGATATACAATACATTCATGGCAGGAAAGAAAAAAAAATGGTTTGCATACATAGATATAATTAGCAGGTTTACTGCAGACTATGATCCAATCTGTACTCTGTATTGTAGTGGCACAGATACCAACATATCCTGACACGGTGTGTAACCCCACAACTGATAATCAGGAAAGAAAAACAGCCACATATAACATATGATAAAGAGTGCTGCATATTACTGCCACGAGAATGATGGTACTCATCTGGTTAACTGCCACCAGCCATAGAGAATTATACGCCTCGACGCGTTTCACCCATTAGGGCTCATCAGGAGGTCTGATGTAACAAAGACTTGTGTCCTGATTCTGGTGTCCTGATTCTGGCCCATCTCCATGGAGTGCACAAAACACGCCAGCTGACAGTGAGCATGGCGGGGAGGAAAGAAGCACTGATGAAGCTACGCCAGAGATCACTTCACAATGTACTGAAGTCTGTAAAGGGACAATAGACAGTAGTGTTATGAATTGGTCACCAAGGAGGAGAGCAGGTCCAGGCTAAGCCACAGAAAATCAGAGAGGTTGGTACCTAAGCGGATTGCAGACCCATGATCCTATTTACACAACTAGCAGTAGCCGTGTAGCGTACCTACGATGATCCTAGATACCTCGGCACAGCCGGAGAGCTAACTAAGCCTAAAGCAAGAAAGGGGAAATCTAAACTGCCCCAGAGCAGACCCCAAATGAATAGATAGCAGCCAAACATATATTGTCAGTGAGACAAGATGAAAACACAAACACAGGCAGGAAAATAGACTGAACAAGTGATGGATGGGGCCCACACTGACTAGACAGGACAGGACAGGAAAGACACTGTCTGCAATCACGCAAAAAACCCTGCAAAAAGTCCAACACGTCTGATGAAAAAAACACAGACATCACACGACTTCGGTCCCCACTATATCAGCACTCTGGTATACTCTGAAAGCAGAGCAAAAAGAGACCAATCTAACAGGGGATTAAACAAACTGGCACAAGCAGTAACATATGGGCGGTGACTGAGCAGAGCCCCAGCCGGAGCTGGCTGACCCACACCAAGAAGAGATAGACAAAACCAGATCAAATGCAAACAGAATAGCAAATAAACCACTTAGCTGGACATGCAGGGACAGAGCTGGAGAAATCAGACCTCAGGAGGAACAGGAAGTAAATCACTAGCAGGGATAGAGGGAGTCGGCTGTCTTAAATCCCAATCTGAAACCCCAGATCTCCAATCGTCTTCATCATTATCAGGTGGCAAGCTTCTGTCAATCAGATCAGCTCCATTACCTCTAGTAACCACCAGAGCGAGCCCAGAAAGAGAACTCGCAACCCCACTGTCGATCTGACCAGCTCCACTGCCTTCAGTAATAACCAGAGGGAGCCCGGAAAGCGAATTCACAAAACAGTAGGTCTTGTTCTAAAATATGCCTCGTAAGAGTGTACCCAAAGGGCCATAGAGACAAAGCTGTAAGACTGTATGCTATCTTGGATGATCATAGTAATCTATCCTTGACTTGATCTTTCACCTATTCAAAATCAAAGGACCAAGCACTCCTTACTCATTAAAGACATGTGCAGTTACTGTGACAACAGCAGGTAGGAAAGCTACTGACTACCAAATTGAGTCCTTAGACAGACAATTCTGCCTACCACTACCTACAATCATTGAGTATAATCAGATCCCAGACAACAAAACTGAAATCCCTACACCAGATGTGGCAATCCATCATGCTCACTTGAAACGCATAGCACACCTTATACCGGAACTCGACCCTCAGGCACAGATAATACTGCTGTTGGGAAGAGATATCCTACAGGTTCATAAAGTGAGAAGTCATATCAATGGACTCCACAATGCTCCCTATGCCCAAAAGCTAGACCTAGAATGGGTCATAATAGGAAACGTATGCTTGGGACACATGCACGCCCCATCTTCTGTGACAAGTATGCTAACAAATACATTGGAGAAAGGACGCCCATCTCTGTTTCAACCTTGCAACAACGAGTTCCATGTCAAGGAACTACCACACAGCATCCAACTACCCAATCATTTAATAGACTTTACTCATGACAGCAGTATGGTGTCAGGAAGCTATGAGGATCAGTTGGGGTGCACAGTCTTCCAGAGAACTAAACAAGACAACCAAGTAGCAATGTCGGTAGAGGACAAGTTGTTCTTAGAGGTAATGGACAAAGGACTCGTAAAAGATAAGACCAACAGCTGGGTCGCACCTCTCCCCTTCAGAACCCACAGACCACATCTACCAAATAACAGAAATCAGGCATTAAAACGTTTCTCCTCTCTCAAACATAATCTACAAAGGAAACCAGAGATGAGAGATCACGTTTTCTCCTTCATGTCAAAGATATTTGAGAACTGCCATGCAGAACTAGCTCCCACTCTCACAGACTCTGAAGAATGCTGGTTCCTACCCATGTTTGGAGTATACCACCCTAAGAAACCGGGCCAGATTAGAGTGGTGTTTGACTCCAGTGCTAAGTTTGATGATATCTCCCTGAACGATGTTCTACTGACAGGACCGGACCTCAATAACAAACTGCTGGGAGTACTTATGCGCTTCCGTAAGGATTCCATTGCCTTCATCGCTGACATCCAGCAAATGTTCCATTGTTTCCTTGTGAGAGAGAGAGACAGGAACTTCCTAAGATTCTTCTGGTACAGAGACAATGATCCTACTAAAGAGGTCAAAGTGTACTGCATGAGAGTGCACATCTTTGGCAATAGTCCTTCTCCTGCAGTTGCCATTTATGGACTCAAAAGGTCAGCTCTAGAAGGAGAAACAGAATATGGATAAGATGTCAGACAATTCATAGAAAAAGATTTTTATGTTGATGACTGTCTGAAAGCCATGCCTTCAAATGAGACTGCCATCAGTCTTCTCAGGAGAGCCCAAGAGATGCTTGCTTGCTCTAACCTCAGGCTTCACAAAATAGCCTCAAACAGCCAAGAACTCATGAAAGCATTCCCATCACAAGACTTATGTAACGTTGTCAGAGATCGGGACCTTGGGTCAGACCCCACACCAATGCAACGCAGCATCGGGCTTCTCTGGAATCTACAGTCAGACACCTTTACCTTTCAGGTCAGCCAGGAAGAAAAGCCTTTCACATGCAAAGGTGTTCTGTCTACCATCAACAGCTTGTCCCTTGATCCCTTGGGTTTTGCAGCTCCTGTTACTATACAAGGCAAAGCAATACTAAGAGACTTAACTAAGGAGACTTCTGACTGGGATGCACCTCTGCCACCTGATAAGAGAATCCAGTGGGAAGTATGGAAGAACTCTTTAGCAGCCCTCTCCAACCTGAATGTGCCAATGCTATACACCCCTAACCGTCTACAGAGATACAGAGCCAGAGACTATATGTATTTGCAGATGCTTCTGTCAAAGCAATTGCTGCTGTTGCCTATCTCAAAACTGTGGACTTCAAATGTCAGAGCCATATTGGATTCGTTATGGGGAAGGCCAAACTTGCTCCACAACTAGAGCACACTATACCAAGGTTAGAGCTTTGTGCTGCAGTCTTACCCGTCGAGTTAGCAGAGTTTATCGCATCCGAGATGGATATCGACCTGACACAAGCCAAGTTCTACTCGGACAGCAAAGTAATCCTTGGATACATCCACAATGAAACTAGACGATTCTATGTTTATGTCAACAACGGAGTGCTATGAATTAGGTGATCAGTTCATCCAAAACAGTGGCATTACATCCCCATGGACAAAAATCCTGCAGATCATGCAACTAGAGCAGTTGACGCAAGTCGACTAGATAGCACAACATGGCTCTGAGAACCAAAACTATTGTACACTGAGGAACGTTGTCCAGACACCTTTGAACTAGTAGGAGAGGACTCAGATGCTGAAATCCGCCCTCAGGTGTCTACACTTCATACAATGACTTCTGCTATTCAGCTTGGATCCGAAAGATTTGACAAATTTTCAAGTTTGAAGTCACTTACTCAAGCCATCACCTCCCTGACTCATATAGCTCGCTCATTCAAGATCACCAGAGCTTGTGACACAGAAAAATGTAAAGGATGGCATCTCTGTAAAAACACTGATGTTAACTCCGACTTGGAATCTTCCAGAAACCACATCATTTCCACTGTTCAGAGAGAAAACTACTCTGTGGAAATCCAATGTCTCATTATCAAAGTTCCAATACCAGTGAGCAGCTCATTGAGAAAACTCGACCCATTCATCGACAACAACGGCCTCCTGAGAGTAGGAGGTCGACTCAAAGAAGCTAAAATGGAGTTTGAGGAGAATTTCCCTCTTATCAAACTCAAAAGACCTACCAGCAGATATACTCAGCCCTGACCCTCCTTTTACCAGCGTTGGTCTCGATGTGATTGGGCCTTGGTCAGTTGTTACTCGACACACGAGAGGCGGAAAAGCTAATAGTAAAAGTTGGTCCATCATGTTTACCTGTCTGTCAATCAGAGCCGTCCACATAGAGCTCATTGAGTCACTTGACACTTCAAGCTTCATCAATGCTTTGAGATGTTTCATTGCCATCCGTGGTCCCATCAAACATATACATTCAGACAGAGGTACCAACATCATTGGGCAGCAAAGGGATTGAGAATACCTTCAAATCTAGACCATAAGACTCTCGAGAGGTTCCTCAGTGACCAAGGTTGCACATGATCATTCAACCCACCTCACTCCTCGCATACGGGTGGATCGTGGAAACGAATGATAGGTCTAGTACGGAGAATTTATGCCTCTACTCTCCTTCAGGAAGGGGCAGCGAGACTTACCCATGAAAGCCTAGCCACCTTCATGGCAGAAGCCGCAGCTATAATCAAAGCAAGGCCCTTGGTTCCAGTCCCTAATGACCCTGATAAGCCCTTGTTATTGACTCCAGCTACTCTCCTCACCCAGAAAACAGGCCTATCCAGTGCCCCTCCAGGAGGATTCAACGCTAAGGACCTCTACAAGCGCCAATGGAGACAGGTACAAAGTCTAGCCAATACACTCTGGGACAGGTGGTGCAAACAATACTTGTCTACCCTGCAGCCATGGACGAAATGGCAATCTACCAGGCCTAATCTGAGGATTGGTGACCTCGTCTTTGTGAAAGACTGTCAGGCCCATCGGAACCAGTGGCCACTTGGACTAGTGACTGCAACATTCCCGAGTAAAGATGGCAACGTCCGCAAAGTCAAACTTAGGATGGCCGAAGGGGATGAACGTAAGATATTCTCCAGACCAGTAACTGAACTGGTCTTATTGTTGTCTTCGGAGAATAAGAATAGTGACATCCGTTTGATGTCAGACTGGGAGTGTTCTGTCTCCGACATATTTCATGATCTTTGCCTGTCTACTTGTTTATATATATATATACAGTGATTTGCTGAGAATATCCATAATGTTCAGTTTCAGCCATAGATTTAATGTATTCATTGTTTTTGGCTCTATCTACTAACCAGAGTCATAACTGCAGTGTTATTGTGTGTTAGTTTCATTTTCTATTTCCCTCCCTTCACAGTGCATTTTGGGAAAGCTTGCAAAGCACCCTGGTAAGTTTGCAAAGGATTATGGTTTAGTCCAGCCCCCATTTTTCCCTCCAGTCCTCCAATTTCTCTCAAGCCTGCTTCCCGGGAACATCTCATTCCTCTACTCTCCTTGTGTCAGCATCGCTAGTAGGTAATCATGCTTCCTATATCTAATTCCTATCTCATATCAGCCTGCTTAGTTAGCTCCCTTGGTTAGCTATTAGTGCAGATAATGTATGTTATGTATATTATGTATTCCAATGAACCCAGTACTGATTGTATTTATATGTTTTACTTGTAGTTTCACCACATCAATATACCACTACGTTCAATAAAACACATCTGCTTTCCAGGAGGTCGCCCTGGGCCACCCAGGTCTGTATGGGCCTGGGGAGATCGCTTGTCCCGCCCTGGATGGCAGTCGCCAGAAGCTGCATCTGCTGTCGCTGTTCCTGCTGACTCTGCTGGATCTGCTGCAGCAACAGCCTGTTGGTCTCCTGCTGCTGCTGCTTTGACGAGACCAGGTGTTTCAGCAGATCCTCCATGCTGCCGGACGTCTTGTGCTGAATTGCAGCTTTAACCCAGGACATACAGTTATCCTTAGTCTTTATGCGTGTCCCTGGAACTTTGCCCACATTCGAAACACGACATGTGAGGGGTTGACTCGCTCTTCTGCTTTACAAAGGTAGCCACTGGAACAGTACTAGTAGAAAATTCACCTGCTGGTTTATTTTAGACAGCATAGACCTTCGCAGGGTTCAGAAAACAAACAGAGCCTTTCTGGCAAGAAAAAGCAGGCGCTGAGAAGCCTCCTGCACTTCCTGTCAGATCGCTGATCTGACACAGTGCTCTGCAAAGTGTCAGATCAGCGATCTGACACTATATAGTGATGTCCCACCCTGGGACAAAGTAAAATTGTAAAAAAAAAAAAAAAAAAATACTGTGTAAAACTATTTTTTTTAAAAATTCCTAAATAAAGAAAAAAAAAATTGTTCCAAAAAATACATTTCTTTATGTAAATAATAAAACAATAAAAGAACACATATTTAGTATCGCCACATCCGTAACGACCCGCCCTATAAAACTATTCCACTAGATATCCCTTTCAGTGAACACCGTAAAAAAATAAATAAAAAAAAATGCAAAAAACAATACTTTATCATCATACCGCCGAACAAAAAGTGGAATAACACGCAATCAAAAAGACGGATATAAATAAACATGGTACCGCTGAAAACCTCATCTTATCCAGCAAAAAAACGAGCTGCCACAAAGTGTCATCAGCAAAAAAATTCAAAAATTATAGCTCTCAGAATAAAGCAATGCAAAAATAATTATTTTTTATATAAAATAGTTTTTATTGTATAAAAGCGCCAAATCATAAAAACGTAGAAATACGGTATCGCTGTAATCGTACTAACCCGAAGACTAAAACAATTTTACCACACGCGGAGCGGTATAAATGCCACACCCAAAACAAATTCATGAATTGCTGGTTTTTGTTCATTCTGCCTCCCAAAAATCATAATAAAAATAACAAAATGTCATGTACCTGAAAATGGTACTAATAAAAACGTCAACTCATCCCGCAAAAAACAAGACCTCACATGACTCTGTTTGCCAAAATATGGAAAAATTATAGCTCTCAAAATGTGGTGATGCAAAAACTATCTTTGCAATAAAAAGCGTCTTTTAGCGTGTGACAGGTGCCAAACATAAAAACCTGCTATGAATACTAAATAAAACCCCCCTTTATCACCCCCTTAGTTACGGAAAAATAATAAAATAAAAAAAATGTTTTTTATTTCCATTTTCCCATTAGGGTTAGGATTAGGGCTAGGTGTTATGAATGGGTCACCAAGGAGGATGGCAGGGACAGGCTAAGCCACCAGAAGACCAGAGAGGTTGGTAACTAAGTGGATTGCAGACCCCTGATCCTATCCACACAGCTAGCAGTAGCCGTGGAGCGTTCCTACGATGCCCTAGATGCTTTGTCACAGCCGGAGGACTAACTAAGCCTAAAGACAGAAAGATGAAATCTAAACTGCCCCGGAGCAGATCCCCAAAGGAATAGACAGCCCCCAAACATATATTGTCGGTGAGACAAGATGAGACACAAACACAGGCAGAGAACAGACTGAGCAAACAGTGGGGCCCAAGCTGTCTAGACAGGACAGGATAGAAAAGATACTTTCTGCAATCATGCACAAAACCCTGAAAAACTCCAACACTTCTGATATACAAAAAACCTGAGATCACACGATCTCACCCCCCCTAGATCAGCACTCTGGTAAAAACTGGCAGCAAAGCAAAAAGATACTAACATAACTGGGGACTGAACAAGCTGCAACATATAAAGCAGGGCCCAGCACTGCCCCCAGCAGGGAGCACGCTGAACCCTAACAAAACAGAAAGCAAAAAAAGACACAACCAGATTAGATGCAAAGGATTAGCAAAAGAATCACTTAGCTGAGCCATGCAGATCAGGCAGGGGACAAAAGAGCTCCAAATGCACACAGAGGAAATCACCAGCAACCTTCAAGAGCAACCAGCACAATTATATACTCCCAGCCAGTAATCCCAGGTTTCCAATTATCGTCGTCAGGTGGGGAACTTCCATCCACCTGGCTAGCTCCACTACTCTCAGCAACCACCAGAGGGAGCAGAGGGAGCTTCGGCTCAGAACTCCGAGCAAGAGAATTCACAACAGCTAGGGTTAGGGTTAGGGTTGGGGCTATAATTAGGGTTATGGTTTGGGTTAAAGTTAGGGTTAGGTTTGGGGCTAAAGTTTTGGTTAGGGCTAGGGCTAAAGTTAGGGTTATGGCTAAAGTTAGGGATAGGGTTGGGGCTAAAGTAAGAGTTAGGGTTTTGATTAGGGTTAGGGTTGGGATTAGGGTTAGGGGTGTGTTAGAGTTAGGTTTATGGTTAGAGTTATGGTTAGGGCTGAGATTAGGGTTAGGGGTGTGTTGGGGTTAGGGTTGGAGTTAGAATTGGGGGGTTTCCACTGCTTAGGCGCATCAGGAGCTCTCCAAATGCGACATGGCGTCCTATCTCAATTGCAGCCAATTCTGTGTTGAAAAAGTCAAACGGTGTTCCTTCCCTTCCGAGCTCTGCTGTGAGCCCAAACACTGATTTACCTCCACACATATAGGGTATCAGCATACTCGGGACAAATTGGACAACAATTTTTGTGGTTCAATTTCTCTTCTTACTCTTGTGAAAATAAAAAATTGGTGACAAAAAGATCATTTTTGTGAAAAAAATATGATTTTTTATTTTTACAGCTCTACATTATAAACTTTTGTGAAGCACTTGGGGGTTAAAATTGCTCCCCACACATCTAGATAAGTTCCTTAGGCTGTCTAGTTTCGAAAATGGTGTCACTTGTGGGGGGTTTCCACTGTTTAGGTGCATTAGGGGCTCGCCAAACGCGACATGGCACCCGATCTCAATTCCAGCCAATTTTAGTTTGAAAAAGTCAAACTGCACTTCTTCCCTTCTGAGCTCTGCCATGCACCCAAACAGTGGTCCCCCCCACATATGGGGTATCAGCGTACTTAGGAAAAATTGGACAACAACTTTTGGGGTCCAGTTTCTCCTGTTACCCTTGGTAAAATGAAAAAAAATTGGATCTGAAGTACATTTTTTGTGAAAAAAAGTTAAATGTTGATTTTTTTTTAAACATTCCAAAAATTCCTGTGAAGCACCTAAAGGGTTAATAGACTTCTTTAATGTGGTTTTGAGCACCTTGAGGGGTGCAGTTTTTAGAATGGTGTCACTTTTGGGTATTCTCTATCATATAGACCCCTCAAAATGACTTCAAATGTGATGTGGTGCCTAAAAAACAAATGGTGTTATAAAAATGAGAAATCGCTGGTCATCTTTTAACCCTTATAATTTCCTAACAAAAAAATTTTTGGTTCCAAAATTGTCCTGATGTAAAGTAAATATGTCGAAAATGTTGCTTATTTAGTATTTTGTGTGCCATATCTCTGTGATTTACGGGCATGAAAATTCAAAGTTGAAAAATTGCAAAATTTTCAAAATTTTCGCCAAATTTACATTTTTTTCACAAATAAACATAAATTATATCATATAAATTTTATGACTAACATGACGTACGGTATGTCACGAGAAAAGTGTCAGAATCACTGGGATCCATGGAAGCGTTCCAGAGTTATTACTTCATAAAGGGACAGTGGTCAGAATTGTAAAAATTGGCCCGGTCATTAACATGCAAACCACCCTTGGGGATAAAGGGGTTAAACTCTGTAATAGCCTCTCAGCACCTAGTGTGTTGGAAACACAAAAACATTCCAGTTTCACATCACTGACCGCTGCATGCAAAGTGACACGTACCTCTTTCCTCCACAAAGCCAGTGATTTTGTCACAATAGTAACGCATATATTCATTTATTTGAGCATTTTTGAAAGCTTTTTCAGACAGGTTTCTTTGTGGACTCATGTAAACAAGACATGTGCACATACCCCAAAAACCGCTTCAAAACCTTCTGAAAAAAAAAACTTAAGGAAACCAAAGAAAGAATGGGCAAACTCCTGCTTTTCCCCAGTCTATTTATCAGCTTTCACTGACACCAAAATACTAATTTGGAGTACAGATGATGGCAGTGAAAGGCTGAGCACCTGTCTCCTCCTCTGAGTGTTGTGCTTATCAAAACAATCTCCTGCAGCAGTTTATCCCAAAAGTTAATGAGACACAGGTGCAGAGCTGACCGTTTCACTGCCATCATCTGTTCTCCAAATGAGTATATTCTTTTTTTATTTTTAAAGAATTTTTTTTAATTTTTCACATTACAAAACCACATAACATATATAAACAAAGGAAATAGAGTAATAAATGGCTGATTTAACTAAAGAAAAACCATTTGATACATAATATTTCTGATATAATTCAATGAAGTAGTATAAAATACTATGCAATAATGTTGTTAATGAACAACAAAATAAATTTTAACCTTGGAGTCAAAGGAGTGCCAATAGCAACAATTGCCGGTGTTTGCTCCTCTCTCCCATCAAGGGGAATTATAGTGATTGTAGAGGAAATAGTAGTATAGAATATAGTAACAGAAGAAGGTAACATTATCAGAGAATCTCCCATCAACAGCCTTTGTTGAAACCATGTGATCGGTCCAAAACTATCTTGCAGGATTTACCAATGTGATGAGGTTAACCCCTTAATCCCATATGATGTACTAGCCCGTCCATGTGCCCTGGGACTTAATTCCCAGGGGCGGGATAGTACGTCATAGTGATCAGCGGCGCCCATGTGGTGAGCGCCGCTGATTGCGGCCGGGTGTCAGCTGATTATCACAGCTGACACCCGACACAATGTGTCAGGGGCGGTCACGGAACGCCCCCAACACGTTAACCCCTTGCACACCACGATCAAACACGATCGCGGTGTAACGGGGGTTAAAGGGAATCATCGGCAGGGAGGGGGCTCCCTCCGTGCTTCCCTGAGCCCCCCACGGCAACGCAATGTGCAGCGCAATGTGCAGTGCTGCTGCGGGGGGCTCCTTCCCTGCAGGCCCCCGAATCCAAGATGGCGACGGGGACCTTCACTGCAAAGCGCAGTGATTGTGATGTGACAGATCAGCGATCTGTCACAGGACAGTGATGTCCCACCTGGGACAATGTAATAAAGTTAAAAAAAGGGTTAAAATAATTTTTTTTAAAAATCGCCAAATAAATTAGAAAAAAAAAATATTCCCCCCAATAAATTCATTTTTTGGAAATAAAATAAAAAAAAACAATAAAAGTACACATATTTGGTATCGCCGCGTCCGTAACAACCTGCCCCATAAAATTATCCCATTAGTTAACCCTTAAAAAATAAAAATAAAAAACGAAGCAAAAAATAATGATTTAATATCATACCGCCGAACAAAAAGTGCAATAATGCGCGATCAAAAAGATGCATATAAATATCCATGGTACCGCTGAAAACGTCATCTTGTCCCGCAAAAAACGAGCTGCCATACAGCATCATCAGCGAAAAATAAAAAAGTTATAGCTCGCAGAATAAAGCGATGCAAAAATAATTATTTTTTATATAAAATAGTTTTCATTGCATAAAACCGAAAAAACATAAAAAAAGACCTAAATGAGGTATCGCTGTAACCGTACTGAAGAATAAAATGGCATTATCAGTTTTACCACACGCAGAACGGTGTAAACGCACCCCCCCAAAAGAAATTCATGAAACGCTGGTTTTTGTTCATTCTGCGTCCCAAAAATCGGAATAAAAAGCGATCAAAAAATGTCACGTGCCCGAAAATGGTACCAATAAAAACGTCAACTCGTCCCTCAAAAAATAAGACCTCACATGACTCGGTGGGTCAAAATACGGAAAAATTATAGCTCTCAAAATGTGGTGATGCAAAAACTATTTTTACAATAAAAAGCATCTTTTAGCATGTGACAGCTGGCAAAAATAAAAACCCACCATATATAGTAAATCAAACCCCCCGTTATCACCCCCTTAGTTAGGGAAAAATAATAAAATTAAAAGAAAATGTATTTCTTTCCATTTTCCCATTAGGGCCAGGGCTAGGGTTAGGGCCAGGGCTAGGGTTAGGGCTAGGGCTAGGGTTAGGGCTATGGTTAGGGTTAGGGCTGAGATTAGGGTTAGGGGTGTGTTGGGGTTAGGGTTGGAGTTAGAATTGAGGGTTTCCACTGTTTGGGCACATCAGGTGCTCTCCAAATGCAGCATAGCGTCTGATCTCAATTCCAGCCAATTCTGAGTTGAAAAAGTCAAATGGTGGTCCTTCCCTTCCAAGCTCTGCCTTGCACCCAAACAGTGTTTTACCCCCACATATGGGGTATCAGCCTACTCAGGACATTGCAAAAGAACTTTTGGGATCCAATTTCTCCTGTTACCCTTAGGAAAATAAATTATTTTTTTATTTTCACGCCCGGGCGTTATAAACTTCTGTGAAGCACTTGGGGGTTCAAAGTGCTCTCCACACATCTTGATAAGTTCCGTGGGGGGTCTACTTTCCAAAATGGGGTCACTTGTGGGGAGTTTCAATAGTTTAGGTACATCAGGGGCTCTCCAAACGCACATGACACCCGCAGACCATTCCATCAAAGTCTGCATTCCAAAACGTCACTACTTCCCGTTCGAGCCCAGACGTGTGCCCATACAGTAGTTTTCTCCCACATATGGGGTGTCAGCGTACTCAGGACAAATTGGACAACAACTTTTGGGGTCCAATTTCTCCTGTTACCCTTGGGAAAATAAAAAAATGGGGACTAAAAGATCATGTTTGTGGAAAAAATACGATTTTTTTATTTTCAAGCCCGGTCGTTATAAACTTCTGTGAAGCACTGGGGGGTTCAAAGTGCTCACCACACAACTAGATAAGTTCCTTAGGGGGTCTAGTTTCCAAAATGGGGTCACTTGTGGGGGGTTTCCACTGTTTAGGTACATCAGGGGCTCTCCAAAAGCAACATGACACCCGCAGACCATTCCATCAAAGTCTGCATTCCAAAACGTCACTACTTCCCTTCCGAGCCCCGACGTGTGCCCATACAGTAGTTTTCTCCCACATATGAGGTATCAGCGTACTCAGGACAAATTGGACAACAACTTTTGGGGTCCAATTTCTCCTGTTACCCTTGGGAAAATAAAAAAAATGGGGACTAAAAGATCATGTTTGTGGAAAAAATACGATTTTTTTATTTTCACACCTGGGCGTTATAAACTTCTGTGAAGCACTGGAGGGGTCAAAGTGCTCACCACACATCTAGATAAGTTCCTTGGGGGGTCTAGTTTCCAAAATGGTGTCATTTGTGGGGAGTTTCCACTGTTTTGGTACATCAGGGGCTCTCCAAAGGCGACATGGTATCCGATCTCAATTCCAGCCAAAAATGTCAAATGGCACTGATTCCCTACCGAGCTCTGCCATGCGCCCAAATAGTGGTCTATCCCCACATATGGGGTATCAGCGTACTCAGGACAAATTGCCCAATAACTTTAAGTGTCCTGTTACCCTTGGAAAAATAAGAATTGAGGGTGAAAAGATCATTTTTGTGGAAAAAATATGATTTTTTAATTGTACGGCTGTATGTTATAAACTTCTGTGAAGCACTGGGGGGTTCAAAGTTCTCACCACACATCAAGATAAGTTCCTTGGGGGGTCTAGTTTCCAAAATGGTCTCATTTGTGGGGGGTTTCCACTGTTTTGGTACATCAGGGGTTTTCCAATCGCGACATGGTGTCCGATCTCAATTCCAGCCAAAAACGTCAAATGGCGCTGCTTCCCTTCCGAGCTCTGCCATGCGCCCAAATAGTGGTTTACCCCAACATGTGGGGTATCAGCGTACTCAGGACAAATTGCACAATAACTTTTAGGGTCCTGTTACCCTTGGGAAAATAAAAATTGGGGGTGAAAAGATCATTTTTGTGAAAAAAATATGATTTTTTAATTACGGTAAAGTAAACATGGGCGCTACCTATCCAATTAAAAACTCAGATGCAGCTGGTGAAGAGACAGGACTGTGTCGGCTCCTGTTATAAAGTCTGAGCGAACCGTATATTTGTGTGATTCACCGTGCAATGCTGAGCAGATGTATGCAAAAAAAGGGGGGGAAATGAATACATAACAGCAGTTATACGTACTTACTTAAAAATGAAGTTGATGTAGAATATTCTGTGTAAGTTGAGTTGTCTACGTGGCAAGTAGTTTGCAGGTTATCTGATGGTAGAGATCTCGTTTTTGATAGCTGCTGATGCTATTGGAACAATGATATATTAAGGCCAGACTGCGACAGAGCAATTACCAGAAGTAAGTGCATAGAAGTCCTACCAGGACTAACTTGTTACTGGAACGCTAGCACTATTAGTTACTATTAGATCCCTCCTTACCCAGCACTTTGTCATTTTTTTCAACAGTGGATATCTAAATACAGCCAACAAAGACCATTCTAGAGAGTCTATCAGGATTTACACCTGGGTAGCATAACAAATCTAGCACAAGTAAGTGCATATGTACCCCAGGAACTGGGACTGAATATCAAGGTTGTGGTCACTGTTAGTAATTGAAATTCTCTTCATATTTAGTATTTTATCAATTGGTCCACCATAAAGGGAACACTCCGAAGAGAATATAAACGTTAAGATACAACCAGTGAGTATGGTGGACATGCAAGGAGTGGTGTGACCTTTTGTATGTTTTATTGGTACCTTAATATATCATTGTCCCAGTTCCTGGGGTACATATGCACTTACTTGTGCTAGATTTGTTATGCTACCCAGGTGTAAATCCTGATAGACTCTCTATAATGGTCTTTGTTGGCTGTATTTAGAGCCGGTGCAGGGACGATATCCACTGTTGAAAAAAATGACAAAGTGCTGGGTAAGACTACTTTCACACATCAGGTTTTCGGCGTCAGGCGCGATCCGGCGTCGTGCCGGAACGCCGGATCCGGCAAATGTTTTGTAAAACCGGATGTGACGGATCCGGTTTTCTGCCGGATCCGTCTTGTTCTTGACAGACAAAACCGGATCCGTCTCATCCGGTTCATCCGTTTTTCTATCCGTTTTTCGACGGATTACGCCGGATCCGGTTTTTAAAAACACCCCTTGTGGCCTTCCGAACGGGATTGGCTACTGGAAAACTATATATAGCGTGTTCCTACAGCCCTTCTTTGACAGGTTGTAGAGGAGAAAGTGCAGGTTGGAGAGAAGAGCAAGTTACTGGCGAAGATGGATGTTGTCATTGGAAATATTTTGAAGAATTTGGCGGATTTTACAGCGGAGGCGAATCGTTTGAGGGTGATTGTTCTTGAGAAGGAGAGAGCGAGACAGCAGCGCATCAGGCATCGTAGACGACGTTTGTGGATCCACCCCATCACAGCCAAGAGAATGACGCGTGGGGTCTATTCTACACTCTGCATGGACCTTCGACGAAACCCGGATAAATTTTTTGGATATGTTCGGATGAAAATGGAGAATTTTGATTACTTGGTGGAGCGCATTGCACACCTCATAAGAAAAGCGGACACCTATTGCCGCTTCTCTGTTTCACCCGCAGAGCGTCTGATGGTGACTTTAAGGTAAGCCACATTTAGTGGATGTGCTCGCATCAGAGCACACTTTCACTGCAATCTTGTTGGTGGTAGTTTGAGTTTGTATCTCCAAGTGTTATAGCTGAGTTTTGGTATGTAATGCTGTGATTTAAAACTAATTGATTGTTTTTTAATTCCCCACAGATTTCTTGCAACTGGAGAATCCCTTTCGTCACTGCATTTCCAGTACAGACTCGGGATTTCCACCATATCTGGAATAGTGAAGTACACATGCCGTGCACTGTGGGACTCCTTAGCTGAAGAGTTTTTACCAGAGCCCACAACAGAGAGGTGGATTGAAATTTCAGAAAAGTTTCAACAGATATGTCAGTTTCCCAACTGCTTGGGCGCTGTGGACGGGAAACATATCCGCATTGTAAAGCCAGCCGGATCGGGATCGGAATATTTGAATTACAAGAAATATTTTTCAATTGTTCTCATGGCCATCGCTGACGCGGAATACAAATTTATTGCTGTTGATATTGGGGCCTATGGCCGCTCCAATGACTCTCAAGTTTTCAAACTGTCTGCCATGGGGCGTAAACTGTATGGAAACACCTTCCAGTTCCCACCACCTAGTCCGCTGCCGCAAACATCTGGTCCACCTATGCCATTTGTCTGTGTAGGGGATGAAGCCTTCCAGCTGTCAGAACACCTTTTGAAACCGTACTCTAGCAGAGGATTGACAAGAACAAAACGCATTTTTAATTACCGCCTCACAAGAGCAAGAAGAATGGTTGAATGTACCTTTGGTATTCTGACAGCCAAATGGCGGGTCCTATTGACTGCGATCAACCTCAAGACAGAAACTGTGGACGAGGTGATCAAAGCTTGCGTGGTACTCCACAATTTTGTTATCTGCAAGGAACCCATTTCCATTGAGGACACCTCTGAAGAAACCACCTTGCAAAATTACCATGACATTACCACTAGAAGTTCTGTGACGGTTTCAGTAATGAGGGACAATTTTGCACTATACTTTATGTCACCTCAAGGCAGAGTACACTGGCAGGATGACAGAGTGTGAAAGATTTGTGCCCTTAACCAAACTTGTGTACCTTCTGTACCAACAGTATATACCTTTGCCAACCAAAGTTGGCTATCTTGTCATGGTCTCTATTTATAGCTTTAGGCCACAGGTGTGTACCTGGTTGTGTTTTATGCAAAGTATTTCACCTTTTAACAAAAGTTGTGTACATTGTTAGGAAATCACCAACAATAAACACAACTTTTTAGGTGAAATACTTTGCTTCAAACACAACCAGGAACACAACTGTGGCAAAAAGCTAAAATTTACCCACAGTTATATACCTGGTTTTGAATACCTTTTTACCTTTTAAATACCCTGTATTTAACCTTTTTTTTAAACATATTTCGCCGCAGAAAGAAATGACAGACAACCAGTGTAAACAATAATTTAACTTTTATTTAAAATATTTTTTTTTGTAAACTGTTTTTAAAGTTAAAAAAACTTTTTTTAATAAAGGTTTGAAACCAACTGGGCATTTTTATTACAAAACACATCATAAATCTGTGTAGTGTGGGGTGGAAATACTGCTGGAGGGGCTGCGGGACACTTCGACACTGGGAGTGTGGAGAGAGGATTGGGATCGTGGTGGGGAAGGAACAGTTAGAGGTGATGGTGTGGAAAAAGCTACAGAATGGGTGGACATGTGGGAGGCAGAAGAGGTGGTGGGCGGTGGAGTGGAGGGTTGGGCAGGGACTGTAGGAGCAGATGATGTTGATGGCAAGTTGTATGGGGAAGGAGTTTGGTACGGGGAAGGAGTTTGGTACGGGGCAGGTTGCTGGAAGTGGGGAGATGTCTGGTACTGGGGAGGTTGCTGGTACTGGGGAGGTTGCTGGTACTGGGGAGGTGGATGGTATGTAATAGGAGGGGGAGGATGGAAAGTGGCTGGAGGGGGGGCAGATGTAATAGGAGGGGGAGGATGGAAAGTGGCTGGAGGGGGTGCAGGTGGAGGAACTACTGTGGTGGGAGGAGGAGGTTGGGAGGTAACGTGCTGGAGAGCACCGTGGCATGAATGCATTACATGCATCTGCTGGGTAGGAGATAGCGTTTCCATGCGCTCCACAACAGACCTGAAAAAGGTGTGGTTTGGCGAAGATCTTGCTTCTGAATGCATGGTTTGCAGAAGTGTCTTCACCTCCAGAATGCTGGAGTTGATCTGCTGAAAGCCTGCGGAGATTTGCTCTGACAAGACTTTTAGACAGTTCTGGAAAGATGCATTCAGATGCAAGAACTCTGGCGCATAAGTCTTTTCCTGACCCCTCTGCCGCTGCCGCCCAGTACCCGCAGGTGTACTAGAGGTGGCAGGGGCAGAAGGGTGGGGTAAAGGGAAAGCGATCTCCTCACCAGCAGCTTCATGTAATGTAGGTGGCCACGATGCTCCTGTGCTGGTGGATGGGACAGATGGGTCGAATGTGTGGGAAGGCTGGGAAGGTGCAGATGTACCGGGGCGGTTGAAGTGTCCCTCGGTGCCGGTCTCCTCAGGGATCGCCTCAGAAGGGTCCAATCATGCTGCTCACCGTGCTGTGGAATAAAGAGAAAAAAAAACAATTAAAATAGTGACATGGTATGGCCCTGGCTGGAAAAAAAAAGTTACATTTAAACATTTTTTTGTCACATGTGGTGTGTAATATTTACCTTCTGGTGACCATTGTATCCCGGAGGAACGACAGGGCTCGTGCGTACTTGTACTTGCTCCTGCGTCCTCCAGATCCACTCGGGGCCCGCATCTCTTTATTGAACTCCTTCTTGAAACGATCCCTCACAGACCGCCACCGCTTCACAATTCTCTCCCCTGAAACGAGAAAGGACAAAGTGGTTAGTATACAACATCAGTGTTTCCCAAACTCCAGTCCTCATGGTCCCCAGGGGTCATGTTTTCAGGATTTCCAAAGTAAATAGAAATCATGAACACATGATCCGTGGGGACCACGAGGACTGGAGTTCGGGAAACACTGGTTTAAATCAAGCAACCGGTACTGTATATACTTACGCTCTTTAATCTGGGCCCGAGCATCGAGGTCCTCCCAGCGGTCCACAAGGAGCGAACAGATTTCTTCCCAGAGTCGTCGGGTAACGATAAGGTCAGCGTGGCGGCGGTCAGCCATATTCCAGAGCGGCTCCCTTTCTCTGATGAGATCGATGAGGTGGTCCACATCGATTCCTCCATCCTCACCGTCAGAGTCGGGAGCACGCTGTGAAGGCTGTTAAAGAAAAAGACAAAAATAACATAATTAGCCTCCACAAAAGAAATGAAATAAAAAGTGCAAAAAAACAAAGCAAAAATATTTATACTTACACGCTGGTGACCGCCGCGTTGCTGTCGCCGACGACCCTGGGAGGCACTGCGAGGACCTCTTGGCCGAGCACCAGATTGGGAAGACTAGAGAAGAAAACAAAAAATGTTATGTCTTTGGATGTAGGCATTTGTTTGCTGTGTGTGGTCTGCAGAACATTGTTTTCTATGTGTTGTGTGTAGTGTGATGTTGTGTTTCTGCGTTTGATGCCAAAATCTTACCAATTGTGAGCCCACTCCAGGTGTCTGTCCATCCCTTCCTTCTTCTTCTGGGAGCTCCTCTTCATCTTGTGATTCCTGTTTTGAAATAAAAGGCAATGAATAGACATATATTACAGAGATGATGGATTTTGGAAATAAAAACTTACCGTCAAACGCTGACGATGCGAGGGAGGGCTCCCAGAAGAAGATGTGCTGTCTTCCTGCTGGCCAGACTCCATGGCTGTGGGTGGTGTTCCTGCTGCTGCTATTGCTGCTGCTGCTGCTGCTGCTGCTGCTGCATCTCTTGGGCGGCTGTTGAATAAAGAAAAACAAAGGGCCAATGAATATCTTGATATTCCATGGCCCTAGTTTGGAGGAATGGGGGATTTGATAATTACCGTCTCTCATCTGCTGCTGGACTCCCCTCCCGTTGTTCAGCATGCTGCTCCAATTGGGGTGGTGGTGGTGCTGATGGTGCTGCTGCAGATGTCTCCTGCCTTCTCCTGCTCCTGGTTCTTGGCTTGGGTGGCATGTTGGGTGTGGCTGAGGGTCCCACTGTCTTGCTTTTATATATGTCTTGTGGGCAGAGCTACTGAGCATGCTCAGACCAAAAAAACCGGATCCGGCCACCGGATGCGGCTGTCGCCGGATCAGGCGCATTGCGGCGCTCATAGGCTTTCATTGTGTGAAAAAGCCGGACACGCCGAATCCGGCGTGTCCGGCTTTTTCGCCAGAGACAAAAAACGTTACAGTAGCCGTTTTTTCCAGACGCCGGATCGCGACACATTGCCGGATCCGGCGAAAACCGGATGAAACGCATGGCCATCCGGCTCGATCCGGCTCTAATGCAAGTCAATGGGGGGGAAACCGGATCCGGCATTGCATTTCGCCGGATCCGGTTTTTGTCAAAAGCGCCGGATCGCGCCTGACGGCGAAAACCTGATGTGTGAAAGAGGCCTAAGCAGGGATCCACTAAACCCACTAATAGTGCTAGCGTTTCAGTAGCCAGTTAGTCCTGGTAGGACTTCTATGCACTTACTTCTGGTAATTGCTCTGTCGCAGTCTGGCCTTAATATATCTTTGTTCCAATAGCATCAGCAGCTATCAAAAACGAGATCTCTACCATCAGATAACCTGCAAACTACTTGCCACGTAGACATCTCAACTTACACAGAATATTCTACATCAACTTCATTTTTAAGTAAGTACGTATAACTGCTGTTAAGTATTAATTTCCCCCCCTTTTTTGTATACATCTGCTCAGCATAGCGCGGTGAATCACACAAATATATGATTTTTTAATTGTACCGATGTATGTTATAAACTTCTGTGAAGCCCTTGTGGGTTCAAAGTTCTCACCACATATCTAGATAAGTTCCTTGGGGGGTCTAGTTTCCAAAATGGGGTCACTTGTGGGGGGTTTCCACTGTTTAGGTACATCAGGGGCTCTCCAAACGTGACATGGCGTCCGATCTGAATTCCAGCCAATTTTGCAATGAAAAAGTCAAACGGCGCTCCTTCCCTTCTGAGCTTAGCCTTGTGCCGAAACAGTGGTTCCCCCCACATATCAGGTATCAGCGTACTCAGGATGAATTGCACAATAAATTTTGCAGTCCAATTTCTCCTGTTACCCTTGGTAAAATAAAAAAAATTGAACCTGAAGTATTTTTTTTGTGAAAAAAAGTTAAATGTTTATTTTTTTTTAAATATTCAAAAAATTCCTGTGACACACCTAAAGGGTTAATACATTTCTTGAATGTGATTTTCAGTACCTTAAGGGGGTGCAGTTTTTAGAATGGTGTATTTTCTATCATATAGACCCCTCAAAGTGGCTTCAAATGTGATGTGGTCCATAAAAATAAAATGGTGTTGCAAAAATGAGAAATCGCTGGTCAATTTTTAACCCTTATAACTTCCTAACAGAGAAAAAAATTTGGTTCCAAAATTGTGCTGATGTAAAGTAAACATGTGGGAAATGTTATTTATTAAGTTTTTTGTGTGCCGTATCTCTGTGATTTAAGGGCATAAAAATTCAAAGTTGGGAAATTGCGAAATTTTCAAAATTTTTGCCAAATCTCCATTTCTTTCACAAATAAACGCAAGTTATTTAAATTAAATTTTACCACTAACATGAAGTACAATATGTCACGAGAAAACAATGTCAGAATCACCAGGATCCATGGAAGTGTTTCAGAGTTATTACCTCATAAAGGGACAGTGGTCAGAATTGTAAAAATTGGCCCGGTCATGAACGTGCAAACCACCCTTGGGGTTTAAGGGGTTAAATTTCTTTAAAACTCTCTCAAATGTCAAAGAAATATTGAACTCTTTGTTTCTTTTGAAGAGATGCCACCACCCAGTCCAATTTAATCAAAAACGCAAGTTTTTCCAAAAACAATTTGCATGGAGAGGGATGCGGACTAAGCCATGTGTGAAGACTTGTTTTGGATCCTGCTGCTGTACCATGTAAAAATTTCCTTACATCATGATTGCATCAATATGTTGCAGCATAAAAGATATCTAAAAATGGTGGCCTATATTGGACCAAAGGGGATGAAATTGGTCAGGTAATCCATTTTCAGCATGGATCTTTGTCCAAAAACACTGTATTTCTGAGCAAGAACACATTCAGTGCTACATGTCAGCCTCAGGGGGCATTACACTTGAAACAATTTGATATTGGGAAAATACCCTTCATATGTAGTCTAATGGGAGTATAACGTTGATGGGTGTGAACTTACTGCTCCACAGGCCTGGCTTACCCTGGAGGGGCGTGACTAAGTGTCTTCCAGGTCTTCACTAGGGCTTCTGATGGTGACAATAAGCTGGGCTGCCGGTAGACATCCGGTACTACCCCAGGACAGTCCCGAGCACTGCAACAGGTATGGGGTACCAGAGGGAGAGTCAAAAGCAAAGTCAGACAGTCCAAGGATAGGATAGGCAGCACAGATTCACAAAACAAAGCCGAAGGGATGGAGAAGTCAAACTGAATGGGTAAACAGGCTGAGCCGATAACGGGAGACAGAATACTAAGAAATGCAGAGACTGATGCTAGCAGGCTAGGATCCAACATTCGGGAGAGGAATGGAGGGTGGAGTTCCCTGATATATCATCTGCTAGCAGGTGATAGGGTGGGGAAGCAAATCTCTGCAGGACAGAGTAGATACAAACTAATGCAGGCTTTAGCCTCGACCCCTATGACTCACAACCAGTACAAGGAAACTCAGAGTGATGGTTAGGTATTGGGCGGAGCAGAGCGAAACACACTGTGAGTAGGGCGGCGCTTAGAAGGCATGCGAGTAATATAGGCCTGATGATAGAGATTGAGAAGCCTTTCCATATACAGTATATTATGCTGAAGGAAGACACTTATGGCTCAATTACTGTAAATATGGTTGGTGTAGTGAGCTCTAATATATCCCTCAATCATTTGGTTAGTGATGTTGATTGGGCGACATACGAGGGGCGATCCAAAAGTAATGATAATCAATAATAAACACAATGAATATAGTAAAAAAAAAAATTATTTTTCTACATAGTCTCCTAACAAGTCTATACATTTAGTCCATCTCTTTTCTAAACTTAGAATTCCCTTCGAAAAAAATTCTTGATCTTGACCCTCAAAAAACTCCCCAACAGCGGTTATCACGTCGCTATTGTTGTCAAATTTCTTGCCCCGGAGGTGTTCCTTGAGCCGAGGAAAGTGAAAGAAGTCACTGGGGGGCTAGATCTGGCGAATAGGGGGGGTGTTCCACCAGTTCAAAGCCCGCTTCTTGAATGGTAGCCATGGCAACTGCAGCTTTGTGAGCCGGTGCGTTATCTTGGTGAAACAGCACTCCAGCCCGCAGTTTGCCGCGCCTTTTCTCCTTGATAGTCTCCTGCAATCTTCTTATTTGTTCTGCGTAGTAGGTGCCCGTAATAGTGGCTCCCTTCTCCAAATAGTCCACCATAATAATTCCTTCAGCATCCCAAAAAAGGACGCCATAACCTTCCCTGCTGAGCTTGACACTTTGAATTTCTTCAGCGTCGGTTTGTCGGCTCGTTTCCATGTCATCGATTGTTGTTTACTTTCGGGATCAAAGTGGTGGATCCAGGTCTCATCCATGGTCAAAAAACGTGACAAAAAATTCTCCTTGTCTGCTTGGAACTTTTCGAGATTTGCTATTGAAATGTCAACTCGTTTCTTCTTTTGCTCGTCGGTTAACATTTTTGGCACCCAACGCGCGGAGACCTTTCTCATATGCAATTCTTTTGCAAGGATTCTTTGAATACTGCCATATGAGGTCCCTGTGACCTCAGCTACATGCCTGATAGTCACTCTTCGATCTGCCAACACAACTTCTTCAACTTTTTTCACGTTTTCTTCATTGATGGACGTGGATGGGCGTCCTTCGCGATGTTCATCTTCCGTCGATGTTCTTCCCCGCCTAAATTACTTGGCCCAGCATGCAACTGTGGAATATGGAGGAGAAGAGTCCCCCAATGTTTCCACCAAGTCGCTGTGTATGTCTTTGGTAAACATTTTTTTCAAGCAGAGGTATTTGATGACAGCTCTGAGCTCGTTTTTTTCCATTTTGATGTTCACTCCTTGGCAGTTCATATTCAAATGAATGTAGCTCCCGGGAATCATGGCCTATTTAAGTGATTTTTTTTTTCCTGGACTAGTGGGTACCTAAGAGAGAAGAAAACATTTTATTTTAATTTCTGTGTGCAATAGAAATAACAGATTATCATTACTTTTGGATCGCCCCTCGTAGACTATTGGTTTATTTAGGAGCTTATAATACCCTGATATTTGGCTTTTTGAGGGCTGAGACTGTGAAAAGAATATCCTTAATTGTGGGTTCCACTCTGTGTCGGTAAGGTGGGAAGAATAGTTGATATACACTCACTGGCCACTTTATTAGGTACACCTGTCCAACTGTGTGTTAAGACTTAATTTCTAATCAGCCAATCACATGGCGGCAACTCAGTGCATTTAGGCATGTAGACATGGTCAAGACAATCTCCTGCAGTTCAAACCGAGCATCAGTATGGGGAAGAAAGGTGATTTGAGTGCCTTTGAACGTGGCATGATTGTTGGTGCCAGAAGGGCTGGTCTGAGAATTTCAGAAACTGCTGATCTACTGGGATTTTCACGCACAACCATCTCTAGGGTTTACAGAGAATGGTCCGAAAAAGAAAAAAAATCCAGTGAGCGGCAGTTCTGTGGCCGGAAATGCCATGTTGATGCCAGAGGTCAGAGGAGAATGGGCAGACTGGTTCGAGCTGATAGAAAGGCAACAGTGACTCAAATTGCCACCCGTTACAACCAAGGTAGGCAGAAGAGCATCTCTGAACGCACAGTGCGTCGAACTTTGAGGCAGATGGGCTACAGCAGCAGAAGACCACACTGGGTACCACTCCTCTCAGCTAAGAACAGGAAACTGAGGCTACAATTTGCACAAGCTCATCGAAATTGGACAGTAGAAGATTGGAAAAACGTTGCCTGGTCTGATGAGTCTCGATTTCTGCTGCGACATTCGGATGGTAGGGTCAGAATTTGGCGTAAACAACATGAAAGCATGGATCCATCCTGCCTTGTATCAACGGTTCAGGCTGGTGGTGGTGGTGTCATGGTGTGGGGAATTTTTTCTGGGCACTCTTTGGGCCCCTTGGTACCAATTGAGCATCGTTGCAACGCCACAGCCTACCTGAGTATTGTTGCTGACCATGTCCATCCCTTTATGACCACAATGTACCCAACATCTGATGGCTACTTTCAGCAGGATAATGCGCCATGTCATAAAGCTCGAATCATCTCAGATTGGTTTCTTGAACATGACAATGAGTTTACTGTACTCAAATGGCCTCCTCAGTCACCAGATCTCAATCCAATAGAGCATCTTTGGGATGTGGTGGAACGGGAGATTCGCATCAGGGATGTGCAGCCGACAAATCTGCGCCAACTGTGTGATGCCATCATGTCAATATGGTCCAAAATCTCTGAGGAATGCTTCCAGCACCTTGTTGAATCTCTGCCACGAAGAATTGAGGCAGTTCTGAAGGCAAAAGGGGGTCCAACCCCTTACTAGCATGGTGTACCTAATAAAGTGGCCAGTGAGTGTATATGTCTTAGCTTGTAGATAGGGGAAGAAGGCAATATAGAGTTTTGGATATTTATAACAAAGTATTAATTTGGAAATTATCAGGCAGTTGGGAAAATGGTAGGTAAGGTGCCGATGTGAGAGCTATATGAGAGATGAACTGTTGGTCAATAGACTGATCTGTAAATATAGATGTAACATGCAGTCAGTGTCCAATCACTCTAAGGAGAGAGGCCAAATTATATAGCTTTATGTTGGGGAAATTTAAACAAGTACAGGGGTTGGACAAAATAATGGGAACACCTGAAAACATCAACAAAAGTTAGTTTAATACGAGTTAGGAGTCAGGTTTCTGCAGTCGCAATGCAGGAATCCAGACCCTCACATTCTGCAGTCTCCTGCTGTTTATCTACTGCAGAGGAGATTGCAGAGGAGATTGCCTTGCAGCAAATCTATCCAGAGGCTAAGTCCTTCCATCCACCTTCTGAGTATGCTCATGAGACGGTCTCCCATTGGAGATCGGGAGTCATGTGCTCAGCTCCCGCTCCAGATCTCATTGGTCCATCTCGGAGATCTGGAAGCTTCCGGAAGGTCCCGGCTGCTATAAAAAGCGCGCATGGCTGTTCCGCCATGCGCTAGTTTGGACTATACTTACTGCTGTGTGAATGACTCATTTGAAACCCCTACCCTTTGATATTACGCTTGTGTGAGGGATTGAGTTCAGCGCTAGCGTGCCTCTGCTTCATTGTCCACAGCTGCTAGCGTCCGACATTGCGCTTGCGTCTAGCATTGTCTAATAGCGGCAGTGTCCAACACCGCGCTGCAGTAGCAGCCCACTTAAGCATTCGCAGCTGCAACGCTACACACACGGTAGGTCTAGAAGGACTTTGTGCCTCCATCTTTGGCTATTCCTGTGACCTTATACTGTGTGTGTAACTTCTCTGAGGACCTGTGACCTTAACAGGCTCAGCTCTTTTGTTGATGTTCGTAGGCATCTCTGTGATTTAACAGAGATTGCTCTGTGCACTTGGGTGACGGTTAACCCTGTGCACATTACCGCCATATTGGATTTGTTTCCTGATATTGCACATCATGTTCGATCTCCTGTCTTATGCCTTTGTTTCCTCTTTATTCTGACTTCCGTCCAGGTAATGAACAAAGTTCCACAATCGGCATTGGTATAACCATTACTACAGCCAGTTGGTGACTACTCTAAGGACCACAACCTGGTCAGCTGACATGATGGCTGTTCAAATGGCAGCACTCAGAGAAAAACTAATTTTTACTCTGAAAGAGGGTGGAATATTATAGAAATTAAAAAAAAACTAGCATACGCTAGCATATGCTTTAAAGAGGTTTTCAACTACATTTTCATGACTTGTGTTTTGAAACTGTTAAACTGTAAAGCGCTGCGGAATATGTTGGCGCTATATAAATAAAGATTATTATTATTATTATTATTATTTTCATTGATGACCTACTCTTAGGATAGGTCATCAATGTCTGATCGGACAGGTTCCGACACCCGGTACACCCGCCTATCACTGAGCTGGACTGGAAGATGTAGGAAAGAGACCATCAGTGGATAGTGAGCTAATGCTTCAAGTAAAAATGTGTTTAGAGTAAAATATAGCTTTCTGAAATGAGGGAGCTTTTCAGGTTTTCTTGCAATCTGTGGTTTTGGTGGCATGCAAGCACTGACAGATTATTTTAAAGAACAAAAGTATCAGCTATACTAAAATCCAACATGCCAAAACTATTTTCCTCCAACATCTATTGTCAGGGAAGAGTCAAGGCACCACCATACATATTATGATAGTTGACTGGCCCCATCAAAATTAATGATATCTTCCACCAGTTTTACATTGATGATAATAGGAGGTTATGTGTAATACCTAGCAGTGGCCACTAGAGATGATAAGAGCTGTTGCTGAAGTTGATGACAGCTGATTGGTGGTGGTGTCAGACCCCCAATCTTATATTCATGGGGTTGTCTGGGACTTATCCAAGACCTTAGTGCCAGGGAGTTGCTAATAACCTTCCTGTCTGCCCAGCGACAATTACAGCTTGCTCAGAGAAATCATGCACTGGCGTTTCTACTGCTTCCAGTGAAGTAGCTTCTTCTTTTCCTCTCTGCTCTGATAACAGGGTGTCACTGTTGATTGACAACTGGTTCCCTGCTAACATTGGCAGTGACGCCATGTCAACAGGAATCGAGAGAGCTGTTCTGTCGATGTGAGGTTGAAGCAAGAGAGTCATCAACTGAGTCAGCTGAAATCAACGCTGGGCAGAACAGGCAGGAAGTTAGCAACTACCTGCCATAAAGTTTTTAGCACCATACAAAAAATTAATCAAAGTTCCGGAAAACCGCTTTAAGGATATGTCATCAATGCAAAGGAAGTGGTCAACCTCATCAAGATGCAAAATGAGTCTCACTACTTCTGGTACAGATAATGGCTTTATATTTCCCTATTGTACATAAAAGTGTCTAGTCTAAAATCAGCCCTTATTTTATCTATTGTCTTTCTCCTTTCATCATCTTTAAAATGTAAGCACTAATGGACACTTTACCCTCCTTGTTTTCTGTGTAAACTGATGTTTTTTTTCCATTATTTATTATTTTCAGCATGTTACAGCTTTCTTGTGTGTACACCAGTGTTATTATTGAACGATTATTGCTAATTGGTTTATAGAAAATAATACAATAAGTGACTGCAACGGAACAGCAATAATGGAAATAATTGTTTTGAATATATTATATAAAAAGATAATAGGCAGTATTAATGCTTCATCATGGAATTCATAATGGTCATCTACACATTTGAAGTAACCATTTGTAGACCTAAATGTACAATGAATCACCCTGTTCCCCCTCTAGCTTTACTGAGGAAGTACACAATAGTGAACCAATAGTTATAATACCAAGAGTGTAAATCGGATTTCTTGGTGGGTTCAGGTTCCATTTGTCTAAATATGAAATAACGATGATATACAATACTGTCCAGCTATATATTTTCTTGGGTTGGTAAGAAAACATTGTTTATTATGGATGAATGTGCCTATGGGCTAGTAGTGACCACAATAATCTATTTGCAGTATTATCTTACATGGATGGTGGTTTTTGAGGGCTAACATTATCTATTCACAGAAAAAAATAAAACAAGTTGTAATAAAATGACAAATATTCCTAACTGACTGGATATCCATTTGCCTTCAGTTGGATTTAGGATGGGGAACTAAAAACTGGCTAAGCCTCTGAAAATCTCACATTAGGTTACTTTCAATCCACGTTATAATCCATCTGGGTCTGATGTCAGGTTTTTAATAATTTGCTAGTTCTTTTTTAATCTTTTAGTTTGCAAGCATATGTAAGGAGATGGACATGTTGACCATGTTTCACTCTTGAAGAACAAGTATGTTATTATATTCTGCAATATGAATTTTGAGTTGCTTTAATAATGTTATGTGTTGCCTGACAGTAGGGAAGGTTAGAGTTAAGTTTGGAACTAGCCCAGAGTGGGAGGCGCTAAGTTGAAATCACAGTGGCAGTACCTGTTAGAACATCAGAAATGGCCCAGAGTGCATAGAAAAAAAAACCTAAGGTCTGATGTGAGCAGTGCCGCATAATGGGGTGTCCTTAATGAGAGAGGAGACCGAGACAGAGGATAGTGAGATCCTAATGGAGAGGAGGGGAAAAGTGATCGCTGTAATAGAGTGATCGATTAGTGACCAGTCAGGACGCCTAGGAGAATAGCACAGAATTTATATCTCACAGAGTTAATGGACCTATACGGGACAGAGTACGTAAGATGAAGATTGCACCCCGAGTGGGAGTTTCAGAGTGTCAGTGACAGAAAAGATTAAGGGTATGTGCACACGCTGCGGATTCTGCTGCGGATCCGCAGTGGTTTTGGCTCTGCGACTCCGCAGTAGATTCTGCTGCATTGTACAGTACCTTTATTTCCTATGGAAATAAAAAACACACTGCACATGCTGCGGATTTTTCCTCGTGGATTTGCTGCGCGTTACAATCCGCAGCATGTCATTTCTTTGTGCGGATTCTGCTGCGGTTTCCTACCTTCACCATTGTGAGGTGAGAAACCGCAGGGCAAAACCACAGGCTAATCCGCAGGTAAACCGCAGGACTTTTGACATGCGGATTTTACAAAATCCGCAGGGAGAAATCCGCAGCACAAAAAACTACGTGGGCCCATAGCCTTATACTGACCATACTGACAATGTAGTTCCCTAGAGGGGAAATAAGATTCAAAACCGCAGTTTGAGAATAGGACTGTAATACTGAGCTGGGTTGTAGTGAAGAAAAGAGGAAAGGTGGAGCTATAGTTCAAGTGAGAAAAAAGGAAGGAATTTGGATGTGAAAAATGTTCCGTACTGTAAAGGAAATGTTCGTCAAGCTGTGTGCCCGATATCTACTGTATATAATCCCCCCAAGCTATCGTTGAGTAAAAAGTTTATTTTTGGCTGGTGGTCTCCCTCTTTGAAATGTCAAACACACCTGTCCTGACCAACCTATATTGTCAGTTATATGCGGCCTGCAAGGATGTAGCGCCCCACAGCACAAGTCCACACACCCAGCCAGGACCCTCACCTTCATGTAACTTGTTGGGGCGCAAGAGATAAGTACCCATAGATTCCTCTGAGAAACGTTTGGAATACAGTGACTTGCGAAAGTATTCGGCTCCCTGGAACTTTTGAACCTTTTGCCACATATCATGCTTCAAACATAAAGACATCAAATGTAAATTTTTGGTGAAGAATCAACAACAAGTGGGACACAATTGTGAAGTTGAGTGAAATTTATTGGTTATTTTAAATTTTTTTGGAAATTGAAAAACTGAAAATTGGGGCGTGCAATATTATTCGGCCCTTTTAACTTAATACTTTGTTGCACCACCTTTTGCTGCTATTACAGCTGCAGGTCGCTTGGAGTATGTCTCTATAAGTTTTGTACATGGAGAGACTGAAATTCTTGCCCATTCTTCCTTGGCAAACAGCTCGAGCTCAGTGAGGTTTGATGGAGATCATTTGTGAACAGCAGTTTTCAGCTCTTTCTACAGATTCTCGATTGGATTCAGGTCTGGACTTTGACTTGGCCATTCTAACACCTGGATATGTTTAATTGTAGCTATCCTTTCCTTCACCTGGTGTTCTTTGCACCTTTCTATAGCTTCACACTTAACATTGCTAGCTTATGGCAGGGAGAAAGACAATTTACCCCCTTTGTTATTGTAACTTAGCCTCAATTCTAAATAATTTAGCAAAGGCAGAGATATGTGAGACATCATATATATGCTGAAGGAAGATTCTTATATCATGAATACAGAAAAGAGTTGCAAGAATTAGAATATCTTACCACAAAAGAAAATATTAGCAATAACTACAGTGGGGAAAATAAGTGTTTGCTACACTGCCGATTTTGCCCCCGGGCTGGTTAAAAGCAATGTGAAACTGGCCTTAGACAGCTCTGTAGTCTTGGCCATGGTGGAGAGGTTGGAGAGGTGTGATTGATTGAGTGGGTGGACAGGTGTCTCTTATACAGGAACAGTGTCATCAGCATGCACGTGTGCGACATGCATTTTGTCTGTGGTTCACGTAAAATATTGACATGTGTGAATGTTTTTTACCAGGACACATGGTCTGTGTGAAAAAACAGAAATGTGCGCACCACCATTGAATTACAATGGGTGTGCAATCATGTGTCCTTATTTGTGGTCCTTAAAAAACTAACCGCATACGGACACAAAAAACCGACATATGAATGGGGACTATATCTGAATTTAAAACAAGATCTAGTCTGGGAATTTATTTCATACTTCTACTAAGAGTATAGAGAGTAGCAGGTAATAAGCACAGACTTAATTTGCTCCATAAACTGATGTACTGTACAGTAACTGCCATAGTTTATTTCTCTTTATGGCACCTCTCCAGCATTTTTTTATTGCACTGCTGAAGTGGTGGTTTACATGTAATGACCATGCCCCCTGTCTCATACTGTTACGACACAGCTGTTGAGTGACCCGTCAACAGGGGCTCCTTCTATGTCCCTAACACTAGGGGGTGCCCTTGCTCACGCTACTCCCCGGGATACTTCTGAAGGTGAAGATGCCAGGGCCTCCACCCTTGCCTTATCTCCTGAGTTAGCCCTCTGTCTGTTCTCTTCCCCCACCCAGGGAAGAGGGGTGCTACTGTGCACTGTAGTACACCACCATACAAACAAGGCATCACAAACAAGGGTTAACAGAAAACTCCAGGCATACAAAATATGGAATGCACTGGGACGTGTAGGTAGGGGAATAAACCAAAATAGAGAAGGATAGGGAGTTACCACACATACAAACCAAAGGTCACAGATTATTCGTCCAACTCTCCTTCTCATATGAACTCCTCTCCCTCCGTTAGCCATGCAGCAAATGCTAGCTCTGACAAGAATTTGTAACAGAGCTCAGATTATAAAGGGGAAAAGAGTGGCTAACCGAGCTCAGCTGTGAGCACAGGGGTTTCCAACATGGCTGATAAACCCCTGTTCTGCCAGAAGAAATAAACACATTTAAAATGAAAGAGAAGAGCTTCTTCTCAGCACCAGAGTAGGAGCAATCAGATGCAGCGGTCTTCTGGCTCCACATTGTCATGGTAACCCATTGACACTTACTCACCTGCCACCGCTTTCATCATTTTCCTGCATTGCACCTATCGGTCTCCAGTGAAAAGTGATCTGCTTGCAGCTACAGTGTTTTTAGGAGCAGCGCAGAGGTCATTTTTCAATACAAGTCTAAGAGAGCCTCATTCTGGTTCTCATAGACTTACACTGAGAGCTTGTGACGTAACTTCTGACTTTTGACCAGTCAGAAGTCATGCTCACAAGATGGCACCACGGGACTTGAACGCCACAGAAAAATGGTGAAGATGCCGGAGGACGAATATATGACAGGCAGCAAGGGATTTGCATTTAAAACGTCACTCCAGTGCTGAAAAAAACCACGGGATAGTGGTGCTTTAAGGGATTGTATGGCCTTTTACTAATAGTCTGCAATCACTCTATGTGACTGCAGACTTCTGAATGCTCACAGCATGTGCACTGCACACTGTCAGAATTCTCACTGGCCAAAGCGGGCAGTCCTGTGACGAGAAGAATGCAATTTGCCTACTTTTAGCCCATTCTGACTAAATGTGCACGGTCTTGCTGAAATTTCATACTCGTAGACATGTGACTGCCCGTTCCTGCTGCCAACAGCGGAGATTCCAGATAGCATGCAATGCGCATGCTGTCGGGATTCAAAGAACTCCAGTCACATGCAAAAGCATGGACAACCTTTTTAATGTAGCAGTAGCATATTTGCCCTCCCTGTAATCCTGGGCAAATTCACTGCGTACACTCCCAGCTACCTCGGGTGTTTATCCATATTAGTGTCGTTTCCAGATGCAGTGCCCATGTGACTGTATGCGTCCAGTGTTGGACTTACAATTTCTTTCACCCCTTTTTTTCAACAGGTACAATGTATTCTACAATAGATAGTTATGACACAAGAGAGAGGGCAGCATGGTGGCTCAGTGGCTAGCACTGTAGTGCTGGGGTCCTGGGTTCAAATCCCACCAAGGACAACATCTGCAGGGAGTTTGTATGTTCTCCCTGTGTTTGCGTGGGTTTCCTCCCACATTCCAATGATATACTGATAGGGAATCTAGATTGTGAGCCCCATCGGGGACAGTGCCAATAATGTCTGTAAAGCGCTGTGGAATTAATGGCGCTTTATAAGTGAGTAGAATAAATAAAAGAGTGCAGTGAAAATTTCAGAGTCTTCAGGAAAACAGTCATTGAGCCGTGTGGACACAGCTGCTGTCTTGCTTCCCTCTGAACAGACAATACATGCTTACAATTTCAAGATGAATAGTTGCAGAATCTGTGCCATCATCTATTTATATAAATTTGAATGTATGTGTGTATCACCAACCAATCACGAAGCATCTTTCATGTCACCAGAGCTGTTTAAAAGAAGCTGAGCTGTGATTGGTTGCTATGAGCAACAGTTTTCCTTGCAACCAATCACTAAGCATCTTTCATTTCACCAGAGCTGTTTAAGGGTATGTGCGTGCACACGCTGCGGATTGGTCTGCGGATTTTTCTGCGCAAATTTTACGAAATCCGCAGGTAAATCCGCAGGTCAAAAGACCTGCGGTTTATCTGCGGATTAGCCTGCGGTTTTGCCCTGCGGTTTATCATCTCTACAATGGAGGAGATGGCAAACCGCTGCGGAATCCGCAGAAAAGAATGACATGTCAATTCTTTCTGCAGATTGGAAACCGCAGCAAAAACCGCGCGGAAAATTCCACACTGTCAGCACTGCAGTTTCCATTTTCCATAGGATATAATGGTACTGTACAACGCAGCTAATTCTGCGGATCCGCAGGGCCAAAACCGCTACGGATCCGCAGCAGAATCCGCAGCGTGTGCACATACCCTAAAAGAAGCTGAGCTGTGATTGATTGCTATGAGCAAGTTTTCCCACTTCATGACAACACCTCAGCAGACACTGACCGGGTGGGAGAAATCTAGCATCCCCGGGAACATAAGCTCCCAGCCATTGTCTGCCCCCTCAGAAAGGAGCAGAGAGCACATGACAGAGATGAATCCCCCCTCCTGTGCCCATATCCCCATCACACATCCTCCATCTCATAGGTACATCTTCCCTTTTAAAGGGATCTTCAGTATGGAAGTCAGGGCAAATCCCTCAGCGCTGAGTCTGACCCCAGGCTTCTATTAAAGGGATCATTGGTATGGAAGTTAGGACTGCTCCACTCAGCGTTTTGGTTTTGACCCCAGGCCTCTCTTAAAGGGATCACTGGTATGGAAGTTAGGACTGTTCCACTCAGTGCTGAGGTTCTGACCCCAGGGCCTCTTAAAGGGATCATTGGTATGGAAGTTAGGGCAATTGCACTACGTGTTCTGGTTCTGACCCCAGGCCTCTCTTAAAGGGATCCCCGGCATGGAACTTAGGACCGTTCCACTCAGCTCTGTGGTTCTGACCCCAGGATCTCTTAAAGGGATCATTGGTATGGAAATTAGGGCAATTCCACTAAGCGCTCTAGTTCTGACCCCAGGCCTCTCTTAAAGGGATCATTGGTATGGAAGTCAGGGCAAATCCATCCAGCGCTTTTGTTCTGACCCTAGGCCTCTCTTAAAGGGATCCCCAATAAGGAAGATAGGGCAATTCCACTCAGCGTTCTGGTTCTGACCCCAGGCTCTCTTAAGGGATCCCCGATATGGAAGTCAGGGCAATTGCCTTCAAATGCTCTGGTACTGACCCCAGGCTCTCTTAAAGGGATCTCCTGTATGGAAGTTAGGGCAAATCCCTCAGTCCTCTGACTCTGACCCCAGGATTCTATTAAAGGGATCATTGTTATTCAAGTCAGAGTAAATCCACTCAGTGCTCTGGTTCTGGCCCCAGGCTCTCTTAAAGGGATCCCCGATGTTGAAGTCAGGGCAATTGCCTTCAAATGCTCTGATACTGACCCCAGGCTCTCTTAAAGGGATCTCCTGTATGGAAGTTAGGGCAAATCCCTCAGCCCTCTGACTCTGACCCCAAGATTCTATTAAAGGGATCATTGTTATTCAAGTCAGAGTAAATCCACTCAGTGCTCTGGTTCTGATCCCAGGCTCTCTTAAAGGGATCCTCGGTATGGAAGTTAGGGCAATTCCACTCAGAGCTCTGGTTCTGACCCCAGTCTCTCTTAAAGGGATCATTGGTATAGAAGTGACGGCAAATCCACTCTGCTCTCTGATTCTGACCTCAGGCCCCTCTTAAAGGGATCCCCGGTATGAAAGTGAGGGCAAATCCACTATGCGCTTTGGTACTGACCCCAGGCCTATCTTAAAGGGATCTCCAGTATGGAAGTTAGGGTAAATCCCTCAGCACTCTTATTCTCACCCCAGGCTTCTATTAATGGGATCATTGGTATGGAAGTCAGGGCAAATCCACTCAGCGCTCTTCTTCTGAAGCCAGGCCTCTCTTAAAGAAATCCCCGGTATGGAATTTAGGACTGTTCCACTCAGCGCTCTGGTTCTGACACCAGGCTGACGGGATGATGTGGGATATTATGGGTAGTAGTCCGGTGGCTCTGGCTGATGGGATGATGTGGGATATTAGGGATAGTAGTCTGGTGGCTCTGATGGGATGATGAGGGATATAAGTGGTAGTTGTCTGGTGGCTCTGGCTGACGGGATGATGTGGGATATTAGGGGTAGTAATCCGGTGGCTTTGAAGGGATGATGTGGGATATTAGGGGTAGTAGTCCAGTGGCTCTGACTGATGGGACGATGTGGGATATTAGGGGTAGTAGTCCGGAGGCTCTGGCTGACTCTCCTCCAGGCCCTGGGTACCATAAACCTGTAAAAAATAGAATTAAAATAAAAAATAGTGATATACTCACTTTCCGACAGCCCCCGGACTCTTTCCCTCCTCTCACCATGTGCCCGGCACCTTCCGGTCCCAGTAATGCTTTGCGCGAAAGACCGCTGATGACGTTGTGCTCTCGCGAGAATGACGTCATCTCCGGTCCTTCGCGCTAAGCCATTACTGGGATCGGAAGATGCCGGGAGCGTGGAAAGGAGATCGGGGGGGGGCCGTCGGAAAGTGAGAATAACCTTTTTTTTATTTATTTTTATTATTTTTTACATTCAATCGTTTACTATTGATGGTGCATGGGCAGCATCAATAGTAAAAAGATGATCACAATTGTCAGACACTATGCTTGACAAGTGTGACCAACCTGTCAATCACATTCCAAGCGATGCTTCAAATCACTTGGAATGTGCTTGAATTCTGCATGTGAAAATCGTGTGAAAAGCGCATGTTTTTCCCACAGTGGGAGTTGCGGAAATGCTGCGGAAATTTCTGCATCATTTCTGAAACGTGGGTACTTAGCCTCAGTGTGACACGCAGCAGCAACCAGGCCCCCGCTGTGAGACCGCCGATCGTGGTGGATCGTCCTGGACCATCTTTTGAACATCGATCTCCCGCTGGCCATATTCTAGAATACCCGATGCGTATGCGGGCCACCATCTAGTATATATATAATCATTATAATTTGTTATAACTAACCGTAGATAGTTACTATGCTGGGCCCTTCAGCTAGTATAATAATAATTTTATTTCTATAGCGCTGACATATTCTGCAGCACTTTACATTTTACAGGTGACTTGTACGGTTAATAGACATTACAGTATAACAATAAACACATAGATCATAACAGATACCAAGAGGAATGAGAGCCCTGCTCGCAAGCTTACAATCTATGAAGGCATATAATTTACAGGCACTGTCATTATTTGGTGACTTTAGATATCATGATTACATATTGAGCTATACCCTACTCTATATCTCCTAAATTGTTAGAAAAGATCATAAGTTATCAATCTGCTGTAAAACCTAAGATGGTAATCATAAAGCTAGAGAGGTTGGCAGAGTTGGTTTGCTATGCAGCAGATAAGAACAGGGATCAGTTTTCTATAAGAGAAATAGATCGAGGGTGAACACAGGGTGAAGACGTTCCCAGGCTGGTAATAGTATGGCAGATGTTTTTGCCACCCAAACTTTCCCAGAATCCTATAGTCACAATTTTCATCTCCCTGCTCTGCCTGCCCAACTGAGAGGGAGGTCACAGGTTAATACCAGAGCAGGAAAGGGATAGAGGGGGGTGAATGTGAGAGGGCAGAGGTTAGAGTACTGGAGGAGGGGGATGAATTGTTTGAATGCTATGTACTGGACTAACTGAAAGGTGGCATTGGTATCCTAACCCTGTTTGCAAGTATTTATATAGTAACACAGTCATGGCAGAAAACGCTTGATGTTTACATTATTCTCAAAGCTATGTAGAGAAACAAGTGACACAAGATCTGGCGATCCTCCAATTTAGACTGATCAGAAAGCTTTGGATGTAGTCCATGATTTTATGACCCTTTAATCCTTATATCCCTAAGATAAATCAACAAAATATTTTGCATCCAGAGTCATTTGCCTCGGTGTGAGAGCAGGGCACTTGTAGTCAGAGAGCAGTATTTACCCCAAACAAAAATATAGTATGATCTTTGCTTATATTTTCTTCACCAAACCCAGGATTGGATACAAAAGCAAGTGCAGGTCTTTTTTTTGTAGTAGTTGGTTTTAGGCTTCATTGACATTTCAGTTTTTCTGCATCAGGCGTGATGCGGCGCTGTGCCGCATTGCCGGATCCGGCATAAAATGCTAAAAACTGATGTACCGGTTCCGTTTTTTTGCTGGTTCCGGTTGCTGGATTTAGCCGGATGTGGAAAAACCGGAACTGGTGCATCAGTTTTTCCATCCGGTTCGTACGTTTTTTGCCGGATCCGGTTTTTAAAAAATGCCCAAAACCCACCATTGGCTAGTGGTAATGAAAGGAAAACCTATATATGCCTTGGTTTTACACCCAGTTGAGAGCTTGTTGTTTTGGAGCAAGATGGAAGCTATTATTAGAAACATCGTGCAGGCGTACGTTGATTTTACTTTTGAGGCCAATTCTTTGGCAGCGATTGTCATGGAGAAGGAGCGACAAAGGCAGCGTATCATGCGTCTGTGCCGTCGTCGTTTCTGGATTCACCCTATAACGGCACAGAGGATGACACTGGGAGTCTTTGCAACATTATATCTTGTCATGTCCACCATGTCTGTCATGTCTGCCCTGTCTGTTTTCTCTCAAGAACTCTTGGAGTCTCTTGCATGCGCATATCTTGTCTGCTATCCTGCTCGTTCCCTAGAGCAGTGTGCACACTCACCTCATGTCTGAGCTGCAGGATGCCTGCGTTTCTGCTCTGTCTTCTGTGATCTTCTCGTCATGTCTAGAATCTTCTAATCAGGTGTCCCTGTCTGGATCCTGCACTGTCTGGTTCTGCAATCATCTCGTCATGTCTGGAACGCTGATCATGTGACCTTTCCTAGGATCCTGCACTGTCTGGTTTGGTAATCATCTCGTCATGTCTAGAACTCTGATCATGTGACCTGTCTAGGTTTCAGCACTGATTCTGCAGTCGTCTCGTCATGTCTGTAACTCTGATCATGTGACTATGCTCTGTTATCCTGTGTGTTACACCGCTCCGCCATACTTACCCGGCCTCCGCTCCCACGCCGCAGTCGCCCTCCGCTCCCACGCCGCAGCCTCTCTCCACCCGACGGCCGCGGCGGTCACCTGAGACAGGCCCGCGACCGATGCCTTCCCTGCATGCTATGCGCATGCGCCATAGGCCGCGGCCGCGCCTCCTTCCTGCTCCTTATGCTCCGGCTGTGCCCTGACCCGGAAGCACCTTTGGACCAATGGCTGACCAGACGGGGCCATATCAGGCCGCTTCCCCCTGAGGGAGGCGCCTGATCGTTGTGTTTCCTGACACTCTGGCCTCGCTCCATCGTGCACACTCTGCTCCTGCAGTTCCTGTCTCGGCTGCTCCTCACAGCAGCTTCTCAGTCCTGCTACCCGTGTTCCTGGTTACCTACTCCAGTCCTGCCTTCAGTGTTCCTGTCGTCCTACTCCAGTCCTGCCTTGTGTTCCTGCCGTCCTACTCCAGTCCTGCCTTCAGTGTTCCTGCCGTCCTACTCCAGTCCTGTCTTCAGTGTTCCTGCCGTCCTACTCCAGTCCTGTCTTCAGTGCTCCTGCCGTCCTACTCCAGTCTCAGTCTTACTCCGGTCCATCCTGAGCCGCCCCTCTCGGTACCGGCTACTGTGGTACTCGAACCCCTGGGCCTGCTCCTAACGGTCCCTGTATAGGGGTCGGTTCCACCTGGCAGCTCGCCCGGGGTCCCTCGGTGCCACGGCCCAGAGGGTCCACTCTCGGAGCTCCCGCTCCTGACCACCCACGCTAACAGTACGATCAGGCCATGGACTCCGCCGGTACTACGGCTGCTACCCAGAAAGAGTTGCTATTCCTACGGGAGAATCAAGGGCGCATTATGTCAATCATGAAGTCGATGGACACCCGTTTGTCGGCCTTACAGGTGGCCGATCCTGGAAATGCCACTCAGCTGGCTAGTCTCCAACAGGAACTGGGTCAGCAGCAAGATACTCAAACCCACATTTTGTCCTACATGGCCTCCTTTGATAGTCGCTTGTCGGCCCTCCAGGCTGCCGCTGCGGTGCCGACTCCTCCCCCTGCGTCTGCTGCTCCTCCGACACCCCGCCTCGCCAAGCCGCCTCGTTTCACCGGGGATCCCAAGCTCTGTAGGGGGTTCTTAAATCAGTGTAGTCTCCACTTTGAATGGCTGCCGCAGCAATATCCCTCGGACCGGGCCAAAGTGGCCTTCATCATGTCCCATCTGGAGGGAGAGGCCCTTTCTTGGGTAAACCCGCTCTGGGAACATGACGACCCGGTCGTTTCGAGTCTCCCGTTTTTCCTGGATAAGTTTCGTAAGGTTTTCGATGAGCCGGGCCGGTTAGCCTCTCTCACTGAGTCACTCTTTAACTTACACCAGGGCTCTCTCACGGTCGGACAGTACGCTATTCGCTTTCGCACTATTTCCTCTGAGCTCGGCTGGAATAACGCAGCTTTGGTGGGGGCATTCTGGCGCAGTCTTTCTAGTAAAATAAAGGATGAACTCGCTGGTCGAGATACCCCGTCCACCTTAGAGGAACTTATCTCGCTGGCTACCCGCATTGACCTGCGCTTCCTGGAGCGAGCTCGGGAGTCAGTGAGAGACAGGCGCCCCTCCAGGTCAGTTTCTCCTTTCATTCAGTCGGCCAGCTCACGTTCAGTCGGATCTTCTTCCCTTTCTTCGGGTGAGCCCATGCAGATAGATCATCTCAGGTTGGCCGAGTTACGTCAGAGAGAGAGACGGGCACAAGGTCTGTGCCTCTATTGCGGTCATTCGTCACACTATATCCGCACCTGTCCTAAGAGACAGGGAAACGACTCCACCTAGGTCAGGTAAGAGAGGCCTTCCTAGGTGATGATGATGATTCCTCTCAACCCCTTATGGTTTCTGTGCTTTTGGTTTCAGGAGGGAGGCGTGGTTCCGAGGTGGCCTACGTGGATTCGGGCTCAGCGGGTAACTTCATTCGGCCGGAAGAGGTAGACAAATACCAAATTCCTGTAGTCACTCTATCTAACCCAATTCAGATTGCCACCGTGGATGGCAAACCGCTACAGGTGACCGTCACCTTGGTCACTGAAGAGGTGGAATTGCAAATCGGAGCCTTACATCGAGAGAAGATAGCCTTTTACGTTTTACCTAAGCTCTCTCACGCCATTCTACTCGGTCTTCCATGGTTAAGGACTCATCAGCCTGTTCTCGACTGGTCTTCTGGGGAGATACTCCACTGGGGGCACCCGTGCCAAGCTCGCTGTCTGACTCCTGTCCGCCTGGCGGCCGCTCCACGGTCACCTCCAGACCTCCCGGGTCTTCCTCCAGCTTACAGCTCCTACGCCGATGTTTTTGATAAGAAGGAAGCGGAGGTCCTCCCTCCACACCGGCCGTTTGACTGCCCAATTGAACTTGTTTCTGGTTCAACCCCCCCAAGGGGCAGAATCTACCCTCTGTCTCCTGCGGAGACCACCGCCATGTCCGAGTACGTCCGAGAGAACCTCGCCAAAGGCTTTATACGGAAATCCTCTTCACCCGTGGGAGCTGGGTTCTTCTTCGTCAAAAAGAAGGACGGGACTCTACGGCCATGCATTGACTATAGGGGCTTGAATGAGATTACCATCAAGAACAGGTACCCTCTTCCACTCATTCCGGAACTGTTTGACCGTCTCAGAGGGGCTCGGGTCTTTACCAAGCTGGACCTCAGAGGAGCCTACAATCTGGTCCGTATCCGCGCAGGTGACGAGTGGAAGACCGCTTTCAACACTCGAGATGGCCATTACGAGTACCTGGTCATGCCCTTCGGTCTTTGCAATGCTCCTGCAGTCTTTCAAGAGTTCGTCAACGAGATCTTCCGGGATCTCTTGTACTCCTGTGTGGTTGTGTACTTAGACGACATCCTCGTCTTCTCGCCGGACCTCTCGTCCCACAGAAAGAGTGTCCGCCTGGTGCTTCAGCGTCTTCGGGAGAACCGTCTGTATGCAAAGATCGAGAAATGTCTCTTCGAACAGACCTCTCTGCCATTTCTGGGATACATTATCTCCGACGCTGGTCTAAGGATGGATCCCGAGAAGTTGTCTGCCATCCTCAAATGGCCTCGCCCCGTCGGATTAAAGGCGATACAACGATTCCTCGGGTTCGCCAACTATTACCGGCAATTTGTCTCCCACTTCTCCGCGATCACAAGACCCATTTCTGTGCTCACCCGTAAAGGGTCTACTTCCAAGGATTGGTCTCCTGAGGCAGAGGAGGCCTTTCTGTCCCTAAAACGGGCTTTCTCCACGGCTCCGGTCCTGCATCGCCCTGAGAGCGATCGACCTTTTGTACTCGAGGTGGACGCTTCCTCGACTGGTGCCGGGACGGTGCTGTCCCAGAGAACCGCCTCCGGTCGCCTACACCCTTGTGGCTTCTTCTCGAAGGCCTTTTCTCCATCCGAGTGTAACTACTCGATCGGTGACCGGGAACTTTTGGCCATCAAGTTGGCCTTGGAGGAATGGCGCCACCTCCTGGAAGGAGCTGTCCATCCTTTTGTCATCTTCTCGGACCACAAGAATCTGGCCTATCTCCAGTCTGCCCAGAGACTAAACCCTCGCCAGGCCAGATGGTCTTTATTTTTTGCCCGATTTGATTTCGAGCTCCGATTCCGTCCCGGCAACAAGAATTCCAAAGCCGACGCCCTGTCCAGGGTCTTCCAACCACACGAATCCACGGAGGAACCGTCACATATCATTGATCCCACTAGGATCATCACCGTGGCTCCAGTGAACTGGCTTACTCCTCCGCCTGGCAAGACGCTTGTGCCAGAGAATCTCAAGCAAAAGGTTCTTCTATGGGGGCACTCCTCCAAACTGGCCGGCCATGCCGGAACTAAGAATACCCTTGACCTTATCAAACGTCACTACTGGTGGCCCTCACTTCGCCAAGATGTACTCGACTTTGTGGCTTCTTGTCCATCCTGTGCAAAGAACAAGGTGCCACGGAGATCTCCGTCTGGCTTGTTGCTTTCGTTGCCTGTCCCTACGGTTCCTTGGGAGAACATCGCCATGGATTTCATCACCGACCTACCCTGCTCTGCGGGCTGCTCAGTCATTCTGGTGGTGGTGGATCGTTTTTCCAAGATGGCTCACTTCATCCCTCTGCCCGGTCTTCCCTCAGCGCCAGAGCTGGCCGAGATCTTCATTCATCAAGTCTTCAGGCTTCATGGACTACCTCGACGCATTGTGTCTGACCGAGGGGTTCAGTTTACCTCCAAGTTCTGGCGTTCGCTTTGTAAGCTTATGAACGTTTCCCTCGACTTCTCCTCGGCCTACCATCCACAGTCCAACGGACAAGTAGAGCGTACCAACCAGACACTTACGGGATACTTACGCCACTTCTCTAACGCCCACCAGAACGATTGGGTCAACTTACTTCCCTGGGCAGAGTTCGCTTATAACAACCATGCTGGTGAGTCTTCGGCCAAGTCTCCGTTTTTCATTGTTTTTGGCAGACATCCTGGTGTCCCTCTTCCGATAACCCCTGCCTCTGAGGTACCCGCGGCCAATGCCTTGTCCTCGGAATTTTCTAAGATTTGGGCTGAGACCAACACATCACTCAAGAGATCCGCTGATCAGATGAAGAACTATGCAGACAAAAAGAGGTTGGATTCTCCTCCGTATCGTGTTGGCGACAAGGTCTGGCTCTCCTCCAAATTCGTCCGACTAAAACTGCCCTCCTACAAGTTGGGTCCACGCTACATCGGTCCGTTTGAAATTCTGGGACGTATTAACGAAGTTGCCTACAAATTGAGGTTGCCTGCTTCGCTCCGGATCCCGAACACCTTTCACGTCTCTCTCCTGAAGCCTGTGGTGCTGAATCGTTTCCATTCCTCGCTTGATCTTGGTCCTCAGCCGGTGGGTGCCGACAACGTTTTTGAAGTGCAGGACATCCTCGCTGTGAAAATGGTTAGAGGTAGGACTTTCTTTCTCGTTGATTGGAAGGGCTTTGGTCCTGAGGAGAGATCCTGGGAGCCTCGGGAGAATATTAATGCTCCCCGTATCCTCAAGAGGTTTCTTGTTAATCTCCGGGGGGGGCGGCTTAGGGGAGGGGGTACTGTTACACCGCTCCGCCATACTTACCCGGCCTCCGCTCCCACGCCGCAGTCGCCCTCCGCTCCCACGCCGCAGCCTCTCTCCACCCGACGGCCGCGGCGGTCACCTGAGACAGGCCCGCGACCGATGCCTTCCCTGCATGCTATGCGCATGCGCCATAGGCCGCGGCCGCGCCTCCTTCCTGCTCCTTATGCTCCGGCTGTGCCCTGACCCGGAAGCACCTTTGGACCAATGGCTGACCAGACGGGGCCATATCAGGCCGCTTCCCCCTGAGGGAGGCGCCTGATCGTTGTGTTTCCTGACACTCTGGCCTCGCTCTATCGTGCACACTCTGCTCCTGCAGTTCCTGTCTCGGCTGCTCCTCACAGCAGCTTCTCAGTCCTGCTACCCGTGTTCCTGGTTACCTACTCCAGTCCTGCCTTCAGTGTTCCTGTCGTCCTACTCCAGTCCTGCCTTGTGTTCCTGCCGTCCTACTCCAGTCCTGCCTTCAGTGTTCCTGCCGTCCTACTCCAGTCCTGTCTTCAGTGTTCCTGCCGTCCTACTCCAGTCCTGTCTTCAGTGCTCCTGCCGTCCTACTCCAGTCTCAGTCTTACTCCGGTCCATCCTGAGCCGCCCCTCTCGGTACCGGCTACCGTGGTACTCGAACCCCTGGGCCTGCTCCTAACGGTCCCTGTATAGGGGTCGGTTCCACCTGGCAGCTCGCCCGGGGTCCCTCGGTGCCACGGCCCAGAGGGTCCACTCTCGGAGCTCCCGCTCCTGACCACCCACGCTAACACTGTGGATCTGAACCTGGAAGTGCTCCCCTGGTCCTCACCTGGAAGAGGAGGTGCTATGCCCTATATCAGGCCGCCCCTTCCTATGCTCAGGGCCTGAGTATTGTGTCCCTGCATGGCTGCTTGATCTATGGGGCGCTCCCTCTATTCTGTGCCCTTGCACTCTGCTCTGTCGTGCGTCTCTGCACACGCTCCGTGCTCGTATTCTGTCTCTTGTCTTGTCTAGCGTTTGTCCTTCGTGCCATGTTTTGTCCCTGCTCTGCTTTGCCTTGTAGTCCTTGTTTGCTTTGTTTCTGTTCCTTGTTTCTGTCCTCGTGTCATGTCTCGCTTTGCTTTGTGGCTTCAGGTACCCTGCCTCTGTCTCTGTCCCTGGCGTGTCTTTACACGTGCAGGCCTCCGTCTCTGTACCCTGCCCTGACGTGTCCTTACACGTGCAAGTCTCCGTCTCTGTACCCTGCCCTGACGTGTCTCCCTACACGTGCAGGCCTTCGTCTCTGTCCCTGGCGTGTCTCTACACATGCAGGCCTCCGCTCTGAACCTCTCCCTGGCGTGTCTCTACACGTGCAGGCCTCGCTCTGTACCCTGTCTAGTCCCAAGGTCCTTCCTTGGCCCGGCTCTGGGCTTCGGCCTACGCTCCGCTGCTAGACTGTCCCTGGCATGCCCTCCGCATGCGCAGGTCTCTCCCTCGTTCTTTGTCTTGTCCCTGTTGTTTCGTGCGCTCTTGCACATTTCGTACTAGGCTTTGCCATGCTGTCTCGCATGTGGCTCTGTCCTGTACCCTTTGCCTAGCCCTGCCTTGTGGCTCCGAGCCTCTGTGCATGTGCATGGTCCCCTGTGCCTGCCTGGTGTGCCTCAGCCGTGCCGCCTCTAGCCGTGCTCGCCTGTGTGCCCCAGCCGTGCCCCGTCCAGTGCTATAGTGGTCTGGCTGCGTGGCCCCGCAGCGGTGCCGCCTCTAGTCGTGCCCGCTTGCAACTGCCATCGTCGGTACCACCTGCCGGTGCTCCCAGCCGTGGTCTCTGTGCTTCCTTGCACTCACGCTGGTTCTCGCACTGTGCCTTTTCGTGCTACTCTTGCACAAAGCATTTGTCTCTTTTGCTCTTCTCTGACCCCTAGTTTGCCTGCCGGATTCCACAACCTGCCGACCACTGCCAGAGGTCCGGATCTAGATGACTGCGGCCTGATGTCCGGAGCTGATGTCCGTAGCCAGACACCTGGACCCTGTCGGTCGATGCCAGCATTTGGATTCCGATGCCACCGTACCCTGTGAACCTGACCCGTCCTTGGCATGCGCAGGCCACCGTCCTGTGAACCTGACCCGTCCCTGGCATGCCCCTTGGCATGTGCAGGCCACTGTCCTGTGAACCTGACCCGTCCTGTCATGATCCCAGTGCGGGTTTTTGAGCTGCACACCGGGGGTTAATGTCTGGAGCTCTGTGCAGGTTTTGACCTGCACACTTGGGGTTAATGATTGTGGCCTCTTTCTGGTTCTGGGAGAGCTTCATAAACCCCTGGGTAGCTTCAATCCCTGCCAGTTATACTTTTGCCATTGGCCTAGTGTGCTGACCCCCGTGTGTCTGTTTGTTGCTATAGCTTGTTTATATGGTTCTGACCCGGCTCTGTTTCCCGTTGTGAGTTTGCCTGTTGATTTTGTACTGCGTTATTATCTGTGTATGACTCATTGCATGTGACCTGACTACTCTCTGCTCGCCCCTCTTGTACCTTGCAACTATCTGTGTATGACTCATTGCATGTGACCTGACTACTCTCTGCTCGCCCCCTTTGGTACCCTACAGCTATCTCTGTGTGTGACTCATTGGCTACGTCCTGACTATTCTCACTGTCTATGCCCCTTGGTAACTTTGTCTCGCAGTTACTCTGCTAGGAATTGTCTTGCAGCTCCTAGCTCTGTGGAGTTTAGGCCACGCCCCTAGCAGTCACGTGCTTCAGGACCTGCAGCTCTGAAGTACGCATCTATTCGGTTGCTGCCCGCTCCACAGGTAGCTTTGAGCACAGTTCGCTTTACTCAGGACACACGCACTGGCTCAGTGAGCAAGTCCAGTGCGGTGTCTCTGACACGTCCCTGGCATGCCCCTCAGCATGCGCAGGTCTCTGTCCTGTGAACCTGATCCTGGCGTGTCCGTTGACATGCACCATGTCACTAACTCTATCTTGTTTCCTTGCATGGAACCCTGGCTGACTTCTGGATGTCCGGATCTTGCCGATTACCCTCTGAGCTACAGACTCTGATGCCCTGGTTGATCGTGGACTGTTGTCCGGAGTCCGAGGTCCGCGTACCATCTGCACGTTCCATGCCTGGACCTCGGCGTGCCATTGCACGCACCCTGTTCCACGAACTCTGTGTGTTCACGTTTGCTCCTGTTGCACCCTGAAGAGTTCCTCAAGTCTTGGACCTCGGCGTGCTCTTGCACGCACCTTGCCTTATGTTCTGTGTCCACGTTTTGCACCTGTTGTACCTGAAGTCTTTCTTAATGAAGTTTCTTTGAATTAACGACTCGTCTTGCCTTGTCTTGTTTCCCTGAGCCAGCCGTCTGGTCCAGCTGCCGTGGTGGCTCACCCCCTTGGTCTTGCCCCTGACACTCCCTGTATGGGGGTGGTTCTCATTAGGTCCGCTCGCCCTAGGTGGGTGGGTGCCACGGCTCAGAGGGTCCACTCTTTCAAAGAAGAACGACTCAGTGTAAGCTGACACTCGTCACATATCTGTCGTTGCGAGAAAATCTAGAGAAGTTTCTGCATTATACAAGGATGAAAGTGGAAACTTTTGATTTTTTGCTGGACAGGGTTGGAGAACTGATCCAGAGACGTGACACCTACTGCCGCTTCTCCATCTCACCACCGGAGCGTTTGATGGTCACTCTCCGGTAAGCCAATTTTTGTTTCTCCTCCAAAGCAGACCTACAGTATATAACTGGAAATGTGTCTCCTCCTGTTTTGCTGTCTTGCAATGTTTTTCGTCTATTGTTGTTGCCATTATTTTGCATTAATTATTGTTTTTGACTTTTCCAACAGATTCCTTGCAACTAGCGAATCCCTTTGCTCGCTACATTACCAGTATAGGATTGGGATTTCAACATTCAATTCAATTCAAAGAAGCTTTATTGGCAGGACTAAATACACATTAGTTTTGCCAAAGCAAGTGTACAAAAGGGAATAGGGATAGGGACTGTAGGAATGTTGGGTATGGGCTGTAGGAAAGGTGGATGGGGGCAGATCCAGGATGGGGCTATAGAAGTCCAACATTATCAGGTATCATCAAGTACACATGCCGCGCATTGTGGGACTGTCTACAGGAAGTGTTTATCCCACAGCCCACAACGGAGAGGTGGCTGGAAATAGCTGACCAATTTTACAACATCTGTCAGCTTCCTAATTGCCTGGGTGCAGTTGATGGCAAGCACATCAGGATCACAAAACCAGCTGGATTGGGATCTCAATTTTTTTGATTATAAAAAATATTTCTCAATAGTCCTGATGGCGATTGCAGATGCCAAGTACAAATTTATTGCGGTGGATATTGGGGTCTATGGACATTCCAATGACTCACAAGTTTTTAAAATTTCAGCAATGGGCCGTAATTTGTATGGAAACACATTCCAATTCCCATCTCCAAGACCGCTTCCTCAAACTTCTGGCCCAACACTGCCATTTGTATGCGTTGGTGTTGAAGCGTTTCAACTGTCAGAACACCTGCTGAAGCTGTACGCAAGCAGAGACTTGACATCAACCAAAAGAGTGTTCAATTATCGACTGACATGAGCACGAAGGATGGTGGCGCGTTCTTTTGGCATTCTTACAGCAAAATGGAGAGTTTTGTTGACCAATTAACTTGAAAACTGAAAATGTGGATGAGGTGGTGAAAGCATGTGTTGTCCTACACAATTTTGTCATTACTAAGGAACAGATTGTCATAGAAGACAATGATGTAGAAACCACATTGCATGATTATCGCACTGTTAATGTTTGAAGTACTCTAGCAGTGTCCAGAATGAGGGACAAATTTGCTGAGTATTTTATGTCACCTGAAGGTAGAGTTGAATGGCAGGATGACATGGTTTGAGACTTTAAAACAAATTTTGTACCTTGTTGTATTGTACAATTTTTTATGGGAAAGTTATTGTACCTTATATTTTGACAAAGTATTGGACCTTTGTGTTCGAAAGTGTTGTTGTACCTTGTTTTACACAAAGTATTCTAAATTAGGAAATTAATACAAGACAAATCTCTTTAAAAGCAAAAAAGGAATCATTTATATAAACACTTTGTACAAATTCATGTAGTGTGGGGTGTTGAAAATAATGTAGGGGCTATACAGCGGTAGTATCGAGGGAGGATGGGGTTGCTGATTTCTCGGATATTATTGGTGTGACGCCCCTGAGGCTTCAGTCGCCACAGAGGTACTGCACCTTCTCGTAAGGTGTAGTGCCCTACCATCCAGGTAAGGTGGGAACTCCTGACCACACTCCACACCTGCATTCCACACACAGGATAGTTCAGTGGGGCCACCTAATAGCTTCAGGCTGGGAGTTAGCAGAGCACCCCTCGTGGAACCCTGCTTCGTAATACAAGATGTGCTGGGAGGCGGGTGGAGTGAGATGATACGAAAGAGTGGGAAGAGTAACAGTTTGGAGTTAGTTGGTTAGAGAGAGAGAAGAGAGAAGATGGGTGTCTGAGGGACGTGCTGCAGCAGGTCCCAGTGAGCTGGGCTGCTGGCACGAGAAAGACAGAGAAAGAGACTGATAAGATTGATAACCTAACCTTCCATAAGAGAGATAGAACAGATCGGAATGAAGGAGAATGGAAGGATGATGGGAAGCTGGTTGAAGAAAGATAGAGAACCCTTCCAGTCCAGAGCGCAAAGGCCGGGGCCCGGTCAACCGAGGTTGATTGGATCTTTATGTCCGGCAACAGACACCGGAGGAGTAGTGAGCCACTAACGCCTTACTCCCCCCAAAAACTTGGGACACAACAGCAACCGATTTGCGAGCCAGGACTTTCAGCGGAGTCCCCGATAGAGGCTACAGCTGTCTGTCATACAATTAGAGACTAGGAACACCTAGAGAGAGGCATTCCAGGGTAACTTAGTACTGGAGTGCTTCGCACCTAAAGGCGCGTTGGAGGAGTCGTTCAGTAAAGGTACATATTGGCGGAGTGTGGAAAGGAGAATCCTATCTGGCCTGGAGGTTGGCTGGAGCCCTGACCTGGAGAACAGAGTACGGAGGCAGGTGTGTGTGTGAACTGCAAACAGTGAGTAAAGCCTTGGAACCGCACACCCCGGTGCCCTCCAGGTATTCTGCACCGTTTCACCTGAGTACCTGCACCTACACCATCTACACCTCCCCGCCATTACTTCATCTACACTGCCCTGGGACTACAGCTCCGCCTGTGGGGAGCTTTACCATCTAAGCTGCGCATACCATCAGTCCCAGAGGATCTGCCCGCAGCGTCGGCCTAACATCACACTTGCCGAGCACCACAGGTGGCGTCACGAATTTAAACTATATCATATAAACTATATCACAAACATCACCGTCATTGATATTGGGCGCCCAGGGCCTCGGACCGGGTCACCGCTGCTGTGACACATTCCTCCCCATGACACCGGCCCGGTACCGAGTGCCCCTCGGCCCTGGGTGTGAGGGGCGACCCACGGGCAAACAACGGTGGGATGTGGATTGTGATCAAAGAGGTGGGGGGTATAGAAGGTAGGATTTGTGACATGGATGTTGACTGGTGGTACTGGGCAGTAAATAGACTAACACTGTTCCATTGTCCAGAATGAGGGACACATTAGCTGCTGAGTATGTCACCTCAAGGTAGAGTACTATAGCCATCCTGTCAAAACAGTACCTTTGACCAATATTTTTTTTTTTCATTTTTGGCCCTTTTTCAAACCAGTATTGGCCATTTTTTGGAACAAGTATTGCACCTGTTTTTACCTGTATTGGCCCTTTTTTAAAACAAGTATTTTCTCTTTTTTTAAACAATTATTACATAGTACCTGGCCGGAATTACGACGACCGCCATACTGAAATACCCCAGTGATGGGTATTCCAATATGGCACCCGCTGGTGGTACCAGGCCCTTCCACAGTACTGCCAGCGGGACACCGCCAGGCCCCCCCACCGCCACACACACACACGTAGGTACGCACACGTACTCATACACACACTCACATACTCTTAACACACACTCTCACACACACACTCACATACTCTTTACACACACTCACACACACTCAGATACTCTTTACACACACTCACACACACACTCACATACTCTTTACACACACACGCACACACACTCACATACTCTTTACACACTCACACATACTCTTTCCACACACTCTCACACACTCACACACACTCACACACACACACACACACACATGTGGGAGAGAGCGTCCCCATCGAGTGTCCGGGTCGGAACCTAGGGGACCATCACCTGGGTTCCGGGGGAAACTGTTTCCAGGTGACAGAGTTCAGTGACGGACCGTGGAGACTGACAGGTGGACTGGGGGGGGGACCCAATATAAAAGGGGAAGGGAACGTGAGTCACAGTGAGTCAGCAGAACGAGACAGAAGGAGCAGGAGATAGTGGGAGTGACTGAGAACCAGAGCGACTCTGCCGAGCCATGAAGGAGGCCAGAGACAGGAGAGATACTTCCCCTGGACATCAGTGGGATGGCGCCAAGACGACCGCCTGAGAACCGCTGCCCCGCGGCGACCAATGGCCGCCGCCGCCTTCCTCCAGCCCGCAGTTGCGGCATGCCCGCGGTCACGAGCGGCCATTGCCACCTCGCTCCTGCCCGCGGCTGCGGCCTGCCCGCGGTCACCAGCGGCCATTGCCGCTTCGCTCCTGCCCGCCGCTGCGCAGGTGGCCTGCCCCTCGCAACCCTACATCGCTGCCGTTTGCCCCAGTCTGGGGGCTGCGGCCCATCCATCCAAGGACTCCGCCAGGGCCTGTGGTGCTCCAGTGTCATCAGAGCGCCGGAGCGCTCAAAGACTTCGTCAACACTTCAGCAACTGGGCCCAGCGACTGCTACTCCGAAAGACCACCATCCCGAATGGCGAGGGAAGTCTGGACCGCTAAGTTGACTATATAATTAAGGACCCGTAGTAGGCCATACCGTGGCCCTATAGTGACCGGCTATTGCTGGACGTAGTCGTGTTCTACCCCGTTTGTGTTTGCTTGTATACAGCCCCTGCGAGGGCAACCCTTGTTACCCCTTTCTGTTGGTCAGGCTGTGACTGAAGATAGTTACTTCTAGGCCTATAAACGTTATTATAAAAAGCACCAAACCGTCTTGCGACTCATCACTGCATCCTGCGTACCTGCAAGTACCACATTTGGTGTAGTCGGCAGGATGCAGTCTCTGAGCGCGGACAACGAGGGCCCCCGACCCAGCATTTCTTTGGTGGCTATGCTAAGCAATCTACCCAGGTTCTCCAGCAGCAATGCTATGCTGTGGAACTGGACGGAGTGAATTTGTGGGTTATTTAGGATGCATCCGCTTACCCCTGACCTAGAGGCAGAAGTGGCCCTGATGGCGTTGGACGGGGAAGCCCGGAATACCGTAATGTTGAGGCCCCGGGGGCAGCGAAACACCTTTGACAGGGTGTTACAAATCTTAGAAGTGAACTATGGGGACCGTTATGGGGGAACTGAGAACCCAGATGTTTGGACGCATGCAGAAAGAGGGGGAAACAGTGACCCAGTATATGAATGTTTTGCAGGAACTGTTTTTAGCCATTGAAAGGAAGGATGGAGTCGGTGTGGGGACCATGGACGTAACATTACGTGACCTGTTAGTGACCGGACACCCTGACAAGACAGGCTTTGCGGGAGCGGGTGCGAGTGGACCCACATCTGACCTTCTCAGAAATAGGGAAGGAGGCACAGGTTCGGGAACCGGAGCAAGAGGTGACGGTCCCCGTTGGGATAGCTCAGAGTATCGAAGCATCCGTAAGCGCCCTGAGCGAATCCCACTGGGTACAAGAGGTGAAGCAAGAGATACAGAGTAGAGTTGAGCGACTTTAGTCGGATCGGGTTTCATGAAGCAAAATTCACTTCAGATGAAACTGGTCCGACTAGGGCAAAAAATGTCGGAGTTTCGTCCAAAAAACGACCCCAATGCAAGTCAATGGGGAATAAAAGTCGGCATTGAGTGGATGAATGCCATCTGCTCAATGCCGACTTTTATTCCCCATTGACTTGCATTGGGGTCGGGTTTCGGATGAAACTCTGACTTTTTTTGCCCTAGTTGGACCAGTTTCATCTGAAACGAATTTTGTTTCATGAAACCCGATCCGACTAAAGTCGCTCAACTCTAATACAGAGTATTAAAGGTGAACTGGCCGAAGCCAAGAAAGCGGCCACAAGGAGCCGGCCAGGGGGCATGAACCATCGCGGCCCTCACCCAAGTCGGTCCCCACGACCATTCGCCTGTTACGATTGTGGAGAGTTGGGACACTCCGCCCGAGAGTGCCCACGTTCCAGGGGAAATCCGCCCCGCTAGCCAAGAAGAGCAGAGGACCCTGAGCCGTGGAGACGCCGCCCGGAGCCGAAGTCCATCACACGGGGTGGAGAAAGGCACGAAGACCTGGTCGCATGGTGCCCAGTGGTATGGGCAGAGATTGAAGTCCGTGCCGTGCGATGCCTAGTAGATACGGGATCGCAAGTAACGACCATGCCAGAGAAGTATTTTCGGCAGCATTTTCCTGAAGCAGTGACACCTCAGTGGGGGACCGTGATAAAGTTGGTAGCCGCCAACCACCTACCAGTTCCTGTCGTCGGAGTAGCCTGGATGCAGATTTCGATAAGTGGCAAATCACTCGGCCGCCGGGGAGTGGTCCTGACCCAGGGAGACACAAACAGCAAACATCCGGTTACTCTGGGTATGAACATACTACGAGAGATCGGCAACCTCCTCCTCAATGAGCCCACACAAGAGACTCTGAGCCACTGGGGTTCTCGCATGGCGCAAGGGCAGGTCTTCCAGCGGTTGGTACGAGAGGCGCAAGTGCTCCAGGAGTGCCAGGAGGGTGAGGCGCTGGGCAAGGTCATCGCGCCGGCGGCCCCCCCCACTCGTGCTTCCTCCAGGGCAGACAGTGGTAGCCCTGCCGATCCCCGCCCCGATGCCACTGGAGGGCGTGGAGGTGCAGGTGGAACCATGTTACTCGGAGCGCCTGCACCCTGGCATACTGGTAGCCCGCTCCCTGGCCACGGTGTGGGAGTGGACCGTCCTGGTGCGTTGTGTCAACCTGGAAGACCAAGATATCACCCTGAAGCCCCGGGCCAAAATGGCCAAACTAGTGATGCCTTTGGAAGAGATTCTGCCGGACCCCGCGGTCCAGTTGAAGGTGCAGCCCGAAGATCCTTGGGCAGTAACGGTACGAACTCAAGACTACTGAATCCTCGACCCAGGAGAAAGGTCGAGCCATCCTGGAGAGAATGCGGGCCGAACTTTCCGGCCTAGCACCAGCCCAACTCCTCCAGGTAGAGACACTTCTTGGACAATATTACAGTGTCTTCGCCAGTCATGAGGATGACTTCGGATGTACCACGGCCATCACGCATGGGACCCCCATGGCAGGAGCGGCCCCCATCCGGGAGCAATATCGGCAAATACTACCGCAGCTATACCAGGAAGTGAAAACCCTCTTAGCCCAAATGCTTCGGAAGGGGGTCATACGAGAAAGCCAGAGCCCTTGGGCGGCCCCCATTGTCCTGGTTCGTAAAAAAGATGGCACTCTGCGTTTTTGCGTGGACTATCGGAAGTTGAACGCCTGCGCCATCAAGGATTCGTATCCGCTGCCCCGCATAGAAGAATCTTTGTCCGCCTTGGGGAACGCGACGTACTTTTCAACTCTAGACCTGGCCAGTGGGTACTGGCAAGTGCCGATGTCAGAGGAAGACAGAGCCAAGACAGCATTCATCCATCCCATGGGACTGTTTGAGTTTAATTGGATGCCGTTTGGGCAGGCTAACGCCCCAGGAACCTTCCAGCGGTTGATGAAGCGGTGTCTAGTAGACCTCAAATTTGAAGCCACATTGATATATCTGGATGATATTATCATCTATTCCGCCACGTTCGAGGACCACCTGCGGCGGGCGGCAGGTCCACGGCCGGCTGCAGAAGTAAGGGTTAAAGGTGAAGCCCAGAAATGCCACCTGATCCACACCCAGATCAAATATCTGAGGCATACCGTCTCGGCGGAGGGTGTCAGACCATCCCTGGAAAAGGTTGCTGCCATCCAAGGGTGGCCTACCCCCAAGGCGGTGAAAGACGTGCGGGCCTTCCTGGGGTTGGCCGGCTACTATCGTCGGTTCGTGGAGAATTTTGCACGCCGAGCCCTGCAGGACCTGCTGAAGGAGGCTCCATCCGGGGCGAAAGGACGGAAGATCCAGTGGCAGCCACCGCAAGAGCATGCGTTTCAAGATCTCAAAGCTGCACTTTCGGACGCCCCGGTATTGGCATATGCGGATTTCTCGCAACCGTTCATCCTGTATACCGACGGGAGCCTCCAGGGACTAGGAGCTGTGTTGTCACAGGTGCAGGACGGCTGGGAGAAAGTGATCGCCTATGGTAGCCGGTCACTGCATGACTCTGAACGCAACCCGGACAATTACAGCTCCTTTAAGCTCGAGCTCCTCGCGGTGGTGTGGGCAATGACGCAGCGGTTCGCAGAGTACCTGGCGGGCTCCGAAGTCGTGGTGCGGATGGATAACAATCCGTTAAGCCCATTTGGAGAATGCCAAACTGGGGGCCCTAGAGCAGTGGTGGGTGGCTCGGATGGCCAAGTTCAACTACAAGATCATCTACAAATGGGGAACTGAAAACGTGCACGCCGATGCACTCTCCACAATCCGACACACCACCCCAGGGAGGAATCGAGATGACGAATTAGAGGGGGAGGAGATGCCGTTTGCCCTCACCATCGCTGCGCTTACAGTCAACGCGCAAGAAGCGCCTCATCCGGAGCTCTCAGGAGGAATACTGGAACAGCCACGCGACAAATGGATTCAGCAGCAACAGGAAGATAGAGAAATTGGACTCCTGCGCCGATGGGTGGCCACCGACAAGTTGCCCACTGGCTCACAGAGACAGACTTTGACTCAGGATATGTTGCTGATGCTGCACCAGTGGGAAAGCTAGTCATCAAAAAGGGACTTTTATATCAAAAAGCCGTGTCACGAACAACGTCGGCTACAATATGGCAGGTAATTGTGCCCGGAACCCATCTCAGCCAACTGGCTCGGGAAGCCCATGAAAAGGTGGCTCACTTTGGTGCTCAAAAGACTTTGCAATGGCTGCAGCAGATAGTGTACAATCCACGCTTGCACGCTGCTGTGGAAGAAGTTTGCAGAACCTGCCGCCCGTGCGAGCTCGCTAAACCTCCCGCGCAACGAGCCCCGGTGCAGACAATTGTAACATCAGCTCCCCTGGAGCTCCTCACGGTGGACTATCTGACCATAGGTCCGGCCTATCAGGGGTACGAACATTGTCTCGTTATGGTGGACCATTTCACCAAGTTCGCCGTGGTCACCCCCACCTGAGACCAGACAGTCGGCCGCCTATGCGATTTGTAAAAACTTTATCCAAGTGTACGGCTGCCCGCAACGAATACATTTGGACCAAGGAGCGTGCTTCCTAGGAAGAACTACATCATCACTATGGTATCGATAAGTCTCGGACTACACCGTACCACCCGCAGGGAAATGGGGCCTGCGAGCGATTCAATCGGACACTAATCCAAATGCTGCGTACCTTGGAGAGCGACCAAAAGGCCCGCTGGCCAGAATACGTCCCTTAGCTGGTGTGGGTATATAATAACCGGGTGCACCGGGTGGCTGGTTACACTCCCTATTCATTGCTGTTTGGACGGGAAGGCAAAGGAATCACGGAAGTGGAGTTAAACCCGGAGGAACCTCTACCCTGGACTGGAGTATCCTTGTGAGTCCGAAACCACCGGCACCGGCTTCAGACCCTCCACCGAATCGTTCATACAAAGCTCCAGGATCTAGAACACCTGGGGGGAGCGCTGCCCCCACCAATTGACTTCCAGGCTGGGGATCGAATACTCGTACTAGATCAATGCCCCCAAAACAAGTTAGAACCACGGTGGGAGGAGAAGCCGTACCGAGTGTTGCGTCGGATAAGCCCCGACGGGCCTGTGTAAGAAATACAATCGGAAAGAGACGATGCACCTCTCACTCGTACTGTGCACCGAAATATGTTGCGCCCCTGTCGTATGGCGACAAGAACTGTCATCTCCAAAAACGAACTCGAGTCTACTAAAGCCCTCGCCCGAGGACTGGCGAGCATACAGGGTGGGGAAGTGTAGGAGAGAGGGTCCCCATCGAGTGTCCGGGTCGGAGACAAGGGGACCGCCACCTGGGTTCCGGGGGAAACTGTTTCCAGGGGACAGAGTTCAGGGATTGACCGTGGAGACTGACAGACAGGTGGACTGGGGGAGGAGCCAATATAAAAGGGGTGGGGAACGCGAGTCACGGTGAGTCAGCAGAATGAGACAGAAGGAGCAAGAGATCGTGGGAGCGACTGAGAGCCAGAGCGACTCACCCGAACCAGGAAGGAGGCAAGAGACAGGAGAGATACTTCCCTGTTATGAATGGAATACCGAGGAGGAAAAAAAGACAACAAGCTAAGTCTCAGAAAACCAGAGAAGTTGGTAACTATGCAGATTGCAGATCCCTGATCTTACCCGCACAACTAGCAGCAGTCGTGGAGCGTTCCTATGTTGGTCCTAGACGCCTCGTCACAACCGGAGAACTACATAAGCCTAAAGCAGGAAAAGAGGAAAACTAACTGCCCCAGAGCAGACCCCAAAGGAAAGACTGCCCCCCACATGTATTGACGGTGAAACAAGATGAAAATACAAACAAAGGCAGGAAAATAGGCTGAGCAAACGATGGGGCCCGGCTAACTAAAAAGGACAGAAAAGGAAAGACACTGTCTGCAATGTGCCAAAAAAAACCTACAAAAATATTGTCCAACACTTCTGATAGCAAAATTAACCCTGAAGTCACTAGACTTCTAAACCTATATCAGCACTCTGAAATATTCTGAGACAGAGCAAAAAAGAGGCCAATCTAATAAGTGACAAAAAGCAAATTGGCAAATACTGATTAATAGGAGGGGCAGGCTGATTACACAAAAAACTGAATTGACCAACAAGCGCAAGTGTGAACATTAGCAAAAAACAAACTTAACTTGAGAAGACTGGAAGAGAGCTGAAGTCCAGGACCTGAGAAGCAGACTGAATCACCAGCACCCGGATAGGGCGTCGGCTGTCTTATATCCAGTCTGATACTCCAGAGATCCAATCGTTATCTTCCTCATCAGGTGGCAGATCACTACCACTTCAACCAACCGCACTACCTCCTGTCACCACCAGAGGGAGAACGGAAGGGGAACTCTCAACTGGTGGAGCAGAAAATGAGTTCATGACAGTACCCCCCCTTGAGGAGGGGTCACCGAACCCTCATCCATTCCACCAGGCTGATCAGGATGGGCCCGGTGAAAAGCATGAACCAATTTATTGGCATGAATATCAGAGGCAGAGACCCAAGAATTATCCTCCTGGCCATAACCCTTACATTTGACCAAATACTGGAGTCTCCGTCTAACTAAACGAGAATCCAATATTTTCTCTACCTCATATTCCACATTGCCTTTAACCAATACAGGATCAGGAGGTGCCGCCACAGGAACTACTGGCTCAACAAACCTCTTCAACAGTGACTTGTGAAATACGTTATGGATTTTGAACGTAACTGGAAGAGCCAATCGAAAAGAAACAGGATTAAGAATCTCCAAAATCTTATAAGGTCCAATAAATCTTGGATTAAATTTTGGAGATGCAACCTTCATAGGAATATTCTTAGACGACAGCCAAACCATATCACCCACTTTAAACCGAGGACCAATGGTCCTATGCCAGTTGGAAAAATGCTGGGCCTTTTCCTGAGAGAGTGACAACTTATCCACCACTTTGTCCCGTATCTGCTGCATTCCTCACAACCACAGTGTCCACACCTGGGCAGGATGAAGATTCCACTTGCCCTGAAGAGAATCGAGGATGAAACCCAAAATTACAGAAAAAGGGTGACATCAGAGTGCAGAACTAGCTCTATTGTTCAGCGCAAATTCGGCCAAGGGCAAAAATGAGACCCAATCATCTTGATCAGCAGATATAAAACATCTTAAATAAGACTCCAGGGTCTGGTTTGTTCTCTCAGTCTGCCCATTGGTCTGGGGATGAAACGCAGAGGAGAAGGATAATTGAATTCCCAGATTGGAACAAAAGGCTTTCCAGAATCTGGAAACAAACTGGACCCCTCTATTGGAAATAATGTTCTCAGGAATCCCGTGTAACCGAACCACCTGTTGTAAAACAAGGGCACCAACTCAGCGGAAGATGGCAACTTTGGGAGTGGTACAAGATGGACCATCTTCGAAAATCTATCACAAATCACCCAGATAACAGTCATTCTCTGAGAGACAGGAAGATCAGAAATAAAATCCATTGAGATATGGGTCCATGGCCTCTTGGGCACCGGCAGGGGCATCAGCAACCCACTAGAATGAGAACAGGGTTTAGACCGAGATCAAGTCCCACAGGACTATACAAAATTCCTGACATCACGAGATAAGGCAGGCCACCAAAACAACCGACTCATCAAATCTCTGGTACCAAAAATACCCGGATGACCAGCCAATGTGGAGCAATGGACTTCAGACATCACTCTCTTTCTCCACTGGTCAGGAAATACAATCTTCCCATAGGGCAACGCTCAGGTTTATCCTCCTGAAATTCCTCCAGGGCGCGTCTCAAATCGGGCGAAATTGCAGAAAGAACTACCCCCTCACCTAGGATAGTAGTAGGGTGGGTCACATTAAGAGAATCAGCAAAGAATCTCCTAGAAAGGGCGTCTGCCTTAACATTCTTAGTGCCCGGAAGAAAAGAGACCACAAAATTAAAACGTGTGAAAAATAAGGCCCATCTAGCCTGTCTAGGATTCAAGCGTTTGGCCGACTCCAGATAAATCAGATTCTTGTGATCGGTGAGGACCACAAATTGATGTCTAGCTCCCTCCAACCAATGTCTCCACTCCTCAAATGCCCATTTCATGGCCAACAATTCCCGATTCCCCACGTCATAGTTGCGTTCAGATGGGGAAAACTTTCGAGAAAAGAAGGCACAGGGATTCATCTTAGAAGTCGCAGGGTCTTTTTGGGACAACACAGCTCCTGCACCAATCTCCGAAGCGTCCACCTCCACTTGAAATGGAAGTGAGACATCAGGTTGCCGTAAAACTGGAGCTGAAGTAAATCTCCGCTTAAGCTCCTGAAATGCTGAGACAGCCTCAGGAGACCAATTCAGCACATCAGCTCCCTTCTTGGTCAGATAAGTCAGTGGTTTGACAATACTGGAAAAATTACCTATAAATTTACGATAGAAATTAGAAAAACCCAAAAACTTCTGGAGAGCCTTCAAAGAAGTAGGCTGAACCCAATCATAAATGGCCTGTACCTTGGCCGGGTCCATTTCAATAGTCGATGGAGACAAGATAAATCCCAAAAATGAAATCCTCTGTACACCAAAGAGGCACTTCGATCCCTTAACAAACAGGGAATTCTCCCTCAAAATCCAGAACACAGTCCAGACATGTTCCACATGGGAATCCCAATCACTAGAAAAGATCAAAATATCATCCAGATAGATGATCAAAAACTTATCCACAAAGTCTCGGAAAATATCATTCATAAAGGATTGGAAGAGAGAAGGGGCATTAGAGAGCCCAAAAGGCATCACCAGGTACTCAAAATGTCCCTCCGGAGTATTAAACGCCGTCTTCCATTCATCCCCGTGCTTGATGCGAATAAGATTATATGCCCCCTGAGGTCAAACTTAGTAAACCAGCAGGCACTCTTAACTCTGCAGAATAAATCAGATATCAGAGGTAACGGGTACTGATATTTAACCGTCATCTTGTTAAGGGAACGATAATCAATACACAGTCTTAATGAACCATCTTTCTTGGCCACAAAAAAAACCAGCGCCTAACGGTGACGAGGATGGTCTAATATGACCCTTCTCCAACGACTCCTTAATATAGGATCGCATAGCATCATGTTCGGGTACAGATAAGTTGAAAAGCCGACTCTTGGGAAATTTACACCCAGGCATCAACTCAATTGCACAGTCATAACTCCTATGAGGAGGCAAAGACGCAGACTTACTCTCACTAAAAACATCAGAGAAATCAGCCAGATAATCAGGACTATCATGAGACTGAGGAGAGGTGGAGAAAACAGGAGCGTCCCTAAGAACACACTGACAACCCCAACTCACCACAGACACAAATTTCCAATCCAAAACTGGGTTATGAGTTTGCAACCAGGGGAACCCCAGAACAATAATATCATGCAAATTATGCAGCACCAAAAATTTACAATTTTCTTGGTGGTCTGGGGCAACTCGCATTATCACCTGGGTCCAAAACTGAGGTTTATTCTCCGCCAAAGGAGTGGCATCAATACCCCTCAAAGGAATGGGCGTCTGCAGAGGCATCATGGACAAACCACAACGTTTAGCAAAGTCCAAATCCATCAGATTCAGAGCTGCTCCTGAATCCACAAAAGCCTTAGTGGAAAATGTGGCAAGGAGCAGATCAGAGTAATTGCCAAAAGGAACTTGTATACTGCCCACAGCAAATGTGTGTGCAAAATGTTTCTCTCGTTTACGGCAGACATAAATAGTATGAGAGGCGTCTCCACAGAAAAACACAGCTTATTACGCCTTCTAAACTCCCGACGTTGCGCCCTAGACAAAACCCCATCACATTGCATAGGTTCAGACATTTGTTCAAATGGTGGCAGCACCACCTGTGTAGTTTTACGTTCACGTAAACGCCGATCAACTTGAATGGCTAATGACATAGAGCCATCCAGACCAGAGGGAACAGGATATCCCACCATAACATCTTTTACGGTCTCTGACAAACCTTTCTGAAAGCGAGCTGCCAATGCACTATCATTCCATGTAGTAAGGACCGCCCACTTTCGGAATTTTTGACAGTACAACTCTGCAGGATCCTGACCCTGGTTTGTTGTGAGTTCATTTTCCCCTTCACCGTCGATGTCTGATGAACTCCCTCTTCTGGTGAAGGAAGGTAGTGAGGCTGATTACCAAACACCTGATCTGGTAGATGATGACTGGGTAACAGGTTCTTCTGACTGGATATAAGGCAGCCGACGCCCTTCTGAGTCGCTGGTGATTTCTCTGCTGGATTCTTGGAGACCAGTCTGATTCCTGCTTCCCAAAGATAAGTTTTTGCTCTGCTTTTGAACTTATTAGTTTTGTTTTGTTTACCTTGTTTTTTGGAGTTCAGCCATCTCTGGTCGGGGGTGTGCTGAGTTCCATTTTTGTCTCTGATCAGTTTGTCTCTTTGCTCTGTCTTCAGAATTTACCTGAGTGCTGATATAGTCATTTTGAAGTCCTAGCGACTTCAGGGCCTGTTTTTCCTATCAAAAAGAAAGAACACCGTGAGCACAACTCAAGATGGTGCTAAGGTTAGGTTCCCAAACCGTTAAAGCAACAAATATGAACCTAGCACTCAACTTAAATGTATTTGTAAGGCGGTTTATTGTAGTACACGAAAAAAGACGTTTCGGTCAATGTGACCTTCATCAGTTACGTGTGGTATATAGATTGTGTAGAGCTTATAGGCATCTATCAGAAAGGACGATGATGCTTTAGGCATTGAGGAGAATGATCTCTCTAAGGTAATAAGCTTGTCAGTATATAGGAGAGGGGCAAGCGTTCCTCCAGATGCGGTGTCCATATAAGCTCTACACAATCTATATACCACACGTAACTGAAGAAGGTCACATTGACCGAAACGTCTTTTTTCGTGTACTACAATAAACCGCCTTACAAATACCTTTAAGTTGAGTGCTAGGTTCATATTTGTTGTTTTTCCTATCAGACGGTTGGGACATTTTTTGGTAGGGTTTTTTAGGGATTGCAGACAGCAGCTTTTCTATCCTGTCCATTTTAGTTAGCTTGGGCCCCATTGTTTGCTCAACCTATCTTTCTGTCTGTGTTGGTGTTTTCATCTTGCTTCACCGTCATTATATGTTGGGGGCTGCCTATTGCTTTGGGGTCTGCTCTGGGGCAGTTTAGATTTCCCCTTTCTTTCTTTAGGCCTATTTAGTTCTCCGGCTGTGATCGAGGGGTCTAGGGCATCGTAGGAACCCCCCACGGCTACTGTTAGTTGTTGTGGATAGGATCAGGGGTCTGCAATCCGATAGCTACCAACCTCTCCGGTTTTCTGGACTTAGCTTGTATTTTGTTTTTTTCCTCCTTCGGTGACTCATTCATAACACTGGTTTAATGCCAACAGGGTTCTCTCAGCTTGATCAACGGCATTAGGTTCACCATACAACAACCCCAAGGCCTGAAAAAATCCAAGGCCTGAAAAAATGCATCCACATTAGTCAGAATAGGATTTTCAGGTGTCAGAGAAAAAGCCCAATCTTGGGGATCGCCGCGCAGCAAGGAGATGACAATTTTAACCTGCTGCACAGAGCTCCCCCATGAGTTAGGCTTCAAAGCAAGAAATAATTTACAATTATTCTTAAAATTCAGAAATTTAGACCGATCCCCAGAAAACACATCAGGAGTAGGAATCTTGGGTTCAGCAGCATGTGACTGAATAAGGTAGGTGGAAATTCCCTGTACTTCAGCAGCAAGCTGCTCCACACGATAAGACAGTTGCTTAATCTCCATTAGGAAAAAAATCCTCCTACGGCCCCAGAGAAAACGAGGAAAAAATACATAATAAAATAAATAAATAAATATTCTGACACTTTTTTTTTTTTTCTTTCTCTAACAATTCTTTCCTGCTTTTGAGTACCCTAGAATCTGCGGTATGGCTGGTGATTCTGTTATGAATGGAAAACCGAGGAGGAAAAAGAGACAACAAGCTAAGTCTCAGAAAACCAGAGAAGTTGGTAACTATGCAGATTGCAGATCCCTGATCTTACCCGCACAACTAGCAGCAGTCGTGGAGCGTTCCTACGTTGGTCCTAGACGCCTCGTCACAACCGGAGAACTACATAAGCCTAAAGCAGGAAAAGAGGAAAACTAACTGCCCCAGAGCAGACCCCAAAGGAAAGACATCCCCCCACATGTATTGACGGTGAAACAAGATGAAAATACAAACAAAGGCAGGAAAATAGGCTGAGCAAACGATGGGGCCCGGCTAACTAAAAAGGACAGAAAAGAAAAGACACTGTCTGCAATCTGCCAAAAAAACCCTACAAAAATATTGTCCAACACTTCTGATAGCAAAATTAACCGTGAAGTCACTAGACTTCTAAACCTATATCAGCACTCTGAAATATTCTGAGACAGAGCAAAAAGAGGCCAATCTAATAAGGGACAAAAAGCAGATTGGCAAATACTGATTAATAGGAGTGGAATTTCAGCATAGCCCCAGCAGGGGCAGGCTGATTACACAAAAAACTGAATTGACCAACAAGCGCAAGTGTGAACATTAGCAAAAAACAAACTTAACTTGAGAAGACTGGAAGAGAGCTGAAGTCCAGGACCTGAGAAGCAGACTGAATCACCAGCACCCGGATAGGGCGTCGGCTGTCTTATATCCAGTCTGATACTCCAGAGATCCAATCGTTATCTTCCTCATCAGGTGGCAGATCACTGCCACTTAAACCAACCGCACTACCTCCTGTCACCACCAGAGGGAGAACGGAAGGGGAACTCTCAACTGGTGGAGCAGAAAATGAGTTCATGACACTTCCCCTGTACATCAGTGGGACGGCACCGAGACGACCGTCCGACAACCGCTGCCCTGCGACGACCAGCGGCCGCCGCCACCTACTCACCCTCACACACTCTTTACACACACTCACACTCACATACACACACCTCACATACTCACACACACTCACATACTCTTTACACACAGTCACACACACACTCATTCAGTTTTATACATAGACATTTAATATTCTACAGTAAATGAAACATAATAGATTTTATTGACTCCAAAAAAATATTTATTTATTATCAACTTTTGCATAAAGTTTTTACTCATGAAAAAAAATGTTTGAAAAATTTTGGGTGAATGCAACACATTAAAGATTGGTGTAATGTGGAGCGGAAATAGTATTGGAGGGGCTCTCAGTTTGGACCACTTCGACAGTGGCGTTATTGAGGGAGGATGGAGTTGGTGAGGGCTCAGAGACAAAAGGAGAAGGTATAGGGATTGATAAAGAGGGTGAAGGGGAGGATAAAGCAGGTGATGGGGTGGAGAATACAATAGACTGGGGGGAAACAAAACTGTGGGTATTGATTACGGAAGGTTGAATTTGGGATGTGGAAGGAGACTGGATGTATTGGGCAGGAAGTGTAGGTTAGGAAGGGAGTGTAGGTTGCGCAGGGAGTGGAGGCACGGATGTGGTTGGGAACTGGTACGGGGAAGGAGACTGGAAAGGGGCAGGATGTTGGTACTACTGTTAAAATGGTATGGTACAGGAGGGGTAGGAAGGACAGGGCCTGGAGGGGGGACCGATGCAGGAGCAACTACTGGGCCAGTTGGAGGGGCTAGGGATGTTACCTGTGCTAAGGCCACATGGCAGGCTTGCATTACATGCATCTGCTGTTCAGGAGTTAGGTTGTCAAGGCGCTCAACTACAGCCTTGAAAAGGAATGATGCGGCACTTTACTTGCATCTAGATGCATCCTTTCAACACACGTGCTTAAATCAAGCACCTCTCGACTAACAAGATTGAACCCAGCAGTAATTTGCTGGGACACAACTTTCATAGCGTTTTGAAATGATGCATGTAGATGCAAGAATTCATTCGCATATTGCCTTTCCTGACCCCGCTGACGCAGCCGCACAGAACTCATAGGTGTTCTGTTTTATAGAGGGCAGCAGTGTCAGAGGGGTGGGGTAAAGGAAATGCTACCTCGTCAACAGCAGCTTCATGTAATGAAGCCTGCATAGATGCTCCAGCAGAGGTGGATGGGGCTGAGGGATCAGACACAAGGGAAGGCAGGGAAGGTGCAGAGGGGTCGGGTAAGCGGTCCCCGGTGACGGCCTCCTGTGGGATTGCTCCAGAAGGGTTCAACGCAGGCTCCCGAGTGCTGGTGAAGGTGCTGTTGAAAATAGGGGAAAAAAATTTGACATTAATATCATGCTATTGATTAGCCCTGGCTGAAAAAAAAAGGTACACATTTTAACATTTTTACTAAGTAACTTCTGGTAGGAATCTTTACCTTCTTGTCACCATTGTCGATCAGAGGAACGCCAGGGCTCGTGCATATTTGTAGCGGCTCCTGTGTCCTCCTAATCCACTGGGAGCCTGCATCTCCTTGTTAAACTCCTTCTTGAAGCGATCCCGCATTGACCGCCAACGCAACTGAACTCTTTCCCCTGAAAAGTGAAAGCACAAAATGGTTAGCACCTAACACAATACATCCGGAAACATTACTGAGATGTGAATACTTACGCTTTTCTGTCTGGGCCCGAGGATGGAGTTCCTCCCAATTATGTACCACAGCCTGGCAAACTTCCTCCGAGAGTCGTCTCGTTACACTGGCATCAGCATGGAAGCGGTCAGCCATATTCCATAGCGGCTGACGATCTCGCACCTGATCGATGAGGAGGTCAACATCGATAGCCACCTCCTCACCGTCGGAATCGTGAGCACGCTGGGAAGCCTGTTTAAAAACAAAAAAGGAAAACATAACACATAACATAACATAACATACAAACCGTACAAAAAACCCCCAAAAAATTACTTACTCTATGGCGACCGCCTCGACAGGGTTGCCGACGACTCTGGGAGGCGCTTTGAGGAACACTCGGTCGAGCCCCAGAATCAGAAGCCTTTAATTAAAAAAAAAAAGGAAAATTAAATGCTTTTTTGTTGGCATATTTTTGGAGTAGAGTGATGTGTATGAAGATCTTTTTATGCAATGCAAGTAAAGATACTTACACTCCGTGAGCCCACTCCAGGGATTTCTCCGCCCCGTCCGTCTCCTTTTGAGAGACCCTTTTGTTCAGCTTCCTATTAAACAAGAATGCATATATAGGGTTATGTGTACCAAGAATGTTCTCCCCCCAAAAAAATGAAAACATGTACCTCATTTCGCTGAAGATGTGAGGGAGGGATCCCAGAAGAAGACATGTCTGGCCTAAAATCTGCAAGTACAAAGAATTGTTACCTACAGCACAAACCATATTTAAAGCTTTCAGGCCTTAATACTTACATTATGGGTTGCAATGGGTTCACACTAGGTCCTGGCAGGGTCCTGGCAGTGGTGGCCTGGGTAACTTCCTGCAGGAAACAAACACGATTTAGGTAATATTTCTTATGTGTGCTATGATGATTTTTAAAAGTAAACAAAGCAAAAAAATTTTTTAAAAAAATTATATTTTGAATTCCACTCTGACCACCCTAAAAAATACACCTCAAAAATACCACAACCCCCTCAAAAATTCTAACAACTTAATTACCTCTCCCTACAGTATTTCCACATAAATACACACACCCAACCAAGTAGTATCTTGCAAATTACATCACACTGACCTTCATAATTAAAATCCCTACCCACACTTCTGACCACAACTGTAAGTTTTTGAAAACACTAGTACAATGTAATAACAACATTAACATGTGTGTACATGTACATGGTGGGCAGGCAGCGGCAGGTCCAGCGTGGGGCTCCAGCGTGGTGGCCAGCAGTGATGGCAGTGGTGGGGGTTCTGTGGCAGAGGGGTCCAGTGGCGGGGGGGCATGACGGCGATAAGTCAGCGGTAGAGACAGCGGCTTGTGGCCTGTGCAAAGGCCCAAAGCCACAGTCTTTCCTGCCGGCTGTGACGGGGATGGGTGGGCAGGCATCGGCGGATCCGGCGGGGGAGGGGAGCCAACGGAAGCATGTCCAGCAGCAGCGGCGGGGGGGTTCGGTGGCAGTGGTGGGGTCCCAGCAATGTTCCGCAGGTGCCATATTGAAATACCCATCACTTGGGTATTTCAATTTGGCGGTCAGAGTTCTTACGGTCGGCGTGGTGGTTTGTGGGATTCAGGGACATACAGGCGGAAGTGTATGATGGACAATTTACGGCAATTATATATATAGACTATAACAAAAAGAAAACCCAAAAAATTAATGTTTGCATGGAAATGCAGAAACTCACACTCAAACTCCTGCTGGATGGATGTCCAATACAGTGGATGGATGGCAAATCCAGTGGGTTGGTGGGTGGGTGGCTGGCTGGTTGGTTGGCTGGCTGGCAAATCCAGTGGGTTGGTGGGTGAGTGGCTAGCTGGCAAATCTAGTGGGTGTGTGGATGAAATCCAGTCAGTAGCTCTTGCTCCTCTCAGTGTGACTGGATGAATGGCCTATACCTTTCCTATGTGGGGGGTGATTGGCAGGTGTTTTTTTTATCATTTGATACTTTCTAGAGCATGCTCAGTCAAACAAACCGGATCCGGCACCCATAGGCTATCATTATACAAAAAAACGGATGTCGCCGGATCCGGCGTCAACCGGTTTTTAAACGCAGACAAAAAACATTACATGAAAAGTTTTTTCCAGACGCCGGACAGGCAATTTTGGCCGGATCCGGCAAAAACCGGACATGCCGCATAGGCATCCGGCGCAATGCGGCGATAATGAAACTCTATGGGAAAAAAACGGACCCGGTGGTAATAGGCACCGGATCCGGTTTTTACAGATTTCACCGCATCGCGCCTGATGCAGAAAAACTGAAATGTGAAAGAAGCCTTAGACTGGTACTTCTAGTTTTCACCAGGTGAAATTGTTGCAAATTATGCATAAAAAAATTCAGATATCAGTAAAAGCAGTTTAGAAAATAATTGCTCAAAATACATACACAAATATATCTTCTGAAGACATATGGTAAATAGCATTAAGAACTTACTTGTCACTTGAAGACTTTTATGTAACTTTCAACAAATCTAAAAGATATACAGATACTTTTCTAAAGGGCATGTCACACTAAGAGATATCGCTAGCAATATCGCTATAACTTGTGACGTTATAGCGATATTGCTAGCGATATCTCTGTGTCTGATACTTACCTCCGACCGGCTCCCCCGCTGGTTATCGCTGATCGCGCGAGAACCTTCAGGACTGTTTCTCGTCATCAGCTTCCTGCGGCGCTTCCTGCTGTGAGGACGAGCGACGCGTGGAGCCGGGCGGGAGGACGCAGGATCGCCTGGTGAGACAGGTAAGTAGCGATCCCCGTCCCCAGCGATGTCGCTAGTGAGATCTGCCTATGTGGCAGCTCACTAGCGACCACTTAGCGATGTACCAGCGATCCTGACCGCGTCATATCGCTGGTCGGGATCGCTGGTACATCGCTAAGTGTGACAGTACCTTAAGATGATTGACTGATAGACAGACATATAGATGCAGCATGGTGGCTCAGTGGTTAGCACTGTTGCTTTGCAGCACTGGAGTCCTGGATTCTAATCCCACAAAGGACAACATCTGTAAGGAGTTTGTATGTTCTCCCTGTGCTTGTATGGGATTCCTCTGGATTCTCCGGTTTCCTCCCACACTCTAAAGACAAACTGATAGGGAATTAAGATTGTGAGCCCCAATGGGGACTGTGATGTTAATGTCTATAAAGTGCTGTGGAATATAATGGTGCCTTGTAAGTGAGCAAAATAAATAGATTGAAGGTAAATACAAAAATTGACACTTGATTGGAGTTGTAGCCTAATGGGATCAACTATAAATAAAATTCAAGAGCTATATCTATCAAGCTAAATACAAGTTTATGAATAAAATTGTATTTTGTATGATATCCGCCAGTGTGCACTGCTATTATTGTTATAGTTCTTGGGCTTTTTATTTATCGTTGTATGCTTTTTTGCTCTACGAGCATGTAGCACCTACATTTTATATTTTGGTTGTGTGTAAAACCACCACCAGGGGGGTAGCCCCATCAGCCGCTCCAGTACTCACTGTGCTGAAGACTGCTTCATTCCTGGTACGTTTCTCACTCATCCTCGGGTTCAAAAGACTGGAGGCAGAGGCCGAAATAACTTCAAACAGTTTAGCTTTATTTTCCACTGGACACAGAACATCCAATACACCTTTAGGACTCTCAACACGGTACCAGCAATACATCTTCTACAGCAGCACTTAGCTTCTTCAGCTACACCAGAGTGGACCACAAAGTAACAGTGGAACGAGGAGCCCGGTGAAAACAGCACTTCGACCTCTCTTCCTGCGACCGACTTCAGAAGGTACCCGTCTACAAGGTTGTCCACCCCCTTTTGGTTATCCTGTCCGTGCACTCGCTGGTGGCCCACTCGACTACTTTGTCAGCTCCCAGATTCTGGCTGACAACTCCACAGTGACTTATCCACTGGCTTCTCTATTTCATCAGCTACCAGACTATGGCTGACAATCTCCACAGTGACTCTTCCACTGGCTTCTTCTCTGCTGTAGGTACCATACACTTCTTCTCTGCTAAGGATGGCTAGGGGCTCTGCTTCACACTTTGTGTGTCAGCTATGCTTCTCTGTAACAATCCCTTCTGACTAGTACCAGGGGCTCCCCCCAACTGACTGTGTCCCCGGAAATCTGCTAATTCCCAGTCATCACTCCCATAGTTAACTCTCTAGTGTCCTCCTAGTGTGCTCCGATATGAATGTGCTCAGTCCCCCCATCTTGTGTCCATTTGCACTAACTACACTGTCTCTACCAAGTATATCTATATAACACAATATGGCAGTAAACACATACACCGCTTACATATATTGCACAGATAAGCACATACAAACATGTCAATCATAAATGGTAAGCAGTGTTAACAATATTTACAGGGCTAGGGTATGACCTCCTTACATGTGCATGTTGGTTTGCTCTATAAATTGGGGTTCACCTATCCAATAGAGATTAGCAAATCACTTCTCAGGATCCTGGTTTAGCGGCCATGTCAGTTGGCCATTGCTGTCAGAAGGGAGCCATGTGAATCACTTCCTACCTACTTTAATCCCCAGTACTTCTGGTTTGTAGAACTGGCGTGACATCATCGTTGCTGTGTAACACTTGCATGACGTTGTAACAGACGTACTAATCAGAAGAGGCGCCAGGGATTTTAGCAGGTAGGAGCTGGTGTGGCAGGGCTCTCATCAGGTAGTCACTAACCATTGAAATGGTCCCTGGATCAGGGTCCTATGAATATATTTGCTGATTGCTACAGTTGTGGCCAAAAGTATTGACACCCCTGCAATTTTGTCAGATAATACTCAGTTTCTTCCTGAAAATGATTGCAATCACAAATTCTTTGGTATGGATTGTAACTGTACAGTGCAATCAACATATTTGTCAGTTTTGAGGCTTGAGTACGTGGAAAAATGCTGATACATGGTAGTCATGCTGAACGCCAAATTTATGGAAACTGTAAATTATGTTGAGCTGTGAAAATAATAAAATAAAAATCACATTTTTCACACAAAAATGTTACTTTAACCCCAAATTTTTCATTTTCATAAAGGTAACAGAGAAAATGGACTGTTGTGCAATTTCTACTGAGTACTCCAATACCCCATATCTGGTGAAACACTACTGTTTTGACGCAGTGATCGGAAGGGAAGGAGTGCCAGTTTAATTCTAATGTGCAATTTTGGTTGGAATGGATTGCGGATGCCATGTCACGTTTAAGAGCCCATGACATGCCAGACTGCATCTGGGTGTCCACCTCCAGTAGGCATATTCTCTCAAAAATGAGCACGTCAGAGTCAGTGACACACTATGACTGTCTTCGGTCAAAAAAGGGGGGCCTCAAACTGCCCCTGAAATTAACTATCCCTGTCCTGGGGTTACTCTTGAAAATAGAGAGGCCAAAGATCTCCGGCTTTACTGTGCTCCTGTTATTCCCTGATCTATCCCCTCCCTCACCCCAGGAGGCCTTGGACAGAAATATATGGAAAACAAGACCTAAAGACAAAACAGGGATAACAGAAAGCAACAAACATACAAACACTCACCAGAAGTAAAGAGGCATATAGGGAAGGATAGTAATGTACCAACCAAATGGGAGTAGGAGCCAGGAGATAAACAAACACGTACTGCAGCAAACTAAAGATCACTTCGACAACAACTCCACTCCAGCCACTTAGCTGTAGCACTCAGCACAGGAAGACAAATTTCAAGTAGCAACTGCAAAATCCTATTCAGCACAGCATCACCAAGGAGCTAGGAGGCAAAGCTTTCACTGGCAAGGCAGAGAGGGTCTCACCAGGTTTTATAGGGAGAGGTAATGACCAGATCAGAACCGGGAGCCCATGCAAGTTTTTCCCATGAATTAATCCTTCAATTTAACACCTGCACTAAAATTCTACACACACACACACACTACTAACATTATTAGTGAGGGACATATATAAATCTAACGGATATGAAATGGTCTACTGTATGTAAACCATGTCTCATATCCTATCGGGTTCTGTAATGATTTTACAGAAGCCGACAATTGAATTATCGACTATTCTGCTACCTCTGTATGAAATATAAATATATATATATGTGTGTCAATGACATGTATATATATATATATATATACACACACACCTATTCTACATGTATATATCTATTCTATCTATTAAAGTCTAACCTACTCTATACGGTACCCAGCATCTGCTGACTTTTAATCTACGTAACTATCTATATATATATAGAGAGAGGGTTTTTTTACAATGCTATGCTAAACATGAGTTTTAACATAGAGAGAACTGCTGTATGTAAAAAGCTTATGTTAAAATCATATTGCATATGGATTGCATACGCATGTCATATGGATGTTCCGTGGAAAAATCGCATGGAAATCACATTAGCACTCGTCCGTTTTTTCGGTCCGGAAATCAGACTGTTTTTTTTTCTCGCAAATGGGTATAAGCCCTAACTCTTACTCTTGCTCCTGGCATGGTCTAACAGGCTTGCCGTAGCTGGCTAACCCAGAGGTCGTAATGACAACCTCGATTGTAAAAATTTGGGAGCTAAGAGAATAATTAATTCAGGGGTGAGGAACTTTTTTTCTGCCCAGGGCAATTTATAACATCAGTCGTGGGCCATACAAAATTATCAAATTAAAATTTATCCTGCTATATTTGGTCAAACATGTAATTAACTCACTGCTAATGTGATGGCTGGTACTGCTTCTCTATGATGAGATATGTGATGTGAGGTCCTATTAATGCTACAAGGTTGCGCTTTGATTAAAGTGAATATAAAGCACATAGGAGACACTGAAGTTTGTGTATATACAGCATATAGGAGACACTGGAGCTGTTATACATTACAGCATCTAGGAGTTCCCGAAACTGGTGTATATACATCACATAGGAGACATTAGGGCTGATGAATACATCACATAGGAGACTGTTGTGAGCTCTCCCTCTGGTGGTTACAGCGGGTAGTGGAGCTGGTCGTATTGACAGAAGTCTATCACCTGAAGACGATGATTGGAAGTCTGGGGTTACAGACTGGGAGGATTTAAGTGAGCAGGCTTCCTTCAGTTGCTGCTGGTGATTTGTTTGTCTTCCTGCACTGTGAAGTCTGCTTTATCCCCTCCTTGGTCTTGCATCATTCCGATAAGTTATTTGTTTGCTGAATCTTTTGCATTTGATATAGTTTTTGGCTTTCTCTGCTTTGTGTTTTGCTGTGTGGGTTCAGCATTATTCCCTGCTGCGATTTGTGATAGACCCCGCTCATATGCCACAGCTTATGTCATCCTGCTCAGTATTGCTAATCCCCTGTTATATTAGCATCTTTTGCTTTGCTTCCAGTTCACACCAGAATGCTGATCTAGCGGGGGAGAGGTCATGTGGCCTCAGTGTTTTTGTATATCAGATGTGTTGGATTTTTTAGAGTTTTTGCTTGATTGCAGACAGTATCTTTTCTGTCCTGTCCTATCTAGACAGTTTGGGCCCCATCATTTGCTCACTCTATTTTCTGCCGGCGTTTGTGCCTCATCTTGTCTCACCAACAATATATGTTTGGGGGCTATCTATTCCTTTGGGGCTCTACTCTGGGGCAGTTTTGCTTTCCCCTTTCTTGCTTTAGGCTTAGTTAACTCTTTGGCTGTGCCGAGGTGTTTAGGGCATCGTAGGCACATCCCACGGCTAATGCTAGTTGTGTTGTTAGGTTTAGGGGTCTGCAATCCACTAAGTTGCCAACCTTTCTGGTTTCCTGGTTGCTTAGCTAATTCCCTGGTAATCCTCCTCGGTGACCGAATCATAACAGAATCACCAGCCCAAAACTGTAGACTGTAGGGTACTCTAAAGAAGGAAAAAAAAAAGTGTCACATTTTTTATATATTTTTTTTCCTCTTTTTCTCTGGGGACCGTAGGAGGATTTTTGCTTTAATGGAGACTAAGCAATTGTCCGATCGTGTTGAGCAGCTCACTACTGAAGTTCGGGGAATTTCTGCCTATCTCGCTCAATCGTCTACTGTAGAACCAAATATTCCCATTCTTGGGATCGATCTAAATTTTTGAACTTTAAGAATAATTGTAAACTGTTTTTTTTGCCTTGAAGCCTAACTCCTCGGGGAGCTCGGTGCAGCAGGTTAAAATTGTCATCTCCCTGATGCGCGGCGATCCCCAGGACTGGGCTTTTTCTCTGACACCTGGGGATTCTATTTTGGCTGATATGGATGCGTTTTTCCAAGCTTTGGGGCTGTTGTATGATGAACCTAATGTTATTGATCAAGCTGAGAAAACCTTATTGGCATTGAACCAAGGTCAGGATGCGGCAGAGTTATATTGTCAAAAATTCCGAAAGTGGGCGGTCCTTACTAAATGGAATGATGACGCCCTAGCAGCTCTCTTTCAGAAAGGTTAGGCAGAAACCGTAAAAGATGTTATGGTGGGATTTCCGATCCCCTCTGGTCTTAATGACTATGTCACTAGCCATTCAAATTGATCGAAGTTTACGTGAACGTAAAACTATGCGAAAGGCGGTGCTGCCTTTTGAACAAACTTCTGAGCCCATGTAATGTGATAGGGTTTTGTCTAGGGCGCAACGTCAAGAGTTTAGAAGGCGTAATAAGTTATGCTTCTTTTGTGGGGACGCCTCTCATACTATTTCTGTTTGCCCTAAGCGGGAAAAATGTTTTGCCAAGTCATTTGCTAGGGGCAGTGTACAGACTAAATTCATTTTGGCGGTTTCCTTCATCTGCTCGCTGTCTTCTTTTTCTGCTAAAGCTTTTGTTGATTCAGGAGCAGCTCTGAATCTGATGGATTTTGAATTTGCTAAACGTTGTGGGTTTCCCATGATACCCCTGCGGACACCAATTCCTTTGAGGGGTATTGATGCTACCCCCTTGGCGGAGAATAAACCCCAGTTTTGGACCCAGGTGATAATGCGGGTCGCTCCGCACCACCTAGAGAATTGTAAATTTTTAGTGTTGCATAATTTACATGACATTATTGTACTGGGTTTTCCTTGGTTGCAGACACATAATCCTGTTTTGGATTGGAAATCTGTGTCTGTGGTGAGTTGGGGTTGTCAATGTGTTCTTAGTGACACTCTTGTTTTCTCCACCTCTCCCCAGTCTCATGATGTTCCTGATTATTTGGCTGATTTTTCTGATGTATGTAGTGAGAGTAAGTCCACGTCTTTGCCTCTTCATTGGAGTTATGATTGCGTGATTGACTTAGTGCCCGGTTGTATATTTCCCAAGGGTCGGCTTAGACCATGTATTGATTATCGTTCTCTTAATAAAATCACTGTTAAACATCAGTATCCGTTACCCCTGATTTCTGATTTATTTTCCAGAGTTAAAGGTGCTAGTTGGTTTACCAAGCTTGACCTTAGGGGGGGCGTATAATCTTATTCGCATCAAGCATGGTGATGAATGGAAGACAGCGTTTAATACTCCTGAGGGACATTTTGAGTACCTAGTGATGCCTTTTGGGCTTACTAATGCCCCTTCCGTCTTCCAATCTTTCATGAATGATATTTTCCGAGGCTTTGTGGATCAGTTTTTGATAATTTATTTGGACGATATTTTGATTTTTTCCAGTGATTGGGATTCTCATGTGGAACATGTTTGGACTGTGTTCCGGATTTTGAGAGAAAATGCTCTGTATGTTAAGGGATCGAAATGTCTCTTTGGCATACAAAAGATTTCATTTTTGGGATTCATTTTGTCCCCGTCTGCTGCTGAAATGGACCAGGCCATTTATGATTGGGTTCAGCCCACTTCCTTGACGGCCCTCCAGAAGTTTTTGGGTTTTGCTAATGTCTACCGTAAATTCATAAGTAATTTTTCTGGCATTGTAAAACCACTGATGGATTTGACCAAAAAGGGGGCTGATGTGGTGAATTGCTCTCCAGAGGCAGTCTCAGCGTTCCAGGAGCTTAAGGGGAGATTCACTGCTGCTCCGGTCTTACGGCAACCTGATGTTTCACTCCCATTTCAGGTGGAGATAGATGCTTCTGAGATTGGTGCAGGAGCCATTTTGTCTCAAAGAGATCCGGTAACCTCTAAAATGAATCCTTGTGCCTTCTTTTCTCGAAAATTTTCCTCATCTGAACGTAACTATGACGTGGGGAATCGGGAATTGTTGGCCATGAAGTGGGCTTTTGAAGAGTGGAGACATTGGCTGGAGGTAGCCAGACATCAAGTTGTGGTCCTTACCGACCACATGAACCTGATCTATCTCGCATCAGCTAAGCGATTGAACCCTAGACAGGCTAGGTGGGCCTTGTTTTTCACGCGTTTTAATTTTGTGGTCTCCTTTCTTCCGGGCACTAAGAATGTTAAGGCGGATGCCGTCTCTAGGAGTTTCTTTGCTGATACTCTTGAATTGACCGAACCTACTACCATTCTAAATGAGGGTGTGGTTCTTTCTGCCATTTCACCTGATTTGAGACTTGACCTGGAGGAATTTCAGGAGGACAAACCTGAACAATGCCCTATGGGGAAATTGTATGTCCCTGACCAGTGGAGGAGAAGAGTAATGTCTGAAATTCATTGCTCCGCGTTAGCTGGTCATCCTGGTCATCCTGGTATTTTTGGTACCAGAGACTTGGTGAGTCTGTCTTTTTGGTGACCTGCTTTATCTCGTGATGTCAGGAATTTTGTGTAGTCCTGTGTGACTTGTTCTCGGTCCAAACCCTGTTCTCGTTCTAGTGGTTTGTTAATGCCCCTGCCGTTGCCCAGGAAGCCATGGACCCATATTTCAATAGATTTTATTTCTGCTCTCCCTGTTTCCCATGGCTTCCTGGGCAACGGCAGGGGCATTAACAAACCACTAGAACGAGAACAGGGTTTGGACCGAGAACAAGTCACACAGGACTACACAAAATTCCTGGGTGATCTGTGATAGATTTTCTAAGATGGCCCATCTTGTACCACTGCCAAAGTTGCCATCTTCTTCTAAGTTGGTGCCCTTGTTTTTACAACAGGTGGTTCGTTTGCACGGTATTCCTGAGAACATTGTGTCGGACAGAGGAGTTCAGTTTGTTTCCAGATTTTGGAGAGCTTTTTGTTCTAAACTGGAAATTCAGTTGTCCTTCTCCTCTGCATTTCATCCTCAGATCAATGGGCAAACTGAGAGAACAAACCAGACTTTGGAAACATATTTGAGATGTTTTATATCTGCTGATCAAGATGACTGGGTCTCATTTTTGCCCTTGGCCAAATTTGCTCTAAATAATAGGGCTAGTTCAGCCACTTTGATGTCTCCTTTTTTTGAAACTTTGGGTTTCATCCTCGTTTTTCTTCAGGGCAGGTGGCGGCTTCGGCCTGCCCAGGCATAGATTCTGTGGTAGAGAGAATGCAGCAGATTTGGGATCAAGTAGTGGATAAGTTGTCTCATTCTCAGGACAAGGCCCAACGGTTTGCCAACCGGCATAGGACCACTGGTCCCCGGTTGAAAGTGGGTGATATGGTTTGGTTGTCCTCAAAAAATATTCCTATGAAAGTTGCGACTCCAAAATTGAAGCCATGGTTCATTGGACCTTATAAGATTTTGGAAGTCCTTGATCCCATTTCTTACCGTTTGGCTCTTCCAGGAACGTTTAAGATTCACAACGTTTTTCATAAATCTTTGTTGAAAAGGTTTGTGGAGCCACGTCTGTGTGTGGTGGCTCTTGAAGCAATGACTCTAGCAGCAGTCCATTCCTTGTGAATCACCCCCAAATTTTTGAATGACCTTTTTGTAACAATCCTTTCAATGCTGCGGTTATAGGGGCTGCTTGTGCACCTTTTTCTACCACACTTTTTCCTTCCACTCAACTTTCCATTAATATGCTTGGATACAGCACTCTGTGAACAGCCAGCTTCTTTAGCAATGACCTTTTGTGGCTTAACCTCCTTGAGAAGTGTGTCAATGACTGCCTTCTGGACATCTGTCAAGTCAGCAGTCTTCCCCATGATTGTGGAGCCTACTGAAACAGACTAAGGGAACTTTTTAAATGCTTAGGAAGCATTTGCAGGTGTTTTTTGTTAATTATGCTAATTTATTGAGACAATGACTTTTCAACATTAGCAGAAATTAACACTTGAAATAGATAACTCTGTTTGTAATGATATATATATATATATATAATATATGAGTTTCACTTTTTGCATTGAAGAACTGAAATAAATTAACTTTTTGATGATATTCTAATTTTATGAGAAGCACCTGTATGTGGGAGTTCCTGCTCTCCCCATACACAACACCCATTGACTATCATGGCCAGGTGTTATGAAAGGGTCACCGAGGAGGATAGCAGGAACAGGCTAAGCCACCAGAAGACCAGAGAGGTTGGTAACTAAGTGGATTGCAGACCCCTGATCCTATCAACACAACTAGCAGTAGCCGTGGAGCGTTCATACAATGCCCTAGATGCTTCGTCACAGCCGGAGAACTAACTAAGCCTAAAGACAGAAAGGTGAAATCTAAACTGCCCCAGAGCAGATCCCCAAAGGAATAGACAGCCCCCAAACATATTGTCGGTGAGACAAAATGAAACACAAACACAAGCAGAAAACAGACTGAACAAACGGTGGGGCCCAAGCTGTCTAGACAGGACAGGACAGAAAAGATACTGTCTGCAATCACGCACATAACCCTAAAAAAGTCCAACATTTCTGATATACAAAAAACCTGAGGTCACACGATCTTACCCCCACTAGATCAGCACTCCGGTATAAACTGGAAGCAAAGCAAAAAGATACTAACATAACAGGTGACTGAACAAGCTGTGACATATGAAGCAGGGCCCAGCGATGCCCCAGCAGGGAGCATGCTGAACCCTAGCAACAGAGCAGAAAGCAAAAAAAGGCACAACCAGATTAGATGCAAAGGATTAGCAAAAGAATCACTTATCTGAACCGTACAGATCAGGCAGGAGACAAAAGAACTCCAAATCACAAGGAGGAAAAATCACCAGCAACCTTTCAGAGCAGCCAGCTCCATTATATGCTCCCAGCCAGTAATCCCAGGTTCCCAATTATCGTCGTCAAGTGGAGAATTTCCATCCACCTGGCCAGCTCCACTACTAGAGTTGAGCGAAACGGGTCGAACAATTTCAAAAGTCGCCGACTTTTGGCAAAGTTGGGTTTCATGAAACGAAACCCGACCCTAGGATGAGGTCGGCCACGAGGTCGGCGACTTACGCGCCAAAGTCGCGTTTCAAAAGTTTGTTTTGCGCTCTTTTTCAGCCAATCAGGATCCACGGACACTGTGGGCAACGTGATGACATAGGCAGGGGTCACCACCATCTTTCAGAAGGGCATGCAAGTGATTGGCTTGCTTTGGTGGGCGTCACAGGGGGTATAAAAGGGCGTGCACGCTGACCGCCATCTTACTTCTGCTGATCTCAGTATAGGGAGAGGTTGCTGATTCTGTAGGGAGAGCGTTAGGCAGGGAAAAAGACAAAAAACTGCTTCTGCTGCTAGCGATTTGGCCTGCACAACACACCAGTCACTGTGTGTGCAGTGCAAGGGGAGGCTATATAGTGGTGTATCAGTGGTGTTGGTTGTTGGGCTGCCTTCTAAGGCTTCCTGACATTCCTGCATTGCTGTTTACCCACTGCTCCGCAAACTGCTTTTTTAAAAGCAATCCAATCTCCCTTATCCTCTAGTCACTTTTGTCACAGCTGTGCCATCGAGCCTGTGACATAGCGCTCAGATATCAGTGGGCCTCACACAATCCAAAAGTGTCCAGTGTCCAAAAGTGTGTGCAGAGATTCAAAATCTCCCTTATCCTCTAGTCACTTTGGTCACAGCTGTGCCATCGAGCCTGTCACATAGCGCTCAGATATTCATTGGGCCTCACACAATCCAAAAGTGTCCAGTGTCCAAAAGTGTGTGCAGAGATTCAAAATCTCCCTTATCCTCTAGTCACTTTGGTCACAGCTGTGCCATCGAGCCTGTCACATAGCGCTCAGATATTCATTGGGCCTCACACAATCCAAAAGTGTCCAGTGTCCAAAAGTGTGTGCAGAGATTCAAAATCTCCCTTATCCTCTAGTCACTTTGGTCACAGCTGTGCCATCGAGCCTGTCACATAGCGCTCAGATATCAGTGGGCCTCACACAATCCAAAAGTGTCCAGTGTCCAAAAGTGTGTGCAGAGATTCAAAATCTCCCTTATCCTCTAGTCACTTTGGTCACAGCTGTGCCATCGAGCCTGTCACATAGCGCTCAGATATCAGTGGGCCTCACACAATCCAAAAGTGTCCAGTGTCCACAAGTGTCTGCAGAAATTCAAAATCTCCCCTGTCCTATAGACACCTTGTACCTTGTTTTACATTACTATATAGTTTGTTGGATTTTGTCTACATTTCTACCAAAAATGAGGAAGGCTGGTGGAAGAGGCCGTGGAATTGGGCGGGGGTTGGCAGCTGGTAATGATGGTGTTGGTGGTGGATCTGATGGTAGTGGCAAGAGCAAAATAGGACCGAATGCAGGAGGTGTTGAGCCTGCGTCATCGTCTGGCTACATAAGGCCTCGAACGCTTAGTTTTCTAGGAGTTGGCAAACCGCTTTTAAAGCCAGAGCATCAGGAAAAAGTTTTGTCTTACATTGCTGACTCAGCCTCCAGCTCTATCGCCTCCTCTTCTTCAGTTGTAAAAAGTAAAAGCACTGAGTCGTCATTGGAGGCTCATGTTCATGAACCACACCTTTCCTTGTGTCCTTCAACCCAACCAAGATTGAAGGATGACGCAGGCCATACTACTGATTACTCCATGGAGCAGTTTTCACATACCATGCCTGGATTATCAAGTCAAATGGTGAATTTCCCAGGCCAAGATGAATCTGACATGGAGTGCAGTGATGCACAGCCGCTGATGGATGATTCTGCTGGTACATTCACTCAGAGCACTACATTGTCCTCGCAGTGTACAGAGCCAGATTCTGACCCTGATGAGACTCAGGTGCCCCTTCCCGCACACTATACCACCATACACGGTGACACAGAGGAAGGTGCACATGACATAGAAGAGGAGGTGATGGATGACCCAGTTGTTGACCCAGATTGGCATCCATTGGGGGAAGAGGGTGCTGCTTCCAATAGCTCAGATGAGGAGCATCCACAGCAGACATCGACATCGCAACAGCTGTTATCTGGCAGGCCCGGAGCACTCCAAAGACAGGTTCCAAACATCAAAAGAGTTGCTGGACAGCTTGTCCAGAGGGTCAAAAGATCACAGCGTGCTAGGCCGCAAAATGTCTGCCAAAGTAGGAAGAGTGCAGTGTGGCACTTTTTTGAACAAAATCCTCATGATCAGGCCAAGGTTATCTGTAAGAAGTGCGCAAAGACCTTTAGCCGAGGGAAAAATCTGAAAAATTTGAATACCAGTTGCATGCTTAGACATTTAACCAGCATGCACTTGCAAGCGTGGACACAACACCAAACCTCAAGTGCCACATGTGCAACTGATCACAACGAAGGTAGTCAGCAACGCTACATTGTTTCCCCCACTGTAAGCCCACCGGGTAGCACAGCAGCAAATGTTGAGGTGTCGTTGCAAGGCCACAGCAGTCAGGGAATCTCACTGTTATATCAACGAAAGACTGATTCTGTGCCATCAGAAAGAACACCAACTCCATCACCATCATCAACCCTCTCTCAGTCCGCCCTGTCCACCGCTACTTCCACCATATGCAGCTCTCAAGTCCAGCTCACCCTCCCAGACACTATGAGTAGGTCAAGAAAGTACTCAGTCTCTCATCCGCGTACACTGGGTTTGAACGCCCACATTGCCAAACTAATCTCGTTTGAGATGATGCCCTTTCGGTTGGTGGAAAGCACAGCTTTCCGCGAACTCATGGCCTATGCAGTACCACGCTATGACCTACCCAGTCGCCACTTCTTCTCTCGCAAAGCCATCCCAGCCCTCCACCATCATGTGAAAGACCGCATTGTCCATGCACTCAAGCAGTCAGTGAGCGGAAAGGTGCACCTCACAACTGATGCATGGTCCAGTCGGCATGGCCAGGGCCGTTACGTGTCCATCACTGCGCACTGGGTTAATGTGGTGGATGCAGGGTCCACAGGGGACATCGGTGGTGGGACAGTGCTGCCTAGCCCACGGTATAGGAAACAGTTGGCTGTAGGCGTTCGACCCTCCTCCTCCTCCTCCTCCTCCAGAAGCGAAAGCTCGTCCACAGAGCGCAGTCGTACGAGCACTCCATCTGCAGCTGCCACTGTTGCACACGATGTGTCCCCCTATCGAGCAGCTAGTGGAAAGCGTCAGCAGGCTGTGTTGCAGATGATGTGTTTGGGCAACAGACACACCGCCGAGGTGCTGGCCGAGTACTTGAAGCGACAAACTGAGTCATGGCTGGGCAGTGTACATCTTGAGGCAGGCAAGGTAGTTAGTGATAACGGCCGTAATTTTGTGGCAGCCATAGCCCTTTCAAAACTCAGCCACATACCTTGCTTGGCTCACACCTTGAACCTGGTGGTGCAGTGCTTCCTCAAAAATTATCTGGAGTTAACAGCCCTGCTCCAGAAGGTGCGAAGATTGTGCGCGCACATCCGCCGATCGCCTGTACACTCCGTTCGTATGCAGAAGCTGCAGCGATTGCTCCACCTTCCCAACCACCGCCTCATTATCGACATTGCAACAAGGTGGAACTCCACCCTGCACATGGTGGAGCGGCTGTGCGAGCAGAGGCAGGCCATAATGCATTTGTGGGAGGATACACGGCCAGGCACTTTGAGAGCAGACATGGAGTTGACAGGTGTGCAGTGGTCGAAGCTGAAAGACCTCTGTAAAGTCCTTCAGTGTTTTGAGGAATGCACACGGCTGGTAAGCGCAGACAACGCCATCCTAAGCATGAGCATCCCACTTATGCGTCTGCTCATGCAAACTTTGACGCACCTTAAGGAGCAGGCGTCTGCAGCCAATGTTGATGAGGAGGAAGAGGAGGAGGGAATCCTTGATGACATTCAGCCATTGTCTGCTCAGGGACCTCTCCTGGACGAGGTGGAGGAAGAAGAGGAGGAGGAGGAGGAGGATGATGGGGATGATTACTTAGGGGAGGAGGATGCATCTCGTGGGGCAAGTGAAAATGTTGGCGTGGCAAGGTCTGGTACAGGGTTTGTGCGTGACTGGAGGGATGTGGATTTGCCAGAAAGTGCTCCTCCACCCAGCACTCGCAGTGCATCATTGACACCGGGAACATTGGCCCACATGTCAGATTATGCCTTGCAGATCCTAAAAAGGGACCCCCGCATTGCCAAAATGATGAACGATGATGACTACTGGTTGGCCAGCATCCTGGATCCACGCTATAAAGGCAAATTACAAAACATCATGCCACAGGAGAACCTTGACCTAATACTGGCTAATAAACAAGCAACTCTGGTAAATCGGTTGCTTGAGGCATTCCCAGCACACAGCAGCGGTGATGGTTCTCACACGAGCCGTACGGGCCGGGGGCAGCTTGGCAGAGGTGTTCGTGGTGCACACAGCAGAAGTGGCGTTGGAGACAGGGGTTTCATGACAATGTTGTGGACTGATTTTTCAAATACCGCTCACACAACTGGTAATACTGCATCGATGGAAAGTGACAGGAGACAGCAGTTGTCAACTATGGTTACAAACTACTTTTCCTCCCATATCGATGTTCTCCCACACAGGTCATTCCCCTTTGACTATTGGGCCGCTAAACTGGACACCTGGCCTGAATTGGCCCAATATGCCTTACAGGAGCTCGCTTGCCCAGCTGCAAGTGTGCTATCGGAAAGAGTCTTCAGTGCAGCTGGACCAATCCTGACAGAAAAAAGGACCCGTCTGTCAACCCAAAATGTGGATGATCTAACCTTCATTAAAATGAACCATGCATGGGTTTCCAAGGATTTTGTCCCACCTTCCCCTGATGACACATAGGGTGACAGAAAAATGGCTTGCTTTGGTCCACCTCTTCCTGGGACTTCACCTATTTCGCCTTTTGCATAAGCTGAATGTCCAACATCAACATATGCCACTTTCTAAAACTCCCTAACTGTGCTGCCTCCCCCCCCATGGCCGGGGTCACCACCTAGCGCACGACACCGTGCGAGTGCCGTTGCCCTGGACAGGTGGGTAGGCCGACTCTTGGGCGCGGGCACTGGCACAGGGTCCCTCATAGTGCAATCAAGTGTCTCTGACGGTGGTGGTGCACACCCGCCGTCAGACACACCGCTGTACTATGAGGGGCCCAGTGCCAGTACCGACGCCCACGAGTGGGCCCCCCTTGCTTGGGCAGGGCCCCAGCATTTGCAATCTTTACCTCTCCCTGCTCCTCCGCTGTGTAATCTGGGCCGTCAAATCCATACTGTGCCTGACACCGTCTGAGCCTGCCTCCTGATGTATAGACATATATTTTGAATGTGTACGCTATCCATACATGTTATCTGGGGATACGGTACCCTTTCTAACCTTTGTGCAATCACGTGCAATCCATACTGGGCCTAACACCGTCTGAGCTTGCCTCCTGAGACATATATTTTGAATGTGTACGCTATCCATACATGTTATCCGGGGATACGGTACCCTTTCTAACCTTTGTGCAATCACGTGCAATCCATACTGGGCCTAACACCATCTGAGCCTGCCTCCTGAGACATATATTTTGAATGTGTACGCTATCCATACATGTTATCCGGGGATACGGTACCCTTTCTAACCTTTGTGCAATCACGTGCAATCCATACTGGGCCTAACACCGTCTGAGCCTGCCTCCTGATGTATAGACATATATTTTGAATGTGTACACTATCCATACATGTTATCTGGGGATACGGTACCCTTTCTAACCTTTGTGCAATCACGTGCAATCCATACTGGGCCTAACACCGTCTGAGCCTGCCTCCTGAGACATATATTTTGAATGTGTACGCTATCCATACATGTTATCTGGGGATACGGTACCCTTTCTAACCTTTGTGCAATCACGTGCAATCCATACTGGGCCTAACACCGTCTGAGCCTGCCTCCTGAGACATATATTTTGAATGTGTACGCTATCCATACATGTTATCCGGGGATACGGTACCCTTTCTAACCTTTGTGCAATCACGTGCAATCCATACTGGGCCTAACACCGTCTGAGCCTGCCTCCTGATGTATAGACATATATTTTGAATGTGTACGCTATCCATACATGTTATCCGGGGATACGGTACCCTTTCTAACCTTTGTGCAATCACGTGCAATCCATACTGGGCCTAACACCGTCTGAGCCTGCCTCCTGAGACATATATTTTGAATGTGTACGCTATCCATACATGTTATCCGGGGATACGGTACCCTTTCTAACCTTTGTGCAATCACGTGCAATCCATACTGGGTCTAACACCGTCTGAGCCTGCCTCCTGAGACATATATTTTGAATGTGTACGCTATCCATACATGTTTTCCGGGGAAACGGTACCCTTTCTAACCTTTGTGCAATCACGTGCAATCCATACTGGGCCTAACACCGTCTGAGCCTGCCTCCTGATGTATAGACATATATTTTGAATGTGTACGCTATCCATACATGTTATCTGGGGATACGGTACCCTTTCTAACCTTTGTGCAATCACGTGCAATCCATACTGGGCCTAACACCGTCTGAGCCTGCCTCCTGAGACATATATTTTGAATGTGTACGCTATCCATACATGTTATCCGGGGATACGGTACCCTTTCTAACCTTTGTGCAATCACGTGCAATCCATACTGGGCCTAACACCGTCTGAGCCTGCCTCCTGATGTATAGACATATATTTTGAATGTGTACGCTATCCATACATGTTATCCGGGGATACGGTACCCTTTCTAACCTTTGTGCAATCACGTGCAATCCTTACTGGGCCTAACACCGTCTGAGCCTGCCTCCTGAGACATATATTTTGAATGTGTACGCTATCCATACATGTTATCCGGGGATACGGTACCCTTTCTCACCTTTGTGCAATCACGTGTAATCCATACTGGGAGTGAGAACGGCTGGCGAGCTGTTAAGCAAGCTACAGCACCTGTGGTTTGCACACGTAAGTTTTTCATTTTTTCAGGAATGACGGTTAGGCCTAATTCCGGAACTGTGGTTGACCTGCACTTACTGGGAAATCATTGTTCGCGGGTAATAATTGTAATCAGTGATCCCCATCACTAACGTTGTTCAGCGGGTTATCTGCACCTGTAAGCGACAAACGCTGGCCTTTTCAGTGTAGCGCACATGCAGCCACGGACATGTAAGGGCATGACACACCAGTTATTGGCCAATCTCATGTGCCAGAGCCTCACGTGTCCCTCTAGTAAGCCGGACTCGGACCTCGGGGCATGACGAAGTCTCGTTCGTTAACGGAATTAAGCTTGCAATGTGTGCATCTGTTCTGTAGCTGGCATGGTTGAGGTTTCCCAGGTGGAGTCGAATTTAACCGTAGGCTCCACTCCTGGTGGTGCCCTTCTGGACATTCCTTTAAGGTTCAGCTTTGCAACCATACTGCCCACGTAAAACAAACACTTTGCCTTCATGAACGCTGTTTGGAGGGTCATGACTCGTGGGAATAACGCCGCCCAATCAGTTAACCTGCTAGAGAGATCCTTCGTTGCTTCCAAGCATGACATCACACTCCCTAGGAAGAAGGTAATGCCACTGTGGCGACCGTACTCCTGGGGGCGACACAAGTGCACTGATGCCCAGCCACTGCTCGATGAATCTGCTGGTACATTGACCCAGACCACTACATTCCCCTCGCATGCTACCCGGCCTGAATCTGACCCTGATGAAACTCAGGTTACCCTTCCCATATACAGTTCCATCTTACACGGTGACAAAGAGGAAGCTGCAGATGAAAGTGCAGGTTCGGCCCACCCGCCATCAGACACACCACCGTACTATCAGGGGCCCTGTGCCAGTGCCATCGCCAACGAGTGGGCCCCCCCTGCTTGCCCAGGATCACAGCACTTGCAAAGTTGAAATACTGTGCAGTGAGATGGAAGATGGGGACGACGAGGAGTCTAGACTAGTACAGGGATTCCCTAGCGAGGAGACTTATTTGATTGTTTTCAATGTTGGGACAGCAATTTTTGGGGAGCACTATACTCTGGAGAATGATAGATGGGGCCCACCATACACTGGAACATTCCAAAGGTGGACATCAGACACTGGAGCAGCATTTACAGGGCCCATTATACACTAGAGCATTAGAAATGGGGTCCATTATGTTTGGAGCATTATTTGGGCCCATAAGACAGTGGAGCTTCATCCATGGCGACCAACATATACTGTAGCATTATGTGGAGCTCATCATATACTGTTTCAAACATTATATGGGACCAATGATTCTGTATGGAGAAATAGATGGGCCTCGTCATGAGATGTAAAAAGTGAGGTATTTTTCATTGTACTACACCGCTATTTCTCTGCCGTATCGGAGCATGATGAGTTGTGGTATGTGTTAAAGGGGCGCTCTTTCGCCCAGGGCACATGAAAACCTGCAGCCAGCCCTCCCCCCCCCCACAACTTTAGCCAAATAACCCCCATTTTTCAGTGCGTAACTTGTATTATGACGTTAATTAAGGTTGACAAGCTTAAGTAAGAAGAATTGATGCTTTTGGCATTCAAATGGGCACTGTAGGTGTGTTTCCTGTCCTCCTCTCACTGCCGACTTTTATTCCCCATTGACTTACATTGGGTTTCGTGTTTCGGGACGACCCCGACTTTTCCCTATAATCGGACGATCTTGCTCGACCCGACTTTTGGAAAAGTCGGGTTTCACGAAACGAAACGCGACCCTAAAAAACCAAAAGTCGCTCAACTCTATCCACTACTCTCAGTAACCACCAGAGGGAGCAGAGGGAGCTTCGGCTCAGAAATTAGAGCAAGGGAGTTCACAACAGCCAGGTATTTAACACCTATGTGAAGGTCATATGACCTTGACCTCACAGGTCCTGTCAGGACTCTGCATGCCGAGATACGGTGGCCCTCCGCCCACCTGCTCTATGAAGGTCCACTAAAACCAGTCCATAACATAGGATCCTATGAACCCTTACAGCACTTAGCACGCTGGAGGCAAAAACATTCTGGTTTTACATCATTGATTTCACTATGTGCAGTGACACGTATCTCACTTTATATACTATGCCAGTGACTCTGTCACACATGGTACCGCTGAAAACTTAAATCTTGTCCTGCAAAAAACAAGCTGCCATACAGCTCCATCAGCAGAAAAATACAAAAGTTATATCTCTCAAAATGAAGCAAATAATAATTTTTTCTATAAAATAGTTTTTATTGTGTAAAAGTGCTAAAATATAAAAAAATAAATGTTTTAGCACTGTAATCGTACTAATTCAAAGAATAAAAGTGCCTTATCAATTTTACTATACACAAAATGACATAACCCCCCCGCCCCCCCTAAAAAAATCCTGAATTGCTGGTTTTTGTTCATTCTGAAAAAAATTGGAATAGAAAGCGATCAAAGAATGTCAGTTGTCTGAAAATGGTACCAATAAAAACTTAACTTGTCCCAAAAAAAACAAGCCTCATGATTCTGTGAGCCAAAATATGGAAAAAATATAGCTCTTCAAATATGGTGATGCAAAAGCTATTTTTTGCAGTAAAAACTGTTTTTAGTGTGTGACAGCAGCCAAACACAAAAACCCGATATAAATCTGGTATCTCTGTAATCGCACTGACCTGCCTGAAGAAGAAAGTCTCCTAATCACCTGTACCGCACGAGGAACGGCGTAAAAAATAAATAAAACCAATTCTCCACCTGCTGTTGATTTTTTTTATTCTGCCTCCCAAAGATCACAGTAAGGCTCGGCGCACATTTATTCTGAGCTCTGTGCTGAGCACTTGCAATGGGGTTTCCGTGTAAATCTCTGAAATACGTGAGTATTCCCTATAATGAGGCAAATGGAGGCACTGTGGAAGCCGTCTAACCTGTGATCAGGCGGTGTCTGTCCTTTTAGGATTGCATAAAAGTGCCGTTGACCACAGTTTTATGTATTTCTGAAAAGAAGGACACCGCTGAACAGAGGCCAGACGGAGTCCAGAGTAACTCTGATGCCTCATTATAGTGAATGGATCCCTTGGAGGTTTCATCTGAATCACATCACTCAGAAATTTAGATGGAAAACCCAAAGTAAGTCATCAACGTAGAGCGCCAGATATATGTGATCCCAAACATTATGGAAAATGTTCCCAATAAAAGCTTCAACTCAATGCACAAAAAAGTCCCCACTCAGGTCTGTCATCTGTTAATGGAAATATAGGGAGCTTCCACGTTACTGGTAGTTCAAAGGCTCTGGAAAAGCGAAATGGCTCCTCGCCCTCCTAAAGAAATTCTAAGCCCCACAGTGTACCTAAACCACATATAGCATCCATGTTTGGCATTTCTGAATCGATGAAAGCCTGTCTAAATTACAGGTGGATGTCTCCAGAAGCACGGGCTGGGCATAAATTACTGGTGATTGCAACATACTGGTCGCTACAATGGCAGTTTGCAATTTTCACTCAGCAACATTGATTGCTGCTTGTTTCTTGAAAATACCCATGGAGTCAAAATCATCACTACACCTGTAGATAAATTCTCAAAGGGGTATAATTTCCAAAATGTGGTCACTTGAGGGGGGATTCTGCTCTTCTAGCAATTAGGGGCTCTGTTTATGGAGTCAGAAACTGTTCTAGGAAAATCTGCACTACTGGATGCAAATAGCACTCCTTTCTTCCCGAGTCTCTCCGTATGGCTAAGTAGTACTGTACAGCCGAATATGGGGTATGGCCACATTCAGTAGAAGTTGTGGGACAAATTAAGGTGCTTCTTGTGTGAACATGTAAAATCTGGAGCTAAAACAAAATTTTGGTGGTAAAAATTTATGTAAAGGGCTAGGTCGTGGAACCACTGTGCCAAAGCCCAAGGAACACCTGGAGGGGCATGACTAGGAGACTCACCCAATCCAACCACAGACTTGCAGCATCTAACGACACTTCAGTCCGTGGAAACACAAGGGAGGTGATCCAGGTGCCACTCCAGGACTGACCTCGGGTAGATGGCGGCTGAACACTAGGTGTGGATAGCTGAAATTGCCTGGGGAAATGTCCTACAGATGAAGACCGGCAGAAAAGATGACAGGAACCGTAGGTGCAGACAGGACAGTCTAATGGAGAGATGAGCACTGATGGATACAGCAGATGGAACAGGCACCTTCGTGTTGGAGGAGGGTAAATAGAAAGAGACCTTTAGCAATTGGTGGGGGACAATTTAGAGGAACGTGCGTGGCCCCTTTAAGGAAGAGGAAGAGTGCTCTAAGCACAGTGCCTGGAGACCTGCTAGGAATGGGTGCACCCCTGGCAGCATCCAGCAGACCCGGAAGGGGCAGGATGGGAGTCTTGGCGGTGAGTGCGCTGATGTCTCTGCAGGGAGAGAGGGACTGCAGGCAGAGATATGGGCGCTACAATGTAGTTATTTTTTCTTCACTGCACAATGGTTATTATTCTGTGACAGACCCGTGGTGTCAATATGACCACTGCACCCCAAGAAGAATTCATTGAGAGGTGTAATTTGTAAAATGGGGTCATTTATGGGGGTTTCTGCTGTTCTGGCACCTCATGTGCGCTCTCCCAGTGGGTCATGGTACCTGCAAACCATAACAGTAAAATCTGGTGCTCTTTGTCTTTTGAGATTTGCCCTGTGCCTGAAAAATATTTCCCAATTATATGTAGGATATTGGCGCACTCAAGATAAAAATGGACCTCAGTGTGTTGTAAAAAAATTCAATATGACGATCTTCCCATCTGAGCTTTGCACTGTGCTTCAGAAGTAGCATTCCCCCACATATGATGTATCAGTGTACTCAGGAGAAATTACACAACAAATTTTATGGTGCAATTTCTCCTGTTACTCTTATGAAAATGCAAAATTTGGGGCTAAAATAATTTTTTTGTGAGGAAAATGTGATTTTATTATTTTCAACGTTATAAACTTATGTGAAGCACCTGGGGGTTCAAGGTGCTCACCACACACCTAAATACATTCTTTGAGGGGTCTAGATTCCAAAATTGGGTCATTTCCACTATTTAGACACATCAGGAGCTCTCCAAACGGGACATGAAGTCTGCTAATGATTCCAGGAAATGTTACAAACACAGAGTCAGAGGGAGGACGATCCTTCCCTTCCGAGCCCTGCCATGCACCCACACAATAGTTTTCTCCCTCATATGGGATATCAGCGTACTCAGGAGAAATTGCACTACAACTTGTATGGTGAAATTTCTGCCGTTAATCTTATAAAAATGGAAAATTTGGGGCTAAAATAACATTTTTGTGGGGAAAATGTGATTATACTATTTTCACGGCTCAATAAATAATAATAATAAAATAAACTTCTGTGACGCACCTGGGGGTTCAAGGTACTCACCACACATCTAAACACATTTCATGAGAGGTCTATCTTCCAAAATGGGGTCACTTGTGGGGGGTTTACACTGTTTAGGCATATCAAGTGCTCTCTAAACGAGACATGACGACCGCTAATAATTACAGGAAATTTTACATTGAAAAAGTCAAATGATGCTCCTTCCCTTCCGAGCCCTGCCGTGTGCCCAAACAGTAGTTTTCTCCCTCATATGGGGTATAGGCATACTCAGGAGAAACTGCACAACAAATTGTATGGTGCAATTTCTCCTGATATCTGTTTCGTTCACGCCGGCATCACTGCATGGCTTTCCATCTCCCATCAGGAAGATACACCATCTTACTTACCTCTCAGGGCCATGCTGTGAATTCTGCTCTCTGCCTGCTCCATGCTGTGAACCTCATATCTTTCTGGCTGTATGCTTAGGGCGGCGGCCCCTGCACTTCCTGAGTCTTATAGAGACTGTGTGCACCTTCCTAATATGTCCCCAGCCTACTGCCAAGAGGTATCGGGTACTTAAGGCATCTCCACCCATAGGGAAATGCCTAAGCAACAAACTCCCTCAGTCTGCGCTCTGCTACTGAGTTGCCAGGTCCTGTCCTGTTACTGCTTTTGCTTCTGTCACCCTGGGGGCTGTATACTCAGGCCTGTTCCTGTTTCCTGTGTGTCCCGTCTCTGCCACCTGGGGGGCTGCATTCCCAGGCCAAAATCCTTCGTAACTGAACCTGTTCCCGTGTCCGTTCTGGTCTTTAATAAGTCTGTTTCTTGTACCTTTCCGTATCCTTGCCTGTTTCGTTCCCTACTCAGCTGTGTGTAGCCTTATGTCTACTCCTTCTGCTCTGCTCTCTGCTCCATGCCATGCGGCTCTGCTCTCCGTTCCGCACCCAGTGGCTCTGCTCTGCTCCCCGATCCCCACCCTGCAATTCTGCTCTGCTCTTCACTCAGCACCCTGCGGCTTCGCTCTGCTCTCCGCTCCGCACCTTGCGGTTCTGCTCAGCTCCGGTTCTGCACCCTGTGGTTCTGCACTGCTCCCATTCTGCACCCTGTGGTTCTTTGTCCTTCTGTCTGAACTGGTTCATAACAGTTCTTATCCCTCTAGTCTGAACTGGTTCCTACCTGTTCTCATATCCTACTCTTCCCTGCCTGTGTTCCTGCCCTACCCGTCACAGTTCTGGTTCCTCCAGTCTGATCCATGCCTGCCTGCCAGAGTGCCAGCCGTGCCCGCCTGCCTGCCAGAGTGCCAGCCATGCCAGTCTGCCTGCCAGAGTGCCAGCCATGCCTGCCAAAGTACCATTCGTGCCTGTCTGTACTTGCCCGCCCCTGTCATTAGTGTTCTGTCCCCAGTGGGAACAGCTGCTACAGCCAGACACTGCCCCAGAGTGGTACCTGGCAGCTACCTGCCGCATAAGCCTGACCTCACCACTAGAGGCTCCAGTGAACACCAAGATAGCTGCTTAGCCATGCCCCTCCAGTGTAGTCTGTTTTGTGGCACAGTGGGACCACAATCCGCGCTTGCGCCATCCAGTCAGGGCTCAAGTCTTACAATATCCTTACGAAAATGCAACATTTTGGGCTAAAAACATATTCGTGGGGAAAATGTGATTTTTTTTATTTTCTTGGCTCAACATGATAAACTTCTGTGAAGTACCTGAGGGTTAATGTGCGCGCAACACATCTAGATCAGTTCCCTGAGGGGTCTAGTTTCCAAAATTCTGTTACACGACATGACGTCTGCCAATTGTTCCAGCAAATTTTGCATTCCTTCCCTTCTGAGCGCTGCCGTGCGCCTAAACAGTGGTTTTCTCCCTAATATAGGGTATCGGCCTGCTCAGGAGAAATTACACAACAAATTTGGGGGTCTATTTTTTCCTAAAACCCTTGTTAAAATAAAAAAAACAGAAGTAAATTTTTTTGTGAAAAAAGTTAAATGTTCATTTTTTTCCACATTCCAAAAATTCATTTTCATAGGTTTTTGATTTATTATTACTTTTGTCAGATTCAAGTTATTTCTGTCACCATTGTGGGTTTTTTGTCATTAAATGAGGGGTATCAACAATTTTGACCATGTGTGTGTATAGAAGCAGTTACAGACCACCTCCATCACACATGCCCCCAGAAGAAGCGGGATGCGAAACAGCATTGTCGTGTTGGGTAACACAGGTATGCCAGTGTAACAGGCCATTGTCTACCCCGACTTCAGGCTATAACTGGAGTTAAAGCAGCCTAGGCTTGATTATTTCCTGGGTATATTATGGCCTAGGCTAATTTAAATAGGCCATTTCATACCCCCTCATGCCAGATTATACGCCTTATATTATCACACAGTGGTCACAAGGCATAAGACCAGCTGTTTTCTTGGTGTTATTATGGTGGGATTGGCCCCCACCTTATTCCACTAGACTCCCTTGAAGAATTTTTATTAAGGAAACATGTTGGGAGCAGCACACCGTTAGATCTGACCATATTCTAGACATTGCATGGTGATCCATGGCCTAATATGATGGACTGCGTCAGACCAGATCTCTTCACTCCTGTTCATCAAATTGGGTGAGAGTGTTCCTTGCATATATTTCTTATGGTTCACACTCCTATATTGTGACTGGGATATTTGATATTTCATTTCACCTATATGTCACTGTGTTTGTCATGGTCTGATGCTGCAGGGAGTATACCTCTCCTATATGGATCAGTATTAAGGCACATGACCCATGGTTCTCTGACACATGGATGCTTAGGTCTTTATGCTATCATATAATTTTCATGGCGTCTCTAGTTGAATATAGCCAGGATTTATAGTCCTATATGTTGGTCAGTGTTAGTGACGTGACATATATGGTTTTTCCCGATGATGGGTGTTCGTATGTAATTATATGATTCATTTTTGTTGTGTTGCACTGTCTTTGCACGTTAACCTCTTTACCCCTGAAGCTGGTTTGCACATTCATGACCAGGCCAATTTTTACAATTCTGACCACTGTCAATTTATGAGGAAATAACTCTGGAACGCTCAACGGATCCCGGTGATTCTGAGATTTTTTTTGTAACATATTGTACTTCATGATAGTGGTAAAATTTCTTCCGTATGACTTGCGCTTATTTGTGAAAAAACTGAAATTTGGCAAAACCTTTGAAAATTTTACAATTTTCAAACTTTGAATTTTCATGCCCTTAAATCACAGAGATATGTCAAACAAAATAATTAATAAATAACATTTCCCACGTGTCTACTTTACATCAGCAGAAGTTTGAAACAATTTTTTTTTTGTTAGGAAGTTATAAGGGTTAAAAGTTGCCCAGCGATTTTTCATTTTTATAAAAACATTTAAAGAACCTTTTTTAGGGACCACATCACATTTGAAGTCACTTTGAGGGGTCTATATGATAGAAAATACCCAAAAGTGACACCATTCTAAAAACTGCACCCCTCAAGGTGCTCAAAACCTCATTCAAGAAGTTTATTCTTGGAAAGAGCTGTAACATGCCGTCTGGAAAAGGCAACCTTCAACCACAAGACAACTGGATCAGTTTGCTCTGGAGGAGTGGGCCAAAATACCTGTCGAGAGGTGCAGAAGTCTCATTGACAGTTATAGGAATCGTTTGATTGCAGTGATTGTCTCAAAAGGTTGTGCAACAAAATATTAAGTTAAGGATACCATCATTTCTGTCCAGGCCCATTTCATGAGTTTCATTTTTTTTTTAATTCTGTGGAAGCATGGTTGAAAAGTAGTCTGACTTTCAATTGTTCATTTTCATAGATTTTTGATTTATTATTACTTATTTCTGTGACCATTGTGGGGTTTTTTTCTGTCATTAAACGAGGGGTACCAACAATTTTGACCTCTGAGCCTTCAATACCTCGCCCTCAAGTTCAGAGCACTCTGCAGAGATGACCACCCGTTCTTGTAAAACAGGGATAGCATCATCAGTACTCCCACCCCCAGGGAAACTCCGAGACAAAGCATCCACTTTGACGTTCTTCCCAGGATGGTAAGTGACCAGAAACTTAAACCTGGTGAAAAACAAAGACCACCTAATTTGTCTGGGGTTAAGACGTTTAGCAAATTCAAGGTGCATTAAGTCTTTGTGATGACTGTTACCAGGTGAACTGCCCCCTCCAAAAAATGACGTCACTCTTCAAATTCCAAAAGTTCCAATTGCTTACATCATAGTCTCTTTCGGCCGATGACAAATTTTTGGAGAAAAAGGCACATTGATGCCACTTACCAGGGGATGACCCTTGAGACATTACAGCCCCGACTCCCACCTCAGAAGCATCAACCTCGACAATGAATGGTTGAGAAGCAATGGGTTGGATGAGCACCGGCATATTGGAAAAACACCTGTTAAAGGGAATCTGTCACCCCTTTTTTGAGATATCATATAATGATATCATTCAATTGTGTGTCACATAAGGATTCCCTTAGTACTTTTGCTTCCTCCAGACCCCGTACCTTTCATGCATAAATACCTTTTTTATATCGCTTCAGATGTATGTAAACTGCCGCAGTCCGGTCCGAAGGGCGGGGCTTAGTCACCTGCTCCCCCCCTCCCTGTCTTGCTCTATGCATTTCTTCTTGCGTAGAGCAAGACAGGGAGGGGGGAGCAGGTGAATAAGCCCCGCCCATCGGACCGGACTGCGGCAGTTTACATACATCTGAAATGATATAAGAAAGGTATTTATGCATGAAAGGTCAGGGGGAAGAAAAAGTACTAAGAGAATCCTTATGTGACACACAATTGAATGATATCATTATATGATATCTCAAAAAAGGGGTGACAGATTCCCTTTAACAAAAGAAAATGCCTGCAGAGCTCAGTTGTACCACCTTGAGAAGTCCGTACCTTTCCTAGTCATGTCAGTGAGGGGTTTGACAATAGACAAGAAGTTTCGGATAAAGTTCTGATAATAGTTTGTGAACCCCAAAATGCGCTGTAAGGCTTTCAGATTTTCTGGGAGGTCCCATTCCAGGACAACTCGGACCTTATCGGGATCCATGCGGAAACCTGCTGCTGACACTAAGAAACCTAAGAACTGAACCTCTTGAATGGTGAATACATATTTCTCCAACTTGGCATACAGTTAATTATCTTGTAGAACCTGAAACACCTGCTTCACATGTACCTGATGAGATCAGGTAAGTAGATCAAAATATCGTGGAGGTGCACTACTACAAATCTACCCACGAGTTAACGGAAGATGTCATTAACGAAATGATGGAACACGGCAGGAGCGTTAGTCAAGCCAAAAGGCATAACAAAATTTTCATAATGCCCTTCTGGAGTGTTAAAAGACATCTTGCACTCATGCTCCTCCTTAATCCTAATCAAATTATTTGCTCCCCTGAGAACCAACTTGGATAACAATTTTGCCCCAATAATCTGATTGAACAAATCTGGAATGAGTGGGTGAGGATATGGGTCCCAGATAGTAATCCGACTTAACTCACGAAAGTCTAAACAGGGACTCAGGCCCCATATTTCTTCTTAATGGAGAAGAACCCAGCTGCTACAGGCAAGGAGATGAGAGTCTAATATGTCCCTTGGCAAAACTTTCAGAGATATATTCTTTTAAGGGCTCTCTCTCAGAATCTGACAGATTGTATAATCTGGTCTTGGGCAACTTTTGCACACAGAAGCAATTTACAGGACAATTATACACATGATGGGGAGGCAGTTCTTGTCACCCCTTCTGAGAGAACACCCCCTCAAATTCAGACAGAATAGATGGAATGTCTTTACTGGATGGGTGAAACGAACAGTAAAGTTTGTGGTCTGTACCAAACACCTACTGTTCAGACACGGACTTTGAACATGGACTTGTCCAGGATATCCGTGTTACTGTTCAGGTCTGGCACTGCGAACACTGGGTGTTTCCATGCTTTCAACTGCACGACAGTGCAAGAAACACTGGTGGCTCTGATCGGCATTAAGATTATTACCTCTCATCAAATGCTGCTGCTCCCATGCAGTTGAATGACAGCTTGAGCCAGCAGTTGTGACAGGCAGGAAAAAGTTTACCTCCAGTCATAGGTATCATCTGATGGAAGTAGTACTCCTATCAGCCTACGCATGCTGTCACTGATAACAGCAAGAGCAGGTGGTGGCTGATGGGAGTATTCATCAGCGGGTGCCTGCGCTATAAATAAATAAATGTTGTTGGGTCTCTTCTATTTTTCATACTCAGCATGGCAAAACTGACAGCTGCGGGCTGCAACCCTCACCTGTCAGCTTTATCATGGCTGGTTATCAAGAATAGAGGGGTCCCCATGCCATTTCTGGTTCTTTTTCTAGCTCTTCCCACTTGCCCAGTGGCAGTGGCAAGTGCAGTTAATATTTGTGGAGTTGATGTCAGCTCTTTTATGACCCCTTACATCAAGCCTGCAAGTTAGTAATGGATTGGCATCTATAAGATGCCTATCCGTTACTAACCCCATAGTCAAATTGTGAATAAACACACAGCCAGAATAAAGTCCTTAATTTGAAATAAAAATATAAACTGCTTTACGTTTCCATTTAAAAATAAAAACAAAGTTATACTCACCTTATGCCCATTCAAATGAAAGCCCTTGTCACCTGTAAAAAAAAAAAAACGCAGAAAATAAATAACAATAATACTCACCTAATGCTCATTCCTTTGAAGCTCTGGTCTCCTGCAAAAAAATTAAAATAAATAAAAAACAACCATATCCATCACCTGTCTGGCATATTGTCCCACGCCGTAATCCATGTCTGCGATAAATGGTTTTCAACCTGGACGGTGCCAAGATGTGACTGTCCAAGCTGAAAACGACAGGAGAATGAGTTGCTGTGAGAGTAGCCTCAGTGACTAGCGGTGACGTAATTGAGGTTTCCGCAAGTTACTGGGGCTGTCTTCCCAGCTCACGTCACTGTGGGCTGGGCCCCTGAACTGCACTGACCTCAGTGAGATCACCACTAGCTCCATGAGAAAAAGTCTCATGGTGCAGCACTGAGCTGAGTGAGTTCACCACAGTTCACCATAAGAAATTTTTCACTGAGCTCAGTGCTGCATCGTGAGACTTTTTCACAGCAAAATGAGCTGGGATCGCAGCCTCGGTGACTTCAATGATGTCACCGCTAGTCACTAATGCTGTGCTCGCAGCAGCTCATTCTCCCATGGTTTTCAGGCTAGACGGTCCCAGCTTGGCACTGTCCAGTTTAAAAACTACTTATCGCTTGAGTTTCTGCGCCAATACATCTTTTAACTATTCAGACAGGTCCCGACAGAACTGACTCCTGTGACAGATTCCCTGGCAAAGTGTATGAGGCGAGATATGTGTCACTGTGCATGTTAGTGTCAGTGGTATGAAACCAGGTTATTTGTCTTCCAGCACACTAAGTGTTGAGAGGGTTAAAGTAAGCTGCATACATGGGTTGGTTTTATGTGAGCACTCATAGAGTGGGCGGGAGAGTGCTCACCATACCTTTTCCTGCAGCCAACACTAGCAGGTGTACTAGCAGGATCTGCGGTGATGTCACAATCATGTGATCATTAGAGTTGAGCGACTTTAGTTGGATCGGGTTTCATGAAACAAAATTCATTTCAGATGAAACTGGTCCGACTAGGGCAAAAAAAGTCGGAGTTTCCTCCGAAACCCGACCCCAATGCAAGTCAATGGGGAATAAAAGTCGGCATTGAGTGGATGAATGTCATCCGCTCAATGCAGACTTTTATTTCCCATTGACTGGCATTGGGGTCGGGTTTCGGACGAAACTCCAACTTTTTTTTGCCCTAGTCGGACCAGTTTCATCTGAAACGAATTTTGTTTCATGAAACCCGATCCGACTAAAGTCGCTCAACTCTACTAGTGATCATACCTGGACATGTGAGATGGTGGGTGTGGTGTCTTGGGAGAGGAAGTACTCCCATGTAGCTCCAAGGAGGAGGGGAGGACATTGCCTGGTGCCTGCAGGTTGATACTTGCAGAAGAAAGGACTCTTTTACCCTTTATTTGTTTTGTTTTCTCCGTTAAGCCAGAATGGCTCTGTTTTGTGAACCAAACCTTGGTGTATGCTGACTTCACCACCAAGGTATTCCTGTGTATACGTGAGGAAGCAGCTAAGCATGTCAACCCCTCACACTCCTAAGAGCAGGATCATTCCATTGGGTATCAATGGCTCATCTACGGAATTCGGAACAAAATTCCTCTGTCGGTCGGTCTCCCTGCTGGATCTTACATAGTTTAGATTCCGCAAGCAAGACCCGATCCGGGTAATGATAAACGAAGCCAAGAGCTGCGAAAACTCCATCCACTGACTGTAGTGACAATGAGTCAGATGGTAGTGAGAAGGCCCAGGATAGAGGGTCTCCTTGAAGGAGGGAGACAACAATCCACACCCTCCGTACCTCCCTCCCAGATGAGTGAGGATGAAGCAGGAAATAAAGCTTACAGGCTTCCAAAATGCAACAAATTTATCCCAACCCCAGAAAACCTGTTCTCCTATTATACCCTAAGCTATCCCCTACCCTGGGACCTAGTGTATAAACATGTACTACAAACAGGAATAACAAAGAGCAACTAACATACAAAGCACTCACCAAAGGTAGAAAGGTATATAGGGAAGGCTGAAAATGTACAAAGCAAATGGGAATAGGACAATTAACAGCATGCAGCAATCTCCAGCAGCAACAACAATCTACAATTCAGCATAGCGACTCCAAGGAGCTAGGAAGTAAAACTTTCACTGGTGAGGAAGAGAAGGTCTGTTCAGATTTTATAGGGAGAGGAAATCACCAAGTCAGAAACACCTGTGAGATGGAGCTGCAAGTTTCTAACAGCATAGAAAGGGTTGTTAACCTCTTCAGCACCAAAGGACACAAAATCCATTGAATATAAAACACAAATACCCAGGCTAAATGGAAGATTTGCAATTCTCAAAACGTTGTGATTTTCTTACCCCAGATCTGACCCACTCATGAAAATATATGACAAATAAATAGAGAACTCGGCAGCATAGCTTTTTTCTTTATAGCGACTGCAGCTCTATTTGCGACAACCCACCACTTTTTTTTGCAATATATAGATATAGACCTGTCAGAAGTCATCCTGATGATTACCTAATCTGAGCGCCACATGAAGACCCCCCCACAGACCCGCCCAGGAGCACAAGCATATCATTAACTGAAAACTAAAAATAAACATTAAACAACAACCACAAGATGGATTTCATCAACCAAGGTATCATTTTAATCAGTATAGCGGCGCCGACCTGACAGTATCTGTAGGTTACTCAGCACAAACCTGCTAATAGGTTCCCTTTAAAAATTGTAAAGATTCAAGTACTGATATTTGCAGTTATGAAAAGACATACCGTTATTTTTTGGACTATTAGATGCACTTTTTTCCCCAAAAAATTTTGGGGGGAAAATGGGGGTGCGTCTTATAGTCCCAATGTAATTGGGTGTTCGGTGGTCCGACGCTGTAGAGCGGTGATCTGACTCCCATCCCAGGCTGGTGTGGCAGGTTCAGGGTTCAGTGGTGCTCGGTGGTGTGGGGGCTCGGGAGATGAGATCTTGGGGCCTAGATCTCAATCACCACTTTGCATCAATGGATGTGCGGGAGCTCTGGGCTTTCACAAAAGCCCCTGCACCATTGTGCACAGCCAAACCTGTCACATCAGCCTGGGATGGGAGTCAGATCACTGCCAGACCACCGAACACCTCCTGTGAACCAGCTCCACCAGTGCTGCTGAAACCAGAAGGTAAGAAGAATTCTGACTGTAGATGGACCCCCATTGGACACATTAATTTTTTTCCCTATTTTCCTTTTTATGGTTTAGTGTGTCTCATAGTCAGAAAAATACGGTAATACATTAATACGCAGCAATTTTCCTACACAATGCAAAAAATTTCTTTACGTCGCTGGCTGACATTGGAAGGTCAGTCCATTTATACACTAAAGACTGAAAAATGCTTTTGTTTACAAGTGAGAGTCAACACAACGCATTCTTTAGGGCTTTATATTCTGTAGTGTTCCTTTTTCTTCAGTTCTGTTCATTTCTGCAGTGCTTAGCAATAGTGATTTTATATTACATAACAACTGCTTGTTCACAAAGCACTATTATCTGCACATTATCAGATATTTTTAAGGAAATACTATCAAAATTTTATGAAAGGGTAACAAAAGAGTTAAAAAGAAGGCAATGGCAATGTTTAAGTGAGAGGTCAAAGCTCAAATAGTGTCCAGGGTTCCAGTGTATTCTGAAAACAACATAGCATTTCCCTCAAGGGGGAAGTGAAAAGTTAGGCTGTATCAAATTACAAATGCAATTTGCCTGTATTACACAGAAAAGCCAGGAAAGTATGCTAACATTCATAGTGACATTTAGTGTCGGGTCTCGAGAAACTGTATCTATTCTTTGTCATCTTCTTATAACCATTTTATATTATTGTGGTGGGGATCTAGTAGGTGTCTTTAGTTTCACATCCTATGGCCCATTAATATTCTCTTTTCAAGTAGTGGAAACCCTTTTAACAAAGAGTAAACGTAAATGCATTTCTCCGTAGAGAATCTTTTCTGCTTTACATAAACCAGAAATTAAAAAAAATTTACAGTGATTCCACGGCTAATAAACTTTATATGGCACCAACATATTTTACAGCACTTTACCATCGGAAATGTACCTAATAGTGATGAGCGAGTATACTCGTTGCTCGAGTTTTCCAGAGCATGCTTACGTGTCCTCCGAGTATTTTGGCGTGCTCGGAGATTTAGTTTTCGTAGTCTTATCTGCATGATTTGCGACTTGCAGACAGGCTGAATACATGTGGGAATTCCATAACAAATAGGCATTCCTCACATGTATTCAAGCTGTCTAGCAGTCGCAAATCATGAATATAAGACAAGGAAAATGAAATCTCCGAGCACGCCAAAATGCTCGAGGACACGCAAGCATGCTCTGGAAAACTCGAGCAATGAGCATACTCGCTCATCACTAGTACCAAACAATTTAGGCTCTGTTCACAACATTTTGGCATGTACCTGCAATGGCAGGCAGTGCTCACTACATAGGCATATTGTGGGATGCTCAGGTATACAGCCCCTTAGGCGTCTTTCACACTTCAGTTTTTTGCATCAGTTCAAATCCGCCAAAAAGTCAGACAAGCGGATCCGTTCTCAACTGATGTGAACGGATGTCACAGGATCCGTTTTCAGACGGATCCTGAAAATGAGGAAATTTAAAGGAACCGCCGGGAAAAGGAGAGAGAGAGAGAGAGAGAGAATTTTTTTTTTTTTTGTCCGCCACCCAGAAAGAATTTCGGGTTAAATGAGTGTCTGGAGGATCCGCCAGAGAAAAAAACGTTGCAAGCTCCGTTTTGAAATCTTTGAGGATGGTGACGGACAGCAACTTTTGGCGGATCCTCAAAAAGAACGGATGCAACGGACAGCAATCCGTCACAATCCGCCATTAATGGAAGTCAATGGGGAAAAAAAACGGATCCTCATAAGAAAATTGAGGATCCGTTTTTTTCAAAACCTGGCGGATTGTGACTGATTGTAAAAAACTGAAGTGTGAAAGAGGCCTTACACTAGACTTGGCTAGCTCCATGTAGAACTTTGGCTGCCACTTGACTGCACAGGAGTGAAGACACATTGGCCTCATCCCTAAAGTGAAGTGTCCCCTTCCGACCACTGTGACACAGCTCACCATAATGACTTTGAACATGTACTCATGCAGCATCAGACTGGAGCACAATCATTCTTGGGGCCCACTATGTAGCTACATAGAAATAAATACAAGACCACCAATTGTGTGGTAAAACATGCTAATATCAGAGTATAATTATAAGGTAGTACACGTCTTAATTAGAGTTGAGCGAAACGGGTCGAAAAATTTCAAAAGTCTCCGACTTTTGGCAAAGTCGGGTTTCATGAAACGAAACCCGACCCTAGGATGAGGTCGGCCACGAGGTCGGCGACTTACGCGCCAAAGTCGCGTTTCAAAAGTTTGTTTTGCGCTCTTTTTCAGCCAATCAGGATCCACGGACACTGTGGGCAACGTGATGACCTAGGCACGGGTCACCACCATCTTTCAGAAGGGCATGCAAGTGATTGGCTTGCTTTGGGGGGCGTCACAGGGGGTATAAAAGGGCGTGCACGCCGACCGCCATGTTACTCATGCTGATCTCAGAATAGAGAGAGCTGCTGCTGATGATGATTTTGTAGGGAGAGCGTTAGGCAGGGAAGAAGACACCAAAAACTGCTTCTGCTGCTAGCGATTTTGCCTGTACAACACACCAGTCACTGTGTGTGCAGTGCAAGGGGAGGCTATATAGTGGTGTATCTAGAGTTGAGCGACTTTTGGTTTTTTAGGGTCGCGTTTCGTTTCGTGAAACCCGACTTTTCCAAAAGTCGGGTCGAGCAAGATCGTCCGATTATAGGGAAAAGTCAGGGTCGTCCCGAAACACGAAACCCAATGTAAGTCAATGGGGAATAAAAGTCGGCAGTGAGAGGAGGACAGGAAACACACCTACAGTGCCCATTTGAATGCCAAAAGCATCAATTCTTCTTACTTAAGCTTGTCAACCTTAATTAACTTCATAATACAAGTTAAGCACTGAAAAATGGGGGTTATTTGGCTAAATTTGGGGGGGGGGAGGGCTGGCTGCAGGTTTTCATGTGCCCTGGGCGAAAGAGCGCCCCTTTAACACATACCACAACTCATCATGCTCCGATACGGCAGAGAAATAGCGGTATAGTACAATGAAAAATACCTCACTTTTTACATCTCATGACGAGGCCTATCTATTTCTCCATACAAAATCATTGGTCCCATATAATGTTTGAAACAGTATATGATGAGCTCCACATAATGCTACAGTATATGTTGGTCCACATGGATGAAGCTCCGCTGTCTTATGGGCCCAAATAATGCTCCAAACATAATGGGCCCCATTTCTAATGCTCTAGTGTATAATGGGCCCTGTAAATGCTGCTCCAGTGTCTGATGTCCACCTTTGGAATGTTCCAGTGTATGGTGGGCCCCATCTATCATTCTCCAGAGTATAGTGCTCCCCAAAAATTGCTGTCCCAACATTGAAAACAATCAAATAAGTCTCCTCGCTAGGGAATCCCTGTACTTGTCTGGACAGGTGCTGTAGCTTGCTTAACAGCTCGCCAGCCGTTCTCACGCCCAGTATGGATTGCACGTGATTGCACAAAGGTTAGAAAGGGTACCATATCCCTGGATAACATGTATGGATAGCGTACACATTCAAAATATATGTCTATACAGCATGAGGCAGGCTCAGACGGTGTTAGGCCCAGTATGGATTGCACGTCATTGCACAAAGGTTAGAAAGGGTACTGTATCCCCGGATAACATGTATGGATAGCGTACACATTCAAAATATATGTCTATACAGCATGAGGCAGGCTCAGACGGTGTTAGGCCCAGTATGGATTGCACGTCATTGCACAAAGGTTAGAAAGGGTACCGTATCCCCGGATAACATGTATGGATAGCGTACACATTCAAAATATATGTCTATACAGCATGAGGCAGGCTCAGACGGTGTTAGGCCCAGTATGGATTGCACGTCATTGCACAAAGGTTAGAAGGGGTACCGTATCCCCGGATAACATGTATGGATAGCGTACACATTCAAAATATATGTCTATACAGCATGAGGCAGGCTCAGACGGTGTTAGGCCCAGTATGGATTGCACGTCATTGCACAAAGGTTAGAAAGGGTACCGTATCCCCGGATAACATGTATGGATAGCGTACACATTCAAAATATATGTCTATACAGCATGAGGCAGGCTCAGACGGTGTTAGGCCCAGTATGGATTGCACGTCATTGCACAAAGGTTAGAAGGGGTACCGTATCCCCGGATAACATGTATGGATAGCGTACACATTCAAAATATATGTCTATACAGCATGAGGCAGGCTCAGATGGTGTTAGGCCCAGTATGGATTGCACGTCATTGCACAAAGGTTAGAAAGGGTACCGTATCCCTGAATAACATGTATGGATAGCGTACACATTCAAAATATATGTCTATACAGCATGAGGCAGGCTCAGACGGTGTTAGGCCCAGTATGGATTGCACATCATTGCACAAAGGTTAGAAGGGGTACCGTATCCCCGGATAACATGTATGGATAGTGTACACATTCAAAATATATGTCTATACAGCATGAGGCAGGCTCAGACGGTGTTAGGCCCAGTATGGATTGCACGTCATTGCACAAAGGTTAGAAAGGGTACCGTATCCCCGGATAACATGTATGGATAGCGTACACATTCAAAATATATGTCTATACAGCATGAGGCAGGCTCAGACGGTGTTAGGCCCAGTATGGATTGCACGTCATTGCACAAAGGTTAGAAGGGGTACCGTATCCCCGGATAACATGTATGGATAGCGTACACATTCAAAATATATGTCTATACAGCATGAGGCAGGCTCAGACGGTGTTAGGCCCAGTATGGATTGCACGTCATTGCACAAAGGTTAGAAAGGGTACCATATCCCTGGATAACATGTATGGATAGCGTACACATTCAAAATATATGTCTCAGGAGGCAGGCTCAGACGGTGTCAGGCACAGTATGGATTTGACGGCCCAGATTACACAGCGGAGGAGCAGGGAGAGGTAAAGATTGCAAATGCTGGGGCCCTGTCCAAGCAAGGGGGGCCCACTCGTGGGCGTCGGTACTGGCACTGGGCCCCTCATAGTACAGCGGTGTGTCTGACGGCGGGTGTGCACCACCACCGTCAGAGACACTTGATTGCACTATGAGGGACCCTGTGCCAGTGCCCGCGCCCAAGAGTCGGCCTACCCACCTGTCCAGGGCAACGGCACTCGCACGGTGTCGTGCGCTAGGTGGTGACCCCGGCCATGGGGGGGGAGGCAGCACAGTTATGGAGTTTTAGAAAGTGGCATATGTTGATGTTGGACATTCAGCTGATGCAAAAGGCGAAATAGGTGAAGTACCAGGAAGAGGTGGACCAAAGCAAGCCATTTTTCTGTCACCCTATGTGTCATCAGGGGAAGGTGGGACAAAATCCTTGGAAACCCATGCGTGGTTCATTTTAATGAAGGTTAGATCATCCACATTTTGGGTTGACAGACGGGTCCTTTTTTCTGTCAGGATTGATCCAGCTGCACTGAAGACTCTTTCCGATAGCACACTTGCAGCTGGGCAAGCGAGCTCCTGTAAGGCATATTGGGCCAATTCAGGCCAGGTGTCCAGTTTAGCGGCCCAATAGTCAAAGGGGAATGACCTGTGTGGGAGAACATCGATATGGGAGGAAAAGTAGTTTGTAACCATAGTTGACAACTGCTGTCTCCTGTCACTTTCCATCAATGCAGTATTACCAGTTGTGTGAGCGGTATTTGAAAAATCAGTCCACAACATTGTCATGAAACCCCTGTCTCCAACGCCACTTCTGCTGTGTGCACCACGAACACCTCTGCCAAGCTGCCCCCGGCCCGTACGGCTCTTGTGAGAACCATCACCGCTGCTGTGTGCTGGGAATGCCTCAAGCAACCGATTTACCAGAGTTGCTTGTTTATTAGCCAATATTAGGTCAAGGTTCTCCTGTGGCATGATGTTTTGTAATTTGCCTTTATAGCGTGGATCCAGGATGCTGGCCAACCAGTAGTCGTCATCGTTCATCATTTTGGCAATGCGGGGGTCCCTTTTTAGGATCCGCAAGGCATAATCTGACATGTGGGCCAATGTTCCCGGTGTCAATGATGCACTGCGAGTGCTGGGTGGAGGAGCACTTTCTGGCAAATCCACATCCCTCCAGTCACGCACAAACCCTGTACCAGACCTTGCCACGCCAACATTTTCACTTGCCCCACGAGATGCATCCTCCTCCCCTAAGTAATCATCCCCATCATCCTCCTCCTCCTCCTCCTCCTCTTCTTCCTCCACCTCGTCCAGGAGAGGTCCCTGAGCAGACAATGGCTGAATGTCATCAAGGATTCCCTCCTCCTCTTCCTCCTCATCAACATTGGCTGCAGACGCCTGCTCCTTAAGGTGCGTCAAAGTTTGCATGAGCAGACGCATAAGTGGGATGCTCATGCTTAGGATGGCGTCGTCTGCGCTTACCAGCCGTGTGCATTCCTCAAAACACTGAAGGACTTTACAAAGGTCTTTCAGCTTCGACCACTGCACACCTGTCAACTCCATGTCTGCTCTCAAAGTGCCTGGCCGTGTATCCTCCCACAAATGCATTATGGCCTGCCTCTGCTCGCACAGCCGCTCCACCATGTGCAGGGTGGAGTTCCACCTTGTTGCAATGTCGATAATGAGGCGGTGGTTGGGAAGGTGGAGCAATCGCTGCAGCTTCTGCATACGAACGGAGTGTACAGGCGACCGGCGGATGTGCGCGCACAGTCTTCGCACCTTCTGGAGCAGGGCTGTTAACTCCGGATAATTTTTGAGGAAGCACTGCACCACCAGGTTCAAAGTGTGAGCCAAGCAAGGTATGTGGCTGAGTTTTGAAAGGGCTATGGCTGCCACAAAATTACGGCCGTTATCACTAACTACCTTGCCTGCCTCAAGATGTACACTGCCCAGCCATGACTCAGTTTGTCGCTTCAAGTACTCGGCCAGCACCTCGGCGGTGTGTCTGTCGCCCAAACACATCATCTGCAACACAGCCTGATGACGCTTTCCACTAGCTGCTCGATAGGGGGACACATCGTGTGCAACAGTGGCAGCTGCAGATGGAGTGCTCGTACGACTGCGCTCTGTGGACGAGCTTTCGCTTCTGGAGGAGGAGGAGGAGGAGGAGGGTCGAACGCCTACAGCCAACTGTTTCCTATACCGTGGGCTAGGCAGCACTGTCCCACCACCGATGTCCCCTGTGGACCCTGCATCCACCACATTAACCCAGTGCGCAGTGATGGACACGTAACGGCCCTGGCCATGCCGACTGGACCATGCATCAGTTGTGAGGTGCACCTTTCCGCTCACTGACTGCTTGAGTGCATGGACAATGCGGTCTTTCACATGATGGTGGAGGGCTGGGATGGCTTTGCGAGAGAAGAAGTGGCGACTGGGTAGGTCATAGCGTGGTACTGCATAGGCCATGAGTTCGCGGAAAGCTGTGCTTTCCACCAACCGAAAGGGCATCATCTCAAACGAGATTAGTTTGGCAATGTGGGCGTTCAAACCCAGTGTACGCGGATGAGAGACCGAGTACTTTCTTGACCTACTCATAGTGTCTGGGAGGGTGAGCTGGACTTGAGAGCTGCATATGGTGGAAGTAGCGGTGGACAGGGCGGACTGAGAGAGGGTTGATGATGGTGATGGAGTTGGTGTTCTTTCTGATGGCCTAGAATCAGTATTTCATTGATATAACAGTGGGATTCCCTGACTGCTGTGGCCTTGCAACGACACCTCAACATTTGCTGCTGTGCTAACTGGTGGGCTTACAGTGGGGGAAACAATGTAGCGTTGCTGACTGCCTTCGTTGTGATCAGTTGCACATGTGGCACTTGAGGTTTGGTGTTGTGTCCACGCTTGCAAGTGCATGCTGGTTAAATGTCTAAGCATGCAACTGGTATTCAAATTTTTCAGATTTTTCCCTCGGCTAAAGGTCTTTGCGCACTTCTTACAGATAACCTTGGCCTGATCATGAGGATTTTGTTCAAAAAAGTGCCACACTGCACTCTTCCTACTTTGGCAGACATTTTGCGGCCTAGCACGCTGTGATCTTTTGACCCTCTGGACAAGCTGTCCAGCAACTCTTTTGATGTTTGGAACCTGTCTTTGGAGTGCTCCGGGCCTGCCAGATAACAGCTGTTGCGATGTCGATGTCTGCTGTGGATGCTCCTCATCTGAGCTATTGGAAGCAGCACCCTCTTCCCCCAATGGATGCCAATCTGGGTCAACAACTGGGTCATCCATCACCTCCTCTTCTATGTCATGTGCACCTTCCTCTGTGTCACCGTGTATGGTGGTATAGTGTGCGGGAAGGGGCACCTGAGTCTCATCAGGGTCAGAATCTGGCTCTGTACACTGCGAGGACAATGTAGTGCTCTGAGTGAATGTACCAGCAGAATCATCCATCAGCGGCTGTGCATCAGTGCACTCCATGTCAGATTCATCTTGGCCTGGGTAATTCACCATTTCACTTGATAATCCAGGCATGGTATGTGAAAACAGCTCCATGGAGTAATCAGTAGTATGGCCTGCGTCATCCTTCAATCTTGGTTGGGGTGAAGGACACAAGGAAAGGTGTGGTTCATGAACATGAGCCTCCAATGACGACTCAGTGCTTTTACTTTTTACAACTGAAGAAGAGGAGGCGATAGAGCTGGAGGCTGAGTCAGCAATGTAAGACAAAACTTTTTCCTGATGCTCTGCCTTTAAAAGCGGTTTGCCAACTCCTAGAAAACTAAGCGTTCGAGGCCTTATGTAGCCAGACGAAGACGCAGGGTCAGCACCTCCTGCATTCGGTCCTATTTTGCTCTTGCCACTACCATCAGATCCACCACCAACACCATCATTACCAGCTGCCAACCCCCGCCCAATTCCACGGCCTCTTCCACCAGCCTTCCTCATTTTTGGTAGAAATGTAGAGAAAATCCAACAAACTATATAGTAATGTAAAACAAGGTACAAGGTGTCTATAGGACAGGGGAGTTTTAGAATTTCTGCACACACTTGTGGACAGTGGACACTTGTGGATTGTGTGAGGCCCACTGATATCTGAGCGCTATGTGACACGCTCGATGGCACAGCTGCCTGTGACCAAAGTGACGAGAGGATAATGGAGATTTTGAATCTCTGCGTACACTTTTGGACACTGGACACTTGTGGATTGTGTGAGGCCCACTGATATCTGAGCGCTATGTGACACGCTCGATGGCACAGCTGCCTGTGACCAAAGTGACGAGAGGATAATGGAGATTTTGAATCTCTGCGTACACTTTTGGACACTGGACACTTGTGGATTGTGTGAGGCCCACTGATATCTGAGCGCTATGTGACACGCTCGATGGCACAGCTGCGTGTGACCAAAGTGACGAGAGGATAATGGAGATTTTGAATCTCTGCGTACACTTTTGGACACTGGACACTTGTGGATGGTGTGAGGCCCACTGATATCTGAGCGCTATGTGACACGCTCGATGGCACAGCTGCCTGTGACCAAAGTGACGAGAGGATAATGGAGATTTTGAATCTCTGCGTACACTTTTGGACACTGGACACTTGTGGATGGTGTGAGGCCCACTGATATCTGAGCGCTATGTGACATGCTCGATGGCACAGCTGCCTGTGACCAAAGTGACGAGAGGATAATGGAGATTTTGAATCTCTGCGTACACTTTTGGACACTGGACACTTGTGGATGGTGTGAGGCCCACTGATATCTGAGCGCTATGTGACACGCTCGATGGCACAGCTGCCTGTGACCAAAGTGACGAGAGGATAATGGAGATTTTGAATCTCTGCGTACACTTTTGGACACTGGACACTTGTGGATGGTGTGAGGCCCACTGATATCTGAGCGCTATGTGACACGCTCGATGGCACAGCTGCCTGTGACCAAAGTGACGAGAGGATAATGGAGATTTTGAATCTCTGCGTACACTTTTGGACACTGGACACTTGTGGATGGTGTGAGGCCCACTGATATCTGAGCGCTATGTGACACGCTCGATGGCACAGCTGCCTGTGACCAAAGTGACGAGAGGATAATGGAGATTTTGAATCTCTGCGTACACTTTTGGACACTGGACACTTGTGGATGGTGTGAGGCCCACTGATATCTGAGCGCTATGTGACACGCTCGATGGCACAGCTGCCTGTGACCAAAGTGACGAGAGGATAATGGAGATTTTGAATCTCTGCGTACACTTTTGGACACTGGACACTTGTGGATGGTGTGAGGCCCACTGATATCTGAGCGCTATGTGACACGCTCGATGGCACAGCTGCCTGTGACCAAAGTGACGAGAGGATAATGGAGATTTTGAATCTCTGCGTACACTTTTGGACACTGGACACTTGTGGATGGTGTGAGGCCTACTGATATCTGAGCGCTATGTGACACGCTCGATGGCACAGCTGCCTGTGACCAAAGTGACGAGAGAATAATGGAGATTTTGAATCTCTGCGTACACTTTTGGACACTGGACACTTGTGGATGGTGTGAGGCCCACTGATATCTGAGCGCTATGTGACACGCTCGATGGCACAGCTGCCTGTGACCAAAGTGACGAGAGGATAAGGGAGATTGGATTGCTTTTAAAAAAGCAGTTTGCGGAGCAGTGGGTAAACAGCAATGCCAGCGTGTCAGGAAGCCTTAAAAGGCAGCCCAACAACCAACACCACTGATACACCACAATATAGCCTCCCCTTGCACTGCACACTCAGTGACTTGTGTGTTGTGCAGGCCAAATCGCTAGCAGCAGAAGCAGTTTTTTTGTCTTCTTCCCTGCCTAACGCTCTCCCTACAGAATCAGCAGCAACCTCTCCCTATACTAAGATCGGCAGAAGTAAGATGGCGGTCGGCGTGCACGCCCTTTTATACCCCCTGTGACGCCCACCAAAGCAAGCCAATCACTTGCATGCCCTTCTGAAAGATGGTGGTGACCCGTGCCTATGTCATCACGTTGCCCACAGTGTCCGTGGATCCTGATTGGCTGAAAAAGAGCGCAAAACAAACTTTTGAAACGCGACTTTGGCGCGTAAGTCGCCGACCTCGTGGCCGACCTCATCCTAGGGTCGGGTTTCGTTTCATGAAACCCGACTTTGCCAAAAGTCGGCGACTTTTGAATTTTTTCGACCCGTTTCGCTCAACTCTAGGTGTATCAGTCGTGTTGGTTGTTGGGCTGCCTTCTAAGGCTTCCTGACATTCCTGCATTGCTGTTTACCCACTGCTCCGCAAACTGCTTTTTTAAAAGCAATCCCAATTTTTTTTTTAGTCCTGCTGAGAAGAAAAAAAAACTGCTTCTGCTGCTAGCGATTTTGCCTGTACAACACATCAGTCACTGTGTGTGCAGTGCAAGGGGAGGCTATATAGTGGTGTATCAGTGGTGTTGGTTGTTGGGCTGCCTTCTAAGGCTTCCTGACATTCCTGCATTGCTGTTTACCCACTGCTCCGCAAACTGCTTTTTTAAAAGCAATCCCAATTTTTTTTTTTGTCCTGCTGAGAAGAAAAAAAAACTGCTTCTGCTGCTAGCGATTTTGCCTGTACAACACATCAGTCACTGTGTGTGCAGCGCAAGGGGAGGCTATATAGTGGTGTATCAGTGGTGTTGGTTGTTGGGCTGCTTTCTAAGGCTTCCTGACATTCCTGCATTGCTGTTTACCCACTGCTCCGCAAACTGCTTTTTTAAAAGCAATCCCAATATTTTTTTTTGTCCTGCTGAGAAGAAAAAAAAACTGCTTCTGCTGCTAGCGATTTTGCCTGTACAACACATCAGTCACTGTGTGTGCAGTGCAAGGGGAGGCTATATAGTGGTGTATCAGTGGTGTTGGTTGTTGGGCTGCCTTCTAAGGCTTCCTGACATTCCTGCATTGCTGTTTACCCACTGCTCCGCAAACTGCTTTTTTAAAAGCAATCCCAATTTTTTTTTTTTGTCCTGCTAAGAAGAAAAAAAAACTGCTTCTGCTGCTAGCGATTTTGCCTGTACAACACACCAGTCACTGTGTGTGCAGTGCAAGGGGAGGCTATATAGTGGTGTATCAGTGGTGTTGGTTGTTGGGCTGCCTTCTAAGGCTTCCTGACATTCCTGCATTGCTGTTTACCCACTGCTCCGCAAACTGCTTTCTTAAAAGCAATCCCAATTTTTTTTTTTTGTCATGCTGAGAAGAAAAAAAAACTGCTTCTGCTGCTAGCGATTTTGCCTGTACAACACACCAGTCACTGTGTGTGCAGTGCAAGGGGAGGCTATATAGTTGTGTATCAGTGGTGTTGGTTGTTGGGCTGCCTTCTAAGGCTTCCTGACATTCCTGCATTGCTGTTTACCCACTGCTCCGCAAACTGCTTTTTTAAAAGCAATCCCAATTTTTTTTTTTTGTCCTGCTGAGGTACTGAGCGTGCATTTTTTCACACCATACAGCGGTGTACGCTCCTCACACAGTACCGTGTAACGGCTGTTATCACAGCCACAGTGAAGCTATCAGTGTGTCACTCTGTGAGAATAAAACGAGGACATGTTCCGTTCTTACAGACCTGCACTCTAGGGAGATTCCTATTCTGCCCAATTCTACATACACCTTGTAGTTTGTGATACACTAGCCAATTTCTGCCTGTGACATAGCGCTGTGATATTCAGTGGGCCTCACACAATCCATAAGTGTCCAGTGTCCACAAGTGTGTGCAGAAATTCAAAATCTCCCTTATCCTCTAGTCACTTTGGTCACAGCTGTGCCATCGAGCCTGTGACAGAGCGCTCAGATATTCAGTGGGCCTCACACAATCCAAAAGTGTCCAGTGTCCACAAGTGTGTGCAGAAATTCAAAATCTCCCTTATCCTCTAGTCACTTTGGTCACAGCTGTGCCATCGAGCCTGTGACAGAGCGCTCAGATATTCAGTGGGCCTCACACAATCCATAAGTGTCCAGTGTCCACAAGTGTGTGCAGAAATTCAAAATCTCCCTTATCCTCTAGTCACTTTGGTCACAGCTGTGCCATTGAGCCTGTGACAGAGCGCTCAGATATTCAGTGGGCCTCACACAATCCAAAAGTGTCCAGTGTCCACAAGTGTGTGCAGAAATTCAAAATCTCCCTTATCCTCTAGTCATTTTGGTCACAGCTGTGCCATCAAGCCTGTGACAGAGCGCTCAGATATTCAGTGGGCCTCACACAATCCAAAAGTGTCCAGTGTCCACAAGTGTCTGCAGAAATTCAAAATCTCCCCTGTCCTATAGACACCTTGTACCTTGTTTTACATTACTACAGTGGGGAAAAAAAGTATTTAGTCAGTCAGCAATAGTGCAAGTTCCACCACTTAAAAAGATGAGAGGCGTCTGTAATTTACATCATAGGTAGACCTCAACTATGGGAGACAAACTGAGAAAAAAAAATCCAGAAAATCACATTGTCTGTTTTTTTTTCATTTTATTTGCATATTATGGTGGAAAATAAGTATTTGGTCAGAAACAAGCAATCAAGATTTCTGGCTCTCACAGACCTGTAACTTCTTCTTTAAGAGTCTCCTCTTTCCTCCACTCATTACCTGTAGTAATGGCACCTGTTTAAACTTGTTATCAGTATAAAAAGACACCAGTGCACACCCTCAAACAGTCTGACTCCAAACTCCACTATGGTGAAGACCAAAGAGCTGTCAAAGGACACCAGAAACAAAATTGTAGCCCTGCACCAGGCTGGGAAGACTGAATCTGCAATAGCCAACCAGCTTGGAGTGAAGAAATCAACTGTGGGAGCAATAATTAGAAAATGGAAGACATACAAGACCACTGATAATCTCCCACGATCTGGTGCTCCACGCAAAATCCCACCCCGTGGGGTCAGAATGATCACAAGAACGGTGAGCAAAAATCCCAGAACCACGCGGGGGGACCTAGTGAATGAACTGCAGAGAGCTGGGACCAATGTAACAAGGCCTACCATAAGTAACACACTACGCCACCATGGACTCAGATCCTGCAGTGCCAGACGTGTCCCACTGCTTAAGCCTGTACATGTCCGGGCCCGTCTGAAGTTTGCTAGAGAGCATTTGGATGATCCAGAGGAGTTTTGGGAGAATGTCCTATGGTCTGATGAAACCAAACTGGAACTGTTTGGTAGAAACACAACTTGTCGTGTTTGGAGGAAAAAGAATACTAAGTTGCATCCATCAAACACCATACCTACTGTAAAGCATGGTGGTGGAAACATCATGCTTTGGGGCTGTTTCTCTGCAAAGGGGCCAGGACGACTGATCCGGGTACATGAAAGAATGAATGGGGCCATGTATCGTGAGATTTTGAGTGCAAACCTCCTTCCATCAGCAAGGGCATTGAAGATGAAACGTGGCTGGGTCTTTCAACATGACAATGATCCAAAGCACACCGCCAGGGCAACGAAGGAGTGGCTTCGTAAGAAGCATTTCAAGGTCCTGGAGTGGCCTAGCCAGTCTCCAGATCTCAACCCTATAGAAAACCTTTGGAGGGAGTTGAAAGTCCGTGTTGCCAAGCGAAAAGCCAAAAACATCACTGCTCTAGAGGAGATCTGCATGGAGGAATGGGCCAACATACCAACAACAGTGTGTGGCAACCTTGTGAAGACTTACAGAAAACGTTTGACCTCTGTCATTGCCAACAAAGGATATATCACAAAGTATTGAGATGAAATTTTGTTTCTGACCAAATACTTATTTTCCACCACAATATGCAAATAAAATGAAAAAAAAAACAGACAATGTGATTTTCTGGATTTTTTTTTCTCAGTTTGTCTCCCATAGTTGAGGTCTACCTATGATGTAAATTACAGACGCCTCTCATCTTTTTAAGTGGTGGAACTTGCACTATTGCTGACTGACTAAATACTTTTTTTCCCCACTGTATATAGTTTGTTGGATTTTGTCTACATTTCTACCAAAAATGAGGAAGGCTGGTGGAAGAGGCCGTGGAATTGGGCGGGGGTTGGCAGCTGGTAATGATGGTGTTGGTGGTGGATCTGATGGTAGTGGCAAGAGCAAAATAGGACCGAATGCAGGAGGTGTTGAGCCTGCGTCATCGTCTGGCTACATAAGGCCTCGAACGCTTAGTTTTCTAGGAGTTGGCAAACCGCTTTTAAAGCCAGAGCATCAGGAAAAAGTTTTGTCTTACATTGCTGACTCAGCCTCCAGCTCTATCGCCTCCTCTTCTTCAGTTGTAAAAAGTAAAAGCACTGAGTCGTCATTGGAGGCTCATGTTCATGAACCACACCTTTCCTTGTGTCCTTCACCCCAACCAAGATTGAAGGATGACGCAGGCCATACTACTGATTACTCCATGGAGCTGTTTTCACATACCATGCCTGGATTATCAAGTGAAATGGTGAATTACCCAGGCCAAGATGAATCTGACATGGAGTGCACTGATGCACAGCCGCTGATGGATGATTCTGCTGGTACATTCACTCAGAGCACTACATTGTCCTCGCAGTGTACAGAGCCAGATTCTGACCCTGATGAGACTCAGGTGCCCCTTCCCGCACACTATACCACCATACACGGTGACACAGAGGAAGGTGCACATGACATAGAAGAGGAGGTGATGGATGACCCAGTTGTTGACCCAGATTGGCATCCATTGGGGGAAGAGGGTGCTGCTTCCAATAGCTCAGATGAGGAGCATCCACAGCAGACATCGACATCGCAACAGCTGTTATCTGGCAGGCCCGGAGCACTCCAAAGACAGGTTCCAAACATCAAAAGAGTTGCTGGACAGCTTGTCCAGAGGGTCAAAAGATCACAGTGTGCTAGGCCGCAAAATGTCTGCCAAAGTAGGAAGAGTGCAGTGTGGCACTTTTTTGAACAAAATCCTCATGATCAGGCCAAGGTTATCTGTAAGAAGTGCGCAAAGACCTTTAGCCGAGGGAAAAATCTGAAAAATTTGAATACCAGTTGCATGCTTAGACATTTAACCAGCATGCACTTGCAAGCGTGGACACAACACCAAACCTCAAGTGCCACATGTGCAACTGATCACAAAGAAGATAGTCAGCAACGCTACATTGTTTCCCCCACTGTAAGCCCACCGGTTAGCACAGCAGCAAATGTTGAGGTGTCATTGCAAGGCCACAGCAGTCAGGGAATCCCACTGTTATATCAACGAAAGACTGATTCTAGGCCATCAGAAAGAACAACAACTCCATCACCATCATCAACCCTCTCTCAGTCTGCCCTGTCCACCGCTACTTCCACCATATGCAGCTCTCAAGTCCAGCTCACCCTCCCAGACACTATGAGTAGGTCAAAAAAGTACTCAGTCTCTCATCCGCGTACACTGGGTTTGAACGCCCACATTGCCAAACTAATCTCGTTTGAGATGATGCCCTTTCGGTTGGTGGAAAGCACAGCTTTCCGCGAACTCATGGCCTATGCAGTACCACGCTATGACCTACCCAGTCGCCACTTCTTCTCTCGCAAAGCCATCCCAGCCCTCCACCATCATGTGAAAGACCGCATTGTCCATGCACTCAAGCAGTCAGTGAGCGGAAAGGTGCACCTCACAACTGATGCATGGTCCAGTCGGCATGGCCAGGGCCGTTACGTGTCCATCACTGCGCACTGGGTTAATGTGGTGGATGCAGGGTCCACAGGGGACAGCGGTGGTGGGACAGTGCTGCCTAGCCCACGGTATAGGAAACAGTTGGCTGTAGGCGTTCGACCCTCCTCCTCCTCCTCCTCCAGAAGCGAAAGCTCGTCCACAGAGCGCAGTCGTACGAGCACTCCATCTGCAGCTGCCACTGTTGCACACGAGGTGTCCCCCTATCGAACAGCTAGTGGAAAGCGTCAGCAGGCTGTGTTGCAGATGATGTGTTTGGGCGACAGACACACCGCCGAGGTGCTGGCCGAGTACTTGAAGCGACAAACTGAGTCATGGCTGGGCAGTGTACATCTTGAGGCAGGCAAGGTAGTTAGTGATAACGGCCGTAATTTTGTGGCAGCCATAGCCCTTTCAAAACTCAGCCACATACCTTGCTTGGCTCACACCTTGAACCTGGTGGTGCAGTGCTTCCTCAAAAATTATCCGGAGTTAACAGCCCTGCTCCAGAAGGTGCGAAGACTGTGCGCGCACATCCGCCGGTCGCCTGTACACTCCGTTCGTATGCAGAAGCTGCAGCGATTGCTCCACCTTCCCAACCACCGCCTCATTATCGACATTGCAACAAGGTGGAACTCCACCCTGCACATGGTGGAGCGGCTGTGCGAGCAGAGGCAGGCCATAATGCATTTGTGGGAGGATACACGGCCAGGCACTTTGAGAGCAGACATGGAGATGACAGGTGTGCAGTGGTCGAAGCTGAAAGACCTCTGTAAAGTCCTTCAGTGTTTTGAGGAATGCACACGGCTGGTAAGCGCAGACGACGCCATCCTAAGCATGAGCATCCCACTTATGCGTCTGCTCATGCAAACTTTGACGCACCTTAAGGAGCAGGCTTCTGCAGCCAATGTTGATGAGGAGGAAGAGGAGGAGGGAATTCTTGATGACATTCAGCCATTGTCTGCTCAGGGACCTCACCTGGACGAGGTGGAGGAAGAGGAGGAGGAGGATGATGGGGATGATTACTTAGGGGAGGAGGATGCATCTCGTGGGGCAAGTGAAAATGTTGGCGTGGCAAGGTCTGGTACAGGGTTTGTGCGTGACTGGAGGGATGTGGATTTGCCAGAAAGTGCTCCTCCAACCAGCACTCGCAGTGCATCATTGACACCGGGAACATTGGCCCACATGTCAGATTATGCCTTGCAGATCCTAAAAAGGGACCCCCGCATTGCCAAAATGATGAACGATGACGACTACTGGTTGGCCAGCATCCTGGATCCACGCTATAAAGGCAAATTACAAAACATCATGCCACAGGAGAACCTTGACCTAATATTGGCTAATAAACAAGCAACTCTGGTAAATCGGTTGCTTGAGGCATTCCCAGCACACAGCAGCGGTGATGGTTCTCACACGAGCCGTACGGGCCGGGGTCAGCTTGGCAGAGGTGTTCGTGGTGCAAACAGCAGAAGTGGCGTTGGAGACAGGGGTTTCATGACAATGTTGTGGACTGATTTTTCAAGTACCGCTCACACAACTGGTAATACTGCATCGATGGAAAGTGACAGGAGACAGCAGTTGTCAACTATGGTTACAAACTACTTTTCCTCCCATATCGATGTTCTCCCACACAGGTCATTCCCCTTTGACTATTGGGCCGCTAAACTGGACACCTGGCCTGAATTGGCCCAATATGCCTTACAGGAGCTCGCTTGCCCAGCTGCAAGTGTGCTATCGGAAAGAGTCTTCAGTGCAGCTGGATCAATCCTGACAGAAAAAAGGACCCGTCTGTCAACCCAAAATGTGGATGATCTAACCTTCATTAAAATGAACCACGCATGGGTTTCCAAGGATTTTGTCCCACCTTCCCCTGAGGACACATAGGGTGACAGAAAAATGGCTTGCTTTGGTCCACCTCTTCCTGGGACTTGACCTATTTCACCTTTTGCATCAGCTGAATGTCCAACATCAACATATGCCACTTTCTAAAACTCCCTAACTGTGCTGCCTCCCCCCCCCATGGCCGGGGTCACCACCTAGCACACGACACCGTGCGAGTGCCCTTGCCCTGGACAGGTGGGTAGGCCGACTCTTGGGCGCGGGCACTGGCACAGTGTCCCTCATAGTGCAATCAAGTGTCTCTGACGGTGGTGGTGCACACCCGCCGTCAAACACACCGCCGTACTATGAGGGGCCCAGTGCCAGTACCGACGCCCACGAGTGGGCCCCCCTTGCTTGGGCAGGGCCCCAGCATTTGCAATCTTTACCTCTCCCTGCTCCTCCGCTGTGTAGTCTGGGCCGTCAAATCCATACTCTGCCTGACACCGTTTGAGCCTGCCTCCTGATGTATAGACATATATTTTGAATGTGTACGCTATCCATACATGTTATCTGGGGATACGGTTCCCTTTCTAACCTTTGTGCAATCACGTGCAATCCATACTGGGCCTAACACCGTCTGAGCCTGCCTCCTGATGTATAGACATATATTTTGAATGTGTACGCTATCCATACATGTTATCTGGGGATACGGTACCCTTTCTAACCTTTGTGCAATCACGTGCAATCCATACTGGGCCTAACACCGTCTGAGCCTGCCTCCTGATGTATATAGACATATATTTTGAATGTGTACGCTATCCATACATGTTATCTGGGAATACGGTTCCCTTTCTAACCTTTGTGCAAACACGTGCAATCCATACTGGGCCTAACACCGTCTGAGCCTGCCTCCTGATGTATAGACATATATTTTGAATGTGTACGCTATCCATACATGTTATCTGGGGATACGGTACCCTTTCTAACCTTTGTGCAATCACGTGCAATCCATACTGGGCCTAACACCGTCTGAGCCTGCCTCCTGATGTATAGACATATATTTTGAATGTGTACGCTATCCATACATGTTATCTGGGGATACGGTACCCTTTCTCACCTTTGTGCAATCACGTGCAATTCATACTGGGCCTAACACCGTCTGAGCCTGCCTCCTGATGTATAGACATATATTTTGAATGTGTACGCTATCCATACATGTTATCTGGGGATACGGTACCCTTTCTCACCTTTGTGCAATCACGTGTAATCCATACTGGGCGTGAGAACGGCTGGCGTGGTTTGCACACGTAAGTTTTTCATTTTTTCAGGAATGACGGTTAGGCCTTATTCCGGAACTGCGGTTGACCTGCACTTACTGGGAAATCATTGTTCGCGGGTAATAATTGTAATCAGTGATCCCCATCACTAACGTTGTTCAGCGGGTTATCTGCACCTGTAAGCGACAAACGCTGGCCTTTTCAATGTAGCGCACATGCAGCCACGGACATGTAAGGGCATGACACACCAGTTATTGGCCAATCTCATGTGCCAGAGCCTCACGTGTCCCTCTAGTTAGCCGGACTCGGACCGCGGGGCATGACGTAGTCTCGTTCGTTAACGGAATTAAGCTTGCAATGTGTGCATCTGTTCTGTAGCTGGCATGGTTGAGGTTTCCCAGGTGGAGTCGAATTTAACCGTAGGCTCCACTCCTGGTGGTGCCCTTCTGGACATTCCTTTAAGGTTCAGCTTTGCAACCATACTGCCCACGTAAAACAAACACTTTGCCTTCATGAACGCTGTTTGGAGGGTCATGACTCGTGGGAATAACGCCACCCAATCAGTTAACCTGCTAGAGAGATCGTTCGTTGCTCCAAAGGATGACATCACACTCCCTAGGAAGAAGGTAATGCCACTGTGGCGACCGTACTCCTGGGGGCGACACAAGTGCACTGATGCCCAGCCACTGCTCGATGAATCTGCTGGTACATTGACCCAGACCACTACATTCCCCTCGCACGCTACACGGCCTGAATCTGACCCTGATGAAACTCAGGTTACCCTTCCCATATACAGTTCCATCTTACACGGTGACAAAGAGGAAGCTGCAGATGAAAGTGCAGGTTCGGCCCACCCGCCATCAGACACACCACCGTACTATTAGGGGCCCTGTGCCAGAGCCGTCGCCAACGAGTGGGCCCCCCCCTGCTTGTACAGGATCACAGCACTTGCAAAGTTGAAATACTGTGCAGTGAGATGGAAGATGGGGACGACGAAGAGTCCAGACAAGTACAGGGATTCCCTAGCGAGGAGACTTATTTGATTGTTTTCAATGTTGGGACAGCAATTTTTGGGGAGCACTATACTCTGGAGAATGATAGATGGGGCCCACCATACACTGGAACATTCCAAAGGTGGACATCAGACACTGGAGCAGCATTTACAGGGCCCATTATACACTAGAGCATTAGAAATGGGGCCCATTATGTTTGGAGCATTAATTGGGCCCATAAGACAGTGGAGCTTCATCCATGGGTACCAACATATACTGTAGCATTATGTGGAGCTCATCATATACTGTTTCAAACATTATATGGGACCAATAATTCTGTATGGAGAAATAGATGGGCCTCGTCATGAGATGTAAAAAGTGAAGTATTTTTCATTGTACTATACCGCTATTTCTCTGCCGTATCGGAGCATGATGAGTTGTGGTATGTGTTAAAGGGGCGCTCTTTCGCCCAGGGCACATGAAAACCTGGAGCCAGCCCTCCCCCCCACAGTCTGTAGCCAAATAACCCCCATTTTTCAGTGCGTAACTTGTATTATGAAGTTAATTAAGGTTGACAAGCTTAAGTAAGAAGAATTGATGTTTTTGGCATTCAAATGGGCACTGTAGGTGTGTTTCCTGTCCTCCTCTCACTGCCGACTTTTATTCCCCATTGACTTACATTGGGTTTCGTGTTTCGGGACAACCCCGACTTTTCCCTATAATCGGACGATCTTGCTCGACCCGACTTTTGGAAAAGTCGGGTTTCACAAAACGAAACTCGACCCTAAAAAACCAAAAGTTGCTCAACTCTAGTCTTAATTATGTAGCAGGAGTGGGGAAGCCTCATAGAATATAATGTAGCCTCTCTCATAGATTATAATGTAGCCTCCCTCATAAAATATAATGCAGCCCACCTCATAGGGTATAATGCAGCACCCCACATAATATAATGCAACCCCCTCATAAGGTATAATGCAGCACCAACACAGAATATAATGCAGCCTCCCCATAGAGTATACTGTAGCCCCCAAATAGGGCATAAAGCTGCCCCCTCATATAGTATGATGTAGCCCCCCTGAATAAAATGTAGTCCCCTGAGAGAATAATGCAGCCCCACCACAGAATATAATGCAGCCCCCCCATAGAGTATACTGTACCCCCCTCATATAGTTTGATGTAGCCCCCAGAATATAATGTAGTCCCCTGAGAATAATGCAATCCCCGTCAGAATATAATGTAGCCCCCTCATAAAGTATAATGCAGCCCCTCTTCACCCCATCATTGTCCTCATCACCACCTCCATCATTGCCTTCTCCCCCACCACCCCATCACTGCCCATTCCATCACCTCAATCATTGCCTCCTCCCCACCATCATTGTCCATTTCATCACCTCCATCATTGCCTCCCCCACCACCATCATTGCCCATCACCTCCATGATTGCCTCCCCCACTGCCATCATTGCCCATCACCTTCATTATTGCCTCTCCCCACCACCATCATTGCCCATCACCTCCATTATTGCCTCCCCCACCTCAATCATTGCCCCCCCACCTCCATCATTGCCCATCACCTCCATCATTGCCTCCCCCACCGCCATCATTGCCCATTACCTCCATCATTGTCCATCACCTTCATCATTACCCATAACCTCCATCATTGCCCATCACCTCCATCATTGCCTCCCCCACCGCCATCATTGTCAATCACCTCCATTATTGCCTCCCCCACCACCATCATTGCCCATCACCTCCATTATTGCCTCCCCCCACCAATGTCATTGCCCATCACCTCCATCATTGTCTCCCCACTACCATCATTGCCTCCCCCCACCAATATCATTGCCCATCTCCTCCATCATTGTCTTCCCCATCGCCATAATTGCCCATTACCTCCATCATTGTCCATAACCTCCCTCATTGCCTCCCCACCGCCATCATTGCCCATCACCTCCATTATTGCTTCCCCCACCAATATCATTGCCCATCACCTCCATCATTGTCTCCCCCACTGCCATCATTGCCCATTACCTCCATCATTGTCCGTAACCTCCATCATTGCCTCTCCACGCCATCATTGCCCATCACCTCCATTATTGCCTCCCCCACCACCACCATTGCCCATCACCTCCACTATTGCCTCCCCCACCAATATCATTGCCCATCACCTCCATCATTGTCTCCCCCACTGCCATCATTGCTTCCCCCACCAATATCATTGCCCATCACCTTCATCCTTGCTTCCCCCACCAATATCATTGCCCATCACCTCCATCGTCTCCCCCACTGCCATCATTGCCCATCACCTCCATCATTGCCTCCCCCACTGCCATCATTTCCCATCACCTCCATCATTGCTTCCCCCACCCCTCACACACACACACAGCACCGGTCCGCATCACTCACTCACATAGCAACTCATCACACACCACCGCATCACTCTCACACACATGCTGGCACACAGTATAACTCACCTCCCCACAGCAGCAGTACATCCCGGAAGCCTCTTTCTCTCCGGCAGCTTTCCCTCTGATACAGCACGCTGGATGATGATGTCATCCAGCTGGGCTGTCACAGACAGGAAACGCCCAGAAAGCAGGAAGCCGGGATGTGCTGCGGAGAGGTGAGTTATGCTGTGTGTCTGCGTGTGTATGTGGTGCTGTGTGTGTGTGAGTGATACGGTGCTGTGTGTGTGGTGCCGTGCTTGGGATGGGCTGCCCACTATTAAAAAGGAATGGTATTCTCGCCTCTCCATGCCCTTAGGGGCGTGGAGAAGCGTGAATATTAATTTTGCTTTAGCAGCGGGGACAGGAACTTGACTCAGGGGCCCCATACCCACTGACTTGGGGGCCCCTCGAGCAGTGGGGGCCCTAGGCACTTGCTGGCCAGTATGCCAGCAGGTGTCAGTGCCTGGGCCCACCAGAGAATCCTCCGGTTCTCCGGTGGGCCAGTCCGAGCCTGTACTCATGTATGCAGTAACCAGACCATCCCTCTTGTGTTTCTTGCAGTAAGTCAATAAAAGCAGCCCAGCTCCTTTTTGACCTTGGCACTGGAAAACTCTGATTATAGTTGGACAGTTATACAACTGGAGCTATGTTTGATGTTGTTTGTTGAATAATGAAAATGAAAAAACCATAAAGCAAAATGGAGGACTAAAGGCCCCTTTACATTTAGCGATGCACCAGCAATCCCGACAACGATACGACCCGGTCAGGATCGCTGGTGCATCGCTAAATGGTTGCTAGTGAGCTGCCACACAGGCAGATCTCACAGCGATGTAGCGACGCAGCAGCAGTCTTTACTTACCTTTCAGACGCGGCGATCCTGACGTCCTCGCGCGATCAGCGATAGACAACGGGGGAGCCAGTCGGAGGTAAGTATCACACATAGCGATATCACTAGCAATATCGCTGCTGCGTCACAAAATCGGTGCCGCTTTAGCGATATCCCTATGTGTAAAACCCCCTTAAGAGGGACAGTGTGAATTAAATTAGGGCAAAAACTGGCCACTTCTGAGCCGGTGACAGGTCCCCTTTATCTTTTAATGGAACCCACACAACGACCTCAATGCTAAATGTAAAACGTTAAATGTATGAGCTTTTTCACATCTTGTATTGAATAGTGTAATTCGCTATGCTATATTTTTTTTCTGTATATTTATATATTAGACAGACTGGAACCAGAATAACACTTTTTTAGCCTTCATGTGGCAATGGAACAGCAAGATGCTAACAAGCCTAAAACAACAAGCAATCAAAAAATCAACAAAATATAATAATAGAGAGAACCTAGCCCGTAATAGATTAATAAAAGATTAGAAATTACTAAATCTACACTACCGTTCAAAAGTTTAGGGTCACTTAGAAATTTCCTTATTTCTAAAGGAAAAGCAGTTTTTTCCAATGAAGCTAACATTAAAAGATTCAGAAATACACTCTATACATTGTTAATGTGGTAAATGACTATTCTAGCTTAATATGTCTGGTTTGTAATGCAATATCTTCATAGGTGTATAGAGGCCCATTTCCAACAACCATCATTTCAGTGTTCTTATGGCACTTGGTGTTTGCTAACTGTGTAAGAAGGCTAATGGATGGTTAGAATACCCTTGAAAACCCTTGTGCAAGTATGTTAGCACAGCTGAAAACAGTTTGGCTGATTAGAGAAGCTATAAACCTGACCTTCCTTTGAGCTAGTTTAGAATCTGGAGCATTACATTTGTTGGTTCCATTAAACTCTCAAAATGGCCAGAAAAAAAGATCTTTCAAGTGAAACTCGACAGTCTATTCTTGTTCTTAGAAATGAAGGCTATTCCATTGAAGAATTTGCCAAGAAACTGAAGCTTTCCTACAACAGTATGTACTACTCTCTTCAGAGGAGAGCGCAAATAGGCTCTAACCAGAGTAGAAAGAGAATTGGGAGGCCCCGCTGCACAACTGAGCAACAAGATAAGTACATTAGAGTCTGTAGTTTGAGAAATCGACGCCTCACAGATCCTCAACTGGCAGCTTCATTAAATAGTACACGCAAAACGCGAGTGTCAACGTCTACAGTGAAGAGGCAACTTCGGGATGCTCGCCTTCAGGGCAGAGTGGCAAAGAAAAAGCCATATCTGAGACTGGTTAAAAGGAAAAGATTATTATGGGCAAAAGAACACTGACATTGGACAAAGGAAGATTGGAAAAAAGTGTTATGGACAAGCGAATCCAAATTTGAGATAGTTGGATCACACAGAAGAACATTTGTGAGACACAGAACAACTGAAAAGATGCTGGAAGAGTGCCTGATGCCATCTGTCAAGCATGGTGGAGGTAATGTGATGGTCTGGGGTTGCTTTGGTGCTGGTAAAGTGGGAGATTTATACAAGGTAAAAGGAATTTTGAATAAGGAAGGCTATCAAATAAAGCTGAGGACACTGCTCAGTTGTAGTCTTTACACTTTTACTCATGGTCTTGTAGGTTACAATCCCCAGCCGAGGTGCTGTGTCCTCTGGGTCGGTGTTCCAGCCAGCTCTCGGGCAATTTGGGGTACACTTTACCAGGACCCCCTTTTTATGTTCCTTCTCTGGCCGTCTGTAAGAGGGTGAACTGTGATTACACCAGGAGAGCATGAGGACCCTGTGGTGTTTGACTGCTGCAGCTAAGAGCAGGTGCTGTGAGTGTCCGGGAATCTGTGTTTGCTGGGAGGTGGGGCCTAGTGTCGGCTGTCTAGAGCTGTAAGGGAAGCTTCCAGAAGAGGAAGAGAGACCACCCTGAGAGCACTGTGTGTGTGGAGCAGCTTGTGAGAAGCAAAGAGATTGAAAGCTGTAAGAGACTGCGTACTGCAACCCTTCATCTTGGGAGCCTGAGGCCTTGTTGTGGAACAAAGACTGAGCATTCCTGAGAGCTGTTTGACTGTGGAGTCCCTGTTGTGATAAAATGAGAAGCAATATTGGACAGACATTTTATACAGAAACAGGCGTATTGCTTCTAGGAGGTTTCGTGAGGCCTACAGGAGGAGAGACGGCATCTTGAGACTACAGAACTATAAGTCCTCGGCATTTGGGCTCAGCATCGGCTGACAAGACGTGGAGCCTTGTGCTGCTGCAACTGATTGGTGCCAAAGATTTGGGACTGGCTGCAGCCTATGCAATCTATATGCCTGAGAGGAGACTCACCTCAGGTTAAAGGTACCATATTCATAGATACCCAGGAATCCCTAGTTGAAGCGCTTACGGACCTTTGTATTATATTTATATGTTTTGTTATTGTAGATTTGTATAGGTTATACTCATTGTGCAATTCCAGGGGTCCCTTGATATCACTACATTCGATTTACACCTGTTCTCTGAGTACCCGAATTGACCTTTCTGATGAATTTATTTCAAACCTCTGTGTAATACACTCTTCAGGGAACCTTGGATTGGCATCATGATTTCAGCTCCAGCTGAGTGTACTGTATAAGGGTATTCAATTTGTTTCTTCCATATACTGAGTTCTACTTTATCTGCTGTTATAGTAAAGACTCTCTTGAGATTTCTGCCTCAGTCTCGGTTTGTGACCCCCTGGATCTTATTCAGACCTCCGGTCATTACACGTCTCTCTGCGCTGGCTCCCGCCTCTCCTGCCCTGCGCCTCACACAAAGTGTCCCTAGCCAGCAGCCTTGGATCCTGTTGGGCGATGTCCTCTAGGTCCCTTGATTCCATTTGGCTGCCTTTTCAGTGAATGTGTGCGGGTTTGGCTGTAGCACATGCAGATGCTGCAGCCTCCGTTGGCTAGCTGAGTCCTAAGTTTCTTCATTAGTCTGGGGCCGGTCCCCTAATGCAACCTGGTCCCTCCACCCGATTCAGGTGCCACGGTTGGATTCCTCACTTCCAGTGCTCCTAGGATCCCTTCTTCCTCTCTCTCTGGAGCTTCTCTCTCTGACTCCTCTGACCTCCTTCTCTCTCACAACTCTCCTCTGGTCTCGGGACAAGCTCCTCACTGCTCTAGTCCCAAGCACCAACTCCCTCTAACTGCCTCCTGGTCTCTCAGACCACTCACTAAAGCTCTGCCCCTGCTCTACTTCCTCCACCCACATCTTCTACCTAGTCCCTCCCTGGCGTGGAGAGGTCTAGTGTTGGGTGCTAGTGTGTGGGTACTGGGTAGTGTCCCCTCCTTACCTGAGAGCAGAGTACCACACCTCTGGCTGAGATGCATTATATCTGTGGCAAATGGACCCTCAAGGGCACCACATTTATACGAGACTAATGGACATTCTATGTACAAGTGCTTCTCACTAAATTAGAATATCATCAAAAGTTACTTTATTTCAGTTCTTAAATACATGAAGTGAAACTTATATTTTATATAGAGTCATTATAAACAGAGTGATCTATTTCCAGTGTTTATTTTTGTTAATGTTGATGATTATGGCTTACAGACAATGAAAATCCAAAAGTCATTATCTCAGTAAATTAGAATATACTCGCGTATGAGCCGAGATTTTCAGCCCATTTTTTTGGCTGAAAGTCCCACTCTCGGCTTATACGCGAGCAATATACGCCAGGGGGTTGGCGGGGGAGGGGGAGCAGGGGGTGTCAGATCATACTTACCCCTCCTGGCGCATCTCTACAGCACCCCTCCCACGATCTCAGACTGCGCATATTCATGACTTTAATGAGCGGTACCATGTGACCGCTGAAGGAAGGAGCCTGAGACCTTGGGAGAAGCAGTATATGCAATATTCACCTGTCACTGGTCCACCGCTGCGCGCTGCTCTGTCCTCCGTGTCCTCTGGCTGTGATGTTCAGGTCAGAGGGTACGGAGATGTAGTTAGTGCGTGCCATGCCCTCTGCTGCCTGAATGTCACTGACAGAGGACCCGGAAGACAGAGCGGCAGCGGTGGAACAGGGACAGGTGAATATCTGAGGTGCCGGGGCACTGAACCAGCGGTGACACCAGCACCTGGCCCCCATACCGTGCCGGTGTCCTCGCCTGCTCAGGACAACAGCACCTGGCCCCCAGAGACAAGAGGTGAGTATGTAATTTTTTTTTATTTTGTAGTAAAGAAATGGGCCAAAAAAGGGGATCACCTGAGGCAGGATTTTAGCACAAGTACACTGTCTCTGGCTCCACTCCACTGTGCATATGGCCATTTGGCATTGATTGTCTGGGGATGTGCCATGCCTTTATGGGTAGCAAATTTAAGCTGTTATTGTTGATTTCTGCAGGTCCACTAGGGGACGGTATTGTGAGGCTTGGGGGGGCAATTCAATTTGAGTTTGTTTGACCTTATCTATGGATTTGTTATTTAAGCCTTATAAGTGTTTAAAACCTTTGAGGAACCATGAATGCCTCATATGAGGCATTTTCTATCTACTGGCTAACACGGTACAAAGATATACATCTTTCCTGTTTCATATGAATAATGGACTTTTTGGTCACATACTCTTTTTTCATATGTACACTAAATGTTATACAGTCCATAATAAAGGTTTACCGCTGCACAGCTTTATTTAGTTCTCATGTTTATAATGTGTGCACATTGGGTTGTATTAACAATTGAGATTACAAGGTATTCCCGTTATGGTATGTCATTTATATGAATATAGGGGTGTATTTACATGTTATTATATAGTGTGGAGTGTTGTTGCCAAGAGATTGTGGTTCTATTATGAACCTATAGAATTTTTGTATGTCACGTGTGACGAATTTTAATGTTTTTAAATGTTTATGTGCTTGTCTCATGTGTCTTCAATAAAGATTGTGTACTTTACTTGTGCTAAAATCCTGCCTCAGGTGATCCCCTTTTTTTGGCCCATTTCTATTCTTCTTTTCTACATAGATATACACTCACTGGCCACTTTATTAGGTACACCTGTCCAACTGTGTGTTAAGACTTAATTTCTAATCAGCCAATCACATGGCGGCAACTCAGTGCATTTAGGCATGTAGACATGGTCAAGACAATCTCCTGCAGTTCAAACCGAGCATCAGTATGGGGAAGAAAGGTGATTTGAGTGCCTTTGAACGTGGCATGATTGTTGGTGCCAGAAGGGCTGGTCTGAGTATTTCAGAAACTGCTGATCTACTGGGATTTTCACGCACAACCATCTCTAGGGTTTACAGAGAATGGTCCGAAAAAGAAAAAAAATCCAGTGAGCGGCAGTTCTGTGGCCGGAAATGCCATGTTGATGCCAGAGGTCAGAGGAGAATGGGCAGACTGGTTCGAGCTGATAGAAAGGCAACAGTGACTCAAATTGCCACCCGTTACAACCAAGGTAGGCAGAAGAGCATCTCTGAACGCACAGTGCGTCGAACTTTGAGGCAGATGGGCTACAGCAGCAGAAGACCACACTGGGTACCACTCCTCTCAGCTAAGAACAGGAAACTGAGGCTACAATTTGCACAAGCTCATCGAAATTGGACAGTAGAAGATTGGAAAAACGTTGCCTGGTCTGATGAGTCTCGATTTCTGCTGCGACATTCGGATGGTAGGGTCAGAATTTGGCGTAAACAACATGAAAGCATGGATCCATCCTGCCTTGTATCAACTGTTCAGGCTGGTGGTGGTGGTGTCATGGTGTGGGGAATTTTTTCTGGGCACTCTTTGGGCCCCTTGGTACCAATTGAGCATCGTTGCAACGCCACAGCCTACCTGAGTATTGTTGCTGACCATGTCCATCCCTTTATGACCACAATGTACCCAACATCTGATGGCTACTTTCAGCAGGATAATGCGCCATGTCATAAAGCTCGAATCATCTCAGATTGGTTTCTTGAACATGACAATGAGTTTACTGTACTCAAATGGCCTCCTCAGTCACCAGATCTCAATCCAATAGAGCATCTTTGGGATGTGGTGGAACGGGAGATTCGCATCAGGGATGTGCAGCCGACAAATCTGCGCCAACTGTGTGATGCCATCATGTCAATATGGTCCAAAATCTCTGAGGAATGCTTCCAGCACCTTGTTGAATCTCTGCCACGAAGAATTGAGGCAGTTCTGAAGGCAAAAGGGGGTCCAACCCCTTACTAGCATGGTGTACCTAATAAAGTGGCCAGTGAGTGTATATTTGTATGGGTCTGGTTTGGATCCCTGTTTATAGGCCAGTGGTGCCCCCGTTTGTTCTTTGATTTTTTTTTATTTGCAGCAGCATATGGGGCATACAGTGGGGAAAAAAAGTATTTAGTCAGTCAGCAATAGTGCAAGTTCCACCACTTAAAAAGATGAGAGGCGTCTGTAATTTACATCATAGGTAGACCTCAACTATGGGAGACAAACTGAGAAAAAAAAATCCAGAAAATCACATTGTCTGTTTTTTTTTTCATTTTATTTGCATATTATGGTGGAAAATAAGTATTTGGTCAGAAACAAGCAATCAAGATTTCTGGCTCTCACAGACCTGTAACTTCTTCTTTAAGAGTCTCCTCTTTCCTCCACTCATTACCTGTAGTAATGGCACCTGTTTAAACTTGTTATCAGTATAAGAAGACACCTGTGCACACCCTCAAACAGTCTGACTCCAAACTCCACTATGGTGAAGACCAAAGAGCTGTCAAAGGACACCAGAAACAAAATTGTAGCCCTGCACCAGGCTGGGAAGACTGAATCTGCAATAGCCAACCAGCTTGGAGTGAAGAAATCAACTGTGGGAGCAATAATTAGAAAATGGAAGACATACAAGACCACTGATAATCTCCCTCGATCTGGTGCTCCACGCAAAATCCCACCCCGTGGGGTCAGAATGATCACAAGAACGGTGAGCAAAAATCCCAGAACCACGCGGGGGGACCTAGTGAATGAACTGCAGAGAGCTGGGACCAATGTAACAAGGCCTACCATAAGTAACACACTACGCCACGATGGACTCAGATCCTGCAGTGCCAGACGTGTCCCACTGCTTAAGCCTGTACATGTCCGGGCCCGTCTGAAGTTTGCTAGAGAGCATTTGGATGATCCAGAGGAGTTTTGGGAGAATGTCCTATGGTCTGATGAAACCAAACTGGAACTGTTTGGTAGAAACACAACTTGTCGTGTTTGGAGGAAAAAGAATACTGAGTTGCATCCATCAAACACCATACCTACTGTAAAGCATGGTGGTGGAAACATCATGCTTTGGGGCTGTTTCTCTGCAAAGGGGCCAGGACGACTGATCCGGGTACATGAAAGAATGAATGGGGCCATGTATCGTGAGATTTTGAGTGCAAACCTCCTTCCATCAGCAAGGGCATTGAAGATGAAACGTGGCTGGGTCTTTCAACATGACAATGATCCAAAGCACACCGCCAGGGCAACGAAGGAGTGGCTTCGTAAGAAGCATTTCAAGGTCCTGGAGTGGCCTAGCCAGTCTCCAGATCTCAACCCTATAGAAAACCTTTGGAGGGAGTTGAAAGTCCGTGTTGCCAAGCGAAAAGCCAAAAACATCACTGCTCTAGAGGAGATCTGCATGGAGGAATGGGCCAACATACCAACAACAGTGTGTGGCAACCTTGTGAAGACTTACAGAAAACGTTTGACCTCTGTCATTGCCAACAAAGGATATATCACAAAGTATTGCGATGAAATTTTGTTTCTGACCAAATACTTATTTTCCACCATAATATGGTGGCTGAGCTACCGGCGGAGGCGCGGCAGGGGGCGGGGCTTAGCGGCGGACGTGCGCAGGCCGTCGCTGCGCTCATAAACGCTAGTGTGAAACTAGCCTTACACCAGCTTGAAAAATTATTTAAAAATCCAAAATGTTGACCTACTGAAATGTATGTTCCGTAAATGCACTCAATACTTGTTCTGGGCTCCTTTTCCATAAATAACTGCATTAATGCAGTATGGCATGGAGGCGATCAGCCTGTGGCACTGCTGAGGTGTTATGGAAGCCCAGGTTACTTTGATAGCAGCCTTCAGCTCGTCTGCATAGTTGGGTCCGGTGTCTCTCATCTTCCTCTTGGTTAGGCGAGTTTGCTGGCCAATAAAGCGCACTGACACTGTTGTTTTTAAATCAGGTATTGGTACTTTTGGCAGTGTGAACAGGTGCCACGTCCTGCTGAAGAATTAAATTTCCATCTCTAAAAAGCTTGCCGGATGAGGGAAGCATGGAGTGCTCTAAAATTTCCTGGTAGATGGCTTTTCTGACTTTTTTGACAGTTATCGGTCCATCTATATGGACCTTGATTGCCCATTAAGACAAGATGAGCCAACTCAACTTAAATGACTGCTGATCGGCCATATGCAAGAGGATTGTCGGTAATTTAATAGAATTTACACAGGCTGACGAATGTACTATGCACACAGAACGATCCACCTGTGAACTAGGAATATCATATTGTCACCAGTACAGTCCTGTCCATTGCTATTGGCACCCATGAAGTTTCAGTACAAAATGTGGAATATCTCCTGAAAAAAATAAAATGAATCAAGTGAAGCAGTTTTTTGTAATGTGAAAGCAGATTTTATATTTATCTATCCTGACTCCATCTTGGCTTCTTTATACATCTTTCCTTTCAAGATGGAGTCTATGATCTGATAAGGGGGTCTCAGGAATGTCTTGCTCCAAAGACATAGAAATAACAGAGAAAAGAAACTTGGGGGGGTAGTACAACACCTAGACCAAAAAGTTGGATGTCAATAGTGTTAACATAGCCAATTAGAAGTATTATTCCCATAGTCCTAAATTATGAAGGCAAAGGACACTTCAATAGTGTAAGATATACATCATTTATAGCAGGGTCATCATCAGGGCATTACTGCCCTGACTGGAGTATGGGGCCCGCAACAGGCCCCGTCTCATCTGCTCACCGGGCCCCTACCGGCAGGCTAAACCGGGCCCTTAGCGGCGCTGCAGCAGTTCAAAGCTATTGACGTGCGGACACGGGCCCGCACATCAATAGTTAACAGCTGCCAGCCAATCGGAGGCTGGCAGCTGGTGTCAGCCGCAGCGCTCATGTCACTGGCGTCTGACGTCATTGTCAGTCGCTGGCGAGTGCGCGCTTCAGCTGCATGGAGGGAGATTTTTTATTTTTTTTTATTTTTATTGAAAGCGGCAACCCGAGGGGCCCGGGGCAGACTCAGACACGGGGCAGAATGCGAGACATGGGGGCAGAATGCAAGACATGGGGAAGAATGGACATGGAGGCAGAATGCAAGACATGGGGGCAGAATGCAAGACATGGGGGCAAAATTGACATGGGGCAGAATGTGACAGTAAGACACAGGAGGGGGCAGAATGTGACAGTGAAACAAAGGAGGGGGCAAAATGTGACAGTGAGACACAGGAGGGGGCAGAATGTGAGGCACGGGGCAGAATGTGACAGTAAGACTCAGGAGGGGGCTGAATGTGACAGTGAGACACAAGAGTGGTTAGGATGCGAGACACAGGGGGCAGGATCATGGGGCAGGATTGATATGATGTAGACAGATGGGGCAGGATCGGGAGATCATATGGGGGCAGAATGGATACTCATGAGGGCTGGATAAGAGAAAATATGGCTGGAGCCAGGAATGAGACACACGGGGGCCAGGATGGGGGATATTATTACTATAGGGGCTAATTAAGGGATATTATTACTGCAGTGATGTATTTATTTTATTTTTTTGAGAATACTGTTTTAAATGGGGGAAGGTCCTTTTACTGTGCAGAACGACACTATGTTGCATTTTTTTCTTCATCTGGTGTATTGTAGAGGTTGGGAAAAATTAAGTAATGTGTTCTGCAAGTGGAGCTCTAGATAACGGTGTTATTTCCTGCAGAGACGAGCCCTGGCTTGAAGACGTGATGGTGGTCTGTGCTGGATGAAAGATGAAAAGCAAAGCTGAAGGACTTCACCTAGAGACGTCACTGGTGAGTCAGTGTGTTACCTGTACACTGACACTATACACAGAGTGGCTTTGTACGATGTCACCAGTGATCACTGTAGTACCTGTGCACTGGCACTATACACTATATACAGAGTTCCTGTGTACAATGTCACCAGTGATCACTGTTACCTGTACACTGGCACTATATACAGAGGTCCTGTGCATAATGTCACTGGTGATCACTGTATTACCTGTACACAGACATTGCCTAATAAGTACAGATCTCTGTGTATAATGGCACTTATGGTGATAGTATTGTTTTTTTTTATTAATGATCAGTATTGTAGTATTCAGTTACCATGTGGTGGTAATATGTGGTCTGGGCATGGTGCAGTGGTATTTGTCCTTTGTATGTGCTATTATTATGTCACTCTAGTGGTAATATGTGGTCTGGTCATGGTGTGGTTGTATTTGTTCCTTGTATGTGGTATTATAGGTCACTATGTGGTGGTAATATGTGGTCTGGACATGGTGCGGTGGAATTTGTCCCTTTGGATGTGATATTATTGGTCATTTTAAAAATTGAAAAATAAATTACAAATATACTGTACCTAAACTGTATTGGATATTTTAACAAATGTTTAATAGGTTAAAGTAGAGTAGAGCCTGAACAAAAGAGTCTACCTTGTCATGGTGGCAGATTTAAAAAATCTTTTGGCCAAAACAAAAGCTGCTGGCTATGTGTGTGATCTTGAGATTTGAACTGTTAAAGGGAATCTGTCATCCTTTTTTTCGGCTTGCAGCTACCGGCATAGACATCGGGGGCTTATCTACAGTATTCTGTAATGCTGTAGATAAGCCTCCGATGTAACCTGAAAGATAAGAAAAAGACGTTATATTATACTCAACAGGGTGGGCGGTCCGGTCCAGTGGGCGTTGAGATCCGGTCCGACGCCTCCCTTCTTCATGCGATGACGTCCTCTTCTCCCGTCCTGTAATGGCTGCGGCGCAAGTGCACTGCTCTGCCCTGTTGAGGGCAGAGCAGAATTCTGCAGTGCGCAGGTGCCGGACCTCTCCAGACACCTGCGCACTGCAGGACTCTGCTCTGCCTTCAACAGGGCAGAGCAGTGCGCTTGCTCTGCAGCCATTACAGGATGGGAGTAGAGGATGTCATCGCATGAAGAAGGGAGGAGTCGGACAGGACCGCAACGCCCACCGGACCGGACCGCCCACCCCGGTGAGTATAATATAACGTGTTTTTCTTATCTTTCAAGTTACATCGGAGGCTTATCTACAGCATTACAGAATGCTGTACATAAGCCCCCGATGTCTATGCCGGCAGCTGCAAAGCCAAAAAAAGAGTGACAGATTCCCTTTAATGTGTAATTGGTGAGAAGTGGAATTTTTCCAAGAGAGAGCGGTGGGAATGCGGACAGTTTGAGGGGTGGAGGGAGGGGCTGGGGTGGAGCCTGGGCGGAGTCTCAGGGGGGCTCCGAAAATTTTGCCAGCATGGGGCCCTGAAATTCCTAGTGGCAGCCCTGCATGTACATAAAGTGCAGCACAGATTCATTTAAGCTAAAAGCCCAGATCATTAGAATCAGGAACAGAACAGACATTTACGATAGGACATTTCCCTGACTCCTGATTCCACAGCACTGCCTCACTACTGAGCATGTACAGAAAGTGCAGCACACATTCATCTCACCTAAAAGCCCAGATCATTAGATCAGGAACAGGACAGACATTTATAGGACATTTCCCTGACTCCACAGCACTGCCTCACTACTGAGCATGTACATAAAGTGCAGCACAGATACATCTCAGCTAAAAGCCCAGATCATTAGATCAGGAACAGAACAGACAATTATAGGACACTAGATGGTGGCCCGATTCTAATGCATCGGGTATCCTAGAATAAAAAAAAAACTAAAAAAAAAAGGTTATTCTCACCCTCCGATGGCCGCCGATCTCCTCTCCACACTCCCGGCATCTTCCGGTCCCAGTAACGCTTAGCGCAAAGGACCGGAGATGACGTCACCCTCGCGAGAGCGTGACGTCAACAGCGGTCATTCGCGCAAAGCATTACTGGGACCGGAAGATGTCTGGGGGCCGTCGGAAGTTGAGTAAATCACTATTTTTTATTTTAATTCTATTATTTACAGGTTTATGGTACCCAGGGCCTGGAGGAGAGTCTCCTGTCCTCCGGACCCTAGGCACCATCCGCACACTGAGCGCTGCGATGATTATCTCCTGGCTGCGTCGCCGCTGTCCTCCATGCGGCAGATGACCCGCGGCAACCGTCGGGAGATCAGCGGATAGCGCCGCAGATCTCCCGACGGTAGCGGTAGCATGCTTCGTTCGAATTCTGCGCCAATTCGCGGCCGGACTGTGCCCGTCGGTGATAGGTCGCGGCCGGCCGCGACCAATTAGCAACGCGGAATTTTCGTTACAGACAGAATTAGAGGATTATATAGTAGATTTCCCTGACTCCACCTCCACAACACTGCCTCACTACTGAGCCAGTACATAAAGTGCAGCACAGATTCATCTCACCTAAAAGCCCAGATGTTTAGTTCAGGAACAGGACAGACATTTAAAGGACATTTCCCTGACTCCCGACTTCACAGCTGAGCATGTACATAAAGTGCAGCCCAGATTCATCTCACCTAAAAGCCCAGATCATTAGATGAGGAAGAGGACAGACATTTATAGGACATTTCCCTGACTACTGATCCCACAGCATTGACTCAGTACTGAGCCTGTACATAAAGTGCAGCACAGATTCATCTCACCTAAAAGCCCAGATCATTAGATCAGGAACAGGACAGACATTTATAGGACATTTCCCTGACTCCTGACCCCACAGCAGTGCCTCACTACTGAGCCTGTACATAAAGTGCAGCACAGATTCATCTCACCTAAAAGCCCAGATCATTAGATCAGGAACAGAACAGACATTTATAGGACACTTCCCTGACTCCTGACCCCACATCACTGCCTCACTACTGAGCATGTACATAAAGTGCAGCACAGATTCATCTCACCTAAAAGCCCAGATCATTAGATCAGGAACAGGACAGACATTTATAGGACATTTCCCTGACTCCTGACCCCACAGCACTGCCTCACTACTGAGCATGTACATAAAGTGCAGCACAGATTCATCTCACCTAAAAGCCCAGATCATTAGATCAGGAACAGGACAGACATTTATAGGACATTTCCCTGACTCCTGACCCCACAGCACTGCCTCACTACTGAGCCTGTACATAAAGTGCAGCCCAGATTCATCTCATCTAAAAGCCCAGATCATTAGATGAGGAAGAGGACAGACATTTATAGGACATTTCCCTGACTACTGATCCCACAGCATTGACTCAGTACTGAGCCTGTACATAAAGTGCAGCACAGATTCATCTCACCTAAAAGCCCAGATCATTAGATCAGGAACAGGACAGACATTTATAGGACATTTCCCTGACTCCTGACCCCACAGCGCTGCCTCACTACTGATCATGTCCATAAAGTGCAGCACAGATTCATCTCACCTAAAAGCCCAGATCATTAGATCAGGAACAGAACAGACATTTATAGGACATTTCCCTGACTCCTGACCCCACAGCACTGCCTCACTACTGAGCATGTACATAAAGTGCAGCACAGATTCATCTCACCTAAAAGCCCAGATCATTAGATCAGGAACAGAACAGACATTTATAGGACACTTCCCTGATTCCTGACCCCACAGCGCTGCCTCACTACTGAGCCTGTACATAAAGTGCAGCACAGATTCATCTCACCTAAAAGCCCAGATCATTAGATCAGGAACAGGACAGACATTTATAGGACATTTCCCTGACTCCTGACCCCACAGCACTGCCTCACTACTGAGCCTGTACATAAAGCGCAGCACAAATTCATCTCACCTAAAAGCCCAGATCATTAGATCAGGAACAGAACAGACATTTATAGGACTTTTCCCTGACCCCACAGCACTGCCTCACTACTGAGCCTGTACATAAAGTGCAGCACAGATTCATCTCACCTAAAAGCCCAGATCATTAGATCAGGAACAGGACAGACATTTATAGGACATTTAACACCAAAGGAGAACAAAAAGGAACAAAAATCCAAAAAGTACAAAGTTTATTTAAAAAATAATACAAAATCACAACATAATAAAATATGTATATACACAAAACACATATAAGGAGGTAAATACCTTACCTGAATATATCGAAAAGCTATGTAGTAGACAAGATGAATTGTATAAGGTCACAACCAAAGGTCTAAACAGCATGTAATCATACAGCATAAATCCTTATATTGCACCACAAGGAAGAATAAAAAGAACATATTTCTCTGGTGAGCAAGATACTGTTGTTCACATAATACTAGAGACTTCCCAGTGTGCCATAAGGGAAGAAACCATCTCTCCAATTAGACAAAAATAAGCAAATATTTAGGCAAAGATTAAATAATCCATATACCTGTAGTAATGCTGCTGCCTGGTTGTAGACCCGTGACGCACCGCGACGCGCATTTCACCGCCTCTGCAGTTTCATCAGGAGGACATTTCCCTGACTCCTGACCCCACAGCGCTGCCTCACTACTGAGCATGTACATAAAGTGCAGCACATATTAATCTCACCTAAAAGCCCAGATCATTAGATCAGGAACAGGACAGACATTTATAGGACATTTCCCTGACTCCTGACCCCACAGCACTGCCTCACTACTGAGCCTGTACATAAAGTGCAGCACAGATTCATCTCACCTAAAAGCACAGATCATTAGATCAGGAACAGAACAGACATTTATAGGACATTTCCCTGACTCCTGACCCCACAGCACTGCCTCACTACTGAGCCTGTACATAAAGTGCAGCACAGATTCATCTCACCTAAAAGCCCAGATCATTAGATCAGGAACAGGACAGACATTTATAGGACATTTCCCTGACTCCTGATCCCACACCACTGGTCACTACTGAGCCTGTACATAAAGTGCAGCACAGATTCATCTCAGCTAAAAGCCCAGACCATTAGATCAGGAACAGAGCAGACATTTATAGGACATTTCCCTGATTCCTGACCCCACAACACTGCCTCACTACTGAGCCTGTACATAAAGTGCAGCACAGATTCATCTCACCTAAAGGCCAGATCATTAGATCAGGAACAGAACAGACATTTATAGGATATTTCCCTGACTCCTGACCCCACAGCACTGCCTCACTACTGAGCCTGTACATAAAGTGCAGCACAGATTCATCTCAGCTAAAAGCCCAGATCCTTAGATCAGGAACGGGACAGACATTTATAGGACATTTCCCTGATTCACCTGATCCCACAGCACTGCCTCAATACTGAGCCTGTACATAAAGTGCAGCACAGATTCATCTTGCCTAAAAGCCCAGATCCTTAGATCAGGAACAGGACAGACATTTACAGTTGTGACCAAAAGTGTTGACACCCTTTCAATTCTGTCAGATAATACTCAGTTTCTTCCTGAAAATGATTGCAAACACAAATTCTTTGGTATTATTATCTTCATTTAATTTGTCTTAAATGAAAAAACACAAAAGAGAATGAAGCAAAAAGCAAAACTCCAAAAATGGGCCAGACAAAAGTATTGCCACCCTGAGCCTAATACTTGGTTGCACAACCTTTAGCCAAAATAACCGCGACCATCCGCTTCCGGTAACCATCAATGAGTTTCTTACTATGCTCTGCTGGAATTTTAGACCATTCTTCTTTGGCAAACTGCTCCAGGTCCCTGATATTTGAAGGGTGCCTTCTCGAAACTGCCATTTTTAGATCTCTCCACAGGTGTTCTATGGGATTCAGGTCTGGACTCATTGCTGGCCACCTTAGAAGTCTCCAGTGCTTTCTCTCAAACCATTTTCTAGTGCTTTTTGAAGTGTGTTTTGGGTCATTATCCTGCTGGAAGACCCATGACCTCTGAGGGAGACCCAGCTTTCTCACACTGGGCCCTACATTATGCTGCAAAATTTGATGGTAGTCTTCAGACTTCATAACGCCATGAACACGGTCCAGCAGTCCAGTGCCAGAGGCAGCAAAGCAACCCCAAAACATCAGGGAACCTCCGCCATATTTGACTGTAGGGACCGTGTTCTTTTCTTTGAATGCCTCTATTTTCTCCAGTAAACTCTATGTCGATGCCTTTGCCCAAAAAGCTCTACTTTTGTCTCATCTGACCAGATCACATTCTTCCAAAACGTTTTAGGCTTTTTCAGGTAAGTTTTGGCAAACTCCAGCCTGGCTTTTTTATGTCTCGTGGTAAGAAATGGGGTCTTCCTGGGTCTCCTACCATACAGTTCCTTTTCATTCAGACAGCGATGGATAGTACGGGTTGACACTATTGTACCCTCGGACTGCAGGGCAGCTTGAACTTGTTTGTGCTATGAATGTGTCACCGTAGGAGGCAAAAACAGAAATACTAGCTAAGTCCAGAAAACCAGAGAAGTTGGAAGCTATCGGATTGCAGACCCCTGAACCTATCAACAACAACTAGCAGTAGCCGTGGGGGGTTCCTACAGTGCCCTAGACCCCTCGATCACAGCCGGAGAACTAAATAGCCTAAAGACAGAAAGGGAAATCTAAACTGCCCCAGAGCAGACCCCAAAGCAATAGGCAACCCCCAAAATATAATGACAGTGAAGCAAGATGAAAAAACACTAACACAGATAGAAAGATAGGCTGAGCAAGTGATGGGGCCCAAGCTAACTAAATAGGACAGGATAGAAAAGCTGCTGTCTGCAATCCGCCAAAGCCCTATCAAAACATGAGCCAACAGACTGATAGGGAAAAAAAGCCCTGAAGACGCTAGGCTTCAAAAAGACTATATCAGTACTCAGGTATTTTCTGAAGACAGAGCAAAAAGGCAAAAAGGAATTCAGCTCACCCCCAGCAGGGAATGGCAGAAATCCAGAAAAACAAGGCAAAACAAAACCAAAACACAAATGCAAAAAGCAGAGCAGAAAACTTAGCTTTTGAGGAGCAGGAATCAGACTGGTCTCCTAGAATCCCTCAGAGAAATCACCAGCAAGGCAGAAGGGCGTCGGCTGCCTTATATCCAGTCAGCAATTCCCGTCACCCAGTCATCATCTACCTGCTCAGGTGCTTGGTAATCAGCCTCACTACCTTCCTTCACCAGAAGAGGGAGTTCATCAGACCTCAATGGTGAAGGGGAAAATGAACTCACAACATGTTTGGATGTTAGTCGAGGTTCTTTATCCAACATCCGCATAATCTTGCGTTGAAATCTCTTGTCAATTTTTCTCTTCCGTCCACATCTAGGGAGGTTAGCCACAGTGCCATGGGCTTTAAACTTCTTGATGACACTGCGCACGGTAGACACAGGAAAATTCAGGTCTTTGGAGATAGACTTGTAGCCTTGAGATTGCTCATGCTTCCTCACAATTTGGTTTCTCAAGTCCTCAGACAGTTCTTTGGTCTTCTTTCTTTTCTCCATGCTCAATGTGGTACACACAAGGACACAAGACAGAGGTTGAGTCAACTTTAATCCATGTCAACTGGCTGCAAGTGTGATTTAGTTATTGCCAACACCTGTTAGGTGCCACAGGTAAGTTACAGGTGCTGTTAATTACACAAATTAGAGAAGCATCACATGATTTTTCGAACAGTGCCAATACTTTTGTCCACCCTCTTTTTATGTTTGGTGTGGAATTATATCCAATTTGGCTTCAGGACAATTCTTTTTGTGTTTTTTCATTTAAGACAAATTAAATGAAGATAATAATACCAAAGAATTTGTTTTGCAATCATTTTCAGGAAGAAACTGAGTATTATCTGACAGAATTGCAGGGGTGTCAATACTTTTGGCCACAACTGTATAGGACATTTCCCTAACTCCTGACCACACAGCACTGCCTCACTACTGAGCACGTGCATAAAGTGCAGCACAGATTCATCTCACCTAAAAGCTCAGATCATTAGATCAGGAACAGGACAGACATTTATAGGACATTTCCCTGACTCCTGACCCCACAGCACTGCCTCACTACTGAGCATGTACATAAAGTGTAGAACAGATTCATCTCCCCTAAAAGCCGAGATCCTTAGATCAGGAATAGCACAGATATTTATAGGACATTTCCCTGACTCCTGACCCCACAGCACTGCCTCACTACTGAGCATGTACATAAAGTGCAGCACAGATTCATCTCACCTAAAAGCCCAGATCATTAGATCAGGAACTGGACAGACATATATAGGTCACTAGCTGAAGAGCCCGGCGCTGCCCGGGCATAGTAACTAACTGTGGTTAGTTATAGCAAATTATAATTATCCTCCATCCCATAGTCCCGTGCCCATATACCCATCATACATATCCACGATCCCAAAGGCCCGTGCCCATATACCCATCATACATATCCTCCATCCCATAGTCGAGTGCCCATATATCCATCACACATCCTCCATCCTATAGTCCCATGCCCATATACCCATCACACATCCTTCATCCCATAGTCCCATGCCCATATACCCATCATACATATTCACCATCCCATAGTCGAGTGCCCATATACCCATCACACATTCTTCATCTCATAGTCCCATGCCCATATAACCATCATACATATCCTCCATTCCATAGTCCAGTGCCTATATACCCATCACACATCCTCCATCCCATAGTCCCGTGCCCATATACCCATCATACATATCCGCCATCCCATAGTCCCATGCCCATATACCCATCATACATATCCGCCATCCCATAGTCCCGTGCCCATATACCTGTCATACATATCCTCCATTCCATAGTCCAGTGCCCATATACCCATCACACATCATTCATCCCATAGTCCCGTGCCCATATACCCATCATACATATCCGCCATCCCATAGTCTCATGCCCATATACCCATCATACTTATCCTCCATCCCATAGTCCCGTGCCCATATACCCATCATACATATCCTCCATTCCATAGTCCAGTGCCCATATACCCATCACACATCCTCCATCCCATAGTCCCGTGCCCATATACCCATCATACATATCCTCCATCCCATAGTCCCATGTCCATATACCCATCATACATATCCGCCATCCCATAGTCCTGTGCCCATATACTCGTCATACATATCTTCCATCCCATAGCCCAGTGTCCATATACCCATCACACATCCTCCATCCCCTAGTCAACCATTATGACATCAAAATGAGCGGCAGGGCTTGTAACCTATGATGACATCAGCGTCGCCATGGCAACCATTATGACATCATAATGAGGGGCGGGGCTTGATACGCACACACTGTTTCCCCATTATGTAGATCGGGGCATTATGACATCATAATGAGGGGCGGGGCTTGACACGCACACACTTTTTCCCCATTATGAAGACGGGGCAAAATTGTTTGGTGAATTGGAACGCACAGGGTTAAAATTTCACCTCACAACATAGCCTAGGACGCTTTCGGGGTCCAGACGTGTGACTGTGCCAAATTTTGTGGCTGTAGCTGCGACGGTGCGAATGACTATCCCGGACATACACACACACACACACACACACACACATACATACACACACACATACATACACACTTTGAGCTTTATATATTAGATTTCTCTGACTCCTGACCCCACAGCACTGCCTCTCTACTGAGCCTGTACATAAAGTGCAGCACAGATTCATCTCACCTAAAAGCCCAGATCATTAGATCAGGAACAGGACAGACATTTATAGGACATTTCCCTGACTCCTGATCCCACAGCACTGCCTCACTACTGAGCCTGTACATAAAGTGCAGCACAGATTCATCTCAATTAAAAGCCTAGATCATTAGATCAGGAACAGAACAGACATGTATAGGACATTTCCCTGACTCCTGACCCCACAGCACTGCCTCACTACTGAGCATGTACATAAAGTGCAGCACAGATTCATCTCACCTAAAAGCACAGATCATTAGATCAGGAACAGAACAGACATTTATAGGACATTTCCCTGACTCCTGACCCCACAGCAGTGCCTCACTACTGAGCATGTACATAAAGTGCAGCACAGACTCATCACACCTAAAAGCCCAGATCATTAGATCAGGAACAGAACAGACATTTATAGGACATTTCCCTAACTCCTGATCCCACAGCACTGCCTCACTACTGAGCATGTACATAAAGTGCAGCACAGATTCATCTTACCTAAAAGCCCAGATCATTAGATCAGGAACAGGACAGACATTTATAGGACATTTCCCTGACACCTTACCCCACAGCAATGCCTCATTACTGAGCCGGTACATAACGTGCAGCACAGATTCATCTCACCTAAAAGCCCAGATCAATAGATCAGGAACAGGACAGACATTTATAGGACATTTCCCTGACTCCTGACCCCACAGCACTGCCTCACTACTGAGCCTGTACATAACGTGCAGCACAGATTCATCTTACCTAAAAGCCCAGATCATTAGATCAGGAACAGAACAGACATTTATAGGACATTTCCCTGACACCTTACCCCACAGCAATGCCTCATTACTGAGCCTGTACATAACGTGCAGCACAGATTCATCTCACCTAAAAGCCCAGATCAATAGATCAGGAACAGGACAGACATTTATAGGACATTTCCCTGACTCCTGACCCCACAGCACTGCCTCACTACTGAGCCTGTACATAACGTGCAGCACAGATTCATCTCACCTAAAAGCCCAGATCAATAGATCAGGAACAGGACAGACATTTATAGGACATTTCCCTGACTCCTGACCCCACAGCAGTGCCTCACTACTGAGCCTGTATATAAAGTTCAGCACAGATTCATCTCACGTAAAAGCCCAGATTATTAGATCAGGAACAGGACAGACATTTATAGGACATTTCCATGAATCCTGACCCCACAGCACTGCCTCACTACTGAGCATGTACATAAAGTGCAGCACAGATTCATCCCAGCTAAAAGCCCAGATCATTAGATCAGGAACAGGACAGACATTTATAGGACATTTCCCTGACTCCTGACCCCACAGCACTGCCTCACTACTGAGCATGTACATAAAGTGCAGCACAGATTCATCTCACCTAAAAGCCCCGATCATTAGATCAAGAACAGGACAGACATTTATAGGACATTTCCCTGACTCCTGACCCCACAGCACTGCCTCACTACTGAGCCTGTACATAAAGTGCAGCACAGATTCATCTCACCTAAAAGCCCAGATCACTAGATCAGGAACAGAATAGACATTTATAGGACATTTCCCTGACTCCTGACCCCACAGCACTGCCTCACTACTGAGCCTGTACATAAAGTGCAGCACAGATTTATCTAACCTAAAAGCCCAGATCATTAGATCAGGAACAGAACAGACATTTATAGGACATTTCCCTGACTCCTGATCCCACAGCGCTGCCTCACTACTGAGCATGCGCATAAAGTGCAGCACAGATTCATCTCACCTAAAAGCCCAGATCATTACATCAGGAACAGAACAGACATTTATAGGACATTTCAATGACTCCTGACCCCACAGCAATGCCTCACTACTGAGCATGTGCATAAAGTGCAGCACAGATTCATCTCACCTAAAAGCACAGATCATTAGATCAGGAACAGAACAGACATTTATAGGACATTTCAATGACTCCTGACCCCACAGCAATGCCTCACTACTGAGCATGTGCATAAAGTGCAGCACAGATTCATCTCACCTAAAAGCACAGATCATTAGATCAGGAACAGAACAGACATTTATAGGACATTTCAATGACTCCTGACCCCACAGCACTGCCTCACTACTGAGCATGTACAAAAAGTGCAGCACAGATTCATCTCACCTAAAAGCCCAGATCATTAGATCAGGAACAGGACAGACATTTCTAGGACTTTTCTCTGACTCCTGATCCCATAGCACTGCCTCACTACTGAGCCTGTACATAAAGTGCAGCACAGATTCATCTCACCTAAAAGCCCAGATCATTAGATCAGGAACAGGACAGACATTTATAGGACATTTCCCTGACTCCTGACCCCACAGCGCTGCCTCATTACTGAGCATGTGCATAAAGTGCAGCACAGATTCATCTCACCTAAAAGCCCAGATCATTAGATCAGGAACAGGACAGACATTTATAGGACATTTCCCAGACACCTGATCCCACAGCGCTGCCTCACTACTGAGCCTGTACATATAGTGCAGCACAGATTCATCTCACCTAAAAGCCCAGGTCATTAGATCAGGAACAGAACAGACATTTATAGGACATTTCAATGACTCCTGACCCCACAGCAATGCCTCACTACTGAGCATGTGCATAAAGTGCAGCACAGATTCATCTCACCTAAAAGCACAGATCATTAGATCAGGAACAGAACAGACATTTATAGGACATTTCAATGACTCCTGACCCCACAGCAATGCCTCACTACTGAGCATGTGCATAAAGTGCAGCACAGATTCATCTCACCTAAAAGCACAGATCATTAGATCAGGAACAGAACAGACATTTATAGGACATTTCAATGACTCCTGACCCCACAGCACTGCCTCACTACTGAGCATGTACAAAAAGTGCAGCACAGATTCATCTCACCTAAAAGCCCAGATCATTAGATCAGGAACAGGACAGACATTTCTAGGACTTTTCTCTGACTCCTGATCCCATAGCACTGCCTCACTACTGAGCCTGTACATAAAGTGCAGCACAGATTCATCTCACCTAAAAGCCCAGATCATTAGATCAGGAACAGGACAGACATTTATAGGACATTTCCCTGACTCCTGACCCCACAGCGCTGCCTCATTACTGAGCATGTGCATAAAGTGCAGCACAGATTCATCTCACCTAAAAGCCCAGATCATTAGATCAGGAACAGGACAGACATTTATAGGACATTTCCCAGACACCTGATCCCACAGCGCTGCCTCACTACTGAGCCTGTACATATAGTGCAGCACAGATTCATCTCACCTAAAAGCCCAGATCATTAGATCAGGAACAGGACAGACATTTATAGGACATTTCCCTGACTCCTGACCCCACAGCACTGCCTCACTACTGAGCATGTACATAAAGTGCAGCACAGATTCATCTCACCTAAAAGCCCAGATCATTAGATCAGGAACAGGACAGACATTTATAGGACATTTCCCTGATTCCTGACCCCACAGCACTGCCTCACTACTGAGCCTGTACATAAAGTGCAACACAGATTCATCTCACCTAAAAGCCCAGATCATTAGATCAGGAACAGGACAGACATTTATAGGACATTTCCCTGACACCTGATCCCACAGCGCTGCCTCACTACTGAGCCTGTACATAAAGTGCAGCACAGATTCATCTCACCTAAAAGCCCAGATCATTAGATCAGGACCAGAACAAACATGTATAGGACATTTCCCTGACTCCTGACCCCACAGCACTGCCTCACTACTGAGCCTGTACATAAAGTGCAACACAGATTCATCTCACCTAAAAGCCCAGATCATTAGATCAGGAACAGGACAGACATTTATAGGACATTTCCCTGACTCCTGACCCCACAGCACTGCCTCACTACTGAGCATGTACTGTAGAAAAATATATATATATATATCTTCTTGCACGGTTGAGAATCAAAAGTAAAGGCAATGTTGAATTGAGGATAAAATAAATCTTGTTTTTAATTATTCATTTCAAAAAGTGATTACAAAAAATGAAGAAAAGTAAGTTCATGACATGCAGTAATTATTTGAAGAGAAAACGAGCATTGTTCTTACATATAGTCTTGAGCAGCTGTCCGGGTGTTCGAGAGTCTCAAGGGATATGAGATCTCCTGAACAAGAGTTAGGCCGGCTTTATATACTGTTCTGACCTATAAACTACAACCACATATGGTGGCTTGCCACTATGTTCATAAGTTCTTCCATATTAAGTGAACCGTAGTTATTTTAACAATATGCATACAGTTATTTATGCATTACCTTAGTCTGAGATATTTAAGCCTAAAGTCTGAGATCTTTAGAACCATTCATTATCTCTAAATAGTCACATTTTGACAGCTTTGACTATTTTGACCTATACATTTGACAAGAGAGACAGCTGTGTGAGCCAAGGAACTCAGAATAACTCAGTCACTTCTCTAAAGTAAGCAAAGCCTGTTAGCTAGATTCTGTATGAGAGAATTAATCCATATATTTTTTATTATAGAAATACTGATATTTTACAGTCCCCCCTGATTATGATTTGAGACATATCATAATCAATCCTAACTCATTCTCTCACCATTCGTATCACATTCATTCTTTATTCTGAAAACCTTGTATCACATCTGCCCTGAATGTCATCTGAATTTTCAAACCTATTGTAAAAACAAAAATTAGATCAAAGAGTTATATTTTTTCGTTTTAACATCTCTCTTAAAATATCATCTTCCTTTTTCATTTCTATCTTTATATTCTTATAAATACTCCTAATTTTACACATAATAATTATTTGATATATTATACACAGCAAAACTATGATAAATAGAATAACAATCGGATTAGACAATACATTCCCTGCTGCCATTTTCGCTGAAGACTGTGACCAACTAGTTACAGATTTTCCTAAATTTCTCCACCAAGATGAGCCTGACATACTCGTCCATTCATGTTCAATATCATTTAGATTACCTTGTTCATGTCTAAATACAATTTCAGCTTCTTTTAATTGTTTTGTCAGCAGATTTAATAAACCCTTGTCTTTCTTTATTTCATTTGTCCACAAATCCCAAGGGAATTTATTGACTTGTGACAAATTGAACTGGATCGGAAGGATTTTCAGACGTCTTGAGCTTATTGACGTAATATTAATACTACCTTCCTTCTTTGTGAGAGTTTTAACATTTCCCTCAATACAATATAAACCCATTGTCAGATTTTCGACATGTACACAAGATGAGAAGAATGCAGAAACTGCTTCTTTTCCTGACATGACTTGGAAACAAGTTTTGTTAGCGCTTACTGGTGTCACCAAGTCATGTATCGTGTGGACATTCTCAACTCTGGCATGACAAGAAGTATGATTATGGAAACATGAATGATAAATGACTTTATCCTGTCCAGGTAGACACATTACCTTGGAAACAAAATTTAAGCATGACGAAATGTCTAATTGTTCAGTGTTGATACCATCAAATGCAAAATCTGTGTACTGTAATTGATAATGTAACAATTGTGTAGGACTGACAGGAATTCCCAGAACACCTATAGGAACCAGGGTTTCTTCTCTTCCTGACACTGGAATCAGTGATGTTCCTACACAAATGTTCTGTTCACATCCTAACCACTTATTTACCCACAAATCTGTATGGTTTAACGCAAAGTTATATTCTATGGGCAAATTTCTTATTAGCCCTAAAGGGGTAATTCCACTTTGTAAGGCTTGTGCAATCATTTTCAGATTGGTGGAATATTCAATCTGAATTTCTAGACATGTTTTGGCCACTTGAGATTCCTGTTCACTTTCCATTAAAGCTAAAGTAGCATCCTGAAGATGTGATACAGAAGATCCCAATACAGTAGCAGTGTTCAAAACCATCTTTTCAAGGACTTGATTCAAGCTTTTCTGAATCTTTACCCCTTTTCCTCCAATATACCCAATATTTTCCAGATCTGATTTAAGTGTATGAATGTCCATAGTGTTAATTAAACTTCCTACTGTTCCTAATCCCCCCAAAATACCTTCTAACACTCCCCTCTTACTTCTAACCTGTGTTGAAGTTCTTTTCCCAAACCATTGTTCTATTCCCATCTCCATGTTAGTGAGATGTGGTTGACACTGGGGATATCTAGAAGAGATTTTCCAGTTAGACATGTTAAAGGTCCATACCATGGTCAGAAACACTCCATCTCGTAACAGAGGTTTAGTTTGGAACTGATTGATCTGAAAAGGAGTAGATGGTTGAAATCTTGTCTGTGTGCATACATTATCTACTGCTGACCATATATTTACCTTTACATCTCTACATTGTTTGTAGTTATATTTCGTTAAAATGCAACATTGGTAAAGTCCAGAATCCTTAGGAGATGGATTATCTACAGAAAAAATAAAATCCTTATTTAACCATCTCACGTTACCGGATTGACCTCTGTGTATAACATTTGTTGGACCATTTGAAAAACTTCCCAAAAATGATTTATCTTTGGTCCATATTAACAAAGATTCTGAAGGTAGCTCTAACCTCGTGCTGCATTTTAGTAATAAAGGAGACATATTTTCTTGACTATATACTGCTTGTGGTGTAACCCTTACTTCTGGAGCTATAGTATTTGAAACTGTAAAAACTACAGATACCTGTACTTGTACTGGTTCTCTGGTTATCTGAAAATTCCATGTTTTTACCCAATCCTCGTCTCCTTCTGTAATAGAAAGAAATGCAGGATCTAAAACTTTCCCAAATAGTTGTGTCCTTAACCAAGCATCTGTTTTGGATGTTTCAACTTTCCCTTTTGCGATCATATCATTTGTAATGTCGCCTGACCACACAGCTTTCTCTTCACCTCTTATCTCTATATTCCAGAATAACACATCTGTAGGACTACATTCCCATGTGCCTGTCTTATTATTGTGTATATAATCTCCTTGTAACTGTGTGAACTTCGTCTTAGGTCCTGTGGCTGCGTGTAATATTATGTCAGTGTCATGTATGAAGTGTAGCTCAATACAGCATTTTGCACCAAAACACATGCAAATGTTTCCAGTAATATCTACTGAATCGTCCGGTATGTCCTCATCTATTAAGCTTTGTAGATTCGTTCCTCTTGGTTTCCTTGGATGTAAAGTTCCTTTGAAAAGTTCCTTCACTTCACTAGTATTTGTTCCATGGTGTGAAATATCTTCAGCGTAGATCACAGTTGAAACAGTACAAAACAGCAGAAATGTGATTCCCATCAGATAGTAGCTTTTCCTGGGAAATTTCTTTTTCTCCTGAAGGATTGGTGTTGAATCCCTTCCATCAAGGATGTGGAGTTTCGTATTCCAGTTCTTATTGGAATCCATTCCTTCCTAAAAGAAATGCAGTATCATTATTTTGCAATATACAGTTTGCATTGATCAACATGTACCCACAATTTTTGTTGTCTGCGGGTATTTTTAACCACCTTAGATGCTCGTTGCACAAGAATCATCACTTGTCCCATGGTTTCGATAATTTCAAAGGGACCTTCCCAATTACTTTCCCAAGGTCCATTCTTCCTGAAAGTTTTAATCATCACTAGAGCCCCTTTCTTGAATTTGGATACATATGGTGGCTCCATTCTCTGCATTCTTGATGCAGCATGTGGAAGAATCGTTTTCAAATTTTCCTGTAACAATTGCAACCATTTGGACCTTGCAACAGCATCTTTTTGTGGTGTAGACAAAAATGGTTCATGAGGAAAAATCAATGGCATTTTTCTTCCTGTCATCAGTTCAAAAGGAGTAAACTGAGTTGTGGCAGAGGTTGTTCCTCTTACACTCAACAGTACAAAAGGTACTGCATCAACCCAAGTATTGCCTTTGTCCAATAACATCTTGGCAATTCTGGATTTTATTGTTCTATTCATCCTTTCCACAATACCAGCAGACTGTGGATGGTAGGGTACATGAAACTGTTGTTGTACCCCTAGAATAGCACAAACGGCTTGCATGATTTTTCCTGTAAAGTGACTTCCTCGATCAGAGGTGATCATTCTTGGGATCCCCCAAGTACAAAAGACATGATTAACTAATGCTCTAGCTGTAGACAAAGCATCATCTTTCCTGACAGGTAAAATTTCAACCCACTTAGAAAAAACATCTACCACAACCAATGCATACCTGAGACCATTTTTACCTGATGGTAACGGTCCAATGTAGTCGATTTGTAACGTAGACCATGGACCATCTGCAGGTGCGATTCGGAGTAGTGGCGGTTTCTGTCCTTTTGGTCTTGGATTAATTTGGGCACAAATGAGACATGATTGAACAACACTTTGCACTGTCTCTTCCATCTTTTCCCAGTAAAATTTCTCTCTGAGAATGCCTAACAATTTTTGTTGGCCCAAATGACCCAAACTTTCATGATTGTATTTTGTGAACTCAACCTGTAGATGTCTTGGGACAACAGGACGCAACTCCCCGTTTAAGTCATGACACAAAACCCCGTTTTCACAAACAAAGGGAGGTTTTGGATCAACCCGGGAAGCAACAAGAGATGAGTCTTTTTCTTGTTCTTCCGCAAAAGAAGGGATATGCGTGTCTGTTCTTTGAACTGCTGAAACCTCGAGAGGTTCAGGTTCAAACACCTCTTCTCCTGTCAGGGCTGCCTCTTTGGCTAGCATATCTGCGGTTGCATTTCCAACAGATAATTCATCATCAGATTTTTTATGGGCCGGAACCTTGACAATAGCAAAACCATTAGGGTTTTTTGATGCTATCCTGAAAATTGTCTTCAGTGTGTCACTGTGAACAAGAGTCTTATTAGATGAATCTACATAACCTCTTTTTTCCCAAACTGACAAGTAATCTGTCAGTGATCTTACAACATAAGAGCTATCACTGTAGATCACAATGGGACACTGATCATCTGCTTCATTCAGCTGTAGTACCATTTTTACTGCTTCTAGCTCTGCTCTTTGAGCTGAAAAATGACTCGGTAATTTGTGCTTCACAACCTGTCCTCTGTTGGGATAAAAAATGGCATATCCTGAATAATAGTGCCCATCTGAATAGAATCTGGAACCATCTACAAAAATTGGTTCGTCTGTTACCTCTGCTTTCCGTCTGAAAAGTGATGGACTTGGATCCTGAAAAGACTGTAAACAATCATGAGTTTGTCCTTCATATTGCATCAGCTGAGGAAGAACATATTTGGCCTTGTAATCTACCTCAATTTGTTTGGGAGACAATGACAATAACCAATGAGCAAATCTCTGATGTGACACACCTGGGATATTATTCTCAAAGAGAAGTTTTAATGTAGAGTGAGGAGTTTGCAAAATGATTTTGTTGAACCCGACAATATGTTCGGTTGCTTTGACTGCAAAGTACACACCTACCAAGTGTCTTGCACAGGTCTCAAAACCTTTTTCAACAGGTGAGAGAAGTTTTGAAAAATAGCCCAAAATTCTCCACTCTTCTCCCTGTAATTGCAGCAATACAGCAGAAACAGATGTTCCTGATGTATGCACTTGCAAAGCAAATGGAGCCGAAGGATCTACTGTGGACAAAGCAGGTGCATTTTGTAAATTCATTTTCAATTGTTCAAATGAGGTTTGCTGTTCATCACCCCAAGGACCAAAGTAATCACTGTTTTCACCTTTCAAAAGATCATATAAAGATCTGGCCTTATCTGCAAAATTCTCAATGAAATCCCTTGAATAATTCATAAGACCTAAAAAATGTCTCAATGCCTTGTGTGATGTCGGAATTGGTAGGGAAGCAATTGCCTCAATTCTTTCCTGCAGTGGCTGCCTTTTTCCTGGACTCAAGAGCACCCCTAAAAATCTGACCTCAGTCTGCATCAATTTGACCTTTTTGGTGTTCAATTTCAACCCTGCATCATGCAGCAACTCAAACAATTCTGTCAGAAGAGAAACATGTGTCTCTTTATCCTCTGTAGACAATAAAATATCATCCACATATTGCAGAATGCAATCAGGCCTCGAAAATCTGGATAATACCTTTGCCAATGCCTGATGAAAAACACTAGGTGACAAATGTGCTCCTTGAGGTAACCTGCAAAACAGATATTGCTCGTCCAAGAAAGTAAATGCAAACTTATACTGACAACTCTTTTCAAGAGGTATACTGAAAAAACCATTGCTAATGTCCAGTACAGAGAAGTATTTGGCCTTTGCATTTAACCTTGCCATCATGTCATGAGTATCTGCCACAATTGGTGCGACATTGGGTGTATGCTTATTGAACATCCGTAAATCCAATATCATTCGATAAGAACCATCAGATTTCAAAACACACCACAAAGGATTGTTACTTACAGAATTAGCCTTTCGGATAACACCTTGATCTAACAATTCCTGTATGATCTTTGACATAGAGTCAATTGATTCTGGAGGCAATTTATACTGACGCTGTGGCGGGGGATCACGCCCCTCCACATTCACGATAACGTCTTTCATTGTTCCAACCTGATTCCTGAACTGAGCCCAAAGAGAAGGAAAAAGCTGTACAATTTCTGTCAATACCTTGTCATCATTAGTGTCAGGCCACAAATGGTCAGATGACACCACATCATTCAAGCAAATACTTCCAACATGGCTATAATCATTAGGATCAATGACTACCGGTTTACAACCATTGGAATCTTTCCAGATCACTTGATTTCCTAGGTCAACTACCCATCCGAATTTCTGCATAAAATCTGTGCCAAGTATATTTTCAGAATCACGACAATACCAGATGTCAATTTCTGTTTTGAAAGAACTAGGTATTTCCAAAATCACATTGGGAACTAAGGTTGCTTTAGTTCCACCTTTTCCACTGAAACCGACAATTGTACAAACTGGTGAATCTGGATTTAGCTTCAAATCAAGGTTTGTAACACTTAACTGAGCTCCTGTGTCAATAAGAAATACAACATTCTGTCCTGCTAAACTTACTTTGATAAATGGTCTTCCACAGTCATCCAATGTAACTCGAGTCACAAATTCCAATGGATGTGGTACAGGAATAGTCTGTGATTGTCAGAAAGATGAAGGAGATGGGAGAAGACCAGTGTCCTTTTTAAAAGACCTTGGAATTCTATCCCTTGACTCTGTTTCCTTCACTGTCATTTCTCTGATCTGTCTGATTAATGGTGCATATGGTGACTGTGTTTGTCTGTTGGCAGTATGAGCAGGTGCAGATAATTGTAATGCAGGTGCGGAAGGTGTGGTGTATGATTTTGGCATGAGTCCGTTTTCCCTTCCAAGCTTACCTGTTCCTTGTGTACCCATCTCTGATTCTGCTCTCAAAAATTTCCTGCACTGCCACTTCAAGTGTCCAGGTATACCACAAAAATAACAATGGATATTGTTCCTTTGTGTAGTATTTTTACCTCTATGATCAATGTAATCCCTGCTCTTGGAGAATACTGTGACTCTAGGTTTCAGTTGACTGTCTTCCTTCTCATGAACTACCGCTATTTTAGCCTTGACCTGATTTTGTTTCATGGATCTCCTTATTCTGTCAATAAAAACTGTTGCTTCTTGCAATGATGGCTGTGTGTTAGCCAATTGCACTGAGGCAGGATCTAAGTACTTGAACTTCTTTACAAAAAATTTGATCATGGATGCTGGCTCTTCGTGAGGCCTGAGATCCATTACCATCCTATAGGCCTGTTCAAACTTTACCAAAAAAGAGAATGGGTCTTCAGAAATATTTGTTTGTAAACTCCCTAAAATATCAACTGTAGGCATGTCTTCTCCAGTTGTAAACAATACTAATTGTCTAAGTCTGTCTTCTTTTGTACTATGTGTCATTTCATTCTCATCATTTAATCTGGGTGTGGTCTGTAATCTTTTTCCCATATGTGAAGGTAACCAAACTTTGAATATTTTATTCTTTTGCTCATCATTCAGATTGTATTTGTCTGTGTTTGATTCAAAAGTGTCCGCATTATAAAAGGCATCCATCTTATCATTGTAATTTGGAATGTCTTTTACAATTTTCATTAGCTGATCGTGTATTTTCAGATTAATGCGTGCTGCTCTGTCATGTAATTTTTTCCGTTGTAATTCTACTGCCTCTAATTCCTCTACTGAAGCATCTGGATCTTGCATATTTGGTACAAATGATGAGGCAGCAACACTCTCCTCCTGTTTACCTGTTGATCTTGTGTTAGCAGAAACCCTTTTTATATCTTGTCGTAATTTAGACAATAACTCTGTCCTGGTATCTATTTGATCTTCCAATTGTTCTATATGCTCTGACAAAATCAAACAATTTGGACAATCAAAGTAATCCCCGTCAGACTCTTGTGTGTCACCTGGTGTGTCAGTGTGATTAATGTCTTGTGTGACAATGCATGTTTTATAGGTGTTAGGTTCAGTTTTCTCAAAGACTAAGCTATTATACACATGGACTAGCTGCATAACATTCTGAAGTTTCCTTTGTAATTTTCTTACTGAGAAAAACCTTTTGTCAATTTTAACATTTTCTGCCTCACATTGATTATACAAACTAGACCATAATTGGGCATCCATATGATTATGAACAAACTTGAAATCTATGTTACTTTTCTTAGCATAATCATGTATAAAATCCATTATATTTTTTCTCACCTATTGAGAGTCTTTCCCGTCAATGGATGGTCCTCTGTGTCCTTATGCAATCCTCAGATCTCCGTCTGGATGAGACGCATGCAGCTCTTTACGATCCTCACCCGTCGTCTTCAGGTTCAGTGTGATCTTTGTGCCGTGAAATAGTGGAATTCCTGAGGAAGCTTGTACAACAGGTGGTTTTTAGCAGAGTTCGTGCTCCCCCCTTGTACAATCGAGGAAGGAATGCCAGCCAAAATTAGCACAAAAGATCAATCTGGCTACGGCTCGCCAAAATGTAGAAAAATATATATATATATCTTCTTGCACGGTTGAGAATCAAAAGTAAAGGCAATGTTGAATTGAGGATAAAATAAATCTTGTTTTTAATTATTCATTTCAAAAAGTGATTACAAAAAATGAAGAAAAGTAAGTTCATGACATGCAGTAATTATTTGAAGAGAAAACGAGCATTGTTCTTACATATAGTCTTGAGCAGCTGTCCGGGTGTTCGAGAGTCTCAAGGGATATGAGATCTCCTGAACAAGAGTTAGGCCGGCTTTATATACTATTCTGACCTATAAACTACAACCACATATGGTGGCTTGCCACTATGTTCATAAGTTCTTCCATATTAAGTGAACCGTAGTTATTTTAACAATATGCATACAGTTATTTATGCATTACCTTAGTCTGAGATATTTAAGCCTAAAGTCTGAGATCTTTAGAACCATTCATTATCTCTAAATAGTCACATTTTGACAGCTTTGACTATTTTGACCTATACATTTGACAAGAGAGACAGCTGTGTGAGCCAAGGAACTCAGAATAACTCAGTCACTTCTCTAAAGTAAGCAAAGCCTGTTAGCTAGATTCTGTATGAGAGAATTAATCCATATATTTTTTATTATAGAAATACTGATATTTTACATGTACATAAAGTGCAGCACAGATTCATCTCACCTAAAAGCCCAGATCATTAGATCAGCAACAGGACAGACATTTCTAGGACATTTCCCTGACTCATGATCCCACAGCACTGCCTCACTACTGAGCATGTACATAACTTGCAGCACAGATTCATCCCAGCTAAAAGCCCAGATCATTATATCAGGGACTGGACAGACATTTATAGGACATTTCCCTAACTCCTGATCCTACAGCAATGCTTCACTACTGAGCCTGTACATAACGTGCAGCACAGATTCATCTCAGCTAAAAGCCCAGATCATTAGATCAGGAACAGGACAGACCTTTATAGGACATTTCCCTGACTCCTGACCCCACAGCACTGCCTCACTACTGAGCATGTGCATAAAGTGCAGCACAGATTCATCTCACCTAAAAGCCCAGATCATTAGATCAGGACACAGGACAGACATTTATAGGACATTTCCCTGACTCCTGACCCCACAGCGCTGCCTCGATACTGAGCCTGTACATAAAGTGCAGCACAGATTCATCTCACCTAAAAGCCCAGATCATTAGATCAGGAACAGGACAGATATTTATAGGACATTAACCTGACTCCTTACCCCACAGCACTGCCTCACTACTGAGCATGTGCATAAAGTGCAGCACAGATTCATCTCACCTAAAAGCCCAGATCATTAGATCAGGAACAGGACAGACATTTATAGGACATTTCCCTGACTCCTGATCCCACAGCACTGCCTCACTACTGAGCCTGTACATAAAGTGCAGCACAGATTCATCTCACCTAAATGCCCAGATCATTAGATCAGGAACAGGACAGACATTTATAGGACATTTCCCTGACTCCTGACCCCACAGCAATGCCTCACTACTGAGCATGTACATAAAGTGCAGCACAGATTCATCTCACGTAAAAGCCCAAATTATTAGATCAGGAACAGAACAGACATTTATAGGACATTTCCCTGACTCCTGACCCCACAGCACTGCCTCACTACTGAGCCTGTACATAAAGTTCAGCACAGATTCATCTCACGTAAAAGCCCAAATTATTAGATCAGGAACAGAACAGACATTTATAGGACATTTCCCTGACTCCTGACCCCACAGCACTGCCTCACTACTGAGCATGTACATAAAGTGCAGCACAGATTCATCTCAGCTAAAAGTCCAGATCAATAGATCGGGAACAGAACAGACATTTATAGGACATTTCCCTGACTCCTGATCCCACAGCACTGCCTCACTACTGAGCCTGTACATAAAGTGCAGCACAGAATCATTTCACCTAAAAGCCCAGATCATTAGATCAGGAACAGGACAGACATTTCTAGGACATTTCCCTGACTCCTGATCCCACAGCACTGGTCGCTACTGAGCATGTACATAACGTGCAGCACAGATTCATCTCACCTAAAAGCCCAGATCATTAGATCAGGAACAGGACAGATATTTATAGGACATTTCCCTTATTCATGACCCCACAGCGCTGCCACACTACTGAGCATGTGCATAAAGTGCAGCACAGATTCATCTCACCTAAAAGCCCAGATCTTTAGATAAGGAACAGGACAGACATTTATAGGACATTTCCCTGACTCCTGACCCCACAGCACTTGTCACTACTGAGCATGTGAATAAGGTGCAGCACAGATTCATCTCACCTAAAAGCCCAGATCATTAGATCAGGAACAGAACAGACATTTATAGGACATTTCCCTGACTCCTGACCCCACAGCACTGCCTCACTACTGAGCCTGTACATAAAGTGCAGCACAGATTCATCTCACCTAAAAGCCCAGATCATTAGATCAGTAACAGAACAGACATGTATAGGACATTTCCCTGACTCCTGACTCCACAGCGCTGCCTCACTACTGAGCCTGTACATAAAGTGCAGCACAGATTCATCTCACCTAAATGCCCAGATCATTATATCAGGAACAGAACAGACATGTATAGGACATTTCCCTGACTCCTGACCCCACACACTGCTTCACTACTGAGCATGTACATAAAGTGCAGCACAGATTCATCTCACCTAAAAGCCCAGATCATTAGATCAGGAACAGGACAGATATTTATAGGACATTTCCCTTATTCATGACCCCACAGCGCTGCCACACTACTGAGCATGTGCATAAAGTGCAGCACAGATTCATCTCACCTAAAAGCCCAGATCTTTAGATAAGGAACAGGACAGACATTTATAGGACATTTCCCTGACTCCTGACCCCACAGCACTTGTCACTACTGAGCATGTGAATAAGGTGCAGCACAGATTCATCTCACCTAAAAGCCCAGATCATTAGATCAGGAACAGAACAGACATTTATAGGACATTTCCCTGACTCCTGACCCCACAGCACTGCCTCACTACTGAGCCTGTACATAAAGTGCAGCACAGATTCATCTCACCTAAAAGCCCAGATCATTAGATCAGTAACAGAACAGACATGTATAGGACATTTCCCTGACTCCTGACCCCACAGCGCTGCCTCACTACTGAGCCTGTACATAAAGTGCAGCACAGATTCATCTCACCTAAATGCCCAGATCATTATATCAGGAACAGAACAGACATGTATAGGACATTTCCCTGACTCCTGACCCCACACACTGCTTCACTACTGAGCATGTACATAAAGTGCAGCACAGATTCATCTCACCTAAAAGCCCAGATCATTAGATCAGGAACAGAACAGACATTTAAAGGACATTTCCCTGACTACTGACCCCACAGCACTGGTCACTACTGAGCATGTACATAAAGTGCAGCACAGACTCATCTCACCTAAACGCCCAGATCATTAGATCAGGAACAGGACAGACATTTATAGGATATTTCCCTGACTCCTGACCCCACAGTGCTGCCTCACTACTGAGTATGTGCATAAAGTGCAGCACAGATTCATCTCACCTAAAAGTCCAGATCATTAGATCAGGAACAGGACAGACATTTATAGGACATTTCCCTGACTCCTGACCCCACAGCGCTGCCTCGCTACTGAGCCTGTACATAAAGTTCAGCACAGATTCATCTCACCTAAAAGCCCAGGTCATTAGATCAGGAACAGGACAGATATTTAAAGGACATTTCCCTGACTCCTTACCCCACAGCACTGCCTCACTACTGAACATGTACATAAAGTGCAGCACAGATTCATCTTACCTAAAAGCCCATATCATTAGATCAGGAACAGAACAGACATGTATAGGACATTTCCCTGACTCCTGACCCCACAGCCCTGCCTCACTACTGAGCATGTACCTAAAGTGCAGCACAGATTCATTTCACCTAAAAGCCCAGATCATTAGATCAGGAACAGGACAGACATTTATAGGACATTTCCCTTACTCCTGACCCCACAGCACTGCCTCACTACAGAGCCTGTACATAAAGTGCAGCACAGATTCATCTTACCTAAAAGCCCAGATCATTAGATCAGGAACAGAACAGACATGTATAGGACATTTCCCTGACTCCTGACCCCACAGCCCTGCCTCACTACTGAGCATGTACCTAAAGTGCAGCACAGATTCATTTCACCTAAAAGCCCAGATCATTAGATCAGGAACAGGACAGACATTTATAGGACATTTCCCTTACTCCTGACCCCACAGCACTGCCTCACTACAGAGCCTGTACATAAAGTGCAGCACAGATTCATCTCACCTAAAAGCCCAGATCATTAGATCAGGAACAGAACAGACATTTATAGGACATTTCCCTTACTCCTGACCCCACAGCACTGCCTCACTACAGAGCCTGTACATAAAGTGCAGCAAAGATTCATCTCACCTAAAAGCCCAGATCATTAGATCAGGAACAGGACAGACATTTATAGGACATTTCCATGACTCCTGACCCCACAGCACTGCCTCACTACTGAGCATGTGCATAAAGTGCAGCACAGATTCATCTCATCTAAAAGCCCAGATCATTAGATCAGGAACAGAACAGACATTTATAGGACATTTCCGTGACTCCTGACCCCACAGCACTGCCTCACTACTGAGCATGTACATAAAGTGCAGCACAGATTCATCTCACCTAAAAGCCCAGATCATTAGATCAGGAACAGGACAGACATTTATAGGACATTTCCATGACTCCTGATCCCACAGCACTGCCTCACTACTGAGCCTGTACATAAAGTACAGCACAGATTCATTTCACCTAAAAGCCCAGATCATTAGATCAGGAGCAGAACAGACATTTATAGGACATTTTCCTGACTCCTGACCCCACAGCACTGGTCACTATTGAGCCTGTACATAAAGTGCAGCAAAGATTCATCTCACCTAAAAGCCCAGATCATTAGATCAGGAACAGGAGAGACATTTAAAGGACATTTCCCTGATTCCTGACTCCACAGCACTGCCTCACTACTGAGCATGTACGTAAAGTGCAGCACAGACTCACCTCAGCTAAAAGTCCAGATCATTAGATCAGGAACAGAACAGACATTTATAGGACATCTCCCTGACTCCTGATCCCACAGCACTGCCTCACTACTGAGCATGTACATAACGTGCAGCACAGATTCATCTCAACTAAAAGCCCAGATCATTAGATCAGGAACAGAACATACATGTACAGGACATTTCCCTGACTCCTGACCCCACAGCGCTGCCTCACTACTGAGTCTGTACATAAAGTGCAGCACAGATTCATCTCTCCTAAAAGCCCAGATCATTAGATCAGGAACAAAACAGACATGTATAGGACATTTCCCTGACTCCTGACCCCACAGCACTGCCTCACTACTGAGCATGTGCATAAAGTGCAGCACAGATTCATCTTACCTAAAAGCCCAGATCATTAGATCAGGAACAGAACAGACATTTATAGGACACTTCCCTGACTCCTGAACCCACAGCACATTCTCACAGATTCATCTCACCTAAAAGCCCAGATCATTAGATCAGGAACAGGACAGACATTTATAGGACATTTCCCTGACTCCTGACCCCACAGCATTGCCTCACTACTGAGCCTGTACATAAAGTGCAGCACAGATTCATCTCACCTAAAAGCCCAGATCATTGGATCAGGAACAGGACAGACATTTATAGGACATTTCCCTGACTCCTGACCCCACAGCGCTGCCTCACTACTGAGCATGTGCATAAAGTGCAGCAAGGATTCATCACACCTAAAAGCACAGATAATTAGATCAGGAACAGAACAGACATTTATAGGACATTTCCCTGACTCCTGACCCCACAGCAGTGCCTCACTACTGAGCCTGTACATAAAGTGCAGCACAGATTTATCTGACCTAAAAGCCCAGATCATTAGATCAGGAACAGGACAGACATTCATAGGACATTTCCCTGACTCCTTACCCCACAGCACTGCCTCCCTGCTGAGCATGTACATAAAGTGCAGCACAGACTCACCTCAGCTAAAAGTCCAGATCATTAGATCAGGAACAGAACAGACATTTATAGGACATTTCCCTGACTCCTGACTCCACAGCGCTGCCTCACTACTGAGTCTGTACATAAAGTGCAGCACAGATTGATCTCTCCTAAAAGCCCAGATCATTAGATCAGGAACAGGGCAGACATTTATAGGACATTTCCCTAACTCCTGACCCCACAGCGCTGCCTCACTACTGAGTCTGTACATAAAGTGCAGCACAGATTCATCTCTCCTAAAAGCCCAGATCATTCGATCAGGAACAGAACAGACATTTATAGGACACTTCCCTGACTCCTTACCCCACAGCACTGCCTCACTACTGAGCCTGTACATAAAGTGCAGCACAGATTTATCTGACTTAAAAGCCCAGATCATTAGATCAGGAACAGGACAGACATTTATAGGACATTTCCCTGACTCCTGACCCCACACCAGTGCCTCACTACTGAGCCTGTACATAAAGTGCAGCACAGATTTATCTGACTTAAAAGCCCAGATCATTAGATCAGGAACAGGACAGACATTTATAGAACATTTCCCTGACTCCTGATCCCACAGCACTGCCTCACTACTGAGCATGTACATAACGTGCACCACAGATTCATCTCACCAAAAAGCCCAGATCATTAGATCAGGAACAGAACAGACATGTATAGGACATTTCCCTGACACCTGACCCCACAGCACTGCCTCACTACTGAGCATGTACCTAAAGTGCAGCACAGATTCATTTCACCTAAAAGCCCAGATCATTATATCAGGAACAGGACAGAGATTTATAGGACATTTCCCTGACTCCTGACCCCACAGCGCTGCCTCACTACTGAGCGTGTGCATAAAGTGCAGCACAGATTCATCTCAGCTAAAAGCCCAGATCTTTAGATCAGGAACAGAACAGACATTTATAGGACATTTCCCTGACTCCTGACCCCACAGCACTGCCTCACTACTGAGCCTGTACAGAAAGTGCAGCACAGATTCATCTCACCTAAATGCCCAGATCATTAGATCAGGAACAGAGCAGACATTTATCGGACATTTCCCTGACTCCTGACCCCACAGCACTGGTCACTACTGAGCCTGTACATAAAGTGCAGCACAGATTCATCTCACCTAAAAGCCCAGATCATTAGATCAGGAACAGGACAGACATTTATCGGACATTTCCCTGACTCCTGATCCCACAGCACTGCCTCACTACTGAGCCTGTACATAAAGTGCAGCACAGATTCATCTCACCTAAAAGCCCAGATCATTAGATCAGGAATAGGACAGACATTTATCGGACATTTCCCTGACTCCTGATCCCACAGCACTACCTCAGTAATGAGCATGTACACAAAGTGCAGCACAGATTCATCTCACCTAAAAGCCCAGATCATTAGATCAGCAACAGGACAGACATTTCTAGGATATTTCCCTGACTCATGATCCCACAGCACTGCCTCACTACTGAGCATGTACATAACTTGCAGCACAGATTCATCCCAGCTAAAAGCCCAGATCATTATATCAGGGACTGGACAGACATTTATAGGACATTTCCCTAACTCCTGATCCTACAGCAATGCTTCACTACTGAGCCTGTACATAACGTGCAGCACAGATTCATCTCAGCTAAAAGCCCAGATCATTAGATCAGGAACAGGACAGACATTTATAGGACATTTCCCTGACTCCTGACCACACAGCGCTGCCTCACTACTGAGCATGTGAATAAAATGCAGCACAGATTCATCTCACCTAAAAGCCCAGATCATTAGATCAGGACACAGGACAGACATTTATAGGACATTTCCCTGACTCCTGACCCCACAGCGCTGCCTCGCTACTGAGCATGTACATAAAGTGCAGCACAGATTCATCTCACCTAAAAGCCCAGATCATTAGATCAGGAACAGGACAGATATTTATAGGACATTAACCTGACTCCTTACCCCACAGCACTGCCTCACTACTGAGCATGTGCATAAAGTGCAGCACAGATTCATCTCACCTAAAAGCCCAGATCATTAGATCAGGAACAGGACAGACATTTATAGGACATTTCCCTGACTCCTGATCCCACAGCACTGACTCACTACTGAGCCCGTACATAAAGTGCAGCACAGATTCATCTCACCTAAATGCCCAGATCATTAGATCAGGAACAGGACAGACATTTATAGGACATTTCCCTGACTCCTGACCCCACAGCACTGCCTCACTACTGAGCATGTACATAAAGTGCAGCACAGATTCATCTCAGCTAAAAGTCCAGATCAATAGATCGGGAACAGAAAAGACATTTATAGGACATTTCCCTGACTCCTGATCCCACAGCACTGCCTCACTACTGAGCCTGTACATAAAGTGCAGCACAGAATCATTTCACCTAAAAGCCCAGATCATTAGATCAGGAACAGAACAGACATTTATAGGAAATTTCCCTGACTCCTGATCCCACAGCACTGCCTCACTACTGGGCATGTACATAAAGTGCAGCACAGATTCATCTCACCTAAAAGCACAGATCATTAGATCAGGAACAGGACAGATATTTATAGGACATTTCCCTTATTCATGACCCCACAGCGCTGCCACACTACTGAGCATGTGCATAAAGTGCAGCACAGATTCATCTCACCTAAAAGCCCAGATCTTTAGATAAGGAACAGGACAGACATTTATAGGACATTTCCCTGACTCCTGACCCCACAGCACTTGTCACTACTGAGCATGTAAATTAGGTGCAGCACAGATTCATCTCACCTAAAAGCCCAGATCATTAGATCAGGAACAGAACAGACATTTATAGGACATTTCCCTGACTCCTGACCCCACAGCACTGCCTCACTACTGAGCCTGTACATAAAGTGCAGCACAGATTCATCTCACCTAAAAGCCCAGATCATTAGATCAGTAACAGAACAGACATGTATAGGACATTTCCCTGACTCCTGACCCCACAGCGCTGCCTCACTACTGAGCCTGTACATAAAGTGCAGCACAGATTCATCTCACCTAAATGCCCAGATCATTAGATCAGGAACAGAACAGACATTTATAGGACATTTCCCTGACTCCTGACCCCACAGCACTGCCTCACTACTGAGCCTGTACATAAAGTGCAGCACAGATTCATCTCACCTAAATGCCCAGATCATTAGATCAGGAACAGAACAGACATTTAAAGGACATTTCCCTGACTACTGACCCCACAGCACTGCCTCACTACTGAGCCTGTACATAAAGTGCAGCAAAGATTCATCTGACCTAAAAGCCCAGATCATTAGATCATGAACAGGACAGACATTTATTGGACATTTCCCTGACTCCTGACCCCACAGCACTGCCTCGCTACTGAGCATGTACATAACGTGCAGCACAGATTCATCTCACCTTAAATCCCAGATCATTAGATCAGGAACAGGACAGACATTTATATGACATTTCCCTGACTCCTGACCCCACAGTGCTGCCTCACTACTGAGTATGTGCATAAAGTGCAGCACAGATTCATCTCACCTAAAAGTTCAGATCATTAGATCAGGAACAGGACAGACATTTATAGGACATTTCCCTGACTCCTGACCCCACAGCACTGCCTCGCTACTGAGCCTGTACATAAAGTGCAGCACAGATTCATCTCACCTAAAAGCCCAGGTCATTAGATCAGGAACAGGACAGATATTTAAAGGACATTTCCCTGACTCCTGACCCCACAGCACTGCCTCACTACTGAGCATGTACTTAAAGTGCAGCACAGATTCATCTTACCTAAAAGCCCAGATCATTAGATCAGGAACAGGACAGACATTTATAGGACATTTCCCTGACTCCTGACCCCACAGCGCTGCCTCGCTACTGAGCCTGTACATAAAGTGCAGCACAGATTCATCTCACCTAAAAGCCCAGGTCATTAGATCAGGAACAGGACAGATATTTAAAGGACATTTCCCTGACTCCTGACCCCACAGCACTGCCTCACTACTGAGCATGTACATAAAGTGCAGCACAGATTCATCTTACCTAAAAGCCCAGATCATTAGATCAGGAACAGAACAGACATGTATAGGACATTTCCCTGACTCCTTACCCCACAGCACTGCCTCACTACTGAGCATGTACATAAAGTTCAGCACAGATTCATCTTACCTAAAAGCCCATATCATTAGATCAGGAAAAGAACAGACATATATAGGACATTTCCCTGACTCCTGACCCCACAGCCCTGTCTCACTACTGAGCATGTACCTAAAGTGCAGCACAGATTCATCTCACCTAAAAGCCCAGATCATTATATCAGGAACAGGACAGAGATTTATAGGCCATTTCCCTGACTGCTGACCCCACAGCGCTGCCTCACTACTGAGCTTGTGCATAAAGTGCAGCACAGATTCATCTCAGCTAAAAGCCCAGATCTTTAGATAAGGAACAGGACAGACATTTATAGGACATTTCCCTGACTCCAGACCCCACAGCACTTGTCACTACTGAGCATGTGCATAAAGTGCAGCACAGATTCATCTCACCTAAAAGCCCAGATCATTAGATCAGGAAGAGAACAGACATTTATAGGACATTTCCCTGACTCCTGACCCCACAGCACTGCCTCACTACTGAGCATGTGCATAAAGTGCAGCACAGATTCATCTCATCTAAAAGCCCAGATCATTAGATCAGGAACAGAACAGACATTTATAGGACATTTCCCTGACTCCTGACCCCTCAGCACTGCCTCACTACTGAGCATGTACATAAAGTGCAGCACAGATTCATCTCATCTAAAAGCCCAGATCATTAGATCAGGAACAGAACAGACATTTATAGGACATTTCCCTGACTCCTGACCCCACAGCACTGCCTCACTACTGAGCATGTACATAAAGTGCAGCAAAGATTTATCTTACCTTAAAGCCCAGATCATTAGATCAGGAACAGGACAGACATTTAAAGGACATTTCCCTGATTCCTGACTCCACAGCACTGCCTCACTACTGAGCATGTACATAAAGTGCAGCACAGATTCATCTCAACTAAAAGCCCAGATCATTAGATCAGGAACAGAACAGACATTTATAGGACATCTCCCTGACTCCTGATCCCACAGCACTGCCTCACTACTGAGCATGTACATAACGTGCAGCACAGATTCATCTCAACTAAAAGCCCAGATCATTAGATCAGGAACAGAACATACATGTACAGGACATTTCCCTGACTCCTGACCCCACAGCGCTGCCTCACTACTGAGTCTGTACATAAAGTGCAGCACAGATTCATCTCTCCTAAGAGCCCAGATCATTAGATCAGGAACAAAACAGACATGTATAGGATATTTCCCTGACTCCTGACCCCACAGCACTGCCTCACTACTGAGCATGTGCATAAAGTGCAGCACAGATTCATCTCACCTAAAAGCCCAGATCATTAGATCAGGAACAGAACAGACATTTATAGGACACTTCCCTGACTCCTGACCCCACAGCACATTCTCACAGATTCATCTCACCTTAAAGCCCAGATCATTAGAACAGGAACAGGACAGACATTTATAGGACATTTCCCTTATTCCTGACCCCACAGCGCTGCCACACTACTGACCATGTGCATAAAGTGCAGCACAGATTCATCTCACCTAAAAGCCCAGATCATTAGATCAGGAACAGGACATTTCCCTGACTCATGACCCCACAGCGCTGCCTCACTACTGAGCCTGTACATAAAGTGCAGCACAGATTCATCTCACCTAAAAGCTCAGATCATTAGATCAGGAGCAGAACAGACATTTATAGGACATTTCCCTGACTCCTGACCCCACAGCACTGCCTCACTACTGAGTCTCTACATAAAGTGTAGCACAGATTCATCTCACCTAAAAGCCCAGATCATTAGATCAGGAGCAGAACAGACATTTATAGGACATTTCCCTGACTCCTGACCCCACAGCACTGGTCACTAATGAGCCTGTACATAAAGTGCAGCAAATATTCATCTCACCTAAAAGCCCAGATCATTAGATCAGGAACAGGACAGACATTTAAAGGACATTTCCCTGATTCCTGACTCCACAGCACTGCCTCACTACTGAGCATGTACATAAAGTGCAGCACAGACTCACCTCAGCTAAAAGTCCAGATCATTAGATCAGGAACAGAACAGACATTTATAGGACATCTCCCTGACTCCTGATCCCACAGCACTGCCTCACTACTGAGCATGTACATAACGTGCAGCACAGATTCATCTCAACTAAAAGCCCAGATCATTAGATCAGGAACAGAACATACATGTACAGGACATTTCCCTGACTCCTGACCCCACAGAGCTGCCTCACTACTGAGTCTGTACATAAAGTGCAGCACAGATTCATCTCTCCTAAAAGCCCAGATCATTAGATCAGGAACAAAACAGACATGTATAGGACATTTCCCTGACTCCTGACCCCACAGCACTGCCTCACTACTGAGCATGTGCATAAAGTGCAGCACAGATTCATCTCACCTAAAAGCCCAGATCATTAGATCAGGAACAGGACAGACATTTATAGGACATTTCCCTGACTCCTGACCCCACAGCATTGCCACACTACTGAGCCAGTACATAAAGTGCAGCACAGATTCATCTCACCTAAAAGCACAGATCATTAGATCAGGAACAGGACAGACATTTATAGGACATTTCCCTGACTCCTGACCCCACAGAGCTGCCTCACTACTGAGCATGTGCATAAAGTGCAGCAAGGATTCATCACACCTAAAAGCACAGATAATTAGATCAGGAACAGAACAGACATTTATAGGACATTTCCCTGACTCCTGACCCCACAGCAGTGCCTCACTACTGAGCCTGTACATAAAGTGCAGCACAGATTTATCTGACCTAAAAGCCCAGATCATTAGATCAGGAACAGGACAGACATTCATAGGACATTTCCCTGACTCCTTACCCCACAGCACTGCCTCCCTGCTGAGCATGTACATAAAGTGCAGCACAGACTCACCTCAGCTAAAAGTCCAGATCATTAGATCAGGAACAGAACAGACATTTATAGGACATTTCCCTGACTCCTGACCCCACAGCGCTGCCTCACTACTGAGTCTGTACATAAAGTGCAGCACAGATTGATCTCTCCTAAAAGCCCAGATCATTAGATCAGGAACAGGGCAGACATTTATAGGACATTTCCCTAACTCCTGACCCCACAGCGCTGCCTCACTACTGAGTCTGTACATAAAGTGCAGCACAGATTCATCTCACCTAAAAGCCCAGATCATTAGATCAGGAACAGGACAGACATTTATAGGACATTTCCCTGACTCCTGACCCCACAGCATTGCCTCACTACTGAGCCTGTACATAAAGTGCAGCACAGATTCATCTCACCTAAAAGCCCAGATCATTAGATCAGGAACAGGACAGACATTTATAGGACATTTCCCTGACTCCTGACCCCACAGAGCTGCCTCACTACTGAGCATGTGCATAAAGTGCAGCAAGGATTCATCACACCTAAAAGCACAGATAATTAGATCAGGAACAGAACAGACATTTATAGGACATTTCCCTGACTCCTGACCCCACAGCAGTGCCTCACTACTGAGCCTGTACATAAAGTGCAGCACAGATTTATCTGACCTAAAAGCCCAGATCATTAGATCAGGAACAGGACAGACATTCATAGGACATTTCCCTGACTCCTTACCCCACAGCACTGCCTCCCTGCTGAGCATGTACATAAAGTGCAGCACAGACTCACCTCAGCTAAAAGTCCAGATCATTAGATCAGGAACAGAACAGACATTTATAGGACATTTCCCTGACTCCTGACCCCACAGCGCTGCCTCACTACTGAGTCTGTACATAAAGTGCAGCACAGATTGATCTCTCCTAAAAGCCCAGATCATTAGATCAGGAACAGAACAGACATTTATAGGACATTTCCCTGACTCCTGACCCCACAGCACTGCCTCACTACTGAGCCTGTACATAAAGTGCAGCACAGATTTATCTGACTTAAAAGCCCAGATCATTAGATCAGGAACAGGACAGACATTTATAGGACATTTCCTTGACTCCTGACCCCACACCAGTGCCTCACTACTGAGCCTGTACATAAAGTGCAGCACAGATTTATCTGACTTAAAAGCCCAGATCATTAGATCAGGAACAGGACAGACATTTATAGAACATTTCCCTGACTCCTGATCCCACAGCACTGCCTCACTACTGAGCATGTACATAACGTGCACCACAGATTCATCTCACCAAAAAGCCCAGATCATTAGATCAGGAACAGAACAGATATTTATAGGACATTTCCCTGACTCCTGACCCCACACCAGTGCCTCACTACTGAGCCTGTACATAAAGTGCAGCACAGATTTATCTAACTTAAAAGCCCAGATCATTAGATCAGGACACAGGACAGACATTTATAGGACATTTCCCTGACTCCTGACCCCACAGCGCTGCCTCGCTACTGAGTCTGTACATAAAGTGCAGCACAGATTCATCTCACCTAAAAGCCCAGATCATTAGATCAGGAACAGGACAGATATTTATAGGACATTAACCTGACTCCTTACCCCACAGCACTGCCTCACTACTGAGCATGTGCATAAAGTGCAGCACAGATTCATCTCACCTAAAAGCCCAGATCATTAGATCAGGAACAGGACAGACATTTATAGGACATTTCCCTGACTCCTGATCCCACAGCACTGACTCACTACTGAGCCTGTACATAAAGTGCAGCACAGATTCATCTCACCTAAATGCCCAGATCATTAGATCAGGAACAGGACAGACATTTATAGGACATTTACCTGACTCCTGACCCCACAGCACTGCCTCACTACTGAGCATGTACATAAAGTGCAGCACAGATTCATCTCAGCTAAAAGTCCAGATCAATAGATCGGGAACAGAAAAGACATTTATAGGACATTTCCCTGACTCCTGATCCCACAGCACTGCCTCACTACTGAGCCTGTACATAAAGTGCAGCACAGAATCATTTCACCTAAAAGCCCAGATCATTAGATCAGGAACAGAACAGATATTTATAGGAAATTTCCCTGACTCCTGATCCCACAGCACTGCCTCACTACTGGGCATGTACATAAAATGCAGCACAGATTCATTTCACCTAAAAGCCCAGATCATTAGATCAGGAACAGGACAGACATTTCTAGGACATTTCCCTGACTCCTGATCCCACAGCGCTGCCTCACTACTGAGCATGTACATAAAGTGCAGCACAGATTCATCTCACCTAAAAGCACAGATCATTAGATCAGGAACAGGACAGATATTTATAGGACATTTCCCTTATTCATGACCCCACAGCACTGCCTCACTACTGAGCCTGTACATAACGTGCAGCACAGATTCATCTCAGCTAAAAGCCCAGATCATTAGATCAGGAACAGGACAGACATTTATATGACATTTCCCTGACTCCTGACCCCACAGCGCTGCCTCACTACTGAGCCTGTACATAAAGTGCAGCACAGATTCATTTCACCTAAAAGCCCAGATCATTAGGTCAGGACACAGGACAGACATTTATAGGACATTTCCCTGACTCCTGACCCCACAGCGCTGCCTCGCTACTGAGCCTGTACATAAAGTGCAGCACAGATTCATCTCACCTAAAAGCCCAGATCATTAGATCAGGAACAGGACAGACATTAATAGGACATTTCCCTGACTCCTGACCCCACACCAGTGCCTCACTACTGAGCCTGTACATAAAGTGCAGCACAGATTTATCTGACTTAAAAGCCCAGATCATTAGATCAGGAACAGGACAGACATTTATAGAACATTTCCCTGACTCCTGAACACACAGCACTGCCTCACTACTGAGCATGTACATAACGTGCACCACAGATTCATCTCACCAAAAAGCCCAGATCATTAGATCAGGAACAGAACAGACATGTATAGGACATTTCCCTGACTCCTGACCCCACAGCGCTGCCTCGCTACTGAGTCTGTACATAAAGTGCAGCACAGATTCATCTCACCTAAAAGCCCAGATCATTAGATCAGGAACAGGACAGATATTTATAGGACATTAACCTGACTCCTTACCCCACAGCACTGCCTCACTACTGAGCATGTGCATAAAGTGCAGCACAGATTCATCTCACCTAAAAGCCCAGATCATTAGATCAGGAACAGGACAGACATTTATAGGACATTTCCCTGACTCCTGATCCCACAGCACTGACTCACTACTGAGCCTGTACATAAAGTGCAGCACAGATTCATCTCACCTAAATGCCCAGATCATTAGATCAGGAACAGGACAGACATTTATAGGACATTTCCCTGACTCCTGACCGCACAGCACTGCCTCACTACTGAGCATGTACATAAAGTGCAGCACAGATTCATCTCAGCTAAAAGTCCAGATCAATAGATCGGGAACAGAAAAGACATTTATAGGACATTTCCCTGACTCCTGATCCCACATCACTGCCTCACTACTGAGCCTGTACATAAAGTGCAGCACAGAATCATTTCACCTAAAAGCCCAGATCATTAGATCAGGAACAGAACAGACATTTATAGGAAATTTCCCTGACTCCTGATCCCACAGCACTGCCTCACTACTGGGCATGTACATAAAGTGCAGCACAGATTCATTTCACCTAAAAGCCCAGATCATTAGATCAGAAACAGGACAGACATTTCTAGGACATTTCCCTGACTCCTGATCCCACAGCGCTGCCTCACTACTGAGCATGTACATAAAGTGCAGCACAGATTCATCTCACCTAAAAGCACAGATCATTAGATCAGGAACAGGACAGATATTTATAGGACATTTCCCTTATTCATGACCCCACAGCACTGCCTCACTACTGAGCCTGTACATAACGTGCAGCACAGATTCATCTCAGCTAAAAGCCCAGATCATTAGATCAGGAACAGGACAGACATTTATATGACATTTCCCTGACTCCTGACCCCACAGCGCTGCCTCACTACTGAGCATGTGCATAAAGTGCAGCACAGATTCATCTCACCTAAAAGCCCAGATCATTAGATCAGGACACAGGACAGACATTTATAGGACATTTCCCTGACTCCTGACCCCACAGCGCTGCCTCGCTACTGAGCCTGTACATAATGTGCAGCACAGATTCATCTTACCTAAAAGCCCAGATCATTAGATCAGGAACAGGACAGACATTAATAGGACATTTCCCTGACTCCTGACCCCACACCAGTGCCTCACTACTGAGCCTGTACATAAAGTGCAGCACAGATTTATCTGACTTAAAAGCCCAGATCATTAGATCAGGAACAGGACAGACATTTATAGAACATTTCCCTGACTCCTGATCCCACAGCACTGCCTCACTACTGAGCATGTACATAACGTGCACCACAGATTCATCTCACCAAAAAGCCCAGATCATTAGATCAGGAACAGAACAGACATGTATAGGACATTTCCCTGACACCTGACCCCACAGCACTGCCTCACTACTTAGCATGTACCTAAAGTGCAGCACAGATTCATTTCACCTAAAAGCCCAGATCATTATATCAGGAACAGGACAGAGATTTATAGGCCATTTCCCTGACTCCTGACCCCACAGCGCTGCCTCACTACTGAGCGTGTGCATAAAGTGCAGCACAGATTCATCTCAGCTAAAAGCCCAGATCTTTAGATAAGGAACAGGACAGACATTTATAGGACATTTCCCTGACTCCTGACCCCACAGCACTGCCTCACTACTGAGCATGTACATAAAGTGCAGCACAGATTCATCTCAGCTAAAAGCCCAGATCATTAGATCAGGAAGAGAACAGACATTTATAGGACATTTCCCTGACTCCTGACCCCACAGCACTGCCTCACTACTGAGCATGTGCATAAAGTGTGTAAAATAATGCATATCCTGTAAAATACTCAGGCCTAGTTACCAGATAAAAATATAGTGGTTTATTTGATTTCTTCCATCAAAGAAAGGTTATTACAGAAAAACAGGTGAATAAAAATAAGTGAAAGAGATATTGTCCATTAGATCATGCTCTGAGATCCCACATGGCAAAAGCAACATGTATTCTTCTTCTCTCCGAGATCCTGAATAGCAAATGGCTGCTGTGTCTCAGTTCGGCTTCTCACATCGCCGTCAAGTAATATACCAGCTGTTATGTCATGTCATCTTGCGTCTGTCTCTCATGATGGTGAGGGAAGAAGAGGAGCGACCTCTACAGTTAGCCATGAATTATATACGTCTCCTAAAGCACGTGGTCTCTACATATATGGAGCTGTCTTTCTACCATGAGCCAAGCTTAAAAATAGCCTATGTCATGTAAGCTAAAGCATTCTACAGAACTGGGTCTTATAAGAAATTAACGGATTATTAATATTTAACAATTCCCCCTTTTGAGGGAGACAGACATTAATTGGAACCCTCAAATATAACGATCTTTTTTCTTCTTTTCTTCTTCTTTGACAAAATAATTTAATATCAATAATAATAATAATAATAATAATAATAATAATAATATCAGATTACCGTTATAAGTACTCAATGACATAATTGATGTGAATTCATGTTATGGTAAGCCGTGAACAATATTCATATAAAATATGTATAATTATACTTCCCTAAGTCTAAATTGAAGCATCTCAGGTCCAGTCATCATCATCTGATGTCATCTGGTCTTCATTTTGATGTCTTCTGTCTTCTTCTTGGTTCTTTTAAAAATACAGTTTTCTTATAGCATATAGATGTTGTAGGAATTGTGTGGTGTATCAAATCAAAGTCCATAAATTCAAATGTTGATAAGAAACAAAGTCTATAGATGAAATGCAGCTTTAATATCTGTGCAGTGTCATCTTTAAAAACCTGGGCTTACATTGGCTCGCCTTGGATATTCTGGAATCCTCCATCGGTACTGGTCTTTGAACAGGTGTGACGTCTTTGGTCAGCAAAGCAAGGGTTAAAATGACTCTTCCTTGCTAAACATAGCACCATAACCAGTCCTTGTCCTAATGCACAGGACATATGTCAGGGTTGTAGCTTCCTGATAATTACCTTCATTGTTCACCAGCTTTCATCGAAGCTTTTCAGGTGATTGAAAACCTCTGGAACTTGATAAGAACGTGATAACACCGTTCATCTCAGCATCATAGGATCATCGTCCTCTGGTTGTCAGGTTAGACACTTTAATTGTGACTGTCGGTGGTGGATACTGCACTTGTGACTGTCAGTGGTGGATACTGCACTTGTGACTGTCAGTGGTGGATACTGCATTTGTAATTAACACAGTCTATTACTCAGTAATCATAGCTTTGTTACCTTCTGGGATTTCTGGATCGCGGCATTCTTCTTCTTGCAACTGATAAAAATCAATGAAGTTTAGAAATGTGAAAAGTCTTTATTAACATAATTTCAGTATCTTGCTTGAAGTCTTCATTCCCTATTCTATACCAAATCTGGTAATTTCCCTATCCCATAATATCACAGCGTACCATAGCAATCAGTAATATCCATATAATTATTATCAGAATTTGTACTGTATATGGATTTCAATATTTGAAATAATAAACCAATAATAAGTGATAATACATTATTATCCATTTTTTTTTCATGTGATAGAACATTTTTATGTCATAGGTGTAATTACCTTTTTCAACCCATAGGTGTCACTGTGTTTTATGTAACCAGTGTTTTCATCTTTATTAATAAGGAATATATTTATTATACTAATAATATGTAGGAATGTATAGCCATGAACCAAAATAAGAATATATGAGTGAGCGAATGAATGAATAAAAGAATTGTTGCATATAACTCAGAAGTGAAACATTTTCTTAGTAATAGAACCATATAATTGCTATATTTAATGAAGCAATATTCTCAGTAGATATTACTTTACTAAATATTGGTGAAAGAATTAAAAATAATGAAAAATAAGAATAAAAATAAAAATAAGAATAAGGCCTTTATGTTGATGCAGAGTAGTTATGTCTTCAGTAACATATACCCTTAATATTTCCATGATCTGGATTATTTCATAATTGTCATAAACTTGTGTTACCAAAATATTCAAATTATGCAACTTTGCATGTAATTCCTCTTAGTGTAAAGAAATGACTCTTTATAATACTTGTTATTATACCCAATACTTATACCATTGTACCTTATTAATATTTTTTCCTATTAAAATGTGTGAAGAAGAGGTATTAATCAAATGTGATTATGTAGTCAGGATAAAAAACATATTTCCCCCTTAATACCAAAAAATATTGTTTCATGAAATAATTCATTTATCAAAACCAAAATGAAAAATAATTAATGTATAAATTATGTGAATTTATACTTGCTTATACCATTATTTGTCTGAAGATGTGTAACCATCAAAATTAATTTGAATATCATAAAATTATCCTTTGGAAAAATTAATTTAAATGTAGTTTAAGATTAACACACTTGGACAGAGAAGGAAGGTCCACTATTCCCAGATGCAGCTGGTGAATACCAGGCTCTGTGCTGGTGCCTGTTTAAAAGAGCTAAAGCTGATAAGGAAAGAATAGATTTTCTTCCTAAACTATTTTCTATTTTGTTGTGCGATTGCACTTATCCACAATTAACTAAATCAAGAAATAATAATTACTATAGAAATATAGAAATATATGTTTGTATAGATAATATTTCATTATGTATCTTAATATTCTAATAATTTCCTAAAGATAAAAGCTTTTGGGGTTTTTTTTTTTTTTTTCTCTCTTATAGAATCCTGAGGTCTCACAAACATATCACATTACTCGCTCAGCAGCTGCTCATACACTCAGTCACTGTCACTCAGACTGTGTCACATATTAACTTTAAACCAAATACCTCACATATGAAGGTGTGATGAATACACGTATTTTAACCCAAATTATCCTAATTATCAATGCATTGTAAACTATTTCAATTTAGTCTCTTAATATTTCTTTGAATATTCCCCAAATACACATGACATAAATATATGTATATGTATAGCTATACTTGACATTTAGGCCTGGAAAAAAAATTCCATTGCTTTGCAAAAGTTGAGACCCCCTTTAAAATTCTTTTCCTAAGGAACAGGGACATAGCATACTGGTATACTTGTATTATTAGAACAAGGTTCAAATTCCCCTGCTGTGGTTGTCATTCAAACCAGCAGTAAAGCACACACCCAGAACATTTTAAAAAGCAATTAGTTATTTCCTTTTAAGGGTTAGATATATAAAATCATGCAATTATTGCAACATCCTGTGTAAATAAAGGCATAAATCCTTGGAAGAGAATTTTTCTCGATTAAGTCCTGCTTTGAAATGAAAATTCTAAGGAAACATAAAAAATAAGGTTAATATCATATAATTCTAAATATTATTACTGATGTAGATTTTAATTTTCATTAAAAAATACAGTTCTACTATTTCTACTTCTACAAACACTCTATATATACTGTATGACTATGTATATATCCACAAACCATAAAACTACAGGATTATACTCTATAAAATAATTACATATAACTCACTAATTGTATAACACTGTTACACAATATATATATTACTTTTTCTAACCAATTCCTACACCCATACTTATTTCTCTGCAAAAAATATCCTGAAAGGTTCTTGCCATTTTAAAGCTGATAGATTCTTGGAGCAGAGTATTCAGTTTACAGGCCATGATGTCACTCACCACCTGTTTCTGTCTGTTAAATTCGGCCATCTTTGTTACAGAAAGAAAATCAGAACTCATCATTTTTCTTAATTCAATTTGTGTCTTTTCGGTGTTCTTTTGCATCATTCCACATGGCTTATAACAAACATGTGATTTTCTTTTTCTTTCTTCGTAGATTTGATTTTGGGGAAAACTCATTTTAGAAGGTTTTGCTAATACAGGCTTCTGATAAGATTTTACTCTGCCTGTCTTTACAAAATTAGCACAATTTACTTTCCTCTCACGATTCTCGTGTTTTCTGGCAAAATCAAGGGATTGCGCACATTCAAACAATGAATCTTTTTGTGACGCAATAACACGAGATGCAGGATTTAGAAACCAAAATTTGCTTACAAAACTCCTTATGAGGGACGGTGTTTTGACATTCTCACTCAGCATTTTGTACAAACGTTCATATATGGACATGAACGTAAAAATACATTCCTTCCGACCAATCCTTAATTTTTGAAGAATATCAATATCTGGATGATTTTCATTTGATGAACAAAAAATGAGAATTTTTAATCTGTCCTTATCAGTTAAATTCTCATGTGTCTCACCAGATAACTTTAAAGACAATCTCCTAGCAAAATTTACAGGGATCCACATTTTGAACAACTGATTCTTCTCCTCGTTAGATAAATCAAAGTTATCAGTACAACTTTCATAAATCTCAGAGTTTCTACAAACATCTATTTTGTTGTCATAAGCAGGAATTATTTGGCATATTTTTATCAAATTCTTCCTCACGCTACTTCGAATTTGGGCCTGTGAGTCTTCTATTTTTAGTGGTACGTCTTTCCCTTGTACGTCCTCTACGTCAGTTCTGAAGTCTCCTCCTACTTCTCCATCTTGTTCCACGTCTGCAAGGTCACCTTCAATAGCTGCTACTACTTGTAACTGTTTCTCCACATTACAGTGAATCTCGGGAATATCACTATCCTCTACACAATCATTTTTAGATTTCTCTGACACAGATCTATGAAATATATCTACCATCTGTAGAATATTTTTTAATCTCTCTCTTTCTCTATTGAAAAACTTAGAATCTAACCTCTGATTCTCGAGTTCACACTCGGCATATAAACTTAACCATAAAACTTCTGAATTAGAATTGTCTACAGACTTAAATTTCAATTTACTCTGCTTAGCAAGACAATTAATGACATCCATTTTATCTTACCTTGAAATGTCTCAGCTCCTTTGATGGACAACGCTGGGTTCCTGTCTTCACACGTCTGGCTTAGGTCTGGTACTTTTGGCACTTGTAGTACTTCTCAATCTATCTGGTACTTCTTACTTCTAGGTTCTATGTGATTCTTGTAAGTAGTGGAATTCCCGATAACTTGCACATATGATTTGACGTTAGCAAAGTCCAATCCCCCGTGTGTGCAAGTTGAGGGAAATCCGCAAAAAAGTACAAAAATTCAGATCTGGCTGGCTCTCCAATGTAAAATAATGCATATCCTGTAAAATACTCAGGACTAGTTACCAGATAAAAATATAGTGGTTTATTTGATTTCTTCCATCAAAGAAAGGTTATTACAGAAAAACAGGTGAATAAAAATAAGTGAAAGAGATATTGTCCATTAGATCATGCTCTGAGATCCCACATGGCAAAAGCAACATGTATTCTTCTTCTCTCCGAGATCCTGAATAGCAAATGGCTGCTGTGTCTCAGTTCGGCTTCTCACATCGCCGTCAAGTAATATACCAGCTGTTATGTCATGTCATCTTGCGTCTGTCTCTCATGATGGTGAGGGAAGAAGAGGAGCGACCTCTACAGTTAGCCATGAATTATATACGTCTCCTAAAGCACGTGGTCTCTACATATATGGAGCTGTCTTTCTACCATGAGCCAAGCTTAAAAATAGCCTATGTCATGTAAGCTAAAGCATTCTACAGAACTGGGTCTTATAAGAAATTAACGGATTATTAATATTTAACAAAGTGCAGCACAGATTCATCTCATCTAAAAGCCCAGATCATTACATCAGGAACAGAACAGACATTTCTAGGACATTTCCCTGACTCCTGACCTCACAGCCCTGCCTCACTACTGAGCCTGTACATAAAGTGCAGCACAGATTCATCTCACCTAAAAGCCCAGATCATTAGATCAGGAACAGAACAGACATTTATAGGACATTTCCCTGACTCCTGACCCCACACACTGCCTCACTACTGAGCCTGTACATAAAGTGCAGCACAGATTCATCTCACCTAAATGCCCAGATCATTAGATCAGGAACAGAGCAGACATTTATCGGACATTTCCCTGACTCTTGGCCCCACAGCACTGCCTCACTACTGAGCGTGTGCATAAAGTGCAGCACAGATTCATATCACCTAAAAGCCCAGATCATTAGATCAGGAACAGGACAGACATTTATAGGACATTTCCCTGACTCCTGACCCCACAGCACTGCCTCACTACTGAGCCTGTACATAAAGTGCAGCACAGATTCATCTCACCTAAAAGCCCAGATCATTAGATCAGGAACAGGACAGACATTTCTAGGACATTTCCCTGACTCCTGATCCCACAGCACTGCCTCAATACAGAGCATGTACATAACGTGCAGCACAGATTCATCTCACCTAAAAGCCCAGATTATTAGATCAGGAACAGGACAGACATTTATAGGACATTTCCCTGACTCCTGATCCCACAGCACTACCTCAGTAATGAGCATGTACATAAAGTGCAGCACAGATTCATCTCACCTAAAAGCCCAGATCATTATATCAGCAACAGGACAGACATTTCTAGGATATTTCCCTGACTCATGATCCCACAGCACTGCCTCACTACTGAGCATGTACATAACTTGCAGCACAGATTCATCCCAGCTAAAAGCCCAGATCATTATATCAGGGACTGGACAGACATTTATAGGACATTTCCCTGACTCCTGACCCCACAGCGCTGCCTCACTACTGAGCATGTGCATAAAGTGCAGCACAGATTCATCTCACCTAAAAGCCCAGATCATTAGATCAGGACACAGGACAGACATTTATAGGACATTTCCCTGACTCCTGACCCCACAGCGCTGCCTCGCTACTGAGCCTGTACATAAAGTGCAGCACAGATTCATCTCACCTAAAAGCCCAGATCATTAGATCAGGAACAGGACAGATATTTATAGGACATTAACCTGATTCCTTACCCCACAGCACTGCCTCACTACTGAGCATGTGCATAAAGTGCAGCACAGATTCATCTCACCTAAAAGCCCAGATCATTAGATCAGGAACAGGACAGACATTTATAGGACATTTCCCTGACTCCTGATCCCACAGCACTGACTCACTACTGAGCCTGTACATAAAGTGCAGCACAGATTCATCTCACCTAAATGCCCAGATCATTAGATCAGGAACAGGACAGACATTTATAGGACATTTCCCTGACTCCTGACCCCACAGCACTGCCTCACTACTGAGCATGTACATAAAGTGCAGCACAGATTCATCTCAGCTAAAAGTCCAGATCAATAGATCGGGAACAGAAAAGACATTTATAGGACATTTCCCTGACTCCTGCTCCCACAGCACTGCCTCACTACTGAGCCTGTACATAAAGTGCAGCACAGAATCATTTCACCTAAAAGCCCAGATCATTAGATCAGGAACAGAACAGACATTTATAGGAAATTTCCCTGACTCCTGATCCCACAGCACTGCCTCACTACTGGGCATGTACATAAAGTGCAGCACAGATTCATCTCACCTAAAAGCCCAGATCATTAGATCAGGAACAGGACAGATATTTATAGGACATTAACCTGATTCCTTACCCCACAGCACTGCCTCACTACTGAGCATGTGCATAAAGTGCAGCACAGATTCATCTCACCTAAAAGCCCAGATCATTAGATCAGGAACAGGACAGACATTTATAGGACATTTCCCTGACTCCTGATCCCACAGCACTGACTCACTACTGAGCCTGTACATAAAGTGCAGCACAGATTCATCTCACCTAAATGCCCAGATCATTAGATCAGGAACAGGACAGACATTTATAGGACATTTCCCTGACTCCTGACCCCACAGCACTGCCTCACTACTGAGCATGTACATAAAGTGCAGCACAGATTCATCTCAGCTAAAAGTCCAGATCAATAGATCGGGAACAGAAAAGACATTTATAGGACATTTCCCTGACTCCTGCTCCCACAGCACTGCCTCACTACTGAGCCTGTACATAAAGTGCAGCACAGAATCATTTCACCTAAAAGCCCAGATCATTAGATCAGGAACAGAACAGACATTTATAGGAAATTTCCCTGACTCCTGATCCCACAGCACTGCCTCACTACTGGGCATGTACATAAAGTGCAGCACAGACTCATCTCACCTAAAAGCCCAGATCATTAGATCAGGAACAGAACAGACATTTCTAGGACATTTCCCTGACTCCTGATCCCACAGCGCTGTCTCACTACTGAGCATGTACATAGAGTGCAGCACAGATTCATCTCACCTAAAAGCACAGATCATTAGATCAGGAACAGGACAGATATTTACAGGACATTTCCCTTATTCATGACCCCACAGCGCTGCCTCACTACTGAGCATGTGCATAAAGTGCAGCACAGATTCATCTCACCTAAAAGCCCAGATCTTTAGATAAGGAACAGGACAGACATTTATAGGACATTTCCCTGACTACTGACCCCACAGCACTGCCTCACTACTGAGCCTGTACATAAAGTGCAGCAAAGATTCATCTGATCTAAAAGCCCAGATCATTAGATCATGAACAGGACAGACATTTATTGGACATTTCCCTGACTCCTGACCCCACAGCACTGCCTCGCTACTGAGCATGTACATAACGTGCAGCACAGATTCATCTCACCTTAAATCCCAGATCATTAGATCAGGAACAGGACAGACATTTATAGGACATTTCCCTGACTCCTGACCCCACAGTGCTGCCTCACTACTGAGTATGTGCATAAAGTGCAGCACAGATTCATCTCACCTAAAAGTCCAGATCATTAGATCAGGAACAGGACAGACATTTATAGGACATTTCCCTGACTCCTGAACCCACAGCGCTGCCTCACTACTGAGCCTGTACATAAAGTGCAGCACAGATTCATCTTACCTAAAAGCCCAGATCATTAGATCAGGAACAGGACAGACATTTATAGGACATTTCCCTGACTCCTGACCCCACAGCACTGCCTCACTACTGAGCATGTACATAAAGTGCAGCACAGATTCATCTCACCTAAAAGCCCAGATCATTAGATCAGTAACAGAACAGACATGTATAGGACATTTCCCTGACTCCTGACCCCACAGCGCTGCCTCACTACTGAGCCTGTACATAAAGTGCAGCACAGATTCATCTCACCTAAATGCCCAGATCATTAGATCAGGAACAGAACAGACATTTATAGGACATTTCCCTGACTCCTGACCCCACACTGCTTCACTACTGAGCATGTACATAAAGTGCAGCACAGATTCATCTCACCTAAAAGCCCAGATCATTAGATCAGGAACAGAACAGACATTTAAAGGACATTTCCCTGACTACTGACCCCACAGCACTGCCTCACTACTGAGCCTGTACATAAAGTGCAGCAAAGATTCATCTGATCTAAAAGCCCAGATCATTAGATCATGAACAGGACAGACATTTATTGGACATTTCCCTGACTCCTGACCCCACAGCACTGCCTCGCTACTGAGCATGTACATAACGTGCAGCACAGATTCATCTCACCTTAAATCCCAGATCATTAGATCAGGAACAGGACAGACATTTATAGGACATTTCCCTGACTCCTGACCCCACAGTGCTGCCTCACTACTGAGCCTGTACATAAAGTGCAGCACAGATTCATCTCACCTAAAAGCCCAGGTCATTAGATTAGGAACAGGACAGATAAATAAAGGACATTTCTCTGACTCCTGACCCCACAGCACTGCCTCACTACTGAGCATGTACATAAAGTGCAGCACAGATTCATCTTACCTAAAAGCCCAGATCATTAGATCAGGAACAGGACAGACATTTATAGGACATTTCCCTGACTTTTGACCCCACAGCGCTGCCTCGCTACTGAGCCTGTACATAAAGTGCAGCACAGATTCATCTCACCTAAAAGCCCAGGTCATTAGATCAGGAACAGGACAGATATTTAAAGGACATTTCCCTGACTCCTGACCCCACAGCACTGCCTCACTACTGAGCATGTACATAAAGTGCAGCACAGATTCATCTTACCTAAAAGCCCATATCATTAGATCAGGAACAGAACAGACATGTATAGGACATTTCCCTGACTCCTTACCCCACAGCACTGCCTCACTACTGAGCATGTACATAAAGTGCAGCACAGATTCATCTTACCTAAAAGCCCATATCATTAGATCAGGAACAGAACAGACATATATAGGACATTTCCCTGACTCCTGACCCCACAGCCCTGCCTCACTACTGAGCATGTACCTAAAGTGCAGCACAGATTCATTTCACCTAAAAGCCCAGATCATTATATCAGGAACAGGACAGAGATTTATAGGCCATTTCCCTGACTCCTGACCCCACAGCGCTGCCTCACTACTGAGCTTGTGCATAAAGTGCAGCACAGATTCATCTCAGCTAAAAGCCCAGATCTTTAGATAAGGAACAGGACAGACATTTATAGGACATTTCCCTGACTCCAGACCCCACAGCACTTGTCACTACTGAGCATGTGCATAAAGTGCAGCACAGATTCCTCTCACATTAAAGCCCAGATCATTAGATCAGGAACAGAACAGACACGTATATGACAGTTCCCTGACTCCTGACCCCACACACTGACTCACTACTGAGCCTGTACATAAAGTGCAGCACAGATTCATCTCACCTAAAAGCCCAGATCATTAGATCAGGAACAGGACAGACATTTATAGGACATTTCCCTGACTCCTGACCCCACAGCACTGCCTCACTACTGAGCATGTGCATAAAGTGCAGCACATATTCATGTCACCTAAAAGCACAGATCATTAGATCAGGAACAGAACAGACATATATAGGACATTTCCCTGACTCCTGACCCCACAGCCCTGCCTCACTACTGAGCATGTACCTAAAGTGCAGCACAGATTCATTTCACCTAAAAGCCCAGATCATTATATCAGGAACAGGACAGAGATTTATAGGCCATTTCCCTGACTCCTGACCCCACAGCGCTGCCTCACTACTGAGCTTGTGCATAAAGTGCAGCACAGATTCATCTCAGCTAAAAGCCCAGATCTTTAGATAAGGAACAGGACAGACATTTATAGGACATTTCCCTGACTCCAGACCCCACAGCACTTGTCAATACTGAGCATGTGCATAAAGTGCAGCACAGATTCCTCTCACATTAAAGCCCAGATCATTAGATCAGGAACAGAACAGACACGTATATGACAGTTCCCTGACTCCTGACCCCACACACTGACTCACTACTGAGCCTGTACATAAAGTGCAGCACAGATTCATCTCACCTAAAAGCCCAGATCATTAGATCAGGAACAGGACAGACATTTATAGGACATTTCCCTGACTCCTGACCCCACAGCACTGCCTCACTACTGAGCATGTGCATAAAGTGCAGCACATATTCATGTCACCTAAAAGCACAGATCATTAGATCAGGAACAGAACAGACATTTATAGGACATTTCCCTGACTCCTGATCCCACAGCACTGCCTCACTACTGAGCATGTACATAACATGCAGCACATATTCATCTCACCTAAAAGCCCAGATCATTAGATCAGGAACAGTACAGACATTTATAGGACATTTCCCTGACTCCTGACCCCACAGTGCTGCCTCATACTGAGCATGTGCATAAAGTGCAGCACAGATTCATCTCACCTAAAAGACCAGATCATTAGATCAGGAACAGGACAGACATTTATAGGACATTTCCCTGACTCCTGACCTCACAGCAATGCCTCACGACTGAGCCTGTACATAAAGTTTAGCATAGATTCATCTCACGTAAAAGCCCAAATTATTAGATCAGGAACAGAACAGACATTTATAGGACATTTCCCTGACTCCTGACCCCACAGCACTGCCTCACTACGGAGCACGTACAAAAAGTGCAGCACAGATTCATCTCACCTAAAAGTCCAGATCATTAGATCAGGAACAGGACAGACATTTATAGGACATTTCCCTGACTCCTGACCACACAGCACTGCCTCACTACTGAGCCTGTACATAAAGTGCAGCACAGATTCATCTCAGCTAAAAGTCCAGATCATTAGATCGGGAACAGAACAGACATTTATAGGACATTTCCCTGACTCCTGACCCCACAGCACTGCCTCATTACTGTGCCTGTACATAAAGTGCAGCACAGATTCATCTCAGCTAAAAGCCCAGATCATTAGATCAGGAACAGAACAGACATTTATAGGACATTTCCCTGAGTCCTGATCCCACAGCACTGCCTCACTACTGGGCATGTACATAACATGCAGCACATATTCATCTCACCTAAAAGCACAGATCATTAGATCAGGAACAGAACAGACATTTATAGGACATTTCCCTGACTCCTGATCCCACAGCACTGCCTCACTACTGAGCATGTACATAACATGCAGCACAGATTCATCTCAGCTAAAAGTCCAGATCATTAGATCGGGAACAGAACAGACATTTATAGGACATTTCCCTGACTCCTGATCCCACAGCACTGCCTCATTACTGTGCCTGTACATAAAGTGCAACACAGATTCATCTCACCTAAAAGCCCAGATCATTAGATCAGGAACAGAACAGACATTTATAGGACATTTCCCTGACTCCTGATCCCACAGCACTGCCTCACTACTGAGCATGTACATAACATGCAGCACAGATTCATCTCAGCTAAAAGTCCAGATCATTAGATCGGGAACAGAACAGACATTTATAGGACATTTCCCTGACTCCTGACCCCACAGCACTGCCTCACTACTGAGCCTGTACATAAAGTGCAGCACAGATTCATCTCACCTAAAAGCCCAGATCATTAGATCAGGAACAGAACAGACATTTATAGGACATTTCCCTGACTCCTGATCCCACAGCACTGCCTCACTACTGAGCCTGTACATAAAGTGCAGCACAGATTCATCTCACCTAAAAGCCCAGATCATTAGATCAGGAACAGAACAGACATTTATAGGACATTTCCCTGAGTCCTGATCCCACAGCACTGCCTCACTACTGAGCCTGTACATAACGTGCAGCACAGATTCATCTCACCTAAAAGACCAGATCATTAGATCAGGAACAGGACAGACATTTCTAGGACATTTCTCTGACTCCTGATACAACAGCACTGCCTCACTACTGAGCATGTACATAACGTGCAGCACAGATTCATCTCACCTAAAAGCCCATATCATTAGATCAGGAACAGGACAGACATTTATAGGACATTTCCCTTATTCCTGACCCCACAGCGCTGCCACACTACTGCGCATGTGCATAAAGTGCAGCACAGATTCATCTCACCTAAAAGCCCAGATCATTAGATCAGGAACAGGACAGACATGTATAGGACATTTCCCTGACTCATGACCCCACAGCGCTGCCTCACTACTGAGCATGTACATAAAGTGCAGCACAGATTCATCTCACCTAAAAGCTCAGATCATTAGATCAGGAGCAGAACAGACATTTATAGGACATTTCCCTGACTCCTGACCCCACAGCACTCGTCACTAATGAGCCTGTACATAAAGTGCAGCAAAGATTCATCTCACCTAAAAGCCCAGATCATTAGATCAGGAACAGGACAGACATTTATAGGACATCTCCCTGACTCCTGATCCCACACCACTGCCTCACTACTGAGCATGTACATAACGTGCAGCACAGATTCATCTCAACTAAAAGCCCAGATCATTAGATCAGGAACAGAACATACATGTACAGGACATTTCCCTGACTCCTGACCCCACAGCGCTGCCTCACTACTGAGTCTGTACATAAAGTGCAGCACAGATTCATCTCTCCTAAAAGCCCAGATCATTAGATCAGGAACAAAACAGACATTTATAGGACATTTCCCTGACTCCTGACCCCACAGCACTGCCTCACTACTGAGCATGTGCATAAAGTGCAGCACAGATTCATCTCACCTAAAAGCCCAGATCATTAGATCAGGAACAGAACAGACATTTATAGGACACTTCCCTGACTCCTGACCCCACAGCACAGTCTCACAGATTCATCTCACCTAAAAGCCCAGATCATTAGATCAGGAACAGGACACACATTTATAGGACATTTCCCTGACTCCTGACCCCACAGCACTGCCTCACTACTGAGCCTGTACATAACGTGCAGCATAGATTCATCGCACCTAAAAGCCCAGATCATTAGATCAGGAACAGGACAGACATTTATAGGACATTTCCCTGACTCCTGACCCCACAGCGCTGCCTCACTACTGAGCATGTGCATAAAGTACAGCAAGGATTCATCACACCTAAAAGCACAGATAATTAGATCAGGAACAGAACAGACATTTATAGGACATTTCCCTGACTCCTGACCCCACAGCAGTGCCTCACTACTGAGCCTGTACATAAAGTGCAGCACAGATTCATCTCACCAAAAAGCCCAGATCATTAGATCAGGAACAGGACAGACATTCATAGGACATTTCCCTGACTCCTGACCCCACAGCACTGCCTCCCTTCTGAGCATGTACATAAAGTGCAGCACAGACTCACCTCAGCTAAAAGTCCAGATCATTAGATCAGGAACAGAACAGACATTTATAGGACATTTCCATGACTCCTGACCCCACAGCGCTGCCTCACTACTGAGTCTGTACATAAAGTGCAGCACAGATTGATCTCTTCTAAAAGCCCAGATCATTAGATCAGGAACAGGGCAGACATTTATAGGACATTTCCCTAACTCCTTACCCCACAGCACAGCCTCACAGATTCATCTCACCTAAAAGCCCAGATCATTAGATCAGGAACAGAACAGACATTTATAGGACATTTCCCTGACTCCTGACCCCACAGCACTGCCTCACTACTGAGCCTGTACATAAAGTGCAGCACAGATTTATCTGACTTAAAAGCCCAGATCATTAGATCAGGAACAGGACAGACATTTATAGGACATTTCCCTGACTCCTGACCCCACACCAGTGACTCACTACTGAGCCTGTACATAAAGTGCAGCACAGATTTATCTGACTTAAAAGCCCAGATCATTAGATCAGGAACAGGACAGACATTTATAGAACATTTCCCTGACTCCTGATCCCACAGCACTGCCTCACTACTGAGCATGTACCTAAAGTGCAGCACAGATTCATTTCACCTAAAAGCCCAGATCATTATATCAGGAACAGGACAGAGATTTATAGGCCATTTCCCTGACTCCTGACCCCACAGCGCTGCCTCACTACTGAGCGTGTGCATAAAGTGCAGCACAGATTCATCTCAGCTAAAAGCCCAGATCTTTAGATAAGGAACAGGACAGACATTTATAGGACATTTCCCTGACTCCTGACCCCATACACTGCCTCACTACTGAGCCTGTACATAAAGTGCAGCACAGATTCATCTCACCTAAATGCCCAGATCATTAGATCAGGAACAGAGCAGACATTTATCGGACATTTCCCTGACTCTTGGCCCCACAGCGCTGCCTCACTACTGAGCGTGTGCATAAAGTGCAGCACAGATTCATATCACCTAAAAGCCCAGATCATTAGATCAGGAACAGGACAGACATTTATAGGACATTTCCCTGACTCCTGACCCCACAGCACTGCCTCATTACTGAGCATGTGCATAAAGTGCAGCACATATTCATCTCACCTAAAAGCACAGATCATTAGATCAGGAACAGAACAGACATTTATAGGACATTTCCCTGACTCCTGATCCCACAGCACTGCCTCACTACTGAGCATGTACATAACATGCAGCACATATTCATCTCACCTAAAAGCACAGATCATTAGATCAGGAACAGAACAGACATTTATAGGACATTTCCCTGACTCCTGACCCCACAGCACTGCCTCACTACTGAGCCTGTACATAAAGTGCAGCACAGATTCATCTCACCTAAAATCCCAGATCATTAGCTCAGGAACAGGACAGACATTTATAGGACATTTCCCTGACTCCTGACCCCACAGCAGTGCCTCACTACGGAGCCTGTACATAAAATTCAGCACAGATTCATCTCACGTAAAAGCCCAAATTATTAGATCAGGAACAGAACAGACATTTATAGGACATTTCCCTGACTCCTGACCCCACAGCGCTGCCTCACTACTTTGCATGTGTATAAAGTGCAGCACAGATTCCTCTCACATTAAAGCCCAGATCATTAGATCAGGAACAGAACAGACACATATATGACAGTTCCCTGACTCCTGACCCCACACACTGACTCACTACTGAGCCTGTACATAAAGTGCAGCACAGATTCATCTCACCTAAAAGCCCAGATCATTAGATCAGGAACAGGACAGACATTTATAGGACATTTCCCTGACTCCTGACCCCACAGCGCTGCCTCGCTACTGAGCATGTGCATAAAGTGCAGCACAGATTCATCTCAGCTAAAAGCCCAGATCATTAGATCAGGAACAGGACAGACATTTATAGGACATTTCCCTGACTCCTGACCCCACAGCGCTGCCTCGCTACTGAGCCTGTACATAAAGTTCAGCACAGATTCATCTCACCTAAAAGCCCAGGTCATTAGATCAGGAACAGGACAGATATTTAAAGGACATTTCCCTGACTCCTGACCCCACAGCACTGCCTCACTACTGAACATGTACATAAAGTGCAGCACAGATTCATCTTACCTAAAAGCCCATATCATTAGATCAGGAACAGAACAGACATGTATAGGACATTTCCCTGACTCCTGACCCCACAGCCCTGCCTCACTACTGAGCATGTACCTAAAGTGCAGCACAGATTCATTTCACCTAAAAACCCAGATCATTAGATCAGGAACAGGACAGACATTTATAGGACATTTCCCTTACTCCTGACCCCACAGCACTGCCTCACTACAGAGCCTGTACATAAAGTGCAGCACAGATTCATCTTACCTAAAAGCCCATATCATTAGATCAGGAACAGAACAGACATGTATAGGACATTTCCCTGACTCCTGACCCCACAGCCCTGCCTCACTACTGAGCATGTACCTAAAGTGCAGCACAGATTCATTTCACCTAAAAGCCCAGATCATTAGATCAGGAACAGGACAGACATTTATAGGACATTTCCCTTACTCCTGACCCCACAGCACTGCCTCACTACAGAGCCTGTACATAAAGTGCAGCACAGATTCATCTCACCTAAAAGCCCAGATCATTAGATCAGGAACAGAACAGACATTTATAGGACATTTCCCTTACTCCTGACCCCACAGCACTGCCTCACTACAGAGCCTGTACATAAAGTGCAGCAAAGATTCATCTCACCTAAAAGCCCAGATCATTAGATCAGGAACAGGACAGACATTTATAGGACATTTCCATGACTCCTGACCCCACAGCACTGCCTCACTACTGAGCATGTGCATAAAGTGCAGCACAGATTCATCTCATCTAAAAGCCCAGATCATTAGATCAGGAACAGAACAGACTGATAGGAACTGAAGGAGTTAAATTGAGTTCTGTCTATGTTGCATTCTCTTGTTTAAAACCTTATCTGTTCTTCCAGGAGATGTCTCAGACATCTCCCTTGTGAACCAAGGTCAAATACCTCTGCTTTTTCGCCTAAATGACTTTCTTTGTCTAAAACAAGTTGTAAAATCATTTGTACTGCGCATGTCTGTAAAATGTTTAAATTCTTTACTATAAAAGACGGAAGCCTAACTGATAAGCCAGAGGCGTCTTGGCAGGCATCCCGAGTGGTATTATACAGCTGGTGTCTGTGTAGTTCTTCTCGACGGAGCTGATTTAATTAGAGACATATGGTGCTTCACACCTAAGTACATCGGTCCTTCAGATGAAAGAGTAATCTGAGGGATCCCGACAGTTTCCTGGCGCCCGAAACAGGGACCTGATATAGGCACCTCTCCAAGACTACCCGATCTACAGACCACTCCAGTTACTGATGAAATTGTGAACAGCAGACCTAAACACCTGGCCAGGTAAGAGATCAATTTTTCTCTTCTCTGCTCTTCATAATCTATCATTATAACTAAGGTCCGTATAAAGGGGAATCTAGTAGAGGAGGGGGCCGTAAAATCAGGTCCATATAAGAACTCTGAGGAAATCGGGTGTGACACGCATATGTCATTTCTGCTCGAATGAGAGGTTACTGTAGGTTCTGTCTGTGCACAGCTATTTTTAGAAAAAGAGCTGATGCAAATCAAAATGGGAGAGGTCTGACATTATGGAATATAAGGCTGGGTGAACAGTTCATACTGCGCAGCCCGGACGGACAAGTTTTTCACAATAGACGGTTCCGCACTAGGAATAGAGGAGGTTGTTGAATGGCTACTTTGATTTGAAAGGTTGTGGAAAGTAGAAAAATAAGCTGCACAGTAGGTATTCGTTCAAAGAGTGGTGATATTGCCTAACTGGGTCATGTGACAGCGTCCTTTCGGGGAGGTCACCGCCTAAGCTTAAATCAACACCCTTTACGAATAAACCTTGTGACAGATAAGAGTGTGACCGAATGAGCACAGGACCGTGAAATGAGCCTGTGACAGGATATGACTGAAGAACCCCAGTAGATGGACACTTTATTTACAATCCTGTGTGTTGTGGGAGTATTTCTGTTCGGATGCTACATAGCATATAAGTACACGAAACACGTAGTACACCGAGGAACAGACACTCCATTTAGCCTGTTAGCACCTTAGGAAGAAGGTAACGAGGTATAGTAGAGCCTAGTCTTGAGCTTACCCAATACACCACCTAAGGCAGGGGACTAACAGGAAGACAACAAGAGAGACAGGATAAGAATAAAAGATAAGATGGGGAACAGTCAGGGAAAGACACCTGAAGAAGGAAATCGGTTATGTGATATAATTGAGGATAGATATGGAAGTAGTGCAGCAAAGAACCTGGAAAAAGTATTAATCAAATCCAAAGTGCAAGATAGGCAGGCTGTGTGAATCCTTGTATATATGTCTATGAGAACCTCTGAATAAGATGAGAGATGAGTAATTGAGTATAAAAAAAAAAAAAATCAGTGAATGAGCACGTATGAATGAATCATCACACATCTTTTTTGTGTCAAGAGATTTGTGACCTTTCTAGTTGTGGTGGAATCCCGGACAGATGCGTTATAGATATTTCAAATCTACATCTGAGACTGAATGAATTGAGTAATGATATAGTTCGTGTTATATGTGGCATTACAACAGTACTTAATTGAAGATTGGAAGTTAAAAGTAAGAGATGGTGCCTAATTTAGAAGGGAATTGTAAGTGATTGCTTGGTCATTAATGTGTTTGAACCTGCTTCTAGTTGTGTGATTGATTTGTATAGCAAATTGTGTCAAATTACAAGAGACAGAGAAGGAAGGAAGCAGTAAAACAAGTGGGACAAATATTGAAAAAGGAAAAAATACCAGAGTGTGAATGTTTGGATGTACAAAAAGGCACAGACAAGGGAAGAAAATAGCAAGTGAATAAATGATGCTTGAGAATGTGCAGCAGTATGGAATGTGTATTATGAATGTTTGATTGACAAAGTGTAACCAGAGACCCAGACAAAACAGATGGACTTGTAAACACTGTGGTCAGACTCAGACAAACCCAGACTGAATAGCTACTTGTGTGACCTGTGCTACTGACCTAAGAGAATTGCACTAAATCCTATCCAGACTAGATCATAAGAAGCTGACATAATAGTGTGGATAGTGGGTAGTGGGGACATTGGCCCTTGAGGAGTAAGCTGACAGTAGACATCAGACGGCCAACCCCAGCAGGACCTAGAAGTGTGACTAGAATAAGAAAGATACAGGTGTATTATCCCTGGAGCCCCTCTGACCAGCTAGCTTTGCTGAAGCAGCTGCCTGCCCCTGAAGATCAACCATTCCCGTTTTACAGACACATAAAGGAAGTACAGCAGACATATAAGTGTACCTGGGCAGACCTAGAGAGGTTGGTGAGTTTAAAGGCAGGTGACGCACTAGATCATATAATTAAGACACACAGATGTGACAAAGAATCAGGCTTGGGGCATGGATGATAAATCTGCACGATCTGGGGAGACGTACTGTGAGTCACTAAGACAATGGGCCGCAGTGGAACAATCAGAGCAGTCTGTACTCCTGACTAATGTGACACAGCAAAAAGGAGAGAGAGTAGAGATATACCTTGGACGGTTACAGCTGAAATGGGCAGACATAGGGTACATTTGCATAAACCCACTTGATGTTAGAATACTGGTGAATGCATTCATTGACGGTATGAACAAAGACCTCCTTAAAGTAGCTAAAGAAATTGAGCAGTACAGACAGCCAGACCTGAATGGAGACATGTAGATCCGAAAGACCTCCTTAAGGTAGCTAAAGAAATTAAGCAAACAAGGACAATAAAACGACCTGTCATGTATGCTGGAGCACAAGGAAAAAAGTGGAGACGTAATAGGAAAGGCATGTGAGATGACACTGACGATCCATGCCATACTCCTACAAGTTCAACCAAAACATCTGTCTATGGCCAGACAGCTCTGACTTGAGTGTGCTCTACTAATTCCTGAGTATGTCACTCCTCAAAAGATGTAACGTTCTGAATCCAGCCACCCTCCTGCCTGTGGATTCAGAAAAGGGGGAATTGGTGACCCGTATTGGCAAGTGAGGAAGGATACTTTGACATGACGCATGAACATGTCTGCATAGAACTGATGAGTCAGGAGACAGTTGGGTTTGCACACATTCATGAAAAACCTGTTCCTAATGCAGACTTTGAGTTTCTTTTTTGTAGATGGCCCCAGATACCACCAGGATGGACGATTCTACACTGGATATGCAGTAGTATCCTCACATGAGGTAATCCGAGCGGAACCACTCTCTCCTCACATGTCGGCGCAGGAGGCAGAGTTGAAGGCACTCACTGAGGCGTGTAGAGCCGCTGCAGGTAAAGTCGCTAATATTTTCAGAGATTCGAAGCCCATTAAAAATGCAGAGCTGGTGAAACAATTGATGGAGGCATTGATGTTACCAGTCCAGGTTGGCATTGTCAAGGTAAAAGCACACACAAAGGTGACTCCGTGGAGGTAGAGGGCAATAGAAGGGCGAACGAGGCTGCTAAAATAGCACAAGGCGGCCTAGAGAGAGCAGTGGACGGTGGCGGGGAGTCAGCGTATTCCAGCCACATTGGGTCTAGATGTCCTGAAATCCCTCCAGCAAAAGGCTGCCCAAACAGAGAAGGTACACCGGGGGAGACTGGGAGCTGAGCTGAACTCAAATGGAGTATGGGAGAATAAGGATAAAATGTGCCCACCAAAGTCCCTGTTCCCAATCATGGCGCAAGCAGCACATGACCCCAATCACACCTCAAAAAGTCACATGTGTGCCATGGTAGATGCCTTCTGGATCGCTCCTGGCTTCAGTTGCGCAGCCGCGAAACTTGTACAATCATGCCTCATCTGTGCACAGCACAACCCAGGTAAAACAGTAAAAGTCCCTAAGAAAGCGACACCTAGGCCTCTCTACCCGTTTCAGAGACGGCAGATTGACGACATACAGCTACCAAGGTAGGAGTGTATGCAAATATCCTAGTATGTGTAGATCTCTTCTCTGGATGGCCAGAGGCCTACCCGGTGAAAACGGCTACAGCTCGAGCCACTGCAAAGAAACTGGTGATGGAACTAGTACCACGATTCGGTGTCCCTGAAACAATTGAATCAGACAGAGGTACACACTTTACTGCTGAGGTAATGCAAAATGTAATGCAAATGATAGGTGTAGAACAGGCATTTCATACACCCTACCACCCACAGAGTTCAGGGAAGGTAGAAAGAATGAACGGGACACTGAAATTGAAAATACAGAAAACCATGGAGCAGACCCATAGACCATGGCCAGAGTGTCTCCCATTAGCATTATTCTCAGTAAGGTACACACCCACGGGGAAAACTAAACTGTCACCCTTCGAGATACTGTTTGGAAGACCACCGAACACAGGGTTGTACTACCCACAGGTCTTAACACTTAATGTGGATAATTTGACAAGTTATGTAATCCAGTTGCAAAAGCATTTAACTCAAATGCATTCTCTAGTTTTCTCTTCCATTCCAGATCCAGATAGTGTGGAAGGAACTCACTGTCTACAACCTGGTGATTACGTATATGTCAAGAAACACTCCAGAAAGACCCTTGAACCCCGATATCAAGGACCTTACCAAGTACTCCTAATAACGCCTACTTCTGTTAAGTTGGAAGGACGACCAACCTGGATCCACGCATCGCATTGCAAACTAGCCACAGGAATTAACAAAGCATAAGAGTGCATAATGTTTTGGTTTGGTTTTGTTGCATTATCTGTAATAATGGTAGCTGCGTGGGACAATCTAAATTCTCCAATGTCCTTGAATAATAAGTTTATACAACATCATGAAAAAATACTAAATGATTGGTCAAATCATTTGCTGGATCTGCACACATTCAGCAGTATCAGCCACTAGTATTCCGTTCCTTGTTATTCCTATGCCACCCGAGGAATTATTTGCCTGGACCAGTTGTTCTGATACACTTGCTAATAATGCCACAAATAATGTGAAGTTATGGAACACAACTGTTGGAATACCTATTGTGGGATGGGTAGGATACCCTTGGTGGCAGGGTAATCTTTCAGGAAGTAATACATACCTTCAATATCTGGCATATAAAGGGGGGGCTTGGGTACCCAGGAATAGAACTCGATTAACCTACCTGGGGCAAATTCCAATGTATGGCCTACAAGTTAGTTTTAATGTAACTTCCCACTCTACTGATGCCTTCAAACCAATACTGCTAGAAAGAAGGTTGCATAATACGTCCTGGGAGTATTCCAATTTATTTCCCCAGGGCAATAATGAAACTTGTTTTAATATTTCAGGTAATATACCTTGCAACGAGTCATCTGGATATGAGAAAGGAACTCCCACCTGTGGAAATCCCGATGTAGGGTAGTGTAGCCCTTTAGGACAACTTCCAAATTGGTGTATGCTTCAGAATGTATCTGCGTTCATAGATTTAGTTCATAGACTGGTATTACAACATTCAGCCCTATGGGACCTACCTAGTGACATGTACTGGATATGTGGAGACAATGCATATAAATGGTTGCCAGTAGGGGTAAAAGGTGGTTGTACTCTGGGTCGTTTGACTCCAGCTACCTTTGTTATTCCGAATGACCAGTTGAATACTCAGAGCATACCTAAACACACGTTGTACAAAAGAGCTGCTGACAATACACCTCGCCTCTCTGGGAGACCACATATAGTGCAGATGAGTGTGGCTAATAAAATTGTCAGCTCTATTTTTATTTATCCTATGATTACTCAAATGTGGGATAAATTAGTCAGGGCTACAGATTACTTAGATGACCAAATATGGGATATATTGGATATATTGAACACCACCGTTGCTGTCCAAAATCATTGTTGTTTGTATCTTCGTAATATATGTGCTATTGAAACTTGTTTTTTGGTGTATCTCTGTATGCAAGAAAAGATGTAGAAATAGATAAGGAAGTTTGACTGTAAACAACAAGAATTTAACTATTATTCCTTTGAGTCCTAGATTGACATCTCATTTCTGGCATGAAGGAGCGTACTCTTGCAATGATGGACGTGGCTTCAGTATCTGGGGGATGGAGAAGGTAGAAGACCTGTCTCCCTCAGGCAACCCGTCGGCCTGGGATAGTACCTGGTGAACGAGCCACTATCCGCTGTTGTTGCAGGATCCAGTGTTCCAGATTGTGGAAAATGAAGATGTCAAAGGGGGAATGATAGGAACTGAAGGAGTTAAATTGAGTTCTGTCTATGTTGCATTCTCTTGTTTAAAACCTTATCTGTTCTTCCAGGAGATGTCTCAGACATCTCCCTTGTGAACCAAGGTCAAATACCTCTGCTTTTTCGCCTAAATGACTTTCTTTGTCTAAAACAAGTTGTAAAATCATTTGTACTGCGCATGTCTGTAAAATGTTTAAATTCTTTACTATAAAAGACGGAAGCCTAACTGATAAGCCAGAGGCGTCTTGGCAGGCATCCCGAGTGGTATTATACAGCTGGTGTCTGTGTAGTTCTTCTCGACGGAGCTGATTTAATTAGAGACATATGGTGCTTCACACCTAAGAACATCGGTCCTTCAGATGAAAGAGTTATCTGAGGGATCCCGACAAGACATTTATAGGACATTTCCGTGACTCCTGACCCCACAGCACTGCCTCACTACTGAGCATGTACATAAAGTGCAGCACAGATTCATCTCACCTAAAAGCCCAGATCATTAGATCAGGAACAGGACAGACATTTATAGGACATTTCCATGACTCCTGATCCCACAGCACTGCCTCACTACTGAGCCTGTACATAAAGTGCAGCACAGATTCATTTCACCTAAAAGCCCAGATCATTAGATCAGGAGCAGAACAGACATTTATAGGACGTTTTCCTGACTCCTGACCCCACAGCACTGGTCACTATTGAGCCTGTACATAAAGTGCAGCAAAGATTCATCTCACCTAAAAGCCCAGATCATTAGATCAGGAACAGGACAGACATTTAAAGGACATTTCCCTGATTCCTGACTCCACAGCACTGCCTCACTACTGAGCATGTACATAAAGTGCAGCACAGACTCACCTCAGCTAAAAGTCCAGATCATTAGATCAGGAACAGAACAGACATTTATAGGAAATCTCCCTGACTCCTGATCCCACAGCACTAACTCACTACTGAGCATGTACATAACGTGCAGCACAGATTCATCTCAACTAAAAGCCCAGATCATTAGATCAGGAACAGAACATACATGTACAGGACATTTCCCTGACTCCTGACCCCACAGCGCTGCCTCACTACTGAGTCTGTACATAAAGTGCAGCACAGATTCATCTCTCCTAAAAGCCCAGATCATTAGATCAGGAACAAAACAGACATGTATAGGACATTTCCCTGACTCCTGACCCCACAGCACTGCCTCACTACTGAGCATGTGCATAAAGTGCAGCACAGATTCATCTCACCTAAAAGCCCAGATCAGTAGATCAGGAACAGAACAGACATTTATAGGACACTTCCCTGACTCCTGAACCCACAGCACATTCTCACAGATTCATCTCACCTAAAAGCCCAGATCATTAGATCAGGAACAGGACAGACATTTATAGGACATTTCCCTTATTCCTGACCCCACAGCGCTGCCACACTACTGAGCATGTGCATAAAGTGCAGCACAGATTCATCTCACCTAAAAGCCCAGATCATTAGATCAGGAACAGGACATTTCCCTGACTCATGACCCCACAGCGCTGCCTCACTACTGAGCCTGTACATAAAGTGCAGCACAGATTCATCTCACCTAAAAGCTCAGATCATTAGATCAGGAGCAGAACAGACATTTATAGGACATTTCCCTGACTCCTGACCCCACAGCACTGCCTCACTACTGAGTCTCTACATAAAGTGTAGCACAGATTCATCTCACCTAAAAGCCCAGATCATTAGATCAGGAGCAGAACAGACATTTATAGGACATTTCCCCGACTCCTGACCCCACAGCACTGGTCACTAATGAGCCTCTACATAAAGTGCAGCAAAGATTCATCTCACCTAAAAGCCCAGATCATTAGATCAGGAACAGGACAGATATTTAAAGGACATTTCCCTGATTCCTGACTCCACAGCACTGCCTCACTACTGAGCATGTACATAAAGTGCAGCACAGACTCACCTCAGCTAAAAGTCCAGATCATTAGATCAGGAACAGAACAGACATTTATAGGACATCTCCCTGACTCCTGATCCCACAGCACTGCCTCACTACTGAGCATGTACATAACGTGCAGCACAGATTCATCTCAACTAAAAGCCCAGATCATTAGATCAGGAACAGAACATACATGTACAGGACATTTCCCTGACTCCTGACCCCACAGCGCTGCCTCACTACTGAGTCTGTACATAAAGTGCAGCACAGATTAATCTCTCCTAAAAGCCCAGATCATTAGATCAGGAACAAAACAGACATGTATAGGACATTTCCCTGACTCCTGACCCCACAGCACTGCCTCACTACTGAGCATGTGCATAAAGTGCAGCACAGATTCATCTCACCTAAAAGCCCAGATCATTAGATCAGGAACAGGACAGACATTTATAGGACATTTCCCTGACTCCTGACCCCACAGCATTGCCTCACTACTGAGCCTGTACATAAAGTGCAGCACAGATTCATCTCACCTAAAAGCACAGATCATTAGATCAGGAACAGGACAGACATTTATAGGACATTTCCCTGACTCCTGACCCCACAGCGCTGCCTCACTACTGAGCATGTGCATAAAGTGCAGCAAGGATTCATCACACCTAAAAGCACAGATAATTAGATCAGGAACAGAACAGACATTTATAGGACATTTCCCTGACTCCTGACCCCACAGCAGTGCCTCACTACTGAGCCTGTACATAAAGTGCAGCACAGATTTATCTGACCTAAAAGCCCAGATCATTAGATCAGGAACAGGACAGACATTCATAGGACATTTCCCTGACTCCTTACCCCACAGCACTGCCTCCCTGCTGAGCATGTACATAAAGTGCAGCACAGACTCACCTCAGCTAAAAGTCCAGATCATTAGATCAGGAACAGAACAGACATTTATAGGACATTTCCCTGACTCCTGACCCCACAGCGCTGCCTCACTACTGAGTCTGTACATAAAGTGCAGCACAGATTGATCTCTCCTAAAAGCCCAGATCATTAGATCAGGAACAGGGCAGACATTTATAGGACATTTCCCTAACTCCTGACCCCACAGCGCTGCCTCACTACTGAGTCTGTACATAAAGTGCAGCACAGATTCATCTCTCCTAAAAGCCCAGATCATTCGATCAGGAACAGAACAGACATTTATAGGACACTTCCCTGACTCCTTACCCCACAGCACAGCCTCACAGATTCATCTCACCTAAAAGCCCAGATCATTAGATCAGGAACAGAACAGACATTTATAGGACATTTCCCTGACTCCTGACCCCACACCAGTGCCTCACTACTGAGCCTGTACATAAAGTGCAGCACAGATTTATCTGACTTAAAAGCCCAGATCATTAGATCAGGAACAGGACAGACATTTATAGAACATTTCCCTGACTCCTGATCCCACAGCACTGCCTCACTACTGAGCATGTACATAACGTGCACCACAGATTCATCTCACCAAAAAGCCCAGATCATTAGATCAGGAACAGAACAGACATGTATAGGACATTTCCCTGACACCTGACCCCACAGCACTGCCTCACTACTGAGCATGTACCTAAAGTGGAGCACAGATTCATTTCACCTAAAAGCCCAGATCATTATATCAGGAACAGGACAGAGATTTATAGGCCATTTCCCTGACTCCTGACCCCACAGCGCTGCCTCACTACTGAGCATGTACATAAAGTGCAGCACAGATTCATCTCAGCTAAAAGCCCAGATCTTTAGATAAGGAACAGGACAGACATTTATAGGACATTTCCCTGACTCCTGACCCCACAGCACTGCCTCACTACTGAGCATGTACATAAAGTGCAGCACAGATTCATCTCAGCTAAAAGCCCAGATCATTAGATCAGGAACAGGACAGACATTTATAGGACATTTCCCTGACTCCTGACCCCACAGCACTGCCTCACTACTGAGCATGTGCATAAAGTGCAGCACAGATTCATCTCATCTAAAAGCCCAGATCATTACATCAGGAACAGAACAGACATTTCTAGGACATTTCCCTGACTCCTGACCTCACAGCCCTGCCTCACTACTGAGCCTGTACAGAAAGTGCAGCACAGATTCATCTCACCTAAAAGCCCAGATCATTAGATCAGGAACAGAACAGACATTTATAGGACATTTCCCTGACTCCTGACCCCACACACTGCCTCACTACTGAGCCTGTACATAAAGTGCAGCACAGATTCATCTCACCTAAATGCCCAGATCATTAGATCAGGAACAGAGCAGACATTTATCGGACATTTCCCTGACTCCTGACCCCACAGCACTGGTCACTACTGAGCCTGTACATAAAGTGCAGCACAGATTCATCTCACCTAAAAGCCCAGATCATTAGATCAGGAACAGGACAGACATTTATCGGACATTTCCCTGACTCCTGATCCCACAGCACTGCCTCACTACTGAGCCTGTACATAAAGTGCAGCACAGATTCATCTCACCTAAAAGCCCAGATCATTAGATCAGCAACAGGACAGACATTTCTAGGACATTTCCCTGACTCATGATCCCACAGCACTGCCTCACTACTGAGCATGTACATAACTTGCAGCACAGATTCATCCCAGCTAAAAGCCCAGATCATTATATCAGGGACTGGACAGACATTTATAGGACATTTCCCCTAACTCCTGATACTAGAGAAATGCTTCACTACTGAGCCTGTACATAACGTGCAGCACAGATTCATCTCAGCTAAAAGCCCAGATCATTAGATCAGGAACAGGACAGACATTTATAGGACATTTCCCTGACTCCTGACCACACAGCGCTGCCTCACTACTGAGCATGTGCATAAAGTGCAGCACAGATTCATCTCACCTAAAAGCCCAGATCATTAGATCAGGACACAGGACAGACATTTATAGGACATTTCCCTGACTCCTGACCCCACAGCGCTGCCTCGCTACTGAGCATGTACATAAAGTGCAGCACAGATTCATCTCACCTAAAAGCCCAGATCATTAGATCAGGAACAGGACAGATATTTATAGGACATTAACCTGACTCCTTACCCCACAGCACTGCCTCACTACTGAGTCTGTACATAAAGTGCAGCACAGATTCATCTCTCCTAAAAGCCCAGATCATTAGATCAGGAACAAAACAGACATGTATAGGACATTTCCCTGACTCCTGACCCCACAGCACTGCCTCACTACTGAGCATGTGCATAAAGTGCAGCACAGATTCATCTCACCTAAAAGCCCAGATCATTAGATCAGGAACAGAACAGACATTTATAGGACACTTCCCTGACTCCTGAACCCACAGCACATTCTCACAGATTCATCTCACCTAAAAGCCCAGATCATTAGATCAGGAACAGGACAGACATTTATAGGACATTTCCCTTATTCCTGACCCCACAGCGCTGCCACACTACTGAGCATGTGCATAAAGTGCAGCACAGATTCATCTCATCTAAAAGCCCAGATCATTAGATCAGGAACAGGACATTTCCCTGACTCATGACCCCACAGCGCTGCCTCACTACTGAGTCTCTACATAAAGTGTAGCACAGATTCATCTCACCTAAAAGCCCAGATCATTAGATCAGGAGCAGAACAGACATTTATAGGACATTTCCCCGACTCCTGACCCCACAGCACTGGTCACTAATGAGCCTCTACATAAAGTGCAGCAAAGATTCATCTCACCTAAAAGCCCAGATCATTAGATCAGGAACAGGACAGACATTTAAAGGACATTTCCCTGATTCATGACTCCACAGCACTGCCTCACTACTGAGCATGTACATAAAGTGCAGCACAGACTCACCTCAGCTAAAAGTCCAGATCATTAGATCAGGAACAGAACAGACATTTATAGGACATCTCCCTGACTCCTGATCCCACAGCACTGCCTCACTACTGAGCATGTACATAACGTGCAGCACAGATTCATCTCAACTAAAAGCCCAGATCATTAGATCAGGAACAGAACATACATGTACAGGACATTTCCCTGACTCCTGACCCCACAGCGCTGCCTCACTACTGAGTCTGTACATAAAGTGCAGCACAGATTAATCTCTCCTAAAAGCCCAGATCATTAGATCAGGAACAAAACAGACATGTATAGGACATTTCCCTGACTCCTGACCCCACAGCACTGCCTCACTACTGAGCATGTGCATAAAGTGCAGCACAGATTCATCTCACCTAAAAGCCCAGATCATTAGATCAGGAACAGGACAGACATTTATAGGACATTTCCCTGACTCCTGACCCCACAGCATTGCCTCACTACTGAGCCTGTACATAAAGTGCAGCACAGATTCATCTCACCTAAAAGCACAGATCATTAGATCAGGAACAGGACAGACATTTATAGGACATTTCCCTGACTCCTGACCCCACAGCGCTGCCTCACTACTGAGCATGTGCATAAAGTGCAGCAAGGATTCATCACACCTAAAAGCACAGATAATTAGATCAGGAACAGAACAGACATTTATAGGACATTTCCCTGACTCCTGACCCCACAGCAGTGCCTCACTACTGAGCCTGTACATAAAGTGCAGCACAGATTTATCTGACCTAAAAGCCCAGATCATTAGATCAGGAACAGGACAGACATTCATAGGACATTTCCCTGACTCCTTACCCCACAGCACTGCCTCCCTGCTGAGCATGTACATAAAGTGCAGCACAGACTCACCTCAGCTAAAAGTCCAGATCATTAGATCAGGAACAGAACAGACATTTATAGGACATTTCCCTGACTCCTGACCCCACAGCGCTGCCTCACTACTGAGTCTGTACATAAAGTGCAGCACAGATTGATCTCTCCTAAAAGCCCAGATCATTAGATCAGGAACAGGGCAGACATTTATAGGACATTTCCCTAACTCCTGACCCCACAGCGCTGCCTCACTACTGAGTCTGTACATAAAGTGCAGCACAGATTCATCTCTCCTAAAAGCCCAGATCATTCGATCAGGAACAGAACAGACATTTATAGGACACTTCCCTGACTCCTTACCCCACAGCACAGCCTCACAGATTCATCTCACCTAAAAGCCCAGATCATTAGATCAGGAACAGAACAGACATTTATAGGACATTTCCCTGACTCCTGACCCCACAGCACTGCCTCACTACTGAGCCTGTACATAAAGTGCAGCACAGATTTATCTGACTTAAAAGCCCAGATCATTAGATCAGGAACAGGACAGACATTTATAGGACATTTCCCTGACTCCTGACCCCACACCAGTGCCTCACTACTGAGCCTGTACATAAAGTGCAGCACAGATTTATCTGACTTAAAAGCCCAGATCATTAGATCAGGAACAGGACAGACATTTATAGAACATTTCCCTGACTCCTGATCCCACAGCACTGCCTCACTACTGAGCATGTACATAACGTGCACCACAGATTCATCTCACCAAAAAGCCCAGATCATTAGATCAGGAACAGAACAGACATGTATAGGACATTTCCCTGACACCTGACCCCACAGCACTGCCTCACTACTGAGCATGTACCTAAAGTGGAGCACAGATTCATTTCACCTAAAAGCCCAGATCATTATATCAGGAACAGGACAGAGATTTATAGGCCATTTCCCTGACTCCTGACCCCACAGCGCTGCCTCACTACTGAGCGTGTGCATAAAGTGCAGCACAGATTCATCTCAGCTAAAAGCCCAGATCTTTAGATAAGGAACAGGACAGACATTTATAGGACATTTCCCTGACTCCTGACCCCACAGCACTGCCTCACTACTGAGCATGTACATAAAGTGCAGCACAGATTCATCTCAGCTAAAAGCCCAGATCATTAGATCAGGAAGAGAACAGACATTTATAGGACATTTCCCTGACTCCTGACCCCACAGCACTGCCTCACTACTGAGCATGTGCATAAAGTGCAGCACAGATTCATCTCATCTAAAAGCCCAGATCATTACATCAGGAACAGAACAGACATTTCTAGGACATTTCCCTGACTCCTGACCTCACAGCCCTACCTCACTACTGAGCCTGTACAGAAAGTGCAGCACAGATTCATCTCACCTAAAAGCCCAGATCATTAGATCAGGAACAGAACAGACATTTATAGGACATTTCCCTGACTCCTGACCCCACAGCACTGCCTCACTACTGAGCCTGTACATAAAGTGCAGCACAGATTCATCTCACCTAAATGCCCAGATCATTAGATCAGGAACAGGACAGACATTTATCGGACATTTCCCTGACTCCTGACCACACAGCACTGCCTCACTACTGAGCCTGTACATAAAGTGCAGCACAGATTCATCTCACCTAAAAGCCCAGATCATTAGATCAGGAACAGGACAGACATTTATCGGACATTTCCCTGACTCCTGATCCCACAGCACTACCTCAGTAATGAGCATGTACACAAAGTGCAGCACAGATTCATCTCACCTAAAAGCCCAGATCATTAGATCAGCAACAGGACAGACATTTCTAGGACATTTCCCTGACTCATGACCCCACAGCACTGCCTCACTACTGAGCATGTACATAACTTGCAGCACAGATTCATCCCAGCTAAAAGCCCAGATCATTATATCAGGGACTGGACAGACATTTATAGGACATTTCCCTAACTCCTGATCCTACAGCAATGCTTCACTACTGAGCCTGTACATAACGTGCAGCACAGATTCATCTCAGCTAAAAGCCCAGATCATTAGATCAGGAACAGGACAGACATTTATAGGACATTTCCCTGACTCCTGACCACACAGCGCTGCCTCACTACTGAGCATGTGCATAAAGTGCAGCAAAGATTCATCTCACCTAAAAGCCCAGATCATTAGATCAGGACACAGGACAGACATTTATAGGACATTTCCCTGACTCCTGACCCCACAGCGCTGCCTCGCTACTGAGCATGTACATAAAGTGCAGCACAGATTCATCTCACCTAAAAGCCCAGATCATTAGATCAGGAACAGGACAGATATTTATAGGACATTAACCTGACTCCTTACCCCACAGCACTGCCTCACTACTGAGCATGTGCATAAAGTGCAGCACAGATTCATCTCACCTAAAAGCCCAGATCATTAGATCAGGAACAGGACAGACATTTATAGGACATTTCCCTGACTCCTGATCCCACAGCACTGACTCACTACTGAGCCTGTACATAAAGTGCAGCACAGATTCATCTCACCTAAATGCCCAGATCATTAGATCAGGAACAGGACAGACATTTATAGGACATTTCCCTGACTTCTGACCCCACAGCACTGCCTCACTACTGAGCATGTACATAAAGTGCAGCACAGATTCATCTCAGCTAAAAGTCCAGATCAATAGATCGGGAACAGAAAAGACATTTATAGGACATTTCCCTGACTCCTGATCCCACAGCACTGCCTCACTACTGAGCCTGTACATAAAGTGCAGCACAGAATCATTTCACCTAAAAGCCCAGATCATTAGATCAGGAACAGAACAGACATTTATAGGAAATTTCCCTGACTCCTGATCCCACAGCACTGCCTCACTACTGAGCATGTACATAAAGTGCAGCACAGATTCATCTCACCTAAAAGCACAGATCATTAGATCAGGAACAGGACAGATATTTATAGGACATTTCCCTTATTCATGACCCCACAGCGCTGCCACACTACTGAGCATGTGCATAAAGTGCAGCACAGATTCATCTCACCTAAAAGCCCAGATCTTTAGATAAGGAACAGGACAGACATTTATAGGACATTTCCCTGACTCCTGACCCCACAGCACTGCCTCACTACTGAGCATGTAAATAAGGTGCAGCACAGATTCATCTCACCTAAAAGCCCAGATCATTAGATCAGGAACAGAACAGACATTTATAGGACATTTCCCTGACTCCTGACCCCACAGCACTGCCTCACTACTGAGCCTGTACATAAAGTGCAGCACAGATTCATCTCACCTAAAAGCCCAGATCATTAGATGAGTAACAGAACAGACATGTATAGGACATTTCCCTGACTCCTGACCCCACAGCGCTGCCTCACTACTGAGCCTGTACATAAAGTGCAGCACAGATTCATCTCACCTAAATGCCCAGATCATTAGATCAGGAACAGAACAGACATTTATAGGACATTTCCCTGACTCCTGACCCCACAGCACTGCCTCACTACTGAGCCTGTACATAAAGTGCAGCACAGATTCATCTCACCTAAATGCCCAGATCATTAGATCAGGAACAGAACAGACATTTAAAGGACATTTCCCTGACTACTGACCCCACAGCACTGCCTCACTACTGAGCCTGTACATAAAGTGCAGCAAAAATTCATCTGACCTAAAAGCCCAGATCATTAGATCATGAACAGGACAGACATTTATTGGACATTTCCCTGACTCCTGACCCCACAGCACTGCCTCGCTACTGAGCATGTACATAACGTGCAGCACAGATTCATCTCACCTTAAATCCCAGATCATTAGATCAGGAACAGGACAGACATTTATAGGACATTTCCCTGACTCCTGACCCCACAGTGCTGCCTCACTACTGAGTATGTGCATAAAGTGCAGCACAGATTCATCTCACCTAAAAGCCCAGGTCATTAGATCAGGAACAGGACAGATATTTAAAGGACATGTCCCTGACTCCTGACCCCACAGCACTGCCTCACTACTGAGCATGTACTTAAAGTGCAGCACAGATTCATCTTACCTAAAAGCCCAGATCATTAGATCAGGAACAGGACAGACATTTATAGGACACTTCCCTGACTCCTTACCCCACAGCACAGCCTCACAGATTCATCTTACCTAAAAGCCCATATCATTAGATCAGGAAAAGAACAGACATATATAGGACATTTCCCTGACTCCTGACCCCACAGCCCTGCCTCACTACTGAGCATGTACCTAAAGTGCAGCACAGATTCATTTCACCTAAAAGCCCAGATCATTATATCAGGAACAGGACAGAGATTTATAGGCCATTTCCCTGACTCCTGACCCCACAGCGCTGCCTCACTACTGAGCTTGTGCATAAAGTGCAGCACAGATTCATCTCAGCTAAAAGCCCAGATCTTTAGATAAGGAACAGGACAGACATTTATAGGACATTTCCCTGAGTCCAGACCCCACAGCACTTGTCACTACTGAGCATGTGCATAAAGTGCAGCACAGATTCATCTTACCTAAAAGCCCAGATCATTAGATCAGGAAGAGAACAGACATTTATAGGACATTTCCCTGACTCCTGACCCCACAGCACTGCCTCACTACTGAGCATGTGCATAAAGTGCAGCACAGATTCATCTCATCTAAAAGCCCAGATCATTAGATCAGGAACAGAACAGACATTTATAGGACATTTCCCTAACTCCTGACCCCACAGCACTGCCTCACTACTGAGCATGTACATAAAGTGCAGCACAGATTCATCTCACCTAAAAGCCCAGATCATTAGATCAGGAACAGGACAGACATTTCTAAGACATTTCCATGACTCCTGATCCCATAGCACTGCCTCACTACTGAGCATGTGCATAAAGTGCAGCACAGATTCATCTCACCTAAAAGCCCAGATCATTAGATCAGGAACAGAACAGACATTTATAGGACATTTCCCTTACTCCTGACCCCACAGCACTGCCTCACTACAGAGCCTGTACATAAAGTGCAGCAAAATTTTATCTCACCTTAAAGCCCAGATCATTAGATCACTAACAGGACAGACATTTAAAGGACATTTCCCTGATTCCTGACTCCACAGCACTGCCTCACTACTGAGCATGTACATAAAGTGCAGCACAGATTCATCTCAACTAAAAGCCCAGATCATTAGATCAGGAACAGAACAGACATTTATAGGACATCTCCCTGACTCCTGATCCCACAGCACTGCCTCACTACTGAGCTTGTACATAACGTGCAGCACAGATTCATCTCAACTAAAAGCCCAGATCATTAGATCAGGAACAGAACATACATGTACAGGACATTTCCCTGACTCCTGACCCCACAGCGCTGCCTCACTACTGAGTCTGTACATAAAGTGCAGCACAGATTCATCTCTCCTAAGAGCCCAGATCATTAGATCAGGAACAAAACAGACATGTATAGGACATTTCCCTGACTCCTGACCCCACAGCACTGCCTCACTACTGAGCATGTGCATAAAGTGCAGCACAGATTCATCTCACCTAAAAGCCCAGATCATTAGATCAGGAACAGAACAGACATTTATAGGACACTTCCCTGACTCCTGACCCCACAGCACATTCTCACAGATTCATCTCACCTAAAAGCCCAGATCATTAGATCAGGAACAGGACAGACATTTATAGGACATTTCCCTTATTCCTGACCCCACAGCGCTGCCACACTACTGACCATGTGCATAAAGTGCAGCACAGATTCATCTCACCTAAAAGCCCAGATCATTAGATCAGGAACAGGACATTTCCCTGACTCATGACCCCACAGCGCTGCCTCACTACTGAGCCTGTACATAAAGTGCAGCACAGATTCATCTCACCTAAAAGCTCAGATCATTAGATCAGGAGCAGAACAGACATTTATAGGACATTTCCCTGACTCCTGACCCCACAGCACTGCCTCACTACTGAGTCTCTACATAAAGTGTAGCATAGATTCATCTCACCTAAAAGCCCAGATCATTAGATCAGGAGCAGAACAGACATTTATAGGACATTTCCCTGACTCCTGACCCCACAGCACTGGTCACTAATGAGCCTGTACATAAAGTGCAGCACAGACTCACCTCAGCTAAAAGTCCAGATCATTAGATCAGGAACAGAACAGACATTTATAGGACATCTCCCTGACTCCTGATCCCACAGCACTGCCTCACTACTGAGCATGTACATAACGTGAAGCACAGATTCATCTCAACTAAAAGCCCAGATCATTAGATCAGGAACAGAACATACATGTACAGGACATTTCCCTGACTCCTGACCCCACAGCGCTGCCTCACTACTGAGTCTGTACATAAAGTGCAGCACAGATTCATCTCTCCTAAAAGCCCAGATCATTAGATCAGGAACAAAACAGACATGTATAGGACATTTCCCTGACTCCTGACCCCACAGCACTGCCTCACTACTGAGCATGTGCATAAAGTGCAGCACAGATTCATCTCACCTAAAAGCCCAGATCATTAGATCAGGAACAGGACAGACATTTATAGGACATTTCCCTGACTCCTGACCCCACAGCATTGCCTCACTACTGAGCCTGTAAATAAAGTGCAGCACAGATTCATCTCACCTAAAAGCCCAGATCATTAGATCAGGAACAGGACAGACATTTATAGGACATTTCCCTGACTCCTGACCCCACAGAGCTGCCTCACTACGGAGCATGTGCATAAAGTGCAGCAAGGATTCATCACACCTAAAAGCACAGATAATTAGATCAGGAACAGAACAGACATGTATAGGACATTTCCCTGACTCCTGACCACACAGCACTGCCTCACTACTGAGTCTGTACATAAAGTGCAGCACAGATTCATCTCTCCTAAAAGCCCAGATCATTAGATCAGGAACAAAACAGACATGTATAGGACATTTCCCTGACTCCTGACCCCACAGCACTGCCTCACTACTGAGCATGTGCATAAAGTGCAGCACAGATTCATCTCACCTAAAAGCCCAGATCATTAGATCAGGAACAGGACAGACATTTATAGGACATTTCCCTGACTCCTGACCCCACAGCATTGCCTCACTACTGAGCCTGTAAATAAAGTGCAGCACAGATTCATCTCACCTAAAAGCCCAGATCATTAGATCAGGAACAGGACAGACATTTATAGGACATTTCCCTGACTCCTGACCCCACAGAGCTGCCTCACTACGGAGCATGTGCATAAAGTGCAGCAAGGATTCATCACACCTAAAAGCACAGATAATTAGATCAGGAACAGAACAGACATTTATAGGACATTTCCCTTACTCCTGACCCCACAGCAGTGCCTCACTACTGAGCCTGTACATAAAGTGCAGCACAGATTTATCTGACCTAAAAGCCCAGATCATTAGATCAGGAACAGGACAGACATTCATAGGACATTTCCCTGACTCCTTACCCCACAGCACTGCCTCCCTGCTGAGCATGTACATAAAGTGCAGCACAGACTCACCTCAGCTAAAAGTCCAGATCATTAGATCAGGAACAGAACAGACATTTATAGGACATTTCCCTGACTCCTGACCCCACAGCGCTGCCTCACTACTGAGTCTGTACATAAAGTGCAGCACAGATTGATCTCTCCTAAAAGCCCAGATCATTAGATCAGGAACAGGGCAGACATTTATAGGACATTTCCTTAACTCCTGACCCCACAGCGCTGCCTCACTACTGAGTCTGTACATAAAGTGCAGCACAGATTCATCTCTCCTAAAAGCCCAGATCATTCGATCAGGAACAGAACAGACATTTATAGGACACTTCCCTGACTCCTTACCCCACAGCACAGCCTCACAGATTCATCTCACCTAAAAGCCCAGATCATTAGATCAGGAACAGAACAGACATTTATAGGACATTTCCCTGACTCCTGACCCCACAGCACTGCCTCACTACTGAGCCTGTACATAAAGTGCAGCACAGATTTATCTGACTTAAAAGCCCAGATCATTAGATCAGGAACAGGACAGACATTTATAGGACACTTCCCTGACTCCTTACCCCACAGCACAGCCTCACAGATTCATCTCACCTAAAAGCCCAGATCATTAGATCAGGAACAGAACAGACATTTATAGGACATTTCCCTGACTCCTGACCCCACAGCACTGCCTCACTACTGAGCCTGTACATAAAGTGCAGCACAGATTTATCTGACTTAAAAGCCCAGATCATTAGATCAGGACACAGGACAGACATTTATAGGACATTTCCCTGACTCCTGACCCCACAGCGCTGCCTCGCTACTGAGTCTGTACATAAAGTGCAGCACAGATTCATCTCACCTAAAAGCCCAGATCATTAGATCAGGAACAGGACAGATATTTATAGGACATTAACCTGACTCCTTACCCCACAGCACTGCCTCACTACTGAGCATGTGCATAAAGTGCAGCACAGATTCATCTCACCTAAAAGCCCAGATCATTAGATCAGGAACAGGACAGACATTTATAGGACATTTCCCTGACTCCTGATCCCACAGCACTGACTCACTACTGAGCCTGTACATAAAGTGCAGCACAGATTCATCTCACCTAAATGCCCAGATCATTAGATCAGGAACAGGACAGACATTTATAGGACATTTCCCTGACTCCTGATCCCACAGCACTGCCTCACTACTGAGCCTGTACATAAAGTGCAGCACAGAATCATTTCACCTAAAAGCCCAGATCATTAGATCAGGAACAGAACAGACATTTATAGGAAATTTCCCTGACTCCTGATCCCACAGCACTGCCTCACTACTGGGCATGTACATAAAGTGCAGCACAGATTCATTTCACCTAAAAGCCCAGATCATTAGATCAGGAACAGGACAGACATTTCTAGGACATTTCCCTGACTCCTGATCCCACAGCGCTGCCTCACTACTGAGCATGTACATAAAGTGCAGCACAGATTCATCTCACCTAAAAGCACAGATCATTAGATCAGGAACAGGACAGATATTTATAGGACATTTCCCTTATTCATGACCCCACAGCACTGCCTCACTACTGAGCCTGTACATAACGTGAAGCACAGATTCATCTCAGCTAAAAGCCCAGATCATTAGATCAGGAACAGGACAGACATTTATATGACATTTCCCTGACTCCTGACCCCACAGCGCTGCCTCACTACTGAGCATGTGCATTAAGTGCAGCACAGATTCATCTCACCTAAAAGCCCAGATCATTAGATCAGGACACAGGACAGACATTTATAGGACATTTCCCTGACTCCTGACCCCACAGCCCTGGTCACTACTGAGCCTGTACATAAAGTGCAGCACAGATTCATCTCACCTAAAAGCCCAGATCATTAGATCAGGAACAGGACAGACATTAATAGGACATTTCCCTGACTCCTGACCCCACACCAGTGCCTCACTACTGAGCCTGTACATAAAGTGCAGCACAGATTTATCTGACTTAAAAGCCCAGATCATTAGATCAGGAACAGGACAGACATTTATAGAACATTTCCCTGACTCCTGATCCCACAGCACTGCCTCACTACTGAGCATGTACATAACGTGCACCACAGATTCATCTCACCAAAAAGCCCAGATCATTAGATCAGGAACAGAACAGACATGTATAGGACATTTCCCTGACTCCTGACCCCACAGCCCTGCCTCACTACTGAGTCTGTACATAAAGTGCAGCACAGATTCATCTCACCTAAAAGCCCAGATCATTAGATCAGGAACAGGACAGATATTTATAGGACATTAACCTGACTCCTTACCCCACAGCACTGCCTCACTACTGAGCATGTGCATAAAGTGCAGCACAGATTCATCTCACCTAAATGCCCAGATCATTAGATCAGGAACAGGACAGACATTTGTAGGGTTCGAGCAGGCTCACAGGATGCAGTGACGAGACACGAGACTGAATGTGGGGTGAAATAAACTTTTATAAGTTTTAAAGCCGCAAGGGCTAAAACTGCTTAAATCAGACAAAAGGGGAAACACTTATTTGTCCTCGCAGGGACTCGTAAAACAACATTAAAAAAACAAAAAGGGTCCTTATTTTCTCTATAATACACTTAGCCTTCCGGGCGTCGCTCGAGTTCACGACCACTCAGGGGTTGCAGATGTGGCTGCCTTGTAATCCACGACTTCCCGGAAGGACTTGTGCTTGTCCAGCCCCGAAGAGACCAGAACGATGGGGCGCAGCAGGCCCTTAAGAAACTGGACGGTGGGGCGCAACGGGCCCTGTAGTAACCGGAACGATGGGGCACAACAGGCCCTGAAGAAACCGGAACGATGGGGCACAACAGGCCCTGAAGAAACTGGGCGGTGGGGCGCAACGGGCCCTGAAGAAATGGGGTCGGTGGGGCACAACGGGCCCTGAAGAAGCTGGCACGGTGGGGCACAACAGGCCCTGAAGAAATGGGGTCGGTGGGGCACAACGGGCCCTGAAGAAGCTGGCACGGTGGGGCACAACAGGCCCTGAAGAAGTGGGGTCAGTGGGGCACAACGGGCCCTGAAGAAACTGTTCAGGGGGTCAATCTCCCAGGCGTCCGTTTAGAGGCGCTCGTTCCCCAGCCAGGTCATGACGCAGTTTCAAAAAAGACATAAACGTTAACAAATTCTGCTCAGTGTCCCCTCAGTAACCGGGACGGGCTCTGCGGCCGCCTATAGCGAGGTGACGTCCCCTGAGGTCGGTGATGACGGGGCCGCGGCTGTGGGAGAAGACAGGGGGGCAGTGTCCTGGCCACTGTACCGGATTGCTGTGTCGTCGCAGCGGTCGCCTGAGATCCCGGTCCTGTCACACCACGGAGGGAATCAGCGGCCGTCACTTTATCTGAATCTTTGCGGGGGGAAACTCCCGGGGAGAGTCTCTTACGCGTCAACCTTCGGTAAGTCTCAAATTTCCCTTTTTCAATCTCCTGCCTGTCTCTCTTTTCCACACCGTCAGTTGCCACAGTCCTCTCTCTGCCGCACGGCTTCCTCTCTCCTGTCAGGCTCTCTGCCAACTGCCACCTCAGCGCGTCCCCTGCTCCTTTTACCCTCGCCCCGCCCCCTGTTGCCCTGACAACTTCAGTCGCATGTCTCCCTTTGTAATCCCCCTGATGTGGTTTCTTCAACAACCCTGATGGCGGTCCCCCTGGTTCTAGCCCAATCACTGTATGGGGGTCCTCCTCCCCACATTCCCCCACCCTGTAAGCTCGCCAGTCCTCGGGCGAGGGTGTTAGTCTATTGAGATTGGTCTGTAAAGGTGTCAATATTTGTTGCCATACGAACTGGTCTTGTTCATACCGTTCGGGGGGTTTGCCGGCTGTTGACCGCTCGGAGCGTCTAAGTTCGACTGGGGTGGAATCTTCTGGGGTGGTGGACGTCGGTGAGCTGCAAGATGCCGGTGGGTTAATTGTGTCAACTGGCTCATTATTGGGTGGAGGGCCCTTGGGAACTGGAGGGAAATCCTCGTCGTCTGAGTCCCAGCATATGGACTCCGGTTCGGATGTCTTCGGGACTGGTTCCAGTTGCTTCGGGTCAGAAGAAATACACAGGCGTAACATATTACGATGCACAATGCGAGTGGGCAGTGTTTCATCCTGCTCGGGCTGTATTTCGTACACAGGTCCTTCTGAATGGATACGGCGTAGTACCCGATAAGGACTCTCTTCCCAACGTGACTCCAGTTTATTCTGGGGGCGTTGATCTAGTACAAGCACACGGTCCCCGCTTTGGAGATGGGGAGGGGAGGTTGTATTCTTCCCGGGGTGTTCCCAGTCTTGAAGTTTGGTATGTACAATTCGGTGAAGAGTTTGCAACCTGTGGCGATGATTTCGGACCCAAGACGACACTCCGGTCCAGGGCCGAGGCTCTTCGGGGTCCAACTCTACCTCCGTGATCCCTTTACCCTCTCGTCCGAACAGCAGGAAATAAGGAGTATAGCCCGTTACTCGATGTACCCGATTATTATAAACCCACACTAATTCAGAAACATATTCAGGCCAACGAGCTTTCTTGTCACTCTCCAGAGTGCGTAGCATTTGAATCAATGTCCGATTAAATCGCTCACAAGCCCCATTCCCTTGCGGGTGATATGGTGTGGTCCGGGATTTATCAATCCCATAAAGATGATGTAGTTCCTCCATAACTTTCCCCAAAAAACATGCTCCCTGGTCGGAATGTATGCGTTGAGGACAGCCGTACACTTGTATAAAATTTCTGCAAATTGCGGAGGCGGCTGACTCCGCGGTCTGGTCTCGAGTAGGGGTGACCACAGCGAATTTAGTGAAATGATCCACCATGACGAGGCAGTGTTCGTATCCCTGGAATGCGGGACCAATGTGCAGATAATCCACCGTCAAGAGCTCCAAGGGTTCTGAAGTCACAATCGTCTGTGTTGCGGCCCTCTGAGCAGGCGGTTTGGCCAATTCACATAAGCGGCAAGTACGACAAACTTCGTCCACAACAGCCGACAAGCGTGGGTGATAAACTTTCTGTTGTAACCATTGCAAAGTCTTTTTGACTCCAAAGTGGGCCCCTTTTTCGTGAGCCTCTCGAGCCAGTTCGTGTAGTTGAGCTCCGGGCGTAACCACCTGCCAAACAGTCGTTGAGGTTGTTTGCGAAGTGATCTTACGGTACAGTAATCCCCTTCGGATAATCAGTCTCTCCCATTGTCGCAGCATCAGCGACAGGTCTTGGGTCAAAGCTTGTCGTTGAGTGTCAGTGGGTAATTGACCAGCAGCGACCCATTTCCGGAGAAGTCCAACTTCTTCATCTTCTTGTTGCTGTTGTATCCACTTATTACGAGATTGTTCCAGGATGCCCCTGTGGGCCTCTGGGGAAGATACTTTTGCATCAACATTGGTGAGCACGGCAGCGGTAAGAGCGAACGGTATTTCCTCTCCTTCTAATTCTTCGTCTCGATTCTGTCCAGGAGTTGTATGTCGAATCCTAGAGAGAGCATCTGCATGAACATTCTCGGCCCCTCTTTTGTAAATAATCTTGTAATTGTACTTCGCCATTCGGGCCACCCATCGCTGCTCCAAAGCCCCCAACTTGGCGTTTTCCAAATGAGCCAGTGGGTTATTGTCAGTTCGCACTACCACCTCGGAGCCCGCTAGGTACTCTGCGAATCTCTCCGTCATAGCCCACACCACTGCGAGGAGCTCGAGCTTAAAAGAGCTGTAATTGTCAGGGTTACGCTCGGAGTCATGGAGTGAACGGCTTCCATATGCGATCACCCTTTCCCGGCCATCCTGAACTTGTGACAACACAGCTCCTAGCCCGTGAAGACTCCCGTCAGTGTGCAGGATGAACGGCTGAGAAAAATCCGCATAAGCCAACACTGGGGCATCCGAGAGTGCAGCCTTGAGATCTCGGAAGGCCTCTTCCTGAGGGTGTTGCCACTGGATTTTTCGCCCATTGGCCCCAGCGGGAGCCCCCTTCAGCAGGTCATGTAGGGCTCGAGCTCGACATGCAAAATTCTTTACGAAACGACGGTAATATCCAGCTAACCCCAGAAAAGCCCGCACGTCTTTCACCGTCTCGGGGGTAGGCCATTCCTGGATAGCAGCAATCTTCTCCCGGGATGGCCTCACACCTTCTGCCGAAACGACATGACCCAGATACTCAATCTGAGAGCGAAATAGGTGACATTTCTGAGGCTTCACCTTCAACCCGTACTTTTGCAGCCGGCTGAGTACCTGTCCCAACCGCTTCAGGTGGTCCTCGAAGGAGGCGGCATAGATGATGATGTCGTCCAGGTAGATCAACGTGGCCTCAAAATTGAGATCCCCTAGACATCGCTCCATCAATCGCTGAAATGTCCCGGGGGCGTTGGCCAGCCCGAATGGCATTCGATTAAACTCAAACAGTCCCATGGGCACTATGAACGCCGTCTTAGCTCTGTCCTCTTCTGACATAGGCACCTGCCAGTACCCACTGGCCAAGTCCAGGGTCGAAAAATATGTTGCTTTACCCAATGCAGACAGAGATTCTTCTATGCGGGGCAGTGGGTATGAGTCTTTAATAGTGCAAGCATTCAATTTACGATAATCCACACAGAATCGTAGTGTACCATCTTTCTTCCGAACCAACACGATGGGGGCCGCCCAAGGGCTTTGACTTTCCCGTATCACCCCTTTTTGTAGCATCTGAGCCAGCAAAGTTTTCACCTCCTGATAGAGTTGTGGCGGGATCTGTCGATATCGTTCTCGGATAGGGGCCGCTCCTGCTGTGGGGATCTCATGAGTGATGGCGGTGGTACACCCAAAGTCGTCCTCATGACTAGCAAATACTTCATGGTACTGTCCCAGCAATGCTTTTACTTGTGAAAGTTGGGCCGCAGTTAGTCCAGAAAGCTCGGCCCGCATCTGCTCCAAAATATTTCGGCCCTTCTCTTGTGTCGAGACTTCGTGGGCCTGTAGGGTTCGTATTGTTACCTCCCCGGGATCCTCGGGGTGTACTCGTAATTGAACCGCAGCAGCGGGCAGCACTTCTTCTAGAGGCTTTACTAGTTTGGCCAGTACAGTCCGTGCTTTCAGAATGATATCTCGGTCTTCAAGGTTAACGCAGCGGACCAGGGCGGTTCCTTTTCGCACCGTAGCGAGGGAACGGGCCACCAGTATGCCAGGAGGTAAGTGCTCTGAGTGACACGGCTCCACCTGCACCTCTACGCCTTCCAAAGGTATCGGGGCCCGAATTGGCAGGGCCACCACTGTCTGTCCAGGAGGCAGCACAAGCAGGGGTGCCGCTGTCGCGATGACCTTGCCCAGAGCCTCACCCTCCTGGCAGTCCCGATGCACCCGCGCACCTCGCACCAGCTGCTGGAATACCTGTCCCTGAGCTGTGCGAGAACCCCACTGCTTCAGTGTCCTTTGTGTGGGATCATTAAGCAACAGGTTACCAAACTCTTTTAAAATATTCATGCCTAGGGTGACGGGGTGTCGTTGATCAGCTTCTCCTTGAGTCAGCACCACCCCTCTGCGGCCGAGGGGTTTACCGCACAACGTCACCTGCACCCACACTACCCCGGCAACCGGAACCGGCAGTTGGTTGGCGGCTACTAGTCTAATCATGGGCCCCCACTGAGGCCTTGCTGCCTCCGGAAAGTTTTGTTGAAAGTACGCTGCGGGCATAGTGGTTACTTGTGACCCCGTGTCCACCAGACACCGGACGGCCCGGCCCTCTACTTCTGCCCAAACTTCAGGACACTTTGCTACCAAATCTTCGGGACTTCCACCACCCCTAGTTGTGGTTTTCGGCTCCGAGCGGCGTCCCCCCAGCCCGGAGCCCTTTAGTTTAATGGCCGCCGGGGTGGGTATCTCCCACGCCGCGGACACTCTCGGGCGAAGTGGCCTGGTTCTCCACACTCATAACACCGGGCCGGTAGAGATTGACCACCTCGCGGAGAGCGTGACCCCCAGGGACCGGGATTAGCACTGGGTCGTCCAGTCTCCGGTTCGGTTCTTCTCTTTACTTCAGCCAACTCGCTCTTTATATTTTTCAATTCACGCTTCATCTCCTCCACCCATTGAGGTTCCTCAACTGTGTTTGAGGAGGCCTCCACACCTCGGACCTTCCCCACGGGGACCGCCATCCCCTGCTCTTGCTCCTGAACCCGTGCCTGACTTCCCACTTCTGAAAAGTCGATTTGGGGATTCATTCTGATCCGTTCCCTTAAAGCCTGCTTTATCAGTGGATCTCGCAGTCCAGTCACCAGTAGGTCACGTAGGGTTATGTCAACAGGTCCTACCCCTACCCCATCTTTTCTTTCAATAGCCGTATGCAACTCTTGGAGTACATTCATATACTGAGTAATCGTCTCCCCCTCTGCCTGCATCTGGCTAAACAGTCGGGTCCTTAACTCTCCCACATTAGTGGGATCCCCGTGGGTCTGTTCCACTATCTGCAACACCTTTTCAAAAGTGTTGCGGTGCCCCGGGGGTTTCAACATCACTGACCTCCGCACCTCCCCGTCTAGGGCCATGAGTGCCACTTCAGCTTCCAGGTCAGGGGTCATTGGGTGCATCCGAAAAAGCCCCCTCATCCGCTCTGTCCAGCTCCATAGCATAGTATTTGAGCCAGAGAATCTAGGCAGGTTGTTCAACATGGCCCCCAATGAGATGTTGGTACGGGGACCCTCATTATTTACAGAGCTTACAGCTCCCCCATGTTCGGGGCTACCACTGTCCGCGCTCGGAGACTGCATCCTGCCGACTACGCCAAGTGTAGGGTTCGAGCAGGCTCACAGGATGCAGTGACGAGACACGAGACTGAATGTGGGGTGAAATAAACTTTTATAAGTTTTAAAGCCGCAAGGGCTAAAACTGCTTAAATCAGACAAAAGGGGAAACACTTATTTGTCCTCGCAGGGACTCGTAAAACAACATTAAAAAAACAAAAAGGGTCCTTATTTTCTCTATAATACACTTAGCCTTCCGGGCGTCGCTCGAGTTCACGACCACTCAGGGGTTGCAGATGTGGCTGCCTTGTAATCCACGACTTCCCGGAAGGACTTGTGCTTGTCCAGCCCCGAAGAGACCAGAACGATGGGGCGCAGCAGGCCCTTAAGAAACTGGACGGTGGGGCGCAACGGGCCCTGTAGTAACCGGAACGATGGGGCACAACAGGCCCTGAAGAAACCGGAACGATGGGGCACAACAGGCCCTGAAGAAACTGGGCGGTGGGGCGCAACGGGCCCTGAAGAAATGGGGTCGGTGGGGCACAACGGGCCCTGAAGAAGCTGGCACGGTGGGGCACAACAGGCCCTGAAGAAATGGGGTCGGTGGGGCACAACGGGCCCTGAAGAAGCTGGCACGGTGGGGCACAACAGGCCCTGAAGAAGTGGGGTCAGTGGGGCACAACGGGCCCTGAAGAAACTGTTCAGGGGGTCAATCTCCCAGGCGTCCGTTTAGAGGCGCTCGTTCCCCAGCCAGGTCATGACGCAGTTTCAAAAAAGACATAAACGTTAACAAATTCTGCTCAGTGTCCCCTCAGTAACCGGGACGGGCTCTGCGGCCGCCTATAGCGAGGTGACGTCCCCTGAGGTCGGTGATGACGGGGCCGCGGCTGTGGGAGAAGACAGGGGGGCAGTGTCCTGGCCACTGTACCGGATTGCTGTGTCGTCGCAGCGGTCGCCTGAGATCCCGGTCCTGTCACACCACGGAGGGAATCAGCGGCCGTCACTTTATCTGAATCTTTGCGGGGGGAAACTCCCGGGGAGAGTCTCTTACGCGTCAACCTTCGGTAAGTCTCAAATTTCCCTTTTTCAATCTCCTGCCTGTCTCTCTTTTCCACACCGTCAGTTGCCACAGTCCTCTCTCTGCCGCACGGCTTCCTCTCTCCTGTCAGGCTCTCTGCCAACTGCCACCTCAGCGCGTCCCCTGCTCCTTTTACCCTCGCCCCGCCCCCTGTTGCCCTGACAACTTCAGTCGCATGTCTCCCTTTGTAATCCCCCTGATGTGGTTTCTTCAACAACCCTGATGGCGGTCCCCCTGGTTCTAGCCCAATCACTGTATGGGGGTCCTCCTCCCCACACATTTATAGGACATTTCCCTGACTCCTGATCCCACAGCACTGACTCACTACTGAGCCTGTACATAAAGTGCAGCACAGATTCATCTCACCTAAAAGCCCAGATCATTAGATCAGGAACAGGACAGACATTTATAGGACATTTCCCTGACTCCTGACCCCACAGCACTGGTCACTACTGAGCCTGTACATAAAGTGCAGCACAGATTCATCTCACCTAAAAGCCCAGATCATTAGATCAGGAACAGAACAGACATGTATAGGACACTTCCCTGACTCCTGACCCCACAGCACTGCCTCACTACTGAGCCTGTACATAAAGTGCAACACAGATTCATCTCACCTAAAAGCCCAGATCATTAGATCAGGAACAGAACAGACATTTATAGGACATTTCCCTGACTCCTGATCCCACAGCACTGCCTCAATACTGAGCCTGTACATAAAGTACAGCACAGATTCATCTCACCTAAAAGCCCAGATCATTAGATCAGGAACCAGACAGACATTTATAGGACATTTCCCTGACTCCTGACCCCACAGCACTGGTCACTACTGAGCCTGTACATAAAGTGCAGCACAGATTCATCTCACCTAAAAGCCCAGATCATTAGATCAGGAACCAGACAGACATTTATAGGACATTTCCCTGACTCCTGACCCCACAGCACTGCCTCACTACTGAGCATGTACATAAAGTGCAGCACAGATTCATCTCAGCTAAAAGTCCAGATCAATAGATCGGGAACAGAAAAGACATTTATAGGACATTTCCCTGACTCCTGATCCCACAGCACTGCCTCACTACTGAGCCTGTACATAAAGTGCAGCACAGAATCATTTCACCTAAAAGCCCAGATCATTATATCAGGAACAGAACAGACATTTATAGGAAATTTCCCTGACTCCTGATCCCACAGCACTGCCTCACTACTGAGCCTGTACATAAAGTGCAGCACAGATTCATTTCACCTAAAAGCCCAGATCATTAGATCAGGAACAGGACAGACATTTCTAGGACATTTCCCTGACTCCTGATCCCACAGCGCTGCCTCACTACTGAGCATGTACATAAAGTGCAGCACGGATTCTTCTCACCTAAAAGCACAGATCATTATATCAGGAACAGGACAGATATTTATAGGACATTTCCCTTATTCATGACCCCACAGCACTGCCTCACTACTGAGCCTGTACATAACGTGCAGCACAGATTCATCTCAGCTAAAAGCCCAGATCATTAGATCAGGACACAGGACAGACATTTATAGGACATTTCCCTGACTACTGACCCCACAGCGCTGCCTCGCTACTGAGCCTGTACATAAAGTGCAGCACAGATTCATCTCACCTAAAAGCCCAGATCATTAGATCAGGAACAGGACAGACATTAATAGGACATTTCCCTGACTCCTGACCCCACACCAGTGCCTCACTACTGAGCCTGTACATAAAGTGCAGCACAGATTTATCTGACTTAAAAGCCCAGATCATTAGATCAGGAACAGGACAGACATTTATAGAAATTTCCCTGACTCCTGATCCCACAGCACTGCCTCACTACTGAGCATGTACATAACGTGCACCACAGATTCATCTCACCAAAAAGCCCAGATCATTAGATCAGGAACAGAACAGACATGTATAGGACATTTCCCTGACACCTGACCCCACAGCACTGCCTCACTACTGAGCATGTACATAACGTGCAGCACAGATTCATTTCACCTAAAAGCCCAGATCATTATATCAGGAACAGGACAGAGATTTATAGGCCATTTCCCTGACTCCTGACCCCACAGCGCTGCCTCACTACTGAGCGTGTGCATAAAGTGCAGCACAGATTCATCTCAGCTAAAAGCCCAGATCTTTAGATAAGGAACAGGACAGACATTTATAGGACATTTCCCTGACTCCTGACCCCACAGCACTGCCTCACTACTGAGCATGTACATAAAGTGCAGCACAGATTCATCTCAGCTAAAAGCCCAGATCATTAGATCAGGAAGAGAACAGACATTTATAGGACATTTCCCTGACTCCTGACCCCACAGCACTGCCTCACTACTGAGCATGTGCATAAAGTGCAGCACAGATTCATCTCATGTAAAAGCCCAGATCATTACATCAGGAACAGAACAGACATTTCTAGGACATTTCCCTGACTCCTGACGTCACAGCCCTGCCTCACTACTGAGCCTGTACAGAAAGTGCAGCACAGATTCATCTCACCTAAAAGCCCAGATCATTAGATCAGGAACAGAACAGACATTTATAGGACATTTCCCTGACTCCTGACCCCACACACTGCCTCACTACTGAGCCTGTACATAAAGTGCAGCACAGATTCATCTCACCTAAATGCCCAGATCATTAGATCAGGAACAGAGCAGACATTTATCGGACATTTCCCTGACTCTTGGCCCCACAGCACTGCCTCACTACTGAGCATGTGCATAAAGTGCAGCACAGATTCATATCACCTAAAAGCCCAGATCAGGAACAGGACAGACATTTATAGGACATTTCCCTGACTCCTGACCCCACAGCACTGCCTCACTACTGAGCCTGTACATAAAGTGCAGCACAGATTCATCTCACCTAAAAGCCCAGATCATTAGATCAGGACACAGGACAGACATTTATAGGACATTTCCCTGACTCCTGACCCCACAGCGCTGCCTCGCTACTGAGCCTGTACATAAAGTGCAGCACAGATTCATCTCACCTAAAAGCCCAGATCATTAGATCAGGAACAGGACAGACATTAATAGGACATTTCCCTGACTCCTGACCCCACACCAGTGCCTCACTACTGAGCCTGTACATAAAGTGCAGCACAGATTTATCTGACTTAAAAGCCCAGATCATTAGATCAGGAACAGGACAGACATTTATAGAACATTTCCCTGACTCCTGATCCCACAGCACTGCCTCACTACTGAGCATGTACATAACGTGCACCACAGATTCATCTCACCAAAAAGCCCAGATCATTAGATCAGGAACAGAACAGACATGTATAGGACATTTCCCTGACTCCTGACCCCACAGCCCTGCCTCACTACTGAGTCTGTACATAAAGTGCAGCACAGATTCATCTCACCTAAAAGCCCAGATCATTAGATCAGGAACAGGACAGATATTTATAGGACATTAACCTGACTCCTTACCCCACAGCACTGCCTCACTACTGAGCATGTGCATAAAGTGCAGCACAGATTCATCTCACCTAAATGCCCAGATCATTAGATCAGGAACAGGACAGACATTTATAGGACATTTCCCTGACTCCTGATCCCACAGCACTGACTCACTACTGAGCCTGTACATAAAGTGCAGCACAGATTCATCTCACCTAAAAGCCCAGATCATTAGATCAGGAACAGGACAGACATTTATAGGACATTTCCCTGACTCCTGACCCCACAGCACTGCCTCACTACTGAGCATGTACATAAAGTGCAGCACAGATTCATCTCACCTAAATGCCCAGATCATTAGATCAGGAACAGGACAGACATTTATAGGACATTTCCCTGACTCCTGACCCCACAGCACTGCCTCACTACTGAGCATGTACATAAAGTGCAGCACAGATTCATCTCAGCTAAAAGTCCAGATCAATAGATCGGGAACAGAAAAGACATTTATAGGACATTTCCCTGACTCCTGATCCCACAGCACTGCCTCACTACTGAGCCTGTACATAAAGTGCAGCACAGAATCATTTCACCTAAAAGCCCAGATCATTATATCAGGAACAGAACAGACATTTATAGGAAATTTCCCTGACTCCTGATCCCACAGCACTGCCTCACTACTGAGCATGTACATAAAGTGCAGCACAGATTCATCTCACCTAAATGCCCAGATCATTAGATCAGGAACAGGACAGACATTTATAGGACATTTCCCTGACTCCTGACCCCACAGCACTGCCTCACTACTGAGCATGTACATAAAGTGCAGCACAGATTCATCTCAGCTAAAAGTCCAGATCAATAGATCGGGAACAGAAAAGACATTTATAGGACATTTCCCTGACTCCTGATCCCACAGCACTGCCTCACTACTGAGCCTGTACATAAAGTGCAGCACAGAATCATTTCACCTAAAAGCCCAGATCATTATATCAGGAACAGAACAGACATTTATAGGAAATTTCCCTGACTCCTGATCCCACAGCACTGCCTCACTACTGAGCATGTACATAAAGTGCAGCACAGATTCATCTCACCTAAAAGCCCAGATCATTAGATCAGGAACAGGACAGACATTTATAGGTCATTTCCCTGACTCCTGACCCCACAGCACTGCCTCACTACTGAGTATGTACATAAAGTGCAGCAGAGATTCTTCTCACCTAAAAGCACAGATCATTAGATCAGGAACAGGACAGATATTTATAGGACATTTCCCTTATTCATGACCCCACAGCACTGCCTCACTACTGAGCCTGTACATAACGTGCAGCACAGATTCATCTCAGCTAAAAGCCCAGATCATTAGATCAGGACACAGGACAGACATTTATAGGACATTTCCCTGACTCCTGACCCCACAGCGCTGCCTCGCTACTGAGCCTGTACATAAAGTGCAGCACAGATTCATCTCACCTAAAAGCCCAGATCATTAGATCAGGAACAGGACAGACATTAATAGGACATTTCCCTGACTCCTGAACCCACACCAGTGCCTCACTACTGAGCCTGTACATAAAGTTCAGCACAGATTTATCTGACTTAAAAGCCCAGATCATTAGATCAGGAACAGGACAGACATTTATAGAACATTTCCCTGACTCCTGATCCCACAGCACTGCCTCACTACTGAGCATGTACATAACGTGCAGCACAGATTCATTTCACCTAAAAGCCCAGATCATTATATCAGGAACAGGACAGAGATTTATAGGACATTTCCCTGACTCCTGACCCCACAGCGCTGCCTCACTACTGAGCGTGTGCATAAAGTGCAGCACAGATTCATCTCAGCTAAAAGCCCAGATCTTTAGATAAGGAACAGGACAGACATTTATAGGACATTTCCCTGACTCCTGACCCCACAGCACTGCCTCACTACTGAGCATGTACATAAAGTGCAGCACAGATTCATCTCAGCTAAAAGCCCAGATCATTAGATCAGGAAGAGAACAGACATTTATAGGACATTTCCCTGACTCCTGACCCCACAGCACTGCCTCACTACTGAGCATGTGCATAAAGTGCAGCACAGATTCATCTCATGTAAAAGCCCAGATCATTACATCAGGAACAGAACAGACATTTCTAGGACATTTCCCTGACTCCTGACCTCACAGCCCTGCCTCACTACTGAGCCTGTACAGAAAGTGCAGCACAGATTCATCTCACCTAAAAGCCCAGATCATTAGATCAGGAACAGAACAGACATTTATAGGACATTTCCCTGACTCCTGACCCCACACACTGCCTCACTACTGAGCCTGTACATAAAGTGCAGCACAGATTCATCTCACCTAAATGCCCAGATCATTAGATCAGGAACAGAGCAGACATTTATCGGACATTTCCCTGACTCTTGGCCCCACAGCACTGCCTCACTACTGAGCATGTGCATAAAGTGCAGCACAGATTCATATCACCTAAAAGCCCAGATCATTAGATCAGGAACAGGACAGACATTTATAGGACATTTCCCTGACTCCTGACTCCACAGCACTGCCTCACTACTGAGCCTGTACATAAAGTGCAGCACAGATTCATCTCACCTAAAAGCCCAGATCATTAGATCAGGAACAGGACAGACATTTCTAGGACATTTCCCTGACTCCTGATCCCACAGCACTGCCTCAATACAGAGCATGTACATAACGTGCAGCACAGATTCATCTCACCTAAAAGCCCAGATTATTAGATCAGGAACAGGACAGATATTTATAGGACATTTCCCTGACTCCTGATCCCACAGCACTACCTCAGTAATGAGCATGTACATAAAGTGCAGCACAGATTCATCTCACCTAAAAGCCCAGATCATTAGATCAGCAACAGGACAGACATTTCTAGGACATTTCCCTGACTCATGATCCCACAGCACTGCCTCACTACTGAGCATGTACATAACTTGCAGCAGAGATTCATCCCAGCTAAAAGCCCAGATCATTATATCAGGGACTGGACAGACATTTATAGGACATTTCCCTAACTCCTGATCCTACAGCAATGCTTCACTACTGAGCCTGTACATAACGTGCAGCACAGATTCATCTCAGCTAAAAGCCCAGATCATTAGATCAGGAACAGGACAGACATTTATAGGACATTTCCCTGACTCCTGACCCCACAGCGCTGCCTCACTACTGAGCATGTGCATAAAGTGCAGCACAGATTCATCTCACCTAAAAGCCCAGATCATTAGATCAGGACACAGGACAGACATTTATAGGACATTTCCCTGACTCCTGACCCCACAGCGCTGCCTCGCTACTGAGCCTGTACATAAAGTGCAGCACAGATTCATCTCACCTAAAAGCCCAGATCATTAGATCAGGAACAGGACAGATATTTATAGGACATTAACCTGATTCCTTACCCCACAGCACTGCCTCACTACTGAGCATGTGCATAAAGTGCAGCACAGATTCATCTCACCTAAAAGCCCAGATCATTAGATCAGGAACAGAACAGACATGTATAGGACATTTCCCTGACTCCTGATCCCACAGCACTGACTCACTACTGAGCCTGTACATAAAGTGCAGCACAGATTCATCTCACCTAAATGCCCAGATCATTAGATCAGGAACAGGACAGACATTTATAGGACATTTCCCTGACTCCTGACCCCACAGCACTGCCTCACTACTGAGCATGTGCATAAAGTGCAGCACAGATTCATCTCACCTAAAAGCCCAGATCATTAGATCAGTAACAGGACAGACATTTATAGGACATTTCCCTAACTCCTGATCCTACAGCAATGCTTCACTACTGAGCCTGTACATAACGTGCAGCACAGATTCATCTCAGCTAAAAGCCCAGATCATTAGATCAGGAACAGGACAGACATTTATAGGACATTTCCCTGACTCCTGACCCCACAGCGCTGCCTCACTACTGAGCATGTGCATAAAGTGCAGCACAGATTCATCTCACCTAAAAGCCCAGATCATTAGATCAGGACACAGGACAGACATTTATAGGACATTTCCCTGACTCCTGACCCCACAGCGCTGCCTCGCTACTGAGCCTGTACATAAAGTGCAGCACAGATTCATCTCACCTAAAAGCCCAGATCATTAGATCAGGAACAGGACAGATATTTATAGGACATTAACCTGATTCCTTACCCCACAGCACTGCCTCACTACTGAGCATGTGCATAAAGTGCAGCACAGATTCATCTCACCTAAAAGCCCAGATCATTAGATCAGGAACAGAACAGACATGTATAGGACATTTCCCTGACTCCTGATCCCACAGCACTGACTCACTACTGAGCCTGTACATAAAGTGCAGCACAGATTCATCTCACCTAAATGCCCAGATCATTAGATCAGGAACAGGACAGACATTTATAGGACATTTCCCTGACTCCTGACCCCACAGCACTGCCTCACTACTGAGCATGTGCATAAAGTGCAGCACAGATTCATCTCACCTAAAAGCCCAGATCATTAGATCAGGAACAGGACAGACATTTATAGGACATTTCCCTGACTCCTGACCCCACAGCACTGCCTCACTACTGAGCATGTACATAAAGTGCAGCACAGATTCATCTCAGCTAAAAGTCCAGATCAATAGATCGGGAACAGAAAAGACATTTATAGGACATTTCCCTGACTCCTGATCCCACAGCACTGCCTCACTACTGAGCCTGTACATAAAGTGCAGCACAGAATCATTTCACCTAAAAGCCCAGATCATTAGATCAGGAACAGAACAGACATTTATAGGAAATTTCCCTGACTCCTGATCCCACAGCACTGCCTCACTACTGGGCATGTACATAAAGTGCAGCACAGATTCATTTCACCTAAAAGCCCAGATCATTAGATCAGGAACAGGACAGACATTTCTAGGACATTTCCCTGACTCCTGATCCCACAGCGCTGCCTCACTACTGAGCATGTACATAAAGTACAGCACAGATTCATCTCACCTAAAAGCACAGATCATTAGATCAGGAACAGGACAGATATTTACAGAACATTTCCCTTATTCATGACCCCACAGCGCTGCCTCACTACTGAGCATGTGCATAAAGTGCATCACAGATTCATCTCACCTAAAAGCCCAGATCTTTAGATAAGGAACAGGACAGACATTTATAGGACATTTCCCTGACTCCTGACCCCACAGCACTTGTCACTACAGAGCATGTAAATAAGGTGCAGCACAGATTCATCTCACCTAAAAGCCCAGATCATTAGATCAGGAACAGAACAGACATTTATAGGACATTTCCCTGACTCCTGACCCCACAGCACTGCCTCACTACTGAGCCTGTACATAAAGTGCAGCACAGATTCATCTCACCTAAATGCCCAGATCATTAGATCAGGAACAGAACAGACATTTATAGGACATTTCCCTGACTCCTGACCCCACACACTGCTTCACTACTGAGCATGTACATAAAGTGCAGCACAGATTCATCTCACCTAAAAGCCCAGATCATTAGATCAGGAACAGAACAGACATTTAAAGGACATTTCCCTGACTACTGACCCCACAGCACTGCCTCACTACTGAGCCTGTACATAAAGTGCAGCAAAGATTCATCTGATCTAAAAGCCCAGATCATTAGATCATGAACAGGACAGACATTTATTGGACATTTCCCTGACTCCTGATCCCACAGCACTGCCTCGCTACTGAGCATGTACATAACGTGCAGCACAGATTCATCTCACCTTAAATCCCAGATCATTAGATCAGGAACAGGACAGACATTTATAGGACATTTCCCTGACTCCTGACCCCACAGTGCTGCCTCACTACTGAGTATGTGCATAAAGTGCAGCACAGATTCATCTCACCTAAAAGTCCAGATCATTAGATCAGGAACAGGACAGAAATTTATAGGACATTTCCCTGACTCCTGACCCCACAGCGCTGCCTCACTACTGAGCCTGTACATAAAGTGCAGCACAGATTCATCTTACCTAAAAGCCCAGATCATTAGATCAGGAACAGGACAGACATTTATAGGACATTTCCCTGACTCCTGACCCCACAGCACTGCCTCACTACTGAGCATGTACATAAAGTGCAGCACAGATTCATCTCACCTAAAAGCCCAGATCATTAGATCAGTAACAGAACAGACATGTATAGGACATTTCCCTGACTCCTGACCCCACAGCGCTGCCTCACTACTGAGCCTGTACATAAAGTGCAGCACAGATTCATCTCACCTAAATGCCCAGATCATTAGATCAGGAACAGAACAGACATTTATAGGACATTTCCCTGACTCCTGACCCCACACACTGCTTCACTACTGAGCATGTACATAAAGTGCAGCACAGATTCATCTCACCTAAAAGCCCAGATCATTAGATCAGGAACAGAACAGACATTTAAAGGACATTTCCCTGACTACTGACCCCACAGCACTGCCTCACTACTGAGCCTGTACATAAAGTGCAGCAAAGATTCATCTGATCTAAAATCCCAGATCATTAGATCATGAACAGGACAGACATTTATTGGACATTTCCCTGACTCCTGACCCCACAGCACTGCCTCGCTACTGAGCATGTACATAACGTGCAGCACAGATTCATCTCACCTTAAATCCCAGATCATTAGATCAGGAACAGGACAGACATTTATAGGACATTTCCCTGACTCCTGACCCCACAGTGCTGCCTCACTACTGAGTATGTGCATAAAGTGCAGCACAGATTCATCTCACCTAAAAGTCCAGATCATTAGATCAGGAACAGGACAGATATTTAAAGGACATTTCCCTGACTCCTGACCCCACAGCACTGCCTCACTACTGAGCATGTACATAAAGTGCAGCACAGATTCATCTTACCTAAAAGCCCAGATCATTAGATCAGGAACAGGACAGACATTTATAGGACATTTCCCTGACTTTTGACCCCACAGCGCTGCCTCGCTACTGAGCCTGTACATAAAGTGCAGCACAGATTCATCTCACCTAAAAGCCAAGGTCATTAGATCAGGAACAGGACAGATATTTAAAGGACATTTCCCTGACTCCTGACCCCACAGCACTGCCTCACTACTGAGCATGTACATAAAGTGCAGCACAGATTCATCTTACCTAAAAGCCCATATCATTAGATCAGGAACAGAACAGACATGTATAGGACATTTCCCTGACTCCTGACCCCACACCAGTGCCTCACTACTGAGCCTGTACATAAAGTTCAGCACAGATTTATCTGTCTTAAAAGCCCAGATCATTAGATCAGGAACAGGACAGACATTTATAGAACATTTCCCTGACTCCTGATCCCACAGCACTGCCTCACTACTGAGCATGTACATAACGTGCACCACAGATTCATCTCACCAAAAAGCCCAGATCATTAGATCAGGAACAGAACAGACATGTATAGGACATTTCCCTGACACCTGACCCCACAGCACTGCCTCACTACTGAGCATGTACATAACGTGCAGCACAGATTCATTTCACCTAAAAGCCCAGATCATTATATCAGGAACAGGACAGAGATTTATAGGCCATTTCCCTGACTCCTGACCCCACAGCGCTGCCTCACTACTGAGCGTGTGCATAAAGTGCAGCACAGATTCATCTCAGCTAAAAGCCCAGATCTTTAGATAAGGAACAGGACAGACATTTATAGGACATTTCCCTGACTCCTGACCCCACAGCACTGCCTCACTACTGAGCATGTACATAAAGTGCAGCACAGATTCATCTCAGCTAAAAGCCCAGATCATTAGATCAGGAAGAGAACAGACATTTATAGGACATTTCCCTGACTCCTGACCCCACAGCACTGCCTCACTACTGAGCATGTGCATAAAGTGCAGCACAGATTCATCTCATGTAAAAGCCCAGATCATTACATCAGGAACAGAACAGACATTTCTAGGACATTTCCCTGACTCCTGACCTCACAGCCCTGCCTCACTACTGAGCCTGTACAGAAAGTGCAGCACAGATTCATCTCACCTAAAAGCCCAGATCATTAGATCAGGAACAGAACAGACATTTATAGGACATTTCCCTGACTCCTGACCCCACACACTGCCTCACTACTGAGCCTGTACATAAAGTGCAGCACAGATTCATCTCACCTAAATGCCCAGATCATTAGATCAGGAACAGAGCAGACATTTATCGGACATTTCCCTGACTCTTGGCCCCACAGCACTGCCTCACTACTGAGCATGTGCATAAAGTGCAGCACAGATTCATATCACCTAAAAGCCCAGATCATTAGATCAGGAACAGGACAGACATTTATAGGACATTTCCCTGACTCCTGACACCACAGCACTGCCTCACTACTGAGCCTGTACATAAAGTGCAGCACAGATTCATCTCACCTAAAAGCCCAGATCATTAGATCAGGAACAGGACAGACATTTCTAGGACATTTCCCTGACTCCTGATCCCACAGCACTGCCTCAATACAGAGCATGTACATAACGTGCAGCACAGATTCATCTCACCTAAAAGCCCAGATTATTAGATCAGGAACAGGACAGATATTTATAGGACATTTCCCTGACTCCTGATCCCACAGCACTACCTCAGTAATGAGCATGTACATAAAGTGCAGCACAGATTCATCTCACCTAAAAGCCCAGATCATTAGATCAGCAACAGGACAGACATTTCTAGGACATTTCCCTGACTCATGATCCCACAGCACTGCCTCACTACTGAGCATGTACATAACTTGCAGCACAGATTCATCCCAGCTAAAAGCCCAGATCATTATATCAGGGACTGGACAGACATTTATAGGACATTTCCCTAACTCCTGATCCTACAGCAATGCTTCACTACTGAGCCTGTACATAACGTGCAGCACAGATTCATCTCAGCTAAAAGCCCAGATCATTAGATCAGGAACAGGACAGACATTTATAGGACATTTCCCTGACTCCTGACCCCACAGCGCTGCCTCACTACTGAGCATGTGCATAAAGTGCAGCACAGATTCATCTCACCTAAAAGCCCAGATCATTAGATCAGGACACAGGACAGACATTTATAGGACATTTCCCTGACTCCTGACCCCACAGCGCTGCCTCGCTACTGAGCCTGTACATAAAGTGCAGCACAGATTCATCTCACCTAAAAGCCCAGATCATTAGATCAGGAACAGGACAGATATTTATAGGACATTAACCTGATTCCTTACCCCACAGCACTGCCTCACTACTGAGCATGTGCATAAAGTGCAGCACAGATTCATCTCACCTAAAAGCCCAGATCATTAGATCAGGAACAGAACAGACATGTATAGGACATTTCCCTGACTCCTGATCCCACAGCACTGACTCACTACTGAGCCTGTACATAAAGTGCAGCACAGATTCATCTCACCTAAATGCCCAGATCATTAGATCAGGAACAGGACAGACATTTATAGGACATTTCCCTGACTCCTGACCCCACAGCACTGCCTCACTACTGAGCATGTACATAAAGTGCAGCACAGATTCATCTCAGCTAAAAGTCCAGATCAATAGATCGGGAACAGAAAAGACATTTATAGGACATTTCCCTGACTCCTGATCCCACAGCACTGCCTCACTACTGAGCCTGTACATAAAGTGCAGCACAGAATCATTTCACCTAAAAGCCCAGATCATTAGATCAGGAACAGAACAGACATTTATAGGAAATTTCCCTGACTCCTGATCCCACAGCACTGCCTCACTACTGGGCATGTACATAAAGTGCAGCACAGATTCATTTCACCTAAAAGCCCAGATCATTAGATCAGGAACAGGACAGACATTTCTAGGACATTTCCCTGACTCCTGATCCCACAGCGCTGCCTCACTACTGAGCATGTACATAAAGTACAGCACAGATTCATCTCACCTAAAAGCACAGATCATTAGATCAGGAACAGGACAGATATTTACAGAACATTTCCCTTATTCATGACCCCACAGCGCTGCCTCACTACTGAGCATGTGCATAAAGTGCAGCACAGATTCATCTCACCTAAAAGCCCAGATCTTTAGATAAGGAACAGGACAGACATTTATAGGACATTTCCCTGACTCCTGACCCCACAGCACTTGTCACTACAGAGCATGTAAATAAGGTGCAGCACAGATTCATCTCACCTAAAAGCCCAGATCATTAGATCAGGAACAGAACAGACATTTATAGGACATTTCCCTGACTCCTGACCCCACAGCACTGCCTCACTACTGAGCCTGTACATAAAGTGCAGCACAGATTCATCTCACCTAAATGCCCAGATCATTAGATCAGGAACAGAACAGACATTTATAGGACATTTCCCTGACTCCTGACCCCACACACTGCTTCACTACTGAGCATGTACATAAAGTGCAGCACAGATTCATCTCACCTAAAAGCCCAGATCATTAGATCAGGAACAGAACAGACATTTAAAGGACATTTCCCTGACTACTGACCCCACAGCACTGCCTCACTACTGAGCCTGTACATAAAGTGCAGCAAAGATTCATCTGATCTAAAAGCCCAGATCATTAGATCATGAACTGGACAGACATTTATTGGACATTTCCCTGACTCCTGATCCCACAGCACTGCCTCGCTACTGAGCATGTACATAACGTGCAGCACAGATTCATCTCACCTTAAATCCCAGATCATTAGATCAGGAACAGGACAGACATTTATAGGACATTTCCCTGACTCCTGACCCCACAGTGCTGCCTCACTACTGAGTATGTGCATAAAGTGCAGCACAGATTCATCTCACCTAAAAGTCCAGATCATTAGATCAGGAACAGGACAGAAATTTATAGGACATTTCCCTGACTCCTGACCCCACAGCGCTGCCTCACTACTGAGCCTGTACATAAAGTGCAGCACAGATTCATCTTACCTAAAAGCCCAGATCATTAGATCAGGAACAGGACAGACATTTATAGGACATTTCCCTGACTCCTGACCCCACAGCACTGCCTCACTACTGAGCATGTACATAAAGTGCAGCACAGATTCATCTCACCTAAAAGCCCAGATCATTAGATCAGTAACAGAACAGACATGTATAGGACATTTCCCTGACTCCTGACCCCACAGCACTGCCTCACTACTGAGCATGTACATAAAGTGCAGCACAGATTCATCTCACCTAAAAGCCCAGATCATTAGATCAGGAACAGAACAGACATTTAAAGGACATTTCCCTGACTACTGACCCCACAGCACTGCCTCACTACTGAGCCTGTACATAAAGTGCAGCAAAGATTCATCTGATCTAAAATCCCAGATCATTAGATCATGAACAGGACAGACATTTATTGGACATTTCCCTGACTCCTGACCCCACAGCACTGCCTCGCTACTGAGCATGTACATAACGTGCAGCACAGATTCATCTCACCTTAAATCCCAGATCATTAGATCAGGAACAGGACAGACATTTATAGGACATTTCCCTGACTCCTGACCCCACAGTGCTGCCTCACTACTGAGTATGTGCATAAAGTGCAGCACAGATTCATCTCACCTAAAAGTCCAGATCATTAGATCAGGAACAGGACAGATATTTAAAGGACATTTCCCTGACTCCTGACCCCACAGCACTGCCTCACTACTGAGCATGTACATAAAGTGCAGCACAGATTCATCTTACCTAAAAGCCCAGATCATTAGATCAGGAACAGGACAGACATTTATAGGACATTTCCCTGACTTTTGACCCCACAGCGCTGCCTCGCTACTGAGCCTGTACATAAAGTGCAGCACAGATTCATCTCACCTAAAAGCCAAGGTCATTAGATCAGGAACAGGACAGATATTTAAAGGACATTTCCCTGACTCCTGACCCCACAGCACTGCCTCACTACTGAGCATGTACATAAAGTGCAGCACAGATTCATCTTACCTAAAAGCCCATATCATTAGATCAGGAACAGAACAGACATGTATAGGACATTTCCCTGACTCCTTACCCCACAGCACTGCCTCACTACTGAGCATGTACATAAAGTGCAGCACAGATTCATCTTACCTAAAAGCCCATATCATTAGATCAGGAACAGAACAGACATATATAGGACATTTCCCTGACTCCTGACCCCACAGCCCTGCCTCACTACTGAGCATGTACCTAAAGTGCAGCACAGATTCATTTCACCTAAAAGCCCAGATCATTATATCAGGAACAGGACAGAGATTTATAGGCCATTTCCCTGACTCCTGACCCCACAGCGCTGCCTCACTACTGAGCTTGTGCATAAAGTGCAGCACAGATTCATCTCAGCTAAAAGCCCAGATCTTTAGATAAGGAACAGGACAGACATTTATAGGACATTTCCCTGACTCCAGACCCCACAGCACTTGTCACTACTGAGCATGTGCATAAAGTGCAGCACAGATTCCTCTCACATTAAAGCCCAGATCATTAGATCAGGAACAGAACAGACACGTATATGACAGTTCCCTGACTCCTGACCCCACACACTGACTCACTACTGAGCCTGTACATAAAGTGCAGCACAGATTCATCTCACCTAGAAGCCCAGATCATTAGATCAGGAACAGGACAGACATTTATAGGACATTTCCCTGACTCCTGACCCCACAGCACTGCCTCACTACTGAGCATGTGCATAAAGTGCAGCACATATTCATGTCACCTAAAAGCACAGATCATTAGATCAGGAACAGAACAGACATTTATAGGACATTTCCCTGACTCCTGATCCCACAGCACTGCCTCACTACTGAGCATGTACATAACATGCAGCACATATTCATCTCACCTAAAAGCCCAGATCATTAGATCAGGAACAGTACAGACATTTATAGGACATTTCCCTGACTCCTGACCCCACAGTGCTGCCTCATACTGAGCATGTGCATAAAGTGCAGCACAGATTCATCTCACCTAAAAGACCAGATCATTAGATCAGGAACAGGACAGACATTTATAGGACATTTCCCTGATTCCTGACCCCACAGCACTGCCTCACGACTGAGCCTGTACATAAAGTTCAGCATAGATTCATCTCACGTAAAAGCCCAAATTATTAGATCAGGAACAGAACAGACATTTATAGGACATTTCCCTGACTCCTGATCCCACAGCACTGCCTCACTACTGAGCACGTACAAAAAGTGCAGCACAGATTCATCTCACCTAAAAGTCCAGATCATTAGATCAGGAACAGGACAGACATTTATAGGACATTTCCCTGACTCCTGACCACACAGCACTGCCTCACTACTGAGCCTGTACATAAAGTGCAGCACAGATTCATCTCAGCTAAAAGTCCAGATCATTAGATCGGGAACAGAACAGACATTTATAGGACATTTCCCTGACTCCTGACCCCACAGCACTGCCTCATTACTGTGCCTGTACATAAAGTGCAGCACAGATTCATCTCAGCTAAAAGCCCAGATCATTAGATCAGGAACAGAACAGACATTTATAGGACATTTCCCTGAGTCCTGATCCCACAGCACTGCCTCACTACTGGGCATGTACATAACATGCAGCACATATTCATCTCACCTAAAAGCACAGATCATTAGATCAGGAACAGAACAGACATTTATAGGACATTTCCCTGAGTCCTGATCCCACAGCACTGCCTCACTACTGGGCATGTACATAACATGCAGCACATATTCATCTCACCTAAAAGCACAGATCATTAGTTCAGGAACAGAACAGACATTTATAGGACATTTCCCTGACTCCTGATCCCACAGCACTGCCTCACTACTGAGCATGTACATAACATGCAGCACAGATTCATCTCAGCTAAAAGTCCAGATCATTAGATCGGGAACAGAACAGACATTTATAGGACATTTCCCTGACTCCTGATCCCACAGCACTGCCTCATTACTGTGCCTGTACATAAAGTGCAGCACAGATTCATCTCACCTAAAAGCCCAGATCATTAGATCAGGAACAGAACAGACATTTATAGGACATTTCCCTGACTCCTGATCCCACAGCACTGCCTCACTACTGAGCCTGTACATAAAGTGCAGCACAGATTCATCTCACCTAAAAGCCCAGATCATTAGATCAGGAACAGAACAGACATTTATAGGACATTTCCCTGAGTCCTGATCCCACAGCACTGCCTCACTACTGAGCCTGTACATAACGTGCAGCACAGATTCATCTCACCTAAAAGACCAGATCATTAGATCAGGAACAGGACAGACATTTCTAGGACATTTCTCTGACTCCTGATACAACAGCACTGCCTCACTACTGAGCATGTACATAACGTGCAGCACAGATTCATCTCACCTAAAAGCCCATATCATTAGATCAGGAACAGGACAGACATTTATAGGACATTTCCCTTATTCCTGACCCCACAGCGCTGCCACACTACTGAGCATGTGCATAAAGTGCAGCACAGATTCATCTCACCTAAAAGCCCATATCATTAGATCAGGAACAGGACAGACATTTATAGGACATTTCCCTTATTCCTGACCCCACAGCGCTGCCACACTACTGAGCATGTGCATAAAGTGCAGCACAGATTCATCTCACCTAAAAGCTCAGATCATTAGATCAGGAGCAGAACAGACATTTATAGGACATTTCCCTGACTCCTGACCCCACAGCACTGGTCACTAATGAGCCTGTACATAAAGTGCAGCAAAGATTCATCTCACCTAAAAGCCCAGATCATTAGATCAGGAACAGGACAGACATTTATAGGACATCTCCCTGACTCCTGATCCCACACCACTGCCTCACTACTGAGCATGTACATAACGTGCAGCACAGATTCATCTCAACTAAAAGCCCAGATCATTAGATCAGGAACAGAACATACATGTACAGGACATTTCCCTGACTCCTGACCCCACAGCGCTGCCTCACTACTGAGTCTGTACATAAAGTGCAGCACAGATTCATCTCTCCTAAAAGCCCAGATCATTAGATCAGGAACAAAACAGACATTTATAGGACATTTCCCTGACTCCTGACCCCACAGCACTGCCTCACTACTGAGCATGTGCATAAAGTGCAGCACAGATTCATCTCACCTAAAAGCCCAGATCATTAGATCAGGAACAGAACAGACATTTATAGGACACTTCCCTGACTCCTGACCCCACAGTACAGTCTCACAGATTCATCTCACCTAAAAGGCCAGATCATTAGATCAGGAACAGGACACACATTTATAGGACATTTCCCTGACTCCTGACCCCACAGCATTGCCTCACTACTGAGCCTGTACATAACGTGCAGCATAGATTCATCGCACCTAAAAGCCCAGATCATTAGATCAGGAACAGGACAGACATTTATAGGACATTTCCCTGACTCCTGACCCCACAGCGCTGCCTCACTACTGAGCATGTGCATAAAGTGCAGCAAGGATTCATCACACCTAAAAGCACAGATAATTAGATCAGGAACAGAACAGACATTTATAGGACATTTCCCTGACTCCTGACCCCACAGCAGTGCCTCACTACTGAGCCTGTACATAAAGTGCAGCACAGATTCATCTCACCTAAAAGCCCAGATCATTAGATCAGGAACAGGACAGACATTCATAGGACATTTCCCTGACTCCTGACCCCACAGCACTGCCTCCCTTCTGAGCATGTACATAAAGTGCAGCACAGACTCACCTCAGCTAAAAGTCCAGATCATTAGATCAGGAACAGAACAGACATTTATAGGACATTTCCATGACTCCTGACCCCACAGCGCTGCCTCACTACTGAGTCTGTACATAAAGTGCAGCACAGATTGATCTCTTCTAAAAGCCCAGATCATTAGATCAGGAACAGGGCAGACATTTATAGGACATTTCCCTAACTCCTGACCCCACAGCGCTGCCTCACTACTGAGTCTGTACATAAAGAGCAGCACAGATTCATCTCTCCTAAAAGCCCAGATCATTCGATCAGGAACAGAACAGACATTTATAGGACACCTCCCTGACTCCTTACCCCACAGCACAGCCTCACAGATTCATCTCACCTAAAAGCCCAGATCATTAGATCAGGAACAGAACAGACATTTATAGGACATTTCCCTGACTCCTGACCCCACAGCACTGCCTCACTACTGAGCCTGTACATAAAGTGCAGCACAGATTTATCTGACTTAAAAGCCCAGATCATTAGATCAGGAACAGGACAGACATTTATAGGACATTTCCCTGACTCCTGACCCCACACCAGTGACTCACTACTGAGCCTGTACATAAAGTGCATCACAGATTTATCTGACTTAAAAGCCCAGATCATTAGATCAGGAACAGGACAGACATTTATAGAACATTTCCCTGACTCCTGATCCCACAGCACTGCCTCACTACTGAGCATGTACCTAAAGTGCAGCACAGATTCATTTCACCTAAAAGCCCAGATCATTATATCAGGAACAGGACAGAGATTTATAGGCCATTTCCCTGACTCCTGACCCCACAGCGCTGCCTCACTACTGAGCGTGTGCATAAAGTGCAGCACAGATTCATCTCAGCTAAAAGCCCAGATCTTTAGATAAGGAACAGGACAGACATTTATAGGACATTTCCCTGACTCCTGACCCCACAGCACTTGTCACTACTGAGCATGTGCATAAAGTGCAGCACAGATTCATCTCACCTAAAAGCCCAGATCATTAGATCAGGAAGAGAACAGACATTTATAGGACATTTCCCTGACTCCTGACCCCATACACTGCCTCACTACTGAGCCTGTACATAAAGTGCAGCACAGATTCATCTCAGCTAAAAGCCCAGATCTTTAGATAAGGAACAGGACAGACATTTATAGGACATTTCCCTGACTCCTGACCCCACAGCACTGCCTTACTACTGAGCATGTGCATAAAGTGCAGCACAGATTCATCTCTTCTAAAAGCCCAGATCATTACATCAGGAACAGAACAGACATTTCTAGGACATTTCCCTGACTCCTGACCTCACAGCCCTGCCTCACTACTGAGCCTGTACATAAAGTGCAGCACAGATTCATCTCACCTAAAAGCCCAGATCATTAGATCAGGAACAGAACAGACATTTATAGGACATTTCCCTGACTCCTGACCCCATACACTGCCTCACTACTGAGCCTGTACATAAAGTGCAGCACAGATTCATCTCACCTAAATGCCCAGATCATTAGATCAGGAACAGAGCAGACATTTATCGGACATTTCCCTGACTCTTGGCCCCACAGCGCTGCCTCACTACTGAGCGTGTGCATAAAGTGCAGCACAGATTCATATCACCTAAAAGCCCAGATCATTAGATCAGGAACAGGACAGACATTTATAGGACATTTCCCTGACTCCTGACCCCACAGCACTTGTCACTACTGAGCATGTGCATAAAGTGCAGCACAGATTCATCTCACCTAAAAGCCCAGATCATTAGATCAGGAAGAGAACAGACATTTATAGGACATTTCCCTGACTCCTGACCCCACAGCACTGCCTTACTACTGAGCATGTGCATAAAGTGCAGCACAGATTCATCTCATCTAAAAGCCCAGATCATTACATCAGGAACAGAACAGACATTTCTAGGACATTTCCCTGACTCCTGACCTCACAGCACTGCCTCACTACTGAGCATGTACATAAAGTGCAGCACAGATTCATCTCACCTAAAAGCCCAGATCATTAGATCAGGAACAGAACAGACATTTATAGGACATTTCCCTGACTCCTGACCCCATACACTGCCTCACTACTGAGCCTGTACATAAAGTGCAGCACAGATTCATCTCACCTAAATGCCCAGATCATTAGATCAGGAACAGAGCAGACATTTATCGGACATTTCCCTGACTCTTGGCCCCACAGCGCTGCCTCACTACTGAGCGTGTGCATAAAGTGCAGCACAGATTCATATCACCTAAAAGCCCAGATCATTAGATCAGGAACAGGACAGACATTTATAGGACATTTCCCTGACTCCTGACCCCACAGCACTGCCTCACTACTGAGCCTGTACATAAAGTGCAGCACAGATTCATCTCACCTAAAAGTCCAGATCATTAGATCAGGGACAGGACAGACATTTCTAGGATATTTCCCTGACTCCTGACCCCACAGCACTGCCTCAATACAGAGCATGTACATAACGTGCAGCACAGATTCATCTCACCTAAAAGCCCAGATTATTAGATCAGGAACAGGACAGACATTTATAGGACATTTCCCTGACTCCTGATCCCACAGCACTACCTCAGTAATGATCATGTACATAAAGTGCAGCACAGATTCATCTCACCTAAAAGCCCAGATCATTAGAGCAACAACAGAACAGACATTTCTAGGACATTTCCCTGACTCATGATCCCACAGCACTGCCTCACTACTGAGCATGTACATAACTTGCAGCACAGATTCATCCCAGCTAAAAGCCCAGATCATTATATCAGGGACTGGACAGACATTTATAGGACATTTCCCTAAGTCCTGATCCTACAGCAATGCTTCACTACTGAGCCTGTACATAACGTGCAGCACAGATTCATCTCAGCTAAAAGCCCAGATCATTAGATCAGGAACAGCACAGACATTTATAGGACATTTCCCTGACTACTGACCCCACAGCACTGCTTCACTACTGAGCCTGTACATAAAGTGCAGCACAGATTCATCTCATCTAAAAGCCCAGATCATTGGATCAGGAACAGTACAGATATTTATAGGACATTTCCCTGACTACTGACCCCACAGCACTGCTTCACTACTGAGCATGTACATAAAGTGCAGCACAGATTCATCTCACCTAAAAGCCCAGATCATTGGATCAGGAACAGTACAGATATTTATAGGACATTAACCTGACTCCTTACCCCACAGCACTGCCTCACTACTGAGCATGTGCATAAAGTGCAGCACAGATTCATCTCACCTAAAAGCCCAGATCATTAGATCAGGAACAGGACAGACATTTATAGGACATTTCCCTGACTCCTGACCCCACAGCAATGCCTCACTACTGAGCTTGTACATAAAGTTCAGCACAGATTCATCTCACGTAAAAGCCCAAATTATTAGATCAGGAACAGAACAGACATTTATAGGACATTTCCCTGACTCCTGACCCCACAGCACTGCCTCACTACTGAGCATGTACATAAAGTGCAGCACAGATTCATCTCAGCTAAAAGTCCAGATCAATAGATCGGGAACAGAAAAGACATTTATAGGACATTTCCCTGACTCCTGATCCCACAGCACTGCCTCACTACTGAGCCTGTACATAAAGTGCAGCACAGAATCATTTCACCTAAAAGCCCAGATCATTAGATTAGGAACAGAACAGACATTTATAGGACATTTCCCTGACTCCTGACCCCACAGCACTGCCTCACTACTGGGCATGTACATAAAGTGCAGCACAGATTCATTTCACCTAAAAGCCCAGATCATTAGATCAGGAACAGGACAGACATTTCTAGGACATTTCCCTGACTCCTGATCCCACAGCACTGGTCGCTACTGAGCCTGTACATAACGTGCAGCACAGATTCATCTCACCTAAAAGCCCAGATCATTAGATCAGGAACAGGACAGATATTTATAGGACATTTCCCTTATTCATTACCCCACAGCGAAGCCACACTACTGAGCATGTGCATAAAGTGAAGCACAGATTCATCTCACCTAAAAGCCCAGATCATTAGATCAGGAACAGAACAGACATGTATAGGACATTTCCCTGACTCCTGACCCCACAGCGCTGCCTCACTACTGAGCCTGTACATAAAGTGCAGCACAGATTCATCTCACCTAAAAGCACAGATCATTAGATCAGGAACAGAACAGACATGTATAGGACATTTCCCTGACTCCTGACCCCACACACTGCTTCACTACTGAGCCTGTACATAAAGTGCAGCACAGATTCATCTCACCTAAAAGCCCAGATCATTAGATCAGGAACAGAACAGACATTTAAAGGACATTTCCCTGACTACTGACCCCACAGCACTGCCTCACTACTGAGCCTGTACATAAAGTGCAGCAAAGATTCATCTGACCTAAAAGCCCAGATCATTAGATCATGAACAGGACAGACATTTATTGGACATTTCCCTGACTCCTGACCCCACAGCACTGCCTCGCTACTGAGCATGTACATAACGTGCAGCACAGATTCATCTCACCTTAAATCCCAGATCATTAGATCAGGAACAGGACAGACATTTATAGGACATTTCCCTGACTCCTGACCCCACAGCACTGCCTCACTACTGAGCATGTACATAAAGTGCAGCACAGATTCATCTCACCTAAAAGTCCAGATCATTAGATCAGGAACAGGACAGACATTTATAGGACATTTCCCTGACTCCTGACCCCACAGCACTGCCTCGCTACTGAGCATGTACATAACGTGCAGCACAGATTCATCTCACCTTAAATCCCAGATCATTAGATCAGGAACAGGACAGACATTTATAGGCCATTTCCCTGACTCCTGACCCCACAGTGCTGCCTCACTACTGAGTATGTGCATAAAGTGCAGCACAGATTCATCTCACCTAAAAGTCCAGATCATTAGATCAGGAACAGGACAGACATTTATAGGACATTTCCCTGACTCCTGACCCCACAGCGCTGCCTCGCTACTGAGCCTGTACATAAAGTGCAGCACAGATTCATCTCACCTAAAAGCCCAGGTCATTAGATCAGGAACAGGACAGATATTTAAAGGACATTTCCCTGACTCCTGACCCCACAGCACTGCCTCACTACTGAGCATGTACATAAAGTGCAGCACAGATTCATCTTACCTAAAAGCCCATATCATTAGAATAGGAACAGAACAGACATGTATAGGACATTTCCCTGACTCCTTACCCCACAGCACTGCCTCACTACTGAGCATGTACATAAAGTCCAGCACAGATTCATCTTACCTAAAAGCCCATATCATTAGATCAGGAACAGAACAGACATATATAGGACATTTCCCTGACTCCTGACCCCACAGCCCTGCCTCACTACTGAGCATGTACCTAAAGTGCAGCACAGATTCATTTCACCTAAAAGCCCAGATCATTATATCAGGAACAGGACAGAGATTTATAGGCCATTTCCCTGACTCCTGACCCCACAGCGCTGCCTCACTACTGAGCTTGTGCATAAAGTGCAGCACAGATTCATCTCAGCTAAAAGCCCAGATCTTTAGATAAGGAACAGGACAGACATTTATAGGACATTTCCCTGACTCCAGACCCCACAGCACTTGTCACTACTGAGCATGTGCATAAAGTGCAGCACAGATTCATCTCACCTAAAAGCCCAGATCATTAGATCAGGAAGAGAACAGACATTTATAGGACATTTCCCTGACTCCTGACCCCACAGCACTGCCTCACTACTGAGCATGTGCATAAAGTGCAGCACAGATTCATCTCATCTAAAAGCCCAGATCATTAGATCAGGAACAGAACAGACATTTATAGGACATTTCCGTGACTCCTGACCCCACAGCACTGCCTCACTACTGAGCATGTACATAAAGTGCAGCACAGATTCATCTCACCTAAAAGCCCAGATCATTAGATCAGGAACAGGACAGACATTTCTAGGACATTTCCATGACTCCTGATCCCATAGCACTGCCTCACTACTGAGCATGTGCATAAAATGCAGCACAGATTCATCTCACCTAAAAGCCCAGATCATTAGATCAGGAACAGAACAGACATTTATGGGACATTTCCCTGACTCCTGACCCCACAGTGCTGCCTCACTACTGAGTATGTGCATAAAGTGCAGCACAGATTCATCTCACCTAAAAGTCCAGATCATTAGATCAGGAACAGGACAGACTGTTAAATATTAATAATCCGTTAATTTCTTATAAGACTCAGTTCTGTAGAATGCTTTAGCTTACATGACATAGGCTATTTTTAAGCTTGGCTCATGGTAGAAAGACAGCTCCATATATGTAGAGACCACGTGCTTTAGGAGACGTATATAATTCATGGCTAACTGTAGAGGTCGCTCCTCTTCTTCCCTCACCATCATGAGAGACAGACGCAAGATGACATGACATAACAGCTGGTATATTACTTGACGGCGATGTGAGAAGCCGAACTGAGACACAGCAGCCATTTGCTATTCAGGATCTCAGAGAGAAGAAGAATACATGTTGCTTTTGCCATGTGGGATCTCAGAGCATGATCTAATGGACAATATCTCTTTCACTTATTTTTATTCACCTGTTTTTCTGTAATAACCTTTCTTTGATGGAAGAAACCAAATAAACCACTATATTTTTATCTGGTAACTAGTCCTGAGTATTTTACAGGATATGCATTATTTTACATTGGCGAGCCAGCCAGATCTGAATTTTTGTACTTTTTTGCGGATTTCCCTCAACTTGCACACACGGGGGATTGGACTTTGCTAACGTCAAATCATATGTGCAAGTTATCGGGAATTCCACTACTTACAAGAATCACATAGAACCTAGAAGTAAGAAGTACCAGATAGATTGAGAAGTACTACAAGTGCCAAAAGTACCAGACCTAAGCCAGACGTGTGAAGACAGGAACCCAGCGTTGTCCATCAAAGGAGCTGAGACATTTCAAGGTAAGATAAAATGGATGTCATTAATTGTCTTGCTAAGCAGAGTAAATTGAAATTTAAGTCTGTAGACAATTCTAATTCAGAAGTTTTATGGTTAAGTTTATATGCCGAGTGTGAACTCGAGAATCAGAGGTTAGATTCTAAGTTTTTCAATAGAGAAAGAGAGAGATTAAAAAATATTCTACAGATGGTAGATATATTTCATAGATCTGTGTCAGAGAAATCCAAAAATGATTGTTGTGATGTTCTCGAGATTGGCTGTAAAGTTAGGGAGATTGACTGTAATCAAGTGTCTGTAGCAGCCATTGAAGGTGACCTTGCAGACGTGGAACAAGATGGAGAAGTAGGAGGAGACTTCAGAACTGACGTAGAGGATGTACAAAGGAAAGACGTACCACTAAAAATAGAAGACTCACAGGCCCAAATCCGAAGTAGCGTGAGGAAGGATTTGATAAAGATATGCCAAATAATTCCTGCTTATGACAACAAAATAGATGTTTGTAGAAACTCTGAGATCTTTGAAAGTTGTTCTGATAACTTTGATTTATCTAACGAGGAGAAGAATCAGTTGTTCAAAATGTGGATCCCTGTAAATTTTGCTAGGAGATTGTCTTTAAAGTTATCTGGTGAAACACATGAGAATTTAACTGATAAAGACAGATTAAAAATTCTCATTTTTTGTTCATCAAATGAAAATCATCCAGATATTGATATTCTTCAAAAATTAAGGATTGGTCGGAAGGAATGTATTTTTACGTTCATGTCCATATATGAACGTTTGTACAAAATGCTGAGTGAGAATGTCAAAACACCGTCCCTCATAAGGAGTTTTGTAAGCAAATTTTGGTTTCTAAATCCTGCATCTCGTGTTATTGCGTCACAAAAAGATTCATTGTTTGAATGTGCGCAATCCCTTGATTTTGCCAGAAAACACGAGAATCGTGAGAGGAAAGTAATATGTGCTAATTTTGTAAAGACAGGCAGAGTAAAATCTTATCAGAAGCCGGTATTAGCAAAACCTTCTAAAATGAGTTTTCCCCAAAATCAAATCTACGAAGAAAGAAAAAGAAAATCACATGTTTGTTATAAACCATATGGAATGATGCAAAAGAACACCGAAAAGACACAAATTGAATTAAGAAAAATGATGAGTTCTGATTTTCTTTCTGTAACAAAGATGGCCGAATCTGACAGACAGAAACAGGTGGTGAGTGACGTCATGGCCTGTAAACTGAATACTCTGCTCCAAGAATCTATCAGCTTTAAAATGGCAAGAACCTTTCAGGATATTTTTTGCAGAGAAATAAGTATGGGTGTAGGAATTGGCTAGGAAAAAAGTAATATATATTGTGTAACAGTGTTATACAATTAGTGAGTTATAGAGTATAATCCTGTAGTTTTATGGTTTGTGGATATATACATAGTCATACAGTATATATATAGAGTGTTTGTAGAAGTAGAAATAGTAGAACTGTATTTTTTAATGAAAATTAAAATCTACATCAGTAATAATATTTAGAATATGAATATGATATTAACCTTATTTTTTTATGTTTCCTTAGAATTTTCATTTCAAAGCAGGACTTAATCGAGAAAAATTCTCTTCCAAGGATTTATGCCTTTATTTACACAGGATGTTGCAATAATTGCATGATTTTATATATCTAACCCTTAAAAGGAAATAACCAATTGCTTTTTAAAATGTTCTGGGTGTGTGCTTTTTTACTGCATGGTTTGAATGACAACCACAGCAGGGGAATTTGAACCTTGTTCTAATAATACAAGTATACCAGTATACTATGTCCCTGTTCCTTAGGAAAAGAATTTTTAAAGGGGGTCTCAACTTTTGCAAAGCAATGGAATTTTTTTTTCCAGGCCTAAATGTCAAGTATAGCTATACATATATTTATGTCATGTGTATTTGGGGAATATTCAAAGAAATATTAAGAGACTAAATTGAAATAGTTTACAATGCATTGATAATTAGGATAATTTGGGTTAAAATACGTGTATTCATCACACCTTCATATGTGAGGTATTTGGTTTAAAGTTAATATGTGACACAGTCTGAGTGACAGTGACTGAGTGTATGAGCAGCTGCTGAGCGAGTAATGTGATACGTTTGTGAGACCTCAGGATCCTGAATGCATGAGAGAAAGAAAAAAAAAAAAACCCCCAAAGCTTTTATCTTTAGGAAATTATTAGAATATTAAGATACATAATGAAATATTATCTATACAAACATATATTTCTATATTTCTATAGTAATTATTATTTCTTGATTTAGTTAATTGTGGATAAGTGCAATCGCACAACAAAATAGAAAATAGTTTAGGAAGAAAATCTATTCTTTCCTTATCAGCTTTAGCTCTTTTAAACAGGCACCAGCACAGAGCCTGGTATTCACCAGCTGCATCTGGGAATAGTGGACCTTCCTTCTCTGTCCAAGTGTGTTAATCTTAAACTACATTTAAATTAATTTTTCCAAAGGATAATTTTATGATATTCAAATTAATTTTGATGGTTACACATCTTCAGACAAATAATGGTATAAGCAAGTATAAATTCACATAATTTATACATTAATTATTTTTCATTTTGGTTTTGATAAATGAATTATTTCATGAAACAATATTTTTTGGTATTAAGGGGGAAATATGTTTTTTATCCTGACTACATAATCACGTTTGATTAATACCTCTTCTTCACACATTTTAATAGGAAAAAATATTAATAAGGTACAATGGTATAAGTATTGGGTATAATAACAAGTATTATAAAGAGTCATTTCTTTACACTAAGAGGAATTACATGCAAAGTTGCATAATTTGAATATTTTGGTAACACAAGTTTATGACAATTATGAAATAATCCAGATCATGGAAATATTAAGGGTATATGTTACTGAAGACATAACTACTCTGCATCAACATAAAGGCCTTATTCTTATTTTTATTTTTATTCTTATTTTTCATTATTTTTAATTCTTTCACCAATATTTAGTAAAGTAATATCTACTGAGAATATTGCTTCATTAAATATAGCAATTATATGGTTCTATTACTAAGAAAATGTTTCACTTCTGAGTTATATGCAACAATTCTTTTATTCATTCATTCGCTCACTCATATATTCTTATTTTGGTTCATGGCTATACATTCCTACATATTATTAGTATAATAAATATATTCCTTATTAATAAAGATGAAAACACTGGTTACATAAAACACAGTGACACCTATGGGTTGAAAAAGGTAATTACACCTATGACATAAAAATGTTCTATCACATGAAAAAATGGATAATAATGTATTATCACTTATTATTGGTTTATTATTTCAAATATTGAAATCCATATACAGTACAAATTCTGATAATAATTATATGGATATTACTGATTGCTATGGTACGCTGTGATATTATGGGATAGGGAAATTACCAGATTTGGTATAGAATAGGGAATGAAGACTTCAAGCAAGATACTGAAATTATGTTAATAAAGACTTTTCACATTTCTAAACTTCATTGATTTTTATCAGTTGCAAGAAGAAGAATGCCGCGATCCAGAAATCCCAGAAGGTAACAAAGCTATGATTACTGAGTAATAGACTGTGTTAATTACAAATGCAGTATCCACCACTGACAGTCACAAGTGCAGTATCCACCACTGACAGTCACAAGTGCAGTATCCACCACTGACAGTCACAATTAAAGTGTCTAACCTGACAACCAGAGGACGATGATCCTATGATGCTGAGATGAACAGTGTTATCACGTTCTTATCAAGTTCCAGAGGTTTTCAATCACCTGAAAAGCTTCCATGAAAGCTGGTGAACAATGAAGGTAATTATCAGGAAGCTACAACCCTGACATATGTCCTGTGCATTAGGACAAGGACTGGTTATGGTGCTATGTTTAGCAAGGAAGAGTCATTTTAACCCTTGCTTTGCTGACCAAAGACGTCACACCTGTTCAAAGACCAGTACCGATGGAGGATTCCAGAATATCCAAGGCGAGCCAATGTAAGCCCAGGTTTTTAAAGATAACACTGCACAGATATTAAAGCTGCATAGACTTTGTTTTCGTATTAACATTTGAAATTATGGACTTTGATTTGATACACAACACATCTATATGCTATAAGAAAACTGTATTTTTAAAAGAACCAAGAAGAAGACAGAAGACATCAAAATGAAGACCAGATGACACCAGATGATGATGACTGGACCTGAGATGCTTCAATTTAGACTTAGGGAAGTATAATTATACATATTTTATATGAATATTGTTCACGGCTTACCATAACATGAATTCACATCAATTATGTCATTGAGTACTTATAACGGTAATCTAATATTATTATTATTATTATTATTATTAATATTAAATTATTTTGTCAAAGAAGAAGAAAAGAAGAAAAAAGATCGTTATATTTGAGGGTTCCAATTAATGTCTGTCTCCCTCAAAAGGGGGAATTGTTAAATATTAATAATCCGTTAATTTCTTATAAGACTCAGTTCTGTAGAATGCTTTAGCTTACATGACATAGGCTATTTTTAAGCTTGGCTCATGGTAGAAAGACAGCTCCATATATGTAGAGACCACGTGCTTTAGGAGACGTATATAATTCATGGCTAACTGTAGAGGTCGCTCCTCTTCTTCCCTCACCATCATGAGAGACAGACGCAAGATGACATGACATAACAGCTGGTATATTACTTGACGGCGATGTGAGAAGCCGAACTGAGACACAGCAGCCATTTGCTATTCAGGATCTCGGAGAGAAGAAGAATACATGTTGCTTTTGCCATGTGGGATCTCAGAGCATGATCTAATGGACAATATCTCTTTCACTTATTTTTATTCACCTGTTTTTCTGTAATAACCTTTCTTTGATGGAAGAAACCAAATAAACCACTATATTTTTATCTGGTAACTAGTCCTGAGTATTTTACAGGATATGCATTATTTTACACAGACATTTATAGGACATTTCCCTGACTCCTGACCCCACAGCGCTGCCTCGCTACTGAGCCTGTACATAAAGTGCAGCACAGATTCATCTCACCTAAAAGCCCAGGTCATTAGATCAGGAACAGGACAGATATTTAAAGGACATTTCCCTGACTCCTGACCCCACAGCACTGCCTCACTACTGAGCATGTACATAAAGTGCAGCACAGATTCATCTTACCTAAAAGCCCATATCATTAGAATAGGAACAGAACAGACATGTATAGGACATTTCCCTGACTCCTTACCCCACAGCACTGCCTCACTACTGAGCATGTACATAAAGTCCAGCACAGATTCATCTTACCTAAAAGCCCATATCATTAGATCAGGAACAGAACAGACATATATAGGACATTTCCCTGACTCCTGACCCCACAGCCCTGCCTCACTACTGAGCATGTACCTAAAGTGCAGCACAGATTCATTTCACCTAAAAGCCCAGATCATTATATCAGGAACAGGACAGAGATTTATAGGCCATTTCCCTGACTCCTGACCCCACAGCGCTGCCTCACTACTGAGCTTGTGCATAAAGTGCAGCACAGATTCATCTCAGCTAAAAGCCCAGATCTTTAGATAAGGAACAGGACAGACATTTATAGGACATTTCCCTGACTCCAGACCCCACAGCACTTGTCACTACTGAGCATGTGCATAAAGTGCAGCACAGATTCATCTCACCTAAAAGCCCAGATCATTAGATCAGGAAGAGAACAGACATTTATAGGACATTTCCCTGACTCCTGACCCCACAGTACTGCCTCACTACTGAGCATGTGCATAAAGTGCAGCACAGATTCATCTCATCTAAAAGCCCAGATCATTAGATCAGGAACAGAACAGACATTTATAGGACATTTCCGTGACTCCTGACCCCACAGCACTGCCTCACTACTGAGCATGTACATAAAGTGCAGCACAGATTCATCTCACCTAAAAGCCCAGATCATTAGATCAGGAACAGGACAGACATTTCTAGGACATTTCCATGACTCCTGATCCCATAGCACTGCCTCACTACTGAGCATGTGCATAAAGTGCAGCACAGATTCATCTCACCTAAAAGCCCAGATCATTAGATCAGGAACAGAACAGACATTTATAGGACATTTCCCTTACTCCTGACCCCACAGCACTGCCTCACTACAGAGCCTGTACATAAAGTGCAGCAAAGATTCATCTCACCTAAAAGCCCAGATCATTAGATCAGGAACAGGACAGACATTTATAGGACATTTCCTTGACTCCTGATCCCACAGCACTGCCTCACTACTGAGCCTGTACATAAAGTGCAGCACAGATTCATTTCACCTAAAAGCCCAGATCATTAGATCAGGAACTGGACAGACATTTTTAGGACATTTCCCTGACTCCTGACCCCATAGCGCTGCCTCACTACTGAGCCTGTACATAAAGTGCAGCACAGATTCATCTCACCTAAAAGCCCAGATCATTAGCTCAGGAACAGGACAGACATTTATAGGACATTTCCCTGACTCCTGACCCCACAGCAGTGCCTCACTACGGAGCCTGTACATAAAATTCAGCACAGATTCATCTCACGTAAAAGCCCAAATTATTAGATCAGGAACAGAACAGACATTTATAGGACATTTCCCTGACTCCTGACCCCACAGCACTGCCTCACTACTGAGCCTGTACATAAAGTGCAGCACAGATTCATCTCACCTAAAAGCACAGATCATTAGATCAGGAACAGAACAGACATTTATAGGACATTTCCCTGACTCCTAATCCCACAGCACTGCCTCACTACTGAGCCTGTACATAAAGTGCAGCACATATTCATCTCACCTAAAAGCACAGATCATTAGATCAGGAACAGAACAGACATTTATAGGACATTTCCCTGACTCCTAATCCCACAGCACTGCCTCACTACTGAGCATGTACATAACATGCAGCACATATTCATCTCACCTAAAAGCACAGATCATTAGATCAGGAACAGAACAGACATTTATAGGACATTTCCCTGACTCCTGACCCCACAGCACTGCCTCACTACTGAGCCTGTACATAAAGTGCAGCACAGATTCATCTCACCTAAAAGCCCAGATCATTAGCTCAGGAACAGGACAGACATTTATAGGACATTTCCCTGACTCCTGACCCCACAGCGCTGCCTCACTACTGAGCATGTGCATAAAGTGCAGCACAGATTCATCTCACCTAAAAGACCAGATCATTAGATCAGGAACAGGACAGACATTTATAGGACATTTCCCTGACTCCTGACCCCACAGCACTGCCTCACTACTGAGCATGTACATAAAGTGCAGCACAGATTCATCTCACGTAAAAGCCCAAATTATTAGATCAGGAACAGAACAGACATTTATAGGACATTTCCCTGACTCCTGACCCCACAGCACTGCCTCACTACTGAGCATGTACATAAAGTGCAGCACAGATTCATCTCACCTAAAAGCACAGATCATTAGATCAGGAACAGAACAGACATTTATAGGACATTTCCCTGACTCCTAATCCCACAGCACTGCCTCACTACTGAGCCTGTACATAAAGTGCAGCACATATTCATCTCACCTAAAAGCACAGATCATTAGATCAGGAACAGAACAGACATTTATAGGACATTTCCCTGACTCCTAATCCCACAGCACTGCCTCACTACTGAGCATGTACATAACATGCAGCACATATTCATCTCACCTAAAAGCACAGATCATTAGATCAGGAACAGAACAGACATTTATAGGACATTTCCCTGACTCCTGACCCCACAGCACTGCCTCACTACTGAGCCTGTACATAAAGTGCAGCACAGATTCATCTCACCTAAAAGCCCAGATCATTAGCTCAGGAACAGGACAGACATTTATAGGACATTTCCCTGACTCCTGACCCCACAGCGCTGCCTCACTACTGAGCATGTGCATAAAGTGCAGCACAGATTCATCTCACCTAAAAGACCAGATCATTAGATCAGGAACAGGACAGACATTTATAGGACATTTCCCTGACTCCTGACCCCACAGCACTGCCTCACTACTGAGCATGTACATAAAGTTCAGCATAGATTCATCTCACGTAAAAGCCCAAATTATTAGATCAGGAACAGAACAGACATTTATAGGACATTTCCCTGACTCCTGACCCCACAGCACTGCCTCACTACTGAGCATGTACAAAAAGTGCAGCACAGATTCATCTCACCTAAAAGTCCAGATCATTAGATCAGGAACAGGACAGACATTTATAGGACATTTCCCTGACTCCTGACCACACAGCACTGCCTCACTACTGAGCCTGTACATAAAGTGCAGCACAGATTCATCTCAGCTAAAAGTCCAGATCATTAGATCGGGAACAGAACAGACATTTATAGGACATTTCCCTGACTCCTGATCCCACAGCGCTGCCTCACTACTGAGCATGTACATGTCACGTCCGCCATGTCTGCCATGTCTGTTTGTCTCAAGAACTCCTGGAGCGATGTGCATGCGCATGTTTTGTCTGCTGTCCTGCATGTTCGCTAGAGCTGTGTGCAGACTCACCTCATGTCTGAACTGCAGGATCCCTGCGTTTCTGCTCTGCCTTCTGTGATCTTCTCGTCATGTCTGGAGTCCTTGATCATGTGATGTTTCTTAAGTTCCTGCACTGTCTGGTTCTGCAATCATCTCGTCATGTCTAGAATCCCGGATCATGTGTTCTTCCTAGGATCCTGCACTGGTTGGTTCGGTGATCATCTCGTCATGTCTGAAACCCTGATCATGTGACGTTTCCTAAGATCCTGCACTGTCTGGTTCTGCTATCATCTCGTCATGTCTAGAATCCCGGAAGTGCTCCCCTGGTCCTGACCTGGAGGAGGAGGTGCTATGCCCTATATCAGGCCGCTTCTTCCTATGCTCAGGGCCTGATTATTGTGTTGCTTCCCTGCAAGGCTCTGGGTCTGTGGGGTTGCTCCCTCTATTCTGTGCCCTTGCACTTTGCTCTGTAGTGCGTCTCTGCACACGCTCCGTGCTCGTATTCCGCCTCTTGTCTTGTGCCATGTCTTGTGTTGTCTCTCGTGCCATGTTTGTCTTTGCCTTGCTTTGCCTTGTAGTCCTTCTGCTGTTCTTTGTCTTAGTCTGTTTTGCTATGTCTCGCCTTAGCTATGCTTTGACTTGTAGTCCTCCCTGTGTTCTCTGCCTCGCCTGTTTTGCCATGTCTTGCTTTAGCTATGCTTTGACTTGTAGTCCTTCCTTTGTTCTCTGCCTCGCCTGTTTTGCCATGTCTTGCTTTTGCTATTGTCGGGATCCCTCAGATTACTCTTTCATCTGAAGGACCGATGTTCTTAGGTGTGAAGCATCATATGTCTCTAATTAAATCAGCTCCGTCGAGAAGAACTACACAGACACCAGCTGTATAAAACCACTCGGGATGCCTCTCAAGACGCCTCTGGCTTATCAGTTAGGCTTCCGTCTTTTATAGTAAAGAATTTAAACATTTTACAGACATGCGCAGTACAAATGATTTTACAACTTGTTTTAGACAAAGAAAGTCATTTAGGCGAAAAAGCAGAGGTATTTGACCTTGGTTCACAAGGGAGATGTCTGAGACATCTCCTCGAAGAACAGATAAGGTTTTAAACAAGAGAATGCAACATAGACAGAACTCAATTTAACTCCTTCAGTTCCTATCATTCCCCCCTTTGACATCTTCATTTTCCACAATCTGGAACACTGGATCCTGCAACAACAGCGGATAGTGGCTCGTTCACCAGGTACTATCCCAGGCCGACGGGTTGCCCAAGGGAGACAGGTCTTCTACCTTCTCCATCCCCCAGATACTGAAGCCACGTCCATCATTGCAAGAGTACGCTCCTTCATGCCAGAAATGAGATGTCAATCTAGGACTCAAAGGAATAATAGTTAAATTCTTGTTGTTTACAGTCAAACTTCCTTATCTATTTCTACATCTTTTCTTGCATACAGAGATACACCAAAAAACAAGTTTCAATAGCACATATATTACGAAGATACAAACAACAATACGTAATAGACTTAGTATAATCCCAGCTATCCAGCCTCCAATACCCTTAAACCAATTAGCTGGATTAAGAAAGGAGAATGTATCTGACCACCAACTATCCTTAGTACGATCATTGTCTTTATCGTACTGATCTCTAAGTCTTTGAACATCCTCTATTTTCAATTTTAACTTTAAACTACTGTTGGGATCTATATAATGACAGCAAGCTGGTCCGATGACTTGACACATACCTCCTTGCGCTGCAGTTAAATAATCTAATACTATGGTATGCTGATTAGTGACTATAATAAGCTGATTTTGGACAGCAACGGTGGTGTTCAATATATCCAATATATCCCATATTTGGTCATCTAAGTAATCTGTAGCCCTGACTAATTTATCCCACATTTGAGTAATCATAGGATAAATAAAAATAGAACTGACAATTTTATTGGCCACACTCATCTGCACTATATGTGGTCTCCCAGAGAGGCGAGGTGTATTGTCAGCAGCTCTTTTGTACAACGTGTGTTTAGGTATGCTCTGAGTATTCAACTGGTCATTCGGAATAACAAAGGTAGCTGGAGTCAAACGACCCAGAGTACAAGCACCTTTTACCCCTACTGGCAACCATTTATATGCATTGTCTCCACATACCCAGTACATGTCACTAGGTAGGTCCCATAGGGCTGAATGTTGTAATACCAGTCTATGAACTAAATCTATGAACGCAGATACATTCTTAAGCATACACCAATTTGGAAGTTGTCCTAAAGGGCTACACTACCCTACATCGGGATTTCCACAGGTGGGAGTTCCTTTCTCATATCCAGATGACTCGTTGCAAGGTATATTACCTGAAATATTAAAACAAGTTTCATTATTGCCCTGGGGAAATAAATTGGAATACTCCCAGGACGTATTATGCAACCTTCTTTCTAGCAGTATTGGTTTGAAGGCATCAGTAGAGTGGGAAGTTACATTAAAACTAACTTGTAGGCCATACATTGGAATTTGCCCCAGGTAGGTTAATCGAGTTCTATTCCTGGGTACCCAAGCCCCCCCTTTATATGCCAGATATTGAAGGTATGTATTACTTCCTGAAAGATTACCCTGCCACCAAGGGTATCCTACCCATCCCACAATAGGTATACCAACAGTTGTGTTCCATAACTTCACATTATTTGTGGCATTATTAACAAGTGTATCAGAACAACTGGTCCAGGCAAATAATTCCTCGGGTGGCACAGGAATAACAAGGAACGGAATACTAGTGGCTGATACTGGTGAATGTGTGCAGATCCAGCAAATGATTTGACCAATCATTCAGTAATTTTTCATGATGTTGTATAAACTTATTATTCAAGGACATTGGAGAATTTAGATTGTCCCACGCAGCTACCATTATTACAGATAATGCAACAAAACCAAACCAAAACATTATGCACTCTTATGCTTTGTTAACTCCTGTGGCTAGTTTGCAATGCGATGCGTGGATCCAGGTTGGTCTTCCTTCCAACTTAACAGAAGTAGGCGTTGTTAGGAGTACTTGGTAAGGTCCTTGATATCGGGGTTCAAGGGTCTTTCTGGAGTGTTTCTTGACATATACGTAATCACCAGGTTGTAGACAGTGATTCCTTCCACACTATCTGGATCTGGAGTGGAAGAGAAAACTAGAGAATGCATTTGAGTTAAATGCTTTTGCAACTGGATTACATAACTTGTCAAATTATCCACATTGAGTGTTAAGACCTGTGGGTAGTACAACCCTGTGTTCGGTGGTCTTCCAAACAGTATCTCGAAGGGTGACAGTTTAGTTTTCCCCGTGGGTGTGTACCTTACTGAGAATAATGCTAATGGGAGACACTCTGGCCATGGTCTATGGGTCTGCTCCATGGTTTTCTGTATTTTCAATTTCAGTGTCCCGTTCATTCTTTCTACCTTCCCTGAACTCTGTGGGTGGTAGGGTGTATGAAATGCCTGTTCTACACCTATCATTTGCATTACATTTTGCATTACCTCAGCAGTAAAGTGTGTACCTCTGTCTGATTCAATTGTTTCAGGGACACCGAATCGTGGTACTAGTTCCATCACCAGTTTCTTTGCAGTGGCTCGAGCTGTAGCCGTTTTCACCGGGTAGGCCTCTGGCCATCCAGAGAAGAGATCTACACATACTAGGATATTTGCATACACTCCTACCTTGGTAGCTGTATGTCGTCAATCTGCCGTCTCTGAAACGGGTAGAGAGGCCTAGGTGTCGCTTTCTTAGGGACTTTTACTGTTTTACCTGGGTTGTGCTGTGCACAGATGAGGCATGATTGTACAAGTTTCGCGGCTGCGCAACTGAAGCCAGGAGCGATCCAGAAGGCATCTACCATGGCACACATGTGACTTTTTGAGGTGTGATTGGGGCCATGTGCTGCTTGCGCCATGATTGGGAACAGGGACTTTGGTGGGCACATTTTATCCTTATTCTCCCATACTCCATTTGAGTTCAGCTCAGCTCCCAGTCTCCCCCGGTGTACCTTCTCTGTTTGGGCAGCCTTTTGCTGGAGGGATTTCAGGACATCTAGACCCAATGTGGCTGGAATACGCTGACTCCCTGCCACCGTCCACTGCTCTCTCTAGGCCGCCTTGTGCTATTTTAGCAGCCTCGTTCGCCCTTCTATTGCCCTCTACCTCCACGGAGTCACCTTTGTGTGTGCTTTTACCTTGACAATGCCAACCTGGACTGGTAACATCAATGCCTCCATCAATTGTTTCACCAGCTCTGCATTTTTAATGGGCTTCGAATCTGTGAAAATATTAGCGACTTTACCTGCAGCGGCTCTACACGCCTCAGTGAGTGCCTTCAACTCTGCCTCCTGCGCCGACATGTGAGGAGAGAGTGGTTCCGCTCGGATTACCTCATGTGAGGATACTACTGCATATCCAGTGTAGAATCGTCCATCCTGGTGGTATCTGGGGCCATCTACAAAAAAGAAACTCAAAGTCTGCATTAGGAACAGGTTTTTCATGAATGTGTGCAAACCCAACTGTCTCCTGACTCATCAGTTCTATGCAGACATGTTCATGCGTCATGTCAAAGTATCCTTCCTCACTTGCCAATACGGGTCACCAATTCCCCCTTTTCTGAATCCACAGGCAGGAGGGTGGCTGGATTCAGAACGTTACATCTTTTGAGGAGTGACATACTCAGGAATTAGTAGAGCACACTCAAGTCAGAGCTGTCTGGCCATAGACAGATGTTTTGGTTGAACTTGTAGGAGTATGGCATGGATCGTCAGTGTCATCTCACATGCCTTTCCTATTACGTCTCCACTTTTTTCCTTGTGCTCCAGCATACATGACAGGTCGTTTTATTGTCCTTGTTTGCTCAATTTCTTTAGCTACCTTAAGGAGGTCTTTCGGATCTACATGTCTCCATTCAGGTCTGGCTGTCTGTACTGCGTCTCGTAAGTCTTTGTTCATACCGTCAATGAATGCATCCACCAGTATTCTAACATCAAGTGGGTTTATGCAAATGTACCCTATGTCTGCCCATTTCAGCTGTAACCGTCCAAGGAATATCTCTACTCTCTCTCCTCTTTGCTGTGTCACATTAGTCAGGAGTACAGACTGCTCTGATTGTTCCACTGCAGCCCATTGTCTTAGTGACTCACAGTATGTCTCCCCAGATCGTGCAGATTTATCATCCATGCCCCAAGCCTGATTCTTTGTCACATCTGTGTGTGTCTTAATTATATGATCTAGTGCGTCACCTGCCTTTAAACTCACCAACCTCTCTAGGTCTGCCCAGGTACACTTATATGTTTGCTGTACTTCCTTTATGTGTCTGTAAGACGGGAATGGTTGGTCTTCAGGGGCAGGCAGCTGCTTCAGCAAAGCTAGCTGGTCAGAGGGGCTCCAGGGATAATACACCTGTATCTTTTTTATTCTAGTCACACTTCTAGGTCCTGATGGGGTTGGCCGTCTGATGTCTACTGTCAGCTTACTCCTCAAGGGCCAATGTCCCCACTACCCACTATCCACACAATTATGTCAGCTTCTTATGATCTTGTCTGGATAAGATTTAGTGCAATTCTCTTAGGTCAGTAGCACAGGTCACACAAGTAGCTATTCAGTCTGGGTTTGTCTGAGTCTGACCACAGTGTTTACAAGTCCATCTGTTTTGTCTGGGTCTCTGGTTACACTTTGTCAATCAAACATTCATAATACACCTTCCACACTGCTGCACATTCTCAAGCATCATTTATTCACTTGCTATTTTCTTCCCTTGTCTGTGCCTTTTTGTACATCCAAACATTCACACTCTGGTATTTTTGCCTTTTTCAATATTTGTCCCACTTGTTTTACTGCTTCCTTCCTTCTCTGTCTCTTGTAATTTGACACAATTTGCTATACAAATCAATCACACAACTAGAAGCAGGTTCAAACACATTAATGACCAAGCAATCACTTACAATTCCCTTCTAAATTAGGCACCATATCTTACTTTTAACTTCCAATCTTCAATTAAGTACTGTTGCTTTAAAATGCACAAATCTTTCAGCGTGTACCTTACGGATAGAATTACAGAGAATTTTGAGCACAGCTCACACTCAGCAGAGATAAGAGCGAAGGGAGAAGAAAAACTGCGCAGCGCCATCCTTCACCCCTCCCGTCAGAATGCAGCGTCGTCCTTCACAGAATTCTGTAGTTCTTTAGACTTATCAAAATCAATTTCTACAAAGAAACTCAAAATCACGGGATTTCACTGTAAGGGCAGATAACTGTATAATGAGATTAACCATGCCTTGCCCTTTTTCTGGCCAAATGCATTCAGGAAACTTTACAATGTAATGCCACATATAACACGAACTATATCATTACTCAATTCATTCAGTCTCAGATGTAGATTTGAAATATCTATAACGCATCTGTCCGGGATTCCACCAAAACTAGAAAGGTCACAAATCTCTTGACACAAAAATGATGTGTGATGATTCATTCATACGTGCTCATTCACTGATTTTTTTTTTTTTTTTTTTTTTTACTCAATTACTCATCTCTCATCTTATTCAGAGGTTCTCATAGACATATATACAAGGATTCACACAGCCTGCCTATCTTGCACTTTGGATTTGATTAATACTTTTTCCAGGTTCTTTGCTGCACTACTTCCATATCTATCCTCAATTATATCACATAACCGATTTCCTTCTTCAGGTATCTTTCCCTGACTGTTCCCCATCTTATCTTTTATTCTTATCCTGTCTCTCTTGTTGTCTTCCTGTTAGTCCCCTGCCTTAGGTGGTGTATTGGGTAAGCTCAAGACTAGGCTCTACTATACCTCGTTACCTTCTTCCTAAGGTGCTAACAGGCTAAATGGAGTGTCTGTTCCTCGGTGTACTACGTGTTTCGTGTACTTATATGCTATGTAGCATCCGAACAGAAATACTCCCACAACACACAGGATTGTAAATAAAGTATCCATCTATCGGGGTTCTTCAGTCATATCTTGTCACAGGCTCATTTCACGGTCCTGTGCTCATTCGGTCACACTCTTATCTGTCACAAGGTTTATTCGTAAAGGGTGTTGATTTAAGCTTAGGCGGTGACCTCCCCGAAAGGACGCTGTCACATGACCCAGTTAGGCAATATCACCACTCTTTGAACGAATACCTACTGTGCAGCTTATTTGTCTACTTTCCACAGCCTTTCAAATCAAAGTAGCCATTCAACAACCTCCTCTATTTCTAGTGCGGAATCGTCTATTGTGAAAAACTTGTCCGTCCGGGCTGCGCAGTATGAACTGTTCACCCAGCCTTATATTCCGTAATGTCAGACCTCTCCCATTTTGATTTGCATCAGCTCTTTTTCTAAAAATAGCTGTGCACACACAGAACCTACAGTAACCTCTCATTCGAGCAGAAATTACATATGCGTGTCACACCCGATTTCCTCAGAGTTCTTATATGGACCTGATTTTACGGCCCCCTCCTCTACTAGATTCCCCTTTATACGGACCTTAGTTATAATGATAGATTATGAAGAGCAGAGAAGAGAAAAATTGATCTCTTACCTGGCCAGGTGTTTAGGTCTGCTGTTCACAATTTCATCAGTAACTGGAGTGGTCTGTAGATCGGGTAGTCTTGGAGAGGTGCCTATATCAGGTCCCTGTTTCGGGCGCCAGGAAACTGTCGGGATCCCTCAGATTACTCTTTCATCTGAAGGACCGATGTTCTTAGGTGTGAAGCATCATATGTCTCTAATTAAATCAGCTCCGTCGAGAAGAACTACACAGACACCAGCTGTATAAAACCACTCGGGATGCCTCTCAAGACGCCTCTGGCTTATCAGTTAGGCTTCCGTCTTTTATAGTAAAGAATTTAAACATTTTACAGACATGCGCAGTACAAATGATTTTACAACTTGTTTTAGACAAAGAAAGTCATTTAGGCGAAAAAGCAGAGGTATTTGACCTTGGTTCACAAGGGAGATGTCTGAGACATCTCCTCGAAGAACAGATAAGGTTTTAAACAAGAGAATGCAACATAGACAGAACTCAATTTAACTCCTTCAGTTCCTATCACTATGCTTTGACTTGTAGTCCTCCCTGTGTTCTCTGCCTTGCTATTCCTTGCTTTGTGTTCCTCCCTATGGTCTCAGTCTTTGCTTGCTCTTCCTCGCTCTCTCCTATGGTGCTCTGTAGTGCTCCCTGGCACACGCACCATTTCTCCTCTCCTTAGTGCTCGTTTCTTTGTCTAGTCCCAAGGTCTTCCCTTGGCCCGGCTCTGGGCTTCTGCCTACGCTCCGCTGCTAGACTCTGTCCTCGCTCTGACCTGGCTCTGTTTCTGCTTGTGTTCCTTGTCTTGTTTCCCTGCCTTGTACTTGCATTGAACCCCGGTGTGGGTTCCTCTTGGCCGTCTCCTGTGCCGTGGTAAGTGCCACGTGTTTGTGTACAGCCGTGTGCACTGGCCAGTGTGGCGTGCCCCCTCCGTGGCTCCTAGCACGCACCCTGCCTTGAACCCTGGCGTGGCTACTAGCACGCACCCTGCCCTGAACCTGGCGTGGCTCCTAGCACGAAGGTTCCTTTGCCCCCTCCTGTGCCTTAGTCGTGCCTCGTGCTGGCGTTACAGCCGTGTGCATTGGCCAGTGAGGTGTGCGTCCCTGCGTAGCTCCTAGCATGCAGCCCTGCTCTGAACCCTGGCGTGTCTCTACACGCACCCTGTCTTGTGCCTTGGCGTGTCTCTACACGCACTCTGTCTTGTACCTTGGCGTGTCTCTACACGCACTCTGTCTTGTACCTTGGAGTGTCTCTACACGCACTCTGTCTTGTACCTTGTGCCTTGGCGTGTCTCTACACGCACTCTGTCTTATTCTATGCTTTGGCGTGGCTACACACGCACCCTGTCTCGTTTGCGAACCTTGGCGTGTCCCCTACACACGCACCTCGCTTTGAACCCTGGCGTGTCCCCTACACACGCACCTTGCCTTGCACCTAGTCTTGAACCCTGGTGTGTCCCCTACACACGCACCTAGCCTTGGACCCTGGCATGTCCCCTACACACGCACCTAGCCTTGGACCCTGGCGTGTCCCCTACACACGCACCTAGCCTTGGACCTTGGCGTGTTCCCTAAACACGCACCCTGCTTGGATATCTGTCGTGCCTCCTTGCCTGAACCCTGGTTTGCCTGCCGGATGCCCGGAACCTGCCGACCGTTGCCAGAGGTCCGGAACCAGATGACTACGGCCTGATGTCCGGAGCTGACGTCCGCAGCCTGATCCCTGGACCCTGTCGGTTTGCCAGCAGTCCGGAGTCCGATGCCATCATGCCATTACCTGTGCCTAGGCGTGCCATCTGGCACGTACCATGTTATGGACCTTAGCGTGCCCACGCGCGCACCTTGCACGTTTTGCTTGTTTTCTCTGTATGTGATCTTGTGTTATTCTAATGAAGATACCTTGCACCTACGTCTAGTCTCGTCTTGCTTCCTGCTCGTCCTTGTCGTCAGACACTCGTCTAGTGTCTCCTGAGCCGGCCGTCTGGTCCCAGCAGTCGTGGTGGCTCACCCCCTTGGTCTTGCCCCTGACACTCCCTGTATAGGGGGTGGATTCTCACAAGGTCAGCTCGCCCTCGGTGGGTGGGTGCCACGACCCAGAGGGTCCACTCAAAAAATGGGCTCAGCAGGAGCTGAGTCCGTCACAGTACATAAAGTGCATCACAGATTCATCTCACCTAAAAGCCCAGATCATTAGATCAGGAACAGGACAGACATTTATAGGACATTTCCCTGAGTCCTGATCCCACAGCACTGCCTCACTACTGAGCCTGTACATAAAGTGCAGCACAGATTCATCTCACCTAAAAGCCCAGATCATTAGATCAGGAACAGAACAGACATTTATAGGACATTTCCCTGAGTCCTGATCCCACAGCACTGCCTCACTACTGGGCATGTTCATAAAGTGCAGCACAGATTCATCTCACCTAAAAGCCCAGATCATTAGATCAGGAACAGGACAGACATTTCTAGGACATTTCTCTGACTCCTGATACAACAGCACTGCCTCACTACTGAGCATGTACATAACGTGCAGCACAGATTCATCTCACCTAAAAGCCCATATCATTAGATCAGGAACAGGACAGACATTTATAGGACATTTCCCTTATTCCTGACCCCACAGCACTGCCTCACTACTGAGCATGTGCATAAAGTGCAGCACAGATTCATCTCACCTAAAAGCCCAGATCATTAGATCAGGAACAGGACAGACATATATAGGACATTTCCCTGACTCATGACCCCACAGCGCTGCCTCACTACTGAGCCTGTACATAAAGTGCAGCACAGATTCATCTCACCTAAAAGCTCAGATCATTAGATCAGGAGCAGAACAGACATTTATAGGACATTTCCCTGACTCCTGACCCCACAGCACTGCCTCACTACTGAGTCTCTGTAAAATAATGCTTATCCTGTAAAATACTCAGGACTAGTTACCAGATAAAAATATAGTGGTTTATTTGGATTCTTCCATCAAAGAAAGGTTATTACAGAAAAACAGGTGAGTAAAAATAGGTGAAAGAGAGATTGTAAATTATTCATAGCAAAGCAGCATGTATTCTTCTCTCCGAGATCCTGAATAGCAAATGGCTGCTGTCTCTCAGTTCGACTTCTCACATCACCGTCAAGTAATATACCAGCTGTTATGTCATGTCATGGCCCAACACAGGCGACATCTTCGTGTCTGTCTCTCATGATGGTGAGGGAAGAAGACAGCGACCTCTACAGTTAGCCATGAATTATATACGTCTCTTGAAGCAAGTGATCTTGGTATATATGGAGTTTGACATTTACCTCAAGGCTAAACTTAAAAATAGCCTATGTCATATAAGCTAAAGCAATCTACAGAACTGGGTGTAATAAGAAATATTTAACGAATTATTAATATTTAACAATTCCCCCTTTTGAGGGAGACAGACATTAATTGGAACCCTCAAAATATAATGAGATCTTTTTTCTTCTTTTCTGACAAAATAATTTAATATCAATAATAATAATAATATCAGATTACCGTTATAAGTACTCAATGACATAATTGATGTGAATTCATGTTATGGTAAGTCGTGAACAATATTCATATAAAATATGTATAATTATACTTCCCTAAGTCTAAATTGAAGCATCTCAGGTTCAGTCATCATCTGGTGTCATCTGGTCTTCATTTTGATGTCTTCTGTCTTCTTCTTGGTTCTTTTAAAAATACAGTTTTTCTCTAGCATATAGATGTTGTAGAAATCGTGTTGTATATAAAATCAAAGTCTATAGATGAAATGCAGCTTTAATATCTGTGCAGTGTCATCTTTAAAAACCTGGGCTTACATTGGCTCGCCTTGGATATTCTGGAATCCTCCATCGGTACTGGTCTTTGAACAGGTGTGACGTCTTTGGTCAGCAAAGCAAGGGTTAAAATGACTCTTCCTTGCTAAACATAGCACCATAACCAGTCCTTGTCCTAATGCACAGGACATATGTCAGGGTTAATTACCTTCATTGTTCACCAGCTTTACATTGAAGCTTTACAGGTGATTGAAAACCTCTGGAACTTGATAAGAACGTGATAACACAGTTCATCTCAGCATCATAGGATCATTGTCCTCTGGTTGTCAGGTTAGACACTTTAATTGTGACTGTCGGTGGTGGATACTGCACTTGTGGCTGTCAGTGGTGGATGCTGCATTTGTGATTAACACAGTCTATACTCAGAAATCATAGCTTTGTTACCTTCTGGGACTTCTGGATAGCGACATTCTTCTTCTTGCAACTGATAAGAATCAATTTTAATATAAAAAGTCTTTATTAACATAATTTCAGTATCTTGCTTGAAGTCTTCATTCCCTATTCTATACCAAATCTGGTAATTTTCCTATCCTATAATATCACAGCGTACCATAGCAATCAGTAATATCCATATAATTATTATCAGAATTTGTACTGTATATGGATTTCAATGTTTGAAATAATAAACCAATAATAAGTGATAATACATTATTATCCATATTTTTTTCATGTGATAGAACATTTTTTTTTATGTCTTAGGTGTAATTACCTTTTTCAACCCATAGGTGTCACTGTGTTTTATGTAACCAGTGTTTTCATCTTTATTAATAAGGAATATATTTATTATACTAATAATATGTAGGAATGTATAGCCATGAACCAAAATAAGAATATATGAGTGAGCGAATGAATGAATAAAAGAATTGTTGCATATAACTCAGAAGTGAAACATTTCCTTTGTAAAAGAACCATATAATTGCTATATTTAATGAAGCAATATTCTCAGTAGACATTACCCCACTAAATATTGGTGAAAGAATTAAAAATAATGAAAAATAAGAATAAAAATAAGAATAAGAATAAGGCCTTTATGTTGATGCAGAATAGTTATGTCTTCAGTAACATATACCCTTAATATTTCCATGATCTGGATTATTTCATAATTGTCATAAACTTGTGTTACCAAAATATTCAAATTATGCAACTTTGCATGTAATTCCTCTTAGTGTAAAGAAATGACTCTTTATAATACTTGTTATTATACCCAATACTTATACCATTGTACCTTATTAATATTTTTTCCTATTAAAATGTGTGAAGAAGAGGGTATTAATCAAATGTGATGATGTAGTCAGGATCAAAAACATATTTTCCCCCTTAATACCAAAAAATATTGTTCTATGAAATAATTCATTTATCAAAACCAAAATTAAAAATAATTAATTTATAAATTGTGTAAATATTATACTTGCTTATACCATTATTTGTCTGAAGATGTGTAACCATTAAAATTAATTTGAATATCATAAAATTATCCTTTGGAAAAATTAATTTGCATAAACCATTTTGATGTGCGATTGCACTTTGCACTTATCCACTATTAACTAAATCAAGAAATAATTACTATAGAAATACAGAAATATATGTTGTATAGATAATATTTCATTATATATCCTAATATTCTAATAATTTATCTGATCTGCATATTTCTCCTAAAGATAAAGGCTTTGGGGGTTTTTTTTTTTCTCATTCAGAATCCTGAGGCCTCATACAAACGTATCACATCACTCGCTCAGCAGCTGCTCATACACTCAGTCACTGTCACTCAGACTGTGTCACATATTTAAGTTTAAACCAAATACCTCACATACGAAGGTGTGATGAATACACGTATTTTAACCCAAATTATCCTAATTATCAATGCATTGTAAACTATTTCAATTTAGTCTTAATATTTCTTTGAATATTCCCCACATGACATAAATATATGTATATGTATAGCTATACTTGACATTTAGGCCTGAAAAAAATTCCATTGCTTTGCAAAAGTTGAGACCCCCTTAAAAATTCTTTTCCTAAAGAACAGGGACCTAGTATACTGGTATACTTGTATTATTAGAACAAGGTTCAAATTTCACCTGCTGTGGTTGTCATTCAAGCCATGCAGCAGAAAAGCACACACACAGAACATATTTTAAAATGCAGTTAGTTATTTCCTTTTAAGGGTTAGATATATGAAATCATGCAATTATTGCAACTTCCTGTGTAAATAAAGGCATAAATCCTTGGAAGAGAAATTTTCCCGATTAAGTCCTGCTTTGAAATGAAAATTCTAAGGAAACATAAAAGAGAAGGTTAATATCATATTCATAATTTAAAATATTATTACTGATGTAGATTTTAATTTTCATTAAAAAATACAGTTCTACTATTTCTACTTCTGCAAACACTCTATATACTGTATGAATATGTATCTATCCACAAACCATAAAACTACAGGATTATACTCTATAAAATAATTACATATAACTCACTAATTGTATAACACTGTTACACAAAATATATATATATAATTACTTTTTCTAGCCAATTCCTAAACCCATACTTATTTCTCTGCAAAAAATATCCTGAAAGGTTCTTGCCATTTTAAAGCTGATAGATTCTTGGAGCAGAGTATTCAGTTTACAGGCCATGATGTCACTCACCACCTGTTTCTGTCTGTCAAATTCGGCCATCTTGGTTACAGAAAGAAGATCAAAACTCATCATTTTTCTTAATTCAATTTGTGTCTTTTCGGTGTTCCTTTGCATCATTCCATATGGCTTATAACAAACATGTGATTTTCTTTTTCTTTGTTCTTCATATATTTGATTTTGGGGAAAACTCATTTTAGAAGGTTTTGCTAATACAGGCTTCTGATAAGATTTTACTCTGCCTGTCTTTACAAAATTAGCACAATTTACTTTCCTCTCACGATTCTCGTGTTTTCTGGCAAAATCAAGGGATTGCGCACATTCAAACAAAGAATCTTTTTGTGACGCAATAACACGAGATGCAGGATTTAGAAACCAAAATTTGCTTACAAAACTCCTTATGAGGGACGGTGTTTTGACATTCTCACTCAGCATTCTATACAAACGTTCATATATGGACATGAACGTAAAAATACATTCCTTCCGACCAATCCTTAATTTTTGAAGAATATCAATATCTGGATGATTTTCATTTGATGAACAAAAAATGAGAATTTTTAATCTGTCTTTATCAGTTAAATTCTCATGTGTTTCACCAGATAACTTGAAAGATAACTTCCTGGAAAAGGTTACAGGGATCCACATTTTGAACAACTGATTCTTCTCCTCGTTAGATAAATCAAATTTATCAACACAACTTTCAAAAACCTCAGAGTTTCTACAAACATGCATTTTGTTGTCATATGCAGGAATTATTTTGCATATCGTTAGCAAAGTTTTTCTTACTTTCCTTCGGATTTGGGCCTGTGAGTCGTCTATTTTTAGTGGTACGTCTTTCCCTTGTACGTCCTCTACGTCAGTTCTGAAGTCTCCTCCTACTTCTCCATCTTGTTCCACGTCTGCAAGGTCACCTTCAATGGCTGCTGCTACTTGTAACTGTTTCTCCACATTACAGTGAATCTCGGGAATATCACTATCCTCTACACAATCATTTTTGGATTTCTCTGACACAGATCTATGAAATATATCTACCATCTGTAGAATATTTTTTAATCTCTCTCTTTCTCTATTGAAAAACTTAGAATCTAACCTTTGATTCTCGAGTTCACACTCGGCATATAAACTTAACCATAAAACTTCTGAATTAGAATTGTCTACAGACTTAAATTTCAATTTACTCTGCTTAGCAAGACAATTAATGACATCCATTTTATCTTACCTTGAAATGTCTCAGCTTGTTCCTTTGATGGACAACGCTGGGCTCTTGTCTTCACACGTCTGGCTTACGTCTGGTACTTTTGGCACTTGTAGTACTTCTCAATCTATCTGGTACTTCTTAGTCCTCACGTCTAGGTTCCGTCTCATTCTTGTGAATACTGGAATTCCAGACAACTTGCACATATGAGCAAAGTTCAATCCCCCTTGTGGGCAAGTTGAGGGAAATCCGCAAAAAAGTACAAAAATTCAGATCTGGCTGGCTCTCCAATGTAAAATAATGCTTATCCTGTAAAATACTCAGGACTAGTTACCAGATAAAAATATAGTGGTTTATTTGGATTCTTCCATCAAAGAAAGGTTATTACAGAAAAACAGGTGAATAAAAATAGGTGAAAGAGAGATTGTCCATTATTCATAGCAAAGCAGCATGTATTCTTCTCTCCGAGATCCTGAATAGCAAATGGCTGCTGTTTCTCAGTTCGACTTCTCACATCGCCGTCAAGTAATATACCAGCTGTTATGTCATGTCATGGCCCAACACAGGCGACATCTTCGTGTCTGTCTCTCATGATGGTGAGGGAAGAAGACAGCGACCTCTACAGTTAGCCATGAATTATATACGTCTCTTGAAGCACGTGATCTTGGTATATATGGAGTTTGACATTTACCTCAAGGCTAAACTTAAAAATAGCCTATGTCATATAAGCTAAAGCAATCTACAGAACTGGGTGTAATAAGAAATATTTAACGAATTATTAATATTTAACAGTCTCTACATAAAGTGTAGCACAGATTCATCTCACCTAAAAGCCCAGATCATTAGATCAGGAGCAGAACATACATGTATAGGACATTTCCCTGTCTCCTGACCTCACAGCGCTGCCTCACTACTGAGCCTGTACGTAAAGTGCAGCACAGATTCATCTCACCTAAAAGCCCAGATCATTAGATCAGGAACAGGACAGACATTTAAAGGACATTTCCCTGACTCCTGACCCCACAGCACTGCCTCACTACTGAGCATGTACATAAAGTGCAGCACAGACTCACCTCAGCTAAAAGTCCAGATCATTAGATCAGGAACAGAACAGACATTTATAGGACATCTCCCTGACTCCTGATCCCACAGCACTGCCTCACTACTGAGCCTGTACATAACGTGCAGCACAGATTCATCTCAGCTAAAAGCCCAGATCATTAGATCAGGAACAGGACAGACATTTATAGGACATTTCCCTGACTCCTGACCCCACAGCACTGGTCACTACTGAGCCTGTACATAAAGTGCAGCACAGATTCATCTCACCTAAAAGCCCAGATCATTAGATCAGGAACAGAACAGACATTTATAGGACATTTCCCTGACTCCTGATCCCACAGCACTGCCTCACTACTGAGCATGTACATAACTTGCAGCTCAGATTCATCTCAACTAAAAGCCCAGATCATTAGATCAGGAACAGAACATACATGTACAGGACATTTCCCTGACTCCTGACCCCACAGCGCTGCCTCACTACTGAGCATGTGCATAAAGTGCAGCACAGATTCTTCTCACCTAAAAGCCCAGATCATTAAATCAGGAACAGAACAGACATTTATAGGACACTTCCCTGACTCCTGACCCCACAGCACTGCCTCACTACTGAGCATGTGCATAAAGTGCAGCACAGATTCATCTCACCTAAAAGCCCAGATCATTAGATCAGGAACAGAACAGACATTTATAGGACACTTCCCTGACTCCTGACACCACAGCACTGCCTCACTACTGAGCATGTGCATAAAGTGCAGCACAGATTCATCTCACCTAAAAGCCCAGATCATTAGATCAGGAACAGAACAGACATTTATAGGACACTTCCCTGACTCCTGACCCCACAGCACTGCCTCACTACTGAGCATGTACATAACGTGCAGCATAGATTCATCGCACCTAAAAGCCCAGATCATTAGATCAGGAACAGGACAGACATTTATAGGACATTTCCCTGACTCCTGACCCCACAGCGCTGCCTCACTACTGAGCATGTGCATAAAGTGCAGCAAGGATTCATCACACCTAAAAGCACAGATAATTAGATCAGGAACAAAACAGACATTTATAGGACATTTCCCTGACTCCTGACCCTACAGCACTGCCTCACTACTGAGCCTGTACATAAAGTGCAGCACAGATTTATCTGACCTAAAAGCCCAGATCATTAGATCAGGAACAGGACAGACATTCATAGGACATTTCCCTGACTCCTGATCCCACAGCACTGCCTCACTACTGAGCATGTACATAACGTGCAGCACAGATTCATCTCACCTAAAAGCCCAGATCATTAGATCAGGAACAGGACAGACATTTATAGGACATTTCCCTGACTCCTGACCCCACAGCACTGCCTCCCTGCTGAGCATGTACATAAAGTGCAGCACAGACTCACCTCAGCTAAAAGTCCAGATCATTAGATCAGGAACAGAACAGACATTTATAGGACATTTCCCTGACTCCTGACCCCACAGCGCTGCCTCACTACTGAGTCTGTACATAAAGTGCAGCACAGATTCATCTCTCCTAAAAGCCCAGATCATTAGATCAGGAACAGAACAGACATTTACAGGACATTTCCCTTATTCCTGACCCCACAGCGCTGCCTCTCTACTGAGCCTGTACATAAAGTGCAGCACAGATTCATCTCACCTAAAAGCCCAGATCATTAGATCAGGAACAGAACATACATGTATAGGACATTTCCCTGTCTCCTGACCTCACAGCGCTGCCTCACTACTGAGCCTGTACGTAAAGTGCAGCACAGATTCATCTCACCTAAATGCCCAGATCATTAGATCAGGAAAAGGTCAGACATTTATAGGACATTTCCCTGACTACTGATCCCAGAGCAATGCCTCACTACTGAGCCTGTACATAAAGTTCAGCACAGATTCATCTCACGTAAAATCCCAAATTCTTAGATCAGAGACAGAACAGACATTTATAGGACATTTCCCTGACTCCTGACCCCACAGCACTGCCTCACTACTGAGCCTGTACATAAAGTGCAGCACAGATTCATTTCACCTAAAAGACCAGATCATTAGATCAGGAACAGAACAGACATTTATAGGACATTTCCCTGACTCCTGATCTCACAGCACTGCCTCACTACTGAGCCTGTACATAAAGTTCAGCACAGATTCATCTCACCTAAAAGCCCAGATCTTTAGATCAGGAACAGGACAGACATTTATAGGACATTTCCCTGACTCTTGACCCCACAGCGCTGCCTCACTACTGAGCATGTGCATAAAGTGCAGCACAGATTCATCTCACCTAAAAGCCCAGATCATTAGATCAGGAACAGAACAGACATTTATAGGACATTTCCCTGACTCCTGACCCCACAGCACTGCCTCACTACTGAGCCTGTACATAAAGTGCAGCACAGATTCATCTCACCTAAATGCCCAGATCATTAGATCAGGAACAGGACAGACATTTATAGGACATTTCCCTGACTCCTGACCCCACAGCACTGCCTCACTACTGAGCCTGTACATAAAGAGCAGCACAGATTCATCTCACCTAAAAGCCCAGATCATTAGATCAAGAACAGGACAGACATTTATAGGACATTTCCCTGACTCCTGATCCCACAGCACTACCTCACTACTGAGCCTGTACATAAAGTGCAGCACAGATTCATTTCACCTAAAAGCCCAGATCATTAGATCAGGAACAGAACAGACATTTATAGGACATTTCCCTGACTCCTGATCCCACAGCACTGCCTCAGTACTGAGCATGTACATAAAGTGCAGCACAGATTCATCTCACCTAAAAGCCCAGATCATTAGCTCAGGAACAGGACAGACATTTCTAGGACATTTGCCTGACTCCTGATCCCACAGCACTGCCTCACTACTGAGCCTGTACATAAAGTGCAGCAAAGATTCATTTCACCTAAAAGCCCAGATCATTAGATCAGGAACAGGACAGACATTTCTACGACATTTCCCTGACTCCTGACCCCACAGCGCTGCCTCACTACTGAGCATGTGCATAAAGTGCAGCACAGATTCATCTCACCTAAAAGCCCAGATCATTAGATCAGGAACAGAACAGACATTTATAGGACATTTCCCTGACTCCTGACCCCACAGCACTGCCTCACTACTGAGCCTGTACATAAAGAGCAGCACAGATTCATCTCACCTAAAAGCCCAGATCATTAGATCAAGAACAGGACAGACATTTATAGGACATTTCCCTGACTCCTGATCCCACAGCACTACCTCACTACTGAGCCTGTACATAAAGTGCAGCACAGATTCATTTCACCTAAAAGCCCAGATCATTAGATCAGGAACAGAACAGACATTTATAGGACATTTCCCTGACTCCTGATCCCACAGCACTGCCTCAGTACTGAGCATGTACATAAAGTGCAGCACAGATTCATCTCACCTAAAAGCCCAGATCATTAGCTCAGGAACAGGACAGACATTTCTAGGACATTTGCCTGACTCCTGATCCCACAGCACTGCCTCACTACTGAGCCTGTACATAAAGTGCAGCAAAGATTCATTTCACCTAAAAGCCCAGATCATTAGATCAGGAACAGGACAGACATTTCTACGACATTTCCCTGACTCCTGACCCCACAGCGCTGCCTCACTACTGAGCATGTGCATAAAGTGCAGCACAGATTCATCTCACCTAAAAGCCCAGATCATTAGATCAGGAACAGAACAGACATTTATAGGACATTTCCCTGACTCCTGACCCCACAGCACTGCCTCACTACTGAGCCTGTACATAAAGTGCAGCACAGATTCATCTCACCTAAATGCCCAGATCATTAGATCAGGAACAGGACAGACATTTATAGGACATTTCCCTGACTCCTGACCCCACAGCAATGCCTCACAACTGAGCCTGTACATAAAGTTCAGCACTGATTCATTTCACGTAAAAGCCCAAATTATTAGATCAGGAACAGAAAAGACATTTATAGGACATTTCCCTGACTCCTGACCCCACAGCACTGCCTCACTACTGAGCATGTACATAAAGTGCAGCACAGATTCATTTCAGCTAAAAGTCCAGATCATTAGATCAGTAAAAGAACAGACATTTGTAGGACATTTCCCTGACTCCTGATCCCACAGCACTGCCTCACTACTGAGCCTGTACATAAAGTGCAGCACAGATTCATTTCACCTAAAAGCCCAGATCATTAGATCAGGAACAGAACAGACATTTATAGGACATTTTCCTGACTCCTGATCCCACAGCACTGCCTCACTACTGAGCATGTACATAACGTGCAGCACAGATTCATCTCACCTAAAAGCCCAGATCATTAGATCAGGAACAGGACAGACATTTATAGGACATTTCCCTTATTCCTGACCCCACAGCACTGCCTCACTACTGAGCCTGTACATAAAGTTCAGCACAGATTGATCTCACCTAAAAGCCCAGATCATTAGATCAGGAACAGAACAGACATTTATAGGACATTTCCCTGACTCCTGATCCCACAGCACTGCCTCACTACTGAGCATGTACATAAAGTGCAGCACAGATTCATTTCACCTAAAAGCCCAGATCATTAGATCAGGAACAGAACAGACATTTATAGGACATTTCCCTGACTCCTGACCCCACAGCGGTGCCTCACTACTGAGCCTGTACATAAAGTGCAGCACAGATTCATCTCACCTAAAAGCCCAGATCATTAGATCAGGAACAGAACAGACATTTATAGGACATTTCCGTGACTCCTGATCCCACAGCACTGCCTCACTACTGAGCCTGTACATAAAGTGCAGCACAGATTCATTTCACCTAAAAGCCCAGATCATTAGATCAGGAACAGAACAGACATTTATAGGACATTTCCCTGACTCCTGACCCCACAGCGGTGCCTCACTACTGAGCCTGTACATAAAGTGCAGCACAGATTCATCTCACCTAAAAGCCCAGATCATTAGATCAGGAACAGAACAGACATTTATAGGACATTTCCCTGACTCCTGATCCCACAGCACTGCCTCACTACTGAGCCTGTACATAAAGTGCAGCACAGATTCATTTCACCTAAAAGCCCAGATCATTAGATCAGGAACAGAACAGACATTTATAGGACATTTCCCTGACTCCTGACCCCACAGCGGTGCCTCACTACTGAGCCTGTACATAAAGTGCAGCACAGATTCATCTCACCTAAAAGCCCAGATCATTAGATCAGGAACAGAACAGACATTTATAGGACATTTCCGTGACTCCTGAACCCACACACTGCCTCACTACTGAGCCTGTACGTAAAGTGCAGCACAGATTCATCTCACCTAAAAGCCCAGATCATTAGATCAGGAACAGGACAGACATTTATAGGACATTTCCCTGACTCCTGACCCCACAGCACTGTCTCACTACTGAGCATGTACATAAAGTGCAGCACAGATTCATCTCACCTAAATGCCCAGATCGTTAGATCAGGAACAGGTCAGACATTTATAGGACATTTCCCTGACTCCTGACCCCACAGCACTGCCTCACTACTGAGCCTGTACATAAAGTTCAGCACAGATTCATCTCACCTAAAAGCCCAGATCATTAGATCAGGAACAGAACTGACATTTATAGGACATTTCCCTGACTCCTGATCCTACAGCACTGCCTCAGTACTGAGCATGTACAAAAAGTGCAGCACAGATTCATCTCACCTAAAAGCCCAGATCATTAGATCAGGAACAGGACAGACATTTCTAGGACATTTCCCTGACTCCTGATCCCACAGCACTGGTCACTACTGAGCCTGTACATAAAGTGCAGCACAGATTCATCTCACCTAAAAGCCCAGATCATTAGATCAGGAACAGGACAGACATTTAAAGGACATTTGCCTGACTCCTTACCCCACAGCACTGCCTCTCTACTGAGCCTGTACATAAAGTTCAGCACAGATTCATCTCACCTAAAAGCCCAGATCATTAGATCAGGAACAGGACAGACATTTATAGGACATTACCCTGACTCCTGACCCCACAGCACTGCCTCACTACTGAGCCTGTACATAAAGTGCAGTACAGACTCATCTCAGCTAAAAATCCAGATCATTAGATCAGCAACAGAACAGACATTTATAGGACATTTCCCTGACTCCTGACCCCACAGCACTGCCTCACTACTGAGCATGTACATAAAGTGCAGCACATATTCATTTCACCTAACAGCCCAGATCATTATATCAGGGACTGGACAGACATTTATAGGACATTTCCCTGACTCCTGATCCTACAGCACTGCTTCACTACTGAGCATGTACATAACGTGCAGCACAGATTCATTTCAGCTAAAAGTCCAGATCATTAGATCAGTAAAAGAACAGACATTTATAGGAAATTTTCCTGACTCCTGATCCCACAGCACTGCCTCACTACTGAGCATGTACATAACGTGCAGCACAGATTCATTTCACCTAAAAGCCCAGATCATTAGATCAGGAACAGAACAGACATTTATAGGACATTTCCCTGACTCCTGACCCCACAGCGGTGCCTCACTACTGAGCCTGTACATAAAGTGCAGCACAGATTCATCTCACCTAAAAGCCCAGATCATTAGATCAGGAACAGAACAGACATGTGATAGGAACTGAAGGAGTTAAATTGAGTTCTGTCTATGTTGCATTCTCTTGTTTAAAACCTTATCTGTTCTTCGAGGAGATGTCTCAGACATCTCCCTTGTGAACCAAGGTCAAATACCTCTGCTTTTTCGCCTAAATGACTTTCTTTGTAGAAAACAAGTTGTAAAATCATTTGTACTGCGCATGTCTGTAAATGTCTAAATTCTTTACTATAAAAGACGGAAGCCTAACTGATAAGCCAGAGGCGTCTTGGCAGGCATCCCGAGTGGTATTATACAGCTGGTGTCTGTGTAGTTCTTCTCGACGGAGCTGATTTAATTAGAGACATATGATGCTTCACACCTAAGAACATCGGTCCTTCAGATGAAAGAGTAATCTGAGGGATCCCGACACATGTATATGACATTTCCCTGACTCCTGAACCCACACACTGCCTCACTACTGAGCCTGTACGTAAAGTGCAGCACAGATTCATCTCACCTAAAAGCCCAGATCATTAGATCAGGAACAGGACAGACATTTATAGGACATTTCCCAGACTCCTGACCCCACAGCACTGATCACTACTGAGCCTGTACATAAAGTGCAGCACAGATTCATCTCAGCTAAAAGCCCAGACCATTATATCAGGTCAGTACAGACATTTATAGGACATTTCCCTGACTCCTGACCCCACACACTGCCTCACTACTGAGCCTGTACATAAAGTGCAGCACAGATTCATCTCACCTAAATGCCCAGATCGTTAGATCAGGAACAGGTCAGACATTTATAGGACATTTCCCTGACTCCTGACCCCACAGCACTGCCTCACTACTGAGCCTGTACATAAAGTGCAGCACAGATTCATCTCACCTAAAAGCCCAGATCATTAGATCAGGAACAGAACTGACATTTATAGGACATTTCCCTGACTCCTGATCCCACAGCACTGCCTCAGTACTGAGCATGTACAAAAAGTGCAGCACAGATTCATCTCACCTAAAAGCCCAGATCATTAGATCAGGAACAGGACAGACATTTCTAGGACATTTCCCTGACTCCTGATCCCACAGCACTGGTCACTACTGAGCTTGTACATAAAGTGCAGCACAGATTCATCTCACCTAAAAGCCCAGATCATTAGATCAGGAACAGGACAGACATTTAAAGGACATTTGCCTGACTCCTTACCCCACAGCACTGCCTCTCTACTGAGCCTGTACATAAAGTTCAGCACAGATTCATCTCACCTAAAAGCCCAGATCATTAGATCAGGAACAGAACAGACATTTATAGAACATTACCCTGACTCCTGACCCCACAGCACTGCCTCACTACTGAGCCTGTACATAAAGTGCAGCACAGACTCATCTCAGCTAAAAATCCAGATCATTAGATCAGCAACAGAACAGACATTTATAAGACATTTCCCTGACTCCTGACCCCACAGCACTGCCTCACTACTGAGCATGTAAATAAAGTGCAGCACATATTCATTTCACCTAAAAGCCCAGATCATTATATCAGGGACTGGACAGACATTTATAGGACATTTCCCTGACTCCTGATCCTACAGCACTGCTTCACTACTGAGCATGTACATAACGTGCAGCACAGATTCATCTCAGCTTAAAGCCCAGATCATTAGATCAGGAACAGGACAGACATTTATAGGACATTTCCCTGACTACTGACCCCACAGCACTGCCTCACTACTGAGCATGTACATAAAGTGCAGCACATATTCATTTCACCTAAAAGCCCAGATCATTATATCAGGGACTGGACAGACATTTATAGGACATTTCCCTGACTCCTGATCCTACAGCACTGCTTCACTACTGAGCATGTACATAACGTGCAGCACAGATTCATCTCAGCTTAAAGCCCAGATCATTAGATCAGGAACAGGACAGACATTTATAGGACATTTCCCTGACTACTGACCCCACAGCGCTGCCTCACTACTGAGCATGTACATAAAGTGCAGCACATATTCATTTCACCTAAAAGCCCAGATCATTATATCAGGGACTGGACAGACATTTATAGGAAATTTCCCTGACTCCTGATCCTACAGCACTGCTTCACTACTGAGCATGTACATAACGTGCAGCACAGATTCATCTCACCTAAAAGCCCAGATCATTAGATCAGGAACAGGACAGACATTTATAGAACATTACCCTGACTCCTGACCCCACAGCACTGCCTCACTACTGAGCCTGTACATAAAGTGCAGCACAGACTCATCTCAGCTAAAAATCCAGATCATTAGATCAGCAACAGAACAGACATTTATAAGACATTTCCCTGACTCCTGACCCCACAGCACTGCCTCACTACTGAGCATGTACATAAAGTGCAGCACATATTCATTTCACCTAAAAGCCCAGATCATTATATCAGGGACTGGACAGACATTTATAGGAAATTTCCCTGACTCCTGATCCTACAGCACTGCTTCACTACTGAGCATGTACATAACGTGCAGCACAGATTCATCTCACCTAAAAGCCCAGATCATTAGATCAGGAACAGAACAGACATTTATAGGACATTTCCCTGACTCCTGACCCCACAGCACTGCCTCACTACTGAGCCTGTACATAAAGTGCAGCACAGATTCATCTCACCTAAAAGCCCAGATCATTAGATCAGGAACAGGACAGACATTTATAGGACATTTCCCTGACTCCTGACCCCACAGCACGGCCTCACTACTGAGCCTGTACATAAAGTTCAGCACAGATTCATCTCACCTAAAAGCCCAGATCATTAGATCAGGAACAGAACAGACATTTATAGGACACTTCCCTGACTCCTGACCCCACAGCACTGCCTCTCTGCTGAGCATATACATAAAGTGCAGCACAGATTCATCTCACCTAAAAGCACAGATAATTAGATCAGGAACAGAACAGACATTTATAGGACATTTCCCTGACTCCTGACCCCACAGCAGTGCCTCACTACTGAGCCTGTACATAAAGTGCAGCACAGATTCATCTCACCTAAAAGCCCAGATCATTAGATCAGGAACAGGTCAGACATTTATAGGACATTTCCCTGACTCCTGACCCCAAAGCAGTGCCTCACTACTGAGCCTGTACATAAAGTTCAGCACAGATTCATCTCAGCTAAAAGTCCAGATCATTAGATGAGGAACAGAAAAGACATTTATCGGACATTTCCCTGACTCTTGATCCCACAGCACTGCCTCAGTACTGAGCATGTACAAAAAGTGCAGCACAGATTCATCTCACCTAAAAGCCCAGATCATTAGATCAGGAACAGGACAGACATTTCTAGGACATTTCTCTGACTCCTGATCCCATAGCATTGCCTCACTACTGAGCATGTACGTAAAGTGCAGCACAGATTCATCTCACCGAAAATCCCAGATCAATAGATCAGGAACAGGAAAGACATTTACAGGACATTTCCCTGATTCCTGACTCCACAGCACTGCCTCACTGCTGAGCATGTACATAAAGTGCAGCACAGATTCATCTCACCTAAATGCCCAGATCATTAGATCAGGAACAGGACAGACATTTATAGGACATTTCCCTGACCCCACAGCACTGCCTCACTACTAAGCATGTACATAACGTGCAGCACAGATTCATCTCACCTAAAAGCCCAGATCATTAGATCAGGAACAGGACAGACATTTATAGGACATTTCCCTGACTCCTGACCCCACAGCGCTGCCTCACTACTGAGCATGTGCATAAAGTGCAGCACAGATTCATCTCACCTAATAGCCCAGATCATTAGATCAGGAACAGAACTTACATTTATAGGACATCTCCCTGACTCCTGACCCCACAGCACTGCCTCACTACTGAGCCTGTTCATAAAGTGCAGCACAGATTCATCTCACCTAAAAGTCCAGATTATTAGATCAGGAACAGAACATTTATAGGACATTTCCCTGACTCCTGACCCCACAGCACTGGTCACTACTGAGCCTGTACATAAAGTGCAGCACAGATTCATCTCACCTAAAAGCCCAGATCATTAGATCAGGAACAGGACAGACATTTAAAGGACATCTGCCTGACTCCTGACCCCACAGCACTGCCTCACTACTGAGCCTGTACATAAAGTGCAGCACAGATTCATCTCACCTAAAAGCCCAGATCATTAGATCAGGAACAGAACAGACATTTATAGGACATTTCCCTGACTTCTGACCCCACAGCACTGCCTCACTACTGAGCCTGTACATAAAGTGCAGCACAGATTCATCTCAGCTAAAAGCCGAGATCATTAGATCAGGAACAGAACAGACATTTATAGGACATTTCCCTGACTCCTGACCCCACAGCACTGCCTCACTTCTGAGCATGTACATAAAGTGAAGCACATATTCATTTCACCTAAAAGCCCAGATCATTATATCAGGGACTGGACAGACATTTATAGGACATTTCCCTGACTCCTGATCCTACAGCACTGCTTAACTACTGAGCATGTACATAACGTGCAGCACAGATTCATTTCAGCTAAAAGCCCAGATCATTCGATCAGGAACAGGACACACATTTATAGGACATTTCCCTGACTCCTGACCCCACAGCACTTTCTCACTACTGAGCATGTACATAACGTGCATTACAGATTCATCTCAACTAAAAGCCCAGATCATTAGATCAGGAACAGAACAGACATTTATAGGACATTTCCCTGACTCCTGACCCCACAGCACTGCCTCACTACTGAGCCTGTACATAAAGTGCAGCACAGATTCATCTCACCTAAAAGCCCAGATTATTAGATCAGGAACAGGACAGACATTTAAAGGACATTTCCCTGACTCCTGACCCCACAGCACGGCCTCACTACTGAGCCTGTACATAAAGTTCAGCACAGATTCCTCTCACCTAAAAGCCCAGATCATTAGATCAGGAACAGAACAGACATTTATAGGACACCCCCCTGACTCCTGACCCCACAGCACTGCCTCACAGATTCATCTCACCTAAAAGCACAGATCATTAGATCAGGAACAGGACAGACATTTATAGGACATTTCCCTGACTCCTGACCCTACAGCGCTGCCTCACTACTGAGCAAATGCATAAAGTGCAGCACAGATTCATCTCACCTAAAAGCACAGATAATTAGATCAGGAACAGAACAGACATTTATAGGACATTTCCCTGACTCCTGACCCCACAGCAGTGCCTCACTACTGAGCCTGTACATAAAGTGCAGCACAGATTCATCTTACCTAAAAGCCCAGATCATTAGATCAGGAACAGGACAGAGATTTATAGGACATTTCCCTGACTCATGACCCCACAGCACTGCCTCACTACTGAGCATGTACATAAAGTGCAGCACAGATTCATCTCAACTAAAAGCCCAGATCATTAGATCAGGAACAGGACAGACATTTATAGGACATTTCCCTTACTCCTGACCCCACAGCAGTGCCTCACTACTGAGCCTGTACATAAAGTGCAGCACAGATTCATCTCACCTAAAAGCCCAGATCATTAGATCAGGAACAGGACAGACATTTATAGGACATTTCCCTGACTCCTGATCCCACAGCACTGCCTCACTACTGAGCATGTACATAAAGTGTAGCACAGATTCATCTCACCTAAATGCCCAGATCATTAGATCAGGAACCGGACAGACATTTATAGGACATTTCCCTGACTCCTGACCCCACAGCACTGCCTCACTACTGAGCATGTACCTAAAGTGCAGCAGAGATTCATTTCACCTAAAAGCCCAGATCATTATATCAGGAACAGGACAGAGATTTATAGGCCATTTCCCTGACTCCTGACCCCACAGCGCTGCCTCACTACTGAGCCTGTACATAACGTGCAGCACAGATTCATTTCACCTAAAAGCCCAGATCATTAGATCAGGAACAGAACAGACATTTATAGGACATTTCCCTGACTCCTGATCCCACAGCACTGCCTCACTACTGAGCCTGTACATAAAGTGCAGCACAGATTCATTTCACCTAAAAGCCCAGATCATTAGATCAGGAACAGAACAGACATTTATAGGACATTTCCCTGACTCCTGACCCCACAGCGCTGCCTCACTACTGAGCCTGTACATAAAGTGCAGCACAGATTTATCTCACCTAAAAGCCCAGATCATTAGATCAGGAACAGAACATTTATAGGACATTTCCCTGACTCCTGACCCCACACCACTGGTCACTACTGAGCCTGTTCATAAAGTGCAGCACAGATTCATCTCACCTAAAAGCCCAGATCATTAGGTCAGGAACAGAACAGACATTTAAAGGACATTTCCCTGACTCCTGATCCCACAGCACTGCCTCAGTACTGAGCATGTACATAAAGTGCAGCACAGATTCATCTCACCTAAAAGCCCAGATCATTAGATCAGGAACAGGACAGACATTTCTAGGACATTTCCCTGACTCCTGACCCCACAGCACTGCCTCACTACTGAGCCTGTACATAAAGTGCAGCACAGATTCATCTCACCTAAAAGCCCAGATCATTAGATCAGGGACTGGACAGACATTTATAGGACATTTCCCTGACTCCTGGCCCCACAGCACTGCCTCACTACTGAGCCTGTACATAAAGTGCAGCACAGATTCATCTCACCTAAAAGCCCAGATCATTAGATCAGGAACAGGACAGACATTTAAAGGACATTTCTCTGACTTCTGACCCCACAGCACTGCCTCACTACGGAGCCTGTACATAAAGTTCAGCACAGATTCATCTCACCTAAAAGCCCAGATCATTAGATCAGTAACAGAACAGACATTTATAGGACATTTCCCTGACTCCTGATCCCACAGCACTGCCTCACTACTGAGCATGTACATAAAGTGCAGCACAGATTCCTCTCACCTAAATGCCCAGATCATTAGATCAGGAAAAAGGACAGACATTTATAGGACATTTCCCTAACTCCTGACCCCACAGAACTGCCTCACTACTGAGCATGTGCATAAAGTGCAGCACATATTCATCTCACCTAAAATCCTAGATCATTAGATCAGGGACTGGACAGACATTTATAGGACATTTCCCTGACTCCTGGCCCCACAGCACTGCCTCACTACTGAGCATGTAAATAAAGTGTAGCACAGATTCATTCCACCTAAAAGCCCAGATTATTATATCAGGGACTGGACAGACATTCATAGGACATTTCCCTGACTCCAGATCCTACAGCACTGCTTCACTACTGTGCATGTACATAACGTTCAGCACAGATTCATCTCAGCTAAAAGCCCAGATCATTAGATCAGGAACAGGACACACATTTATAGGACATTTCCCTGACTCCTGACCCCACAGCACTGCCTCACTACTGAGCCTGTACATAAAGTGTAGCACAGATTCATCTCACCTAAAAATCCAGATCATTAGATCAGGAACAGGACAGACATTTATAGGACATTTCCCTGACTCCTGACCCCACAGCACTGCCTCACTACTGAGCATGTACATAACGTGCAGCACAGATTCATTTCACCTAAAAGCCCAGATCATTAGATCAGGAACAGAACAGACATTTATAGGACATTTCCCTGACTCCTGATCCCACAGCACTGATCACTACTGAGCCTGTACATAAAATGCAGCACAGATTCATCTCAGCTAAAAGCCCAGATCATTAGATCAGGAACAGAACATTTATAGGACATTTCCCTTACTCCTGACCCCACAGCACTGCCTCACTACTGAGCCTGTTCATAAAGTGCAGCACAGATTCATCTCACCTAAAAGCCCAGATCATTAGATCAGGAACAGGACAGACATTTAAAGGACATTTCTCTGACTTCTGACCCCACAGCACTGCCTCACTACGGAGCCTGTACATAAAGTGCAGCACAGATTCATCTCACCTAAAAGCCCAGATCATTAGATCAGTAACAGAACAGACATTTATAGGACATTTCCCTGACTCAAGACCCCACAGCACTGCCTCCCTACTGAGCATGTACATAGAGTGCAGCACAGAGTTATCTCAGCTAAAAGTCCAGATCATTAGATCAGGAACAGAACAGACATTTATAGGACATTTCCCTGACTCCTGACCACACAGCACTGCCTCACTACGGAGCCTGTACATAAAGTTCAGCACAGATTCATCTCACCTAAAAGCCCAGATCATTAGATCAGTAACAGAACAGACATTTATAGGACATTTCCCTGACTCAAGACCCCACAGCACTGCCTCCCTACTGAGCATGTACATAGAGTGCAGCACAGAGTTATCTCAGCTAAAAGTCCAGATCATTAGATCAGTAACAGAACAGACATTTATAGGACATTTTCCTGACTCCTGATCCCACAGCACTGCCTCACTACTGAGGCTGTACATAAAGTGCAGCACAGATTCATCTCACCTAAAATCCCAGATCATTAGATCAGGAACAGAACAGACATTTATAGGACATTTCCCTGACTCCTGACCCCACAGCACTGCCTCATTACTGAGCCTGTACACAAAGTCCAGCACAGATTCATCTCACCTAAAAGCCCAGATCATTAGATCAGGAACAGAACAGACATTTATAGGACACTTGCCTGACTCCTTACCCCACAGCACTGCCTCACTACTGAGCCTGTACATAAAGTGGAGCACAGATTCATCTCACCTAAAAGCCCAGATCATTAGATCAGGAACAGAACAGACATTTATAGGACATTTCCCTGACTCCTGACCCCACAGCACTGGTCACTACTGAGCCTGTACATAAAGTGCAGCACAGATTCATCTCAGCTAAAAGCCCAGATCATTAGATCAGGAACAGAACATTTATAGGACATTTCCCTGACTCCTGACCCCACCGCACTGCCTCACTACTGAGCATGTACATAAAGTGCAGCACAGATTCATCTCACCTAAATGCCCAGATAATTAGATCAGGAACAGGACAGACATTTAAAGGACATTTCTATGACTTCTGAACCCACAGCACTGCCTCACTACTGAGCCTGTACATAAAGTGCAGCACAGATTCATCTCACCTAAAAGCCCAGATCATTAAATCAGGAACAGAACAGACATTTATAGGACATTTCCCTCACTCCTGACCCCACAGCACTGCCTCATTACTGAGCCTGTACACAAAGTGCAGCACAGATTCATCTCACCTAAAAGCCCAGATCATTAGATCAGGAACAGAACAGACATTTATAGGACACTTCACTGACGCCTGACCCCACAGCACTGCCTCACTACTGAGCCTGTACATAAAGTGCAGCACAGATTCATCTCACCTAAAAGCCCAGATCATTAGATCAGGAACAGAACAGACATGTATATGACATTTCCCTGACTCCTGACCCCACAGCGCTGCCTCACTACTGAGCCTGTACATAAAGTGCAGCATAGATTCATCTCACCTAAAAGCCCAGATCATTAGATCAGGAACAGAACAGACATGTATATGACATTTCCCTGACTCCTGACCCCACAGCGCTGCCTCACTACTGAGCCTGTACATAAAGTGCAGCACAGACTTATCTGACCTAAAAGCCCAGATCATTAGATCAGGAACAGGACAGACATTTATAGGACATTTCCCTGACTCCTGATCCCACAGCACTCCTCACTACTGAGCCTGTACATAAAGTGCAGCACAGATTCATCTCACCTAAAAGCCCAGATCATTAGATCAGGAACAGGACAGACATTTATAGGACATTTCCCTGACTCCTGACCCCACAGCGCTGCCTCACAACTGAGCATGTGCATAAAGTGCAGCACAGATTCATCGTACCTAATAGCCCAGATCATTAGATCAGGAACAGAACAGACATTTATAGGACACTTCCCTGACGCCTGACCCCACAGCACTGCCTCACTACTGAGCCTGTACATAAAGTGCAGCATAGATTCATCTCACCTAAAAGCCCAGATCATTAGATCAGGAACAGAACAGACATGTATATGACATTTCCCTGACTCCTGACCCCACAGCGCTGCCTCACTACTGAGCCTGTACATAAAGTGCAGCATAGATTCATCTCACCTAAAAGCCCAGATCATTAGATCAGGAACAGAACAGACATGTATATGACATTTCCCTGACTCCTGACCCCACAGCGCTGCCTCACTACTGAGCCTGTACATAAAGTGCAGCACAGACTTATCTGACCTAAAAGCCCAGATCATTAGATCAGGAACAGGACAGACATTTATAGGACATTTCCCTGACTCCTGATCCCACAGCACTGCCTCACTACTGAGCCTGTACATAAAGTGCAGCACAGATTCATCTCACCTAAAAGCCCAGATCATTAGATCAGGAACAGGACAGACATTTATAGGACATTTCCCTGACTCCTGACCCCACAGCGCTGCCTCACAACTGAGCATGTGCATAAAGTGCAGCACAGATTCATCGCACCTAATAGCCCAGATCATTAGATCAGGAACAGAACAGACATTTATAGGACATTTCCCTGACTCCTGACCCCACAGCACTGTCTCACTACTGATCATGTACATAAAGTGCAGCACAGATTCATCTCACCTAAAAGCCCAGATCATTAGATCAGGAACAGAACATTTATAGGACATTTGCCTGACTCCTGACCCCACAGCATTGCCTCACTACTGAGCCTGTACATAAAGTGCAGCACAAATTCATCTCACCTAAATGCCCAGGTCATTAGATCAGGAACAGGACAGACATTTATAGGACATTTCCCTGACTCCTGACCCCACAGCACTGCCTCACTACTGAGCCTGTATATAAAGTGCAGCACAGATTCATCTCACCTAAAAGTCCAGATCATTAGATCAGGAACAGAACATTTATAGGACATTTGCCTGACTCCTGACCCCACAGCACTGCCTCACTACTGAGCCTGTACATAAAGTGCAGCACAGATTCATCTCACCTAAAAGCCCAGATCATTAGATCAGGAAAAGAACAGACATTTATAGGACATTTCCCTGACTCCTGACCCCACAGCACTGCCTCCCTACTGAGCATGTACATAAAGTGCAGCACAGACTCATCTCAGCTAAAAATCCAGATCATTAGATCAAGAATAGAACAGACATTTATAGGACATTTCCCTGACTCCTGACCCCACAGCACTGCCTCACTACTGAGCATGTATATAACGTGCAGCACAGATTCATCTCACCTAAAAGCCCAGATCATTAGATCAGGAACAGAACATACATGTATAGGACATTTCCTTGACTCCTGACCCCACAGCGCTGCCTCACTACTGAGCCTGTACATAAAGTGCAGCACAGATTCATCTCACCTAAAAGCCCAGATCATTAGATCAGGAACAGAACAGACATTTATAGGACATTTCCCTGACTCCTGACCCCACAGCACTGCCTCACTACTGTGCCTGTACATAAAGTGCAGCACAGATTCATCTCACCTAAAAGTCCAGATCATTAGATCAGGAACAGAACATTTATAGGACATTTGCCTGACTCCTGACCCCACAGCACTGCTTCACTACTGAGCCTGTACATAAAGTGCAGCACAGATTCATCTCACCTAAAAGCCCAGATCATTAGATCAGGAACAGAACAGACATTTATAGGACATTTCTCTGACTCCTGACCCCACAGCACTGCCTCCCTACTGAGCATGTACATAAAGTGCAGCACAGACTCATCTCAGCTAAAAATCCAGATCATTAGATCAGTAACAGGACAGACATTTATAGGACATTTCCCTGACTCCTGACCTCACAGCACTGCCTCACTACTGAGCCTGTACATAAAGTGCAGCACAGATTCATCTCACCTAAAAGCCCAGATCATTAGATCAGGAACAGGGCCGACATTTATAGGACATTTCCCTGACTCCTGACCCCACAGCACTGCCTCACTACTGAGCATGTACATAAAGTGCAGCACAGATTCATCTCACCTAAAAGCCCAGATCATTAGATCAGTAACAGAACAGACATTTATAGGACACTTCCCTGACTCCTGACCGCACAGCACAGCCTCACTACTGTGCCTGTACATAAAGTGCAGCACAGATTCATCTCACCTAAAAGTCCAGATCATTAGATCAGGAACAGAACATTTATAGGACATTTGCCTGACTCCTGACCCCACAGCACTGCTTCACTACTGAGCCTGTACATAAAGTGCAGCACAGATTCATCTCACCTAAAAGCCCAGATCATTAGATCAGTAACAGAACAGACATTTATAGGACATTTCTCTGACTCCTGACCCCACAGCGCTGCCTCACTACTGAGCCTGTACAGAAAGTGCAGCACAGATTCATCTCACCTAAAAGCCCAGATCATTAGATCAGGAACAGAACAGACATTTATAGGACATTTCCCTGACTCCTGACCCCACAGCACTGCCTCACTACTGAGCATGTACATAAAGTGCAGCACAGATTCATCTCACCTAAAAGCCCAGATCATTAGATCAGGAATAGAACATTTATAGGACATTTCCCTGACTCCTGACCCCACAGCACTGGTCACCACTGAGCCTGTACATAAAGTGCAGCATAGATTCATCTCACCTAAAAGCCCAGATCATTAGATCAGGAACAGGACAGACATTTATAGGACATTTCCCTGACTCCTGACCCCACAGCACTGCCTCACTACTGAGCATGTACATAAAGTGCAGCACAGATTCATCTCATCTAAAAGCCCAGATCATAAGATCAGGAACAGGACAGACATTTATAGGACATTTCCCTGACTCCTAACCCCACAGCACTGCCTTACTACTGAGCCTGTACATAAAGTGCAGCACAGATTCATCTCACCTAAAAGCCCAGATCATTAGATCAGGAACAGGACAGACATTTATAGGACATTTCCCTGACTCCTGAACACACAGCACTGCCTCACTACTGAGCCTGTACATAAAGTGCAGCACAGATTCATCTCACCTAAAAGCCCAGATCATTAGATCAGGAACAGAACAGACATTTATAGGACATTTCCCTGACTCCTGAACACACAGCACTGCCTCACTACTGAGCATATACATAAAGTGCAGCACAGATTCATCTCACCTAAAAGTCCAGATCATTAGATCAGGAACAGGACAGACATTTATAGGACATTTCCCTGACTCCTGAACACACAGCACTGCCTCACTACTGAGCCTGTACATAAAGTGCAGCACAGATTCATCTCACCTAAAAGCCCAAATCATTAGATCAGGAACAGAACAGACATTTATAGGACATTTCCCTGACTCCTGACCCCACAGCACTGCCTCACTACTGAGCATATACATAAAGTGCAGCACAGATTCATCTCACCTAAAAGCCCAAATCATTAGATCAGGAACAGAACAGACATTTATAGGACATTTCCCTGACTCCTGAACACACAGCACTGCCTCACTACTGAGCATATACATAAAGTGCAGCACAGATTCATCTCACCTAAAAGTCCAGATCATTAGATCAGGAACAGGACAGACATTTATAGGACATTTCCATGACTCCTGACCACACAGCACTGCCTCACTACTGAGCCTGTACATAAAGTGCAGCACAGATTCATCTCACCTAAAAGCCCAAATCATTAGATCAGTAACAGAACAGACATTTATAGGACATTTCCCTGACTCCTGACCCCACAGCACTGCCTCACTACTGAGCATATACATAAAGTGCAGCAGAGATTCATCTCACCTAAAAGCCCAGATCATTAGGTCAGGAACAGAACAGACATTTATAGGACTTTTCTCTGACTCCTCACCCCACAGCACTGCCTCACTACTGAGCATGTGCATAAAGTGCAGCACAGATTCATCTCACCTAAAAGCCCAGATCATTAGATCAGGAACAGGACAGACATTTATAGGACATTTCCCTGATTCCTGACCCCACAGCACTGCCTCACTACTGAGCATGTACATAAAGTTCAGCAAAGATTCATCTCACCTAAAAGCCCAGATCATTAGATCAGGAACAGAACAGACAATTATAGGACATTTCCCTGACTCCTGACCCCACAGCACTGCCTCTCTACTGAGCATATACATAAAGTGCAGCACAGATTCATCTCACCTAAAAGCCCAGATCATTAGATCAGAACAGGACAGACATTTATAGGACATTTCCCTGACTCCTGGCCCCACAGCGCTGCCTCACTACTGAGCATGTACATAAAGTGCAGCACAGATTCATCTCACCTAAAAGCCCAGATCATTAGATCAGGAACAGGACAGACATTTATAGGACATTTCCCTGACTCCTGACCCCACAGCACTGCCTCACTACTGAGCATGTACGTAAAGTGCAGCACAGATTCATCTCACCTAAAAGCCCAGATCATTAGATCAGGAACAGGACAGACATTTATAGGACATTTTGTAACGTCTTATGAAAATAGCACAAACTGCACCCAATGTATTACTTATTTTAGGTGTCAGTCTGTTCAGTGGCTAGCACTGCTGCTTTCCAGTGTTGGTTCAAATTTCCTCCCAGTTCTTTGGTTTCCTACTACGCTCCAGAAATATGCTGATAAGGAATGTAGATTGTGAGCCCCAATGGGGACAGTGATCATAATGTCTGTTCAGTGCTGTGGAATATGATGGCGCTATATAATTAAAATAATAATTTCACTTCACCGGTTTTTGCCACTATCACACCCAACAGTTTTTGCACCTTTTTTTTTTAAGAAAGAAGTCAATTATTCCAGATGAAATTATTCTGGAATTATCCTTTCAGACGCCTTCACAATGAGGACATGTATAATAGACGTGTAGAAAAACCGATTTTGTTTAGAAATCTCATTCTGAGTGCATGGAGGAGCCCGCCTACCGGCCATGTTTAGGGACTGAGGCAAGTTTGTGACTGAACATGGCACACGGTACGGTCCTGGCTGCCCCTCTGTGACGGCACTGGTGAGACTTCAGCAGCGCACTGCTGCCATGTTCGTCCATCTTGCCCTGGTCTGAAGTGACGCCCCGTGCACACAGGCACCTGTATAGCTGTGAGGTAATTCCTCCGCATAGCCGAGGCGAGTGCCCCCACCTCCGGACGTCCAGTCCCTCCTCTGCCCAGGACCCTCCTCTCGGGTGTCACATGGTAGGAGGTGCCCCAGCTGCCTGCCCTCCCGCTCCCATTGGCTGCACTCCGGACCAGGCACCGGGCATGGGGCGCACAGAGCGGGGCCTCAGCGGGTAACTGCTCCCCCCAGGGGGCCTCACACACTCCGGGCTCTGGTCGCTGCCTCCTCAGAGACTCCGGGCGTACCAAGCACATTGTACACGGCACATCCGGGGTACGCGTCTCCCTGCTGCCGGCGCCTCCAACTTGTGCCCTGTTTCTGCCCCCGGTGCCCCCTACTGACGCGCCGTAGCTGGGCTTTCACAGCGGTTGTGTCTAGTTTGGAGTTGACTTTTTGTGGTTCTCAAAAAATCATCTCCATTCTAGCTGATTCACTAGTGAGCCGTCTAGATTGGAGTTGATTTTTTGAGGCCTCATTTTATCAACTCCACTCTAGACGGCTCACTACTGAAGTGACTAGATCGGAGTGGATATTTTGTGGTCCTCAGTCCAGCCACTCCACTCTAGACGGTTCACTAGTGAGATGACTAGATTGGAGTTGTATTTTTGAGGCCTCTCTGTAGTCACATGTTTTTGAGGACCTCATTTTATCAACTCCACTGTAGCTTCACCGGTGAGGTGACTAGATCGGAGTGGATTTTTTGATGATCTCTCTGCAGCTTCTCCAGTCTAGACAGTTCAGATTCTACAGTGATGTTCCTCAAAACATCCACTCCAGTGATCAGAATGGAGCTGATTCCAGGATCCTCATAGACTGCAATGTAGTGGAATTGGAATGTACACTTACATTGTATATATATATATATATATATATATATATATATATCTATCTCAGCTTTATAATTGTAGTGATTTAATGTTTTTAGTTTTTAGGTACTTGCTCAAACTGTTATATTTATTATGTATTTCCAAAGGGCAAAATATTTTTTTATCATGATTAAATCAAACTTGCATTTTATTATCGCTTTTTGTAATATAAATAATTACACATAGCGCTGATAGTTCAGTTTTGCCTGAAGTTTACTTTTACTGTATTTCCACCAGTCCTGGCCGCAGCTCCGACATTGGAATAGTGAGCGGAGCCTCAAGGGGAAAAAGCGCGTCAACAGAGTCCTCATAATTTACAACATTGGATCGGAGTGGATTTTCTGAGGACCTCATTTTAGCAACTCCATTCTAGCTGATTCATTAGTGAGCCGTCTAGATCGGAGTGAGTTTTTTTCAGGATCTCCCTGTAGTCTCCATTCTGTACAGTTTGGTGCTGAGGTGACAGGAATTGAGGTTTTTAAAGAGTAGTTGTAGCCTCAAGGGAAAAAACATAACAGAGTGCGGCCGACAGTCCTCATAATTTACAACATTGGATCGGAGTGGATTTTTTGAGCACCTCATTTTAGCAACTCCATTCTAGCTGATTCATTAGTGAGCCGTCAAGATCGGTGTGGGTTTTTTGAGGATCTCCTTGTAGCCTCCAATCTGTACAGTTTGCTGCTGAGGTGACTGGAATCAAGTTTTTCAAAGAGTGAGTGGGGCTTTGCAGGGAGAAACAGAATAGAGCGCAGCAACAGAGTCCTCATAATTTATAACGTTGGATCAGAGTGGATTTTCTGAGGACCTCATTTCAGCAACTCCATTCTAGCTGATTCATTAGTGAGCCATCTACATCGGAGCAGGTTTTTTGAGGACCTCCCTGTAGTCTCCATTCTGTGCAGTTTGGTGCTGAGGTGACAGGAATTGAGGTTTTTAAAGAGTTGTTGTAGCCTCAAGGGGAAAAACATAACAGAGTGCGGCCGACTGTCCTCAAAATTTAAAACATTAGATCGGAGTGGATTTTTGAGGACCTCATTTTAGCAACTCCATTCTAGTTGATTCATTAGTGAGCCGTCAAGATCGGAGTGGGTTTTTTGAGGATCTCCATATAGTCTCCATTCTGTACAGTTTGTTGCTGAGGTGACAGGAATTGAGGTTTTCAAAGAGCAGTTCTAGCCTCACGGAGAAAAACATAACAGAGTGTGGCCGACAGTCCTCATAATTTACAACATTGGATCGGAGTGGATTTTCTGAGGACCTCATTTTAGCAACTCCATTCTAGCTGATTCACAATTGAGCCGTCTAGATCGGAGTGGATTTTTTGAGGACCTCATTTTAGCAACTCCATTCTAGCTGATTCATTAGTGAGCCGTCTAGATTGGAGTGGATTTTTTGAGGACCTCATTTTAGCAACTCCATTCTAGCTGATTCATTAGTGAGCCGTCAAGATCGGAATGGGTTTTTTGAGGATCTCCATATAGTCTCCATTCTGTACAGTTTGGTGCTGAGGTGACAGGAATTGAAGTTTTCAAAGAGTAGTTGTAGCCTCACGGAGAAAAACATAACAGAGTGCGGCTGACAGTCCTCATAATTTACAACATTGGATCGGAGTGGATTTTTTGAGGACCTCATTTTAGCAACTCCATTCTAGCTGATTCTGTTATGATGAGTCACCGAAGGAGGAAAAAACAAAATACTAGCTAAGTCCAGAAAAACCAGAGAGGTTGGCAGCTATCGGATTGCAGACCCCTGAACCTATCCACAACAACTAGCAGTAGCCGTGGGGGGTTCCTACGGTGCCCTAGACCCCTCGATCACAGCCGGAGAACTACATAGCCTAAAGACAGAAAGGGAAATCTAAACTGCCCCAGAGCAGACCCCAAAGCAATAGGCAGCCCCCAACATATAATGACGGTGAAGCAAGATGAAAACACTAACACAGATAGAAAGATAGGTTGAGCAAATGATGGGGCCCAAGCTAACTAAAATAGGCCAGGATAGGAAAGCTGCTGTCTGCAATCCGCAAAAACCCTATCCAAAATGTGCCAACCGACTGATTAATTAATCTTTATTTTTATATAGTGCTAACATATTCCACAGCGCTTTACAGTTTTCACACATTTTCACTGTCCCCAATGGGGCTCACAATCTAAATTCCCTATCAGTATGTCTTTGGAGTGTGGGAGGAAACCAGAGTACCCGGAGGAAACCCACGCAAACACGGTGAGAACATACAAACTCCTTGCAGATGTTGTCCTTGGTGGGATTCGAACCCAGGACCCCAGCGCTACAAGGCTGCAGCGCTAACCACTGAGCCACCGTGCTGCCCTACTGATAGGGAAAACAGGCCCTGAAGTCGCTAGGCTTCAAAAGACTATATCAGCACTCAGGTATATTCTGAAGACAGAGCAGAAAATCAACAGATCAGAGACAAAAATGGAATTCAGCTCACCCCCGGCCGGGGATGGCAGAAGTCCCAAAAAACAAGGCAAAACAAAAACAAAACTGAAGTGTACAAAGCAGAGCAGAAAAACTTAGCTTTGAGACGCAGGAATCAGACTGGTCTCCAAGAATCCAGCAGGATCACCAGCAAGGCAGAAGGGCGTCGGCTGCCTTATATCCAGTCCTCAATTCCAGCCACCCAGTCATCATCTAGCTGCCCAGGTGTTTGGTAATCAGCCTCACTACCTTCCTTCACCAGAGGAGGGAGTTCATCAGACCTCAACGGTGAAGGGAATAATGAACTCACAACATGATTCATTAGTGAGCCGTCTAGATCGGAGTGGATTTTCTGAGGACCTCATTTTAGCAACTCCGTTCTAGCTGATTCACAATTGAGCCGTCTAGTTCGGAGTGGATTTTTTGAGGACCTCATTTTAGCAACTCCATGCCAGCTGATTCATTAGTGAGCCGTCTAGATCGGAGTTGATTTTTTGAGGACCTCATTTTAGCAACCCCATTCTAGCTGATTCATTAGTGAGCTGTCTAGATCGGAATGGGTTTTTCGAGGATCTCCATATAGTCTCCATTCTGTACAGTTTGGTGCTGAGGTGACAGGAATTGAAGCTTTCAAAGAGTAGTTGTAGCCTCACAGAGAAAAACATAACAGAGTGCGACCGACAGTCCTCATAATTTCCAACATTGGATCGGAGTGGATTTTTTGAGGACCTCATTTTAGCAACTCCATTCTAGCTGATTCATTAGTGAGCCATCTAGATCGGAGTGGGTTTTTTGAGGATCTCCTTGTAGCCTCCAATCTGTACAGTTTGCTGTTGAGGTGACTGGAATCAAGATTTTCAAAGAGTGAGTGGGGCTTTGCAGGGAGAAACAGAATAGAGCGCAGCAACAGTCCTCATAATTTATAACGTTGGATCAGAGTGGATTTTTTGAGGACCTCAGCAACTGTGTTCTAGCTGATTCATTAGTGAGCCTGTCTACATCGGAGCAGGTTTTTTGAGGACCTCCCTGTAGCCTCCATTCTGTACAGTTTGGTGCTGAGGAGACAGGAATTGAGGTTTTTAAAGAGTAGTTGTAGCCTCAAGGGGAAAACATAACAGAGTGCGGCCGACAGTCCTCAAAATTTACAACATTAGATCGGAGTGGATTTTTTGAGGACCTCATTTTAGCAACTCCATTCTAGCTGATTCACCATTGAGCCATCTAGATCGGTGTGGGTTTTTTGAGGATCTCCTTGTAGCCTCCAATCTGTAAAGTTATATATTATTGTAGATACAGACTGTACGGGCTCCTTTCAGGTGTATATTATTGTAGATACAGACTGTACGGGCTCCTGTCAGATATATTCTTGTAGATACAGACTGTATGGGCTCCTGTCAGGTATATATTATTGTAGATATAGATTGTACAGGCTCCTGTCAGGTATATATTATTGTAGATATAGACTGTACGGTCTCCTGTCAGGTATATATTATTGAAGATACAGACTGTATGGACTACTGTCAGGTATATATTATTGTAGATATAGACTGTACGGGCTCCTGTCAGGTATATATTATTGTAGATATAGACTGTACGGGCTCCTGTCAGGTATATATTATTGTAGATATGGACTGTATGGGCTCCTGTCAGGTATATATTATTGTAGATATAGACTGTACGGGCTCCTGTCAGGTATATATTATTGTAGATACAGACTGTACGGGCTCCTGTCAGGTACATATTATTGTAGATACAGACTGTACGGGTTCCTGTCAGGTATATATTATTGTAGATATAGACTGTATGGTTACTGTCAGGTATATATTATTGTAGATATAGACTGTATGGGCTCCTGTCAGGTATATATTATTGTAGATACAGACTGTACGGGCTCCTGTCAGGTATATATTATTGTAGCTATAGACTGTATGACTCCTGTCAGATATATATTATTGTAGATATAGACTGTATGGGCTCCTGTCAGGTATATATTATTGTAGATATAGGCTGTACGGGCTCCTGTCAGGTATATATTATTGTAGATATAGACTGTATGGCTCCTGTCAGGTATATATTATTGTAGATACAGACTGTACGGGCTCCTGTCAGGTTTATATTATTGTAGATATAGACTGTACAGGCTCCTGTCAGGTATATATTACTGTAGATATAGACTGTATGGGCTCCTGTCAGGTATATATTATTGTAGATATAGACTGTATGGGCTCCTGTCAGGTATATATTATTGTAGATACCAACTGTACGGGCTCCTGTCAGGTATATATTATTGTAGCTATAGACTGTATGACTCCTGTCAGATATATATTATTGTAGATATAGACTGTATGGGCTCCTGTCAGGTATATATTATTGTAGATATAGGCTGTACGGGCTCCTGTCAGGTATATATTATTGTAGATATAGACTGTATGGCTCCTGTCAGGTATATATTATTGTAGATACAGACTGTACGGGCTCCTGTCAGGTATATATTATTGTAGCTATAGACTGTATGACTCCTGTCAGATATATATTATTGTAGATATAGACTGTATGGGCTCCTGTCAGGTATATATTATTGTAGATATAGACTGTATGGCTCCTGTCAGGTATATATTATTGTAGATACAGACTGTACGGGTTCCTGTCAGGTATATATTATTGTAGATATAGACTGTACAGGCTCCTGTCAGGTATATATTATTGTAGATATAGACTGTACGGGCTCCTGTCAGGTATATATTATTGAAGATACAGACTGTATGGACTACTGTCAGGTATATATTATTGTAGATATAGACTGTACGGGCTCCTGTCAGGTATATATTATTGTAGATATAGACTGTATGGGCTCCTGTCAGGTATATATTATTGTAGTATAGACTGTATGGGCTCCTGTCAGGTATATATCATTGTAGATATAGACTGTACGGGCTCCTGTCAGGTATATATTATTGTAGATATAGACTGTACGGGCTCCTGTCAGGTATATATTAATATATTATTGTAGATATAGACTGTGTGGGCTCCTGTCAGGTATACATTATTGTAGATATAAACTGTACGGTTTCCTGTCAGGTATATATTATTGTAGATACAGACTGTACGGGCTCCTGTCAGGTATGTATTATTGTAGATATAGACTGTACAGGCTCCTGTCAGGTGTATATTATTGTAGATACAGACTGTACGGGCTCCTGTCAGGTATATATTATTGTAGATATAAACTGTACGGGCTCTTGTCAGGTGTATATTATTGTAGATACAGACTGTACGGGCTCCTGTCAGGTATATATTATTGTAAATACAGGCTGTACGGGCTCCTGTAAGGTATATATTATTGTAGATACAGACTGTATGGGCTCCTGTCAGGTATATATTATTGTAGATATAGACTGTATGGGCTCCTGTCAGGTATATATTATTGTAGATACAGACTGTACGGGCTCCTGTCAGGTATATATTATTGTAGCTATAGACTGTATGACTCCTGTCAGATATATATTATTGTAGATATAGACTGTATGGGCTCCTGTCAGGTATATATTATTGTAGATATAGGCTGTACGGGCTCCTGTCAGGTATATATTATTGTAGATATAGACTGTATGGCTCCTGTCAGGTATATATTATTGTAGATACAGACTGTACGGGCTCCTGTCAGGTTTATATTATTGTAGATATAGACTGTACGGGCTCCTGTCAGGTATATATTACTGTAGATATAGACTGTATGGGCTCCTGTCAGGTATATATTATTGTAGATATAGACTGTATGGGCTCCTGTCAGGTATATATTATTGTAGATACAGACTGTACGGGCTCCTGTCAGGTATATATTATTGTAGCTATAGACTGTATGACTCCTGTCAGATATATATTATTGTAGATATAGACTGTATGGGCTCCTGTCAGGTATATATTATTGTAGATATAGGCTGTACGGGCTCCTGTCAGGTATATATTATTGTAGATATAGACTGTACGGGCTCCTGTCAGGTATATATTATTGTAGATATAGACTGTATGGCTCCTGTCAGGTATATATTATTGTAGATATAGACTGTATGGCTCCTGTCAGGTATATATTATTGTAGATACAGACTGTACGGGCTCCTGTCAGGTTTATATTATTGTAGATATAGACTGTATGGGCTCCTGTCATGTATATATTATTGTAGATATAGGCTGTACGGGCTCTTGTCAGGTATATATTATTGTAGATATAGACTGTATGGGCTCCTGTCAGGTATATATTATTGTAGATACAGACTGTACGGGTTCCTGTCAGGTATATATTATTGTAGATATAGACTGTATGGCTCCTGTCAGGTATATATTATTGTAGATACAGACTGTACGGTTTCCTGTCAGGTATATATTATTGTAGATATAGACTGTACAGGCTCCTGTCAGGTATATATTATTGTAGATATAGACTGTACGGGCTCCTGTCAGGTATATATTATTGAAGATACAGACTGTATGGACTACTGTCAGGTATATATTATTGTAGATATAGACTGTACGGGCTCCTGTCAGGTATATATTATTGTAGATATAGACTGTATGGGCTCCTGTCAGGTATATATTATTGTAGTATAGACTGTATGGGCTCCTGTCAGGTATATATTATTGTAGATATAGACTGTATGGACTACTGTCAGGTATATATTATTGTAGATATAGACTGTACGGGCTCCTGTCAGGTATATATTATTGTAGATATAGACTGTACGGGCTCCTGTCAGGTATATATTAATATATTATTGTAGATATAGACTGTGTGGGCTCCTGTCAGGTATACATTATTGTAGATATAAACTGTACGGTTTCCTGTCAGGTATATATTATTGTAGATACAGACTGTACGGGCTCCTGTCAGGTATGTATTATTGTAGATATAGACTGTACAGGCTCCTGTCAGGTGTATATTATTGCAGATACAGACTGTACGGGCTCCTGTCAGGTACATATTATTGTAGATACAGACTGTACGGGTTCCTGTCAGGTATATATTATTGTAGATATAGACTGTATGGTTACTGTCAGGTATATATTATTGTAGATATAGACTGTATGGGCTCCTGTCAGGTATATATTATTGTAGATACAGACTGTACGGGCTCCTGTCAGGTATATATTATTGTAGCTATAGACTGTATGACTCCTGTCAGATATATATTATTGTAGATATAGACTGTATGGGCTCCTGTCAGGTATATATTATTGTAGATATAGGCTGTACGGGCTCCTGTCAGGTATATATTATTGTAGATATAGACTGTATGGCTCCTGTCAGGTATATATTATTGTAGATACAGACTGTACGGGCTCCTGTCAGGTTTATATTATTGTAGATATAGACTGTACAGGCTCCTGTCAGGTATATATTACTGTAGATATAGACTGTATGGGCTCCTGTCAGGTATATATTATTGTAGATATAGACTGTATGGGCTCCTGTCAGGTATATATTATTGTAGATACCAACTGTACGGGCTCCTGTCAGGTATATATTATTGTAGCTATAGACTGTATGACTCCTGTCAGATATATATTATTGTAGATATAGACTGTATGGGCTCCTGTCAGGTATATATTATTGTAGATATAGGCTGTACGGGCTCCTGTCAGGTATATATTATTGTAGATATAGACTGTATGGCTCCTGTCAGGTATATATTATTGTAGATACAGACTGTACGGGCTCCTGTCATGTATATATTATTGTAGATATAGGCTGTACGGGCTCTTGTCAGGTATATATTATTGTAGATATAGACTGTATGGGCTCCTGTCAGGTATATATTATTGTAGATACAGACTGTACGGGTTCCTGTCAGGTATATATTATTGTAGATATAGACTGTATGGCTCCTGTCAGGTATATATTATTGTAGATACAGACTGTACGGTTTCCTGTCAGGTATATATTATTGTAGATATAGACTGTACAGGCTCCTGTCAGGTATATATTATTGTAGATATAGACTGTACGGGCTCCTGTCAGGTATATATTATTGAAGATACAGACTGTATGGACTACTGTCAGGTATATATTATTGTAGATATAGACTGTACGGGCTCCTGTCAGGTATATATTATTGTAGATATAGACTGTATGGGCTCCTGTCAGGTATATATTATTGTAGTATAGACTGTATGGGCTCCTGTCAGGTATATATTATTGTAGATATAGACTGTATGGACTACTGTCAGGTATATATTATTGTAGATATAGACTGTACGGGCTCCTGTCAGGTATATATTATTGTAGATATAGACTGTACGGGCTCCTGTCAGGTATATATTAATATATTATTGTAGATATAGACTGTGTGGGCTCCTGTCAGGTATACATTATTGTAGATATAAACTGTACGGTTTCCTGTCAGGTATATATTATTGTAGATACAGACTGTACGGGCTCCTGTCAGGTATGTATTATTGTAGATATAGACTGTACAGGCTCCTGTCAGGTGTATATTATTGCAGATACAGACTGTACGGGCTCCTGTCAGGTACATATTATTGTAGATACAGACTGTACGGGTTCCTGTCAGGTATATATTATTGTAGATATAGACTGTATGGTTACTGTCAGGTATATATTATTGTAGATATAGACTGTATGGGCTCCTGTCAGGTATATATTATTGTAGATACAGACTGTACGGGCTCCTGTCAGGTATATATTATTGTAGCTATAGACTGTATGACTCCTGTCAGATATATATTATTGTAGATATAGACTGTATGGGCTCCTGTCAGGTATATATTATTGTAGATATAGGCTGTACGGGCTCCTGTCAGGTATATATTATTGTAGATATAGACTGTATGGCTCCTGTCAGGTATATATTATTGTAGATACAGACTGTACGGGCTCCTGTCAGGTTTATATTATTGTAGATATAGACTGTACAGGCTCCTGTCAGGTATATATTACTGTAGATATAGACTGTATGGGCTCCTGTCAGGTATATATTATTGTAGATATAGACTGTATGGGCTCCTGTCAGGTATATATTATTGTAGATACCAACTGTACGGGCTCCTGTCAGGTATATATTATTGTAGCTATAGACTGTATGACTCCTGTCAGATATATATTATTGTAGATATAGACTGTATGGGCTCCTGTCAGGTATATATTATTGTAGATATAGGCTGTACGGGCTCCTGTCAGGTATATATTATTGTAGATATAGACTGTATGGCTCCTGTCAGGTATATATTATTGTAGATACAGACTGTACGGGCTCCTGTCAGGTATATATTATTGTAGCTATAGACTGTATGACTCCTGTCAGATATATATTATTGTAGATATAGACTGTATGGGCTCCTGTCAGGTATATATTACTGTAGATATAGACTGTATGGCTCCTGTCAGGTATATATTATTGTAGATACAGACTGTACGGGTTCCTGTCAGGTATATATTGTAGATATAGACTGTACAGGCTCCTGTCAGGTATATATTATTGTAGATATAGACTGTACGGGCTCCTGTCAGGTATATATTATTGAAGATACAGACTGTATGGACTACTGTCAGGTATATATTATTGTAGATATAGACTGTACGGGCTCCTGTCAGGTATATATTATTGTAGATATAGACTGTATGGGCTCCTGTCAGGTATATATTATTGTAGTATAGACTGTATGGGCTCCTGTCAGGTATATATCATTGTAGATATAGACTGTACGGGCTCCTGTCAGGTATATATTATTGTAGATATAGACTGTACGGGCTCCTGTCAGGTATATATTAATATATTATTGTAGATATAGACTGTGTGGGCTCCTGTCAGGTATACATTATTGTAGATATAAACTGTACGGTTTCCTGTCAGGTATATATTATTGTAGATACAGACTGTACGGGCTCCTGTCAGGTATGTATTATTGTAGATATAGACTGTACAGGCTCCTGTCAGGTGTATATTATTGTAGATACAGACTGTACGGGCTCCTGTCAGGTATATATTATTGTAGATATAGACTGTACGGGCTCTTGTCAGGTGTATATTATTGTAGATACAGACTGTACAGGCTCCTGTCAGGTATATATTATTGTAAATACAGGCTGTACGGGCTCCTGTAAGGTATATATTATTGTAGATACAGACTGTATGGGCTCCTGTCAGGTATATATTATTGTAGATATAGACTGTATGGGCTCCTGTCAGGTATATATTATTGTAGATACAGACTGTACGGGCTCCTGTCAGGTATATATTATTGTAGCTATAGACTGTATGACTCCTGTCAGATATATATTATTGTAGATATAGACTGTATGGGCTCCTGTCAGGTATATATTATTGTAGATATAGGCTGTACGGACTCCTGTCAGGTATATATTATTGTAGATATAGACTGTATGGCTCCTGTCAGGTATATATTATTGTAGATACAGACTGTACGGGCTCCTGTCAGGTTTATATTATTGTAGATATAGACTGTACGGGCTCCTGTCAGGTATATATTACTGTAGATATAGACTGTATGGGCTCCTGTCAGGTATATATTATTGTAGATATAGACTGTATGGGCTCCTGTCAGGTATATATTATTGTAGATACAGACTGTACGGGCTCCTGTCAGGTATATATTATTGTAGCTATAGACTGTATGACTCCTGTCAGATATATATTATTGTAGATATAGACTGTATGGGCTCCTGTCAGGTATATATTATTGTAGATATAGGCTGTACGGGCTCCTGTCAGGTATATATTATTGTAGATATAGACTGTACGGGCTCCTGTCAGGTATATATTATTGTAGATATAGACTGTATGGCTCCTGTCAGGTATATATTATTGTAGATATAGACTGTATGGCTCCTGTCAGGTATATATTATTGTAGATACAGACTGTACGGGCTCCTGTCAGGTTTATATTATTGTAGATATAGACCGTATGGGCTCCTGTCATGTATATATTATTGTAGATATAGGCTGTACGGGCTCTTGTCAGGTATATATTATTGTAGATATAGACTGTATGGGCTCCTGTCAGGTATATATTATTGTAGATATAGACTGTATGGCTCCTGTCAGGTATATATTATTGTAGATACAGACTGTACGGGTTCCTGTCAGGTATATATTATTGTAGATATAGACTGTATGGCTCCTGTCAGGTATATATTATTGTAGATACAGACTGTACGGTTTCCTGTCAGGTATATATTATTGTAGATATAGACTGTACAGGCTCCTGTCAGGTATATATTATTGTAGATATAGACTGTACGGGCTCCTGTCAGGTATATATTATTGAAGATACAGACTGTATGGACTACTGTCAGGTATATATTATTGTAGATATAGACTGTACGGGCTCCTGTCAGGTATATATTATTGTAGATATAGACTGTATGGGCTCCTGTCAGGTATATATTATTGTAGTATAGACTGTATGGGCTCCTGTCAGGTATATATTATTGTAGATATAGACTGTATGGACTACTGTCAGGTATATATTATTGTAGATATAGACTGTACGGGCTCCTGTCAGGTATATATTATTGTAGATATAGACTGTACGGGCTCCTGTCAGGTATATATTAATATATTATTGTAGATATAGACTGTGTGGGCTCCTGTCAGGTATACATTATTGTAGATATAAACTGTACGGTTTCCTGTCAGGTATATATTATTGTAGATACAGACTGTACGGGCTCCTGTCAGGTATGTATTATTGTAGATATAGACTGTACAGGCTCCTGTCAGGTGTATATTATTGCAGATACAGACTGTACCGGCTCCTGTCAGGTATATATTATTGTAGATATAGACTGTACGGGCTCCTGTCAGGTGTATATTATTGTAGATACAGACTGTACGGGCTCCTGTCAGGTATATATTATTGTAAATACAGGCTGTACGGGCTCCTGTCAGGTATATATTATTGTAGATACGGACTGTATGGGCTCCTGTCAGGTATATATTATTGTAGATATAGACTGTATGGGCTCCTGTCAGGTATATATTATTGTAGATACAGACTGTACGGGCTCCTGTCAGGTATATATTATTGTAGCTATAGACTGTATGACTCCTGTCAGATATATATTATTGTAGATATAGACTGTATGGGCTCCTGTCAGGTATATATTATTGTAGATATAGGCTGTACGGGCTCCTGTCAGGTATATATTATTGTAGATATAGACTGTATGGCTCCTGTCAGGTATATATTATTGTAGATACAGACTGTACGGGCTCCTGTCAGGTTTATATTATTGTAGATATAGACTGTACGGGCTCCTGTCAGGTATATATTACTGTAGATATAGACTGTATGGGCTCCTGTCAGGTATATATTATTGTAGATATAGACTGTATGGGCTCCTGTCAGGTATATATTATTGTAGATACAGACTGTACGGGCTCCTGTCAGGTATATATTATTGTAGCTATAGACTGTATGACTCCTGTCAGATATATATTATTGTAGATATAGACTGTATGGGCTCCTGTCAGGTATATATTATTGTAGATATAGGCTGTACGGGCTCCTGTCAGGTATATATTATTGTAGATATAGACTGTACGGGCTCCTGTCAGGTATATATTATTGTAGATATAGACTGTATGGCTCCTGTCAGGTATATATTATTGTAGATATAGACTGTATGGCTCCTGTCAGGTATATATTATTGTAGATACAGACTGTACGGGCTCCTGTCAGGTTTATATTATTGTAGATATAGAATGTATGGGCTCCTGTCATGTATATATTATTGTAGATATAGGCTGTACGGGCTCCTGTCAGGTATATATTATTGTAGATATAGACTGTATGGGCTCCTGTCAGGTATATATTATTGTAGATATAGACTGTATGGCTCCTGTCAGGTATATATTATTGTAGATACAGACTGTACGGGCTCCTGTCAGGTATATATTATTGTAGATACAGACTGTACGGGCTCCTGTCAGGTTTATATTATTGTAGATATAGACTGTACGGGCTCCTGTCAGGTATATATTACTGTAGATATAGACTGTATGGGCTCCTGTCAGGTATATATTATTGTAGATATAGACTGTACGGGCTCCTGTCAGGTAAATATTATTGTAGATACAGACTGTATGGGCTCCTGTCAGGTATATATTATTATATAGACTGTACTGGCTCCTGTCAGGTGTATATTATTGTAGATAGACTGTATGGGCTCCTGTCAGGTATATATTATTGTAGATACAGACTGTACGGGCTCCTGTCAGGTATATATTATTGTAGATACAGACTGTACGGGCTCCTGTCAGGTATATATTATTGTAGACTGTACGGGCTCCTGTCAGGTATATATTATTGTAGCTATAGACTGTACAGGCTCCTGTCAGGTATATATTATTGTAGATAGACTGTATGGGTTCCTGTCAGGTATATACTGTATTATTGTAGATATAGACTGTATGGGCTCCTGTCAGGTATATATTAGTGATGATATCAGACTGTATGGGCTCCTGTCAGGTATATATTATTGTAGATATAGACTGTACGGGCTCCTGTCAGGTATATATTATTGTAGATATAGACTGTACAGGCTCCTGTCAGGTATATATTATTGTAGACTGTACGGGCTCCTGTCAGGTATATATTATTGTAGCCAAAGACTGTACAGGCTCCTGTCAGGTATATATTATTGTAGATACAGACTGTATGAGCTCCTGTCAGGTATATATTATTGTAGATATAGACTGTATGGGCTCCTGTCAGGTATATATTAGTGATGATATCAGACTGTATGGGCTCCTGTCAGGTATATATTACTGTAGATACAGACTGTATGCGCTCCTGTCAGTTGTATATACAGACTGTATGGGCTCCTGTCAGGTATATATTATTGTAGACTGTACGGGCTCCTGTCAGGTATATATTATTGTAGCCAAAGACTGTACAGGCTCCTGTCAGGTATATATTATTGTAGCTATAGACTGTATGACTCCTGTCAGATATATATTATTGTAGATATAGACTGTATGGGCTCCTGTCAGGTATATATTATTGTAGATATAGGCTGTACGGGCTCCTGTCAGGTATATATTATTGTAGATATAGACTGTATGGCTCCTGTCAGGTATATATTATTGTAGATACAGACTGTACGGGCTCCTGTCAGGTTTATATTATTGTAGATATAGACTGTACGGGCTCCTGTCAGGTATATATTACTGTAGATATAGACTGTATGGGCTCCTGTCAGGTATATATTATTGTAGATATAGACTGTATGGGCTCCTGTCAGGTATATATTATTGTAGATACAGACTGTACGGGCTCCTGTCAGGTATATATTATTGTAGCTATAGACTGTATGACTCCTGTCAGATATATATTATTGTAGATATAGACTGTATGGGCTCCTGTCAGGTATATATTATTGTAGATATAGGCTGTACGGGCTCCTGTCAGGTATATATTATTGTAGATATAGACTGTACGGGCTCCTGTCAGGTATATATTATTGTAGATATAGACTGTATGGCTCCTGTCAGGTATATATTATTGTAGATATAGACTGTATGGCTCCTGTCAGGTATATATTATTGTAGATACAGACTGTACGGGCTCCTGTCAGGTTTATATTATTGTAGATATAGACTGTATGGGCTCCTGTCATGTATATATTATTGTAGATATAGGCTGTACGGGCTCCTGTCAGGTATATATTATTGTAGATATAGACTGTATGGGCTCCTGTCAGGTATATATTATTGTAGATATAGACTGTATGGCTCCTGTCAGGTATATATTATTGTAGATACAGACTGTACGGGCTCCTGTCAGGTATATATTATTGTAGATACAGACTGTACGGGCTCCTGTCAGGTTTATATTATTGTAGATATAGACTGTACGGGCTCCTGTCAGGTATATATTACTGTAGATATAGACTGTATGGGCTCTTGTCAGGTATATATTATTGTAGATATAGACTGTACGGGCTCCTGTCAGGTAAATATTATTGTAGATACAGACTGTACGGGCTCCTGTCAGGTATATATTACTGTAGATATAGAATGTACGGGCTCCTGTCAGGTATATATTATTGTAGATATAGACTGTACGGGCTCCTGTCAGGTACATATTATTGTAGATATAGACTGTATGGGCTCCTGTCAGGTATATGTTATTGTAGATATAGACTGTATGGGCTCCTGTCAGGTATATATTATTATAGATATAGACTGTACTGGCTCCTGTCAGGTGTATATTATTGTAGATAGACTGTATGGGCTCCTGTCAGGTATATATTATTGTAGATACAGACTGTATGGGCTCCTGTCAGGTATATATTATTGTAGATACAGACTGTACGGGCTCCTGTCAGGTATATATTATTGTAGACTGTATGGGCTCCTGTCAGGTATATATTATTGTAGCTATAGACTGTACAGGCTCCTGTCAGGTATATATTATTGTAGATACAGACTGTATGGGTTCCTGTCAGGTATATACTGTATTATTGTAGATATAGACTGTATGGGCTCCTGTCAGGTATATATTAGTGATGATATCAGACTGTATGGGCTCCTGTCAGGTATATATTAGTGATGATATCAGACTGTATGGGCTCCTGTCAGGTATATATTATTGTAGATATAGACTGTACGGGCTCCTGTCAGGTATATATTATTGTAGACTGTACGGGCTCCTGTCAGGTATATATTATTGTAGCCAAAGACTGTACAGGCTCCTGTCAGGTATATATTATTGTAGATACAGACTGTATGAGCTCCTGTCAGGTATATATTATTGTAGATATAGACTGTATGGGCTCCTGTCAGGTATATATTAGTGATGATATCAGACTGTATGGGCTCCTGTCAGGTATATATTACTGTAGATACAGACTGTATGCGCTCCTGTCAGGTGTATATACAGACTGTATGGGCTCCTGTCAGGTATATATTAGTGATGATATCAGAATGTATGGGCTCCTGGTAGATATATTGTAGTGATAACATCAGAATCGAGTATATAGAGAGATAGACAAAACTGCATCACCATTAAAAAATGGAAATAATCTAAAAACTTTATTCAAGCCATATTAAAATCAATAAAACATAACGCCCACAGGTAACAGCTTTATCAGTGATCCACAGCCCACACTGAAAAAAGATTGTAACCTGTGTTAACAGTGAGCTGTATTGCAGGTTATGAGTGCAGAAGCAGATGACATAGGTACACAGAGATACATTGTACATAGCAATGTATCTCTGTGTTTCTATTTTGTACAGTTGAAGAAAAGTTTTTTTCATATAAAATAATACAACTGATAAAATGTAAATTTCTATAACCTTTTTATCCACTGTTCCTTGTTTTCTCCATTTGTGAATAATGGCTCTCACTGTGGTTCGCTGGAGTCCCAAAGCTTTATTTATGGCTTTATAACCTTTTCCAGACTGAGAGATCTGAATTACTTTGCTTTTCATTTGTTCATGAATTTCTTCGGATCGCAGCATGATGTCTAGCTTTAGAGGATCTTTTTGTCTAATTCATTTGTCAGACAGGTCCTATTTAAGTGATTTTTGATGGAGAACAGGTGTGGCAGTAATCAGGCCTGGGTGTGGCTAGGGAAACTGAACTCTGCTTTTCAAAGATGTGACAAACCACAATTAAAACATAAAGTAGGGGGCAATCACTATTTTTCCCCATTAATAATAAAGACCTTCATTTACAAATTGAATTTTGTGTTTACTTGTGCTAACCTTGTCAAATATTTTAATTTGCTTGTTGCTCTGAAACATTTAAGTATGACAAACATGCAAAAGAGTAAAAAATCAGTAGGGGGGCAAAAACTTTCACATCACTGTAAAGTACAGGGTCACACAGAGCTTTATGAAGTACTAGAAATAGGCCCGATACTATTGTATCGGAAGTGCGGTGAAATGAACATCTGGCGGGCGGATCAGTCAATGAGCAGTGCCACACGGCTTTGGAGGGGGAATTGAATCCCCCGCCCCGCCGGTTGAGCCAATGAGCGGTGCCACGCAGGATTTGAATGCATGCATGGCCCTCTCACCCCTCTATCCTGGTATGTATGGTCCTCTCACCCCCCTATCCTGGTAGGCATGGTCCCCTCACCCCCCTATTCTGGTATGTATGGTCCTCTAACCCTTATTAAACTGCACACATACAAAAAAAACATTTATACTTACCTTTCTTCTCTGTGCTCTAGCGATGTCACATTCTGACGGAGGCCGGTGGAGGAGTGTGGCGCCGAAGTACATGCATGCTCATTACCGTGCTGTCTGGCACCATATTGCTGAAGGCACACTGCAAATGTGTCTTCAGTAAAATGGCGTCGGATAGCACTATGCGCATGCGCTATTCCAACACCGCACTCCTGCCCCAGTCTCCGGTGAGAAATGCAGCAGCAACACTCCTCCCAGTCAGGTATGTTATCCCGCATCCCGCCGGCTGAGCCATTGAGCAGTGCCACGCAGCATTTGAATCCCCCGCCAAGCCTCAGCCGGCTCAGACAATGAACGGAGCCACACGGCTTGGCGTGGATTCAAATCCTGCACGGCAACGCTCATTGGCTCAGCCAACGGGGGATTTAAATCCCACTCTGCTCATTGAATCCCGGCCGTCATATTGGAATACCCATAACTTGGGTGTTCCAATATGGTGGTGCCGTTTTTGTCACAGCTTCTGGCCGCGGTGGATTGTGGGATAGCAACACAATCGCCGGAAGCTGTGACAGAGCCGATTGGCAATTATATATTAGATGTACTCACCACATCCCCTGTATATACAGTAAGTATACCCCACAGGTAGTGACTTACAATACAATGACCAACTTTCTGCTCTGCTTTCTGTGGCACTTTGAGGCATGGCAGGCATAATGTAGGAATGTCCTCACCTGTGGTCTGAGACACGGCAGGTACATTCTAGAAATGTGATCACGTGTAGTCTGATGCATGGCGAGCACAATCTCCACTGGGTGCAGAATTATTAGGCAAATGAGTATTTTGATCACATCATCCTTTTTATACATGTTGTCCTACTCCAAGCTGTATAGGTTTGAAAGCCAACTGCCAATTATGTGAATCAGGTGATTTGCATCTCTGTAATGAGGAGGGGTGTGGTCTAATGACATCAACACCCTATATAAGGTGTGCTTAATTATTAGGCAACTTCCTTTCCTTTGGCAAAATGGGTCCGAAGAAAGATTTGACGGACTCTGAAAAGTCAAAAATTGTGAGATGTCTTGCAGAGGGATGTAGCAGTCTTGAAATTGCCAAACTTTTGAAGCATGATCACCGAACAATCAAGCGCTTCATGGCAAATATCCAAAAGGGTCGCAAGAAGCGTGTTGATAAAAAAAGGCGCAAAATAACTGCCCATGAATTGAGGAAAATCAAGCGTGAAGCTGCCAAGATGCCATTTGCCACCAGTTTTGCCATATTTCAGAGCTGCAACGTTACTGGAGTATCAAAAAAGCTCAAGGTGTGCAATATTCAGGGACATGGCCAAGCTAAGGAAGGCTGAAAAACGACCACCTTTCAACAAGAAACATAAGATAAAACATCAAGACTGGGCCAAGAAATATCTTAAGACTGATTTTTCTAAGGTTTTATGGACTGATGAAATGAGAGTGACTCTTGATTGGCCAGATGGATGGGCCCAAGGCTGGATCAGTAAAGCTCAGAGAGCTCCACTCCGACTCAGACGCCAGCAAGGTGGAGGTGGGGTACTGGTATGGGCTGGTATAATCAAAAATGAACTTGTGGGACCTTTTCGGGTTGAGGATGGAGAGAAGCTCAACTCCCAGACCTACTGGCAGTTTCTGGAAGACACCTTCTTCAAGCAGTGGTACAGGAAGAAGTCGGTATCGTTCAAGAAAAACAGGATTTTCATGCAGGACAATGCTCCATCACATGCATCCAAATACTCCACAGCGTGGCTGGCCAGTAAAGGTCTAAAAGAAGAAAAAATAATGACATGGCCCCCTTGTTCACCTGATCTGAACTCCATAGAGAACCCGTGGTCCCTCATAAAATGTGAGATCTACAGGGAGGGAAAACAGTACACCTCTCGGAACAGTGTCTGGGAGGCTGTGGTGGCTGCGGCACGCAATGTTGATCGTAAACAGATCAAGCAACTGACAATCTATGGATGGAAGGCTTTTGAGTGTCATCGTAAAGAAAGGTGGCTATATTGGTCACTGATTTTTTTTGTTTTGTTTTTGAATGTAAGAAATGTTTATTTCTAAATTTTGTGTTGCTCTATTGGTTTACCTGGTGAAAATAAACAAGTGAGATGGGTATATATTTGGTTTTTATTAAGTTGCATAATAATTCTGCACTGTAATAGTTATCTGCACCAACAGATATCCTCCTAAGATAGCCAAATCTAAAAAAAAATTAAGCTTTGATATCTATGAGTCTTTTGAGTTGATTGAGAGCATAGTTGCTATTCAATAATAAGAATCCTCCCAAATACAACTTGCCTAATAATTCTGCACACAGTGTAGTAACGTCCTTATGTGTGGTCTGAGACACGGCAGGTACAATCTAGTAATGTCATGACGTGTGGTCTGATGCACGGCGAGCACAATCTAGTAGAGTCCTTAGGGGTACTTTACACTAGGCGAGATCGCTGATGCGCCACAGATTTTGTGACGCAACAGCGATCTTGCCAACAATCTCGCTGTGTGTGGCATGCATCAGCGACCACTCCCCCCCCCCCCCAACGGGTATCGCTGATTGTGCAGGAATGTCCTGGGCCATTTTTTGATCGTTGGTCTCCCGCTGGCCAGCACGCATCGCGTGTGGCAGCGGGAGACCAACGATCAGCGAGCTCCCAGCGCTGTAAGCAGACGCTGTGAGCTGGTATCCAGGGTAAACAGCGGGTAACTAAGCGCGCAAGGTCTAAAAACATCAGCTATCAGCCGTACTAGAAATGGCGCATCTTCTAGACGCGCCAATTCTGGCACTTGGCCTCTCTTCCCACTTGCCCTGTAGCGGTGGCAAGTAGGGTTCAAATTTGTGGAGTTGATGTCACCTTTTTATTGTCAAGTAACATCAAGCCCACAGGATAGTAATGGAGAGGCGTCTATCATTACTAACCCCATAGTTACATGGTAAATAAAGACACAGCCAGAACAAAGTCCTTTATTTGAAATTACAGACTCGTTCATTGAATCTAAATTTACCATACTTGCTGAACGTCTGATCCTGACGCCCTCGTCTCCTGCAACAAAATAAATTAAGCCAACATATACTCCCTGTCCGCCGTAGTCCATTACCGAGTGTTCCAGGGCAATTTCACGTGTAGAACAAGAGTTCATAATCTCCGATGCTCTCACTTACGCACCGCTGCTTGAGATCTTTCTCACACAGCGGTGCTGCAAGTGAGAGCACCAGAGCTGATGAACTCCAGTGAACTCTCATGGCAGCGCAGTGATACACTGACAGGAGGTAAGCGCTCCTGCAGTGTATCGTCAGAGGCCGGGTAGAGCAGTCACATCTCCCGATGTGACTGTTCTACACGTGAGATCGCCATAGGAAACTCGGTATTAAATGGACTACGGCAGACAGGGAGTATATGTTGGTTTATTATTTTTGATTGCTTGCAGGAGACATGGGTATTGGGATTAGATGTTTGGTGAGTATGCATTTTGTATGTGAATATGTATGTAATTATGTAAATGTTTATATTTTTTTTTTTACAATTGAACCCAGGCGCCAGTAGATGGGACTACTCTCCCATCACCGGCTCATGCGGTCTGTTATATGCGACAGCAGACATAACCGGATGGGAGTAGTAGTCCCATCAGACAAAGCCTAAGTACAATCACTATGGGCTGTTCGTCGCATGGATACAGACCGCCAGCCACACACTCCATGCACCCACCCTCCACGCACCCACCACACACTCACTTCCTCTCCAACCACACACACTCCCTCACTCCACCCAACCACTCTCCACCCACCCTCCAACCCCTCCACACCCACCCACACACTCCACCCACCTCCTCCTGACATCATTTCCTTAACAGCGACATTTGGAGGTAACAATAAACTTCTTCATTCCTGTTATGCCACATTGCATTAATTCCTGAAAGTTATTTTCAATACGTTGCGGGGTGAGCTTTTTAAAATGGTATCCCTTTGGGGGGTTCCAATATGTATGACCCTAAAAGTCACTCCGAAACTGAATAGTTCACTATAAAAATAAATTTTGGAAATTTCCTTGAAAAAATGAAAACTTGCTGCTACATTTTTAAACCTTCTACAACATTAACAAAATAAAACAACTTATTACAATGGTAATGTAAAGCCGAGGGATATGTTACTTATTAATGCTTTTGTGTGGTATGACCATCTGGATTAAAGGGATAATCATTCAAAATTTGAAAATTTCAATTATTTTTAAATTTGTAAATTTTCTGATTTTTTTTAACAAAATAAAGCAAAACATATCATCCTAAGTTTACCATTATCATAATGTAGAATATGTCACGAAAAATGTGTATTAGACCTACCGGTAATTCGGTTTCCAGGAGTCCATCCTGACAGCACCATAGACGTCATCCTCCTCCTTGCAGGGACAGGAAAGCACACGAGAGGTTAAAAGGTCCCACTCCACTCCCTTTTCCTCAGTGTTTTGACAAGTACCACAACATGGATAGATGCAAGGGACAATTTTTATTAACCAAGTCATATTACAGCATATGATATAGTATACATAGGGGGGAACTAACCGTGCTGTCAAGATGGACTCCTGGAAACCCAATTACCGGTAGGTCTAATACCATTTTCCACGATGTCCCCGACAGCACCATGGAGAATACCAAAGAAACCTCCTCAGGGTGGGATTACTGCCTGGACAACTTTTCTCCCAAAAGCCATCTGCTGGCCGGATAACACATCTAGTTTGTAGTGCCTGCAGAATGTGTTTACCCTGGCCCAAGTCGCGGCCCTGCAGATCTGCTCTAGAGATGCTCCTGCTTGTTTCGCCCAAGACGCTGAAACGGCCCTGTTAGAATGGGCCTATATCCCAACTGGGCAGTCTACCCCTTCTGATGTATAGGCTTTAGAGATTACAATGGTAATCCACCTTGCAATGGATGCTTTGGAAGCTCTTTTGTCCCTGTTTTTACCCCCAAACAGAATTTTAGGGTTCTTTCCCTAGCTACGAGTGGCCTACAGGTAGGTAGTCAATTACCGCCCAGCTAATGTCCAGAGAGTGCAAAGCCTGCTCTTTTTCGTTTGAGGGGTTCTCGCAAAAAGGGGGTAACACGATTTCCTGATTCCGATTCTGGCCGGATGCTACCTTGGGTATAAAAGCTTTAATACTATGTGGTCCTCCCGAATCTGTAGATATGGGTCTCTAGTGGACAGGGCCTGAACCTCCCCCACTCTCTTAGCTGTGGTAATGGCCACCAGGAATGCAGTCTTTCAAGTGCTGGCTGAAATAGGCATGTCTCCCTCCAGAGCATAGGGTTATTTACAAAGATCTCTGAGGACCAGGTTTAGGTCCCAGGGAGGGGTTAAATGCCTGATAGTAGGGCGCAGTCTCTGGATAGCTCTTACAAACCTAACTACCCATGGGTGAGAAGCAAGGGCGTAGTCCATGTAGGTACTCAGTGCCGAAATCTGGACCTTAAGGGTGCTACATCTAAGACCCATATTAAACCCTGCCTGGAGAAAATCCATGACCCGAGGGACATCAGGGACCCCTCCTACGACGTCGGACCTGCCACCTTCCAGACAGACAACCTCTTCCAGATCTTGTAGTAGATAGCCAAGGTTACCGGTTTCCTGCTGGCCTGGATAGTGGATGACTTGATCCGATAAGCCCCGGGCCTTCAAGATGTCCCGCTCAGGGTCCATGCTACAAATCTCAGAAGTTCCTGTGAGGCCGGATGGATCGGGACCTGGTAATAAGCACTCTTCAGGTCGAGAGTGCACATCACCGAATCTGTGTCTATGAGATGGACCGTCGACCATATAGACTCCATCCTGAACCTCTTGTATCTGACCCATAGATTTAACGGTTTTAAGTTTATGATTGTGCGTGCTTCCCCTGAAGGCTTAATGATTGAAAATAGGGAGGAGTAGTGGCCCTTGCCTATCTCTGATGGGGAGACCAGAGCTATGACTTCCGAGCTGATTATCTCCTGAAGGTCCGCAAGCATCGTAGAGTCTGCTGCTATGGTAGTTTGTGTGATGTATCTCTGGGGCGGGGTAGAGGTAAGCTCTATTCCGTAGCCCTCTGCTATGGTCCTTAGGACCCATTTGTTTTTGGTGACCTGTCTCCAATTTTCTGCAGAGACTGAGCCTGACCCCGATACAGATGGCGTCATTGCCTTCTAGATCCAAAAAGGAAGCTCTTGCCCCTCCTGCTCTGGTTATAGGAACTTCCATAGGTTGCTCTGCTGGATCTTCCCTGATTTCTATAGTCAGGTTGTTTGCGAGGGGGCACCCTTCTCCGAAAGGGCTGAAATCTTTTGGGTCTGTCTTCGGGCAACCATTTTTTTGCTATTGGATGCGAACTCTAAGATGTCTAGAGCCTGCCCGAATACTCTGGACCCTGGTGGATTTCATAAGGGGTAGAGAGGCTATTATCTCTGCCCTAGGGGTCTTTTTGGCTAAATGTACCTCCAATTGTCCCATCCACAGGAACATGGAACTGGATAAAGAGGTGGCCGCTATGTTTGTTCTTATCAGGGCAGCTGAAGCCCATCTCAGAAGAATGTTCGCCTTCTGGTCTATGGGGTCTCAGGCTTGACAAGTCCTCAAATGGAATAAACGTCTTTTTTGCGACCTTAGACACTGGTACGTCAATCCTAAGAATTTCTTCCCACGTTTTGATGTCATCTAGTCTCAGGACATCACTAGTCTACATTCCGCCTCCTTCCATTCCTGTAATATCTTTGTCCGAATATGGTCACTTATTGGGAACACTGTCTGCTTCTAGGATGTAAGGCCCCCCAACATTAAGTCCTGTCTGGACTACGGCTGAGGGACCTCTTCTATTTGCATGGTATTACTCACAGCCTGTACCAGTTCTTCGGTATCCTCGACTGAGAATAGGTACTTCCTGCCATGTTCCTGGTTTTCTAGCAAGAGCTCGCCCTCCTCCTGCTCTGAGCCCTGCATGTCTGATCCTTCATGTGAGCCTAGTTCAAATTCTCTTTGCTCTGATTCCCACCTAGGCCTCTTATGACTTGGGCCTGGACTGGGGAGTTGCTGTTGTGCGATAGTGGACAGGGAGGTCTGCACCTCCTCACAGATCAGGGTCCTCATTTCAGACAGGAGGGACAGCTGTTCCTCCCTTACAACTCTGGATGTACAGGGGCCACAGAGGGTTTTGCGTTAAGTATTCGGCAACTTGACATGGCATATGGGCCATCGGTTGGATTTTGCCGAGGCCTTGACTGACTTCTTAGCTGTGGGTAAGGGTGCCTTTAACCTAGATGGCACAAGAATGGGGATAGTCAAGACTAGGAGCTGAACTGAGTGTCAGGGGTGCGAGTTCTGCGCTATGCGCACTTACCCCTGCGTCCTCACTCCTGTCCTCCATGTTACCGCACTCCTTCTCCTCGGGCATCAAGGAGCCCGTCAGCTGCTTGGCTCCCAGCACAGCGCCTGCGTTCGTCGACCTCAAACGCACGCTGCCCTTATCCCCGAGTGAGGTGTCGCTGGAGGCTGACGTCCTCTAGTCCCCCGGGGTTGCTTCCGCATTCCATGCTTGGAACACACGCTGGCTCCGGGCGCCAACGTCATCGGAAGTGTTACGCTCGCCCTGCTCTGCAGTCTGTTGGCGGCTGTTTCCGCGTTCCACGATGTGGAACGCATGCTCCCAGACGCCCCTGACCTCCGATTTTTGGACCTGCTGGCCCGAGAAGATAGCGCCTGAGCCGAGAGCCTCCCACCGGATGGAGCAGCTCTACCCAGGAGCCCATCTGCTCACTGGTCTCCGAGGCAGAGGGACTCTTCACCTGGGAGTTTCGGCCCTGGGCCACTTAACAGGGGGAAGGATATTGGACCAGCCACGCGATCCCCGAGCACTCCGGCAAGCTGCGCAACGCTGCTCTCATGTATCCCTCCATGCAGGGACAGGAAAAACACTGAGGGAAAAGGGGGTGGAATGGGACCTTTTAATCTCTCGTGTGCTTTCCTATCCCTGCAAGGAGGACGTCCATGGTGCGGTCAGGGGACGTCCTGGAAAAAAATCTCAAAATCATTGGGATATTATGTTGAAGCGTTCCAGAGTTATTACTGCATAAAGTGAGAGCGGTCATATTTTAACCCCTTCATGACCCAGCCTATTTTGACCTTAATGACCTGGCCATTTTTTGCATTTCTGACCAGTGTCCCTTTATGAGGTAATAACTCAGGAATGCTTCAACGCATCCTAGCGATTCTGAGACGTTTTTTCATGACATATTGGGCTTCATGTTAGTGGTAAATTGAGGTCGATAATTCCTGCGTTTATTTGTGAAAAAAATGGAAATTTGGCGAAAATTTTGAATTTTTATTCTGTTAAACCAGAGTTATGTGACACAAAATAGTTAATAAATAACATTTCCCACATGTCTACTTTACATCAGCACAATTTTGGAAACAAAATTTTTTTTTGTTAGGAAGTTATAAGGGTTAAAAGTTGACCAGCGATTTCTCATTTTTACAAAATTTACAAAGCCATTTTTTTTTTTAGGGACCACCTCACATTTGAAGTCACTTTGAGGGGTCTATATGGCAGAAAATGCCCAAAAGTGACACCATTCTAAAAACTGCACCCCTCAAGCTACATTCAAGAAGATTATTAACCCTTCAGGTACTTCACAGGGACTAAAGCAACATGGAAGGAAAAAATGGACATTTTAATTTTTCCAACAAAAATTTTCTTTTAGCATCATTTTCATATGGGTAATAGGATAAAATGGATCCTCAAATTTGTTGGGCAATTTCTTCTGAGTACACCGATACCACATATGTGGTCAAACCAGTTTGGAGCAAAAGAAAAAAAAAAAAAAAAAGTGGTCCAGCTTGAGACGGAGGCGGCTGCAATTTACAAAGCTTTATTGGACAACTTAAAAATGTTGGTTCTTAAAAGTTTCTTATAGCAAACACCATGCACACCAGTGAGGCTAACAGGAAAAATTAGACCCCAAAAGTTGTTGTGCAATTTTTCCTGAGTACGCCGATACCCCATATGTGGGGGTAAACCACTGTTTGGGCGCACGTCAGGGCTCGGAATGGAGGGAGCACCGTTTGACTTTTTAAACGCAAAATTGGCTGGAATAAATGGTGGCGCTATGTCGCGTTTGGAGACCCCCTGATGTGCCTAAACAGTGTAAACCCCTCAATTCTAACTCCAACCCTAACCCCAACACACCCCTAATCATAACCCTAACCACAACCCTAACCCCAACACACCCCTAACCCTAATCCCAACTCTAACCCTAACTACAAGCCTAACCCTAATCCCAACCCACCACTAACCCTCATTCCAACCCTAACCCTAATGGAAAAATAAAAATATTTTATTTATTTTATTATATGTCACTACCTATGGGGGTGATAAAAGGAGGGTTTATTTACTTTTTTTTTAATTTGGATCACTGTGATTGTTTCTCAGTGATCAAAATAAATGAATGAATCTGCAGCCGGCGCACTGCGCATGCGCCCGCCATTTTCCAAGATGGCGGCGCCCATGACGAACGACACCGGGACGGCCATGAGGTACCGGGGCCGGTGGGGGGAATCGGAAGGCTGGGGGGAGCGGAGGGAAGGGGACCTGATGACTGCGGCGCCTGATCGCTGCCGTCAGTCGGTGGCGGCAGCCGATCGGCGCCATCAGTTGGTGGGTGAGGAGTCTGTCTCCAGCCATGGCCGATGATATTGCAGCATCGGCCATGGACCGATTGTAATATTTCACCAAATTTAATTGTAATATTTCACCAATCGTACTGCGCATGTGCCCATTTGCAAAGATGGTGGTGCCCATACAGGAAGGACGGCAGGACACCGGGAGCCGGACATGACAGGTACCGGGGAGGGTGAGGGGGATCAGAGGGAAGGGGGGCAGATCGTGACAGCAGCGGCCCATCGCTGCTGTCAGTCCGTGGCCGATCGCCCCCGCCAGCCGGTGTGTGGGGGGGGTTAAGTTAGTGTCTCCATCCATGTCCAATGCTACTGCAGCATCGGCCATGGCTGGATTGTAATATTTCATCAAATTTCATTGATGAAATATTACTATTGCTTTGATTGGTTGTTGAAAGTGAAACAGCCAATCAGAGCGAACGTAGCCACGTGGGGGCTAAGCCACCCCCCCCGTGGTGAAGCATGAAGGGTCCTATGTGCGCGGGTCGGGTGACGTTTCATTGACCCCAGTCACCCGACTCGCAGGAGCGCTATTTATAGCATGACGCCTACGGGGGCGTTTGGGCACGACTTTTCATGATGCCTACGTAGGCGTCATGGGTCGGGAAGGGGTTAAAAAATTGGGCCCGTCACTAAAGGGGCTAAGCAGCTTGTCCTGCCCTATGCATGAAATGAAAGGCTTAAAATGCAACATGGAGACTTAACCACAGCAATGTTTTATTTACATTCACTTAAGTCGCAGACTTTTAGAAATATTGGATAAATAACATTTTGACATTATGTATGGAAGTGCATTTTTTTGCATTGAAAACTTTATGCATTTGCTTGTTTCATTTTAAGCATTTATGTATTGTAAAACTGTAATATGCTGTTGGTGCATGCGGGCAGGACTGTTGGGAGGGTCTGCAGCTCTGCCCCCCCCCCAGGCCTGCCTTTGGTGTCTGAGATTTCGGTGTCCCGGACCAGAGATCATAATACCTGACTTGAATAGTAAAGGAGACGGCAGCCCGAGAAACATCCAAGGTGGGAACGCTCCATCATGCCGGAGAGTCTGCTAGATCCAGGCCTAGCAGACCAGCGCTGGTGGGTTTGTGGATGCCAGGAGGGGGTTGGCCTGAAAGAACGTCTTGTCTTTTCCTGGCAGGTCAGAGAGTCGGCCCGTCGGTTGCTTTTTTGGACTGAATATTTCCAAAACAACCAAAATTGAACTGTACATCTCTTGGGAGGCGGAGTTTAGTCCTATGTCGCAGAAGCAAAGTACTCTTACCCAGATAGGTGCAGAGAAGGGAGCACTAGAAAGTCGGCGTGCGTGATTGTTCAGGGCACTGGCAGTGTGGCCCGGCCAACAGAGAAGGCCTAGACCAGAGCCTAGATTTTTTTTTTTTCTAAGAGCAGGGTCGCAGGAGCCACTGCAAAACGTAGAGGCCACATGAATAGCAATGCTTCCCCAGGAGACATCCATATTGCTCAGGGGAAACCTGCAACATATTTGTCCTGTCCCTTCCTTTTTTTAAACGGAGCCCCCTCACTGGTTGGTAGGATATATCTGTCCTGAAGATCCCAAAGCCGTCTTTGCAGACCGGTGATGAAGATGGCCATGGAAAATCCAGGATGCAGACTTTCGGGTGGCTGGCAGGTAACCGATTTGTCTTTCTTTCCAACTCTATCTGGCTCTGGGGGGCAAGAGGGTCGGGGATTAGTGGCAAGGACAGTCCTCCGTGGAACAAACACCAAACACTTGATCTGTTAGGACCTTGCCTTGTAGACCACAGATGATACGGTAGTGACAATTCTAGGTGGGAGTGCAGAGTGACAATTTCACTGTCGCCCTCAAAAGATGTACCTGAAAGAAAAAAGGAAATCATTAATAAAAAAAAAACCTAAGGCAGAAACTGGCCTGGGCGGTCTGGACCCATGTCTGCCTCCTACTGACACTAAGGTAAAACGGACTAGCTTTGTGCCAGTTGGTGGTGTACCCTCCTCTGGGGGGACCTACATTTTTTACTTTGCATAGCATAAGCAGCATACACCCATGTTTTTTGTGTACCCCAATGAAGCATTAGCCCCCCCCCCACACCAATCCAGAGGGCCACACAGCATAACCCCCCACACCAACCAGAGGGCTGTTATGAATGAGTCACCGAGGAGGAAAATCAAGCTAAGCCACAGAAAACCAGAGAGGTTGGTAACTAAGCGGATTGCAGACCCCTGATCCTATCCACAGAACTAGCAGTAGCCGTGGAGCGTACCTACGATGATCCTAGACGCCTCGTCACAGCTGGAGAACTAAATATGCCTAAAGCAAGAAAAGGGGAAATCTAAACTGCCCCAGAGCAGACCCCAAAGCAATAGACAGCCCCCAAACATGTATTGTCGGTGAGACAAGATGAAAACACAAACACAGATAGAAAAATAGGCTGAGCAAACGATGGGGCCCACACTAACTATAAAGGACAGGAAAGACGCTGTCTGCAATCACGCACAAAAAACCCTGCCAAAAAATGTCCAACACTTTCTGATAACAAAAACCCTGAAGTCGCTAGACTTCAATTCCCTATATCAGCACTCTGGTATATTCTGAAGACAGAGCAAAAAGAGACCAATCTGATCAGGGACAAAAAGCAAACTGGCATAAACAGAGACATAAGAATGGAAATTCAGCACAGCCCGAGCAGGGGCTGGCTGACCACAAAAACTGAGTAAACCAGACCAAATCTTATGTGAAAAAATAGCAGAGCACACTTAGCTTAAGAAGGCAGGAACAGAACTGGAAACCAGAACCTCAGGGCAGGAAAAATCACCAGCACAAAATTAGGGAGTCGGCTGTCTTAAATCCAGTCAGAGACTCCTGATGTCCACTCACAGTCCTCCTCCTCAGGTGGCAGGTCTCTGCCATTTAGATCAGCTTCATTACCTACTGTCACCACCAGAGGGAGCCCGGATGGAGAACTCACGACTCCTCTGTCAACACAGCCAGCTCCACCACCCTCACCAGAGGTAAACCAGAAAATGAGTTCACAACAGAGGGCCACACAGCATAACACCGCTCCCCCAATCATAAACCTCAACCTGACACTAATCAGTGGACCCCACATTATAAACCCAACAAAGCCCACCAGACCCACCCTCCCCAAGCACAGAGCCCCATCGGACTTCCACCCTCCCCAAGCACAGAGCCCCATCGGACTTCCACCCTCCCCAAGCACAGAGCCCCATCGGACTTCCACCCTCCCCAAGCACAGAGCCCCATCGGACTTCCACCCTCCCCAAGCACAGAGCCCCATCGGACTTCCACCCTCCCCAAGCACAGAGCCCCATCGGACTTCCACCCTCCCCAAGCACAGAGCCCCATCGGACTTCCACCCTCCCCAAGCACAGAGCCCCATCGGACTTCCACCCTCCCCAAGCACAGAGCCCCATCGGACTTCCACCCTCCCCAAGCACAGAGCCCCATCGGACTTCCACCCTCCCCAAGCACAGAGCCCCATCGGACTTCCACCCTCCCCAAGCACAGAGCGCCATCGGACTTCCACCCTCCCCAAGCACAGAGCGCCATCGGACTTCCACCCTCCCCAAGCACAGAGCGCCATCGGACTTCCACCCTCCCCAAGCACAGAGCGCCATCGGACTTCCACCCTCCCCAAGCACAGAGCCCCATCGGACTTCCACCCTCCCCAAGCACAGAGCCCCATCGGACTTCCACCCTCCCCAAGCACAGAGCCCCATCGGTGCCTCTATAACATTTATTCACATGGTCTCCCCACCTCTGCGTACCCCATGCCTCCTCACACAGCCCCCTGGATGCCTCAACATTTATTCACAAGGTCTCCCCACCTCTGTGTACCCCATACCTCCTCACACAGCCCCCTGGATGCCTCAATAACATTTATTCCCATGGTCTCCTCACCTCTGCGTACCCCATACCTCCTCACACAGCCCCCTGGGTGCCTCAATAACATTTATTCACATGGTCTCTCCACCTCTGCGTACCCCATACCTCCTCACACAGCCCCCTGGATGCCTCTATAACATTCACATGGTCTCTCCACCTCTGCGTACCCCATACCTCCTCACACAGCCCCCTGGATGCCTCAATAACATTTATTCCCATGGTCTCCTCACCTCTGTGTACCCCATACCTCCTCACACAGCCCCCTGGGTGCCTCAATAACATTTATTCACATGGTCTATCCACCTCTGCGTACCCCATACCTCCTCACACAGCCCCCTGGATGCCTCTATAACATTTATTCACATGGTCTCCCCACCTCTGCGTACCCCATACCAACTCACACAGCCCCCTGGATGCCTCAATAACACTTATTCCCATGGTCTCCCCACCTCTGCGTACCCCATACCAACTCACACAGCCCCCTGGATGCCTCAATAACATTTATTCCCATGGTCTCCTCACCTCTGCGTACCCCATACCTCCTCACACAGCCCCCTGGGTGCCTCTATAACATTTATTCACATGGTCTACCCACCTCTGCGTACCCCATACCTCCTCACACAGCCCCCTGGATGCCTCAATAACATTTATTCCCATGGTCTCCTCACCTCTGCGTACCCAATACCTCCTCACACAGCCACCTTGGTGCCTCTATAACATTTATTCACATGGTCTCTCCACCTCCGCGTACCCCATACCTCCTCACACAGCCCCCTGGATGCCTCAATAACATTTATTCACATGGTCTCTCCACCTCTGCGTACCCCATACCTCCTCACACAGCCCCCTGGATGCCTCTATAACATTTATTCACATGGTCTCCCCACCTCTGCGTACCCCATACCTCCTCACACAGCCCCCTGGATGCCTCAATAACATTTATTCACATGGTCTCCCCACCTCTGCGTACCCCATACCTCCTCACACAGCCCCCTGGATGCCTCTATAACATTTATTCACATGGTCTCCCCACCTCTGCGTACCTCATACCTCCTCACACAGCCCCCAGGGTGCCTCAATAACATTTATTCACATGGTCTCCCCATCTCTGCATACCCCATACCTCCTCATACAGCCCCCTGGGTGCCTCAATAACATTTATTCACATGGTCTCCCCATCTCTGCATACCCCATACCTCCTCATACAGCCCCCTGGATGCCTCTACAACATTTATTCACATGGTCTCTCCACCTCTGCGTACCCCATACCTCCTCACACAGCCCCCTGGATGCCTCTACAACATTTATTCACATGGTCTCTCCACCTCTGCGTACCCCATGCCTCCTCACACAGCCCCCTGGGTGCCTCTATAACATTTATTCACATGGTCTCTCCACCTCTGCGTACCCATACCTCCTCACACAGCCCCCTGGATGCCTCAATAACATTTATTCCCATGGTCTCCTCACCTCTGCGTACCCCATACCTCCTCACACAGCCCCCTGGGTGCCTCAATAACATTTATTCACATGGTCTCTCCACCTCTGCGTACCCCATACCTCCTCACACAGCCCCCTGGATGCCTCTATAACATTTATTCACATGGTCTCTCCACCTCTGCGTACCCCATACCTCCTCACACAGCCCCCTGGATGCCTCAATAACATTTATTCACATGGTCTCCCCACCTCTGCGTACCCCATACCTCCTCACACAGCCCCCTGGATGCCTCAATAACATTTATTCACATGGTCTCCCCACCACTGCGTACCCCATACCTCCTCACACAGCCCCCTGGATGCCTCAATAACATTTATTCCCATGGTCACCTCACCTCTGTGTACCCCATACCTCCTCACACAGCCCCCTGGATGCCTCAATAACATTTATTCACATGGTCTCCCCACCTCTGCGTACCTCATACCTCCTCACACAGCCCCCAGGGTGCCTCAATAACATTTATTCACATGGTCTCCCCATCTCTGCATACCCCATACCTCCTCATACAGCCCCCTGGATGCCTCAACATTTATTCACATGGTCTCCCCACCTCTGCGTACCCCATACCTCCTCACACAGCCCCCTGGATGCCTCAACATTTATTCACATGGTCTCCCCACCTCTGTGTACCCCATACCTCCTCACACAGCCCCCTGGATGCCTCAATAACATTTATTCCCATGGTCTCCTCACCTCTGCGTACCCCATACCTCCTCACACAGCCCCCTGGGTGCCTCAATAACATTTATTCACATGGTCTCTCCACCTCTGCGTACCCCATACCTCCTCACACAGCCCCCTGGATGCCTCTATAACATTCACATGGTCTCTCCACCTCTGCGTACCCCATACCTCCTCACACAGCCCCCTGGATGCCTCAATAACATTTATTCCCATGGTCTCTCCACCTCTGCGTACCCCATACCTCCTCACACAGCCCCCTGGGTGCCTCAATAACATTTATTCCCATGGTCTCCCCATCTCTGCGTACCCCATACCTCCTCACACAGCCCCCTGGGTGCCTCAATAACATTTATTCACATGGTCTCCCCACCTCTGCGTACCCCATACCTCCTCACACAGCCCCCTGGATGTCTCAATAACATTTATTCACATGGTCTCCCCACCTCTGCGTACCCCATACCTCCTCACACAGCCCCCTGGATGCCTCAATAACATTTATTCACATGGTCTCCCCAACTCTGCGTACCCCATACCTCCTCACACAGCCCCCTGGATGCCTCAATAACATTTATTCCCATGGTCTCCCCACCTCTGCGTACCCCATACCTCCTCACACAGCCCCCTGGGTGCCTCAATAACATTTATTCCCATGGTCTCCCCACCTCTGCGTACCCCATACCTCCTCACACAGCCCCCTGGGTGCCTCAATAACATTTATTCCCATGGTCTCCCCACCTCCTCGTACCCCATACCTCCTCACATAGCCCCCTGGATGCCTCAATAACATTTATTCACATGGTCTTCCCACCTCTGCATACCCCATGCCTCCTCACACAGCCCCCTGGGTGCCTCAATAATTTATTCCCATGGTCTCCCCACCTCTGTGCACCCCATACCTCCTCACACAGCCCCCTGGGTGCCTCAATAACATTTATTCCCATGGTCTCCCCACCTGTGTGCACCCCATACCTCCTCACACAGCCCCCTGGATGCCTCAATAACATTTATTCCCATGGTCTCCCCACCTCTGCGTACCCCATGCCTCCTCACACAGCCCCTGGGTGCCTCAATAACATTTATTCCCATGGTCTCCTCACCTCTGTGTACCCCATACCTCCTCACACAGCCCCCTGGATGCCTCAATAACATTTATTCCCATGGTCTCCCCACCTCTGCGTACCCCATACCTCCTCACACAGCCCCCTGGATGCCTCTACAACATTTATTCACATGGTCTCTCCACCTCTGCGTACCCCATGCCTCCTCACACAGCCCCCTGGGTGCCTCTATAACATTTATTCACATGGTCTCTCCACCTCTGCGTACCCATACCTCCTCACACAGCCCCCTGGATGCCTCAATAACATTTATTCCCATGGTCTCCTCACCTCTGCGTACCCCATACCTCCTCACACAGCCCCCTGGGTGCCTCAATAACATTTATTCACATGGTCTCTCCACCTCTGCGTACCCCATACCTCCTCACACAGCCCCCTGGATGCCTCTATAACATTTATTCACATGGTCTCTCCACCTCTGCGTACCCCATACCTCCTCACACAGCCCCCTGGATGCCTCAATAACATTTATTCACATGGTCTCCCCACCTCTGCGTACCCCATACCTCCTCACACAGCCCCCTGGATGCCTCAATAACATTTATTCACATGGTCTCCCCACCACTGCGTACCCCATACCTCCTCACACAGCCCCCTGGATGCCTCAATAACATTTATTCCCATGGTCACCTCACCTCTGTGTACCCCATACCTCCTCACACAGCCCCCAGGGTGCCTCAATAACATTTATTCACATGGTCTCCCCATCTCTGCATACCCCATACCTCCTCATACAGCCCCCTGGATGCCTCAACATTTATTCACATGGTCTCCCCACCTCTGCGTACCCCATACCTCCTCACACAGCCCCCTGGATGCCTCAACATTTATTCACATGGTCTCCCCACCTCTGTGTACCCCATACCTCCTCACACAGCCCCCTGGATGCCTCAATAACATTTATTCCCATGGTCTCCTCACCTCTGCGTACCCCATACCTCCTCACACAGCCCCCTGGGTGCCTCAATAACATTTATTCACATGGTCTCTCCACCTCTGCGTACCCCATACCTCCTCACACAGCCCCCTGGATGCCTCTATAACATTCACATGGTCTCTCCACCTCTGCGTACCCCATACCTCCTCACACAGCCCCCTGGATGCCTCAATAACATTTATTCCCATGGTCTCTCCACCTCTGCGTACCCCATACCTCCTCACACAGCCCCCTGGGTGCCTCAATAACATTTATTCCCATGGTCTCCCCATCTCTGCGTACCCCATACCTCCTCACACAGCCCCCTGGGTGCCTCAATAACATTTATTCACATGGTCTCCCCACCTCTGCGTACCCCATACCTCCTCACACAGCCCCCTGGATGTCTCAATAACATTTATTCACATGGTCTCCCCACCTCTGCGTACCCCATACCTCCTCACACAGCCCCCTGGATGCCTCAATAACATTTATTCACATGGTCTCCCCAACTCTGCGTACCCCATACCTCCTCACACAGCCCCCTGGATGCCTCAATAACATTTATTCCCATGGTCTCCCCACCTCTGCGTACCCCATACCTCCTCACACAGCCCCCTGGGTGCCTCAATAACATTTATTCCCATGGTCTCCCCACCTCTGCGTACCCCATACCTCCTCACACAGCCCCCTGGGTGCCTCAATAACATTTATTCCCATGGTCTCCCCACCTCCTCGTACCCCATACCTCCTCACATAGCCCCCTGGATGCCTCAATAACATTTATTCACATGGTCTTCCCACCTCTGCATACCCCATGCCTCCTCACACAGCCCCCTGGGTGCCTCAATAATTTATTCCCATGGTCTCCCCACCTCTGTGCACCCCATACCTCCTCACACAGCCCCCTGGGTGCCTCAATAACATTTATTCCCATGGTCTCCCCACCTGTGTGCACCCCATACCTCCTCACACAGCCCCCTGGATGCCTCAATAACATTTATTCCCATGGTCTCCCCACCTCTGCGTACCCCATGCCTCCTCACACAGCCCCTGGGTGCCTCAATAACATTTATTCCCATGGTCTCCTCACCTCTGTGTACCCCATACCTCCTCACACAGCCCCCTGGATGCCTCAATAACATTTATTCCCATGGTCTCCCCACCTCTGCGTACCCCATACCTCCTCACACAGCCCCTGGGTGCCTCAATAACATTTATTCCCATGGTCTCCTCACCTCTGCGTACCCCATACCTCCTCACACAGCCCCCTGGGTGCCTCAATAACATTTATTCCCATGGTCTCCCCACCTCTGTGTACCCCATACCTCCTCACACAGCCCCCTGGATGCCTCAATAACATTTAGTCACATGGTCTCCCCACCTCTGCGTACCCCATGCCTCCTCACACAGCCCCCTGGATGCCTCTATAATATTTATTCCCATGGTCTCCCCACCTCTGCGTACCCCATACCTCCTCACACAGCCCCCTGGGTGCCTCAATAACATTTAGTCACATGGTCTCCCCACCTCTGCGTACCCCATACCTCCTCACACAGCCCCCTGGGTGCCTCAATAACATTTATTCACATGGTCTCCCCACCTCTTCATACCCCATACCTCCTCACACAGCCCCTGGGTGCCTCAATAACATTTATTCCCATGGTCTCCCCACCTCTGCGTACCCCATACCTCCTCACACAGCCCCCTGGGTGCCTCAATAACATTTATTCCCATGGTCTCCCCACCTCAGTGCAGACGAGCCCAGGATCAGTCCTCACAGTAAACCGCTGAGCACAGCTCCTCAGCAGAGTCTCCCCAGAGCACTCGCTGCTGCACACAGCTCAGTGCAGGAATCTCAGAGTCCACAGCACAACTCAGGAACACCAGCATCCTGCACACAGTCCTCCTGTCCCGCCAGAAGGTGAGCACTGCTGCACGCGCCGGCCGGACTGCGGAGGTCCCGCCCCTTCCGGTGACGTCATGGTTTCAACAAATCACTCCTCCCCCCACAAGAATTCAACTCCAAACTAGACGCTACCCTGTCACAGCTCCAACAGCCCTTGGGGCAGCTGGATTTTATTCCATCCTGTTCGCTGCCACTCGACCGGTCTGTCCTGTTTGTGTGTCCCCGAAGCCTGACCTCCAGCCCTCACACTGTCCCTGTGGCCAGCCACCAGCCTGGCCGCCCCATAATGCCCACAGCTGCCTAGAGAGAGCGCTCAGCTTTGGGTTCTGCTCTTTCCCCAACTTTTGGTGCTGTTATGGCCATGGTGTCTGGGGGCTGGGGAGACCCCAATGGAGACACTAATGGGATGGGGAAAGGTTACCCCAGAAACTCCGAGGAGGATGAGGCCTCCCCGCCTGGAGGGGTGAGTGACCCCGAGCAGGGCGATGACGAGCGACCTGGCATCCAGGTGGATTGTGTTGTATGTGGTGACAAGTCCAGCGGCAAGCATTATGGGGTCTTCACCTGCGAGGGCTGCAAGAGCTTCTTTAAAAGAAGTATCCGTAGAAACCTTAGCTATACGTGCAGGTGAGTGCGACGGTGTCGTTCTATCGCCATAGGCAATCCTTTCCTACAGAACGTGTTTCTCCTTTCCAGAAGGGACGGTGAGGTATGACGGTGTAGACAGCGAACATCGATATCCCACAGTAACCATTGCTAGAGCCAGCAGGGGAATGGACCGTGTCAGGGTTAGATGGCTCTGACAGGTGACAGTAGGGCTTCTATAAGAAGGGGCGGTTATGAGAGCCAATAGGTAGAATTAGATGGAAGTTTCTAAAATACTATTTGCTTAAAGGTATTTTACCCACTTGTATAGCGTCATTAATTCCACAGACATTATTGGCACTGTCCCCGATGGGCCTCACAATCTAGATTCCCTATATCAGTATGTCTTTGGAGTGTGGGAGGAAACCGGAGTACCCGGAGGAAACCCACACAAACACGGGGAGAACATACAAACTCCCTACACATGTTGTCCTTGGTGGAATTCGAGCCCAGGACCCCAGCACTGCATTGCTATCCACTGAGCCACCGAGCTGCCTCGTCCACTGCAGCCACCTCATCTAACACTGTAAGTCAGTACGCCTTTACTGAATCTGCCCATTCTGGTATGGAACGACCTGCAAAGAACGTGTGTGATGGAAAGTCAGCACCTTCTTTTAGCGCCAAGGTTCAAAGTGGCAGCAGCAGAGACCGTTTTTATACATGATCTTTTGGAAAGAATATTGGATTATTGTTTTCATTGATAATTATGTCATTTGAGTTGCTGGCTGCTATAAAGTAATGATGCGTAGACTGTTGTCTATGGGGTAGTGTGTTATCACTTAAGGGGGTTTTACACATAGTGATATCGCTATAACGTTACCGATTTTGTGACGTTATAGCGATATCGCAATGTGTGATACTTACCAACGACCGGCTCCCCCGCTGTCCATCGCTGATCGCGCGAGAATGTCCGGCTCCATTTCCCGTCATCGGCTTCCTGCTGTGACGATGAGCGACTCTGGACGCGGGCGGGAGGACGTCTGGATCGCTGTGTGTGAAAGGTGAGTATCGTGTGCTGCGTCGCTGCTGCATCGCTGTGAGATCTGCCTGTGTGACAGCTCACTAGCGATCATTTAGCGATGCACCAGCGATCCTGACCGGGTCGGATCGCTGGTGCATCGCTAAATGTAAAAGGGCCTTTAGGCTGGCTTCTCATTTCCAACATTCCCAGTCTGAGACTTCAGGACTTGGTCGCTTGACCCAAACTTGACAGCCTCATAGACTTATGTGGCTGTCGAGTTCCAGTTAAGAGACCCATGATGCACAGTCATCTGAATTTGGTCTAATTCCACACACCGTTTTTCTTTAGTGCTCAATACATACTGTCAGATAAACATGAATAACGTTCTGGCTTGGTTCTGTAGAGTACCATGATGTAATACCCTTTCTTAAAATTCAGTCTTTGTAGCTAGGACCTGGAACACTGGCCGTGTGTTTACTTTGTTCACACCATAGTCTTTCACCAAGTATCCTGAACACGTTTATAGCCTTTATTGGGCTTCACTTATGCTAGGAGAGTTCCCAGTGAGTGTTGGAATTTGGCTTCTCAATACAAACAGATTCTGCAAAAAAAGTTGCATGCATTGTTGCTGGGTCCATCGATTCCATTTTTCCAGTTTTTTCATGCGACTCCTGATTTAACATCTTCATAAATGTTCAGGTAATATCTCATTTTTTATCGCCACTAGAACAATGTAATTATCACTGTTTTTTTATAAAAAGCACTTTAGACACGTTTAAATGTAAGTTTCTCAACTTATTATTATACGACATTTAATTTTTTTTTTTTTTTTTTTTATTTTAAAACCTGAGCAATACATTTCTACCAACTTCATCCAGAATTGTCTGTGACTACACAGCCCTGATTCAGAGAGGGGGGGCTATGCACTTGATGTACACCTGGGAAAATGTACGGTACCTTTTATTTATGTTCATTGTGAGCTGTATGAACAGAGCCTTAGGGTGTGTGCACACGCTGCGGATTCTGCTGCAGTTCCGCAGTGGATTTGGCCACTGCGGGTCCGCAGCAGTTTTTGCTGCGGTGTACAGTACCATTATTCCCTATGGGAATAAAAAAACCGCAGTGCAGACGGTGCAGATTTTTCAGCGCGGTTTTCCTGACATGTCAATTCTTTCTGCGGATTCCGCTGCAGTTTGCCATCTCCTCCATTGTAGAGATGATAAACCACAGGGCAGAACCGCAGAGCAATCCGCAGGTAAAACCGCAGGTCTTTTTACCTGCGGATTTTACAAAATCCGCACCCCAATCCGCAGCGGTGTACAGTACCATTATTCCCTATGGGAAATGGAAACCGCAGTGCAGACGCTGCGGAATTTTACGCACGGATTATCTGCGGTTTCTAAACCGCAGAAAGAATTGACATGTCAATTCTTTCTGCGGATTCCTATCGCCTCCATTGTGGAGATGGTGAAACTGCAGATAAACCACAGGTCTTTTGACCTGCGGATTTTGCAAAATCCGCGCGAATGGATCCTCAGACCAATCCGCAGCGTGTGCACTAGGGTGACCACAAAAAAATCGATGTCGGAATTTTGTCCGTCTGGACCCCACAAAACGATTCCCCTTTCCAGATATTGAGAGAGCCAAAATTTGAGCTCGATCAAACCAGGGGAAGAGTCTTGAGGAGATCATTTGCATATTCCCAGTGCCTTCTGGGATAAGTGAAGAGTCTCCGCGAGCTCAACGATCACTGGGTTTTGGCCGTTGCAGCTGAAAAGAGGAAATCGGAAAAACGGAATTTTGGCTCATCTTTCATCGTTTTTAAGAAATCTCAAGATGGAAGAGGCCAGGAGCCATTTGGTGAGCTGCATTTCTTGCTACATGTTCACAGATTTACCAGTGGAAAAGCCAAACTTCACATGCCACAAATGCAAGCTTGTGTCCCTGTTGGAGGAAAAGTTGCAAAATCTCGAAGAGAGGTTAGCTACGTTGAAGATCATTAAGGAAGGTGAAGAGTTCTTGGACAGAGCAGAATTATCTCTTCATGTTACAGAAAGAGAAGAAATTCGAAGTGCACCTGAAGAAACAGAGGAATGGAGACATGTGACCCAGAGAAGCAGGAGGATCAGGAGGCAGTCAGCACCCATACTGCTCAGGAACCAGTACCAGGCTCTCACGCAGGAAAACGATGAAGAAATACATCAGGATAAGACTTTGCCAACAAACAGCAACCTTGTACGCCTTCAGAGTCCTCCTGGATGGAGAAAGAAAAATGTTGTGAAGAAGAAACGGAGAGTGGTGGTCATGGGGGATTCCCTGTTGAGAGGAACAGAGGCCGCTATCTGCAGACCGGATATAACTTCAAGAGAAATGTGCTGTCTTCCAGGTGCAAAAATTAAAGATGTGTCTGACAGGATATCAGGACTCTTCAGACCTACAGATGACTACCCATTCCTGCTACTACATGTGGGGACAAATGACACCGCAAGAAACGACCTGGAAACCATCTGCAGAGACTTTGAAGACTTAGGCAAGAAAGTGAAAGAACTGGGAGCGCAGGTGGTCTTCTCTTCCATCCTCCCAGTGGATGGCCATGGAACAAGGAGGTGGAATAAGATTCTGCAGGTGAACAACTGGCTACGTCGATGGTGCCGTCAGCAACGATTTGGATTTCTGGATCACGGAGTGAACTACTTATACGATGGACTACTTGCTAGAGATGGGGTGCACCTTACGAAGACTGGAAAGCATGTATTTGGAAGTCGCCTTGCTACACTTGTAAGGAGAGCTTTAAACTAGAACAACATGGGAAGGGAAGCAAAAGACCAGAAAAAGCTATACACCTGACAAATGCTATTGGGAACTCTGCTATTAGAAGTGGAAAGGAAGAACAAAGACGAAAGAATCTAATTAATAAAAATATTGGAGAAAGAGAAACCAATCACAAACTAAAATGTTTCTATACTAATGCACAAAGCATGGGCAACAAACAAGGAGAATTGGAACTACTAACACAGGAAAAGAAATATGTCATTGGAATCACTGAAACTTGGTGGGACAATACACATGATTGGAATACAAGACTAGAAGGATACAACTTATTTGCAAGAAACAGACTTGATAAACGAGGAGGGGGTGTTGCATTGTATGTTAGAAACGCGTATATCTGCACAGAGATTGAAGCTTCAGAGACTGGGAGTTCTGTGGAAACTGTTTGGGTAAGAATACAAGGACAGAACAATGGAAAGGACACCATTGTAGGCATTTACTACAGGCCGCCTGTGCAAGCTGAAGATATGGATGAACTCTTTATGCATCAAATGGCCAAGTTCTCCAAAAAATATGACATAGTTGTCATGGGAGATTTCAACTATCCAGACATTTGTTGGGAATCTCTCTCAGGCAAAACTAACATATCAAGGAAATTCTTATCCTCTCTTGCTGACAACTTTATCTTTCAAAAGGTAGGGGAGAAAACAAGGGGAACTGCTACCTTGGATCTAATCCTTATAAACAGGGAGGAAATGGTTGAGGAGGTAAAAGTGGCTGGAACCCTAGGAGGTAGCGAGCATGCTATTTTAGAATTTTGGATAACTAGAGGCGGAAGACCTGTGAAGACTCACACGTCAAGGTTAGATTTCAGAAAGGCAGATTTTAAGGGATTCAGAAAGATAATTGGAGGGATCCAATGGCTGGATATCCTTAAAGACAAAAATGTCCAGGAAGGATGGGAAATCTTGAAAAATGAAATTCTCAAAGCACAGTTGTTAACAATTCCGAAAAGAGGGAAGAATAGGAAGCATTTAAGGAAACCAGGATGGGTGAACACAGAACTTAAGCACATGCTAAACAGGAAGAAAAAAATGTTTATAAAATGGAAAGAGGGAGGCATATCTAAAGAAGAATATAATGCTGTCTGCAGAACCTGCAGGGCACAAATCAGATTATCTAAAGCTGAAAATGAATTGAGGCTTGCAAGAGATGTCAAAAGCAATAATAAAGGATTTTGGGGATATGTCAAAAGTAAAAGAAAAGTCAAAGATGCTATAGGATTTTTACAGGATGAAAATGATGAAATGGTAAGACAGGATGTTGAGAAGGCTGAACTTTTAAATTCCTATTTTGCATCTGTTTTCTCTCAGAAAGGAAATGTAACACCAACTGTTATTCACTGTCCTATTAAGGGAATAGAAGAATCCAGGATATCTATAAACAGAAAGATAGTGAGGAAACACTTAGCTAACCTAAATGAATTCAAGTCTCCAGGTCCAGATGAATTACACCCCAGAGTACTGAAGGAGATAGCAGAAGAAATTTTTGAACCCCTCTCCATAATCTTTGAAAATTCTTGGAGAACAGGAGAAGTGCCAGAAGACTGGAGAAGAGCAAATGTTGTTCCTATCTTCAAAAAGGGGAAGAAGGTGGACCCAGGCAACTATAGGCCGGTGAGTCTGACTTCTATACCAGGAAAGATCTTTGAACAAATTATTAAACAACATGTATGTCAATACCTGGACTGGATAAGAATGAAGTGATCAAACAGAGTCAGCATGGGTTTGTAACTAATAAGTCATGTCAGACTAACTTAATTTCCTTCTATGACGGTATCACTGATTGGGTGGATCAAGGAAATGCTGTAGATATAGTATATCTTGACTTCAGCAAAGCATTTGACAAAGTCTCTCATACAATCCTTATTGAAAAAATGACTAAGTATGGAATGGACAAGGCAACTGTTAGGTGGATTCATAACTGGCTTAGTGATCGGACCCAAAGAGTGGTCGTAAATGGCTGCACATCCAGTTGGAAGAATGTCTCAAGTGGGTACCATAGGGCTCTGTCCTGGGCCCTGTATTGTTCAACATCTTTATCAACGATTTAGATGAAGGAATTGAGGGTAAACTGATTAAATTTGCTGATGACACAAAGCTAGGAGGGATAGCTAATACTAGAGAAGAGAGAGAGAGGATTCAAAAAGATTTAAATAAACTGGAGAAGTGGGCAGCAACTAACAGAATGGTTTTTAACAGGGAGAAATGCAAAGTACTACATCTGGGCAAAAAAAATGAAAAAAGCATATATAGAATGGGAGGAATAGGGCTAAGTGACAGCACATGTGAAAAAGACTTGGGTATACTAATAGATCACAGACTGAATATGAGTCAACAGTGTGATGCAGCAGCAAAAAAGGCAAATGCAATTCTAGGATGTATTAACAGAAGCATACAGTCTAGATCACGTGAAGTCATTATTTCCCTCTACTCCTCTTTGGTCAGACCTCATCTGGAATATTGTGTCCAGTTTTGGGCACCACATTTTAAAAAAGACATCAACAAACTGGAGCAAGTTCAGAAAAGAGCGACCAGAATGGTGACCGGTCTGCAAACCCTGTCTTATGAGGAAAGGTTGCAGGATTTGGGAATGTTTAGTTTGCAAAAGAGAAGACTGAGAGGAGACTTAATAGCTGTCTACAAATATCTAAAGGGCTGTCACATTGTAGAAGGATCAACTTTATTCTCATTTGCACAAGGAAAGACTAGAAGCAATGGGATGAAACTGAATGGGAGGAGACACAGATTAGATATTAGAAAAAACTTTTTGACAGTTAGAGTGATCAATGAGTGGAACAGGCTGCCACGAGAAGTGGTGAGTTCTCCTTCAATGGAAGTCTTCAAACAGAGGCTGGACAGACATCTGACTGGGATGATTTAGCGAATCCTGCTTTGAGCAGGGGGTTGGACCAGATGGCCCAGGAGGTCCCTTCCAACTCTACGATTCTATGATTCTATGACGTTAACCCGTGCCGCTCGTCGGTCAAAGTTTGAAAAAAATCCAAATTGAGGTATTTTAAGATTTAGGTATTTTGCATAGTCTGTTAGACTATAAAGAATGTGACAACAACATTGCAGAAATAGCCCTGACCAAATTTTCGAACCATTTGTGGTATTTGAATGCAGAGTTGGTGGGATTATCGTTTTTTGATCCCACCATTACAGACAATGAAAAGTTGTTAATGGCTAATAAATTGCTCAGTAGCACAGATGAACCATCAGAGCACGCTAGGGTTGTAAATCCAAAAGTTAGGAAAGAAAAATTAAAAGAGGTAGGAAGTAACCGACTTTAACGACCTTCTGACAAAAGATGAAGAACAAAAGCAATATGTCCTGCAAGTTGTAAGCAAATGCCGAGCATTATATTCTGACGTTTCAAAAACTACTTTAACAAAAGCTCTAGAATAGATTAGATAACTATGTAAAATTATCAACTCATGTAGGTTAGCGTGCTCTGATGGTTCATCTGTGCTACTGAGCAATTTATTAGCCATTAACAACTTTTCATTGTCTGTAATGGTGGGATCAAAAAACGATAATCCCACCAACTCTGCATTCAAATACCACAAATGGTTCGAAAATGTGGTCAGGGCTATTTCTGCAATGTTGTTGTCACATTCTTTATAGTCTAACAGACTATGCAAAATACCTAAATCTTAAAATACCTCAATTTGGATTTTTTTCAAACTTTGAGCGACGAGCGGCACGGGTTAACGTCGTTTGATCGAGCTCAAATTTTGGCTATCTCAATATCTGGAAAGGGGAATCGTTTTGTGGGGTCCAGACGAACAAGATTCTGACATTTTTTTTCCCCCCCATATGAAATCCGGTCACCCTAGTGTGCACGTACCCTTAGGGCCCCGTCACACATAGCGACTCACCAGCGATACCGACAACGATATCAACGTGTCAGGATTGCTGGTGAGCTGCCAAACAGGCAGCTTCACCAGCGATCAGCACCAGCGACACCGAGCACGCGGCATCGCTGTGTACTTTAGTTACCAGCTCCCTGCATCAACGCGCTGGTAACTAAAGGTACATATTAGGTTTCTAAGGGGCGTGCGTCACTTAGAAACCCGATGTGTACCTTGGTTACCAGCTCCCTGCATGAGCACGCTGGTAACTAAGGTACACATCGAGTTTCTAGGCGCTGCGCGCCCCTTAGTGACCCTGTGTTTACCCTAGTTACCAGCTCCTGGTCGCTGGTCTCCCGCCTGTCACACGCAGTCTCTTCTCCTCCAGACCCTGGGTACCATCCACACATGAAGCGCTCACTTCACGCATGGTGGGCATAGCCACATGCGTAAAATGAGCGTTTCAATGCAATCCTATGGGTGTGGAATCCTCGCGATTCCGCAAAAAGATTGAGGATGCTGTGGATTTTTCCGCCATGTGATTCCGCAGCGGAAAAAAAACGCAGCATTAGCACAGCGTTGCGGAATCCCATAGGATTGCATGGGATGCTTTTTTGTGTGTTTTCATGGCGATTTCACGCGTAAAAACGCTGTGAAATGCTAAAAACCGCTACGTGTGCACACAGCCTAAGAGGGAATAATTAACCCCTTACTGCCATTGGACGGGATAGACCTTCCGATGGCAGTACCCCCGCTTTGATATGGGCTCCGGCGGTGAGCCCACATCAAAGCCAGGACATGTCAGCTGTTCAAAACAGCTGACATGTGCCCGCAATAGGCGCGGGTGGAATGGCGATCCACACGCACCTATTAATTAGTTATATGCCGCTGTCAAACTTTGACAGCGGCATTTAACGCGCGCTTCCGGCCATTAGGCCGGAAAAACGCGCACCGCTGATCCCCGTCACGTGATCGGGGGGGTCATTTGTTCGTCGGCATAACAACCAGAGGTCTCCTTGAGACCTCTATGGTTGTTGATGCCGGATTGCTATGAGAGCCACGCTGTGGTTGGAGCTCATAGCAATGCAGGAATTCTGCTACATAGAGGAGATGTCAGCATCGCCTCTATGTAGCAGAGCCGATCAAGGTATGGCAGCTTCTAGCTTCCCATGGAGGCTATTGAAGCGTGCCAAAAGTGAAAGAAAAATAGTTTTAAAAATATAAAAGTTTAAATTACCCCTCTTTCGTCCCATTCAAAATAAAACACACAAAAAAAATCTAGCATAAACATATTTGGTATTGCCGCGTTCAGAATAGTCTGTTGTATCAATATAAAAAAAATTAACCCTATCGCTAAACGGTGAAGCGAGAAAAAAATCGAAACGCCAGAATTACGTTTTTTGGTCGCTGCGACTATGCATTAAAATGCAATAACGTGCGATCAAAAGATCGTATCTGCACAAATGTGTAATTAAAAACGTCAGCTCGGCACGCAAAAGGTAAGCCCTCACCCAACCCCATATCACAAAAAATGGAGACGCTATGGGTCTCTGAATATGGCGCAATTTATTTATTTATTTGTTTTTTTTTTTGTTTTTTTTTTTTAACAAACTTTGCAGTTTTTTTTCACCACTTAGATAAGAAAGAATCAGACATGTTTGGTGTCTATGAACTCGTAATGACCTGGAGAATCATAATGGCAGGTCAGTGTTAGCATTTATTGAACCTAGCAAAAAAGCCAAACAAAAAGCAAGTGAGGGATTGCTCTTATTTTGCAATTTCACCGCACTTGGAATTTTTTTTCCCATTTTCTAGTACATGACATGGTAAAACCAATGGTGTCGTTCAAAACTACAACTTGTCCCGTGAAAAATAAGCCCTCACATGGCCATATTGATGGAAAAATAAAAAGTTATGTTTCTGGTCTGGGAAGAAGAGGAGTGAAAAACGAAAACGCAAAACCGGAAAAAGCTCCGGTCATGAAGGGGTTAAAGAATATATAAATTTTATTTGAACAATAATTAATAATCAATGCACAAAGATTAAAAAAATACAGACTGGACCTAAAGGGCAGGACTCAGAACACGGGTGAGTATTCATAAACACATGATAATATTAACCCCTTAATCCCATATGATGTACTATCCCGTCCATGTGCCCTGGGACTTAATTCCCAGGGACGGGATAGTACGTCATAGCGATCAGCGGCGCCCACGTGGTGAGCGCCGCTGATCGCGGCCATGTGTCAGCTGATTATCACAGCTGACACCCGGCACAATGTTTCAGGGGCGGTCACGGACCGCTCCCGACACTTTAACCCCTTGCACACCGCGATCAAACACGATCGCGGTGTACAGGGGGTTAAAAGGAAGCATTGTCAGGGAGGGGGCTCCCTCCGTGCTTCCCTGAGCCCCCCACAGCAGCGCAAAGTGCAGCTCTGCTGCGGGGGGCTCCTTCCCTGCAGGCCCCTGAATCCAAGATGGCGACGGGGGCCTGCAGGGAGCCGGCATCCTCAGTGCCTGCAAAGCGCAGGCATGAGGAAGCCTTCTGCACTGCCTGTGACAGATCGCTGATCTGTGATGTGACAGATCAGCGATCTGTCACAGGACAATGATGTCCAACCTGGGACAATGTAATAAAGTTAAAAAAAAAAAAAGTGTTAAAATAATTAAAAAAAAAAAAAATCGCCAAATAAATTATATAAAAAAAAAAAAAAACCAATAAATTCATTTTTTGGAAATAAAAAACCAATAAAACTACACATATTTGGTATCGCCGCGTCCGTAACGGCCTGCCCTATAAAACTGTCCCATTAGTTAACCACTTTAGCGAACCCCTTAAAAAATAAAAATAAAAAACTAAGCAAAAAATAAATTATCATACCGCCGAACAAAAAGTGCAATAACGCGCGATCAAAAAGACACATATAAATATCCATGGTATCGCTGAAAACATAATCTTGTCCCGCAAAAAACGAGCCGCCATACAGCGTCATCCGCAAAAAAATAAGAGTTATAGCTCGCAGAATAAAGCGATGCAAAAATAATTATTTTTTATATAAAATAGTTTTCATTGCATAAAAGCGTCAAAACATAAAAAAGACCTAAATGAGGTATCGCTGTAACCGTACTGACCCGAAGAATAAAGCCGCTTTATCAATTTTATCGCACAAGGAGCGGTGTAAACGCACCCCCCCAAAAGAAATTCATGAAACGCTGGTTTTTGTTCATTCTGCGTCTCAAAAATCGGAATGAAAAGCGATCAAAAAATGTCACGTACCCGAAAATGGTTCCAATCAAAACGTCAACTCGTCTCACAAAAAATAAGACCTCACGTGACTCGGTGGGTCAAAATATGGAAAAATTATAGCTCTCAATATGTGGTGATGCAAAAACTATTTTTACAATAAAAAGCGTCTTTTAGCGTATGACAGCTGCCAAACATAAAAACCGCCATAAATAGTAAATCAAACCTCCCGTTATCACCCCCTTAGGGAAAAATAATAAAATTAAAAGAAAATGTATTTATTTCCATTTTCCCATTAGGGTTAGGGCTGAGATTAGGGTTATGGGTGTGTTGGGGTTAGGGTTGGAGTTAGAATTGGAGTTTCCACTGTTTGGGCACATCAGGTGCTCTCCAAACGCAACATGGCGTCGGATCTCAATTCCAGCCAATTCTGCGTTGAAAAAGTCAAATGGTGGTCCTTCCCTTCCAAGCTCTGCCATGCGCCCAAACAGTGTTTTACCCCCACATATGGGGTATCAGCCTACTCAGGACAAATAGCAAAACAACTTTTGGGGTCCAATTTCTCCTGTTACCCTTAGGAAAATAAAAAATTGGGGCAAAAATATCATTTTTGTGGAAAAAAAATGATTTTTTTATTTTCATGCCCGGGCATTATAAACTTCTGTGAAGCCCTTGAGCTTTAAAGTGCTCACCACACATCTAGATAAGTTCCTTAGGGGGTCTAGTTTCCAAAATGGCGTCACTTGTGGGGAGTTTCAATAGTTTAGGTACATGACACAAGCAGACCATTCCATCAAAGCCTGCATTCCAAAACGTCACTACTTCCCGTTCGAGCCCCGACGTGTGCCCATACAGTAGTTTTCTCCCACACATGGGGTGTCAGCGTACTCAGGACAAACTGGACAACAACTTTTGGGGTCCAAATTCTCCTGTTACCCTTGGGAAAATAAAAAAAAATTGGGGACTAATTGATCATGTTTGTGGAAAAAATACGATTTTTTTTTATTTTCACGCCCGGGCGTTATAAACTTCTGTGAAGCACTGGGGGGTTCAAAGTGCTCACCACACATCTAGATAAGTTCCTTGGGGGGTCTAGATTCCAAAATGGGGTCACTTGTGTGGGGTTTCCACTGTTTTGGTACATCAGGGGTTTTCCAATCGTGACATGGTGTTCGATCTCAATTCCAGCCCAAAAGTCAAATGGCGCTGCTTCCCTTCCGAGCTCTGCCATGCGCCCAAATAGTGGTTTACCCCCACATATGGGGTATCAGCGTACTCAGGACAAATTGCACAATAACTTTTAGGGTCCTGTTACCCTTGGGAAAATAAAAATTAGGGGTGAAAAGATAATTTTTGTGGAAAAAATATGATTTTTTAATTGTACCGCTGTACGTTATAAACTTCTGTGAAGCCCTTGTGGGTTCAAAGTTCTCACCACATATCTAGATAAGTTCCTTGGGGGGTCTTGTTTCCAAAATGGGGTCACTTGTGGGGGGTTTCCACTGTTTAGGTACATCAGGGGCTCTCCAAACGTGACATGGCGTCCGATCTGAATTCCAGCCAATTTTGCATTGAAAAAGTCAAACGGCGCTCCTTCCATTCTGAGCTCTGCCATGCGCCGAAAGTGGTTCCCCCCCACATATCACGTATCAGCGTACTGAGGACAAATTGCATAATAAATTTTGCAGTCCAATTTCTCCTGTTACCCTTGGTAAAATAAAAAAAATTGAACCTGAAGTATTTTTTTTTGTGAAAAAAAGTTAAATGTTCATTTTTTTTAAATATTCAAAAAATTCCTGTGACGCACCTAAAGGGTTAATAAACTTCTTAAATGTGGTTTTGAGAACCTTAAGGGGTGCAGTTTTTAGAATGGTGTCACTTTTGGGTATTTTCTATCATATAGACCCCTCCAAGTGGCTTCAAATGTGATGTGGTCCGTAAAAATAAAATGGTGTTGCAAAAATGAGAAATCACTGGTCAATTTTTAACCCTTATAACTTCCTAACAAAAAAAAAATTTGGTTCCAAAATTGTGCTGATGTAAAGTAAACATGTGGGAAATGTTACTTATCAAGTTTTTGTGTGCCGTATCTCTGTGATTTAAGGGCATAAAAACTCAAAGTTGGAAAATTGCGAAATTTTCAAAATTTTCGCCAAATTTCCGTTTTTTTTCACAAACGCAAGTTATTTGAATGAAATTTTACCACTAACATGAAGTACAATATGTCACGAGAAAACAATGTAAGAATTACCGGGATCCATGGAAGCGTTCCAGAGTTATGACCTCATAAAGGGACAGTGGTCAGAATTGTAAAATTTGGCCCGGTCATGAACGTGCAAACCACCCTTGGGGCTTAAGGGGTTAAAGGCACATAAATATATAATTGGGGATGTGCGTGCTTTGAGTACAGTAATATATATTGCACCAATGTATATAACTGACGGGGTAAATGTCTATCTATTTAAACCTTAACAGCACTCCTGTTTCTTTAATAAGGTGCACTGTAGAATCTATAAAAGGCTGTTGGTCTGAAATATTGCTAAATGAATACAAGTTATATGGTCATGGCTAAATCAGCAGTAAAGTGCATCTGCAGAGGAGACAGATAAATCTAGAAGTAGTACTAGTATTCATTACCAAGATCTGTGACATCCTCATTTTTTTTTTTTTCAACAGACTTTACTATAAACCATTTTTTCATGTTTTGGTGCTTTTACACAATAAAACCTATTTTATAGAAAAAATAATTATTTATCAGTCACCCATGACAGCACCACAAGAGCGAGGATCTGCCCTTCAAGGACGGGAAACCTACAGGTATAAAAGGGCGACACCGCTCCCACGCATCAATTGGTTTCCTGTCCTTGACGGGTGAACCTCTTACAGGCATGCCTGAATATCAGAAGATAGATGACTGTTTTTTCCCAAGCTCGGACGGTCGATTCAGGCAGCGGTAATTTCCCTGTCTCGGTTGGTGCAGGGTTCCTGGAAGCACCACAGTGGGTCCAGGGGGACTTTCAGGATTGTGTGCTGGCGCAGGTGATCAGTATCCTGAGTGGGGATAGCTGGCTCTGCAGCCAAGAGATGCGCCGTCTAATAGGACATGTGCTGCTCTTCAGACGCCGCTGGCAAGTTTGGAGTCAGGGAGAGTGCCCTGACGACGTGCAGCTCACGTGGTTGACCTGCTGACCCAGAATTTCTGGTGGTGCTAGATCTGGAGAGGCGGGCAGTAATGCGACTTCGGCATTTAAGAGGCGACCGGAGCATGGATCAGCGATTTCTTGCCCATTGTCCCCTCCAGGAGAATGGATGTACCTGAGCTTGAGCAACAGTCGCACCTTGTGCAGCAGTAGCTCGTCGGAAAGCCCAATCACCAAACTGAGCATCGTCGACCTGTAGCATTACTGTCGGCGGCCAAGTTGGCGAGATTGAATTCTGCAGGCAGTGGCAGATCTAGTCAGAGGAGCTCCAGCAGAGTGGACGAGTCTTCCCTATCTTTGCCACTAACTTGAGATCAAACATCAGGATGGACCTTAGTTTCCCTAAGTCCCTTTCCCAGGTAGAGGTCCATAAGGGGAAGAAGAATAAAAGAGCTAGTTCCCGTGAGACGGATGTGTATAGTATCTTTAATAAGAAAAACGAATCCTCTTCATTAGCCGCCTCCTTTTCAAATAAGACAGGTTGTCTCTGTTTCTCTATAGATCAGTTGGACAAGCTTTTTAACCCCGTTCCAACTTTGGGTGTAAATTTACGCCGATGTCGGACTTCCTCGGATGTGGGCCCACATCTTTCCCATCACATGTCAGCTGTTTTGAACAGCTGACATGCCCGGAACAACCGGGGGTGGAATTGTGGCTATTAACCCGTTAAATGCCACTGTCAAACTCTTTACAGCAGCGTTTAACATGCGCTTCCAGTAATCGTGCCGGAAATCCTTCCATCACGTGATCGCGGGTCACGGATAGGTCGACATGAAAATCGGAGGTCTCCAACAGACCCCTATGGTTGTCATAGCCAGATTGCTATGAGCACTGCTACATACATTGCCTGTATGTAGCAGAGCCGATCAGCCTAGTGCAGCTTCTAGTCTCACACGGAGATTATTGAAGCATGCCAAAAGTAAAAAAAAAAAAAAAAAAAAAAATTTGTTATACAAAAAGTTAAAATCACCCCCTCTTTCACCCCATTCAAAATAAAGCAATAAAAAAATCAAATATACACGTATTTGGTATCGCCGCTTTCAGAATCACCCAATCAAATATAATAAAATAATTAACCCAATCGCGAATCGGCTTAACGAGAAAAAAAGTAAAAAAAAAAAAACTAGAATTGTTTTTTTTGGTTGCCACACAATTGCCTTAAAATGCAATAACGGATGATTAAAAGATTGTATCTCCACCAAAATGGTATAATTAAAAACGTCAGCTCGGCACACAAAAAATAAGCCCTCGCCCACCACGAAAAATGGAGATGCTACGGGTATCAGAAAATAGCGCAATTTTTTATTTTTAACAAACTTTGGAAATTTTTTTTCCACCACTTAAATAAAAAAAGTATCTAGACATGTTTGGTGTCTATGAAATCGTAATGACCTGGAGAATCATAATGTCAGGTCAGTTGTAGCATTTAGTGAACATGGTGAAAAAAAACAAAAAAAAAAGTGTGGGATTGCACTTTTTTGCAGTTTCACCCCATTTGGAATTTTTTTCTTATTTTCGAGTGTGCGACTTGATAAAAACAATGATGTTGCTCAAAAGTACAACTCGTCCCTCAAATAACAAGCCTGCTTCCCATTCATTCCCCAGTAGTTTACAGTCGGAGCGGTTGTATAAGCAGCGCTGTAAACTGACTAACCCCCCCGAGATGGATTGGGACGTGACTGATCGCCGGACAGGTATGGATATTGTTGGTTTATTATTTTATAATTTTTACAGGAGAATAATGGCGTCGATATGGAATTAGGAGTATAATAAAGATGTAAACACTGTGTAGTGTAGTCTTTCATTAAAAGACTTTTCTTATTGAGTGTTTATTTAACCCTTGAATAACTCTAGGATTAGTAAGGCTGGAGTCAAACATAGCGACTCACCAGCGATCCTGACAACGATATCAATGTGTCAGCATCGCTGGTGAATCGCTATGTGATCGCTGGTGAGCTGTCAAACAGACAGCTTCACCAGCGATCAGCTCAGCGACGCCCGGCGTCGCTGTGCACGTAGAAACCAGCGCGCTGATGCAGGAAGCTGGTAACTAACATACACATCAGGTATCTAAGGGACGCACGTCCCTTGGATACCCGATGTGTACATTAGTTACTAGCTGATCGCTGGTCTCCCGCCTGTCAAACGCAGCGATGCGTGGTGGCCAGTGGGAGACCAGCGACCCAAAAAAAAGTCCTGGCCTTTCCTGCAGCGATCAGCGATACCGGCAGGGGGGCCGGTCGCTGATCGCTGTCACACACAGCGATCTCGCTGGTGAGATCGCTGTTGTGTCACAAAAATTGTGACTCAGCAGCGATTTCGCTAGCGAGATCGCTATGTGTGACTGGGCCTTAATGGATAGGTGTCTTATTGACACCTCTCCATTACTAAGCCGGACTTAATGTCCACTTACAATAGCAAGGTGACATTAACCCCTTATTAACCCCACTTGCCACCACTACAGGGCAAGTTGGAAGAACCCGACAAAGCTCCAGAATAGGTGCAACTAATAGATGTGCCTTTTTTGGGCAGCTGCAGGCTACTGTTTTTAGGCTGGGGGGGCCAAGAGCAATGGCCCCTTACCAGCCTGAGAATAGCAGCCCCCAGCTGTGAGTTATGCCGGGTTGGTTCACAAACAGAGGGGTACCCCTCGTTGGGTTTTCATTCATTCATTCTCTCCTGCTCTCTTGTGCCCGCAGAGCAGGAGAGAAGAATGATAGCAGTGTTCAGCACCAGCCGCCGGGGATCATCGGCTTACTGTAGCGCTTCTTCCCAGGTGGCCGTCCGTGTGGTCCTGATGCGGCACACAGTTGCCACACGTGTGCCACATTGGATGTACCACGCATCCGCACGG